>NC_140593.1:186893211-188146468 GCF_964204655.1 Triturus cristatus | reverse complement strand
TGGATCTGTTGGCATCTCGGCGCTCTGCCCACGCACCCGCCCCTCTTGCTGCCAGACAAATGAACACAATAATAAAGCAAGTGCTGGGGCGAAATGTTTTTCCAAGGAGCCCAATCTCGGGGCTACTGAATGCCAGGGTTGCCGAATACTAAAGCTGCCTAGTTTTCTTCTTTTATTTCACCTTATGCCTTTGTTTTACACCTCTCTACGCACTCTTTATCTCTTTCATGTTCACGTTCATCACTATCTTCCCACTTTCTGTCATGTTGGGTTTCTCTTAATCTCTCTTTCTCTTTTCTGCCTTTCTATCGCTTACTCTGAATCAAAGTCTGGTGAGAAATTAAGCCTGAGTCCCAAAAATAAACACCGGTGTTTTCTTGCACAAAGTAAACACTGTTTCCTGCCCCTACAACAATCCTGCATTATTCTCCGAGTATTCGGGGAATCTTGCAGATTAGATCTTGTTAGCAGACCGTGCCCCCCTCCCCCCCACACACACACACACCACGAGTGCCAAAGGCTCGAAGAGACATTTTATAACTGGGCTTTTCAAAGTGCTGCCGTGGCCTAAAGCTACAGTGCACGTGAGCGTGCACGCGCGCAGCCGCCAATCACTGCTGCGCGCGCACCACTCACGTCCTTGCAGTTGCCACACGCAGCGCTCCCGTCCAAGCGATCACTTTCGCTTTGATCGCGATCACTTTCTTTTGCTGCGCAGACCCATCCTCCTCTGCCGGCACACCCACAATTGGCAACATTACTAGTGCTTGTTCTCTATCTCATTGGATTCTTACCCCCTTGATTCCTTCTCCCATTCTCTTTCTCTAGACTCTCTCTCATCTTCACGTTTCCTCTTTCTGTCTCTCACGCAATCTTTCGTTGTCACCCCTCAATCTCTCAACATCTGTGTGTTCCGCTCTCTCTCTTCCTGTATCTTTCGCTCTCAACTCTCTCGCACACACACCATAATTATCTTTCTTTTTCCTGTAATCCTCGCTTCCTCTCCTGGGTCCTTTCTGTGCCTCTCTGTCTATTAATCTTTCTCCCTTCCGTTGTCGCCCACATTGTCTCTTCACCTCTCCCTGTCTCTCCCGCACCGCTCTCATTAACCTACTCACTCTTGTCTTGATTGCTCTCCCACCCTAAACAGTCCCCTTCCACTCACTCCCTCGCTTTCCTGCCCTCACCCCCTCCTTACCTCTCGATGTCGCGTGTTCGAGAAAGACCAGAGGAACATTAAAAGAATTCTATAATAATCTGTAAAAATAAAAAATAACTAGAAAAGTGAAACGCGAACAAACTCAAAAGTAAAAATTAAAAAAACATACACGCGGTTTACTTGTTTTCATCTTCGAAGTCTTAGCCGTTAATTGTGATTTTATATTTGGGGGCCCGCCGTTTCACTCGCAGTAAGAAATTGTCCACCCAAACCTCAATGCTGCCCTTTTCCCACATATTAAAGCCAGGGTTTGATATTACTTATTCCAGCGGTGATAGCTTCGAGGACAGCCTAAGACATACGGAGCGGTTCTGACACGGGCTATGGAGCCGCCCTCACCTGATCAGCGGGCAGCGTGTAGGGCTGCCCACATCCGGTTTTCTATTGGCACCGACGGTAGTTTAACGCCTTGGAAGGTACAAAAATAAGCAAAATAACCGAAAGCAGGTATTTTCCCCATTGCCTGTACATACTTGAAACAGCAAACATGAGTAGAAAGCACTTTTTTGTATGTGTTCGAGGGAGCCGCTAACGGTCCCGGGCTAATAATTAAAGAAAACAGAGACAGTAAAGTGATGCTATTAATTAATATATACGATTTTGTTTAAAGTCACATTTAGTATCATGCCCGGGCCTTTCACAGACTCTTAACACAACAACACCTGACTGGTATGTTTCCTTTGGGAAGGTGGCAACCCTGGCAGTGTGGTACGTTTCAGGTGCAAGAGAGAGGTCTGAGTTTTCTGACGTTAACAATGGAACTCATTTAAATAACTTCAAGAGGTGTGGCCTTGAGGTTAAGTGCGGATTTCTGCAGCAGGCACCATAGCCCACTGAGCTACAAGCATTTGCAATGCAATAGGTCTTGCACTTACGCAAGTTTCAGCTATTGACATTGCAAATAACAATGCCTTTTATTTTTGTTTTCGTTTTTAAAACATAAATAAAAGGCATTGTCATTAACAATGCCAACAGTTTAAACTCACGTAAATGCGAGACCTATTGCATTGCAAATGCTTGTTTTGTCTGTTTCCCACCCAATCAACTCTACAGACCATTAGGATTTCTCCTGCCCTATCACAGGGAAGCTGTCTATACCTCCTCAACCCAAACAGACATTTATTCCTGAGGTCCAGTTGTCTTTCCCTCTGGCCATTTTTAATTTCTGGTACTCCTGTCAGTATAATTACATATGGAGATGAAGCTGAGGGTAGATTTATAGTGGGCATGTTCGCTACTTCAGGCCTGCCAGCTATACCCTCCTCACACCCAAGCCCTTCTCTGTCCTCAATAGACCCTATTGGAGTGGGGGTGTCTTTATTTATACCCTGCTTGTGATGTGCTGAGTTATTGTTCTGAACCTCATAATTAAAACTCCTGGGACCAGTGGAGGTAATGTTGTCTTGGGCCTGCTGCACACCTGGCCTTTCTATAGGAGTCAGAATAGATTTACCTATCTGGTGACTATGGTCAGGTGCCCAACTGGGACCCTGGAAGATAGTATGATCTTGATTCCTCAGCACACCAGGCCTATCTAGGGGTGTCAGACTTGAGCTATCTGCCCGGCAGCTAAAATCTTTCCCCCTCGCTGAGGCTTGTGAGTTGTTTACACTGTTGTTTGTTTGCCTACTATCCCCCATTGCTACCAATTTATCTATGTGATCAACTAGGGGGGCAAGTTCTTCTTTCACAATAAGTCTAAATTGGCTCTGTAAGTCCATTAACAGATTCAGCACCCAAGATGGGTAATCCGTGTCTGTTCTAGTTTTAGCATTAGTTTCATCAGGGTTATCCAGATCCTCCGCACTAGTTATTGGCCCACGTTAGTTTTCTTTCTTTTGGCTCCCCCCCACTTGCTTCCTTTTGCATCCTATTCTTTGGCATACTGGTGACAGTTCCCCCCTTCCGAGTTACTGTTTGAAGTGCAACTTCTTGATGTGGGGATAGCAGTTGCACGATAGGAGTAAAAACTGGGGTAGCAACTTGAGGCGTAGAAAAATCAGACACCGGGCGACAAAGATCTGGGGGTAATAAAAAAAGCCTATCAGTGAGCTCTATTTCTGTGGTTACCACACCTATAGCCCTCTGTAACATCCTGTCGATTTGAGGTTGGTGGCAGTGAGGAAGAAGAGGTTGCTCGGGGCCGGGATTGTTGTTTAATAGGGCAGGTGCGCTTTCCCATTATTTAACCTTGGCAGTACTGCAGTGCAAACACCCCACTAGGATCAGCCTACTAACACTGGGGGTTAATTTAGACAAAAAGTGAGCTGTACAAGCAGGAAACCCCCTTACAAACAAAAAGCACAGTTAGCAATTGAGGAGAGAAAGGGTTTTTCAATCTATGGGCTCACGTTTCTGGCAGGTAATCAGAGGTCTCTACTACGATCACCAGCCTTCTCAGGCCTTAATAAGTGGAAGAAAGTAATGACATGCTAGTTGGCCAACGATCAAGAAACGTTATCAGAAATGTCTCAGATACCCCCGGTCCCCTGAAATGGAGAGAAGTAGTCAAAAATGTTCCAATGGATCGTGAAAAAAGAAAAAACGCTCTTCTGGTTCCCCAACAGAAGCTCCTACCAGTAATCGACTTCGGTCCCTGCTGCGATTGGGCCAATTAACATTAAGTGGGTACATGCAATTCAGCCGAAAAAAATGTTAAACTAACCAAGTCTTACCCACAGGTCAGCATAAAAAAGTCGGACCCAAGGGGGGTGGCCCTGCCCTGCCTCTTCCTGGCAATGACGGGCCAGCCCTTGGCCTGGGCTTTGTCCGGGCGTGGCTCGGGCACGTCCCGCACTGGGGGTGGGGAGGCAGCGCTCTAAGCGTGGTGTTGGCACTTCCCCCTCGTCAGTGGCGGTGGGAAAGAGTCCAGTTGCACCTTGGGACTTGTTGTCCCACCAGGGTAAGCAGGGTCTTGAGGTGATGCGGGCGGCAGGTGGAAGGTGCAACCTGGGACTGGAGACACACCAGGGTGATGCTGTAGAGTGGTAGGTGCACCCAGAGCAGCCCAGCAAGAGCCCCAATAATGAAACAACATCCCGCCCATTACGAGAAGCAAGGCTCGCAGTAAAAGAGGCAGTTACTGCCAGCTTTTCTTCTCCTAAGCAACGACTATAAGTACAAAGTGCGTGTTTATGCACTACTTGCAGGTTTTCAAAACACATAAATAAAAGGCATTGTCACTTGCAATGCAAATAGCTCAATTTCACGAAAATGCGAGACCTATTGCATTGCAAATGCTTGTTATGTATGTCACAATCAAGCCACTTTTCTATAGCATTAGAAAACATCTGTGCAGCTTCTAGGTGGTCATGATGTAAAAAGCTTATGTTGTGAGCATTACCTGGCATTGTTGGTATTTTAGAGCCCCTGGCTTTGTTTTGGTGCTCCCTCTGCCTTAGCAACAGGGCCCTGTGTGAAGCCCGAGTAGAATCGTAGCACCCACTTAAGGCAGAACCATAAAGCACGTGCCTACTATTGCTTTAATGTGCCACATCGATGACCAGGAACAAGGTAAGGATTTTTAGGTCTCGCCATACCCAGCGCATGCGCTGGTCTGGCGAGACATTTTGTGAGGGCTATAAAAAGTTCTACCAGCCCAGCCTAGACCTACAGTGCATGTGCGCAGGCGTGCGCGTCGCACTTTACCTTTATTACTTTCACTTTCACGGCCGCATGGCCGTTTTGATGTTTGATCGCGATCACTTTCACGGCCGCTTTGATGTTCTCCGTGAGGCTTCAATAGATTGCAGCAGTTAAAACAAGCATTGGCATAGCCAATAGGCCTCGCTCTTGGGACCTTATAAGTGTTTAGTTATGCAACTGTTGCATGGCTAAACACTTATAAGGTCCCAAAGGCGAGACCTATTGGCTATGCCAATGCTTGTTAGCACTGCAGACAGCATAGAAATTTGCCTCCTAGAGCACTTCCCAAAAAAGTAGAAATGGCAATTTGTTAGTCATTTGTATCACATTACTATCGCCAATAGGTGGTGCCTTAAGGCTGTTTCTTAACCTTTTGTTATTGAGGCACCAGATGGGTAATCTCCATGCTCTGACCCATTACAGTCTGATGCTGTGGCTCTTAAAGTCATTTTAAGGAAATAGACGAGTGTGTTTGAAAAACGGAGCCTGTGGAAGGCGAGGGATGCAGGAGTGGGGAATGGAATGAAGCAGTCTCTACCATGTACAGCTTATCAGCCATGCTCGTAAAGAGACTACTAAGAGATCCGTTGCAGGAGGAGCTGCGTCCCAGAAAGGAATGCTGGCAACAAGGTAGCTGGTAAAATGCAATGAATGAGCAGGGTGGGATTCAGGGTTGAGAAGGAACCGCAGGACTGTTTGCACTAACAAAGCCCCTGCTAAGGTCCGTATTGTTACGTCAGAAACTTGCTCACCATGGGTGTCCACTCCACTCTGTTCCCCAGCTGAGAATATATGTTGAGCCCTTGCTCAAAAAAAAAATGTCCAGAGCCACGGCTTTAAGTGGGATGAAAAAACTGGGGGGTCTCTCAAAGGGGCGTGGCCAGTATACTTAAGGGCATGGCTTAAAAACAGGTAGGCTCAAAATCTGTGTTTAGCATAGTGTGCCGCCAGTATTTTGCTGTTTCTATCCTTGCATCTAGATATATGATACAACAAGTAATATCATACCTGCAACAAGTCAGGACTATTGGCTTTGTCAATGGTTGTTAATTGCATGAGATAAATAAGCAGCAACTATGGCTTGAATATTATTGAAAAAGCTTCCACTTAAAGCCCTGGTGACCCCACGACAATGTTGCTGCCCCAGAGTTTAAAAAAGAGAAGGGAAATCCAGAGAGAAAATGACTCTCTTTAAAGATTTCCCTTCCCCTACAACGCTCACGTGACATCGTGACATGACGTCATGCCGTAACTTCTACACTAGTAAGAAGTGAGCAGTGAGAGCAGCGCACATCGATGTCACTGCAGTCAGGAACAAGCATTAAAAATGCAACAGGTCTCGTCTTTGTCCAAGTTAGAGCATTTTTTTTAGCGAATGGTGTTTCTTTTTAGAAGTGTTTTTATTATTGTGTTAGCAGTTTTCAATGTACATAATATGCATATTTATGCATGCATTTATAGGTTTCGTTATTTAGATATGCAGATGTATTGTATGTGTATATATGTGCATATACATGTTGGTCTGTATATGTATATTGGTATATAATAGCATAGTGTGCATGCATATACATGTATAAAAGCATATTTTAGTGATATTGGGATGGATATATGTATATATAGTGATATCTTTAATAAAATTGCTTCAACTTTCACAAATGCGAGACCTGTTGCATTTGTAATGTTTGTTATTTAGTGTATACATATATGTATATATGTGCATATATGTGGAAAGATATATGCATATATATATTGACATATGTATACATATATATCTATTCACTGAAAAAACCATAGGTTTCAGGGGCGTTATAGTTAGCTGGTTTTTTCACTCATACAAAACCATTGAAATTCCCCCGTTATAGTTAGTTCAGTTAACTATAACTCGCGCGCCCGCAATGCACTGCTGATGACGTCACATATTACATCACTCATGACATGGTCAGTGACATCACTGATGACATCACTGATGACATCTCAAATGACATCACTCATGACATCACTGATGACATCATCCAGTGAATGTGTGTTTTTCTGAAAATTACATATGTTTTATATATGTATATCTCAAGGTCGATGGAAGAATAAATGGGTATATAAGTGTCTAAATGGATGATTGGTTTTTGAAAAATTGATTGTATAACTGACTGATTAAGTGTATCTTAGTGAATACATCGTTTAGTGAGTAATGTTTAAATATGTAAACATCTGTATAAGTCTCTCACTTTGTGTATGAGTGGCTGCATGGGTTGGTAAGTAGCTACATGAGTGTTTATATAGGTTATTAGTTGGTTTTTTGAGTATCAGTATGAGTGTCTGAGTATCTGTATGGTTCGGTGGGGGTATTACGTAGTGCATAGGTGCACGAATGAGTGACTCACTGTTTGTATGTGTTGAAGACAGCATGTGTGCAGGACTGTATGGGTGGATGAGTGTGTGCATGGGTGTGTTAGTGAGTGAATGACTGTCTCAATAGTGTCTTTATGAGTAACTACATATGTTTTAAACTAGTATATGTGACTATTGGTGTATATAAGTGAGTATATGTGAGAGTGAGAGATTGAAAGAGTTCCTGTATGAATAAGTATGTGTTTCTATAAGTGATTGTTGAAAAGACTAAGTATGTGTAAGTTTCTGGAGAAATAAGTGTGGTGGTATGTGTATAACTGTATATGCAAGTAAATGGATGTTTGATTCTTTATTAGCATGAGTGACTATGTGTGTGAGAGAAGAAAAAACGCACAGAAAGAAAAAAAAGAAATGCAGAAAGAAGCAACAGAAGTCCTCAAAGACGAAGAAAAGTGCAGGAAGAAGGATAACGTGCAGAAAGAACAAACAGAAGAGCAGAAAGAAGCCTTGTTGCAAAATCATCCTGTACCCTCAACTTTTTCAGTCGGATACTGGTGGTAACTGAGTCTGACTAACCAGTCCTAGAGCCAGTGCTATGTTAAAAGACACTCAGAATACAGTGAAAACACCTACATACACTAGGGAACACTATGCGTTGGGGTCCCCCTGTGATCAGCATGAACTCCTCTGTAAGCCCCTAGTATATAATAGGGCAGGGGATCAAAACTACCTCTTAGAACGCGCCACAGGGCGTGTTTGCACACGTCACCTCAGGCCCCGTCCCCTCACTTCCCCACTGTATAAACACGCCCTGTGGCCATTTTAAGTTGGGAGATTAAGTCCCCTTGAATCCTGAGGGTCCCTAGGGTCTAACTAGACCACTAGATACCTCCAGTAAGCGCCACAGAGCTGCATTGCAGAGAGATGTAAAAAGGGGCACGGCCTAGACCACCTCTCTGCAATGTAGCACAGTGACGCTTACTGGAAGCACCTGGTGGGCTAGTTGGCCCCCAGAGTCCCTCAGGATTGAAGGGGAATTATTTCCCCAAATTAAAACGCGCCACAGGGCTTGTTTGCACACGATAACTCAGGACCCGTCCTCTCCCTTCACCACTGTGTAAACACGACCTGTGGCCGTTTTTAGTTGGGAGATTAAGTCCATTTGAATCCTGAGGGTCCCTAGGGTCCATCTAGCCCACTAGGTACCTCCAGTAAGCGCCACAGAGCTGCGTTGCAGAGAGGTGTAAAAGTGGCACGGCCTGGAACATCTCTCTGCAACGCAGCTCAGTGGCGCTTACTGGAAGCACCTGGTGGGCTAGTTAGCCCTCCAGGGGCACTCAGGATTGAAGGGGAATTATTTCCCCAACTTAAAACGCGCCATAGGGCGTGTTTGCACACGTCACCACAGGCCCCATCCCCTCCCTTCCCCACTGTGTAAACACGCCCTGTGGCCATTTTTTAAGTTGGGAGATTAAGTCCCCTTGAATCCTGAGGATCCCTAGGGGCAAAATAGCCCACTAGGTACGTCCAGTAAGCGCCATTGCAGAGAGGTGTAAAAAGAGGCACGGCCTGCACCACCTCTCTGCAACGCAGAGCAGTGGCGCTTACTGGAAGCACCTGGTGGGCTAGTTGCCCCCCAGGGTCCCTCAGGATTGAAAGTGAATTATTTCCCCAACTTAAAACGCGCCACAGGGCGTGTTTGCACACGTCACCTCAGGCCCCGTCCCCTCCCTTCACCACTGTGTAAACGCACCCTGTGGCCGTTCTAAGTTGAGAGATTAAGTCCCCTTGAATCCTAAGGGTCCCTAGGGTCAAACTAGCCCACTAGGTACCTCCAGTAAGTGCCACAGAGCTGCGTTGCATAGAGGTGTAAAAAGGGGCGTGGCCTCAGAACACCTGTCTGCAACGCAGCTCCCTGGCGCATACTGGAGATACCTGTTGGGCTAGTTGGCCCTGAGGGACCCTCAGTATTGAAGGGGAATTAATTCCCCAACTCACAACTGGCCAGGGGGTGCATTTGCAGAGTGCTGCAAGGAGGGGGCATGGACTCTGGCGCGATGCCGGTCTTTTATTTATTTTATTTTTTTAAGAAGGAGGGCTGTGTGCCCTCCCCCCCTTCTTTTTCTAATTTACTGGCCCTGGGGACCCCATCCCCCAGGGCCTGCACCCTAATCTTTTTTGTTGAAAAAAAATTAATTTGGCCCTCCCAAGGCCTTAATCGGCCCGGGGACCCCAACCCCCGGGTCATGGCCTTTTTTTTTTTTTATTCTTTAGGAGGGGAGCTGCGTTGCCCCCCTCCTCAGGCCACTTATGGCCTCGGGGACCCTATCCCCCGGGGCCGGCCTTTGTTTTTTATTATTTAAAAACTATATATATTTATAGAAACACCTAGGACATGCTGGACAAACCGCATTTACCTATCACCATGACGATTTGCGTGATATTAATTAAAAGGCGACTATGCATAGAATGAATCCACATGGAATGTATTTACACCGCTAGTGAAGCTCTGACGTGTCTGACGCCCTACCGTGCCTAATCCCGGCGCCCCTGCCGGTGGGTACTCTCCAAGTAGACACCCTTGTTGTTTATTTATACAAACATGGGTAGCTATTGATGGGCACATTTAATATACACGCACACCAAGCCATTCAAAGGGGATTCGACAAAAATTCGACCAAACTATGCAAGAAACCCCCTCACGGTTAATAAAACACACATCCACCGCCGGATGTGTAATACTTTTTATTTTACTCTCTGGAAAGGAGACGAACCTCACTTGAGAGTCACAGCGTGCTCCTGGCTGAGCCCAATGATGTGTTACACCCACCAGTGCCCGCCGAGTGCCTCACACCTCTGTGTTGTATTCCACCAGCTAGTGCGTATGCTATGACACTCTCTAGCCCATGTGCACTGTAACACCACCCTGTGAATATGTCATGCCACACTTGCCTTCGCATGGGTTATATTGCCCCATCTAACGTGCCTTCCTCGATGCCTATGATATAACGCACAGTGCTATGCCATACATAATACAATCTGGGATCCATATCTTTGTCACAGTGCATATGCAACGTTACACTCCCCAGCACATATTTTATAGTAAAACTTTAGAGACTAATTAGGTTACACAACACTGCCCTGTGCATATTACACTCCAAGGCGCATATCGCATAGCACGCGCTAGTGCCTGTGCTATCTCGCGCTCTCCAATGAATCTGTCATTGCACACAATGTATTGCATATTATATTTCACGCCCCGGTTCATCTTATATCACACTTTTTGGTGCATAGCTTATACCATATACTATATCTAGTTTTCATTTTCAATCGTGCTCTCAGGACTATGTTCTATATAACACTGAGTCCACCTACCCTTTTCACGGGCATTACATTTTGCGATGGGGGGTGGAGGGTCAGGGGGTGTTTCTGCCAAGTGAGCCCAGAGTCACAGTCACAAACGTCCTCTTCTTCCTGAATAAAAGTGAGATTATGCTGCATACTTGTTCATATTTTAAGTAGTTCGCACAGACACACATTTTAAAAACAATAAAGTTCCTAATACCCACCTTCTCTGAACAGTTAGCTTGCTGCCCCATCCACCTCCTCCCTATCCTCTGTTGTCTGAATCCATGGACTAGCCTCCTGCCATGCATGGTCTGATGTGCTGCCACTGCCCTCCATTTAGCATGATGTACCAGTCCACTCCTCCTGCCCTCCATTGCCCAATTCTATGGCCCATCATTGACCTCCTGCTTAGCCTCTGTGCTTAGCTTGCTGCCCCTATTCTCCTTCCCCCTGCCCTCCGATGTCTTTGTGCATGCCCCTGCTCCATCCTTTTTGCCCACCATGTTCCATGGACCTGCCACTCCTATCTACTCTGAGTGTTCTATTGAGCTGCCACTCCCCGCCCACCTGCCTAGCATTGTCAGATGACTGTAACCTGTCCCTGCCACCTCCACCCCGCCTGTCCACAAGCCATGCCCCTATCCCCTTCCTCCTGTCCTCCATGGTCCATTTTACTGCCACACCCTTCTGCCCTCCCTGGTCTGTTGTGCTGCAACTGCTCCTCTTGCCTGCCCCGCGCGGTCTGTTGTGAGGCCCCTTCCCCTGAACTCTCTTGTCTGTGCCCGGGTCCTGACCCTCCCTTCTATCCTCCATGGTCCTTTGTGCATGCCCCTGCACCTTCCTTCTTCCCCATCATAGCCATTGTGCTGCCACTAACCCTCCTGCTTACCATGCATGGTCTTCTGTGCTGCCATGGCCCTTCCCACCTTCCCTGTGTGGTCAGCTAGCTGCCCCTGAACCCCTCCCACCTTCCCTCCATGGTCTGTCTGTATGCCATCATAGTCTCATTGTTGCTCTCCATGGTGTGTCTTTTTTCTAGTGCCCCACCTGCCTGACCTCCATGGTCATCTTGCTGCTCCTGCCCTGCCCCCTTGATCCCAGCCCTCTGTTTCCATGTGCAGACCCATATTCCCTCCCTCCTGGTTTGTCTGTTCCATTGTAATGCCCCTGATCCGTCTCTCCTGCCTTTATGGTCTGTTATGCTGCAGCTTTCTCTCCTGTCTGTCCATTATGGTCAGCTAGCTACCATTGCCTCTTTCCCCTCTGTTCTCTGTTGTCCTTGTGCATGGTCCTGTCCCCTCCCTATTGCTTTCTATGGATTGTTGTGCTGCACTCCTGTTCCGCATGCGCTGTGTGGTGTATTGTGCTGCTGCAAACCCTGATGCCTGCCCTGTAGGGTCAGTTTGGTGCACCTCTCCATGTCCCTCCTGTCCTCTGTTATCCGAGTCCATATCCCTACCCCAATTCCTCCTGCCTACCATGATCCAATGTACCATACGTGCGAACATTTTGAACTTGGTAAGAGGGAGATTTTGAAAAAAAACTGGGGTATTGATTTTCCCCTTTGAGTTACATTGAAAAAGAGGAGATTGTAGACAGGAGACAGATCAAATAAAGCCCATTTGAGCTTAAAAACATTGGACGTTTCCTGGCTGAAACAGGTCTGTTGGCACTGCCTCTTCCTTCTGCCCACAATGGTCTATTATATTGCCACAGCCTCTCTTGCCAGTCCTGTATTGTTGGTTTGTTGCCCCTGCCCTCCATAGTCTGTTGTGCTGCCACTGCCCTTCCTGCCTGCCCAGTGTGGTCAAATTGTTGCATCTGCACTCTCCTAACTGCCTTCAATTTTCAGAGTCCGTGCCCCTGGCCTCTGCCTCTCAACAGTATCCCAATGAACCACTAGATTGCTAACATTCTATATTTATTACATAAGTGTGGAACGCCTGACGTCATCTTGATGTAATCAAAACTGTAATACCTAGAGTATTTCCTTTAGAAATTACATATATGAGAGGGTCTTATTAGCATGAAAATTATGGTTAGTGCTCTAAAAAATGAAAATGAGGACATATTTTCTGAGTTTTCAAATAGCGACAAAGAACTTTTAAATTATTTGTAATCTTAATGCTTTTTTATCCAGCTGACCACTTGATTAAATGTTGCACCTAGGGGAGAGGATGTGGTGTTACTTCCAGAGCTGCAGACTTTGCAACTGGGGAACCAGGTTGGAGTTTCTGCTTCAGCTCAACATTCTGTGATTCTGGTCAAATCACTTAATCTCCCCATGTCTACAACCAAAATGAATTTGATCTTGTGTGATGTAACCAATGCTCATGTAAAGCACTCCAATACCTGACAAGTCTGCACTATATAAAACTGCAAATACACAAAAAATAAGTGTTTTGCACAATTCTGTCATTGGGCTACATGTGGGCTACATCTGGGTGATATTTGTGCTGCATTTGGGCTCTTTTGTCTCTGGTGGCCATCTTGGGAGATTTATTTGTTATGAAGTTTCCTAATTTCCTCATTTACTGCAGTCTCCTCCTCCGTAGGAAATACTTTCAGTTTTTTACTTTGGTTCCATCAAGAAGGCATTCAGATGTGTCACACATTTGCCATAAATTCTGAATGTTAGCACTCTAGTTGCTCATTAGATCACTGTAGTAAAGCTACTGCTCACCACGGAAGTCTGATGCTGGTATTAAAAGTGCATGTTTCAGTCTGCATATCAGAATTTTTTAATGAAATAGAAGAGGATTTGAGAAGTCACTCAAAATGTGCCCTAATTTTTCTTTCTTCAGCACTAATCATAATTTCTATGGCAAAATGAACCCCCTCATTGTGTTCCTTTTTAAATTAAATGTTTTAAGTGTTACCAGTTTATTCCAATCAAGATGGCTTCAGGTGTGCCATACTTTTGTCATAAGTTAGACAGTAAGCGCTCTAGTTGTTCTTAAGAACACTCTGGGACATTCTGTCGTTGGGCTATACTTGGGCTACATCTGGGTGATATTTGGGCTACATTTGGGCTCTTTTGTCTCTGGTGGCTATCTTGGGAGATTTATTTGTTATGAAGTTTCCTAATTTCCTCATTTACTGCAGTCTCCTCAGTGGGAATACTTTCAGTTTTTTATTTTGGTTCCATCAAGAAGGCATTCAGATGTGTCATACATTTGCCATAAATTCTGAATGTTAGCACTCTAGTTGCTCATTAGATCACTGTAGTCAAACTACTGCTCACCAGGGAAGTCTGCTGCTGGTATTCAAAGTGCATGTTTCAGTCTGCATGTCAGAATTTTTTTATGAAATAGAAGAGGATTTGAGAAGTCAAAATGTGCCCTAATTTTTCTTTCTGCAGAACTAATCATAATTTCTATGGCAAAATGAACCCCCTCATTTTGTTCCTATGTAAATTAAATGTTTTACGTGTTACCACTTTATTTCAATCAAGATGGCTTCAGGTGTACCATACTTTTGTCATAAGTAAGACTGTTCGCGCTCTAGTTGTTCTCTAGTTGTTCGTTAGAACACTCTGGGACATTCTGTCATTGGGCTATACTTGGGCTACATCTGGGTGATATTTGGGCTACATTTGGGCTCTTTTGTCTCTGGCGGCCATCTTGGGAGATTTATTTGTTATCAAGTTTTCTAATTTCCTGCAGTATCCTCAGTAGGAAATACTTTCAGGTTTTTACTTTGGTTCCATCAAGAAGGCATTCAGATGTGTCACACATTTGCCATAAATTCTGAATGTTAGCACTCTAGTTGCTCATTAGATCACTGTAGTAAAGCTACTGCTCACCAGGGAAGTCTGCTGCTGGTATTCAAAGTGCATGTTTCAGTCTGCATGTCAGAATTTTTTTATGAAATAGAAGAGGATTTGAGAAGTCAAAATGTGCCCTAATTTTTCTTTCTGAGCACTAATCATAATTTATATGGCAAAATGAACCCCCTCATTTTGTTCCTTTGTAAATTAAATGTTTTAAGTGTTACCACTTTATTTCAATCAAGATGGCTTCAGGTGTGCCATATGTTTGTCATAAGTAAGACTGTTAGCGCTCTAGTTGTTCGTTAGAACACTCTGGGACATTCTGTCATTGGGCTATACTTGGGCTACATCTGGGTGATATTTGGGCTACATTTGGGCTCTTTTGTCTCTGGTGGCCATTTTGGGAGACTTATTTGTTATGATGTTTCCTAATTTCCTCATTTACTACAGTCTCCTCAGTAGGAAATACTTTCAGTTTTTTACTCTGATTCCATCAAGAAGGCATTCAGATGTGTCACACATTTGCCATAAATTCAGAATGTTAGCACTCTAGTTGCTTATTAGATCACTGTTAGACCTGGCATCATTGGCATGAGTCTCTCCTCCATTTTTTTCTGTTTGCCTCCTCTGTTTACGATGTTTTTGCTGGATTATTGCTTTGGGCACTGTGCCACTGCTGATCAGTGCCACAGTGCAAGTGCTCCCTATGTTAAATTGTTACATTGATTGGTGTTACCATGATTGGCTTGGTTGACTTACTGTTCAGACCCTAGTCTAGTGCACTGCGTGTGCCAAGGGCGTGTAAGTTAACTGCTGCTGGTGGGCTTGCAGCACTGGTTGTGCCACCCACAGAAGCAGCGTGTAAAATGTGTCTCAGGCCTGCCACCGCAGCGCCTGCGTGCAGTCCCTGACTGCCATGTCGACTTGGTAAGGAAACCTACTTACCAGTCTCTAAACCTTCACTTTGCCACATTTCAGGCACCTCTATGGTAGGCCCTAGGGCAGGGTGCATTGTTGGTAAAAGGTAGGTCATGCCCTGATGTGTGTGGCATGACCTAATAGTGAATTACAGCCATTTTTGTTTTTCACTATTGAAGGGCTACCTGCCTCCAATAGGCCAGACTGGGCAGACTGATTATTAACCCCTTCCATGCTGCGCAAATTCCGCCGCTGTGCTGACGGAATCTTGCGCGGGCGTGGTCATGACGGAACGGTTCCGTCATGAGCACAGCTCAACCGTGGCTCATGACGGAACCGTTCCGTCATGAGCACCGAAGGGGTTAACTCCATTATAATCTATCTGACTCAGGGAGCATGGTAGCAAGTCGAGTTTAGTATCCCTGAACTCAGAATTTAATAACACACCCTTTAGGATGGATGGTTTTTAAATTCTATGTTTGAAAATAGCACTTTTAGAAAGTGGCTATTTTCTTGTCCAACTATCTACCGGTCTCTGCTGGTTTGGTGTGTGTGTCAGGGGCTGGGTGGCTCCAGAGGTCTGAATGAGTCAGTGTGGGGTGAATGGGGCGTTTACACATAGAGTGAGGGAAGAGTAGCCTGCCCTGCCTGACACAATACTGGCTCCACCTCCTGCTGGGCGACTGATAGCCCTGCTCCTGCCAGTGACAATACTGGCTCCGCCTCCTGCTGGGCGGCTGAGGACTCTGCCCTGCTCAGTGAATAGGCCAGGTGCCCCTGCCTGGCAACACCCACAACAAACCTGAGATGGTGGGAATCTCCCTGCTTGGACAAAGGGAACAAAGGGAAAAAGGGGTATAAGAGAAGGACCCCTGAACCAAGAACTCAGATCACTTCTGACAAGGAAACCTGTACCAAGGACAAGAAGCCTGCTGATCTAAGGACTTGCCTCCCCTTTCTGCCAGAGTGCTGTTTTGCTGTGGAGGAACCTGAAAGCTGCTTCTTTATTTTTGCCAAGGAACAAGGAGAGAGGAACTTGGTGTGTACTCTCGGAACACTTGCTAGGAAATCTCCAAGGACTGGAAGAGTGCCAGTCTCCTGTTGAAGTCACAGGGCCAAAGGACTTCACCATCTACTGAATTGCTGAATTGCTGGAAAGTGTTGTTTCCAGTACACAAGGGAAAATCTGCAGTCTCGACGCCAGCAGCAACGCCAGTGAGCAGTGGGTATCGGCCCCGGCTCCAAGTGACCCCGTCTCGACGCCGGTATCAACGCCAGTGAGGAGTGAGTATCGGCTCCACCTCCAAGCGACCCCGTCCCGACGCCGCTGCTGATCGCATCGACTCGACGCCCTTCTCGACGCCGTGAGCGCTGCTCCGGCCCGACATCCCTCGACACCGCTGCGGATTGACCCGACTCCGAGGCACGATCGACGCCGACCTCGACGCCGACATCTCGACGCCGTGGATCCTCGTTTTCTTCGTTTCTCAAGGTACTGTACTTGTGGGGTCTGTTGCGACTCCAGGCTCGACGTAGCGCTCCTCGCGGTCAACGCCGAACCTTGGGAATCTTGTCGACTCGACGTCGTGTGACTCCTGTGGGGGTTACATTGTTGCCAGGGAACTGTGCTCAGAAGAATACTTTGCTAAAGAACTATTTGCCAAGAAGAAACCTTATTTGAACTATTATTTTTCCTTCCAAAGAGTATTTATTAAGACTGTGGTATATTTTTGTCGTTGTTTGGTCTTGTGCTAAGCCTTATATAAAAATACTATTTTTTATAATAACTTCTGTGTCGTGTCCATCTGTAGTGTATTCACTTTATTACTGTATGTGGTCATAAATGCTTAACACACTGCCTCTGAGATAAGCCTGTCTGCTCTGCCAAGCTACCAAGGGGGTAGCAGGGGTTATCTGAGTGTGTAATCCCCTTTCCCTGACTAGAGTTGGTAGGTCCCTATTTGTCAGAAGTGTATACCTCTGCCAACTAGAGACCGCCGGTTCTAACATTGGTGGTCAGCGGTGAGGATTGAACTTTGCATTTATGACTCATGTGCAGTGATTAGTGTATGCTACATAGTGAAAGCAGACCATAACGCAGCCACAATCTGTTTTTGGTAGGATATTCTATTTTTGTTCTCCGCTTTCCTGGAGCTTATGTTCTTAAACACTGCCAGTTTTGACCATGGAGAATGCCAGAGCTGCTACACCTGTGGAGATTGTTGTGGGGGAATTTGATAAGGAGAAGATAGATTCCTACAAGCTAAAGGATCTAAGAGGATTTTGCAAGCAGTTTAAAGTTCCTACCACAGGTCTCAAATTGAGAGGCGACTTCCTCAAAGCGCTGAAGGCCTGGTTAGAGGCCAGAGATCCCTCTGACCCGGTGGTGGTACCGGAAGAGGAAGAAGAAGAGGAAGAGGAAGAGCCCACAGGTGGGCCAGTGTCATCTCCAGGCAGCAGTGTTTCCTCTAAGAGCCTTTCTCCTGAAGAGTTGGAAGACAGGGAGAAGGAGAGGGAATACAAGTTAGAGATGGCAAAACTTAAATTAGGAGGGCAGTTGGAATTAGAGAATGCAAGAAGCAAGAGAGAAGCTGAAATGGAGAGCAAAAGATTAGATTTTGAGAGAGAGAAATTAGCGTTTGAACGTGAGAAGATGGTGAGGGAGATGGAGCTTAAAACTAAGAGTTTAGAGTTGAATCCCTCTGGTGGCAGCACTCCATCTGTGCCTGCAGAAAGTAGGTTTTATTTTCCTAAAGATGTGATCAAAGATTACAGTAAGAATGAAGATATTAGCCAATGGTTTAAAGCATATGAGTTAGCGTTATTGGCCCACCGGGTCCCTGAGAAAGATTGGGGAACGGGGTTGTGGAGCCGCTTTACAAATGAAGGGAGAGATATCTTGTTGAGCCTTCCTGCGGAGGATAGGATGTCTTATACTCATATGAAAGATGCTTTAATGCTGAGATATGGCCTAACCCCAGAAAAGTACAGACAAACCTTTAGAGAATGTAAGAAGTTGCCTGGTACTACGTGGGTTGAATATGTGTCTTTTTTCTGCAGAACCATGGATGGTTGGATAAAGGGTAGCAAGGTTGATAGTTATGATACTCTTTATGATTTGTTTGCTTGGGAGCACTTGTCTAATAACTGTTTTCCAGAGCTACGCCAGCACCTTGTTGATAGCAAGATATCTAACCCTAGAAAACTTGCTGAGGAGGCGGACCGCTGGGTCAGTACCAGGGTCCACAAGGGTCCAGTGGGAGACTCAGCCAAAGGTGGGCAGGGTCCCCAGCAGAAGAGTGGGGGGGACAGGGGTAAACAGAGGGAGTTTCAGAAAGGGCCCCAAAGTAGTCCCCAAGGGAACCAAGGGAAGGGTTCCCAGCCTCCCCCTGTAAAGAAGCCAGAGGCCCCGACAGGTAAACCTGTTCACAGGGGCCCCATGACCTGCTATGCCTGTAAGCAGGTGGGACACCGTTATTATGATCCCCAGTGTCCCATGAAGGATTCGAATGCACCGCCGCGTGCACCCCCTCGTCAGGTAGCGAGTGTAGCCCTGGGAGGGGATGAGATGGGTGCCCCCGGTGGGTGGGGTCCCGCAGAAATGTCCCTGGTCTCTTTAGGAGACGTGGAAATGGTCCCTCCAACCCCTCTGCCTAGTAACACTAAGAAATATAGGCAGTGGGTGACCATTAATGGCCATAGGGTGGAAGCTCTCAGAGACACCGGAGCGAGTGTGACAGCTGTCAAGTGTCACTTGGTGTCCAGAGAGCAGGTGGTCCCTCATGCATTCTACCCCGTTGTAGCTGCTGACAACTCACAGAGTCAGTGTGAGGTAGCTCAAGTTCCCTTTGAGTGGGGGGGGGTCTCAGGTACTCTTCAGGTTGCTGTGAGGCCCGCCATGCCTGTTGATTGTCTCCTGGGCAATGATTTGGAGGACTCCCCTTGGGCTAAGGTGGAGAGAAAATCGCATCTGGAAATGTTGGGTCTGCCTGAGTGGGTGTGTGCGACCACCCGGTCCATGTCAGTCAGTAAGGGTGTTGATGGGGCCCTGGAGCCTGAAAGTATGGCCCAGGTCCCAACCGTGAAGAGAAGAGGCAGGGGGCGCGGGAAACCGTCCCCCATCGTTCCCGCGGTCCAGGAGGGAGCAGACCCTGAGGGGGATGCCCTGGAACCGACAGGAGAACAAGTGGCCGAACTGGGAGACCTGCCCGAGCTGACCCATTGGCAGCAGGATGGTGGTCCCTCCAGGGAGGAATTTTGTGCTGAACAGAAAGTGTGCCCTTCTCTTGTGGGTATGAGGCAGCAGGCCTCAGCCCAAACGACAGGTGATCAGTCAGGATCACATTGGGTCTACTGGGATAACGACCTCCTGTATAGCGAGCCTAAGGCTGCTGAACCTGGGTCAGCCCGTGTGCTGGTGGTACCCCAGCGCTTCAGAGCCTTCCTACTGGGGTTGGCTCATGACGTTCCGTTAGCTGGACATCTGGGGCAGGACAAGACCTATGACAGGCTTGTCACCCATTTTTATTGGCCCCACATGAGAAGGGATTCAGATATCCATTGTAGGACCTGTCAAACTTGCCAGGCAAGTGGGAAAAGTGGGCGGAAGCAGAAGGCTCCCCTCCAACCTTTTCCCGTCGTCAGTACCCCCTTTAAGCGAGTGGGAATTGACATTGTGGGGCCACTGGACCCCAAGACAGCCATGGGCAACAGGTTTATCCTGGTCTTGGTGGACCATGCCACCCGGTACCCGGAAGCCATCCCTCTCCGCACAGTGACGGCCCCCGTGGTGGGACGGGCACTGATGGGTGTTTTCTCCCGCATGGGGTTCCCCAGAGAGGTGGTGTCAGACCGGGGCACCAACTTCATTTCGAATTATATGAAGTCTCTGTGGAAGGAGTGTGGGGTAACCTACAAGTTTACCACTCCTTACCACCCTCAAGGTAACGGGCTGGTTGAGAGATTCAACCGGACCCTAAAAGGCATGATCATGGGTCTTGAAGAACCAATGAGGCGTAAATGGGACGTCCTCTTGCCATGCCTGCTGTTTGCTTACCGTGAGGTGCCACAGAAGTCTCTAGGGTTCAGCCCCTTTGAGCTTTTGTATGGTCACCCGGTAAGAGGACCTTTGAGTCTGGTCAAAGAAGGCTGGGAGCAATCTCCCAGGAAACCTCCCCAGGATGTATATAGTTACATGCTGGCCTTTAGGAACCAGACTCGGCGCTTCAGAGATCTTGCTCAGGCAAATCTGGAGGCCAGCCAGGAAGAGATGAAGCGGTGGTACGATCAGAATGCCACTCTGGTTGAGCTTCAACCTGGTCAGAAAGTTTGGGTCATGGCCCCTGTGGAACCTTGTGCGCTCAAGGACAGGTGGACTGGACCATTTGAGGTTGTGGAGAAAAAGAGCGATGTCACCTACTTGGTGGACTTGAAGTCTCCCAGGAACCCCTTAAGGGTCCTGCATGTCAACCGGTTAAAGCCCCACTTAGACAGGTCCGAAGTGGGCATGCTCCTTGCCACAGATGCTGGGGTGGAGGAGGAGAGTGAGCCTCTTCCTGACCTCCTGTGTGCAAAAGAAAAAGATGGGTCAGTGGATGGTGTTGTCCTCTCTGACACACTGACCCCTGAGCAGCAGCAAGATTGTCGCCATCTGTTGGTACAATTCCCTGATCTGTTCTCCTTAATCCCTGGTGTCACTCAGTGGTGTGTCCATGATGTGGACACTGGGGACAGCACTCCTGTGAGGCACAAGGCCTACAGGGTGACTGAAAAGGTCAGAGCATATATCAAGGAGGAGGTCTCCAAGATGTTTGCCTTAGGGGTGGTTGAGTCCTCTAGCAGTCCTTGGGCCAGCCCAGTGGTCTTGGTCCCAAAGGCTGCGGCGCCTGGTGCTTCACCAGAACTTCGGTTCTGTGTGGATTACCGAGGACTCAATTCGGTCACCAAGACTGACGCGCACCCCATCCCCAGAGCTGATGAGCTCATCGATCGGTTGGGGGCTGCCCGGTACCTTAGTACGTTTGATCTAACGTCTGGGTACTGGCAGATCGCCTTGACTGATGGGGCAAAAGAGAGGTCTGCATTCTCCACACCAGATGGGCACTACCAGTTCCGTGTGATGCCCTTTGGGATGAAGAATGCCCCTGCCACATTCCAGAGGTTGGTTAACCAGGTATTGGCCGGGCTGGAAGATTTCAGCGCCGCCTACCTGGACGATATAGCAGTGTTCAGCGCCAGCTGGGAGGAACACTTGCGCCACCTCCAGGAAGTGTTGTTGGCCCTGCGCAGAGCAGGCCTCACAATCAAGGCTAGTAAGTGCCAGATTGGGCAGGGTTCAGTGGTGTACTTGGGGCACCAAGTAGGGAGCGGCAAGGTGGCCCCCCTGCAACCCAAGATAGATACCATCCTGGCTTGGGAACCGCCCAAAACCCAGACTCAGGTGAGAGCCTTCTTGGGTCTCACAGGTTACTACAGGAGGTTTGTCAAGGGGTATGGCAACATTGTGCACCCCTTGACCTCGCTGACTTCCAGGAAGCAGCCGAGACTTGTGATCTGGACTGACGCCTGTCAGAACGCCTTTGACACCCTGAAAACTGCAATGTGTACAGCACCGGTCCTCCAGGCACCCGACTTTTCAAAAGAATTCATTGTCCAGACAGACGCTTCAGAGCATGGTGTGGGGGCTGTTCTAGCACAGATGAATGAGGAGGGCCGAGACTTACCTGTAGCCTTCATCAGCCGGAGGTTACTTCCCAGGGAACAAAGGTGGAGTGCGATAGAGCGTGAGGCATTTGCTGTGGTCTGGGCGCTGAAGAAGCTAAGACCCTACCTGTTTGGGACTCACTTCCGGGTTCAGACAGACCACAGGCCCCTCAGATGGTTAATGCAGATGAGGGGTGAGAACCCAAAACTGTTGAGGTGGTCCATTTCCCTACAGGGGATGGACTTTACGGTGGAACACCGCCCTGGTACAGATAACGCCAATGCTGATGGTCTGTCCAGATTTTTCCGCCTTAGTGATGAGGACTCCCTGGGTGAAGGGTAGTTCTCCCCACATTTCAGCTGGAGGGGACACTTGTTAGACCTGGCATCATTGGCATGAGTCTCTCCTCCATTTTTTTCTGTTTGCCTCCTCTGTTTACGATGTTTTTGCTGGATTATTGCTTTGGGCACTGTGCCACTGCTGATCAGTGCCACAGTGCAAGTGCTCCCTATGTTAAATTGTTACATTGATTGGTGTTACCATGATTGGCTTGGTGGACTTACTGTTCAGACCCTAGTCTAGTGCACTGCGTGTGCCAAGGGCGTGTAAGTTAACTGCTGCTGGTGGGCTTGCAGCACTGGTTGTGCCACCCACAGAAGCAGCGTGTAAAATGTGTCTCAGGCCTGCCACCGCAGCGCCTGCGTGCAGTCCCTGACTGCTATGTCGACTTGGTAAGGAAACCTACTTACCAGTCTCTAAACCTTCACTTTGCCACATTTCAGGCACCTCTATAGTAGGCCCTAGGGCAGGGTGCATTGTTGGTAAAAGGTAGGTCATGCCCTGATGTGTGTGGCATGACCTAATAGTGAATTACAGCCATTTTCGTTTTTCACTATTGAAGGGCTACCTGCCTCCAATAGGCCAGACTGGGCAGACTGATTATTAACTCCATTATAATCTATCTGACTCAGGGAGCATGGTAGCAAGTCGAGTTTAGTATCCCTGAACTCAGAATTTAATAACACACCCTTTAGGATGGATGGTTTTTAAATTCTATGTTTGAAAATAGCACTTTTAGAAAGTGGCTATTTTCTTGTCCAACTATCTACCGGTCTCTGCTGGTTTGGTGTGTGTGTCAGGGGCTGGGTGGCTCCAGAGGTCTGAATGAGTCAGTGTGGGGTGAATGGGGCGTTTACACATAGAGTGAGGGAAGAGTAGCCTGCCCTGCCTGACACAATACTGGCTCCACCACCTGCTGGGCGACTGATAGCCCTGCTCCTGCCAGTGACAATACTGGCTCCGCCTCCTGCTGGGCGGCTGAGGACTCTGCCCTGCTCAGTGAATAGGCCAGGTGCCCCTGCCTGGCAACACCCACAACAAACCTGAGATGGTGGGAATCTCCCTGCTTGGACAAAGGGAACAAAGGGAAAAAGGGGTATAAGAGAAGGACCCCTGAACCAAGAACTCAGATCACTTCTGACAAGGAAACCTGTACCAAGGACAAGAAGCCTGCTGATCTAAGGACTTGCCTCCCCTTTCTGCCAGAGTGCTGTTTTGCTGTGGAGGAACCTGAAAGCTGCTTCTTTATTTTTGCCAAGGAACAAGGAGAGAGGAACTTGGTGTGTACTCTCGGAATACTTGCTAGGAAATCTCCAAGGACTGGAAGAGTGCCAGTCTCCTGTTGAAGTCACAGGGCCAAAGGACTTCACCATCTACTGAATTGCTGAATTGCTGGAAAGTGTTGTTTCCAGTACACAAGGGAAAATCTGCAGTCTCGACGCCAGCAGCAACGCCAGTGAGCAGTGGGTATCGGCCCCGGCTCCAAGTGACCCCGTCTCGACGCCGGTATCAACGCCAGTGAGGAGTGAATATCGGCTCCACCTCCAAGCGACCCCGTCCCGACGCCGCTGCTGATCGCATCGACTCGACGCCCTTCTCGACGCCGTGAGCGCTGCTCCGGCCCGACATCCCTCGACACCGCTGCGGATTGACCCGACTCCGAGGCACGATCGACGCCGACCTCGACGCCGACATCTCGACGCCGTGGATCCTCGTTTTCTTCGTTTCTCAAGGTACTGTACTTGTGGGGTCTGTTGCGACTCCAGGCTCGACGTAGCGCTCCTCGCGGTCAACGCCGAACCTTGGGAATCTTGTCGACTCGACGTCGTGTGACTCCTGTGGGGGTTACATTGTTGCCAGGGAACTGTGCTCAGAAGAATACTTTGCTAAAGAACTATTTGCCAAGAAGAAACCTTATTTGAACTATTATTTTTCCTTCCAAAGAGTATTTATTAAGACTGTGGTATATTTTTGTCGTTGTTTGGTCTTGTGCTAAGCCTTATATAAAAATACTATTTTTTATAATAACTTCTGTGTCGTGTCCATCTGTAGTGTATTCACTTTATTACTGTATGTGGTCATAAATGCTTAACACACTGCCTCTGAGATAAGCCTGTCTGCTCTGCCAAGCTACCAAGGGGGTAGCAGGGGTTATCTGAGTGTGTAATCCCCTTTCCCTGACTAGAGTTGGTAGGTCCCTATTTGTCAGAAGTGTATACCTCTGCCAACTAGAGACCGCCGGTTCTAACAATCACTGTAGTAAAGCTACTGGTCACCAGGGAAGTCTGCTGCTGGTATTGAAAGTGCATGTTTCAGTCTGCATGTCAGAAGTTTTTAATGAAATGGAAGAGGATTTGAGAAGTCACTCAAAATGTGCCCTAATTTTTCTTTCTGCAGCACTAATCATACTTTCTATGGCAAAATGAACCCCCTCATGTTGTTCCTTTTTAAATTAAATGTTTTAAGAGTTACCACTTTATTCCAACCAAGATGGCTTCAGGTGTGCCGTACGTTTGTCATAAGTAGGACTGTTAGCGCTCTAGTTGTTCTTTAGAACACTCTGGGACGCTGCAGTAGAACACAAAGGAATCAACTGACTGTCTCTGCCCTTGTTGGATGTACATGTTTTACTGAGAATTATTCTCACAAGACTGAGAAAGATAATGTGAATTTACAGAAAATATGCTCTCAGTTTAGCTTATAGATCACCTTCCAAACCTCTGTGGGAAAAGCATGAGAAAATAGTTTTCTATCAAGCATGATTCATGATATCACAGCAGAAGGCTTTTTCACATGGTAAAATCACCTTAGAACACACCACAATTCCTAAAATGAGTATGGTACAATCAACAATTGATTTATAATGTAACTAAAGTCTTAAAAGCTTCTATTAACTGCAATGCTTTTTAATGAGGTGCTATCATGTATATTGGTCCCAAGATGGCTGCCAACACTTCTTGGATGAAGTGCTGACAGCCAATCAGATCTCACGATGAGATGTGTGGTTAGGCTTCGCCCAGATATATATGTGATTTTACTTTTGATTTTCTCAGGAACTACTGAACAGATTGACACCATTTAAGCAAAAGGCTTTCGGGCTGGACCTTCGACTAAAGGTCCTATGGGAAAATGCATGGGGAAAACGCGTTTTGGGACCCCCCTTTTTTCTCAGCCCCTGCTTGACAAATCACCCCGAGAGTTTCAGGGCAGGAGCTGAGCGGAGCGCCCCATTAGTTTTGAAAATTTCACGAAGATAAGTCAACCGGCGCCAAAGTTATTCAAAATAGAATTTTCAGATTTCCTATGGGAACTCGGTCCTAACTATAACTATCTACTGGCGACCGCCAGTAGATAATATATATGCATATATATGTATGCGCATATATATGTGGAAAGATATATGCATATATATATTGACATATGTATACATATATATCTTTATATATATGCATATATATGTATGCATGTATATAGGTAAGTGTGTAGGCTTCCTTTTGTTCGAGTCTCTTGGTTAGGGGCAGTCAGGAGCCTCACACTTGATGCAAATGCAGCAGGGAAAAACAAAGGCTCACACTTTGTTAGCACTTCACACATACTTAAGAAAGGCAGCTTGTGGACAATGACACAAGCCAATGAAAAATATGGGCAGAGAGTGGGCGGAGCTTCAAGTCCATACCTGAATACAGCATGCCTCGCAGAGCAGCGCATGTACTGTCCAGGCTCCACCTAAAAACAGTATTTGATGCTCAAATGCCTCAGCTAAGAAGCTTATAGGAGCAATTGGCTCTCCACTTGCTTACAATTGACAGTACCGATTATAAACATTAAAGAGAGGTTTATCTTGCACAGAGGCACCACATAAGAAATTACCCTTTACTAATCTCCTCAGGAAGCAACATTACTGGCATCCCACCAAAACCAACTTGAAAAGGAGAAGCCAACAAGAGAAGTTCACTTCACTTCCCATCATTCATTTGCACAGGAAGTGACATCACTTCCTGCCTTCTCCCTACTTCAGTCAACTCCCCTGGCACCCCAGCAAAGCGCGGACTCAGACAAAAGCACTGACTGTTTGTGCCAGAAACCCCTGTGCGTCACCCAGCCCCCCATGTTATCAACCCCCACACCGAGATACAGACATGCCAGACACTCGCATAGCATTGGCGCTACACATTCACAACCTTGTACACGCCCCACTAACTACTGCACACACCTCTTTAACTACAGAACACACATTCCAACTCATGCTCATTAACGCTCACTCAGCATACTCCATGCACCAGACGTCGCAGATCACATCAGCTATGACAAGCTTGACACCCTCCTCATCACAAAAACATGGCACACACCCACATCATCACACATCCTAGGAACCATCTCCACACAGGCTACAGCAGCCGTCGTGTGGAATGTGCACAAAAGAAGGGAGGAGGCTTCGCTATCATCCATAAAACATCCTGGTCCTGCACCTTATGCAAGTAACACTCAATGCCAAAGCCTCCTTGTGCGTATAAGATCATAATTGATGAATTCTCGGGTGGTCTCACCACCTCATCTCTCAGACACACTCACACCACCCTCTTGGGTAACTTCACCTTCCCAGAAAACCAAAGCTCAAAAACACAAGAGACTCCCTCACCTACCTCATCAACACAGTCAACACAATACAACACATCGCTCAACCAACACGCTTCAAACCCCACAACTATGACCTCGTCTTTTCAACAGCACCAGCAATCTAACGCAAACCACACATGCTCCAGACCACCTCACCATCACTATCTCCCTTCTCAGCATCTATCAACAACAGACTGCCTGGTCTGCAGTGGTTTCTACATCCTGGTGCAAGAGAGCGCCTCGTGGCAGCAGAGTTCAGCTGCACAGGCACCTGGGGAGGATGTGGCCTAACACCCAGAGCGGACGACTTTGGAGCGGAGAATCGGGTAGATTTGAGTCTCGGCAATGACTCTAAACATCCTGTGATTCTGGCCAAATCACCTATTCCCCCCCCTGCCGAGCCGAGCTTGTTCTAGGTCAATCGTTTCTCTACACCTATCCGCTAGTCCAGAAGTTAGTGGGGTGACTTCCCACGTTGAAAGGTTTTCAATGTTGCTGAAAATATTGCTCAAACTGTACATTATGTAAGCAGTCTAATCAGAAAGCCTCAGAGGTGATTCATCCTAGGGATACAGAAAAAGGAGAGCGATTTATCCGCATGTTACATGATGTGCTATTTAAGGGTTATGATACAGCCTTGTAAATGGAGCATAGGAGGGAACGAGCTGGCTCCATGAGAAGAGTAATGTGCATTCCTCTTTCCTATAAATTCTCTCACTTTGATGCTAACCAAAAGCAAAGGAAACACCAAGCTGCCTCGTGGACACAGCTTGACATTTGACCTCTGTCTTTGAATGCACAGCAAATGTGACAAGGTAAGAACAAGATTTAAAGGCCTGTTTACAGAAAGCAAGTTCATGGAACAATTCAGTAAACACAGTTTAGGCAACAGGAGGGACGAACCAAAAGCTTCCCATTGAAACAAGATCAGCATTCTGTTATTCAGAATTCAGGAAAGCATTGAAAATGTGGCTATTTAGACAGGCCTATAATTAACCCCTTACCTATCCATATTCCTTTCCTTGTTTCCTTCTCAGTGTTATGAAACCTCAGTGCAATGAAACCAATTGGTGAAAGAGGCCTTTATAAACCTCTGTAACATAACATAACGAATCAAATAAAGCCTGCAAATAGAAAGCCAGATAATGTGAGTTATAAACCACAAAGCCAATGGTAATCAGTGGGCGACACGCGTTCCTAGGTCAACTTTCTGAAACTCACCAAGATGTCTTTAGCAAACCAGACAGTTGCGCTGTTTGGCAGGCTGCGACCTGAAAAGTAATGACTGCTCGACTGGACCGCCATTTATAGTTCAGCAACCCAGTGTTTGTGTTCTGTGCATAGGACCATGTGACAGAGGAGACGATTTTGTCCTGTGAGTTGCTCTGATGTGTGTTGTTTGCTAAGTCATCGTCTGTGGCCGGCTGCAGTCTCGATGATTCACCCCACTGTTTTTGCTGAGACTCTGCTTCAGTGTGCTGTAGCAACTGGTTTACAGTAGAAATTGGCTTTTCACATTTAAGTAGAAGAATAGCAAAATTGTGGTCTGTATATAGGAGCGCGAGTGAAATTTAAGCCTACCTATTTATCTTTCATCCAAGAGGGGACTATTTACTTCTTCCAGTTAGTGTCTGGTGGTTGTTTATTGTGCTTGTTTTCTCTAAAACCATGTGAAAAGGTTGCACAAGTGCTATGCCTTGTGCACTTAGCCAGTTTGAAATTGCATGAATTGTAGAATGCTTAATGACGCTGGGATGGGGATTCTGACAAGTTGTGTAACTTCTAAAATTTGTCTAAGTTTCCACAAGCTTCTGCAGAGTCAGAGGTAGGCTTTTTTAACTAGGTTTGAGTCTGCATTGCCTGAACATCCTGTGATTCTTAGGGCCTTTTTATGACTTTGGCTGGTGTGGGAGTTGGGCCACCATGCCGCCGCCTTGCTCCCACACCACCAATGCCTAAATAGACTGCCTGCTAGATTATAATTTATTTTGTATCTGCCAGGCAGTTCTTTGGAGTTCTCAAGTGGGGCCTTTGAAAAAGGCACCGCAATGGGAACGCCAAAGCAAGTTCCTGCACAGCATGGACTGTTAAGTCCATGACATTCAGGAACTGGGCGTGCATGAAGACGGGAGGCCGCATGCACCCCATGGCCCAGAGGTGACTGGGGGCCCCGTAGGCCCCCCTTTGTTTCCTCTATGCCACAGTTTTCATGGCAGGCTCACTGCTATGAAAATCGTTGCAAAGAGGAAACTCGTAATATGCTTGGTGGGCCGCAGCGGCCCAACCAAGCATATTGCGGCATCAAGACCGCTACAAGGCCTCCAAGGATCACGGATTCCTGGCGGCAGTAGGGTTCCCATGGCAGTCCGACTGCCTACTTGTAATAAGGTGGTCGTACCACCGGTGCGGCGGTAGCCACACCGCTACAGTGGGTTTGGCATAATCTCCCACTAAAAAAATTGACGTGAGCTTCTGTAATGTAACTGGTACTCATGTAAAGAGCTCCAATGCCTTCCAGTCGGGTCGAGTTAGCACCATTAAAAATAAATAAATAGTAGTTCAATCACAGCTGATGGATGACGGACATTAATTATGTTAAATAAGTCTGTACTTGCAGCATACAAACACAAGAAGTGACACAGAAAGTAATTATATTGCACACAATGCTGAATTAAAAAGTAGCAAAGAACAATGATAATGATGCTAAGTAATGAGTGGGCTAAAAACCCATTTTTAAAGAGTTTTTAACCTTTTTTAGATATAACGGATCATCACTAAGCGACAGTGTATGTGCTCTCCCTGCCGGCTGGACCTAAAATTTATGGATGGAATGCTTGAATTAATCTCAGCCACTGGTGAATTTTCGGGCCACCTCATCATTATTTTGCACTCTATGCCACCTCAATTTAGACTCAGCCGTATGTAAATCAGCCTCGTGCCTGCTCAAACTTGGAACAGTCTAGCTTGAACTACCAGGCCAGCTCCTGACTGAATCAGAATACAAGCAACCCAAGACCAGTTATTTCCTAGTTAGGGCTCCTCATCCAGGTATAGCTGGGCTCCAGTGACACAGTTATGTTATTTTATAGTAATTTATTAAGCACACAAATACCAAAGGTGTCTTGGTGCTAGCAGTCCTGAGTAAATGAACCTAGCCCTAGTTCCTAAATAGCCAAGTTTTAAGTTCCTTCCTGAAGGCCATTAATGTAGGCAAGGCCCTTATACAGATCGGTAGGCTATTCCAAAGCTTGATGGATCCTGCTACAAAGCTTCTGCCACCCCAGTTGACCTTCCAGATCATGGGTAGTAGCATAAATGTTGCCCCTTCCAAGCGAAGGGGTCTATTGGTACCACATCAGAGACTGCCTCAAAAGCTGATGTGACTTCTTACTGGAAGCCAGTGTAAATTAGGAATGTGATTAGCCATACATTGGAACTTTGGAATACCGAGGAGACGCCTGGTAGCTGCATTCTGCACCACCTGGAGCTTTCTCAAATGTCTTTCCTGTGTGTTGAGGTAGAGGCCATTGCAATATTCTAACTTGAATTAGACTAACATGCTTTTCGCTATCATCAGGAATAAACAGCAGGGTACTTTTTTAAAGTTTATAGTAGCTAAAAACTGCAAGGGATAACAGCGTTGACTTGGTGACCAAAGTTCAATTTTTCATCAATTATTACACCTAAGTTTTTTGCCTTGGTCACTGGGATGGGTAAACAACCTAGTTTGTCCAGTCACTAGACATGAGACCAATTAGCGGACACATTTCCAAACAGAACTATCTTGATTTTGTCTGAATTCAGCTTGAGGCAATACGAGCCTATCAATGAGCATACAGTCTTGGAATTGAGTGGCAAGTTTAGCGCCATTTTTAAAAGCTGACAGGATGATTTGGGTGTCGTTGGCATAGGAAGTCAGAGACAGCCCAAAAGATCTAATCAGTATGCCCAATCCTGTGGCATATCTACTAAATAGTGTAGGGCTAATGGATGAGCCCTGCGGAACCCCACAAGGGAGTAGGAAGGGGGTGGACTCATATATGCCCGATGCTACTGATTGTAGTCTTCCTGAAAGGAAGGATGAGATTAGTGATAGTGCTTTATCTTTGATTCCTAAGCAGCTCAAGTGGCTAATCAGAAGCTTGTGGTCAACAGTGTCGAACGCCGCCGACAGATCGAGAAATATGAGTGCAGCCGCATCCCCATCATCTAGTACTGCCCTAATTTCTTCAGTGGCTTTGATCAAGGCCATTTCTGTGCTATGCCCTGACCTAAAACCAAATTGTGTCTCATCAAAAGGTGATTGTCGTGTAACTATTTGGTTAACTGCGTGTTCATGACCTCCTCCACCATCTTGTCCGGAAGTGGGAGACGCGAGATAGGTCTGTAGTTATTTGGCTCTGCTGAGTCCAGGTTCGATTTCTTCAGGAGAGGTAATATAGAGGCCCTTTTCCATATGGATGGAAATACTCCTGTAATAAACATAGAGTGGAAGATGGAAGGGAGACTATTGCCTATGATTTCAGGGACTTGATTGAAAACTGAGGGAGTAATAGGATCAAGGGGGAACCGGAATTCACCCGATCAATCATAGTGGATACCTGATCACTAGTGACCAGGAAGAATTCTGAGAAAACCGAAGAGCTAGATTGGCCATTAGCCTCCCATGCGACCGGTGTGGCAGCGGTCTCGAAAATGGCTTAGGTCTGTTCTGCTTTCTTCTGAAAATTAAGTGCTAATGTGTTGCTAAAAGTTTGCACAGGACCCACATCTAGCCAGAACCGTCCCACTTAGGGCGACTCAGTAAAATGTACATAAAAGTGGTGGATGGAATGATTGAATTAATCTCATGGTCAAGAATGATTTTCATATGCCTGGGTCCAAACTGAGGTGGCATTGCGTGCAGAATAACAATTTACTGGGAAACAGCCCAAATAATAACCAGTGGCTGAGATTAATTCATGCATTCCATCGTTGATGTCTAAGTGGATTGTAGTGATTTACTAATAAATGATGTGTTCATTTACAAGAAAATACAAGAATAGAAGTGATGTTTTGTATCATATAATCATGTATGTATATATAGGTTTATTTATATGTATATATGTATTATATGGTTTGCAGGCCTGAAGACGTTCTTTTTAGAAAGCAGTGCATTGTCTGTGGCCGTATCGAGTTGTAAAGAAAGAATCAAAATAAAGAGGAGCCGTTTTCTATGCTATATCTGTGGAAAAGTTGGCCCCAGATATTTAAAGTCATCATCATGGTATCATTTCATTCAGATACAATATTCATTGAATCCGGGTGAGTGCATACACAAATAATATATTTTAAATACATATCAAATATTACGAAGTGTCTCTGTGCCTACAGAGGGTCCGCTTATAGGCGCCCACGCGTTAGTATTTCTTCATTTTCAACGTGTTCTTCCACATTGGTAAGCTAAATTCAGTTTTACATTAAAGCAATGTTAGCAATTTGCAAGATCAGCAAAATATGACTTGCTTCGTGTCCGGTTTGGCTTGAATAATGACAATTAATAAGTAGTTCCAAAATACTTGCGAGGCGAAGCATGACCACCATGTATACACAAGCTATCATCAAAAGTGCACAATTTTAAAAATTGAGGCAAAACCTTTTAGTTCTTATTAGAACTTGAATAAAAAGTAAGTAATCCACTTCAAAGCATTCTCATATTTCAAAAGTAAAATTAAAAAAACTATTGAGCTAGATCACAGAACATTTTTAGTATATGTCCTTGTTATAGTAACTGAAGCAGTGGTTGGTGCAAACACCTTTTAAAAAGCCAATAGGTTTCGCCTTTTGTTATTTTCCAAGGCTTTTTTCTGATACTGTCCAGCATCAGCACAAATAAACAGTATATTGTTTTTGCTGATGCAAAAAAGCATTGGCAAGAAAACCCACCAAATCACTACGATGATGCATACATGCACATGCCTCATCATGCATGTCCACATATGATTCATGGATTCAATGTGGTCCTATATATGATACATACACATGCATCACCACGCTTCAACATGTATGCATCATGATGCTGCAGCGCCCATTCTTTCTTTTTTATGTCTCATTCTGAAGGGGGGGTAAATGTTTACCATGTATCGGTACATTGAAAAACATGAAAAGAGAGTGAAAGGACCTAATTTAAAACAGAACGACCCAGCAACATATTGCAGCTGCCGCGTATTAAAAAAATAAGCATATACATGAAAAAAGAAATTAAAAATGTGGGAGGGAGGAGCAAGGTAGCAAAGCTTGAGCAGGTGGAGGGAGCAAGTAAACAACATTGGGGGATATTCTCAAGAACGTGCGATAATCATCGCCAAAATAGGCTAACGGAATTTTTCATATCTCCATCTATTGCATGAAAATAACGCTGTGTCAACGTCTTATTCACGTTCTGTGATAATCTGCGGCAGGGCAGCAATTCACACACGTCAGGCTGGAGAAATCACGATAAAAGCAGAAAAAAAACCCACAAACAAAACCAAAACAACTGCGAAGCAAAATGGAGGTAGCTGGAGCAAGTACAGAGGACAACTAGAACCCCACAAGCCCCACGGAGGACCAGCCTGGGACCTCAGGGTCAGGGAAGGACAAGGAGAAGAAGAAGAAGAAGAGGAAGATGCGGTTCAGTCCGCAGGAAAACAGGATCCTGATAACAGAGGTGGTAGAACACCATCAACTACTGTTTGTCACCTCCACTGTGTCATTGGCAACAAAAAATGAAATATGGCAGTCCATCGTGGACAAGGTGTATGCAGTCAGAGTGCTGAGGAGGTCAATGGAAGAGGTCAAGAGGCGCTGGAATGATGAGAAGCACAAAACGAAGCAGAAACTTGGCAACAACAAGAAGGCAGCAATGCAGACTGGAGGTGGTAGTCCAGCGCCACAGGAGGAGCTGGATGAGATGGAAGAAATGGTGTCCACAGTCATCAGTGTGGAGACTGTGGCAGGAGTTGGGGGACCGGACACTGCTCAACATGACCTGACACAACAGCAACAGGGTGAGTAACGACCAGGAACTGAGGGCATGGGGGGAGATGGGCACAATGGCACACATGCACAATTGAGTGTAGGACAGTGCACACCCACAATGACTCTGGCTCATGTCCCTGATCCCATTGGCACACTGCAGCACACCTAGAAACAGCAAGTAGACCCCCGTCGACTATGTTCCCAGAGGGGGCCTTTCCCACCCACACATCACCAATCTCAAAACCAACCCATGCACATGTGCCAAACCCAGCAAATACCATGGCTGCAGTCAATATATCATGACGTGTTGCACGCCACGACTCTGAGGTGGCTGAGTGTGGACCACATCCGTAAAGGAGCAGGTCACACTCTGACACATTCACATGCACAAACAAACCCTGACCTCAACAACACATCGGCGGACAAACCATGCCCCAGACTCCCAACTCCCACAAGGAGCCCAATTTACCCAAGTGTGCAACATCTCAGCACTGTATAAGCACAGAAGTCAAATGCACACTGCCTGAAAGGGATAAGGAGCAGCAAAATCATAGCTGCAGGGGTGACTCTCCCAAAATGCAGCACACACACATAACATTCAGAGCTCATGAACAATGACAACAATGTGGTACAAACTGCAACATGTTCACAACAGAACAGAGGACACAACTGGTGCCACTTGTCTGTAGAAACTAGCCAATCACATTTGGCATAGAAGGGAAATGTGAGATGATAATGTACAAGTACAAACACACATCAGTAATGTTGTCGAAATGTCCACTGTCCCGCCTCAAATAGGCAGCTCCTCCCAAACAGGGACAATGTACATTATCATGCAGTCTATATGTAAACTTGTACAATGCGCAACATACATGTGAACACAATGTTAAACTGCATCTCCTCTTCACATTGCAGAGGGAAAATCAACACCTACTGCAGTGCAGACCGAACATCTCTTCACTGATGACAAAGAGGACTTCCACACCTTCGACAACGACGCCCTCCAAGAGCTCATGGACAGGTTTGGCACCCCGCCTCCAGGGGCACAGCAGCCCAGCTGCATCGAGGAGACCTCACCCCCTGCACAGACCACACAGCAGGAAGCACCCACCACCACGACTGTCTGCCAGGATCCCCACAAACAACACATGGTGTAGGGAGGATATGGACACACCTGCGGACTTTGCTAAGTTAGCATGAGTTAGTATATACTTGGCCGCCATTTTGCTGCTTTTGCTCACGTTACTACATGCCACATTTCTCGTAAACACTTTGCTTGCTCGCTTTCACATGAGAACTGTCTGCATTTCACATATTTAGTTGAACACTCTGCTCCTCGTCTGTACAGCGTGTTCAAGGTCAAAAAACAATGAGCCATGTTGATTTGCTTTGGTCAGTCTCACGTCCCTAGCCATAACATCGAACACAGCTGCAAACCTGGAGATCTGGTGCTTTTAATATTGCCTTGCATGCATGTTAACATACTTGGAGAAACGCTTTCCAGGATAGAAGAGCTGTGCTCATCGGGAGATGTAAATTCCTGCATCTGAACTCGGAGGTATGGGGTCCCCCTGACAAAGCCCGGAGATCTTTTATAATTATAATAAACTAGCTTCTAGCATGGGGAGGGTGGCAAGGCGCTATAGTCCTGTTTCCACCATCATTATAATATGATTTCCCCTTTTGTTCTATATGGAATTGTAGCAATGCTGATTTGTTTGATCTTATTCATATTGCTGCTAGTATAGGCTCGTGTACTGCATTTTTAGAGCACGTTAGTTAAAATAAACAGTTTAAACTATTCCTTGACTCTATTTACTCATGTTGTGGACAAGTACAACAGTTTGAACAAAAGAGTGTTCTTGTTCCCACAACGGCGATAAAAATCCAAAGCCGAACATGAAAAAAGTGGCGATGGGCCCAACTGCAATGAAAAAATCAGAGATAATCTGTTGGCAAGCCTGCAATTCACACACATCAGGCGGGAAAAATCACTAAAAAAGCAGAAACCAAAACAACTGCAAAGCATAATGGAGGTAGCCGGAGCAAGTACAGAGGACAACCAGAACACCATAAGCCCCACGGAGGACCAGTCTGGGACCTCGAGATCAGGGAAGGGCAAGGAGAAGAAGAAGTGGAAGATGCGGTTCAGTCCGCAGGAAAACAGGATCCTGATAACAGAGGTGGTAGAACACCATCAACCACTGTTCCTCACTTCCACTGTGTCTTTAGCAACAAAAAATTGAATTTGGCAGTGCATCGTGGAAAAGGTGTATGCACAGTGCTGGGGAGGACAATGGAAGAGGTCAAGAGGTACTGGAATAATGTGAATCGCAAAATGAAGCAGAAACTCGGCAACAACAAGAAGGCAGCAATGCAGACTGGAGGCGGGAGTCCAGCGCCACAGGAGGTGCTGGATGAGATGGAAGAAATGGTGTCCATAGTCATCAGTGTGGAGACTGTGGCAGGAGTTGGGGGACCGGACACTGCTCAACATGACCTGACACAACAGCAACAGGGTGAGTAATGATCAGGGACTCGGGGCACGGGGGGAGATGGGCACAATGGCACACATGCACAATTAAGTATAGCACAGTGCACACCCACAATAACTCTGGATCATGTCCCTGATCCCCTTGGCACACTGCAGCACACCTAGAAACAGCAAGTAGGTCCCTGTCGACTATGTGCCCAGAGGGGGCCCTTCCCACACATCACCAATCTCACAACCAACTCATGTACATGTGCCAAACCCAGCAAAGTTGCGTGTCTGTGAGCCACACTGACAATGCAAGTTACACTGCATGACGAATAGCATGGCTGCAGTCAACATATCATGACGTTGCATGCCACGACACTGAGGTGGGTGAATGTGGACCACATCCGTAAAGAAGCAGGTCACACTCTGACTAGTCCACGCGCACAAACAACCCCTGACATCAACAACACATCTGCAGACAAACCATGCCCCAGACTCCCAACTCCCACAAGAGCCCAATTTACCCAAGTAAGCAACATCTCAGCACTGTATAAGCACAGAAGTCAAAGGCACACCACCTGAAAGAGATAAGGGGCAGCAAAATCAGAGCTGCATGGGCGACTCTCCCAAAATGCAGCACACACACAAAACATTCAGAGCACATGAATATTGACAACAATGTGGTACAAACTGCAACACTTTCACAACAGAACAAAGGAAACAACTGGTGCCGCTTGTCTGTTGAAACTGGCCAATCACATTTGGCATAGCAGGGAAATGTGAGATGATAATGTACAATTACAAACACATATCCATGATGTTGTCTAAATTTCCACAGTCCCACCTCAAATAGGCAGCTCCTCCCAAACAGGTACAATGTACATTGTCATGCAGTCTGTATGTAAACTTGTACAATGCGCAACATACATGTTAACACAATGTTAAACTGCATCTCCCCTTCACATTGCAGAGGGAAAATCAACACCTCCTGCAGAGCAGACCGAACATCTCTTCTCTCATGACGAAGAGGGCTTCTACACCTTTGACAATGACGCCCTCCAAGAGCTCATGGACAGGTTCGGCACCCCACCTCCAGGAGCACAGCAGCCCAGCTGCATCGAGGAGACCTCACCCCCTGCACAGACCACACAGCAGTTAATGGATAGGGGTGCAGACGTGAGGCCCCCCACTCTGACCCTAGCCAATGGTTCAGTGTATAGAAGCTGCACCCAGCGTATATACATTCGTGGAAACCCCATTCGCTTCATTACATAAAACATATAACCCCATTCAATAGAGTCAAATGCCTTAGCTGCATCCAACATTACTGCAGCAGCTGGCAAGTCTGGAGTCAAAATATGATACATGGCAAAAAGCGTTCATAAATTATGTGACGTTCATCGCTCCGGTATAAAGCCAGATTGATCTGGAAGCACCAGGCAGGTCATTAAGGGTTGAAGTCGCGTAGCCAAGATTTTCGCCAATATCTTTGCGTCTATATTAATTAATGACAGTTGGCGATATGAGTCACATTGGGAAGGGGGTTTATCTTTTTTAATAAGGTGATGATTAAGGCCTGTCTCAAGGACAGGGGGAGAATGCCCGATTCGTGGGCTTCAGCATATACTTCTAAAAGGTAGGGCGTTAAAAGATCGGCGTATTCTTTGTAAAATTCCGCTGTGAGTCCATCCGGACCCGGGGCCTTTTTTGTTTGCTAAAGATCGAATTGCTACTTTGATATATTCTTCGCCTATCGGTTGACTGAGATAGACCCGCTGGCCGTCCGCCAGCCAGGCACAAGCAATATCAGAGAAGTACTCATCTAGCACTGCGTCAAATATGCCCCCCTGTGAGGTATACAGTGTTGAGTAACAAGATCTAAATTGTTCAACTATCCCTTGAGGTGTATAGTGTTCTTCCGCTTGTGTGTCTACTATTTTCATGATGGGACAATATTCAGTTCGGAATTTGGAGTTTAGCGGCTAGTTGCCGACCAGGTCGGCCTCCCTCACCGTAAGTCCTTGCAATATGACGACATGATAGATAACGGGTCTCAGTTTCCGCCATGGTATCATATTCTAGTAATTGTTCTTTTATGCGCGCTAGGGTGTTGGTGTTTGGCTCGTCCATGTAGTCGCGTTCCAGGCCTGCTAACGTATGTTCGATGATCGAAAGCTGGCCTCGAATGTCTATGCCAGCCGTGGTGCTGATGCATACTCCCCTCACAGTAACCTTAAAGGCCTCCCATAGGGTGGCAACACTATCTACTGTGCCCACATTTACTTTGAAGAAGTGTGTAATGGCTTGCCTTATGGTATCATTATAGACAGGGTCTAGTAAAGCCTCGGCTCTGAATCGCCATGTGAATGGTCGGTATATAGCTGAGGGTATGCTAACATGAAGCTTCACCGGGCTATGGTCTGATAATGTTCATGAAGGTATAATTACCTCAGTGACCCAATTGTTGCACTCTTCATTTAAGATCCAATAATCCAATCTGGACCACGTATTATATGCAGGTGTGATGTGTGTGCCTACTCTCAGTTCTGCGTTACGCAGACGCCATATGTCCACCAGCCCCATCTCCAACATAGCATCACGAATACACTGAGCGACCTTCACAGTGCGTGCGCCCTGTGGGCTCGACCTGTCCTTTAGAGGGTCTAAGTGTGTATTCAAGTCTCCTCCCCATAGGATAGCCGCCTCCGGCCAAGTGCGCAGCACCGTGAGCATGCGGAAAATAACCTGTGGTTCATCTGATACAGGGCCATAAATATTAATGACAGTGACAAGGACGTGTCCTAGTTTCCCATGGACCATGGCACACCGTCCGTCAGCATCAACATATGTTTTAAGGGGCGTGAATTGCAGACCATGTTTAAACAAGATAAGAACCCCTCTCGCGCATGCGGGGTATGAGGAGGCTAACTTGTACCCAGCCCACTTAGTCACAATTCTGGCCTCCGATGATCTGGTCAGATGTGTTTCCTGTAAAAGGGCTATCTGAACCATGTGTCTGTCTAGATAGGCAAGCACTTGGCGGATTTTTTGGGGGGTGTTAAGCCCCCTTACATTCCACGTCAAGCAGGTGTAATCAACATGCATAGTCTAAGGCGACAACATAATGGGGGCAAGAATCATAACCAGGACGTGTAGACTCAGGCAGACGATCATCCAAGAACGCAGCACATAGGTACATACTTATTGCAGAGAACCTCACATTGCGTTTCAATACCACATGTCTCAGTTCCCAATAGTAACTGACGATCACTATTCAAAGCATGCATAGAATAGTAGAACCCAACATGTATGTCAGCACCCAATAATCCCTGGGAAATGTAGCCTCCTCATAAGTATTTGTGCGATCACTTCGAACCCAGTTAAAAAACACAGTAAAAACCCTTCCCACCCCCTCCCACTTCAGCACCCTAACTTTGCTAACGCCATACCCAACATCCCTAGTGATCCCCAACACAAGAAACAACAACAATACAGTATTGTGGGGATTACCCATTCGGGGGGGCGTTGCAACACAACTGGCCTCCCCAGTTAGTAGTGGGAGTGGCCACCGAGTGTCCATATAAAGCACTCAAGCCAATGTTCCAGTTTGACAATAAAGGCAGGCACCCAGCAATCCAGAACCTGAGCAAGTAAATGCCTATATAAAACAGATAGTCATCAACATTAAAGGATAACAAACCATCAAAGTGTTTCAACGGTGCAGTCTCAATGCAGTGGGCATTGGTAATAATTCCAGCGCGGTGTCGTCTGTAGACCATGAGGGTGAGTGGAGCAATGGGGATGGATCTTCATGCCAAACCGCCATCAGTACCTATTCAGGAGTGAAATGGTGCTATCCTCATTCATCGATATCCGAGGTGGCGGGAGATGGTGTCTTTTTGAAACACAGCGTTTTTGCGTAATCCAGTGCACGTTTAGGATTGGTGAATATCTTGGCCTTATCCTCGGTTCCAATACGAAGATGCACCAGATAGAGCATGGCATAGGGAATCTTTTCCGCAAATAGAATTTTCTTGGTCGTCTGGAATTCCTTGTTTGCTGCTTGCACTGTCGCCATGAAATCAGGGTAGAAAGAGAGTGTATTGCCTTGATAATTGACATTCCCTTTTTGCCTAGCAGCTTTCAGTACGGCGTCCCTGTCTCTGTAATTGAGCAGGCGAGCAATAATAGGTCTGGGTGGTGCTCCTGGAGGTGGCCGCATTGTTAATGAACGATGAGCCCTTTCCACCACAAACATACTGGATAGCGTGTCATCACCGCATAGCTCACCGAACAGATTTTCGACATATGTTTCTAGGCGCCCAACATTGGTCGATTCCGGAAGTCCAAAAATGCGTACATTGTTGCGCCTTGATCGCGCTTCAAGGTCTTCATTCTTAGCTTGGATGACCGCTAATAGTTGTGCCATGTCGGATGTTTTTGTTTCAACCTTCTGTAGGCCATCCTCTGCATTTGAGATTCGTTGCTCCGCTTCTCTGATACGCAGGCCTTGTTTGTCAAGCTTGGCGGAAATACTGTCAATTCGACCATTTAAGGCCTCCATATTATCATTGATGGCCTGTAGACTCATGTGTATAGCTGCTAAAGACTTCTCCAGTGTAGTCGAGGCTGGGGTTGCACTGTCTAGTTCTGAGTCTGAGGCGTGCTGGGTTTTACCAGACTTGCGCAGCTCGAACGTGAGTCGTGGTTGATGTGTGTCCAGCTTTCCCATGTTGTGGCTGCCTCAGCACTCTTGCGTTATTGTTATACCAGCTAACTATTTATCACCCGATCAGGGGGACTCCTGGCAATCCACGTGTAAGTGCAGTGAGTCGTTGTATATTATTAGGTGATGAGGAGACCTGCCGCAATCTGTGCTCACCGTTGTGTTAGAGAGCGACACACATGCATCTGAGGGGCACTTCAAGCCATCCTGCCATCAATGCCACACAGCGCCATGGTGCTATCATAGGGTAAAATATTCACTGATTGTCAGGCAGCAAGGTGCGCAGAACACGTTAGCCCGGTGGCATCTATTCAAGCAGCAGCATCAGTAACCACACCAGCGCAATGTGTAGCGCTGTGGTTGTGCTGAAATGGTAGCTGGGGGTAAACAAGGTGTACTGCACCACTGTCATCTCCTAGGGCAGCAATCGTTATTCCCAACAAGTTCAAACCTAGACACAGTCACACTGGGAACTTCAAGCAGCGCTTTAATGGGAGCTTCAGGCAGCGCTATAATGGGACCTCTTCACATGCGTTTATTCCCTCATCCAGCCACAGTTGGTATTCTCAGCATATAATTCCCGTCAAGCAGCTACGCCGCTACCGCCAGGACAATCAGGGCGCCACCTCACCGTCCCTCCACCGGGTCTCTCCAGTCACTCTCTTCTGCGTCCACATTCACGCTGGGGCCCGCGGAGCAACCTGTCATGCACACAACTCACCTCAATGACAGGGACGCGGTAGTCCGATCCGCAACCGCCGCCGGCTGGCCCCTCTGGTGGCAGCTCCGCGATTGCTGCACCGCAGGTACAATCAATCCGGGCTTTGACAGAGGCGGGAGTCAGAGAGGCGGCGATCCGGAATGCCGCGGCCGACCGGTGGCACTCAGCAGATGGGAGCTGTCATATTTCCTCATGTGTGGCAACCGGCAGGGCCGTCTGAATATGCCATGCAAAAGTTGGTCCCCGCAGCCAAATCCGCCTTTGGTCATACCAAGAGATGCAGAGTAGCATGCACTACAGCGGGACAGGGTCGATGGCTTCCGAGCACCAGGACAATTTCAGGATCGAATCAGTGGCCGGCAGAGCCACGATACTATGCCGCCACCTTGTCGTGCATCTAGCCATGCCCCCTTCTGGGCATACTTATGATTTGTGCGAACACACAAGAATTTGGTCTCTTGACAGGTTTCAGGTTCCTGATCAACGTTCTCCTCGTTCTTCACAGGCATCATCAGGCTCACAAGCCGGTGGAGGGGAACACCAGGATCGCGGTAGAGGTCGAGGTGCCCCACAAGGATGTGAGCAGCCTCAACAGACTGAAAGCAACGGGAAAGAAGACAATTTTCCTCGTCCACCACCGCCTTTTCAGAAAAAGAAAGCTGCTGCTTTAACAGCGAGTATTGCCACAGATGGGGAGAACCCGGCTCCGGAACCTAACGTGGGCAGTAACACTGCTAGACAGCGCAGCGGAGGTTACAATAGTGCGGCAAGCACTGCGTCTATTTCTGGAGGTGACAGCAACTGAAACATTCCCCCTGACAAAGCCTGGAGGTCTTCTATAATTATAATAAACTAGCTTCAAGCACGGGGAGGGTGGCAAGGCACTATAGTCCTGTTTACACCATCATTATAATATGCTTTCCCCTTTTTTTCTATATGGAATTGTAAAAATGTTGATTTGTTTGATCTTATGCATAGTGCTGCTGGTATTGGCTCATGTACTGCATTATAGAGCACGTTACTTAAAATATGCATTTTAAACTATTCCTTGACTCTATTTACTCTTGTTGTGGACAAGAATGAGAGTTTGAACGGAGAATGAATGAGACACTATAGCTAGTCGGATTGGGGTTCTGGGCACCGAGGTGGGTATTTTGGTACACCAATACACACTAAGGTCCTGGTTTCCTGCGCATAGTTCTGAGTATGAGCAGAATCCCTGCAACAATGGCCTTCCAACGCCATGTGTTATGGTGACAGGAGAAGATGGTGCGGATGGGGTTCGACCTCATGGCAGCCAAACTAGATGACATACGTGGGTGTCTAAGTCCCATCAGGGACCACTTATAGTCCCTAATGGACACCTCTGCATCATCACCTTCCACTGTCCCCCAATACACTCTGCGACACTCACCTTGGACTTCGACATGGACAGCCATATTCTGTTTGGTTACCAATGACACAGCAATCAGACTGCAGACTGAACTCTTCCTCTTCCGATGAACTTGTCATTACCTAAAGCACTCTGGCTGGCCCTCCACGGGGCAGCAATGTAAAGTGGGCTTTGCATGGCTTTGTACTGCTCCAGCTTCAACACTCCACTGGATGTGAATAAAACATTAAAATTCACACAGATGTGTCATGTCTATGATCATTCAAGTATGAAAGTTTGGATGTATGTAGGGTCAGTGATTCCCCCTTATGTCCATGTTGCTCATGTAGTGGGACTTGAGTCACACGGTGCAACATTGCCGATTGCGGTCCGGGTGACGCCGACAATACAACAGAGACACACGCATCAGTTACTTACTTGTTCAGCCTAGAACTGAACCACGCCAAGAGCCCTGGGCTCATTGTTCACACCCCTATGCTGGACTGACATACGCTAGCCCAGCCCACTCCGCTTATGCTTACAAGGGGGTGCAGAGCTACATGTCACAGGTCTACCCTGTTGTGATCTGCTGATCACTGGTCTAGTTGTCAGCATGCCACAGCCACTACCTGAGGGCTGGTTTACAATAGGGGTGGGCGGAATTTGCGAAATTAACTTTCGCAAATTATCGCGAAAAGGTTTAAAATTATCCCAAACAAGCGGAAATATCGCGAAAATGCGGAAGTTTTTTTCCCGCATGTGCGCGAGATTTTCTGCATGGTTGCGGGTCGCCAACTTACCCATGTGGTTGCTTGCGGGCGTGGCCATCTTGTTTTGAGTTGTCTCGCGGTGCATGATCGCGAGAAGAAAGACATGATCGCGCGACGCATGACGTCACTGCGGGCGCGAACTGTCGCGAGACAGCCCAAATGGCTAAAAACAATACAACATCTCATGGAGAACGCGACCAGATCAAGAAAACTTGTCGGCGAACGCAGGGATTCAGGTAAGGCGATCGCGCGCGCGCGAGAATGTATTATTTTACAGCGCGAGCAAGAAACAAATTATCGCCAAGCTGCGGAAACCGGAAATTTTGACATTTTCGCGCTCTCCGCGGAACGCGAAAATGTCAAATTATCGCAATTTCCGCGAACGGAACGAAATTTTCGCCCAGGCCTAGTTTACACTCACACCACACCCATCCAGCACAGGCGTCACAGGACATGTGACCCTGCCAATAAAAGGGGTCTACCACATCACATTCCCCACTGCCGGAGGTGACATGATGGTGTCAGCACCACGTGACTCAATCATAAAGGGGCCATGACCTGTGGCGCACTGGGTCGGTGGCACCCGATGCACTGTGGCCTGCACAAGCCTACCACCACAGGACGATGACTTGCGGTGCACAGAGTTGGTGGCACCTGATGCACTGCGGCCGGCACGGGCCTACCGCCATGGAACGATGACTTGCGGTGCACAGAGTTGGTAGCACCCAATGCACTGCGGCCGGCACGGGCCTACTGCCTTGGAACGGTGACTTGCGGTGCACTGAGGTAGGGTCACCTGAAGAGCTGAGCGGGTGTGCACCCTGAGATGATGCGTGGGCCTCGATACGCCATCCTGCCAATCAAGATTCAATTTGAATTGAAAGCCCTGCTGGACCGCAATGTACGCCAATGACAGCAGTCAGCACACACATGACTCCGCGGGGCGGTGCCACAGGGTGCGCAGGTGAGCATTGAAGCCTGGGTGCGCAGGGGCTGCCAGTCATCGCTGGGTGGCGGACGGGCCTGGGGACCAGGACTGGGGTTCAGCAGGTGCACAAGATCGCGCACCAACCACCGGTCACAGCGGCGGCCTCGGGGCTGGGTGGGGGCACCGCCCTGGCAGACACGACCCTGCATGCGATGACGAGATGTGCGCCTGTTGGCTGGGGACGTAGCCACCTCGTCTCCAGTGTAAATATGGTCGTTGAAGGTGGTAGGCCACCTGTGTGTAGGCCTATGGTCAGGATATGGCGGACATCGAGACACACTCAGTATTTACTTTGGTGGCCATCCTGGAACTGAACCACGGCCAGAGCCCCGGAATATTTATTAACGACATATGCTGGCCAAGTCCACTCTGCTCACACTTACAGGGGGGGGGGACAAAGCTACATGTCCAAGGTCTTCCACACTGAGGTGACCTGTTTGCGTCCACTGTCCACAACACTACAAACACCAGCAGTATATGTCCACATGGACATGTCTGTGCTCTGCATACTGAAGTCTGTCCAGCACATCACCGCCACACTTGGCATTGTGTATATTTTCAATGATGGGTCACTTGCCTCCTTCGCACACACTTGGTTCCCACCTCTCCCCACATTCTGCAATTGTGTGGCAGAGGTGCCATGCCGTGGATGGTTTGTCTACATGGCTGGCCACGGTTACCACAGTTACTTGTGTTGTCATGTCTAGTAGTGGGCATGTTGATTGGCATGTTGTATGTGATTTGGTAACGTGTGCATTACGACAGTTGTGAGTTGTATGATTGTGGAGTTGAGATGTGTTGTTTGTTCATTTGGTACTTACCGACGAGCAGTGCATTTCCATAGGTGCTATCCACAAAGCGCTGGTTGGTGATAGACTTGCAGAAGATGTTGGAATCATGTACACTGCCTGGAAAGTTTGCGACAACATTGGTGGACAGGCCCCAGTGGTCCCGTTTTGCCCGCACATTGATGGAATGCATGTGGTTTCTGTTGCGGTGATTGTGTGCAGTGTCGGCAGGGGGTACAAGTAGTACATGTCTGCAGTCAATTGCTTCCAACACGTGCGGGAAGCCAGCTATGGCGTAGTTCCCTTGCTTGGTCTCTAGCTGTTCCTGCGCAGTGTGGGGGAAGTGAAGGTGCAGGGATATCAAGCTGATACAAACCGTGATGCTTACAGGTATGATAAATCCTGCATAACAGGACCGTAACAGACGTTCGTGTGGTCGTAACCTTCCTTTTCTTTCCTATGAAGGTTAAGACCACACAAACTTCTGTTACGGTCTTTTTATGCAGGATTAATCATACCTGTAAGCATACCGGTTTGTTCAAGTGCAATACATTGTACCAGATTCCGGATGTGACTATACGGACGCTTGACCATTGTCACCATTTATCCAACAGGTTTCTGAATACTGACTTTCGGAATATGGAATTGTATTGGGGAGTTCCCGCAGAATATGCAGTTAATTGAATCCACATGTTGCCCTGATGAAGTTCACCGTTGGGAATGGAATGCATTGGCTGAGCTTTTCGTATTGTTGATTTATGTATTTGTAATAAAGAACTGTTTTTACGCTACTGTTGACTACTGGACTTTATGACCTGGAGCACCCCCATTTCAGTGACTACAATCTTCGATCTGGAGCAAAGAGGTGTCATGCAATGGCTGGCCTTGGGGTTGGTTGCACAGGAACACTACGATTTTGAACTAGCATGTGGTGCGGATACAGGGGCCCGCTGTTGCTTTTGTGGACATGCATCCAAGACATGTGTGAGGAAGTTTGATAGAGCTGGCTGTGAGACTCCTCCGACTCTGGCAGTTGTTGGTTGGGAGGTACCAGGTGCCAACAGGTGCAGCACAGCCAGCAGCTTTGTCTGCGGAGGGATGTTTGTTCTCCGCTGTGTTGGTACCGTCAGCCTGTGGGCAATGTGGGTCAGGATGCGGAGGATGGATGTCCTTTTGAGCCTGTAGTGGGCAATGGCATCCTCTGGCGTTGAGTCTCTGAGGCTGGTGCGTTTCTAGGAACGTCTGCTGTCTTGTTCTGCACTGCCTTTGTGGTAGTCCGGGGGAGGTTTCCCGGGGGGGTCCTGGGGGTGGTGGCAGTGGGTGTTGTGGCCCTCTTGTTCTCGGAGCTGCATGATCGGTAGCTCCATGACATGTGTTGGTCTTCAGATGTGGCTCTGGGCTGGGCTCCCTTTCATATTGCAGGTTGTCGCCCTGCTTAACACCAGTAAAAACAAGGAAGGCTTGGGTCCTGTACTCCCCAGACTGGACTACCCAACTATTGAAATCAATTGAAATCACAGAAAGGTGTCAAGGGAGGTTTATTTTAAATATTCACGATAAACCTAGACACAAAGATAAACACAACCTAGAACTGTTGAGTGTCGGGGACGGTAGAACAGGGTGTGCCACAAGGGGACTGAATAGAAATTATTTCCCCTTTGCTCTAGGTTGTCAACACCCTCAAGTAGGATATGCATCCCCACCCTCCCACAGGCAGGACAGTAGATATGTGTCAATTGTGTTGTAATCATGATACTGCACACCAGTTGAAGTTTAGAGTCTTTATTCGTGACCATCCGCTCTCAAACTGACTGGAGCTCACCTGAACATTCTAAGGTGAGCTCCCTCGGAACATACCACTTTCTGGTTGGGGAAGGGGTGTAGGGAGATACCAACTACACAATACATATAAGATTATAACAAATTGTCCGCCTTGTGTTTTCAGTGCAAAAGCAGGACTGGTTTGATTTCAGGCTGGCACACATAATTTATCGATGTTTATCTCGGGATCATTGGTTTGTTGTATATATTTTTGTCACAAATAACGTTTGGTATTATGTATGTGTTGTATATATTGTCTCACAAAAGAAATTGTTCTGAATCACGCATACAAATGTGTTGCAATTGTGTGATTTACTAATGTGGTGTTTCCTTTTAAAAGACATGTCCAATTGATTTATGAATGTCTTTTTGAATTATCAAAACTAAGCAGAATAAATGCTCAAAAACCTCAGTAATAATGGTCTCAGGTTTATTGCGAATATTTAAAATAAACCTACCTTGACACCTTTCTGTGATTTTAAAACCAGTAAAAGGCAGGTGTTAAATCCCTGCTGCTAACGCGCCTTATTGCCTGTTTTTGGATCGCATCGCAGATCAGACTGGTCGTTGCGAATATCGCGAAGTGGTGTTTTCGTGTGTTTTTGCACAGGAACGCCTACTCTGCGTATCATTAGCGTTAGTGGTCGCTCTCATCCGTGGCGATGTTTTTTGCGGCAGCTATTGCTGGAAAACAGGCGATATCGGCAGTTTGCACCAGCTTGAGAATGGGGCCATAAATCTTTCACCACTTTTGTGGTGCTAAAGTGCCGATAAATCGGCGATAAGTCCTTGAGAATATGCCCCATTGAGTAGTAAGAGCAAGGAGTGGCTGGCGAGCAGATGGTGGGACTGTAAAAACCACACCAACTAACAAGCTAAGTAGAATGGAGAGCTGCAGGAGGAGCAAAAGACAAGCTTAAGGGAGGCAACACGGTGAAGCAGGACACGAGACAGAGAGCAAGAAAACAGTGAAACGGAAACAACAAATTGATAAAGCCAAGATCTTGGCTGCGAAACCTTTTGGATTTGCCGATATCTTTTCTATTTTTTATGACCAAATGATTTCACATGCATCTACGACAGCCATCTTCAAACTGGATTTTGTTATTATATAACAAAATGCATTCCAAGATGGCGACCATGGATGAATGTGAAATGCTCCTAGGTGGGAGAGACACAAGAATAGGAAGAAGACTGAGGGGTATATGTACAAGAATTGCCGCTAACTAACACTAATGTTAGTTTGGAGCAATTTTATTACCGCCCCGTACCGCTGAAAACTATCACCATGATACCAACATATTTACAATACATCGCTACACAGCGATAGTATCTCATTGCAGCAAGAATTGTCGACGTTAAGACCTGCATCGCGGTGATAAAAATCTTGTCGCAAACGTGAAAAAAGTGCCGGCCAGTCAGCGGCCAGAAAACGCATGCTAATCAGTGAAACGCCACTTTTTCACGTTTCGCAGGGAAATCAACTACAAAACGTACACAAAGTTCACAAAACACCCCCCCAAAAAATTAAAAAACCTAGAGGAAACATAGACAAACCGGGAACCAGTAATGCAGGAGAGAACAACCCCCTAACCCCTCAAACAGCCAGGGGGACCAGCCAGAGACTCAGTGGAAGAGTAAGAGGAAAACCAGGTTCAGCCAGCAGGAAAATGAGATCCTGGTTGCGAAGGTGACAGACAAACAACACCACCTTTTTGTCAGCTCCACAGTGAAATTGGGGACCAAAAATGCAATATGGCAGTCCATCATAGCCAAGGTGAATGCTGCAGCAGAGGTCAAGAGGAGAGGGACTGACTGCAAGAAGCGCTGGCATGATGCTAAGTGCAAGACCAAGCAAAAACTGTACAACAATCGCCAGGCAGCACTGCAGACCAGAGGTGGTAGTCCTGTACCACAGGAGGAGCTGGATGCCTTAGAGGAACAGGTGTCCGTGGTCATCTGTGAGGAGTCGGTGCTTGGAGTCCATGGGGGGCCTGTGCTGTGTGGAAGAATGTGTATGTGCAGTAAGGTCCCCCTTCATGCACATGTACAATATTCAACTCAACACAGACATCCCTGCACTATGGTGCATGTGAGCCGGCATCGATGGTGGCCTCCTAACTTTAGTCAGAGAGCAGTCTGGTTCACGGGGCTGCATCATATTGTCATCAATGATATGCAGCCCTGTGTTCTCAAAGTGACAATGCAAGTAGTGAATCTCAATAGCATCAACACCTGCATTGCCACAACATAGGGGCAGATTTATGTTAGACTTGCGCCACTTTTACGCCGCCGTTGCGTCACTTTTGTGACGCAGCGGCGGCGTAAACCCTGGGCCACATTGTGCCCTATTTACATCGTGACGCATCTATGGAGATGCGTCACGGTGTAAAGCCCTGCGCCACATTAAACCTGCATCAGGTTTAATGTATGCAGGGTGGGCGTTCCATCGGAAAAAGCCTCGGAAAAGTGACGCAGTGAAATCTACAAGATTTCACTCAGTCACTTTTCCGACGCTGCTGCATCAAAACCTTGCGCCTGCTTGAAGCAGGCGTAACGCATGACGCAGCATGTTATGTATGGGCAGCCCCTAAACATTGCTGGAGTTGCGTCATGCTTGCGACACGACTCCAGCAATGCGCCGCCCTTACGCCATCAGATGCGTCCCGCATCTGTTTATCCTTGCGCCACGATGCGCTGCATTGTAAATGCGGCGCATCTGTGGTGGCACAAGGGTAAACTTGCGTGACGCATCTTTCCTGGCGCATCCCTGCTGATTTGCAGGGATGCGCCAGGAAACATAAATCTGCCCCATAGTGAATATGCACCCTTGGGTCTAAAAGGTGCATAGTTCACAATGCCCAAATGTAGCATACTAGAAGGCCAATGTGATGTTCAACTATGAGCAGAATGGATATGCTTTAAAAAAAAAACTACAGTGTAAGGAGGCATATCCGGAATGTGTCTCATAAAAACCATCTTCATTTCTCGTCTGTGTGCCTTGCTCACAGAACCATACAATACAAGGGCAGCGTACATAGAAGGCAGCGAATAAATTAATAGCAGGGAAAACCTGCTCTTAACTTTGCAAAAATATGAGAAATGCATCAGTCCTCCATGTTTCAGCTTTTTCCATGTGTGCTGCCTTGTGCAGCCCACATGGAAAAGCAAACTGCCATGGATTGTTTATGTACAGGAAGGTGTCTCTATGCAAGAATGACTCTAAATTTATAGACAGGTGGTATGGGATTCTCAAAAAATATTCTCTTGACCTGATCCTATTGATTGTAGAAGAGCTATCAAAGATACTGGATGAATTGGGAAGTGAAATCAACCATCTGAAAACCAAATTATCTTCCAAATTGAATTCTGAGGAGTGGTCCAAGGCTCTATCAGCCATCAATGAAAAATTGGCCTGGCATACTCAAGAGATCAATGAGCGTAAAGTGAAAACGTTTTGAAGAGACATGATAGACTATAAGTTAGGGGAGTTCTATAACTGGGCCGAAGTCTATGCAAGGAGAAGACAAAACAGACCCCAGAACAAGGCTTCCGACTCTGAAACCTCATCAGCCGATCGCGACTTTGTGATGAACAGGTGAACAACAGCACGATTTGACACAAGCGCACATCCAGGCCAGAGAAACATGCCACTTACCGAAACATCAGCAAAACCAGTTACACTAAGCGCCACAGCCTTTCCTTTTTTAGGAGCAGGCCCCCTAGGAAATGACAAACCAGAAGGGGCAAAGGGGGAGGTAAGCACCGACCCGACCACATCCAAGAGAGTAAGCAGGAGGCAGAGGACATGAACAAGAAAAACCTGGTCATTAACACTTCTTCACATAACTTAAGTCCATTGTAAATAGAAATCCTACAAAAAGGCACCTCATTCGTGCCCACCAACAAGTCTAACATACTGGAGGCGGAGGTCAGCATATTCAGATTGATGATATCAATCCGACTCAGACATTTCTCAGAGAATAGTGTCACGGAACAACAACCCAAGACGGAAGACACCCTAAAGGGATTGAAACACAAGAGTTCCTATATGGTGCCTGTTATCCATAAGGTATTGGATGCCTTCGAGACCTGATTGAAAAATAATTTAAAACATCTTTACAAAACCAAAAAGCCAAACAAACGAATTTGACTACCAAAGAAAGAAGCATCATACAACGTCTGGCTAACAACTAACAGATTAAATGTGTTAATGCTGACAAAGGGGGTGCCTTAGTTGTAATGGATGCATCTTACTACGGCCACAAAATAAATCAGCATGTGGAAGATTTGACAACATATATAGAATTAGTATACAATCCAACTGAAGAATTCGGAAGAGAACTCAAAGAGCTGATAGACAAAGTGGTGGCCTTTGGCACTATCACAAAAGTAGACTGGAGATATTTGATACAAGAGTTTCCGAAGAGTCCCACGCTACACATGCTACCTAAAATCCACAAGGATTTAAAGAAACTACCAATGAGGCCCATAGTTTCTATGCGTGGTTCAATACATAAACCTGTTGGTAAATACCTTGACCGGCATCTGTAGGAATTTGTGGAGAGCATGACTACTTATATCAAGGACACCACAGAGTTTTTATTGAAAATCAGGAATCTGGATATCGATTGGAACAAAGAAACATTCCTGTGTACGATCGATGTACAGGCTTATACACTTCTATTCCACACGACCTAGGGATCGAAGCAGTTGAATTTTTGTTATTTGAATCAATCATTAAACAGGATTTTAAGATTTTTCTTTTGAAGCTGCTTCAGTTTATCCTTTATCGCAGTTATTTCTCACTCAATGAAAACTTTTTTTGCAACTCAGGAACATCAATGGAAAATTGTGCAGCTCCCAGCTTTGCAAATTTGTTCAAGCATAAGTTTGAACTGGACAATGTTTTGAACAAAGAGGCATGAAAACAGCATTTGGTCACATTTCTGAGGTACATAGATGATATTTTTGTCATCTGGCAGGGTTCCTAGGAAGCTTTAACTTCAGCCATTGAATCCTTGATCCAAGTGGATGATCACATCAGTTTCACTTACGGTATTAACAATCGGATGATTCATTTCTTGGATGTGATTATTTCCATTAACAACCAGCAACTGGAGACTACCTTGTACAGGAAAGAGACTGATCGCAACAATTTGCTGCTTTTTAAATTTCCACCTGAACGCACTATAAGTCCATCTGCCGTACTCACAACATTTGAGAGTCAAAATAATTGTGTCTGATCCAAACCAGCTGACGTTCAACATGACCAGCATGATAGACTGATTCAAAGATAGAGGGTATCCCACCAATATACTCACTTGAGCTACAACCAGGGCATCAACTGTTTCTCGCACCCAACTATTGACTACTCAAAAAACAAAAACAAACAGAATGGTAATGGTATCCAAGTTCTCCCTGGAAAGCATTGGACTCAAAAGAATTATTCTCAAATATTGGCCCATGCTCCAACTGGAGCCGGATTTCAAGGGCCTATTTACAGACATGCCTTTGTTTGCCTACGAAAGGAGCAAAAACCTCAATGAACTACTGAGAGCAGAAAAGATGAGCGTAGAAATCAAAACACACAAAGATACTGTGCCATACTTCAATCGCAGAAATTGTAACAACGTTATTAAAGGTAACATCATCAATCATCCAACTAAGGGACATCAAATCAGACTGTTCACCACAGCCACATGTGATTCCAAGAACTTGGGGTATTTACTCGAATGACCATGCAGATGAGAAAAAATAAAACATAAAAATAAAAACAAGATTAAATGAGCACAAGAGCCATATCAGCAATAAAAACACCAAATCTGTCCTGGCTGTACACTTTTTGGCACAAAATCATAACATCAGTCAGCTACGCTTCCTGATCTTAGAAAAAGTGAACCTAAAAGAAGGAAGAGACAATCGTAAATTCTTGATACAATGAGAAACTTCTTGGATAAAACAGCTGAGCACTTTAATGCCAAATGGCCTCAATGTCTGTATTGAATATAGCGGCTTCTTATAAGTTCTGGCGTTACTCTCCTTCCCGTTTTTCATCCTAGTTCACTGAGTAGTTTCTTCTTTCTTCTCTCATTATACTGTTGTTCTTTTCCTTTTCACAATCTTTTTAACTTGTATGATTCTACACAAGGCATCTGTGCAATCTCACATTTGTGACCTTATTGTAATTACATATTTGCTGATGGCAATTTGTTTTTTTTTTACTCACATTTCAATTTATACATACTTTCCTATTTTTAGCTACAGTACACCATACATTTCTTTTTTCTTTTGTTATATTTTATTGTTCTCCACTGCGAATGTTTACAATTGACAATACTCTGATGCACAAAGAATATATATTTTGAACATTGACATACCATGGCACCACGGTCTACATTTTTTTCAGTACCGATGTTAATATACATTGTGTCAAACATAGTGTAAAACCCATTTAAATATAGCGACCATTCACATACGTCACTCAACCCTTGTCTATTTCTACTCCCGTAACATCGGGTCACATGAATGGCGTTCACTGAAGGGGAAACCCCACGCGTCTAGTCCACGACATCCTGACACGGTATTCATTATACGCGTTACCCGCAAGTTTGAATTGTGTGACACCGGCTTAATTCTTCCACAACACCGGTTACCCGTGCACTTCGTTTCACTTGCACGTAGGCGGTCAATAATACGGGCATCAATAACATGCCATTTCGAATGTGATCAAACATGATGGCTGATTTTGATAATATAGATCACCACTTCACCATTCAAGCAGCACCGATTTCCAGTGCACTTCTATCGGCTTACAGGCATGAATAATATGCGGCCAATGACGCACCCGCTATTTACACATGATGTTTGATTTTGATAACATCAATCACCGGTTTAACCATTTCAGCAGCACCGGTTATCAGTTTACTTGCACGTTGGCTTATAACCACACGACGCACCCGCTATTTAGAATGCTATGAGGTTTTGATACCTCTAATAACTGGCAGTTTGAGCCAACTTTAAGAAAGATATTGATATCACAGGTCGCAGACAGTTGGATACATTTAAATGTAACTTGTGTTACTTCTTTATCATAACGGTTGGAGCATCCTGTCCGCAGTGGGCATTTTCTTTTCTTTGTGATTGCACATGATGATTTCTCCCTTTGAACATACAAGTAAGATGAAACTCTGTTAAAGCAAATGATTGTTCATCACCATAACGAACACACAAAGATCGTACACCTGGTGGAGTGGGTCTCCCACACCCTTGCCAGTCGTTTCACTTTCGCCTTGATTTATTGTTTTTCAAGAACATATCCCCTGATGAAGGGCAGCAATATGCCAGAAATGCATTGGGCATATTTGTAACCTTCGTCTGATGTCCACCCATTGATTTATATGATGTGTGTTAATACATAAACAATGTGGACCAACACAACATGAGAAATATTCATTTTGAAGACAAATAAAGAATTTCAAATGAAATCACCACCTGACTTGGGATTAAATTGATTAACATTTTCCACTTATAACCCTGGCAGTGCACCAAAGGGACGCTTCCCAGTGGGAAAGCGCATCTGTTGTTACAGCCTCTAACATCACACATTGCTGTGATGTTTGTGTCAGTCTGATGGGGATGTATGACGTTACAACGCATACTATTACAACGCATACCTTTACAACGCATTTTTTACAACGCACAATCCATTACAACGCATGACATTACAACGCAGTACACTACAACGCATTTTTAAAAACTACCTTTACAACGCATATCCATTACAACGCATACTACCTTTACAACGCATACCATTACAACGCATAATATTAAATTGCATTTAAGGTAAGTATTAGATAGTATAGGGGTAAAAATTACTATTCTAACTCCAGGGGGTGCAACAGTAGGGTAAGTGTTGGATAGTATAGGGGTAAAAATTACTATTCTAACTCCAGGGGGTGCAACAGTAGGGTAAGTGTTGGATAGTATAGGGGTAAAAATTACTATTCTAACTCCAGGGGGTGCAACAGTAGGGTAAGTGTTGGATAGTATAGGGGTAAAAATTACTATTCTAACTCCAGGGGGTGCAACAGTAGGGTAAGTGTTGGATAGTATAGGGGTAAAAATTACTATTCTAACTCCAGGGGGTGCAACAGTAGGGTAAGTGTTGGATAGTATATTACTATATTATGCGTTGTAATGGTATGCGTTGTAATGGTAGTATGCGTTGTAATGGAATGCGTTGTAAAGGTAGTATTTAGAAATGCGTTGTAGTGTCCTGCGTTGTAATGTCATGCGTTGTAATGGATTGTGCGTTGTAAAAAATGCATTGTAAAGGTAGTGCGTTGTAAAAGTTGCGTTGTAAAGGTTGTTCCCCGTCTGATGGTCTAGCTACACAAATGTACTTGATCAACAGGCAGTCACTACTTGTCTATGATATTTGCAAAGCTGCATGCAATGGACAGCTAAGGCTGCACATTCATATAGCACTGTATGAATAGCTGTAGAGACAGAGGGGGACATTGATGACAGTCTGTGGTATGGCACTCATGGCTTCATTTTAACTAGATATGTCTATGCATTTCATGCATTGCTAGGCATTACATGGTCTCTGGTCATTGTGAAATGACCATGTCCATTGTGAACATTAGCTAAAATGCTAGGCATGATGTTACATGGTGTGGGTATGTTCTTGTGCAAGCAACATCACAGGGAAAGTCATGCATGTCAGCAATGGGCTAATGTCAACTGGTATCTTACAATATGTGTTGAATGCACAGATAACAATGTAAGTTAGTTTTGGTGTTGTGTCTGCACATCTTGTTAGTACCCAATGGACTACACTATCCTATAGACACAGCTCAGATAATGCATACCTAAATGTGTGAAACACATTTCATAAGGGTGCTGACTCCTCAGATTTATGCATAGCTATACTTGATACACTGAGCCATGCATGTTGAAGACTCAGCTTCACATGTGAACATGCCATTGGTACTTTGTAATGGCAAGGCTGCACTTTGCATGTCACAGTACTTGCAAAAGCAAAAGTGACAATGCCTGTTAGCACAAGCAGTCCACATGGTCTGTGGATCATACTTTGCCTTTTTATGAGACCATAGTATCTAGACACATATGCTGGTGAGTTACAGCAGAGTGACGGGGATGAAAATGCATGTGTTGTGCATGATATAGTGGCCCCATTTTCGTGAACTTATTGCATGAACAATTAACATTACCTGAAGTCAAGTATTGTCATGTTCTTGTTTTAACATCACTCACATGTGAAATATGTATGTTGTAACTTGTTGTGATCATAATTGAGGGCTGCTACTGGTAATGTACAAATGTTAGTGTGAATTGCAGTACACACACCATGAGTACACTGATGTTGCACGGTAGACATCCTATCTCTTTGAAGGTCCTCTCAACGTATATAATCAAGAGTATGTTGCGCAGCCCGTCACTTTTGAGGAGGAGGCCCATCTGCTCTGCAAGACTTGTGATGCAGGAGACATGTGATGAGGCACATTAGAGTGTCCACTACCATCCCCTGCATCAGTATTTGGTATTGCATAGTTTGCATTCCATGCAGTACCCTGTACTTTATTATCTGTGTTCAAAAAGGATTATGCTTGCTGAGTCAGTGAGTCAGAGAGAGAGTTGTATATTGATGCCTGCTGTAGTATTGATTTGTTGGTAATCGTTGTGAGTGAAGGGGAGGAGGACCAGGGGTTGTATCAGCAGAATATCCAGGAAAAACACTGCTTGTGCCTCACGTTTATACATGTACGATATGGGACATGTGATCTGCATGCAAATGTTGCCATTCAATACACATCTTCAATAGTGCATCCATTTTTCACAAAACACAGTATCAGTGGATGTTGTTCTTTTATTGTTCATTCCAGTAGTTCCCGCCAACACGTGTTTCGTTGCTCTGGGTATAACTCACGCGACTTCCTCTGGGCTAGAAAGACATATATACATTGCTGTCACAAACCACCTATTGATAATTAAATACATACATACATAAATAATAACTTGGGGTGGAGTCCTCTTAACCCCAGTATCAAAGTTATGTAGATATACATAACTAGCTGTAGTGACGCAAATTCACATAGTTAAAATTGCGGTATTTAAAAGCCAACTCAGTGTACGTCATGCTGGTTAATCTGATCATGTGCATCAAGTCATGTGACATCACACCCAATACAAAATCCCCTATGATCAAAAGAGTTGATAAAACCAGTGGATCCGATTAGTAGGGTGTGCTCCGAAGTGCCGGGAAAATTTGTTAGCGGGCCCTCTGCCCTCACATACCTATATCTCTGCACTTTGCTACGAATAGTTCTGTAAGTCAAAATAATAGACACATTGTTCACACTGAACATGTGCATAATTAAAATCCTCTTTACAACTATTACAGTGAGGCAAACACATACCTTCCTTTCTGTTCAAGTAATCCTGCCTGAATCTGGTCAGGATGCAAGGTATGCGATAAGAATTATCCTTCCTAGTACGCGTATTAATTAATTTTACATCTGTAATTAGAAAAGACAACCATTAGGAGTTTTATTATGATAGACTAATGCACACCCTATCTTAGTCTTTGAAAGAGCCTTATAACAGTCCAATAAATAATCAATATACTAAGACCATGCGGGAATAAGTTACTCATCACGTATTATAGAACATATGTAGTGGAGACCACCTAAATTGTCTAAATACAAAAGGGACATATATAATGTGCAATTAATTTGCACCATAAGGTCCAAATCTAATATCAAGTAACAAACATTCTACAGTGCTAAATGATATGTAGGTAAATACTGCTTACCTGACATACACGAAGCTTTAGTGTCATGTCAGTATATTAAAAAATCCGTCTTGTGCGGTGTATATCAGCGCGTAAGCAAGGCTGGAAAAACAAGAAACCAAATAAACGATCAACTCCTACGTGAGTCGAAGTATGTATCCACAAGCTACAATGCCTATCAGGCAGACTCCTTCGTACCTGTGTTACGCCTTGTATGGACCTTGTCCATCCACATTCAAATCAGGTCATATATTGAAACAACCGGAGGTATAGGATGTTTTTTAAATTGCGACCCGCGTGATCATACGTCACCGCGTCCTTTCAATAGAAATAGAAGACGGTACTGACTATCGTCCACATGCGTAGAAAACACTTCCATGGCAATGTAGTCGCCATGTTGGGTGTGTGTTGTTCCATAAGTCCTAATATCGACATATTAAACATCACAGCTTAATTGGTTTAGTACTACATATCGAATTGTGATTATGCCACATCTCAAGCGCATGAATATAAAATACAAATCCGCTCAATTTCCTCAATCTGTGAAAACCATAGAATCTAAATTGATTTCAGAAGTCAAAGCACATCTTCAAAGCAGGCATATATTAACCGATCTCTAATAAGTGGAATCTGGTATAGAGAGAGAATTCCTAACGATCTTCAAAATTAAGTTACATGCGGGCGAGCGGGAGGGGGAAGGAAACAGGAGAGAGAGATTTTGATTTCAGCCATGAGTAGTGCTAGAAATTGTATAGCACCGATTATACAAAATCAGTATTGATCAGTACTATTTTTGTATTAGGATGGGATGTCACCGAGCAGCCACAAATCTGACAGTTGTCATTCTGACCATACATATGCAGTCTCCAGTCAGTATTCCATATATTAACAATATAACAAATAGGTCCCCATCACATAGTATACAGAGACATATATAAATTATCTCAATAATCAGACTCATTATGTTGGTACATTACAATATATACCATGCAGCAAATGCTTGTTTATCTTCATTATATGAATATTGCGATATCTCAACTATGTCACATAACAAAATTCACTTGGGACCATGAGATCATTTTGTGTATCCTACAGGTTGTCATATAGCATACAGGATTATCCACTTCATTACAATCCTTAGTCTTGGTCACTTGAGTACCTATCACTTATACTTCTTAGGTTCATACAATAGAAGTACTGTATAATTATCCAAGAAAAAAATGTAGCTCATGATCCATGTTAAGACCCCCTTCCACTGTTTGAAGTTTCATGATCCAGAGTGCCTCACTGCGTCTGAGACGTAATTCCCCCTCCCGCTCGCCCACTTGTAACTTAATTTTGAAGACCGTTAGGAATTCTCTCTCTATATACCAGATTCCACTTATTAGAGATCGGGTAATATATGCCTGCTTTGAAGATGTGCTTTGACTTCTGAAATCAATTTAGCGTTTTCTACGCATGTGGACGATATTCAGTATCGTCTTCTATTTCTATTGAAAGGACGCGGTGACGTATGATCACGCGGGTTGCAATTTAAAAAACATCCTATACCTCACGTTGTTTCAATATACGATTTGAATGTGGAGAGACAAGGTCCATACAAGGCGTAACGCAGGTACGAAGGAGTCTGCCTGATAGGCATTGTAGCTTGTGGATACATACTTCGACTCGCGTAGGAGTTGATCGTTTATTTGGTTTCTTGTTTTTACAGCCTTGCTTACGCGCTGATATACACAGCGCAGGACCGATTTTTTAATATACTGACATGACACTAAAGCTTCGTGTATGTCAGGTAAGCAGTATATACCTTATGGTGCAAATTAATCGCACATTATATATATCCCTTTGGGATTTAGATAATTTAGGTGGTCTCCACTACATATGTTTTATAATACGTGATGAGTAACTTATTCCCGCGTGGTCTTAGTATATTGATTATTTATTTGACTGTTATAAGGCTCTTTCAAAGACTAAGATAGGGTGTGCATTAGTCTATCATAATAAAACTCCTAATGGTTGTCTTTTCTAATTACAGATGTAAAATAATTAATACGCGTACTAGGAAGGATAATTCTTATCGCATACCTTGCATCCTGACCAGATTCAGGCAGGATTACTTGAACAGAAAGGAAGGTATGTGTTTGCCTCACTGTAATAGTTGTCAAGAGGATTTTAATTATGCACATGTTCAGTGTGAACAATGTGTCTATTATTTTGACTTACAGAACTATTCGTAGCAAAGTGCAGAGATATAGGTATGTGAGGGCAGAGGGCCCGCTAACAAATTTTCCCGGCACTTCGGAGCACACCCTACTAATCGGATCCACTGGTTTTATCAACTCTTTTGATCATAGGGGATTTTGTATTGGGTGTGATGTCACATGACTTGATGCACATGATCAGATTAACCAGCATGACGTACACTGAGTTGGCTTATAAATACCGCAATTTTAACTGTGTGAATTTACGTCACTACAACTAGTTATGTATATCTACATAACTTTGATACTGGGGTTAATAGGACTCCACTCCAAGTTATTATTTATGTATGTATGTATTTTTTAAGTTTTAAAGGAGAGTTTATTGAAGTTCATTTACAACAGAATAACAATAAAGCATAATATTAAACTCATCACAAGTAGAAAAATAGAACGTCATAACTAAGAGAAAGGAATAAAAGACAGGGGGAAAAAGTAGAAGGGAGAAGGGCAGAAAGCATCATCAAATAGAACAAAAACAGTTGCAATAGAAATGTAATCATTGTCATACAAAATTATACAAAAGAATAAAGAAATGGATCAAACGTACAAAAACTCCTCCAATAAAAATATACAAAATAGTCATAAAACAAGCAGTAAAAGTATGTACATGAAACCATCAGGAATGTTGTCATGGGGGTTTGGGAACTTCTTCTGTACACGGGTTATGTAGGGGTAGGGATCGAGCAGACACATCTAAAAAATCTGTAATGGGAAGCCATAATAAATCACGTTTAATGGCAAGTGTAATGGGATAAACATAGGCTCTGTCAAGTCTATGATGATAACAGACTCCAAACCACCAAGCCTGAAAGGAAACATTTGAGGTATCTTTCCAAGACTTAGTGATTTGCTGAAACGCTACAGCTAGAAGTAAATCAATAATGGACGTGTTGGTGGTGGAAGAGGACCATATGTCTGAGAGACTACCTAAAAAGATATGTGAAAATGTAAGAGGGAAAGAGGTGGAAAAAATCTTATTGATCTGAGACCACACATCAGTCTAAAATTTATGAATCCTCGGACAGCTAAATAACATGTGTTTAAGATCTGCCCACGATGCTGAACAAGACCAGCAGGAGGAGGGGATGGACGGATCAATTGTATGCAATTTGGCAGCAGTAATCAAAAGTCTGTTGTATATAAAAAATAACGTTTGAGTTGTATTCGCTGCTCTAGAGGATTTCCTTATCTTGGTCCAGACCTTTTGCCACAGTGAGACAGAAAATGTGTCCTCTACATCTGATTCCCAGTCCGTTTCTGTTTTAGATTTATCTCGAGCGTCCGAAGTATCCCTTAGTTTTGTATATATCTGGGAAGCAGAAGAAGAAGCCAATAAACAAGGGAGAGAAAGAGGGGATAAATTAGTGCGAGTGGTGGAATCAGAAAGAGCGTCATAACTGTTTTGCAAAACCGTACTCAATAGATTATATTTGGATTCAAATGATTCATGCAAAGAAAAGCGAGATTGAAGGGTAGAGAAGGGAATACAAGTGCCTTCATCAAACAGTTGATGAGTCCAATTAATACCAAGGTTATTCCAATCCTTCCAAAAAAGCATCCTATTGCGAAGTTTAATAAGAGGGTTATACCACAAGGGAGACTGTAAAAAACGCGAACGGTCATCCAAACCTCCCAAAAAGAGAGGAGAAAAAGTTTTCAGAGAATTTTTAAGAATAGGGAGAGAAAATGTATTGGGAATATGGGACAGCGATACAAATTCCTCAAATGTAAAAGGATAAAAAAAAAGATGACTCAATCTCAACCCACAAAAGTTTTGAAATGGTATCGGATTCCTGCTCAGATAATAAGGGAACAGAATGTTTAAGGAAAAATGAGGAATGATAAGAGGCAAAATCCGGAAAATTAACTCCACCCAACTGCTTAGGACATTTAAGTTTTGCAAAAGACATTCTAGCCTTTTTATGCTGCCACAAGAATTTAGACAGCGTAGAATATATATTCTTATAACAAGACTTAGGGATATTAACTGGAAGATTAGAAAGGTAAAACAAAATAATGGGAACTAACATAATTTTAATTGAGTCCAGCCTTCCCCACCAGGATAAAAACAAGGGATGCCAACGAGTTGTGGAGTCCAGTAACATTGTTTGTAGATTTTTTATGTTAAGTGCTACAGTGTCTTTAATAGAGGATTTGAACCACAGGCCTAAGTATTTTATCTTAACCGGACTCCAATGAAAAGAAGAAGCCACGAAGTCTGCATGAAAACAAAATTTATTCAGAGGGAGACTTTCACATTTGTCAACATTGAGTTTATAACCAGAGACTTTCGCAAAGTCAGATACTTCCGATAAAAAGGATGGAATAGAGGATTGTGGATTGGAAATGAATAAGAGAATATCATCCGCATAGGCAGAGAGTTTCAAATACCTATCCCCATAAGGGAAACCAGTAATATCTGTATTCATACGAATTTTTATCAAGAAAGGCTCTAATGCTAAAATGAAAAGAAGAGGAGAAAGAGGACATCCTTGTCGGACACCTCTGAAGAGAGGAAACGAAGAGGAGACAAGACCATTAGCTAAGATAAAAGATCTAGGAAAGGAATACAATAAAGAGACATAGGCAAGAAATTTCTGGCCAAAACCAAACCAAGCAAGGACTGCGAGCATAAATTGCCAATTAACCCTATCAAACGCTTTTTCAGCATCTAATGCAACAGCAGCTAAAGAATGTGGATAGGAATGAGACTTACTTAGTACATTAAAAAAGAGACGAGTATTGTCCGAAAGGTGACGACCTTTAATGAAACCGCATTGTTCCTTACCAATTATGTTAGGTAGAATTTTGTCAAGACGGAGCGCAAGAATTTTTGCAAAGATCTTATAATCCAGATTGATTAAAGAGATGGGCCTATAATTTTTACATAAAGTATGGTCTTTATTCTCCTTAGGTATGAGACAAATTAAGGCCTCTTGAAAAGACCCTTCAGATTTTTTGGACGATATAAAAAATAAAAATAGTTGATGAAGTTTGGGAACAAGGAAATTAGCAAAATGTAAATAGAATTCTATCGTAAAGCCATCTGGCCCAGGAGCCTTACCTTTTTTGATTATCCGAATGGACTCTAAGATATCTTTAGGACCTATATCTGCTTCTAATGGGGCAAAGTCTGTGCCTGGAAAGGAAGGAGAAGGAATGGAAGATAAATAATGGTCAATATCTGTTAACAGAGGAGGAGATTCCGGAGTATAGAGATTTTGATAAAAGTTAGTGAACTCTGCCAGAATATCTTCATCCTTATGAAGAGTGAGATTCGACGAGGAGACAATAGACTCAATTTTTGTGCGTTCTTGCTTAACTTTAAGATACTTGGCAAGAAGATTACCTGCCTTATTTTGCGCACAGTAATATTTGGCACTGGATTTAAGTAGGATTAGATTAGCAGATTCCGTGGAGAGTTTATTAAAGGAGAGTTTGGCCTTGAGAAGTTTATTTAAGTCAGACTGAGATTTAGTTAAATAATAACAATGTTTCAATTGTTTAATTTGTGTATTAATTGACTGTAAGGAACGGAATGCAACACGCCTTTTATGGGAAACAAACGAGATAATGAAATCTCTAGAAGCAGCTTTAAAAGTGTCCCATAATACCTGAGGGGATATCAGAGGAGACTCATTTTCAGTAAAAAATAGGGATGAAAATTCAAGGAAAGCTGGGGTAAATTTGCGATCTAATAGGAGAGAATTATTAAATCTCCATCTCCTAGTACCTTTTATGGGGGGAAGTAGATCGAGGCGCAAGGAAACTGGAGCATGATCAGAAATTAAAATGGAACCTATTTCAGAATGGGTAATGTGTTGGATCAGGGTTTTAGAGACAAAAATGTAGTCAATCCGGGACTGTGAAGAATGAGCTGGTGAGTAATATGTATATTCCTGGAGTGTAGGATGGCAGAGTCTCCAAGAATCAACAAGAGAGTGTTGGGATATAGAAGATGTGAATTGAGTGTGCATGGAAGAGGGAGAAAAACGTGAATGAGACTTTCGGTCTAAAATAGGGTCCATAACCATATTGCAGTCCCCTCCTAAAATGAGATAGTCATCAGAGGACTGCATCAACGAGACTAATACCTGGGGCCAAAATAATTTATCATGTGTAGAAGGAGCATACACATTAAAAATAGTTAAAGGGATTTTATCAATCAACAAAGATACAATGACCCATCTACCATCAGAATCATTGGTTTGATTTATAACTTTGATATTTAACCGCTTATGACAGAGAATTGCAGCACCATTACGTTTCCCTGAACCAGGAGATGCAAATACATGTCCTACCCAATTACGGCGTAATTTGGTAACTTCAGCCTCTTGTATATGAATTTCTTGTAATAGCACAATATCTCCCTTTAAATTTGCTAAATGTGACAAAACTCGTTGCCGCTTAATGGGAGAACCCAAACCCTTAACATTCCAAGTAAATATATTTAACGACATTTAAATATATACTTCATAACAAAAAATATCACTTATGGAAGAGGCAATCAAGTAAATAAATATCCAGAAAGTCATCATATAAAAATTGGAAAGAAGTAACATTAGCACAAGAGGACAAATGATAAGATGCAATAAAGAAGTATGAGAGGAACAAAACTGAAAGTGAGAAAAGAAGAAGAAAACTAGCAAAGCAGGAGGAGAGAAAGAAGTAACAGAGAGGATTAGAACAAAAAACAAAGAAACAACAACAGCACTACGCGTAATGTAAGAATAAGAAATGAAAAGAGAGGAGAGGGAAATGGAAAAAGGAAAAAATGAGAAAGAGTCAATAATAGAATAAACAATACAAAATAACGCCCATACTTGAAAAGAAAAACAAAGAACAAAAAGACATGATAGAAAAACCCAATATAATATATCAAACAGACATACCACAGATAAACATTGAGGATGGGGAGGGTGAAGCCACATAGGAAAAGGCAGCATACCAAGACGGACAACTCCAAAACTGACGAAGGTACGAAGGACGACGACCTCCAGGGACAATGAGTAAAGAAGGAGAAAGGGACTGAATAATGTGCCTAAAAAGGAAACAGAGAAGAAAAAATGTTAACCACCAAAGTTATATACGGAACACAGAAAAGAGAATGCAAAAATTGAACATAGAACAGAGAAACATAACAAATGTCAATACGTTGACCAAAATTACGATCGAGACATGTCCATAGATTCATCTCTACAGGTATTCAAAAAATGCTGAAGAAGTGCAGGGTCCTCATAATTAGTTGTTTTGTTCTGATATGTGACTTTAAACAAACATGGATGAAATAAATCATATCGAGCATTCAAATTACGGAGAGCAGGCCTCTTGTCCAAAAATTTCTTCCGGCGATCTGCCGTGTCTTTAGAATAGTCTTGGGCAAAGAACAAATTAGAGCCGTTCCAAAGAATCTTCCCTTTTTGTTTGGCAGCCTGTAGGACTCTGAGTAGGTCGGTATACTCCAAAAAATATAAGATAATACCTCTAGGCTTCACATGAGAGGTCGAAGCAGAAGAGCCCGGGTTGTGACCCAAGCGGTGAGCCCGCTGGATGTTGAGAGGGGGTGTTGCAGGAAATCCAAGAACTTTTGGTAGAAAAGATCGGAAAAATAGCAAGGGGTCAGGACCTTCAAGCCCTTCCGAAAGGCCATAAATGCGTAGGTTATTACGCCTATTCCTGTTTTCCAAATTCTCCACCTGCTGCGTCAGATGCATGATCTCTCTGCGCATATCAGGAATGTGGTCGGTAACAGCTTGAATAGATTCAACATGAATCTCCAGAGCATCAACTCTCTTCTCGGTATTTGACCAATTATCCTCAAGGTGTTGGAGGCGAAAGTTAGTCTCTGTCATGTATGGCTTAAGAGAGCGGATTTCTTCCAACAAAAGTTCCATTGAAAGTATAGGCGAAGTATTAGGAGGAGAAGGAGGGTTAATTTTTGTTCTTTTACCAGAAGATGAAGAAGAAGCAGAGGGAATCTTAGAGATTGATTTATTACTGGAGCATGAAGGAACGGAAGCCAGAAGCGCAGAATTAACAGATTCAGAACCGGGCTCCTCCACAGACTCCTGCAGCACACTGTAAGGATTAGGGTCCGCCATGGACGAGGATTTGGGCTGCTGGGCACCACCACGGCTATTGCGAGGCATTGCCATTCAACACCAGAAACGGGACACCAAGAAATGTGAATAGAATAACTAGCGTTTATGAATTTGGTCAGTGAGGATGGAGCGAGTAACCCACTGTATTAATATATCCAAAGCCAAAGTCAGAAATACCACATCACGACGTCAGGAAGAAATAAAAGTCAAGATGCAAAACATTTGAGGCCATAGAACGCTCACCGTCAATCACATGAGTGAGTGGATGTGAGGAAAACCTTCAACGACGTAGCGCGGGAAACCGGAGCATCCAAAATGGCGGTCGCGGCGTTCACGAAGCCGCGGCAGATAGAGGAAGCAAATATCAGCCAACTCCGCTATCCATTAAAAGTCACTGACATTCCAGTCGATGCCGGCAAGAATACGGAACATGGTCCCACAAATATAAAAGTCCGCCGTGAAGGAAGAAAGCCCTGGGGGAAGTCGAACACGCTACTCCGTCACGGAGCTCCGGCAGGCAGCGGCCATTTTCTTCGGCGTTCAAGCCACGCCCCCATGTATGTATGTATTTAATTATCAATAAGCGGTTTGTGACAGCAATGTATATATGTCTTTCCAGCCCTGAGGAAGTCACGGGTGTTATACCCAGAGTGACGAAACATGTGTTGGCGGGAACTACTGGAATGAACAATAAAAGAAAAACATCCACTGATACTGTGTTTTGTGAAAAATTAATGCACTATTGAAGATGTGCATTAGGATTGTGTACATGTTTGTGTGCTAGGGTATAGTAGTAAAGAGAGAAACATGTGTTGCATCCTATCAACAACACATGTTAGTGATCACTTTGTTGTCTGTTGTATTTACATGGAGGATTGATGTTCAGTCCACTGCTATATGTGATAGGTGTGTTGCACATTTTTTACATTACCTTTCACTTGACAGATATATGTACTTGTGAAATGATGAAACAAGCATGCAAGACTTTTGTGTGGTGATATTTTATCTGCCAAAGTTAAAAAAAAAAAACTTTTTGGATGAATATACATGTGATGTGATATTTTGTTCCTGTGATTAGGTAAATAAATTAGAGATTATTTGATCTCTTCTTGCTGTTCCGGCTTCAGAAGCTGGTCTGTGTCTAGCATCTGCCTCTTCATCCGTGCCATCAGATGGGTTGTCCTGCTTCTCCTGCTCTTCATCCAATAGCGTGTTTGTGCCTACACATATATTGTGCAGAATGCAACAGGCCATTTATGATTTTGCAAACAAGTTCAGGACTGAACAGGAGTCGGCCTCCGATACATCTAGGCACCAGAACCTGGATTTGAGGACTCTAAATGTCCGTTCAACTATGGCCCTTGTGCATCCAAGTGCAACATTGTAGTGTCTCTGGGCCTGTGTGTGTCTCACTCTGAGGGGCATCATCAGCCATGGGGTGAGTGCATGATCACCTGATACAGATTAAAGAGATATATGGTCATTAGTATATGTGCCCGCTGTGCTTGCAGAGTGCCTTTTTAGGTGTGTGTGCATTGTGCAACTTTGTACTTTCGGGTTTGATATGTTGATTTTCCTACAATTTATCAGCATCTGTGAAATTAATTTTCCTATTCTTGACAGACTACACATCACCATGTTGTCATTGTCTGTGTCCTGTGTATTGCCTCCATGTTGTGACTGTCAGGATGTATGGATCAATGTAATAGAACATGATAGTTTCTTTGCAGACCTGTTGCACAAACCGGATGTCTCCTGTGCACATATTGTGGAGGGTGCACCTTTAGCACATGTGACTCTTTGATGACTACAATGTTGTGACATCATCTTTGTACCACATTGTTAGCCATTGTGCTGTGAGTGACTGATAGTGAAATATCTTGTCAGCTAAACGTTGGACTCATTGGGGGCTTTTTACATCCACCTTGCCACAAATGTGGATCAGTGTCTAGGTAACAGCGGCACTACTACCTAGTGCACTTGACTTACTGGGACATTTTTAGACAACATACATATGCATTGATGTCCTTGTGCATGGGTTGACTTAAACTCTGCATGTATTCAGGTTGTGGTACGACACATCAATGTACACATGGTGTGTGTCTGTTCCGAATCAACACATATTCTAATTTCTGATTCTGTGCCTCAGATTGCTATACCTCACCAGGGGAGACGTGGATGCACGACATGTGTTGAGAATGTGAATGTGATTTGTATAGTTTGTATGCTCTTCCTATGCATGCTCCGTTCTGAGACAACACAGACTGATGTTCAAAGCTACTTTTGATTTTATTTGTGGGCTGTTAGTGCTCACTTCATTCGGCACTACTTGCAGAGCCATGATGCAGGTACACCCACTACATGGTGCATGGCTGATTGTGTTTTTGCATGTCAGCAAATTGTGCACTTTCACAAGTGAGACCAGGGAGATCTGTCATCTATTTGTACATATGGTGCATGTGCTGATTTCAACATGTATGTGGCACAGCAGAAGCATATGTTCTGTATTGATTAATTGCAATTTTGTATGATGAGTTCTGCTAAATCTATGTTACAAGAATGCCATTGTGGTTTGAGTGATATTTTCATTGCTCTTCCCTTGTGCTGTCTTCCAAAAGTCTTCATTGATTTGCATTATGTGGTTGTGTACATTGGTTGGACCTGTTCCAATGTATGTCGAATTACATTGGCTACATGTGCATTGTCTCATATTTGAGCCACATGTTTGTGTACTTGAGGTGTGTGGTGTGTTCAGTTTGTACTTACCAATGAGCAGTCCATTTCCATAAGTGCCATTCGCAAAACTTCTGGTTGATGACCGATTGGCGAAATATGTATGAGTCATGCACACTCGCAGGGAACTTAGCAACAACATTAATGAACATGACTGTGAGACTCCGCCCACTATGGCAGTGGTTGGTTGAAAGGTACCAGAGGCCAACATGTGCAGCACAGCAAGTAACTTTGTCTGCAGTGGGATGTTCATGCTGTGCTGCCTGCAGCCTTGGTGGTATCTGTGTGAGTATGCGTAAGATGGAGGTCCTTTTAAGCCTGTAGTGGGCTATCACATCCTCTGGCTGTAGGTCTATCAGGGTGATGCATTGGCGGTAGACCCGCTCTCTTCTTTGACACTGTTTCTGTGGTGTTCCTGGTGGCGGTGGCAGTGGTGGGGATGGTTGTGGTCTTGGGGCTACAAGCTGCAAGATTAGTACCTCCATGGCATCATTAGGTGAGCTAATTTGCCTCTGGGATTGTCTCCCTTATGTACTGCTTTTTTGCACCAATTTTTAGACCATCTTTTTTCTGGTTTTACAAACCAGCCGCAAACTGGCCTTAGCAGCATTTTGTTTAAGTAGCGCCGGACCGGCAAATCATTGTAAATATCACAAAGTGTGGTTAGCAGCAAATTTTGTCACGGGAATGCCCACCTTGCATTTAATTTTCTTTAAGTCCCGCTAACAGAAGTGGCGATCAGAAAAACGCACGTCTACGCTTGAAAAATGGCGCTAACTTCAGTTAGCTGTAACTTGTACTTATGGCGATAGACAAAAAGCCACCATAGCGTCATAAAATTGATGCTACGGCGGCGTTAACTCCTTCTGCATATGCCCCTGTGTTTCCTGGCATTGTGGACTAATGCAACCACTCCAGAAACATCTTTTTGACTTCATGGCCACAGGTTCAAATCCCAGTAGGTCCATTCAGGCTCCTATGCTTCTGAGGCCAATGTGTACCAGTGAAATGGGTAAAAATAAACATCTGCACCCAGATTCCTCAAAGGATTGCATTGCCTTTGCTTTCAGCAGGGTGACGCATGGGTAAGTCAGATTTCCCAAGCCAAGCAGGGCCATCTTGTGTGGCCCTTCATGGCTTGGTAAATCGAGAGTAACGCAAGGGAGCACAAGTTGTTGCCTTGTGCTACTCTGCACAGGGACGGCATTACATGGGTGGACCGTGGATGTTCCCACTCGCTTTTTGGTGCATTCCTAGATTTACCAGGACTAGTAAATCTGGGAATGCATCAAAATTACACACCTTACCGATAGAGGCGCAACAAGGAGAAATATCTTTATTTCTCCTCATTGTTTCCTCTTTATAAGGGCCTGATTAAAAGTTTGGCAGCTGGGTTCCTCCATCACAAACAGGACAGATATTCTGTCTGCCGTATTACGAGTTACATTACAATGGAACATTATGGAAAATGTAATACAGCAGATGGGATATTCATCACGTTTGTGATGGAGTGACCCATCTGGCAAACTCGAAATCAGGCCCTAAGTGTTCTGCATTCAGCAGCACACTTAGAAGGAGGATATGCCTCTAAGGATTGTTTTCGTGCAGGAAGGTTTTCCTTCCTGCTCAAAAAACCTGCATGCAACGCAGGCTCCCTTGAATCATGGTCCACGGTTGCCTGCATTGTCGCTAGTCAGCACACGATGCGCTAGCACAGGGAGAGGGCAGTAATGTGCCATATCTTGGTAGATATGGCACATTTCAGGCTTCTCCATTTGACGCAGCACAGCAAGTTCTCTTGCTGTGCTACACTGCATCAAATTAGGATAATTCTGCCCCATTACCTTTCTGTAGCACAGAGTCACTCCTCTGGAGTAAACTGGGGAAGAAAAATCAGCTTTCACTCCTGAGTAAATTTCATGAGACTGTAGTATTCATATGAAGCTTTTATTAGAAGCCACAATAATCATTGGGAGACCTAGGCAATCAGCATGTCGCAGATGCACTCAACTCTTCATTCATTATTATACAATATAATTCTTCACACACAGCTAAATTGAATGTAGATGAGACCTAAAAACAGATTTCTGGAGGTGGTAAATTTGCATATTAGTTGTATTGTATTTTGTGTGGTGGGGATGTGTTATGTTAGGTTGTATATTGTAACCACTACCTGCAAATCACGCATGCCTGAACAAAGTTTTAAACAATGATTTACTTAACAACGGATTGTAGTACATTTACATTGAAAACGAATGAACCACGACAATGCCTTAGTCACGAAATTACGAACATAGGCACATATTTAAAGAATAATCTTTTTTTTTTTAAACAGTGTGCAATTTCCTAAAAAACGTATTTTTAATAAACATGCAATAATTCCTATTTTCGACATCTAAACTACATTAAAAATAATTTACAAAGAGTTTACGGTGCACAAACAAGCTACTAATGTGAAACACTGAAAATGAAGCCCAAAAACTATTTTTTACATATTTGAGAAACTAGAATGGGAAATAAAATGGTGGACAATCAAACAGTAGCTCAATTGAAAGCGCATTTTATAAACCGTTAAAAATAAAATACACGTTCTCACATAAACAACATTTAAAAAATTAGTTTCCAAAATATTTTTTAAAAACAAAATTTTTAAAAATGAACAACTCTACTAAAACTTATAAAACAAACATTGGCAATGCCAATCGGTCTTGGCATATTGATGAGTTGTGTAGTTTCTCATCTTATTTGCGTGTTTTGGGAAATTTTGAAAGTTTTACTTTTAGCCCCGATACTTCATGTTTTACAAATTAAGCACTGTTCTAAATACTCCTTTCCTTGAATGAATTGTCTGCAAACTATTTGTATTTAAATAAAGTGCCTGGGCTAAAAACAAAGTAGCAACTACCATGTTTAACTTTGCAGCACTCTGCAGCCATATAGCTACCAAATAAAGGACTACACCCAGTGCTTACTTTGTAAAACATGAGGAACCATTGCTTAAAGCAAAGAAGCAACTGCCACATTTAACTTTACAGCACTCTGAAGCCACAAAAGTCCCGAATAATGGCCTCTGTGTAAGCCTTTATTTGGGGCCTATGTGGCTGCAGAGTGCTGGAGAGTAACACGTAACATTTGCTGTTTGTTTGTTTTTTAAAAGGCAAGTTTGTTTATATAATAGTCAATAGTTTGAACACAATCCATTCAAGAGAAGAAGTATTTATAGTGCAGTTTCTCATGCTTTTTTTAGGTGTTTTGGGGCAGTGATAAAATATTGCTTTTAGCCTGCACACATCATGTTTTACAAATTAAGTAATGGATGTAGGCCTTGATTTGAAACTCATTTAGCAGCAGAATGCAGCAAAGTACAACGTGGCAGTTGCTGCTTTGCTTTTAGCCCCGGCACTTCATGTTTTACAAATTAAGCACTGCTCTAAATACTCCTTTCCTTCAATGAATTATCTGCAAACTATTTGTATTTAAATAAACAAAGTTGCTTATCAAAAATCAAACTAACAGCAAATACCTAGTTTAAGTTTACAGTGCTCTGCAGCCACATAAGTCACAAATAAAGGCCTACACCAAGTATTTAATTTGCAAAACAAAGTGCCATGGCTAAAAGCAAAGCAGTAACGACCACGTTTAGCTTTCCAGCAATCTGCAGCCACGTTAGTTCTAAATAAAGGCCTACACCACGTTCTTAATTTGTAAAACATAAAGTGTTGGGGCTAAAAGAATAGCAGCAACTGGCATGTTTAACTCTCGCACTATGCAGCAATATAAGTCCAAATAAATGCCTACGTGTAGACGCTGCAGAATGCTGGAGAGTAAAACATTGCTTTTGCTGCTTGTTTGATGTTTGAGAGGCAAAGTTGTTTACTTAATAGCAAATAGTTTCCACACAATTCATTTATGGGAATGAATATTTAGAGTTTACTTTGACATTATGTTTTTGACAACACAGTGAGAAACTACACTCTAAATACTAATTTCCTTGAATTAACTGTCTACAAAATATTTGCAAATAAATAAACTAACTTGCCTATTAAAAATCAAACAAGCAGCAACTACCACATTTAACTTTCCAGCACTATGCAGCCATATATGTCCCAAATAAAGTCCTACAACTAGTTCTTCATTTGTAAAATATGAAATACCAGGGCTCAAAGCAAAGCAGCAACTGTCACTTTTAACTTTCCAGCACTCTGCAGCCACATAAGTCCCAAATAAAGACCTACGTGTTGGCCTTTATTAGGAACCTATATGGCTGCAGACTGCTGGAGAGCAAAACATTTTGACGGGTTTTTGGCCATTTTTAAAGTTCTGCTTTTTGTTCAAGAAATTACTGTTTTACAAATTAAGCACTGGCATTACATTAATGTATTTTGTACTACCTGTTTTACAAGTATTGTGAGCACTGTATTTAATGTACTTTGTACTTGTAAAACAGGTAGTACAAAATACAAAGCAAACCAAATAAAATACAAAAGTACATGCTTTGTAACATTAGGCTCATTACATTACGCATTATTTCACAACATAAAGTCAAAGCAAACCAAATTAAATACAATTTATTTAACACAAAACACCACAGACGTTCGAAAATATTATGCATTTAAGAGTAAGCAATCACAGTACTTCCAAAACACTGCAAATGGGAAAACAAAGCAATGCACATAAACACACCTTCTGGAATATTACTCTGGTTACATAAAGCAATTGCATTAGTTTAAAAACACCTCACAGGGAAATAAAGCAAAGCACATATCCTGCATTTGTTTCCAGACACCTCAGAGCAGAGTAGCACCTTAAGCCAAATTACGGGAAGGTCTAATTCTTCTAGCAATTGACGGAGTGGAGATGCAGGGCCTCTAACCAAGTGGAAAAACAACAAAGCACAGCCTTTTGAAGACCTGTGACGTACTCAAGTTTGTCTGCAAAAAGACGGACGCCAAGCCAGCCAGCCTCCAGCAGTTCAAAAACTGTCTATGTGTGTGTGCCAGGGAAACAAACGATCGGGAGGGCCCGAAGCCCTTTGAACCCTATGGGCCTCACATGCCTGCCTTAGACGGAAAACAAAGCCAGGTAAGGAAATAAAAAGTAAAAAAAAAAACCTGCATACAACAACAACGCTGAACTAATGCAAGTAAAGGTGCCAATAGCCATAGGCGTGCCCATTAGTCAAAAAGGAGGGACTTGTAACAGTATTAACCAATAAGAACTACAACATTTTGAAAGGGACACTTAATAAAAAATAAAAAGAACAAAGTGAAAAGAGGTGTTTTTAAACATAGTAAAGCATTTCTTGCATGTCTCAACGAGACAGCGCATTGTGTTGCCTAGCCAAAACCTAAAAATGGCCATCCACCATTTTTTTTTGGACAGTGTCTTGGGATCCAAATTAATATTTCAACTCCACTGGGTACTTACCTCAAGGGAGGTGCTGGACAGTGACTTAGGGTCCAATTTAATATTCCAACTCCACTGGGTACTTACGTCAGGGCAGGTGCTGGACAGTAACTTGGGTCAAATTTAATATTCCAACTCCTTCGGGTACTTACCTTAGGGAAGGTGATAGACGGTGACCTGGGTCCAATTTAATATTCCAACTCAACTGGGTACGTACATCAGGACAGGTGCTGGAAAGTGACTTGGGGTACAATTTAATATTCCGACTCCACCGGGTACTTACTTAAGGGCAGGTGCTGGACAGTGACTTGGGTAAAATTTAATATTCCAACTCCATCGGGTACTTACTTCAGGGCATGTGCTGGACAGTGACTTGGGGTTCAATTTGATATTCCAACTCCACCGGGTAGTTACCTCAGGGCAGGTGCTGGACAGTGACTTGGGTCTAATTTAATTGTCCAAATCCACCGGGTCCTTACATCAGGGCAGGTGCTGGACATTGACTTGAAATCCAATTTAATATTCGAACTCCACTAGGAACTTATCTCAGGGCAGATACTGGGCAGTGATTTGGGGTTCAAGTTGATATTCCAACTCCACCAGGTACTTAACTCAGGGAAGGTTCTGGACAGTGACTTGGGATTTAATTCAATATTCCAACTCCACCGGATATTTAACTCAGGGCAGGTGCCGCACACTGACTAGAATCCATATTATATAATCCAACTCCACCGGCTACTTACATCAAGGCAGGTGTTGCACAGTGACTTTGGATCCATATTAATATTCCAAATCCACCAGGTACTTAACTCAGGGTAGGTGCTGGACAGTGAATAGAGGTCCAATTTATTATTCCAACTCCACTGGGCACTTACCTCAGCACAGGTGCTTGTCAATGACTTGGGTCCCGTTTAATATTTGAACTCCTCCGGGTACTTAGCTCAGGGCAGGTGCTGGACAGTGACTTGAGGGTCCAATTTAATATTTGAAATCCACCTGGTACTTACCTCAGGGCAGTTGCTGGACAGTGATTTGGGGTCAAATTTAATATTCCAACTCCAAAGGGGACTTACCTGAGCGCTGGTGCTGGTCAGTGACTTGGAGTCCAATTTAATATTCAAACTCCACCAGGTACTTATCACAGGCATATTGGTGTAAGAATCAGGACTATTTGTCAAGCAGCAAACTACAATTTGAATTGCGAAAACTAACTGCGTTATGTTTCGTACCACCAGAAAGTGTAGATGAATTCTACACTTCCATTACTGAATCAGACTATTTTACACAAAATGAAGAAAAATTGGCCCCTCTGTTAAATTACTTTGAGAAAACATGGATTGGCCAACTAAGCAGGTCAGGTCGCAGGAGGAAACCCAGGTATCCTATAAAATGGTGGAACTGCCATTCAACCTGCTTGTAGGGTGGTGCTAAAACTAACAATGTCATTGAGGGATAGCACAATTCCTTCAACAAATCAGTTTGCCAAACATCATCCTAATCTTCATAATTTTCTGGAAATTTTGAAGAAGATTTCCGGGAGATGAGACTGGCGCAATCACTGTCAGGTAGTCTGAATCCACGTATTTAAAAAAAGTAAAGAAATGTCCGAGAGACTATTGGAAAAACTACAACAATTTCCGTTGATGGTGGCTTCCGACTACCTTGACAGTATTGCATACATAGTAAATTTCTAATATTTTCTAATAGCTTTTCTACAGTACTTACCAGTTTTAGGCAAACACCAATTCAATTGAAATGTTTGTAATTATTTTTCTCTAAAACAATATGCAAAGTTGGGGTTCCTACCTTATGAAGTCTTCTTTTTTTTTCAACTCATGGTGGCTGATATACATTCCATGTGTCACCCTGAGACTCCAAATCCTTGCAAGGATATTCATTCTTCCAATCAGCTTTACTTTATTTTTTTTCCCAAAAAATCCAAAGCAATGTTAGAAAAAAATAAAGATCTTCAAAAAAGGCAACTTTAATCCACACCATGAATGTTGCTTCCCATTTTAAAAATGCAATCACCAAGTATTCTCCCATGGAAAAAAAAATGTCAACTACTTTAGCCATAATCCATCAAGAGACAGTTTAAAACACAAATCGTCAAGCTAGCCCTATTCCATCAGACTTCCAAATTCGAACTCCAAAGAAAACATTTCTTCTTTGCAATAATATTTTTTTCTAAAAAATTCATGAATGCAACTACATTAGCCTGTCCCTTACAAAACAATGTCTTCTTTTACAAAATTGCAAAATCCTTACCACAATGGAAAAGATATTCTGAGACAGGCAACTTCATTAGCCGTAATCCACTTCTGCTGCTCCTAGTCCCTTCTTCTAAATATGCAACTTTATCAAGTGCTGAAAAAAAAAACTGTAGATGCAACTATTTGTTTCATTTGCAGACCCAATCTGAACCCGAATTCCAAAATATTTTGAAGAACTGTTTTAACCAAATACACTACCACGAACATAACACATTGTTTTTAAAAATGTAACAATCAAAACCATCCACTCGTAGGAAACGTGAAGCAAACCTGCACTGGGATAGAAAATGGGTTAACAACTTAACACAGTAACTAAACCACAGTAAACAACTGCACAACCTTAGCACCTGCCTTTGCACTGGAGATAACGACAATATATCTTTAAAAAATAAATAAAACAGACTTACTCAACCATGAAATCTCCATCCTCCAGACTTGAACGCGATTCTCTACTGAATGCCGAAAGACACGTACAACCGCAAACGTCACCAAAAGCTAAAAAAATAGGAAAAGGACTCTCATCCGCATTGTAAATAAGGAATAAGCATGAGAACCAGTTAATTTTCAATGCTAAAATCAGTACTTTCATGTATTTTATTGCAAAACATTGTACAAAATATCAAATACATTTTTTTACAAATAAACTGTTGAAAAATATGCTTTAAATAATAAAAACGAACTTTTATTTATGTATATTTTAAGAAAATAAAAATCCTAAACTCTCCTTTGACTCTGTTTTAAAAAAAAAAACAATCTGAAATTTATTTTGAGGTCCCCAAAGGTAAGTATACTTTAAATGCTTTAATTAAATAAATATTTACATTTATTTGCAATTGGTTTTAAAAAAAAATATTTCTTAAATGTGTTTAATAGTTAATACCCAAGTATTAAAATTAATAACTGTGTATTGAAATACTTCCCCACACATACTATTCATTGTATTAAATAATGTAATTGTTTTATAATTTATACCAAAAAATAATGTCATTTATTTGAATATGAATACTTGGATACAAATCCTAATACCTGAGCATTAAAACACTTTCCCACCAATAACCCTTAGATCCCCTACATCCCATCCCTAAAGATATTCCTAAAATAACAAAAATTTATTAATATTTTAATTGTCATAAAATGTCCCTAATAAAATTGATTTCACCTATTTTATTATTAATTAATGCTTGGGTGTAAAAATCAATACCCGACTATTAAAATACTTCCCCACCCATTACCCTATATCTCCTACATATCATCCCTAAAGGTAAGTAATTGTGAAATACTGTTCATTTGAGTAAAAGGTAAAAGTTTTACAATGTCTCTAATAAAAATAATTTCATTTATTACATTAATAAATAATACTTTAGTATAAATAATAATACTACCAGAGTATTAAAACACTTCCCCACCCATAACCCCTAACACATGAAGGTAAGTAAATATGAAATACAATTCATTTTATTAAATATTATACAATTTCTCCTAAAAAAACTATTTCATTTATTACATTAGTAATTAATATTCTGGTATAAATAATAATACCAGAGTATTACAACACTTCCCCATCCATAACCCCTATATCCCCTACATCCTGTCCCTGTAGGTAACTATATATTTTTTTTATTAACAATTTACTTAATTCCAAAATTATTTTTAAAATAAATGTTCATAAATGAAATTAATAAAATAATAATCAAAGTATTAACACCTCTAAAGTACTTACCCAAGAATTGTGGTTCAAGCCGGTCGTTGTTAAGACTTCATAGTGTAGTAGTGGTCCAATCAATGCGTGGTTCAGGTCAGGTCATTGTTCTGACTTAGTAGTTCAGGTCCCTCATTGTTAAAGACGCGTGGTAGAGGTCGTTTCCCATTATGTTATATGTTATGCTTCTGTATTTTTGTGTTGAATTATTACTTGTCTTGTTTTAGTGTACTGTGGTTATTGTTTTCCTTTCTGTTTTGACAGTTTTGATCTCAGTGCCTTTTTTCCTTTTTATTGTGTTCTTATTTTGCTTTGTGTTATATTATTATGCTATGTTCTATTGTTTATTTTAGAAACATGGACACCTTTCCCTACAATTTCATCATCCAATTCTTTACATTTTCAGTGACAGACATCCATTTGACACTGTTTAATGTTGTAAACTACCCCACCTCTAGCTATTTACTTTGTGTGACATGTCTCAGCTCAATTGTGGTAAGGATGGTAACGATATTTCTTAAATTAGAACTTCTACTTGTGAGAAAGTGCCTTTTTTTACATGGTCAACCCTGTTTTTTTAGGATGTGTACTGCTGCTGTTTTTTAACTCCGTGTGCTGGGGATGTTGCTAACCATGTCCCGGGGCATGTCCTCTGACGTATAAAGCATCTGGACATTTGCTAAAATCAAATTGACACATGTAATCTTCCTCTAAGGCTATAGTATACGGCATCCCAAAATGCTTCCATGTCATGGAAAGTTAAATGTCACCTATGGACTACGGCACTGTTGTGCCATTAACTAGTGTGACAAGAAAACCTAACACCAAGGTTGCCATTGTAGCCTGGCTGCTCCAATTTGAATTCTGCACCGACTTGTCAAATTACATCCTTATGAAAAGGGAAAACATTCCTTTTAAATATTATCAAGTCCCCCTATGTAGGCCTTGTTTCCCACAAAGCTGGGTGCATGGCATTTAAAATTAGGACATGTTGAAATTTAAAGTTAACATGTTCTTACAGTTGCTAGCACCACTAATCTGTTTTCACTCTAGGAAGGATAACTGGGCCATAGAGAAACAGGAACAAATATTAAATATAAAATTTGACTAGGGACCAGAAAAATAATTTAAAGACTGTGTTTAATACTTACTAAAAGCCCAGCTCATTGGTGAAGAGGAATTATGGATAAATATTAAGGAAAATTGATTTTTAGAAAGTTACCTTGTTCTTGTCATTGGTTCCTGGAGGGTAATTTGCAACTGGTGAGGTATGAAAACTGCCCCCAGACACAGTGGCCTGGGTGTGAGGGTGCTTGTTTTTAGTAGGGAGTCCAGTTGGACAGTGCCCACGATCTCAAATAACTTTAAAGGATCATAACCTGTCACAAAGAAATGTAGATCACTCCTAAACAGGCACGCACCCTGTGGGGGGAACGAGACATCAAGAACTGGTTTGGAGTGACCAAGGAGGAGGACTCACCTCATTACCCTGACCAGACTTCTGGGTCGGCACACATGCTCTGCGTAAGGGGAGGAGAAGGGTTTCTACATCTTGAATTTAGTGAGTTAGGGGCATTGTGGGCTTGTTTGCAGTAGGGCACACAGGAACTGTTGCATAAGTAGATAAGGTTACCCCGGTGAAATTTTACCCTATTGCCTAGGAAAGGGCCGGAAGTCACTATCGCCCACAAGTCAGTGCCACTATTAAATGTAGCACTCTAAGATACTTTCACCAGAACACTACTGGACCTGGGAAGAATAGAAGCCTGCTCCTGCTGTTTGAGACTTGTGAGAGAGAGAATGGCTATACCCAGGGCAGAAATGTGGACCCCAAGGGTCAGCTGGCTGAAATGCTGTTAGCTACAGGGCCACAATAAGCTTCAAGGGACCTTTTCCCTGGAAATCCCAGCTGACTATTTTGAACTGAACCTGTCCTGGACCCTGTTGGTGACCTCTTCTGGAGTGGGTCTTGAGCACCAAGTGCTGTTCCAGAGAGCTTGACACCCTTGTCAGTGTCTAACTGAACTTCTCCTAATATCCCTGAAAACATTTTGAATTGACAGGAAAGCATCCCCGCACTGTGCTTTTGGAGTTGAAGACCTCTGGAGGAACAGGATAAACCTATCAAGCCAATCTACCCAAGGCATGTTGCTGCTGGGCTGAACAAGCAGGTTTCCAAACTTTCCTCCTCTCAAAGCTTCTCCGAAGCAGCAAATCTGATGCAGTGCGACCTTGCCAAGAAGGTATTCGGCCTTGTGCAGCCCTTTCCAGATACAGCCTGTAGCTTAGGCCTGTTGGAAGTTTCCAAGCTCTCATAGACTAAGAGGCGATATATGATGATAGAGTATCCTTACCACCAAGATAATGGTTCGCCTACTAGATTTAGAAGCTATCGAACCATTATTGCAACCACAACGGAGACTACTTTGTGTCTGCCAAGGTTGAAACCCTCCGATGGCCCAACTAATTAAGGGCTGTCAAGAGATGACCGTATGACCTCTATGCCCACCCACCTAATTTAGATGGGTGGACATACAAGTCAGTTTTCATTGCAATCACTGCCAGGAAAACCCTGGTGGTATGTTGCAGTAAAAACTGCCCAATGCTCCCCTCCCCATAGGACAGAGCTACAATTGAGAGGGGATACATTTATTTTTATTTTCAAAACTAAAATCCCATTTCAGGATTTTGGTTAGAAAATAAAAATATAAGTTTGATTAATGGCTCGGTCCTGTTGATGGAGCCATGCATCAAACTTAAAAAAGTATTGACAGGAACTAGGGGGACGGCGGTTCCTGACACTGCTTATGAAATGAGCGCCAGCTTGGAGCTTTTCTTGCCAAAATCAATGGTTTCCCAAAACAACAATGTTGTGAAGTCATCCTCCGACACAGCTTGCTGGCTTGCTCTGAGGAAAAAAAAAATTATGAGGCCTATGTGTCCCCATGTGCCCCCCTAACGCTTATGTGCACATGCATGTAACCTATGCATTTCCCCTCCATGGCCTTTCTATCATGATGCTTATGCTATAAAGTGGCCTGCCATCATTCAGTCTCCCATGAGAGAAACGACAAATCTGTATTGAGGCCTACACGTTTTGCATCATGTTTTCCTGCACCACATGAAACCCCGTGTTTTGTGGCTCAGCCAGACCCGAGAAGAGGTTTCAGGCCTCAGCTGCAGCTGTGTATCCTTGGCCTTGCACACTTGGGCCTCAGCCAAAGGGGCCCTGTCAGAGGTGCCGAGACAGTATTGAGCACGGTTATCTGCTTACTCCTACAGAGCCGCATTCCTGCCTGGAGAAGGAGGGATCAACATAAACCATCAGCAAAGGAGAAAGCCTAGCCTTACTGTCTCTGTTTGTGAGATTGCAAAGCTCACGTCAGTAAAAAGCCCATAGCCCCCATGTAAGGCCTCTGCAGTAAATGAAGAAATAGATGCCACATCGGCTCTTGGTGATGGGCAACCTATGTCACAAATCAGTCCCTGCTCCAGACATCAGATATCAGATAAAACAAGATGTGCTGGTCGTCCTGACACCGAAGGCCTCACTCACTGAAGGCCTCACTTCCAGACTTCCCGGTTGCATAGCAACCCTCCCCACGTCAGCTATACGTCATGCTCGAGTCAAGCACAAGTAAGGCAAAGTTCCAATACAATTCCAGCAGATCACGCAACCCCCTCCAGGTATCCACCCACCTATGACAAATTACCCAGTATCATCAAGTGGACGCCCAAATGGACGCCCACCTTCACACCTACTTACACGCCCACATGCTCTTATCTCATTCTCTTTTGCTCTTTTCGCTTACGTACATTATGGAGATGTATATATACTGTACTCTGTGAATAATGTTTTGAGAATACTTTTGAGACCCTTCCAGATCCCTTTTGGTGATGGTAATATTCTCCCTATGACTCGAGTTATTGGAATAATGCCCTTTTTGAACCAGATACCACAGACTCAGCCTCTTGCTTTATGCATGATCTTATTGAAATTATGACCACATGAGAGCGTAATATTTTATTTACGACAGCTCCGCTGAAGGATTTTGACTTTCAGAAAAAGGACTAAGCCCAAAGGTAAACTGTCGAACAGAGTTGAACTTGGTTGGTGCATCTGACTCTGACTCCATTGCAGTCAGCATGAAATTGTGGCTACGACACGATCTACCGTTACCACCTGGCTTACATTGGAGCTTAGTTATTGTTGGTGCTATTTTTCATTTAAAACTTGTAAAATTGACATCTCCAATTCCCCTTATTGGACATTTGTCATTTTGGTGTCATTTTGTTCATCAAAATATCATCTATGTTCTTAAATTGGAGTGGGATTGTTATTGTGTTGTGCTTATGATTTTGTAATTGTTAAGTACTTCTAAATGGCTTAAACATTTTCATAAGTTAAGCCTGTCAGCTGTGTGCCACAACTACCAGGAGTTGACCTCAGGATTAAATTATTGGATCCTTTAACAGGACCTAAAAAGATAGTTACCTTTTTACTTGTGGGGGACAACCATCCACCCCAACTGAAAATTCACCTTCTCATGCTGTCTTACAGTTTATATTGTTCTGTATTGACATCATCCATCTCCTAATTGGTTAAACATATCACACGTATAATAGAAATGAAGTTTCTGCAGTCTGAGAAAGAAAATGTCATAAATACACATCTCCTTACCTTCTTCTATGATCAAAATGTTGAGAGTATAATCAAACAAAAGTGTGTCAGAAGTATAGGTGGCCTTAACTTATTACATTTCCCCAATTGGGGTTCAATATAGCGTGCAGGTTTGGCAGACAAATACCTTACAACTGTTGTCATTTGTTCAGTAACCTTTCTGAGAAAAATGCTTTGTGGGGAAGGTCTTAACTTCTAAAATAGAATTGTTGTGCCTCTTTCACGGAGCTTCAATTTTATTAAATTCTTCCAGTCTTAAATTACAGAATATGTGTATTCCTATGATTGTTAATGATTACCTCTTCTGCTTTCAAAACATTTGAAGAATGATATCGGCTTGTGTGATTTCCATATCACCATCACCGTTCAGACCCAGGTACCCTCTAATCTGGACCCTTACTTTGCAGCCCTATAGGGATATGCCACAAGTGGATGCTGGACTTTGTCTTGACTTTCACCCCGAGTTTTGTGTGCCAATTCTAAATGGCTCATAAATCTTCTAGGCAATTGTAACAAATGGGACACCAAAAGTCTAAACTGATTCTCTTCCTGCTGGATCAGGTGCAACTTCATCATGGTACCATTCCTCAAGACACTTATCACCCCATTGAGAGCATATTCTACTCCAGCACATTCGTTTAAACTATCACCTTTTCCATTTGTCTGCTGTACTGACCTTACTCTCCTGAAAGTAATAGGAGGTTTTGCTACCATCAACATAACTGCATGCTCTATATTCCTAGTCTTAAGGGCTAAGTCAGTCTGGAATGCTTTTATGACTTTAGTCATGGTTCTCTCTCCTCTAGTGAGAGGCCCTTAATCACAAGAGTTATCTGATTGTTCACCCTTGCACCCCTTTCAATATTCAGAATTTTTCACTCTACTCATTCTCATCTTCTCTGATATTTATGTGCTCTTATTAGCGTCAACATGATTTCTGTCCATGAATTAGTGCTCTGACGTTCACTGAATGGCTAGGTCTCCAGAAAGTATGTGGATAAGATGCTATTCTAAGTCAGCTGCTCGTGTTTCTTTCTCACAGTATATTTGCATGAGGAACTCCATAGGATCAGACGTCCAGGTCCTTTGAACAGTAGAATGTTGCACTCACAGGCCTGCAACCACTGGGTTTTCAAGTTACCTTAGTTTACAGTACATTATAGGCTCCATTGTTGAGCCCCTCCCTATCATTTTCCAGTATTCTTCTCTTCTTTCTCCTCTCATAAAATGTTTTTTTCCTCCTGCATTGCATTCTCAAAGTTTTATTTGTATAGCACCCTTATTCTCCCTGAGGTATAGCTGCACTATAGAAAACTGCAAATAAAAAAAAACACATGGTGGCATATTTACAAGTATGACCAAAATGCAAGAGGGGGGACAAGGAGCTGTTGGAAATAGGTCCTGTACCAATGCTCCGAAAGGTAATGTATAAACACTTTTTTGGTATCAGTTCCTAGAAGAGAAAGAGGAGAGCATTCCGCAACCTGGTCGGTTGTGAGTAATGTCAGGTGTCTCCTAAATGAGGTGTGAGTGTGCAAAGAAAGGGAGAGATACCCTTATGTGAGTTGTTGTGCCCTCAAACACCCTTGCGAGTGTACAGCATCATCATTGGGCACTGCTCCTCGTGAGGGTGGCGCTGCAGTCCCTCACGGGCCCTCCTAGAGGGCTCTTTGATGGAGATCTTTTAGGAGTTGCCAAATTTGTGCATGTGGGTGTGTGGGCCAAGTGGTGGTAGTGAGTGAAGATAAAATAACCCAGTAGGTACCCTGGTAGATATATTAGGGGGTCCTCTGGGTTAAGCTAAAAATGTGACGGGGACGGAGCTGCAAATTATGCAGAATGAGAGGGAAAAGAAGCAAATAAATCCCGCTGCTCTCAACCCGTGTAGTAGTGTTACTAAAAAGTGTTAGAAGTGGGAAAAGGTCGGCATGTTTTGCGCTCGGACTGGGTCCCTAATGGATCCCTATGTGCTTCATCAGGACCAGTGATCTAGTAAAGAAGAGAGAGGGGTGGGAATCAGGGAAAAAAACACCCGATATTCCAACCATGCCTTCGTTGAGGTTAGGTCAACAAGTACTGTTTTGAGACACGTTTTATACGTGTACTCTGTTTCAAGCCCTCACCTGATTAGAGTAGGGCTGCTTCAGCAGTAACTGTCGGGTGGGAAGAGTCCGTTTTCGCCCTCCTTCCGAAACTCGGAGACCAATCCGTCCTCCAAGACCGCCTCTTTCCCTTCTAGGAACTGATACCATAAAAAGTGTTTAGGCATATTTATAAGTGCATTGCACCACCGGAACGTTACTTTTTCCGGTGTTCCGGTGGCGCAATGGCCTGCTCCATATTTATAAAATGACATTAAGCCAGTTTGCGTAGCTTAATGCCACTTTGTAAATATCATACCCTTTTCACACAAGTATCTGCATGAAAGGGGCGTTCAATGGGTGTTGCTGTAAGGATTCCCCCACAGCACCCATTGCTTTTTGACACTGCCCCATGTTTAAAAAGTATCTGTAAACTAATGCCACTGAATAGCAAGTGTTGGATTGGCACAACAAGGAGAAATACTTGTATTTTTCCTTATTTCTGCATTTTCTATGTGTGCAGCTTTCTGCAACATATATACAAAGAGCAAATCACCTTTAAAGACTGTTTATGTGCAGGAAGGTATCCCTTCCAGCACAAAAACGATCATGGTGCAAGGGTTGCGGTGGGAGACGGTGTCAAAGGCGGCCGAGAGGTCCAGGGGGATGAGAGCCGCGTTTCTTCCCGGTCGAGAAGGGAGCAGATGTCATCGGTGGTGGCGATGAGGGCAGTCTCGGTGCTGTAGTTGCTTTGGAAGCCAGGTTGAGAGGAGTCCAGGACATAGTTAGCTTCAATGAATTTGGAGAGTTCGGCATTGATGGCCTTCTCAATGACCTTGGCTGGGAAGGGGAGCAGGGAGATGGGTCTGAAATTCTTGAGGTCTGTCGGGTTGGTGGATGATTTCTTCCGCAGGGGTTTGATTTCGGCATGTTCCCAGTCATTGGGGAAGGTAGCGGTCTCGATGGAGCAGTTGGTGGTGTGGCGGGTGCGATGAAGGTGGCGGTTCTGTGGAAGATGTAGTGCAGGCAGGGTTCCGAGGGTGCTCTGGAGTGAATGCGGATCTATGACAGCTTCGACACCCAAGACCAGGCCATCAGTCCCGCCACCACCACACTCGATGATCCTGCCCTTCAACAGATTCTGCGCTCAACTGGACCCCGCCCACCATGGACAACACTCGTAAGATGCGGGTGACTCGAGCATCTCGTGAACTACGGAGGATTTGAACACCTGGATATCAGGTTACATGGTTGTATTTGTTCCAACCTTGTTTACATTATTATTTTTTCACTACGCAGTAGCAATATATTTTCTTGTGGTCCTGAGGAAGGCCGAGGATTACTCATAATCCAGTTGGCTGAAACATGTAGATCCACTTATTTATCATATCTCTGCAGTTATTTTGTTAAAACTGCTGTTGCACTGTTTTTAATGTGGATATCAAAAGATACTTATTAAGTTCTTCTCTCTTGCTATCCACTTTTAAACTCACCTTTACTTTCATGCACTGCGCCCATCACCCTTATTCAAACTCTTCCTCACATATGTGAGATCCTATAGAGCTCTCCATTCTTACTAAACTGTTTGAAAACATCCGTGAGCTCCCCTCTTTTAGTGAGAGGGTCCCAGCCCTTGTTTACACTAGTGTGTGACTAGGAGGAGATCCCAGATGATGAAGAATGTCACTTTGGTGAGTGATGGGAATCCGTCCCTTTTTTCAGGATTTTCTTCTTTAAGGATTTTCTTTCTTAAAGACTTTCTTGTTTAAAGGTTGTTCCTCTGATAATAGAATTGCAGGTATTTAGGTCTTTCGTTGCTTCAAGAGTCTTTTCTTGACTCACTAGACCCGTGGATTTTTTCATTGTTTTTGCAGTTACTATTGGGGAATACATCAACACTTGGTCTTTAAATATTCCCCGAGACCCTCTATTCATTGTTGTTTTTTTCAGAGATACATTTTATCCATTTTTTGGGAAACTATCTAAAGGGTCTTGCTGTGGAGCACGTGGTGAACAATGCAAAGCACATTAAAAGGGATGCGTTGCTGAATAGGCAGCCAGTGTAAGGATTGTAAGAGAGTCCTGGCAAGAGTACAATGGGGAGCCTCTGTTAGCAGATACACAGCCATGTTTTGGACAGTTTGCAAGTGAGACACCCCGGAGACTTTACTGCCCAGATTTGAGCTACTGCCTATCAAGGCTGCAATGCAAGAACATTTGTAGTCCAACAGTGGCAAGGGCAGTAAAGGATGAAGAACTGGCAAGAGGAAACTATAGCTGAAATTTGTGTTTCCGTCAGGATCATTATTGACGCCCAGGGGCAGTTTAACTAGGTTTTGCATTGGGGTTGCATCACTTTTATGGCGCAACTCTTCCGCAAAATAATGTTTCGTATTCACTAAGCCGTGCTTAGTGGAGTTAAGTAAATATAAAGTAATGCAATGTAACACATAGCGTTACCTTGAGTTGGGTGGAACACAGGCAAACCAATGCATGACCCATGGATTTTCTCAAACTTACTACAGCTCATAAACCTGGGAATGCTTCAAAGTACTGCACCTTCCCCAGGGGGTGTCTATCTATAACACAGACTTCAAAACTCAGATATTTCATGAAGCAAAGTGGGAATCGTAATATCGGGGTTAGGGAGAAAAAATAGATTGTCATCTACATAAGCAGAGAGTTTCAAGTGTTTATCTCCGTAATGGAAACCTGTTATAAAATCATTGTTGCGAATTAAAGACAAAAAGGGTTTAAGGGCTAAGAGGGGAGATAAAGACAACCTTGAAATAATCCTTGTTGGAATGGGACATTTTGGGAGACTCATCCATTGGCCAACACAGAGGCCTTTAGATCTTTATAAAGCAGAGATATAAGCAAGATAATATTGGGACCAAAACCATGCCAGTAAGAGATTTAAGTAAAAAGGACCAGTCAATTCTGTCAAATGCCTTTTCAGCATCTACAGCAACAGCAGATAAGGGATAGGAAAGAGTAGAAGCCTTATTTGTTACATTAAAACATAGTCTAGAGTTATCTACGGCAAGCCTACCCTTAACAAATCAAGATTATTCCTTACTTATCAATTTGAGTAAAAATGGTTCAAGTCGCGAAGCCAGTAATTTTGCAACAATGTTATAGTCCACATTTACAACGGAGATAGGTTCTACCATCCTTGTAAATAAGACAAATGGTTGCTTATTGAAAAGTATCACCAGCTATGTTATTAGTATAGAAAAATGTAAAAAGTTGCAGAAGTTTAGGGAGTAGTATGTTAGAAAAGTGCAAATAGAACTACACCCTAATCCATCTGGACCTTGAGTCCTGCCTTTTTGTAAGTGTGTTGATTTCCTTGAGTATTTCTTAGAGCAATAAATCTTGACCAAGGGATGTGGAATTAAGATTATCATGGATAGGAGGAGTGGCATATTTCAGATAGCCTCAATAAGAGAAGAATGGGCAGGAGATTCTGGAGTATGCAGGCTTTGATAAAATGGCATGCATTCCTCTAAAATAGCTTGATCTTTGAATAATCTTGTCCCATTGAATGATTGAATATATTCAGTTATGCAGGAGTTTTCCCATAGTAGTTGTGAAGATACATCAGAATCTGCATAAGCCACAAAAAATTAATCAGTAAAAAAGTGAAGACTGTAGATAAAGCAGGATCAAGAAAAAAGAGAATCATCACATCTACATCTATTGGATTTGGGATGTGCTGGGAGTATGTTGAGATCTGCAATTACTGGCGCATGTTCACAAATAACAATAGAATCAATTGTAGAATTAATGATGTTTTGTGCCAGTGATTTACTAAGAAAAATATGATCTAAGTGTGTGAGGGAACCTTTTTAGGGGGAACAGAAAGAGAACTCTTTTGTAGAAGGATTACAAAATCTCCATACATCCACAAGTTGATTCTGGGATATATCAAAGTGAAATTAATTGTCAGGTTAGTGAGTAACAAATCTAATCTGAGATTGACGGTCTATAATCTGATTGCAGTCACCACTTAAAATGAAAATTTCATCATTATATTGAAGACATCTGTTAGATATATTAGGCCAGAATAAACAATCGGGTTGGGTTGGACTATAAACATTGAAAGAAGTTAGCGGAGTATCATTGATAAGCAATTTCTTAATCCGCAATCTACCTTCACAGTCAATTGATAAAAGTGCATTTGAACTTTTTGGTACATAAAATACGCGCTCCATTTTTTAGGTTGAGCATTTGAGACCTATTGCAATTTCTTATGTTGGGTTAAAGCCATCCCCCAGCTTTTGATTTGTTTGTGTCAGTGTCCTTCAAAAATCCTTGCTTGCCAGTGGTCAGTCCTGTCTCTTTGCCCCTCCTTTCTCTTTTCCATTCCTCCCATGCAGCAGGGACTAAGTCTCATCACGCTACAGTTTTTGTCTGTTGTCTGGGGGACTACTTTTTTTCTTGCTTTACTGCTCTGTTTGCCTGTGTGTAGTTTCGGCACCATAGCTGATTGCATTTAAATATAATTTTCCTCCTTCCCCCTCCTCCTAATTACACAGTTGTATTGGGGTACATCTTTTGCCATGCCTCCTCTTCGTTGCTTATATTTTTAAAGCTTTTTAGCAATTTTCGATGTCGACCGTAATTTAGGCTTTTTTTTTAGTAGGATTGGGCTTGTTTCACAAAGTCACTCCCATGGGGTATTGCCGCAGGAGCAAGCAAGCAGCAGCGCGCAGTGAAAAGACCAGCTGTTAAGCTCCGATCGGAGCTGGGCAGGTGTTCTCTTGTTTCCCTGGTGGGAGCTGCTGTGACAAGGGTGATCTGCGGTGAATGCATGCAATCTGTCGTTCGTGTATGCCGCATCAGTTCTGACTGCATATGTTCATGCACAAATGAAGCTTTCTGTGTTTATAGGTGAACGTAAAACTTGCCCACAAGGTGGAGCTGTAACATTACATTTCATTCTTAATTTGACCATGTCTTTGCTATTGTATCTTCGAGACTTGTATACTGTTACAACATTCGCTCCTTTGTGTCATCAATAAACAAGCTCATACAGTGGTTTCACTAAAAACGAACATGACTCTGTGGGGACACCGAGGCAGACAGTCAGGGCAAGAATTGGGTTTAATTAAGATTGAAGAAGATAAGCAACCTGTGGCAGCAGTTCAAGGGACTACCAGGATTCACTCGAAAATGTAACTGATTCAACACTTCAGAAAACCTACTTATTAGGAGCGAGTTGACAGAGGACGCTACACTCCCTTCCGTGTACATAACACAAGCAGATAAGGTTTGCACCAACATCACCTCTCCAGCAACATGAAGTATAAATGGCCATCAGCATAGTCACTGGAATTAGAGGTTTATTAAGGCCCGCCATTGATGTTTGATTAAATTATTATGTCTGATTCAATTTATTTATTGTGAAGTTTGAGTGCAATATGCAGTAAAAGAAATGGAATTGACATGACAGGGAAGTGGATATACGCAGTTGGCTGTGCTGTTAATGAGAGATTATGTGGTGCATTCTCTGGTTTAGTCATGTAGCTATTTTGGCACATATTGGTACTAAAGGTATGTTTGTAAAATAGCATCAGTAACACTATACAATTGCAAGGCGCTTAGTACTGAGGTACGAAAATCAAGTGGCCAGACACTTCTTAGGTCCAAAAACTATTATGAAGCCGAAAAGAAACAGCTATCAACATTCTTAGCGTCACCAAGTCTTAAGCTGCAATGCAGTGGCTAGCCTGACGTAGTGAATACCATTTTATTGTCATGCCATATAACGCATTCAGTAGAGTGGCGGATTACCCAACAGTGCAGCCTGTGTGGGGAAGGAAGGATGGGTTACACACAGGCCGACGACTTCAAGAGGGGGCAGTTATCATCAGTATTTACATGTTGTCTGCTGCAGATCACCCTAACTAAACAAAACAGCAGCTCTGCAGGGGAGAAAGAACATGGAAGAGGACTGCCTGAGGACCCGCAGCGACCCTTGTGTCTCTAAATTAAGACTCAAAACCAGCAGTTCAAGCAGCAGTGGATCAGGGGGCACATTGGTAATGTCCAAATTCCAGCCAGATCCGAACTCTGTTACATTAAGCTTTTTCCAGTCCCAAACAAATTATAAACCCTTATGGGGTAGGAGTACTTTGATCAGTCACATGTGTTTCCAGCCATGAGCACAGCATGGCTCATTACCCTTGTCCAGCTCCCTCATCTCAGTATGACTAACAGATATAAGGAAACCCTCCACTCGGCACACAGTGACCACACTTGCACTTTAAATAAATAATGTTACCATTTAATATTTAAACCCACCCTTCTCTCCTCCAGTCATAAGCAGGGTCCCACTATTTCGTAACCCTCTTTTTTACACTCTGCATGGCAGCTGGTTGCAATCGTCTACCATCAAGAACTTCTGTAGACACCTTGATTATGTTGGTCTAACTTTTTAAACTAACATACAAATGTCTTTTTAGAGAGTAATCTTTGGGACAATTGTCATAGCCTGTAGAGCAGAGCTTCCTCACGTTATTTATGCAGATGTGATGCGATCATTCGTGGCCAGCCAATCACGTGGACTGTTGGGGCTAAGGCTCAGAGGCATTCTAATTCAAAGGTTCTGATTGCCCTAAAGACAACAATAAAAGGCCCATCGAAGTTCTTGATTCAAGCTGCTGCTTTTTACAGCCAATTAACATATGGCAAGATCCCCATAGCCAATCCGAAACAACAGATGAGTCAAAGGAGCCTGCTATTGCGGAATAACTGACAGTTTCCAAAGCCAATCCTGGTGCATTCCTCTTTCCATACCTTTAGATAGGCCATAGTGGGTGCATGTGAGGAACACTCTTGTCACGGTGGTCTGACCCTGCCATCCAGTTGCCTGTTGGGCTTCAGGACTCCCAGGGGGGGCGCTACACCTCACTGGACAGCATGAAAGAAAGCTGGCTGAGGTATCGGCAGGCTGGCAGTAGGTGCCCAGAAAAGCAGCTGTCAAGCTCTGGCTTTTTCCATCAACAGCGCATTGTATTCTGAGACTCATAGTTTTATGTGTAATGTTGTATACCCGGGCTCAGTGGCCAGGGTCTCCACGGTACTGTGGACTTGAGGGGTCAGACGTCAGCTAGCCGCTGTGCTGCCCTCAGCTCCCAGAAGCCTGTATCAGGGCTGCAGTGAGCAGACTCCCCAAAACCCGAAGGAATTGCCAGGCTGGCACTGGTATATTATATGTATTTGCTGTTCATCATGTTAGTAATGCCTATACAATACAAACACTGCATATTGATTAATAGATCACATACCAACACAGCATGACAAATGTGCATTTATGTTTAGTTATATATCTTTCTACAAGTTGTTTTATATTCAAAGATTTTCTGCATTTCTTTTTACGGTGCTGCCTTTATGGTGGTGCAACTGGGTGCGAAGGTGAAGAGTGGAGACTCACAAACGAAACCGCAACACTATATGATTTTATTGAATCATCTCATCATAGACAATTAGATTGCAGTCTTCAATTAAATTAGGGATGAATCTAGTACTCTTGAATATTGCTTACTCATAGTTCTTAATGAATATTATTTGTATGAACGCGGTTGCAAGAATTTCGCTGGACAACATTGGGTGAATGTACCATTCTGTAATGAACAATAGGTTTAAGTGCTATTGATAGTGAACTAAGAAACGCAAGGTATTTTACCCAGGTCTTTCTTTAGTTTATGTTATCTCTGCCACACAGGTCAAGCCTCGTAGATTTTCTTCATTGCCAAATAAATGCTCAGCTGCTTGCAGATGTTCAAAGTTGTAGCCATGTTAACAGCTGTGTTAACGTCAGGTAAGTTGTGTTCGCTCTTAATAAGATGCTGGGATCAACATCTTCCAAATGAGCCAATCTTGCCTGTCTCTAAGATAGTCCACTCAGAGTGCGTTGATCCCGCAACTGCGCAGCGGCTTCTAATCTTCTGATGCCACTGGCTCCATGTGTAAAATTACTCTGATAAATCCAGCCTGGTAACTTTAACTGAAAAGTGACTATTTGGATTCAAAGTATTTCTGAAAATCTGCTCAAATAAGTTGGGATTTAATTGAAGTATAGTTTGATATCGAACAAAATTCTCTTCAACAACATATATTTGTATTGTATATTAAATACATATATTTCAAATTGCATTAGCTAGTACCGTCCATCTTTCAATAGGCAGGAAAGCAGCAGGCACTGAAGCGATTTAGTTTCAGCGTGGTTCTTCTGCATTTGAGGCCATAATATGATTTTTATGCATGGAGGGTGAGAAGGGTGGACATCTTGGGCTCAATTCATTCCTCCCTATTAATGTGCATATTCTTCAAAAACAATGATTAGGGCTTCATAGTTGGAAAGATTTTAGTTTGCTTATGTATGACATACACAGATTTTCAGTGTGATTATCGTACATGGCAACATTTTAGAACAGGACAGTGGGAGATTTTAAAAGAATAATTGGAGTTTTCTACTATTTTGCCATTCTTGACAGGTTAACAAAAATGCTTCCAACACTTTTATTAGAGCTTTTCAACATGCTACACAACAGCCACACTGCTCTACAACATGGCTTAAAGACATTGTTAACAAAAACTTTTACATTCCAAGAAGCAACTCTGAATGTGATCAACAACACACATATATATGTCTTCATTATCAACAATACCAATGAGATGCATACTAGAAAATATGGAGGAGGCAGGAAGACAGTAGGATCATGAGACAAAGACCAAAGGGGGAGAAGAAGATAGAATAGGAAAGATAGAAAGAAAAAGGAAAAAATTTAAGTAGAACAATAGGGGACGGTACATGCCAGAAACAAGACTGACAGCCCAACCTTATTATAGGACAAAAATGATATAAGGGTGGTGACACACGGGTGAAGATGGCACAACCAACAAGAGACAACACACCACACCAGAATGAATCATAGAAAAAGTGGCAAACAGGAATGGAAGAATCCTTGATTACCTGCAAGAGAAATAAAAAGAAAGCGATTGAACAAAAATGAATAACCAGCAATTAATAACCTAAGAAAGAATCAATAAAAAATAGTGATACAGTAAAACATTGCATAGAAAGTCAACATAAGGAGGGACCAGCTATGTCCATTGAATCTGTCAAGAGAGAGTTAATACATTTTCTAAGCTCAGATGGATTTCCAAACAAAGTAGTTGTGTGCTGAAAAGTGACTTTAAAGGTCCACAGTTGTAATATGCCATATCGAGTGCCTAAAGCTTACATCACAGGATGAAGATTGAGAACGTTTTTCCATCGATAAGCAGTTGCCATGGAGAAATCCTGTGAAGTTAAAATTTTCACACCAGACAACATAACTTGTTTTGTGGATTTGCTTGCATTTAGAGCATTTTTCTGTGAATTCCAGAAATAAAAAAATCACTCCACGAGATTTGGTCAAAGCGGCTGAAAAAAGACAAGCAAGGGCCCAATACGTGTGTACACTGGATGTTTAAACTTGTGGATGAAAGTAGATCAAGTAGTTTCGGCTGAAGCAAAGTGAAGAAGGATATGGGATCCTCACCTTCAATACTTTCAGGCAGACAATATATATGTAGGTTGTTGCACATATTTCTGTTTTCTAGGTCTTCTGTTTACTTTTTGAACAATAGGACGTCATTTTCCAGAACTGCAATTTTAGTATATTCATCCTGAGAGTCACTGACACGTTGCTCTACCAATGTTATTTGAGTCTCCATAGCTGAGCATTTATCTTCAAGGGTTTGGATTTGTCTATTTGTTTCTTCAATAAACAGTCTTAAGGCTTTGAATTTCCTCTTATACAGTATCTAAAGATATAGGAGAAGCTGTCTTTTCTAGAGAAGGGGGGTCTTGTTTGAGCCTTTAATTGGAAGAGGAGGTTGAGTGTGATTTCAATTAGGTAATAGCTGAAACTGCAGAGCGAGAGGTGCCAGACTGTGCTATATTGAAAGAGGGACTCGGACCATCCATTAAGGGCACTGTAGAAGACAGGGCTGAGACTGATACATTAATAGGATGACCTTGACTGGAATGCAGGGATTTCTTTATTCAGCCCATACATAAATTAGCCCCATAAAGTTAAATGAATAGAAGACTCTGACAGAAAAACAAAGTCAAAAATCCGATTGGCCGCACTCTGCTAGTCCTATCAGCGTGTAGCCCCAAAGAATTGTGGTCCATGAAGTAGCGTCGGCGGGTACGCCTATGCCAAAAGTTTAAAATGAAAATGAGTGTCGCGTTAGCCATCCCTGGACACGTGTTTCGAGGTAGTTGCCTCTCGTCAGCAGGGAGTAGGTATGTGTGTGGGGTTGCTGCGTAGGCTGCCAAAAAATATTCTCAGGTAAAGTACCACTCAAGGCGCGCAGGTGCGTAGCCATGGGCTCGTCAGCCCCACCGGCTCAAGGGAGCCTGAATATAAACAAAAATCCGATTGGCCGCACTCTGCTAGTCCTATCAGCGTGTAGCCCCAAAAAATTGTGGTCCATGAAGTAGCGTCGGCGGGTACGCCTATGCCAAAAGTTTAAAATGAAAATGAGTGTCGCGTTAGCCATCCCTGGACACGTGTTTCGAGGTAGTTGCCTCTCGTCAGCAGGGAGTAGGTATGTGTGTGGGGTTGCTGGGTAGGCTGCCAAAAAATATTCTCAGGTAAAGTACCACTCAAGGCGCGCAGGTACGTAGCCATGGGCTCGTCAGCCGCACCTGCTCAAGGGAGCCTGACTATAAACAAAAATCCGATTGGCCGCACTCTGCTAGTCCTATCAGCGTGTAGCCCCAAAGAATTGTGGTCCATGAAGTAGCGTCGGCGGGTACGCCTATTCCAAAAGTTTAAAATGAAAATGAGTGTCGCGTTAGCCATCCCTGGACACGTGTTTCGAGGTAGTTGCCTCTCGTCAGCAGGGAGTAGGTATGTGTGTGGGGTTGCTGCGTAGGCTGCCAAAACATATTCTCAGGTAAAGTACCACTCAAGGCGCGCAGGTGCGTAGCCATGGGCTCGTCAGCCCCACCGGCTCAAGGGAGCCTGAATATAAACAAAAATCCGATTGGCCGCACTCTGCTAGTCCTATCAGCCTGTAGCCCCAAAGAATTGTGGTCCATGAAGTAGCGTCGGCGGGTACGCCTATGCCAAAAATTTAAAATGAAAATGAGTGTTGCGTTAGCCATCCCTGAACACGTGTTTCGAGGTAGTTGCCTCTCGTCAGCAGGGAGTAGGTATGTGTGTGGGGTTGCTGCGTAGGCTGCCAAAAAATATTCTCAGGTAAAGTACCACTCAAGGCGCGCAGGTGCGTAGCCATGGGCTCGTCAGCCCCACCGGCTCATGGGAGCCTGAATATAAACAAAAATCCGATTGGCCGCACTCTGCTAGTCCTATCAGCGTGTAGCCCCAAAGAATTGTGGTCCATGAAGTAGCGTCGGCGGGTACGCCTATGCCAAAAGTTTAAAATGAAAATGAGTGTCGCGTTAGCCATCCCTGGACACGTGTTTTGAGGTAGTTGCCTCTCGTCAGCAGGGAGTAGGTATGTGTGTGGGGTTGCTGCGTAGGCTGCCCAAAAATTTTCTCAGGTAAAGTACCACTCAAGGCGCGCAGGTGCGTTGCCATGGGCTCGTCAGCCCCACCGGCTCAAGGGAGCCTGAATATAAACAAAAATCCGATTGGCCGCACTCTGCTAGTCCTATCAGCGTGTAGCCCCAAAGAATTGTGGTCCATGAAGTAGCGTCGGCGGGTACGCCTATGCCAAAAGTTTAAAATGAAAATGAGTGTCGCGTTAGCCATCCCTGGACACGTGTTTCGAGGTAGTTGCCTCTCGTCAGCAGGGAGTAGGTATGTGTGTGGGGTTGCTGCGTAGGCTGCCAAAAAATATTCTCAGGTAAAGTACCACTCAAGGCGCGCAGGTGCGTAGCCATGGGCTCGTCAGCCCCACCGGCTCAAGGGAGCCTGAATATAAACAAAAATCCGATTGGCCGCACTCTGCTAGTCCTATCAGTGTGTAGCCCCAAAGAATTGTGGTCCATGAAGTAGCGTCGGCGGGTACGCCTATGCCAAAAGTTTAAAATGAAAATGAGTGTCGCGTTAGCCATCCCTGGACACGTGTTTCGAGGTAGTTGCCTCTCGTCAGCAGGGAGTAGGTATGTGTGTGGGGTTGCTGCGTAGGCTGCCAAAAAATATTCTCAGGTAAAGTACCACTCAAGGCGCGCAGGTGCGTAGCCATGGGCTCGTCAGCCCCACCGGCTCAAGGGAGCCTGAATATAAACAAAAATCCGATTGGCCGCACTCTGCTAGTCCTATCAGTGTGTAGCCCCAAAGAATTGTGGTCCATGAAGTAGCGTCGGCGGGTACGCCTATGCCAAAAGTTTAAAATGAAAATGAGTGTCGCGTTAGCCATCCCTGGACACGTGTTTCGAGGTAGTTGCCTCTCGTCAGCAGGGAGTAGGTATGTGTGTGGGGTTGCTGCGTAGGCTGCCAAAAAATATTCTCAGGTAAAGTACCACTCAAGGCGCGCAGGTGCGTAGCCATGGGCTCGTCAGCCCCACCGGGTCAAGGGAGCCTGAATATAAACAAAAATCCGATTGGCCGCACTCTGCTAGTCCTATCAGCGTGTAGCCCCAAAGAATTGTGGTCCATGAAGTAGCGTCGGCGGGTACGCCTATGCCAAAAGTTTAAAATGAAAATGAGTGTCGCGTTAGCCATCCCTGGACACGTGTTTCGAGGTAGTTGCCTCTCGTCAGCAGGGAGTAGGTATGTGTGTGGGGTTGCTGCGTAGGCTGCCAAAAAATATTCTCAGGTAAAGTACCACTCAAGGCGCGCAGGTGCGTAGCCATGGGCTCGTCAGCCCCACCGGGTCAAGGGAGCCTGAATATAAACAAAAATCCGATTGGCCGCACTCTGCTAGTCCTATCAGCGTGTAGCCCCAAAGAATTGTGGTCCATGAAGTAGCGTCGGCGGGTACGCCTATGCCAAAAGTTTAAAATGAAAATGAGTGTCGCGTTAGCCATCCCTGGACACGTGTTTCGAGGTAGTTGCCTCTCGTCAGCAGGGAGTAGGTATGTGTGTGGGGTTGCTGCGTAGGCTGCCCAAAAATTTTCTCAGGTAAAGTACCACTCAAGGCGCGCAGGTGCGTTGCCATGGGCTCGTCAGCCCCACCGGCTCAAGGGAGCCTGAATATAAACAAAAATCCGATTGGCCGCACTCTGCTAGTCCTATCAGCGTGTAGCCCCAAAGAATTGTGGTCCATGAAGTAGCGTCGGCGGGTACGCCTATGCCAAAAGTTTAAAATGAAAATGAGTGTCGCGTTAGCCATCCCTGGACACGTGTTTCGAGGTAGTTGCCTCTCGTCAGCAGGGAGTAGGTATGTGTGTGGGGTTGCTGCGTAGGCTGCCAAAAAATATTCTCAGGTAAAGTACCACTCAAGGCGCGCAGGTGCGTAGCCATGGGCTCGTCAGCCCCACCGGCTCAAGGGAGCCTGAATATAAACAAAAATCCGATTGGCCGCACTCTGCTAGTCCTATCAGTGTGTAGCCCCAAAGAATTGTGGTCCATGAAGTAGCGTCGGCGGGTACGCCTATGCCAAAAGTTTAAAATGAAAATGAGTGTCGCGTTAGCCATCCCTGGACACGTGTTTCGAGGTAGTTGCCTCTCGTCAGCAGGGAGTAGGTATGTGTGTGGGGTTGCTGCGTAGGCTGCCAAAAAATATTCTCAGGTAAAGTACCACTCAAGGCGCGCAGGTGCGTAGCCATGGGCTCGTCAGCCCCACCGGCTCAAGGGAGCCTGAATATAAACAAAAATCCGATTGGCCGCACTCTGCTAGTCCTATCAGTGTGTAGCCCCAAAGAATTGTGGTCCATGAAGTAGCGTCCGCGGGTACGCCTATGCCAAAAGTTTAAAATGAAAATGAGTGTCGCGTTAGCCATCCCTGGACACGTGTTTCGAGGTAGTTGCCTCTCGTCAGCAGGGAGTAGGTATGTGTGTGGGGTTGCTGCGTAGGCTGCCAAAAAATATTCTCAGGTAAAGTACCACTCAAGGCGCGCAGGTGCGTAGCCATGGGCTCGTCAGCCCCACCGGGTCAAGGGAGCCTGAATATAAACAAAAATCCGATTGGCCGCACTCTGCTAGTCCTATCAGCGTGTAGCCCCAAAGAATTGTGGTCCATGAAGTAGCGTCGGCGGGTACGCCTATGCCAAAAGTTTAAAATGAAAATGAGTGTCGCGTTAGCCATCCCTGGACACGTGTTTCGAGGTAGTTGCCTCTCGTCAGCAGGGAGTAGGTATGTGTGTGGGGTTGCTGCGTAGGCTGCCAAAAAATATTCTCAGGTAAAGTACCACTCAAGGCGCGCAGGTGCGTAGCCATGAGCTCGTCAGCCCCACCGGCTCAAGGGAGCCTGAATATAAACAAAAATCTGATTGGCCGCACTCTGCTAGTCCTATCAGCGTGTATCCCCAAAGAATTGTGGTCCATGAAGTAGCGTCGGCGGGTACGCCTATGCCAAAAGTTTAAAATGAAAATGAGTGTCGCGTTAGCCATCCCTGGACACGTGTTTCGAGGTAGTTGCCTCTCGTCAGCAGGGAGTAGGTATGTGTGTGGGGTTGCTGCGTAGGCTGCCAAAAAATATTCTCAGGTAAAGTACCACTCAAGGCGCGCAGGTGAGTAGCCATGGGCTCGTCAGCCCCACCGGCTCAAGGGAGCCTGAATATAAACAAAAATCCAATTGGCCGCACTCTGCCAGTCCTATCAGCGTGTAGCCCCAAAGAATTGTGGTCCATGAAGTAGCGTCGGCGGGTACGCCTATGCCAAAAGTTTAAAATGAAAATGAGTGTCGCGTTAGCCATCCCTGGACACGTGTTTCGAGGTAGTTGCCTCTCGTCAGCAGGGAGTAGGTATGTGTGTGGGGTTGCTGCGTAGGCTGCCAAAAAATATTCTCGGGTAAAGTACCATTCAAGGCGCGCAGGTGCGTAGCCATGGGCTCGTCAGCCCCAACGGCTCAAGGGAGCCTGAATATAAACAAAAATCCGATTGGCCGCACTCTGCTAGTCCTATCAGCGTGTAGCCCCAAAAAATTGTGGTCCATGAAGTAGCGTCGGCGGGTACGCCTATGCCAAAAGTTTAAAATGAAAATGAGTGTCGCGTTAGCCATCCCTGGACACGTGTTTCGAGGTAGTTGCCTCTCGTCAGCAGGGAGTAGGTATGTGTGTGGGGTTGCTGCGTAGGCTGCCCAAAAATTTTCTCAGGTAAAGTACCACTCAAGGCGCGCAGGTGCGTTGCCATGGGCTCGTCAGCCCCACCGGCTCAAGGGAGCCTGAATATAAACAAAAATCCGATTGGCCGCACTCTGCTAGTCCTATCAGCGTGTAGCCCCAAAGAATTGTGGTCCATGAAGTAGCGTCGGCGGGTACGCCTATGCCAAAAGTTTAAAATGAAAATGAGTGTCGCGTTAGCCATCCCTGGACACGTGTTTCGAGGTAGTTGCCTCTCGTCAGCAGGGAGTAGGTATGTGTGTGGGGTTGCTGCGTAGGCTGCCAAAAAATATTCTCAGGTAAAGTACCACTCAAGGCGCGCAGGTGCGTAGCCATGGGCTCGTCAGCCCCACCGGCTCAAGGGAGCCTGAATATAAACAAAAATCCGATTGGCCGCACTCTGCTAGTCCTATCAGTGTGTAGCCCCAAAGAATTGTGGTCCATGAAGTAGCGTCGGCGGGTACGCCTATGCCAAAAGTTTAAAATGAAAATGAGTGTCGCGTTAGCCATCCCTGGACACGTGTTTCGAGGTAGTTGCCTCTCGTCAGCAGGGAGTAGGTATGTGTGTGGGGTTGCTGCGTAGGCTGCCAAAAAATATTCTCAGGTAAAGTACCACTCAAGGCGCGCAGGTGCGTAGCCATGGGCTCGTCAGCCCCACCGGGTCAAGGGAGCCTGAATATAAACAAAAATCCGATTGGCCGCACTCTGCTAGTCCTATCAGCGTGTAGCCCCAAAGAATTGTGGTCCATGAAGTAGCGTCGGCGGGTACGCCTATGCCAAAAGTTTAAAATGAAAATGAGTGTCGCGTTAGCCATCCCTGGACACGTGTTTCGAGGTAGTTGCCTCTCGTCAGCAGGGAGTAGGTATGTGTGTGGGGTTGCTGCGTAGGCTGCCAAAAAATATTCTCAGGTAAAGTACCACTCAAGGCGCGCAGGTGCGTAGCCATGAGCTCGTCAGCCCCACCGGCTCAAGGGAGCCTGAATATAAACAAAAATCTGATTGGCCGCACTCTGCTAGTCCTATCAGCGTGTATCCCCAAAGAATTGTGGTCCATGAAGTAGCGTCGGCGGGTACGCCTATGCCAAAAGTTTAAAATGAAAATGAGTGTCGCGTTAGCCATCCCTGGACACGTGTTTCGAGGTAGTTGCCTCTCGTCAGCAGGGAGTAGGTATGTGTGTGGGGTTGCTGCGTAGGCTGCCAAAAAATATTCTCAGGTAAAGTACCACTCAAGGCGCGCAGGTGAGTAGCCATGGGCTCGTCAGCCCCACCGGCTCAAGGGAGCCTGATTATAAACAAAAATCCAATTGGCCGCACTCTGCCAGTCCTATCAGCGTGTAGCCCCAAAGAATTGTGGTCCATGAAGTAGCGTCGGCGGGTACGCCTATGCCAAAAGTTTAAAATGAAAATGAGTGTCGCGTTAGCCATCCCTGGACACGTGTTTCGAGGTAGTTGCCTCTCGTCAGCAGGGAGTAGGTATGTGTGTGGGGTTGCTGCGTAGGCTGCCAAAAAATATTCTCAGGTAAAGTACCATTCAAGGCGCGCAGGTGCGTAGCCATGGGCTCGTCAGCCCCAACGGCTCAAGGGAGCCTGAATATAAACAAAAATCCGATTGGCCGCACTCTGCTAGTCCTATCAGCGTGTAGCCCCAAAAAATTGTGGTCCATGAAGTAGCGTCGGCGGGTACGCCTATGCCAAAAGTTTAAAATGAAAATGAGTGTCGCGTTAGCCATCCCTGGACACGTGTTTCGAGGTAGTTGCCTCTCGTCAGCAGGGAGTAGGTATGTGTGTGGGGTTGCTGGGTAGGCTGCCAAAAAATATTCTCAGGTAAAGTACCACTCAAGGCGCGCAGGTACGTAGCCATGGGCTCGTCAGCCGCACCTGCTCAAGGGAGCCTGAATATAAACAAAAATCCGATTGGCCGCACTCTGCTAGTCCTATCAGCGTGTAGCCCCAAAGAATTGTGGTCCATGAAGTAGCGTCGGCGGGTACGCCTATTCCAAAAGTTTAAAATGAAAATGAGTGTCGCGTTAGCCATCCCTGGACACGTGTTTCGAGGTAGTTGCCTCTCGTCAGCAGGGAGTAGGTATGTGTGTGGGGTTGCTGCGTAGGCTGCCAAAAAATATTCTCAGGTAAAGTACCACTCAAGGCGCGCAGGTGCGTAGCCATGGGCTCGTCAGCCCCACCGGCTCAAGGGAGCCTGAATATAAACAAAAATCCGATTGGCCGCACTCTGCTAGTCCTATCAGCGTGTAGCCCCAAAGAATTGTGGTCCATGAAGTAGCGTCGGCGGGTACGCCTATGCCAAAAGTTTAAAATGAAAATGAGTGTCGCGTTAGCCATCCCTGGACACGTGTTTCGAGGTTGTTGCCTCTCGTCAGCAGGGAGTAGGTATGTGTGTGGGGTTGCTGCGTAGGCTGCCATAAAATATTCTCAGGTAAAGTACCACTCAAGGCGCGCAGGTGCGTAGCCATGGGCTCGTCAGCCCCACCGGGTCAAGGGAGCCTGAGTATAAACAAAAATCCAATTGGCCGCACTCTGCTAGTCCTATCAGCGTGTAGCCCCAAAGAATTGTGGTCCATGAAGTAGCGTCGGCGGGTACGCCTATGCCAAAAGTTTAAAATGAAAATTAGTGTCGCGTTAGCCATCCCTGGACACGTGTTTCGAGGTAGTTGCCTCTCGTCAGCAGGGAGTAGGTATGTGTGTGGGGTTGCTGCGTAGGCTGCCAAAAAATATTCTCAGGTAAAGTACCACTCAAGGCGCGCAGGTGCGTAGCCATGAGCTCGTCAGCCCCACCGGCTCAAGGGAGCCTGAATATAAACAAAAATCTGATTGGCCGCACTCTGCTAGTCCTATCAGCGTGTAGCCCCAAAGAATTGTGGTCCATGAAGTAGCGTCGGCGGGTACGCCTATCCCAAAATTTTAAAATGAAAATGAGTGTCGCGTTAGCCATCCCTGGACACGTGTTTCGAGGTAGTTGCCTCTCGTCAGCAGGGAGTAGGTATGTGTGTGGGGTTGCTGCGTAGGCTGCCAAAAAATATTCTCAGGTAAAGTACCACTCAAGGCGTGCAGGTGCGTAGCCATGGGCTCGTCAGCCCCACCGGCTCAAGGGAGCCTGAATATAAACAAAAATCTGATTGGCCGCACTCTGCTAGTCCTATCAGCGTGTAGCCCCAAATAATTGTGGTCCATGAAGTAGCGTCGGCGGGTACGCCTATGCCAAAAGTTTAAAATGAAAATGAGTGTCGCGTTAGCCATCCCTGGACACGTGTTTCGAGGTAGTTGCCTCTCGTCAGCAGGGAGTAGGTATGTGTGTGTGGTTGCTGCGTAGGCTGCCAAAAAATATTCTCAGGTAAAGTACCACTCAAGGCGCGCAGGTGCGTGGCCATGGGCTCGTCAGCCCCACCAGCTCAAGCGAGCCTGAATATAAACAAAAATCCAATTGGCCGCACTCTGCTAGTCCTATCAGCGTGTAGCCCCAAAGAATTGTGGTCCATGAAGTAGCGTCGGCGGGTACGCCTATGCCAAAAGTTTAAAATGAAAATGAGTGTTGCGTTAGCCATCCCTGGACACGTGTTTCGAGGTAGTTGCCTCTCGTCAGCAGGGAGTAGGTATGTGTGTGGGGTTGCTGCGTAGGCTGCCAAAAAATATTCTCAGGTAAAGTACCACTCAAGGCGTGCAGGTGCGTAGCCATGGGCTCGTCAGCCCCACCGGCTCAAGGGAGCCTGAATATAAACAAAAATCCAATTGGCCGCACTCTGCTAGTCCTATCAGCGTGTAGCCCCAAAGAATTGTGGTCCATGAAGTAGCGTTGGCGGGTACGCCTATGCCAAAAGTTTAAAATGAAAATGAGTGTCGCGTTAGCCATCCCTGGACACGTGTTTCGAGGTAGTTGCCTCTCGTCAGCAGGGAGTAGGTATGTGTGTGGGGTTGCTGCGTAGGCTGCCAAAAAATATTCTCAGGTAAAGTATCACTCAAGGCGCGCAGGTGCGTAGCCATGGGCTCGTCAGCCCCACCGGCTCAAGGGAGCCTGAATATAAACAAAAATCCGATTGGCCGCACTCTGCTAGTCCTATCAGCGTGTAGCCCCAAAGAATTGTGGTCCATGAAGTAGCGTCGGCGGGTACGCCTATGCCAAAAGTTTAAAATGAAAATGAGTGTCGCGTTAGCCATCCCTGGACATGTGTTTCGAGGTTGTTGCCTCTCGTCAGCAGGGAGTAGGTATGTGTGTGGGGTTGCTGCGTAGGCTGCCATAAAATATTCTCAGGTAAAGTACCACTCAAGGCGCGCAGGTGCGTAGCCATGGGCTCGTCAGCCCCACCGGCTCAAGGGAGCCTGAATATAAACAAAAATCCGATTGGCCGCACTCTGCTAGTCCTATCAGCGTGTAGCCCTAAAGAATTGTGGTCCATGAAGTAGCGTCGGCGGGTACGCCTATGCCAAAAGTTTAAAATGAAAATTAGTGTCGCGTTAGCCATCCCTGGACACGTGTTTCGAGGTAGTTGCCTCTTGTCAGCAGGGAGTAGGTATGTGTGTGGGGTTGCTGCGTAGGCTGCCAAAAAATATTCTCAGGTAAAGTACCACTCAAGGCGCGCAGGTGCGTAGCCATGGGCTCGTCAGCCCCACCGGCTCAAGGGAGCCTGAATATAAACAAAAATCCGATTGGCCGCACTCTGCTAGTCCTATCAGCGTGTCGCCCCAAAGAATTGTGGTCCATGAAGAAGCGTCGGCGGGTACGCCTATCCCAAAATTTTAAAATGAAAATGAGTGTCGCGTTAGCCATCCCTGGACACGTGTTTCGAGGTAATTGCCTCTCGTCAGCAGGGAGTAGGTATGTGTGTGGGGTTGCTGCGTAGGCTGCCAAAAAATATTCTCAGGTAAAGTACCACTCAAGGCGTGCAGGTGCGTAACCATGGGCTCGTCAGCCCCACCGGCTCAAGGGAGCCTGAATATAAACAAAAATCCGATTGGCCGCACTCTGCTAGTCCTATCAGCGTGTTGCCCCAAAGAATTGTGGTCCATGAAGTAGCGTCGGCGGGTACGCCTATGCCAAAAGTTTAAAATGAAAATGAGTGTCGCGTTAGCCATCCCTGGACACGTGTTTCGAGGTAGTTGCCTCTCGTCAGCAGGGAGTAGGTATGTGTTTGGGGTTGCTGCGTAGGCTGCCAAAAAACTATTCTCAGGTAAAGTACCACTCAAGGCGCGCAGGTGCGTAGCCATGGGCTCGTCAGCCCCACCGGCTCAAGGGAGCCTGAATATAAACAAAAATCCGATTGGCCGCACTCTACTAGTCCTATCAGCGTGTAGCCCCAAAGAATTGTGGTCCATGAAGTAGCGTCGGCGGGTACGCCTATGCCAAAAGTTTAAAATGAAAATGAGTGTCGTGTTAGCCATCCCTGGACACGTGTTTTGAGGTAGTTGCCTCTCGTCAGCAGGGAGTAGGTATGTGTGTGGGGTTGCTGCGTAGGCTGCCAAAAAATATTCTCAGGTAAAGTACCACTCAAGGCGCGCAGGTGCGTAGCCATGGGCTCGTCAGCCCCACCGGCTCAAGGGAGCCTGAATATAAACAAAAATCCGATTGGCCGCACTCTGCTAGTCCTATCAGCGTGTAGCCCCAAAGAATTGTGGTCCATGAAGTAGCGTCGGCGGGTACGCCTATGCCAAAAGTTTAAAATGAAAATGAGTGTCGCGTTAACCATCCCTGGACACGTGTTTCGAGGTAGTTGCCTCTCGTCAGCAGGGAGTAGGTATGTGTTTGGGGTTGCTGCGTAGGCTGCCAAAAAATATTCTCAGGTAAAGTACCACTCAAGGCGCGCAGGTGCGTAGCCATGGGCTCGTCAGCCCCACCGGCTCAAGGGAGCCTGAATATAAAAAAAATCCGATTGGCCGCATTCTGCTAGTCCTATCAGCGTGTAGCCCCAAAGAATTGTGGTCCATGAAGTAGCGTCGGCGGGTACGCCTATGCCAAAAGTTTAAAATGAAAATGAGTGTCGCGTTAGCCATCCCTGGACACGTGTTTCGAGGTAGTTGCCTCTCGTCAGCAGGGAGTAGGTATGTGTGTGGGGTTGCTGCAAAGGCTGCCAAAAAATATTCTCAGGTAAAGTACCACTCAAGGCGCGCAGGTGCGTAGCCATGGGCTCGTCAGCCCCACCGGCTCAAGGGAGCCTGAATATAAACAAAAATCCGATTGGCCGCACTCTGCTAGTCCTATCAGCGTGTAGCCCCAAAGAATTGTGGTCCATGAAGTAGCGTCGGCAGGTACGCCTATGCCAAAAGTTTAAAATGAAAATGAGTGTCGTGTTAGCCATCCCTGGACACGTGTTTCGAGGTAGTTGCCTCTCGTCAGCAGGGTGTAGGTATGTGTGTGGGGTTGCTGCGTAGGCTGCCAAAAAATATTCTCAGGTAAAGTATCACTCAAGGCACGCAGGTGCGTAGCCATGGGCTCGTCAGCCCCACCGGCTCAAGGGAGCCTGAATATAAACAAAAATCCGATTGGCCGCACTCTGCTAGTCCTATCAGCGTGTAGCCCCAAAGAATTGTGGTCCATGAAGTAGCGTCGGCGGGTACGCCTATGCCAAAAGTTTAAAATGAAAATGAGTGTCGCGTTAGCCATCCCTGGACACGTGTTTCGAGGTAGTTGCCTCTCGTCAGCAGGGAGTAGGTATGTGTGTGGGGTTGCTGTGTAGGCTGCCAAAAAATATTCTCAGGTAAAGTACGACTCAAGGCGCGCAGGTGCGTAGCCATGGGCTCGTCAGCCCCACCGGCTCAAGGGAGCCTGAATATAAACAAAAATCCGATTGGCCGCACTCTGCTAGTCCTATCAGCGTGTAGCCCCAAAGAATTGTGGTCCATGAAGTAGCGTCGTCGGGTACGCCTATGCCAAAAGTTTAAAATGAAAATGAGTGTCGCGTTAGCCATCCCTCGAAACACGTGTCCAGGGATGGCATTATAGTGACATACTCGTGGCATAGGCGTACTCACCTTTGCTACTACATTATCCAGAGTTCTATGGGGCTATTTGCGGGTATGACGAGCAGTGTGCGACCTACTTTGTTAATGTATTTAAGCTCCTTCGAGCGATATGGGCTGACGAGCCTTGGTTCCGCACCTGCGCGCCGGTAGAGGTATTTTACCTTTAATATTTTGGCAGTCTACTTGGCACCCCACATACCTACCTGCTCCCTGCTGACGAGAGGCAATTACCTCGAAACACGTGTCCAGGGATGGCATTATAGTGACATACTCGTGGCATAGGCGTACTCACCTTTGCTACTACATTATCCAGAGTTCTATGGGGCTATTTGCGGGTATGACGAGCAGTGTGCGACCTACTTTGTTAATAGAAAAACAAAGTCAATGGACCCTATGGCACCCTCTGTGTCTAAATATAAAATACAAGCTACCTTAATATTCTGTGGCAATGAAGTAATATTTTCTCTGTAAGCTGCCATGAAAAGTCTGTTAGGAACATTGGGCCAGATCAATGAAAAAGTATTTTTAGATTCCCAAATTGCGATTTTTACCGAATCGCTATTTGGCAATCGCAAATTGCGATATATAAAAAAAGTAGCAAAGCAATTACAGAATCGGTAAAATTCGCATTCGCAAATACAGATTCCCAATTTGCGATTTTCAAATAGTAAATTTGAAAATTAAATAACTGCTAAATTGCGAATCTACTGATCTAATGATGACCTCACAACCAGGTAGTGAGGTTTCCCATGCTGTTCCTGAAGGCCTGAGGCTGGGTAGGAGGCTGAGAGCAGAAGCACACCACTCAGGAGAACATCCAGAGTGCAGATGAAGGCACAAATACCCAGCTTGGCATCACATGAGAAGGCATAGGAAAGTGTAGGAAGTAAAATAATAATAAAATTCAACGAAAAGGAATTGGAGGTCCTAATTGAGGAAATGGACAATTATTTTGAAAGAATCCCTCCATGTATCAGAGTCAGAGAAAAGGAAAATGTGACTGCACATCCAAGCAAAAATCAATATTGTGGGGTTCACACAGCATTCCATTGAAGATTTACACAAGCGCTGGTAAGACGTGTTGTCAAGGGCAAAGGAGACTATGGCAAGCAGGCTTGTAAAATTCAAGAAGACCGGTGGAAGACCATCTACCCAGCCTGCGTCTACGCCCCTTGAGAACTTGGTGGAGTTGACCCTACAGCCTGAGTCTATCAGTGGTGTTACGGACATACACTGCTCAGCTGCCCCTCCACCAGCTAAGGTAGGATACATGCTAAACTACACTTGCCCCATAACTCCCAAAATGCACTCTTAGTAAGTTGAGAAACATTTTTGTAAAGTCCCACTTCAGTTCACTTCTTGGCTATCACCCAGCAATGCATCATGGGAGATGTAGTCAGGCACACAAGATTGAAAAAAATAAATTTCTAGCAGCATAGGCGCAGTTGAGAACCACATGCAAGTGACAAATGAACACACCGTATTTTGGTACATCAAATCCATTTTCATTGAAGTATCTAAATGTCACAAAGCTGTACACACATCATACCAAAGTAGTGCAGTTACATTCACAGATACCCCTGTGCCACAGGGTTTTGATCCAGCAACAGATGAACCAGAGGAGACCCAGGAACAGGCAGGGGAAGAAGAGACAGTCACCACAGTGCTAACAACACCTCCACTAAGAACACGCAGGTACACTGTTGCCTCACTACAGGAGTTTCAGGTAGAAAGCGAAGACATCCAGGAAGAGCTGCAGCCGAGGCCATATGAGCAGGCACAGACCCAAAGTGCCCAGTCCCACTTGTAGCATCACAATCCCCATCACAGGAGATGCAGAGCAAGAGTACATGGTGCTGCGGAGGAGGGGGAGGGCTCCTCTGTCTTTGCTGAGCTAGAGGTTACCATGGTGGAAGTACAGCGCCTGCAATTAAAAAACACGTGGTCAATGCACATACAGCTGGTGTGTCTGAAGAACAACATGGTGGACATTAAGAACAGCATCAGGAAGTTGACCAACGTAGTGGTGGAGGGCCATAGAGCAAATGCAGAAAGCCTCAGGGACATGACAGAAGCCATTAGAGACCTCTGTAACACCATGCAGAGGGAGCATACCTCCAAATTCAGACAAAGTCACCACCTATTAGCCCGTTTGGATGGTTACAGCAAGGCAATAAACTGTCTGAGCAATGTCACATCTGTCCTGTCCAAAGCACTGTGGCCGTGCAGGTGGAAATGACCCACTGCAGTTCTGGTGTAGCCAGGGGATTGGTGCAGGTCACCACTACTGCAGAACAGTAACAGACAGCTACCGTAGCTGAGAGAAGTATACTGGGTGCAGAGGACAGTGAGGAGGCCTCCAGCCTCAGCAGCATCACTGCTCTGGTGACTGAGACCAGACGTTGTAGTGTGAGGCAAGGTATGCCATCCGAAGCCTCATCAAGGGAGGCCAGTGTATACACTTACTGTTCCAGTGCTGTCCGTGCCCGTAAAAAGTAGATAGTGATGAGACCAAGGCCTGCCAAAGGGTGAGGTATCCTGTTGCATGTGATGCTTAGTGCAGAATGTTGTGCATGTTTATTTTAAATCCTATGTTGTCCTACAAATTTACACACATGTAATATGATGACGACTGTGTGCATCCAGTTTACCTGATATTAAGGTGAATAAAACACTGTAGCAAATATGTCATGAAGTGCATTTTCTCATCATTACTCACTTAGAAAAAGTTCTGTGTTATATTGGCACATCTCTGTTTGGCATCTGCTGCCCTTGCACCGTCTGCTGCTCTGTGAGGTTAACGTAGTTCATCCTCTTCATCAGACTCAGAATCTGTCAGGTCCAATGGTATGCCATTGGTTGTCGCAAGGTTGTGCATCATGGCACAAGTAGCCATCATTTTGCAACATATTTCTGGCATATACTGCAGTGCACTTCCACTTTTGTGTAGGCAGCGGAAACTACTCTTCAGTAGGCCAAAGGTCCGCCCTATCACATTGAGTGTCGACTTATGAGCAGCATTGTATTTCCTTTCACTTTGAGTTGTAGTATTCAGGTAAGGGGTGAGTATAAAGGAGCGCACAGCATATGTGTTGTCACCTCCAGGGAAAAAGGCAATACATTAGTCACTGTACTGTTTCACCATATCCAGAGAGTCTACCGGACTGTGTTACATGCATTTGGCTAGCAGTTATTCTTCACCAAATTCACCTCCAAGGAGACGTTTGTATGTACCACTGTGTCTGAATATGAAAGAATTGTGGGTACTGCCAGGGAATTTTGCCACCTTGTCAGTTATGTGTGAGGCATTACATATGACCTGGATGTTCATCGAATGAAAGACTTTCCTGTTCCTGAACACGTACTCATTACCTGAGAGGGGACAAATGGCTACATGTGTCCCATCAATGCACCTAATTACATGGGGGAATTGGGCTGAAATCTAATTTGGTCTGCTGCAATTCCTGTGGTGTAGTGGGGAATCTAATGTAATGGTGTATCATCTGGACCATTGCATCCAAGAAGACATTGAAAAAGTGTGAAAGCGCTCTTTGGGAGAGCCCTCCTCCTGCTGCTATTACTCCATGTTAGCTCCCTGAAGCTAGAAGGTGCAGTGAACATTGGACCTGCACATCTGTGGGAATGGGATTGATCCTGAGAGTTTGATGCTGCAGTAGCAGATGAAGTTCAGCTATCAGGGCTAGGATTATAGCAGAGTCTAATCTATATTTGTCATGGATTTCCTCCTTTGTCTGCTGAAACAGGGTTAGGCGCACTCTAAATATACGTTTGTGTCTCCTCCTTCTCTGTGCTGCTTCAAAGAACCCTCATCCTCTTCGCTATGACGTCCAGCTCTGTCATTGTGAAACATTGTGAGGTCCTCTGGGCCTGGTTAAATAATTTGCACCTGGTTACCACCTGATTGCAATAAGTGATAATTTGCACATGTAAAATTGCGAATTTTAGATCATTCACAATGTCTGAATGGTTCATACATTGGTCTGCGATTACCGATTTGTGAATTCGCAATTTGAGATTCACAAAATTGGTATTCGCAAAATAGGGATTTTCATTTTTGTGATGACCTATTTTGCGAATGCAAACCCTTTCATACATTGGGAAAGCCCATTTTGCATTCGCAAACAGCTGATTTTTGCGAATGGCACGATTTGAGAATGCAAAATAGTTTCATACATCTGGCCCTTAGATAGCAAAGAAGGGGTTAAATGAAAAGTTATTAATGTAAAATGATGTAGTTGGAATTGCAGGCCATCACAGGTGCATGCTTTATGTGTATTCAGGGCTGGTTGAAGCACGCTGCAAAAAACCTACCCGACATGGTAGTATTCAAGATGGCAGCTACATCAATCCAAGTGATGCCATCCATTCGTTGATAGGGAAAACAGCAGAGAAAACAGTCTAGCGAGGGTGTTACAGGTCCTTAGGTGCTCTGCTGCATGAAAACCTTCAGTTCCTGCAAAGAAAACAAGCAGAAACCGCAGTTTAAACATTGGCTGTTCCGGTGCGGCATGGAGCCTCGCAACTAAGCGGCCATCTTGAGTGGGTCCCGCTTCGTTGCTGGGGGCATTTGCATACCTGTATTTTGACGAACTTGGAGGGGCTGTGCCTGGAGCCGCTGGCAGCTACAGAGGGAGTAAGGGGCTGCTGGATGGACTACAGCTCCCAGGAGCCCGTGCCTGACCGCACCTGAGCTGCACCTGAGTTGCGGCCCGCCCACCCGCCCACAAACATTTAAAAACGGTCGCAGAACCCGCTGGCGCGGGTCCCGCTTCGCTGCTGGGGGCATTTGCATACCTGTATTTCGACGAACTTGGAGGGGCTGTGCCTGGAGCCGCTGGCAGCTACAGAGGGAGTAAGAGGCTGCTGGATGGACTACAGCTCCCAGGAGCCCGTGCCTGACCGCACCTGAGCTGCACCTGAGTTGCGGCCCGCCCACCCGCCCACAAACATTTAAAAACGCTCACGAAACCCGCTGGTGCGGGTCCCGCTTCGCTGCTGGGGGCATTTGCATACCTGTATTTCGACGAACTTGGAGGGGCTGTGCCTGGAGCCGCTGGCAGCTACAGAGGGAGTAAGGGGCTGCTGGATGGACTACAGCTCCCAGGAGCCCGTGCCTGACCGCACCTGAGCTGCACCTGAGTTGCGGCCCGCCCACCCGCCCACAAACATTTAAAAACGCTCGCGGAACCCGCTGGCGCGGGTCCCGCTTCGCTGCTGGGGGCATTTGCATACCTGTATTTCGACGAACTTGGAGGGGCTGTGCCTGGAGCCGCTGGCAGCTACAGAGGGAGTAAGGGGCTGCTGGATGGACTACAGCTCCCAGGAGCCCGTGCCTGACCGCACCTGAGCTGCACCTGAGTTGCGGCCCGCCCACCCGCCTATTAGCTCCAATATCCTTTAAGTTCACTTTGTATCCGCAGCGCGGGACGCGCCGCGGGACGCCCAGGACGAAGCCCGGACAAAGGGCGGACAGTCTGTGACAGTCCGGGACAGGAGGGGGCTGGAGGGGGCCGTATATAGGTCTGTCAGTTCGCTGTTATTCTGCCTAACCCGCTGTGTGATTTGCCGTAATGTTATAGTTATAAGGGTAGGGCAGTGAACCTTACTGTGGTATAATGGGAAGTTATCATTTGTGTTAGACTGCCTTATTTAGCACAGGTTTGTAGGGTGCCACTTTTTGTGGAGCTAATCTATTTTTGAGTTTGGGTACTGGTTTAGTCCGGCTTACTATGCCCAAAGCCAAACCAGCGGTTGTGATGTCCACTATGGATAACTATTTAGTTAAGATGGAGGATAAAATCAACCAAGAACGGAGGAAGTCCCTTGGACGGCCGGGGTCTCAAAGCCCGAGCCCCACCTTTCTTAACCGATCGGTTACCCAGTTAACTACCAATCCTGATGTTAGTGTTTTCATAGATCCAATGGATAGTTCCATTTTGGTTGACTCAAATGATACTACAAGTGAGGCTATTGTTATCTCCGGGCCCCCTAACGATGTGGAACCTGGTCCAGAAACTTCTATTGATTCAATAGTTCCAAATGTGCAGGCTCCGAGGCCACAAAGATTAATACGTTCATGTAGGAACAATAGCAAGATTAATCAGCCTAAACGAGGGGGGAATCGCCCCGCAAAAAGAGCTGATTCCTCATTGTCTAATGCTCAATGTGAGCAAAAAAAGGTACTGGATGGTACCACGATCAGTTTAGACAAGGAGCAACTTGATTTTTTAATTAATGCTATTGATGCTAAGTTTGACCTACTTGTTAAACCCCTATTGACTAAACTGGCTACAATATCAGACGAAGTAGTCAGATTGGGAGGTTTAGTGGATACATTTATCAATGCCGCCAAGGGACCAAAAACTAATGATAATGAACTTAGCCCTGTCGAGGTTCCATGTAACACCCTTAATTTGGTTGTAACGTCGGCCGTGAGCAGCACTTTTGGTTCTGGGAAGGTTTGCGAAGCTCCTTCTGCTGTCCCTAACTCTCCCCGCAGTTGTCGGCCCAAGCTAAACCATCCTTTAGCTCAGTTCTAAGGAAGCCGGTGGGTCCCAACGCAAATTTTAATAGTTCTAGTAGCCCTCAGCCAGATTTACCTCCGATCTGTGCACCTTTTGTGGCAGTTTTAACCAATGTTCCTCCTTTAAGAGTGACCGGAAGCAACCACGGTCCTGATGAATCCCATTCATCTTTAAAGAATAAAACCGTGGATTGGCTCCACCGTCAGTGTGGTTTCCCCGTAGCTTTGTCAGGGGATATCTTAAGCACTAGAAGAACTAATTGGGTGGGGAAATCCCGCAAGACTTGTGGAGGGGATTGTATTGTTATTAATTTTCGAAATCCACAACTTACCTCCACGGTGCTGATCAAAGCCGCATCTCTTCCTATACGAGATCAAGGAATTTCTCTACGCCCCCTTGGGTTCTTTTATAGAGACCATGATATTCAATTGGATGCAAAGCATCACCAAGGGAGGTCCAGAGATATGAACATGTGTGTTGATCCCACTATCCCCACGTATAATAGATTCCAGCCCCTGAGTGGCCTTGATTGTAACGACTGACTGGTATCTCCTATGGTGGACCCAGGCACTGTGGATATTACCCTGGGTGAGGGGAGGCGTAGTGTGGTCCCTGGGGCTTCAGAATCAGTGGAGGCCATTGTTACAAGTGGTTCCAGTGCTTATTATACTGATGTTACAGTCGATTGTGGAAATGTAAGACCGACCCTTGGGGCTTCAGAACCAGTGGAGGCCACTGGTATAAGTGGATCCAGTGTTAACTTTACTGATGCCCCAGTCGATTGTGGAATTGTAAGACCGACCACTGGCGACGGGGATAGGGTTGTATCAACTAAACCCACTGTTTCAGATAATTGGGACTGGTGTTCTATTGCCTGTTGGAATGTTGCTGGCCTCTCACAAAAGGATGCTTGTTTAGGATGGTTAGATTTTATTAAAAAGTTTAATAATATTTGTTTTCAGGAAACCTGGAGTCTGGACCCCATTAATTATTCGGGTTTTGTCTCTTACCAACTGCCGGCGGTGGCTTCCACCTCGGGCAGAGCTAAGGGTGGGCTTTTGATTCTGATTTCTGTGGATTTACCACTTATTGTTAAGAAATATGTACCCATTGGGGCCCATTCCCAGATCCTATGGCTATACCAGGAGCTGGGTAGAAATATCCTTTTAATTAATTTTTATAATAATGTATTTGACAATACTAGGTAGCAGGTAGTGTTTGCTTTAGAGTCCGCTCTGGCAGATATAGTAACGGGTAACAATATAGTGTTTGATTTCATATGGCTAGGGGATTTTAATACTGCTGTGTGCCCATCACCCGCCCACAGGGTTTGTGGTTTTGTAAACTGTTGGGGGGAAGGCGTCTCTCATTTTCCCCATAATCCATACGGAGATTCATTAAACAAAATCTTGACGACTTATGATATGGAATTGTTGGAGAATTTGAAAGGTGCCTCTGGGGAAACTATGCCTACATTTACGGGCCGAAATGCAAATACGGTGATCGATTTTATTTGCATTTCAACTAGCCTTAACCCGTGGTGCACAGCCCCTTTGGTAGTTGATAATCTTATTAGCGATCATAACTGCCTAACTATGGAGGCCGTTCTTTGGAAGGCGAAACAAGGCCCTAATCCAAACACTATAGCTAATATCGAACTCCACCGACCAAATGGAATCAGAATTAGGTGGAAGGGAGATAAAGCTGATATTCTGTCCAACTCCATTATTATTAAATGCGTAAACGAAATTGCTGTTATTTTAGAGAGCAAAGAATTAACGAATGTAATCATACCCAAGTTTACAAATATTAATCTCATTATTGATGCCAAATTTACTAAGCTTCTTAAGGGTAAGTCGTGCAGGCAAAGGAGGTGGTTCGACCACGCTAGCACCTTTGCCCTTAAAGGTCTAAAAGAGGCACTCGTAGCTAAACCAAGGGATATAACTTTGGTTAGGGAGCTCAGAGCCACCTATCAGGCTGCAGTTAAAAAAAGGAAGGCCGAACTGAGACAAGAGGCATGGGACAAGTTAGACCAGGCGGCTGAAACTTCGGATTCCTCCCTCTTCTGGGCAACAGTTAATTGTCCCTTTCTTAAGAACGAGGAGATGCCTGAACTGACGGCAAATGTCAGTGCAGAATGTTGGGTCTCCCACTTCTCCATGATTTTCGACTCGGATAAACCTCCGGAGATTGGTGGTGGTGACTGGCCTGTCATTCCCTTAGACATATCTACTTCCGAGGTTCAGGATTGTATTTCTGTTAGTAAGGGAGGAAAGGCCCAGGGGCCCGACGGGGTGCCCATAGATGTTTACAAAAAAGAACCAGAGATATGGGGCCTGTTATTAACTAACGTATTTAATGCAGCGGTCCGTTATGGTGTCCCACACACCTGGGAGGAATCCATTATTATTCCTATATATAAGAAGGGGGAGAGGAGGGACGCTAAGAACTACCGTCCAATCTCCTTTCTCGATTCCTCTGTGAAAATCATGAGCAGGGTGCTTCTGGTTAGACTAGAAGAATGGGCCGACTCAAACAACATATTGGCCAATTCCCAATACGGTTTTAGGAAGGGACGAGGGACAGTAGAACAGTGCCTCAACCTAGAACTTCTTATAGGGAAGTATACGAAGGCCAAGAAAGGTTCTCTTTTCCTCTGCTTTGCAGATTTGAGCAGTGCCTTCGATATGGTGAACCATAAGATCTTATGGGAGAAATTACTGGAAATGGGGGCACCGGAGGGCATTGTTTATTTCTTGGCCCGGTTATACGCTAACCTTAGATCTAGTGTTCGCTTCGGCCCGGGAGGGGAGCGTACCCCTAAGTTCCCTATCAGACGTGGCATTAGACAAGGCTGTGTGCTTGCCCCTCTACTTTTTACACTTTTTATCAATGAGATCGACTCTGTTTTAAAGGCTGTTGTGGCTGACGCCCCTAAAACCCTTGATTTCCACGTCCCAGTTTTACTTTATGCGGACGATGCCGTTATTTTATCTAGGACCCCCATTGGCCTTCAACGCCTAATGGACAGGTTTTCTCTGTTCATTAAGGAAAGGAAGTTGAAGATTAATAAAACTAAAACATTTGTTATGGAGTGTGGTAAGAGCTGTAAAAAACCGCATTTGTTTTTTATCGAAGGGGATAAGGTCCAAACGGTGGACTCTTTAACTACCTAGGTATTACATTTTCCAAGTCAGGTAGTTGGTCCAGTGAGATCAATCATGTCAGGGCGAGAATGGCGAAATGTGCCCATTGGGTGTTTCAGTTCGCATCTAAAATTGGGGATAAACGGCTTAAAGACATGTTGAAAATGTATCAAATGAGGTGTCTTTCTATAGCTCTTTATGGTGCTGGTATTTGGGGGCATACTCCTAGTGGAAGTCTACAAGTGGAGGAAAATCTCTTCCTAAAAAGACTCCTTTGTCTACCCACTTCGGTTTCTACCGATTTGGTGCACAGGGAGTTTGGTATCCAACATCTTTTAGATTCTGTTGCCCTCAGACCACTTTTGTTGTGGCGTGCAATTTGGGCAAAGGAAGAGACCTCCTTAAATAGAGCTATCTTTAAAGACTGTTTCTCTATTGATAATCATCTAAAGATTCCATGGGTCAAATTTGTTTCGGGTAGTTTCCTGGAGATCTATGGTCTTAATGTAATAGAGGATTATCATGCAGCCTCTAGTCTGACCAAAAATGAGATGAAATCTGTTTTCATGAGCCATAAGATAGAGGGGCGTGGGAGGGCCAGCGGTAATTTATCTACCTGTTTGTTCTACGGTAGTTTCTGTGAGACGACAGGGTTCCAACCATATCTGAGTTTCGTTACCAGACCCTCCCATCGGTTCGTACTGACAAGATTGCGTTTTGGGATTGTTCACCATCTGGTGGCATTTCTAAGTATTAAAAAACACCCGAATGGCCCCCCCCTTGTGATAATACTACTGCTCAAAGCACCATGCATTTTTTATTATTTTGTCCGTTGTATGGCAATTTTCGCTCAGCTTTTTTAAAACCTGTTTTTAAGAAATATGGAGTTAGGACTGTAAAAGATACCATGAAATTGTTATTTAACCCGACACCCGATGTCTGCTTCTTTACTGCCACTTTTCTTCTTCGTGCCATTAAAGCAAGGCCTAGTATGATATTTTAAACTGTCTTTTAATGTATTTTAACTGTTTGATTTATTTTGTTAATATGATGTTGCTTTTTAATGCCATGTATGTGCTTTTATGGACTTTGTGTTTAAGCTCCGAATAAAGCCTTATGAAATGAAATGAGTGGCATCCTAACCACACCCCTGCATCATAAAGTGTGACAATACAATGTTACGAGTCTAACACTGCCACAATGGGCACTCGCCCTAAAAGCAACACAGACCAACTGAATCCGCATTCAATCCAGCAAGAATGATGGAATTAATACAACAGTAAGAAAATCACACAAGCAGGGTTGTTTAAAATAAAGAAACACAATGTATTTAGTTTATAAACGTGTTTCACTTATGCATTACATTAACTTACTGTACTGGCATTTATTAATATTCTTAATTTGTATTTCTGTTTCCAATCAGTCCATTAAATTTGATAGCCGAATTAAGGGCCTCATGTAGGTAGCCTAATACCGGTCGGTAACGGCCGATTTTCGGTAAATATACCGTTACCGACCGGTATTTAGGCTTTTGCTATGTAGGGGGATCATTTCTGTATTCGGTAATTTACCGAATCGGTAAAATTACCGAATCGGTAATTTTACCGATTCGGTAAATACCGAATACAGAAATGAGATGTAGGGGGACTGTGTGGTGGGTGTGGGGATTCGTTATTTACCACCAACTAATAGTTGGTGGTAAATGACGAATAGGTGTGAAAATGCATTTTTGTGCACTGTGAAGTGTGCAATGTGGCAGACATACATGCCCCTAGGGCATGTATGTGCGCCACATGTGCACACATGGACAAATCAGGGGTGCAACAGGGTGTCAATGTGACACCCTGCCACCCTTGAATGTGCTCCCCCCATTACCGAATCGGTATTTACCGATTCGGTAATGAGGCATACCTTCCCATTGATTAAATCAATGGGAAGGTATGCCTCATTACCGAATCGGTAAATACCGATTCGGTAATTACCGACTTACTCCGATTCGGTAACATTTACCGAATTATTACCTACATACACTTTACCGATTCTTAAATACCGAATCGGTAAAATTCGGTATTTAAGAATCGGTAAAGTGTATGCCACATACATATGGCCCTAAGTGAGGGGTCCAAGATTTCTCCTTTATATACCAAATAGTCCATGCCATCTGCTACCTAATGCAATGCAATGCATGGATTTCCTATGAGGTGGAATAATGCACCCAATGGCCATAAGCATGATGTTGAGAAAAACATACCCCAAAGGCAGCTCCCAATTGCCTGCTTACAAGAGATCTCGCAAACTGAAAAAAAGGATGCACACTCTCCACCTTGGGCCCCAGGGGCTTTTATTTAGTGTAATTGGATCTGCGTAATAATACCAGGACTTCAGTGATGTTGTTACTGCAATTGATAATCGTTATGTATCACCCAAAAAATGATTAAATGGGGAATAATTACATTTAAAGGGGCGAACATAGCACTAGTTTTTTTGATGAGGATATTGGGCAAAGATGTCAGTGCATTGGAGTGATATTAATACATTTGTTGCTGCAGTACACCATATTTTCCTAAATCCCAAAATTATTTTCTGCACATTTAAAACGAATTGTCCACTTTCCTACGAACTCTTCATGAAGAGCATTGATCAAAAGTAGCAACGATCAAGAGTAGCAAGCATCTATCTCTCCACAGGCTCCAGCATTTAAAGCCTAAATAATACCCTTTAAAAGCACTCTTTCCAAAATCATTATTGTGGGGAAGCAAGAAAACCTTGCTGGCTGTCTGCCAGGAGGACCTTACAGAGCAGCTGCCACAGTTTACCTAGTGACAGGCTGAACGAGCTAATTTCAATGTCTGGCATCTAACAAAATGAAGGGAACAAAAGCATAATACACTCCTGATAATTGAACCAACATGATCACAGACTAGGAAGTCTTCACGTAAAGCTGTGGGTGACATGGGCTGGAGGATGGGATAGAATCTTCATAGGTCTGGTCTGGATCCTATAAATGACAACCGTGCATCTAGTAAACCATAAACAACAGTAAAAGGCTGCCTGATAATTTCAGCTCTAGTCTCAGTTTTATCGCAGCACCACTTGGTGGCAGTATTGTTTTCTGAAAATTGCATGGCATGTCTGAGTGAAGTTCGGATAATGAACTACACAGATACAATAACCTCCCATACATGTGGACATTAACTCAAAAATGAAAAAGATATTCCTATGTGAGAAATTAAATGAAAATAAAATGTATAAATCGCTCTACTACCCATGGGTGCCTAGGCGCTGGAAGTTTTCATTGCAAGAAATTACAACTATAAGACTTTATTCAGATATTTACCATTACAGTAAGGGATACAAATGATAAAAAAATTATGTGAAATGGATAACTATGCACTATGGAGGAACTATGTGCAGATGACTGTTGCAAATTGTGCTCTATAGTTTGTGTGGTGATCGGCACCGGAGAGGTGCACACGCAGCTATTACCCAGGTAGGCCGCAGTAATGGGGGCAGTAAATAATGGGACACATGCACACCAGTGATATGTTACGGGCCAAGACCCCGAGCGGTCATGCACCCTTTTATTTATACCTTCGGGCGTGCCCACCCTCCAGGTGCCTGGACTAAACAACAATGTATAGTGCGGGCCGGGTGGCTCCGTGACTACATCCCTCCTTACGTTTAGATGGAATGTTGCACAGCGGCCTTCTAGACCCGTTCGGGCACACAACACACAAAGTCTCTGAGTCTCTGGCTCGGAGTGGGGTTCGGCCGGAGACCATACCTCTGGCTCCGGGAGTTGTTGGCGTTCCCCATTCCTGCTGTGCCTGCTGCAGTCAATGCGGGGCTTGTGACCACCACTGGTTGTTCATCATCCAATGGTACACATCCCTCGGGGTTCCTTTGGGAGTCAGCATCTCAACTTTCTGAAGCACTCAGCGATACCACTTTGCCTTCTCCGTCTTCCTCTTCGCTTCTGCCCATACTCTCGTTCTCCACTTTCCTGAACCAGGAGACGTTTCTTGCAACAGTGCGATGTCCGGTTCGAGCAGAAACCACATTGCCCCATACTTCCGTGACTTCCCACACCTCCGGCTCGTACGGAGTGCGATACTTCCACCCGGGATGGCGATCCTTTATTATGACCGTGTATCTAACTCACAAATCCGCCACTTGTGCTCTTCGCGCCTGGCTCACCTTCTCATTGGAGATCTCCCTCCGGGCTTGCGCAGCCACTGAATCCAACTCCTTGGGATGCCAAGATGGATCGGCGGGGATGGAATCCCTGGGGGCTCTCTGGAACAGCAGGTGTGCCAGCGTACACTGCGGCGTGCCGTGAGGCATCTGATGATACGTGCTCAGGAACTGATGTAGACACTGTTCTGCATTTTCGCCTCTCTCCACGCCAATTCGCAGGGCTCGGTTCAGAGTCCGCATAAATCATTTGACCTCAGCATTGGCCTGGGGCCACAGCGGCATGATTTTGCGGTGTCTGATGCCTCGGGATGTCAGGTATTCTTGAAACTCTCTGCCCTGGAAAAGGGGCCCATTTTCCGATCTGATCTCCAGTGAAAGTCCCATCATTGTGCATATCTTGTCCAGGTTGTTCTTGACCTGGGGAAAAGCAGTGGATCCCATTACTTCCACGGCTGGGAATTTCGAGTGCAAATCAATACGGACAAGTTACTCCGTCCATCCAGGAACTATCCAAAGTCGATGCTGACTTGGGCCCACCGGTCATGACACAGGTCTTCTGTGATGACGGGGTGAGGGACCGGATCATTACTGAGGATGTTGCATGAGTGGCATGTACGAATGGTGTCTTCTACCAGGGTGTCCATGCCAGGAAACCACACCTTGCTCCGGAGACGAGCTTTCGTTTTAGCAATCCCCGATGCCCTGTGTGTGCAAGGTCAACGACCCTCTTCTGCAAACTCCGAGGAACCACCAATGAGGACCCTCGCAGAACCACTCCGTGCGATCCTTCCCTTAACTCACTTCACACTCTCCATAGGTGTTGGCGTGTCATCTTCTCATTATCCCTCATACCACTGGGGCCATCCAGGAAGTGTTGCCAGCTGCGATCGCACAGCATCTCTTTGGCCAGGCTTCCGTCTTCCACGGTGGCTCTTCCGACCTCCTCCAGCTTGAGCGCCATCGGGATGCCTCCTGAGACACCAGCCGAACAAACTCTTCTGAGTGTTCCTCATCGGTTGGCTGCCCAGCCGGTGCAGTCCTTACAGGGTGGTGTGACAAGAAGTCTGCGCGGTTGTTGACACCTGGACGGTACACTACCTCAAACTGTTAGGCTTGCAACTGGACTGCCCATCTCTTGATCTGGGGAGACACCAACTGGGCGGTGCCCACAAAGAGAGGGACCAATGGCTTGTGATCCGTCACCACACAAAATCTCTGCCCGAAGAGATACAGATGAAAGTGATGGCATGCCCACTTTATAGGCCAGAGCCTCCCTTTCGATCTGTGCATATCGCGTCTCATTGTCTGTCAGGGCTCGGCTGGCATAGACCACTGGGACCCACTCTCTGGTGGATGTCTCTTGGAGAAGAACAGCTTCTAGCCCCTCCGGACTGGCGTCCACTATTACTTCGGTGTGTCTGTTGGGCTGGAAGTACGCCATGACCGTCTTGTCCATGAGGGCTTCTTTGATGGCAGTGAACACTGTGTCTTTCCTTCCGGTCCACTCCCATGGGGTGCCGGTCTTTGTCAACCTCCTGAGGTGTTCGAACAGGGACGCCAAGTTGGGAATTAAGCACCCACAGTACCTGGCCATGCCCAAGAAACTACGAACCTCAGTGGGGGATGTCGACCGAGGAGCGGAGGGTATGGCTGTAGCTTTCTTGGGGTCGACTTGGAGTCCGTTCCGTGAGAAGATGTAACTGAAGAATTCCATGGACTCCTGATAGAAGGAGCACTTGGCGCGATGCAGCCCATTGTCTGCATGCCGTTGGAGCGTGTTTCTCAAGTGGATGTGGTGGTCTTCCAGAGTCTTAGAGAACACCAAGATGTCGTCACTTAAGTTGATAACCCCCTGCAGCCCTGAGAGTGTCTCTTGGATGGCATTTTGAAACACCTCAGCGGCTAATGATACCCCAAAGCTCAGTCTCCGGTAGCCCCACATGCGTTGAGAATGTTGTGATGTTTCTGCGCTAAGGGTGTAGTTCCAATTGATGGTAGCCAGCATTGAGGTCTAATTTCGTGAACCACTTGGCTCCATTGAGATCTGCTGCTATGTCATCCATGGTAGGCGTGAGGTGCCGCTCCCGCTTTACTGCCATGTTGGGGAGTGTCATGTCCACACACAGACGGATCGCGCCAGGCTGCTTTGGTTTGGGAGCTTCCACCAGAGGTGAGACCCACGTGGTAGGGCCGGAGACTTTCTCAATAACGCCTAACTGCTCAAGCTTCCACAGTTCTTCCTCCACTTGGGGTCAGAGATGAAACGGCACTCTCCAGTGTCTGAGCGCCGTTGGTTTGATGGTGGGGTCGGCGTGCAGCTTGAATAGCTTCCCCTTGAGGCATCCTAGACCCTTGAATAGCATGGGAAAATCCTTGAGGATGTCATGTGCATGAAGATCATGTACTTGGTTGGCAAAGAAAACCAACTCCAGGTCCTCCGCTGTGCGGCAACTGAGTAGCATTCCCCTTTTTCCCTCGATGACATGGAACCGCGTGTGAATGCAGCGTCCGTCACTGGCGACGTCGACCTCAATGACCCCTCTCAGGGGAGGCGGTTCGGTACCCCCATACGTGTAGATCTTGGCCTTCGAGGGCGTTGGTGGTGGCCGTGGGGACAAGTGTTCGTATTGGTCCCTGTCCATGACATTTACTGAGGCACCGGTGTCTATGAGCGCTCTGACCATGGACCCAGCCACTTCAATTGAGCACATAGGCGGGGGTCGGCGACGGGGGCCATCGCTGCTCACGAACGACACTACAAAGATGTCATTGTCATCATCCCCAAGTCCAAATCCTTGCAGGGTGGCATCTTTTTGCACTTGCGGGTCTTCTAGCGACAGCTGTCGGACTGCCGTTGACATCCCTCGTTGCCTTGGAGTGTTGGATCTGTTCCTTCCGCTGCGACACACTTTTGCGAAGTGGTTTAGCCTTCCACACCTGGAGTAAGTTTTTCCTTTAGCAAAACACTGACCTGCTGGCAGGTGTTTGAGGCTGCAGTTACCGCACCTGCCACTGAGTGGCAGCCTTCTGGCCCCACGAGGTGCTGCTGGGCGTCTCTGGATAGTGTTGACTCACTCTTCTTTGATTACAGGCGGCCTCGGCGTGCCAGCAGTGCCTGGGTGGCGGTTGAACGCTACTTCCATCTCGTCTGCTCAAGCGTTCGACAGTTCGTGTGATCTTGCGAGCACCGGGACCTCACCCAGTGTCATTCCGGGTTGCCTGAGTATCAGGCGGTGCAGCGTTACCGACTTACAGCCTTGGATGATCTGGGCCCTTATCTCTTCTCTTTGGTCAGGAACGGTACAGGAGCTTGCCAGCTTCCTCAAGCGCGCATAAAAAACGTCGATCGACTCTGACTCGCTTTGCTTCGCCTGTCGGAGTTTGAACCTTTCAAAATCAGGGTTGATCTGAGGGTCAAAATGCCTGTTCAACACTGCTACCGCTGCGTCATAGTTGTCGTCAGCCCCAGTGTTAGGTAAAGTTTCGAACAGGTCGTATAGTTCGCCCCCTCTGTAACACATGAGCAGGGACCTCTTCACTCTTCTGTCCCTCTCACGCATCCCTATGATGTAGTGGTCCAGCCGGCCAATCCACGACTTACACCCGATGCGGCCATGGTGGGATCCACCAACTCGCTAAAGGGGGGCAGGGGGGCTGCTGTTGCATGGCCGAGCGGCACTGGGGCGATCTGCTGAGCTGGAACTGGAGGCTGTGGGACCTGCGCAGGGGCTTCAGCCGTGTCATGATTCTGGTGACTCATTTCCTCCAAAGCACATGCAAGCGCAGGGGCTTGAGGGAAGGCCAACTAGTGGCTGCAGTGCTGAGATTGCCCGTGCGGGCCCTACCACCTTCTGAACTGTCCTCGCTAGTTGGGCCCAGGGGCTCACTCCTCCTCCTCACTGGCACTCAATGCCCAGAAGTATTGCTGTGGCCAATGCGTGTTGCCCCTGGAGCTGAGGGGGGTCGAGCTGCTCCACCTTAATGGGCTCAGGGCCCTTGTAGCTGCCAATGCTTGCTGCTCCTGGCATGGGGGGAGGCAGACAGCCTCGCGCACTTGATGCCTGACATACTTGTGTGGCTGAGGTGTCCAATTTGACACCGCCAGGGGTGCAGGCACGTGCGAGCTTCTCAGGGGGAAGGAAAGGGCACGGCCATCTTCAATGCGTCCTCGCGTTCTGCTCAGGAAGCGTGTCCCAGACTGGGCCACATGCTGAGGCACAAGCAGGCCACTGGAGCACTGCGCCACACTGACCTTCGGCCACCGGGCTAGCGGGGTGGCACCCGCAGTGACGCTCAGCTCCCCAGGGTCGCTGGACCGGAGCACTGCTACGGGGACGCAACGCCCTGGCCGCCCCCACAACCAGCCGCGATGGGCTGGGCAGCAAGCCTTCAGCAGAGTGGCAGAGCAGTGGGTGGGACCCACCTCGTTGCCAATGTGGTGATCGGCACCGGGGAGGTGCACACGCAGCGTTTATCCAGGTAGGCTGCAGTAATGGGGGCAGTAAATAATGGGACACATGCACACCAGTGATATGTTAGGGACCAAGACACCGAGCAGTCATGCGCCCTTTTATTTATACCTTCGGGCGTGCCCGCCCTCCGGGTGCCTGAACTAAACAACAGTTTATAGTTCGGGCCGGGTGGCTCCGTCACTACAGTTTGAACATGTTGTTGCTGTGCTTCTCTCTCTGTCTTTTGGGCTGTATGGTATTGCGATTGGGGAATTCATGTTTTCTAATGTAAATTACTATATATATATATATATATCACCTAGTAATTTACAGATTGTGTTGTGTGATTGCAAAAAAGAGCGTACTATAACACTACTAGTAACTGTCCCAGTAATCCAAAATCCACATATTGATTCTTGGTGAGGGCAGACTCTGTAACTGCTACTATTAACATCACTTTTAATTTAATTGGTTAACAGAGGTATCAAATAAAATCAAAATGTGAGTCTTTAGAAAGATATGGGGCGGCTCCTCTGCTAAGGCGGAGGAGCTTCGCCCTACTGCCTTTCAACACAGCAAAAAAGAAAAAAAATGATAATAGCAAAATGTTATTATCATTTTATTTTTCTGTGCTGTGGCAGTTTTGTGGGGCAGGGCTGGGCTGGGCAGGGGGAGGAGTGGTGACACCCTCCAAAGTACGCATGAATGTTTGGCCGGCCCTCTGGGGTTGGCTAAACATTCATGGGCAGTTAGCATGTTCTGCACCCAGGCTGCATTACAGCCTGAGTGGAGAAAATGCCCAGGTTTCCATTCCCCATTTGAGCGCAGAAACACGGTGCTCAGACCAATCACAACGCTGCATTGTGATTGGCTTGAGGGGGCCTGGGCACATACCAATAGGCTATGGGAAGCCTATCCTGCTTCCTGTTCCATCAGAAGCCAGGAAGAGGACTGAAGAGAGGCAGTGGCCGGCCAGCTGACCGGCCAACAGGTAAGTGATATTTTCTTAACTTTTTTTATCCCCCTTTCCCCTGTCACCCCTGCCCTCACCGCCCCCCTAATGTTTCGCAGGACCAACCAACCATGACTGAGAAAGATTCAAATTCTCAATGCCAAGGCACACAAACTGGTAACTTTCCTTTACTGTCTGGCCACCGCTAAGCTCCTTGAGCATAGAAAACATAAGTGCTGAACACACATGGCAGGGCTGGGGAACCAAAAGCAACCCTGCAAAAAGGCACAAACCAGCCCGCTCCCTTTGTCTTCTTGCTCTGTCACTCTCATTTAATCTATTCATTCTCTTTCCCTCTTCTCTCCTTTTTCTCCTCCCTTTCTGATCACTTTCTCTCTACCTTCCCCCCTTTTTCTTCATCCTTCCCTCTTGAAGCCTCCTGTGCCTGTTGCAATTAACCTTGGGGAGCTGGAAATGTGGCAGGCAGTAGCTAAGCAGATTTGGCGATGCGGCGATCGCAAGGTAAGTGTTTTTATTTTTGAAATTTTACCTATTTAAGTCTGTCTGTTGACTTACCCCCACCCCGTCCCTGCCCTGCCCCACCACCCACTGCTCTTACCTGTGCCGGCAGCACCTGAAATCAGGCTAAAGAGCTCCAGCCTATTCAGTTGATAGGATGGGTATCATGTTATGAATAGGTGTGAGTGTTCAGTTGATTGTAATAATAATTCTGTTGCCTTTAACTCGTTCCGTGCTCATGACGGAACCACGCCGTCATGAGCCACGGTTGCCGTGTGCTCATGAAGGAGTGGTTCCGTCATGCTGCGGCCGTTGGTGGCCGCGCCGCCCACGCGGCACTAATTCCCCGCCTGTGCGGGCGATTAGCGCCGTGGGCGGAGTCATGACGGAACCACTCCGTCAGGAGCACAGCCCAACCGTGGCTCATGACGGAGTGGCTCCGTCATGAGCACCGCGCCACCGCGCTGCCCCCCCGCACCCCCTAGCGCTGCGGCGGAATTTCCGCCGCAGCGAAGGGGTTAAACACAGTTTGTGGTGAGTGATCAAATGTGTCGTAGTTACAGTGAAGGGTTTCTATTGTGAATGTCTTCTGGTGACTTCCAATGGAGTCAACAGACACAATTTATGTCTCTGAGGTAGCTTTGAATTGTAGTTAAGAGCTGTGGATGTCAACAAATTGATGGATTAAGATGTCAAAGTGATCAGGGATGAAGGATATCTTAGTATAAAGACAGCTGGAGTTCCATAGTCAAAGGGAGACAGCAATATCCCTGTGCTTGAAGTCAATGTAATCAGAGGTAGGTTTAGTGCTTAGTAAAGTGAAGATATATCAAGCGATATATTCAATCTGACAGCCTTAGGGTGGTCTTACCCCAACTTTTTATCTTCCTCCCTGTGTTTTTTCTCCCCTTGTTTTTGCTGGCTTTAGCACTCTGCACACTTTACCACTGCTGACCAGTGCTAAAGTGCATGTGCTCTCTTCCTAAAACATGGTAATATTGGCTCATACCCAATTGGCATATTTAATTTACTTATAAGTCCCTAGTAAAGTGCTCTACATATGCCCAGGGCGTGTAAATTAAATGCTACTAGCGAGCCTGCACCACTGCTTGTGCCAACCACCTAAATAGTCCTCTAACTATGTCTCAGGCAACCTAGACATGTTACAACGCATGCATTTACAGCGTATGCCATTACAATGCAGTCATTACAACGACCGCGTTGTTACTATGCATACCATTACAACGCAAACATTACAACAACTTGATGTGGGGGGGGCGCTGGATTTTTTAATAGTATAATTTACTATTCCAATTCCAGTCCGTGTAACAATAGGGAAGGTGTTGGGTTTTAAATCCAACACCTTCTGCCTGCTACCGCAAGTCGTTGTAACGACTTGCGTTGTGATGGTATGCAATGTAACAACGTGGTTGTTGTAATGACCGCTTTGTAATGGCATGCGTTGTATCGACTTTGTTGGAAACGATGTTTACCTCTCAGTCCTGCCACTGTAGGACCTGTGTGTACAGTACAACCCAGCCCTGTCTGCCAGGCTATCTGTGGGGGCTAATCTGTCTTTTGTGTGGGGACAGAACACGACCTATTCAAGTGAAGTGTTAGCCCCTCTCTTCCATCCTGCCCAGGCAAGACCATCAGAATGAAGATCTATGTAGATGGGTACTTAGACACACCTATTCTTCCTGTGTTGTGGATTTCTAGAGGAAATTCACAAAGTGTAGCTGTCCCCCGCATACATGTATTGGAAACAGGCTGTCAGGCACACAGAGCAGTAAGTGCAGAAAAATGTTCACTTTCTAAAAGTGCCATTTCTAAAACAGTAATGTTAATTCCAACTTCATCAGTAAGGAGTATGTATCATTACCATTCCAAACACATGAAAAATGAAAAAGCTACTCCTCTCTGATAAGGAATTACAGCTTAAAAGTGTATCAAGGACTTCCCAACACTAGCCTATGAGAGGAGTAGGCCCCACAGTTGTGAAAAACGAAATAGACTGTCACTACCAGGACATGTAAAGGTTAAATACTCATGTCCTACCTTTTACTTGCATGGCACCTTGTCCTTAGGGTTACTTAGGGACTACCTCAGGGGTGACTTATATGTAATAAAAGGGAGTTTGAGGCTTGGCAAGTAGTTTTAAATGCCATGTCGAAGTGGCAATAAACTGCACACATGGGAACTGCAATTGCAGGCCTGAGACAGGTATGATAGGCTAATTCTGTGGGTGGCACAATTAGTGCTGCAGGCCCACTTGTAGCATTAAGTTACAGGCCCTGGGTATATTTGTATACCACTTTACAATGGACTTACTGGTAAATCAAATATGCCAATCAGGTATACACAAATGTCAGCATGTGTAGGGGAGAAGCACATGCACTTTAGCACTGGTTAGCAGTGTCAAAGTGCTCAGACTCCTAACAGCAACAAAACAAATTGGCAAAACGGGGAGGCAAAAAGCCTGGTGAAAGACCACCGAAAAAATGACAGGTTTAAAACTACATATCTTAAGTTCTGCTTCTTATCTCAAGTTCACCTTGTTGGATTTTTGCCATTTTGTTCTTATTTTATGAATATTCTCTCTTTTTCTTTGAACGTCCCATCTAGATGTACCACCTAATGAATTTAAGGGCCATATAGTAGCCTTCAGAAGCAAACTTTATTTATAAATTTGTCTGAATGCTTTCAATCAAATCATTGTATGTTGGTTCTATAAGAGAATTTTACAAATGTTTTATATGGTGCTTAGTGTTTTTATGTATTTTATTCTTTTATGAATTTTGGATAATCCAATAAAGATTGGTTTGAATTTGAATTTGAGTTGCCAAGTACGTGGGGTCCAATTTGGATATATGTCTTGGATCTTTGTTTAACTGACAAATGTGTCTTTTGAGTTCGAGACTGAATTAGGTGGCTTTCTAAATGAACAGTTTCTTGACTCAAAGGTTGAATTAGATCTTTCCTCTCTGTGTCTCTCACTCAGTCAGATCATCAGTTCAGAGTAACCTATTATTCTTGAGACTCCACTAAGGTCCTTCAAAATGTAGCTTTTCAAGAGATTTCACAAGATTTTGCCAATTTTCCATGCCATGTTTCCGAATCTACTTTGAGATCCTTCAGGCAACTTTCATAAGATCATTCTACAGCAGTGTCTTTCACTTGTGGAAAGTTTGAACTGAAAGGAAATTATGTGGCAACCTTTTGAGGACTGACTGCCGTTTCCATAGATACTGTGATCTCACTGTTATGAGTGCTGTTTAGGTGGTGTACGCCTTCGGTATTCTGACTTATCTGGTGAATTCATACTGCAGTTTTTATGGGACAATTTACAGGTCTTGGGTAGATGTGTCCAATGTTCATCAAGGACGGCCAGATCCAATGAAGATTTGTAGGACACCAAGTGTCTAAGTAAATAATGACATTTAATTGCATTGTATAAAAATGTGTCTTATGTACATATCCTTAAAATGTGGCTTGGGCCAATCCTTTTGGTACTTCGACTCAAACAGAGCACACTAGCTTAAAGGAATTAAATTGCAGAATCCACAATATCTAAAATACACAAACTGCAGGTATGTTCTTGTTATTAAAATCATTGTCTTTAATTGCTCTGAAAAAGAAAATGGTTCTTTAAAAACTTTCAGCAAAACTCTCTGGGGTCATATTGTCGAACTCCATTCAGAATATTTTTGGACACGACACTAAGGACCCAATTCACAGAACTAATCTGAGACAAAATCCTAAACTTACTACTTTTGGTATTCACAGAAGGGACTTACTACTTTTGGTTAAACGTACTACTTTTGGTTAAACGTACTACTTTTGATATTCACAGAAGGCATTTAGTAGTAGTAAAGTTAGTTTACTGCTACTAAGGGCCTCATGTAGGTAAATAAAATTTACCGATTCTTAAATACCGAACCGTACCGAATCGGTATTTAAGAATCGGTAAGTTATATGTAGGTAATAATTCGGTAATATTTACCGAATCGGTAACATTCGGTATTCAAGAATCGGAATTTATCGATTCGGTAAATACCGCGGTGGTATTTACCGAATCGGTAAATACCGAATCGGAAAATACCGATTCGGAAAAACGAAATCACATGACTGTTTGAAACAGCCAATCCTGTGCAACCAAACCCCACCCAAGTAGGAAGTGGCCACACCCAGGCAGGTGCACTCAATCAACAGACTCAGCAGAGGCTGGGAGTGCAGAAGAGAGGCAGGGAGCCAGTGCCTGATTGTTGAGATCAAACTTCACTATATCCAGCCAGAGGACAGGAGGGGAAAGGAGGCGCAAGGTGAAATTCAGCCCCAAGGAACTCCAGGTGCTAGTGGAGGAGGTGGTGAAGCAGCACCAGAAGCTTTTTGGGAGGCAATCCCAGCAAGTGGCAGAGTGTGAGAAGCGCACTATTTGGCTGGCAATCCAGGCGCAGGTAAATGCTGTGAGAGTGACCCACAGGGACATTGACGTACTAAAAAAACGCTGGTACGACCTGCGCATCGTGACTAAGAGGAAGATGGGGGACATCCAGAAGGAGGCCAGCCGGACAGGAGGTGGAAGTAACAGGGCACCTGCCCTCACCGAACTGGAGGAGCTGGTGCAGTCGACAATCGAGCCCTAGAGTGTCGTGGGCCTTGGGGATGCCGACAGCTCTGCCAGAGCCGCCACCCAACAAGGTAAGAGGAATGCACAGCAATGTAGCCCCCCCTACCCCTATCCCACATCCCCCATAGTGAAATGAGTATCCAACTCCTGTCCATGTGTTACTGCAGACAGGCAATGCATTATGGGAGATGTAGTCAGGGATCCCCCACCATGAACAGAATAGCACAGAACAATGATGCATGGTACACACATTAGCCTAAAGCAGACAGAGGACAATGTGAGAGTGTTACATCAATTTATTGTCAAGCTTGCAATGCATGCCTTCAGGTACACTGAGCTGATGTTGCATTTCTGTCCACAGACGTAACATCGCGCAGGACTGCACATGGCACAGGAGAGGGGGCACACCGTCAAGCCAGTTCAGCTACGGGCAGCACAAGTTCTGGCCAGAGAGCGTTGCCACAGCCACCATCCCCAGTACCTGAACCAGCATCCCCAGTACCTGAGCCAGCATCACCAGTACCTGAGCCAGCATCCCCAGTACCTGAGCCAGCATCACCACTCATGCTGGAGTCACCGGCCACATCACCGCCTGCAATAGTGAGGTCGAGGAGGCATGCTGCTGCCAGGCTGCGCGTGTTACACACATCATCTGATGACAGCAGGGGCCCGGAGCCAAATACTTTGCCCCAGGATGGGAGACATACCACTGTGCCCTCCACCTCACAGGGAGAAGACACGGGTAAAGGCGCCGCAGGTCGCGTGAGCAAAGTCCACCACCAATCGATCACAGCCATGGGGTCTTTGGGGGCCTTGAGGCCAACATGTTAAAACAACAGCGCCTGCAAACAAAGGCAGTCATTTCAGTACAGCGGCATGTGCGGGGACTGAGAACCACATTCAAACACATGGACAGGAACATCTGCGCAATGGCGGCGGGGATTACTGACATGGCAGCGGGCCTGCGGGATGTGTCACAGTCCATGCAGCTGTTGTGCAGCAAGTTGGACGCAGATAGAGCTGCAAGGCGCCGGGAACGGCAGAGGGGAGACAGGCACACCAGGGCACTCAACCGCCTGGCAACTGCAACATCACTACTCTGCCGGCGCTCAGTGAACATGCAGGAGGGCCTGACACACTGCAGCAGCGGCGTCACTAGGGGGATGGTGCAGGTCACCAGTGCCGTGGAGGTCCTATTGACCAGTCAGGCGGCCACAAGTGGTGCAGGGGATGCTGCTGAAAGCATGGACACCAGCAGCAGGAGCAGCATCACACCCCCCGTCCCAGAAACACGCAGGAGCAGCAGGCGGCATGGGGCTGGCACCAGTGAGGAGGCTGAATCCGTGCCATCCCACAATGTAGCGCGTGGCCGCAAACTTTGATGCTGCACCGCGTAGCAATAGACTATTGGGTGACGTAACCCTGGACTTCACACTTGTGAATGAGCAATGTTGCCAGAATGGCATTATCCTTGTTTAGTGGCGTAGTGGCGCATTATTAAACTACGTCATTACAGACAACAACTGACTGTGTCCCCTTACTTCCTCAGAAATAGTTGCATGTGATCTCTGCCCGTCTCTCTCTCCCATCTGTTGCTGTTGGCACTCCAGCAGCGTTGTCCTCTGGCTGACCTGATTCATCATCATTGTCCTCAAAATCTATTAGTTCCACCTCTGTACCTCTCTTTGTGGCAAGGTTGTGCAGCATTGCACAAGTGGCAATGATCTTGCAACAGATGATGGGTGTGTACTGGCGTGCACCTCCGCTTTTATGGAGGCAGCGGAACCTGCTCTTCAATAGTCCGAACGTGCGCTCCACCACATTTCGTGTAGATTTGTGTGCCACATTATATCGTCTCTCACTCTGGGTTGATGGGTGTAGGTAGGGAGTCAGGATGAATGACCGCACGGCATATGCACTGTCGCCTAGGTGAGTTAAAGGGAACCATCAGTCACATGCCTCAATACATTATGATTTGCACTAAGTATTAGGGAGCGTGACTGTGACTTACCTAGCAGGTATCCTTCTCCAAATTCTCCGGCAAGCAGTCGTATGTAGATCCCACTGTTCTGGAAGATGTAGGAGTCGTGGGTGCTCCCAGGAAACTTCGCAACAATGTCAGTGATGATGTTCCCTGCATCGCAGATTACCTGCACATTGATGGAGTGGGTGGACTTTCTGTTCCTGTAGATGTGCTCAGTGGCAGCTGGTGGGCAGATTGGGATGTGTGTGCCATCAATACAGCCGATGACATGGGGGAACTGTGCCATGTGATAAAAGTCAGTTTTAGTTTTCTGCAGTTCAGCCTGTGTGTTTGGGAAGCTGATGTAGTGGTGCATTCTCTGCATCATGGCATCCAGGAACTTCCTGAAGAAACGGGACATGCAACTCTGGGATACACCGCCCACCGCAGCTGTCACCCCCTGGTAACTTCCAGAAGCAAGTAGATGTAGGCTGCAGAGCACCTGCACATGTGGTGGTATGGCATGCGTCCTTCTTGTTGGCTGGTCCAGGAGTGGGTGCAGGTCCCTTATCAGGTCCATGATGGTTTGTGGGTGTACCCTGTACCTTTCATGTATCTCAGCCTCAGTCAGTTGGAAGAGTGTGATGCGCTGTCTGTATATGCGTTCCTCCCGTCTCCATATCCTCAGACCTGCTGCCTGTAGACGTAGGCGCCTTGCAATGACATACAGAGCAGCCATGTTGTCCACGCTGATGCATTTTGGGATTTCTTTTATGCACTGTTGATGATTACCACCTGCTTTCAATCTGTGTTAATTACCGACTCTTAATTACCGAATTTCATGGATTTCTAAATTACCGAATTTACCTACATGTCTTTTTCCGTTTTACCACTTCATATTTACCACTTCATATTTACCGATTCGGAAAATATGTATTCGGTAAATATGAATCGGTATTTTAGAAACCGGTAAATATGAATCGGTATTTACCGCTTCATATTTACCGAATTTTAGTTTTTGGCCTCCTACATCTCACTTGACTAAATACCGGTCGGTAACGGGAAATTTACCGAATTTCGGCCGTTACCGACCGGTATTTGGCTACCTACATGAGGCCCTTAATGCCTTCTGTGAATACCAAAAGTAGTACGTTTAGGATTTTATCTCAGATTGGTTCTGTGAATCGGGCCCAAGGTGTTTAGATTGATTTCCAGCAGACACTTTACTCCCAAAGGAGTTTCTTTTGGTCATTAATTCTATGCAGGGTGTCCATTACAACACACATTTTATGTGCTGACATTTCAGAACCAATTAAAAAATAAAACCTTCCAACGACAAATTCAACACCCACTTCAACTGTTAAGTTGACTCTAATACACTATGCACTATATCAGATCGAATACCGTGCCTCCTAGAGTCCATGCTAGTACTTATAACACCTCTCTCTTTTGAAGCATTCCTGGCATTTATGAGGCAAGCCTGGGGCTGTGCTTTGTTTATCAGATTTGTGGAATGATTAACCATTTACAACATTCTTTTGAGCACCTCTTAGACATGTGTGACAGTTTTATTGTGCTTTAAAGCATAATAAATGTTTATGGACTTGCCTTGAAAAACATCCTTTTCTACCTACTGTCAAAGAATGTTCATCAAAGATGCAAAGGAGCTTAGTATTCCCCTTTCCTGTGTAAATGATGGATCCCACCCAGTTGTCTAGCTTTAAATTCTCCTTTTTAGGTCTCGCCTGATTCAGCGCTTGTGCTGATCTGTAAACAGGCTTTTTCAAAGTGCTGCCGTGGCCTAAAGCTACAGTGCGCGTGAACGTGCACGCGCGCCCTCCGTTGCACGCGATCGCAATCGCGATCACTTTCACTTTCGCGGCCGCGTGGCGAAAGCTTGTTATCATCATGACATTAAATACAATGACAGACATAATGCACCCGGTGAGGTTGTTTATGTGTAAATGCATGTATAACCTTATTCAATACCAGGGTATGTTATATAAGATTTCGCTCACATGAATGTTAGTAATCTCACTCACATTCTTGCAAGGTAGCGGTTTCACTAATGCAGGCAAACTGATTATAACACCATGACATCGGAACTACTGTTTTCCGTTCCGTCAATTTTTACCTATTAACAGCATACACACGAGATTGTGGCTATTATTTATATCTTTTCTGAGTGCTCATATACGCTCATTACATATTTTTGTTTCAACCATTTGTGTGTGTTTAAACTCAGATACTTCTTTGGTATAGTTTTCAACACGATATAACTTTATTAAGAGGTCACACATTCCTGAATCTCCCTGTCAGCCCATCCAGACACGTCATTATGTTTTTAAACATCACAATGGAGCATCTCGCTGCGCTGTGTTTAATTATTCCATGGAGCCTTCGGGAACACGTGGTTTGTTTAGACTCGTCTCCTTTACATCTAGACTCTCGATGTGCTGGTGTTGTCCAGAACCACGGGTTCACTTTTACCACCTGGTAAGGGAATGCTGCTAGAAAGCCCAGTACTAGCAGACCATCTTTAACATACTATTTAAATTTTTACCTATTAACAGCATACACACGAGATTGTGGCTATTATTTATATCTTTTCTGAGTGCTCATATACGCCCATTACATATTTTTGTTTCAACCATTTGTGTGTGTTTAAACTCAGATACTTCTTTGGTATAGTTTTCAACACGATATAACTTTATTGAGAGGTCACACATTCCTGAATCTCCCTGTCAGCCCATCCAGACACGTCATTATGTTTTTAAACATCACAATGCAGCATCTCGCTGCGCTGTGTTTAATTATTCCATGGAGCCTTCGGGAACACGTGGTTTGTTTAGACTCGTCTCCTTTACATCTAGACTCTCACGGAGGTATTTAGATACACGTCAGCAGGCTTTGTGCACACCAGGAAGTGTTAGCGCGTGCAGCGCTTTAGAACCACGGATACAGGACCCTTCAGGAATTTTGGCTGAACAAGTAAGTTCATACGACTTACGTAACACTGCTGAAGCCATGGCATACAGGCTAAATGACAACACCGATGTGCTGGTGTTGTCCAGAACCACGGGTTCACTTTTACCACCTGGTAAGGGAATGCTGCTAGAAAGGCCAGTACTAGCAGACCATCTTTAACATACTATTTAAAGTGACAGGGAGGCCAAAAGACATTTCCCTTGGAGTGGCACTCTTAGGAGCCACAGAATGGATTAGTGACAATTGGGGACAAAACGCTGGTGGGGATTGCTACCGTACTTACCTCGCAAGACACTGATAATGTCTGGAGGGGGGCATCTCCCCCGCCTTTGGTTTCCAGGAAACAAGCAATGGACTGGTGTGTCAAACAGGAAGTAAGAGTTTCTCGCTCTCACAGGGTTGCCCCAGGGAATACAAAAAGATATGGGGGTAAATGGTTAGCATTACATGGGACGCTCTAAATTGTAATCATCCTGCATTGTACCATATTCTGTCTCTCCATGATCCTTACTACGCTATTATGCATGGTTATGTAACACTGTGGCTATTGACTCAAAACAATGCAATTCAGTCTATATATCAATTATTTTAAAAATACAAATAAAAATAAAACTTTACCTAGAACCTGGCACCAACCCAAACTCTACGGCCCGTCTAGAAAACCTCAGAAACCTTGGCCTAACTCAGCACACCACCAGACATCTACTGAACCCGATTTAATCATCCATCAGCAGAATCACAGTCGACAAGCCAGCAACCATGACCTGGACAGACCACCCCCTCATCAGTTTCAGAATACTCATCCCACACCATCTGACCTTCCACCATGGAGCTGCCCTCGACATCTGAAAAGCAGCTCAGAAGAGGAGTGGGCTTCCACTCTTTCCAAACTTTGGCCTGAGCACACAAGTGAATTGCTGAAAAGCCATCAAAAACCTCAACAGCTGGATCACAGCATGCACCAACACTTTGGCTCCTCCCTAGAGCAACCCAATGGCAAGAGACTGACCTCAGGCCAGCTGGTACTCAATCTAACAAAACACCACTGCAAGCAACTGGAATGCAAATGGAGAAAAATTCAAGATACCAGAGATAAAGATATCTTCAAATCAGCCTTAAGACACTACCACCAACAGATCGGGAACACCAATCGCACAGCGTTAGCAGATCGCATCAACACCAGCACTAACAGCAGCAAGTAAATTTCAACTCACCTCCTGTCACCTCCAGCACCATCATCACCTCACAAGACCTCTACACCAAGCTCTCAGTACTCTTCTGTAAGAAAATCTACTCCATATACAGCAAATTCAACACTCAAACTGACCCTGTCACCGTCAAAACTCAACTCACTATCACAAGTGATGAACAAACCAATGCCTCTCCAACCACCTCAGCAACCATCAGCTCTATGTTTGCCATGTAGTCCCTCTCCTCTGCAAGAGAGATTACTTTTTTGAGGCATATCTTGAATTGAAGCCATTTTTTTCAACTTGTTCAGTGTTCTTAGATCCAGTATTGGTCTTAACATCTTGTCCGCTTTTGATACCAGAAAGTAATTCAAGTAGACCCCTTTGTCTCACTCTCCATGGTACAACTTATATGGCTAGTTTTCTGACCTTTACTTTTTGTCGTAGGCAATGTTGTACTCCTTTTACTCACATCTTTTTCAGTGGTATAGTCAGAGGTGTCTCTGTTAACTCTATGCAATACCTATATTTTATAATATTTAGTATTCATTTGATGGAGGTGATCTGCAGCCAACTGGTAACCTGTGTACAAGGGTGTCCTGTGTAAGTCACTTACATGTATGCATTCTTCCTTTGGAGGTTCTTCCTCATCCACAAAGGAGCGGTTTATTATGTACACAGCACTGTCATTGTGGCGGTGTCGTTATCTCGCTCCAGTGCTGCCTGAAGACTGCGTGTGTGATGTGTGGCTGCAAGTCTCCCCTTCTGGGTGCTCTTTTTCTTTGAGCCATTCCTTCTCTGAATGGTCCCTTGTACTGTAGGGCTCCAACGGCCTCGGAAGTTCAATTATCCTTCTTCATGTGCTGCTGTTTTTTGTCCACTGACTCTTAAAACAAGCATTTGCAATGCAATAGGTCTAGCATTTGCGAGACTTTGAGCTACAGGCATTGTAAATGACAAACCTTTTATGTATGTGCTGGTTTTGAAAACATCTAAATAAAAGGCATTGTCATTTACAATGCCAATAGCTTAAAATTTTGCAAATGCGAGACCTATTGCATTGCAAATGCTTGTTGATGTTTTACCCCAGTCCTGGCTCCTCCACCATGACTACTGTCCAAAAAGTATGTTTTTGGTGGATGACAGAGATTCTTCGGTGTGATCTTTTCTGATCATTAGCCATGCTCTCCTTCCTTAAATTGGGACAGTTAGTTTAGTTGGAACGCATCATTGTAAGAAAAGAGGGCATGTTACATGCAAGGGAGTGGCGCGCTAACATGTTTCATGTGTGATTGATGGACTACCATTGGTGTATAATAGGTCTTCCAGTTAATGGCAGAATACAGTATGAGTTCTTCTTTTAAGGTTACCAATTGAACTTTTTGTAATATATTGATATTATTTCTCATCTGTGTATCACAATATTACAACTTACTTAGAGGAAATCTGCATATTTTCACTGCTCCATAAAGGCAAAATAGGCAATTTAAAAGCAGATTTTGTTAGCACAAAAGTAGGCCTTTATCTTTATTTGAACGAAGAATAATAATACTTTAAAAGTGATGAAACATATGGAGGCACACTCTGGCATCAGGGGGTGGGAACACATGGGCAAGCAGAAAGTTCTTTATGTCTTTAATGATCAATTAGTGAAGCAAAACCAGTGGCACCAGTTGGATTCAGGTGTGTGCTCTGATAGTAGGTGCATTATGTGGTAATCACCTATTGGTATGCCATGCACAGGGTTTTGCTGCATGCTTACAAAGGTATTTTCTGCAGTCAATATGGGTTTACGACTGCAAATAACACTTTCACGTATGCCAGGAATTTAGCATAGAGGCTCTCGCACTTACTACGGTGCAGAAATCTGCAGTCGTAAATCCAACTCGAGGTATGGGAAGGGAACGTCCCAAGGTGTGACTTGTCCTGTAAGGTTTGGTACTCCTGCAAACATGTACATTGGTGGGTATTCTCAATCGCTGAATCAGAGCTTTCCAACCCTAGAAGTGGTCAAGAATTGAATTGCATCCCCTTCCAGGACAGCACTTAGGACCGCTTACACCCATATTTGAATTTGGTGGAAATTCTCCACAGTGATACATATTTTCACAGAATAGGAAAAGAAAGAAAATGTGTGCATTTGCACCGGGGGCTCCATGCCACCCGTGCAGAATTCTTACTTCAGAACTGGACCCCATAGGAGATGTCACATGACATTCCCAGAAGCATGCCAGGGAAGTTGCATCTGGCACAGCTTTCCAGGCGTACTTCTGGGAAAGTTTATGCACAGAAAAAACAGACAGAGATGTGTATCCCCGCCCATACTTGTAACATTCTGTGCTTGAACTGGCCCTCAAGTCTATAATATAAATATTTTTCCGACTTTTCATTAAAAATACATTCACAGAAAGCACTGTGTTTGTGAAGGGTAATATGCCAGCTATCGCCAGTAATTACTCATAATAAAGGCAGCAATTATATATTGGGGTTACAGGTTCAGAGCATGTGCTAGAACATTGAGATGCGTTTTCTGAACTCTTAAACATTACATTTATTTGTGTATACTTGTTTGTTTCTAAAGCGCACACGGAGTAACTTAATTTCTTTTTGTTAGAGATGAGTGGGTTTCTTACGTTTTAAAGAGGTTTTTAGCTGCAAATAATTACAACCACTCTCACTCTGGGTTGCAGTGACCTCATTTTTAGGCAAAGGCCTACAGAGTCCAGCAAAAGTGGCGTGTGATCGAGTTACAATGACGGCTCTTTACGGACAGCATCATTTGAAGACCGTCGTTGCACCGACTCGGGGCAAGAAGTGTTCCGAGCGTGGGAGCATGCGGGGATTGAGCTGGTCGCAGGGTGAGGCGCGGAGATCTGTTGTGGGGGTGTTCCAAAGGTGTAGTGCAGCAACAGAAAACCGTCCGTCTACCTGCCTTGCATCGGTTTGTAGAGACTATGGAAAGCTTTGATTTCTAGATAGTTAATGGCTTGGCTAGTAATGCTGGATCTTGGCCTTCGGGTAACTGACAGCACTGCCATCCAGAAATGTATATATTCTGGATGGAATGGAGGCTTTTATAGAGACAGTTTTTCATTCCCACTAGTGTACTGACAGGAGTGTGTCTTCTAAACTAAAATGACCCAGTCTATCTTATTCTGTGGGGCAGGTTTCCAAAGGCTTTGCACTGGTGCAAAGTCACAAAAAGTTACACAACTGATGTAAAGTCTTGATAAACTAATTATTTCGCAGAGCATAATCTTTTTTTGTACTGAAAAGTTGTTTGATAGTTTTGCAAATAGCACTTTGTGTTGAGAGGGTGTTTCAAAGGTGATGAAAGGATGTTCCCAGGTAACCACTCATGGTTTTTGACACAAAGCACTTTATACTAACATTTGAAGACAGGTATTTGTGCAAAAAAAGAATAGTTGTCTCTGAGACAGGTGCAAAGTAGGATAAGAGTTTATTTGTCTCCACATTTTTCAAGATGTTCACGTGTGTTGCGTTGTACAACACACATACAAAGTGGGAAGCATTTAAATGTACGCCTGAACATATTATTTTGCACATCAAGGATACTCTATCAGTACAAAACCTCTGCTAATACACACAAATGGGTATCCTCACTTAATGCATTTGTTGGATGCCATCAGATGTTTGAAAATCATTGCCTTCTGCAATAGAAAAGCAATATTTTTTCTTTCGTTAGACCCTCACCCACTCTAGTAGTAGCATGCTTTATCATCGGGTCTCATACTGGTCTCTAAAAAGTAGGATAGTCTCCACCATATTCTAAGGAGCACATTCGATATTTAGTAGCAGCTAGGGTCATTAAGAATAAAAATACTTTGAGTAAACTAGGTATCCCCTTTCATAGTGGTTGCTCAGGTAAGGTTAAAAAATGAAAAGCTGGCTAGGAATGAGGTTATAGTGGCCCTCTTATTCTACTCTATTGTCAACATGTTTCAGCCCATAAGAAATGTCCACTCAGGGCTTTCATCAGGACAAAAAGCATGCCTTGGATTCTTGTGTCCTATCTATGTCACATTCTGATGGGGGACAAACAAACATATAGCCCATATGCTTGCCAAACAGGCTTAGTAGGACAGTGTACTGAGTAATGTCCACCTTCGATTCTTGAAGGAGGAACAAACCATACATACATTCCGATGAATTCTTTGTCTTTATGGCTGTATTCAGCTTCATAGAAGTCATGAGGAACAGGTGTGAGTATAAACAGTGACCAACTCTTTTTTTTGTGTGACCCAGTGTTAGAAATTAGAGTCTCTAGTTGGCAGGTTGTTACCCTGCCCAAGTAGGGACCCTTCTTTCTAGACAGGATAAGGGGGATAGACTACTGAAATATCTCCTGCTCACCCCCTTGGTAGTCTGTCACGAGCAGTCAGGACTATCTCAGAGGCAGTGTTTGAAGCATTTGCACATAATATACAGTAATACAGTGAAAACACTACAAAAGGACACCACACCAGTTTAGAAAAATAACCAAAATGTATCTGTGTAAAACAAGACCACTAACGATAAAAATCCAACATACAATAATCAGAATATGCACTTTGCAAGAATAACCTTAGAAATGCAGTTCCTTGAAGTCGGTGCTAAACACAACCAAATCCAACAGGTTCGGTCGACCGCCTCGGTACGGACCGGTCGTCAGTGCCAGAAGACTTGTAAACAGTACCATTTGTTCTGGCCGAACATGGCAGTGTGGGCTAGTGGCATTGGTTGTCGAGGCTGCGGTGTGAAGTGGAACAGTGCGGCATGCGGAGCCTTCAGGTCGCGTTGCAGGCAGCAGCTCGGTGGCAGTCGTCCTGCGGTGGCGGTGGGCTGTGGCTGCGGTGTGGGATGGGCCTGTACTTTGTGTAGCTAACGACCAGTGCCCCCAGGCCACGTTGCAGACCACGGCAGCGATTTCAGCTGGCAACGGTGTCATCAGTTAGACCAGGGTGGCGGAGTGAAGTGAGTCCAGTCCTTACTCTGCCCAAGACAGAAGTAGCCACTGCAGGCCAACACAGCAAAGCACACAGCAAAGTTGTAGTTCCTCCTCACAGCTTCTCAAGCTCTTAATGGGTTTCTGAGTCCAAAGAGTTCTAAAATTCTGTGGTCTGTGCCCCAATATTTATACCACATTTCCCTTTGTTCTCTTGCGGCAAAGAGTCTCTGTGCTTAGTCCCAACCAGTTCTCCACTCTCTGGCCCAGCATCCTGGCAGGGGGTGGAGACAGCATTGTCCAAGGCAGACCAGGCCTATTCAGGTGCAAGGATATCTCCTCCCACTACTCTAAATGCAGCCGAGGCCTATTCAGCCCAGCCCTAACTCATCCAGGAGAGGTAGGACACACCCCAACACCATCTGAAGAGAATGCACATCCTCAGCTCCTGTCAGTCCAAAGCCAGAGAGTCAATCCACAACCCAGCAGAGGCACATAGGATAGTCAAGCTAGAAAATACCCACTTTCTAATAGTGGTTTTTTCAAACACACAACATAAAAATCACCTTCACTAAAGATGCATTTTTACATTCTGAGTTCAGGCATACAAAACTCAATTTCTCTATTTTGTCCCAATTGAAAGCTATACTTGTAAGATGTTACAAAGTATCTCCCATTCTATCCTATGGGACAGATAGCCTTTCGACAGTGAAAAACAAAATAAACTGTATTTCACTATCGTGACATGTCACACACACTAGTACATGTCCTACCTTTCACATACACTGCACCCTGCCCATAGGAGTACCTTGGGTCTTCCTTGGGGTGAGCTACATGTCATAAAAGTGAAGGTTAGGGCTTGGCAAGTGGGTGCACTTGCCAAGTCCACATGGCAGTAAAAACTGAGCGCAGACACTGCAGTGGCAGGTCTCAGATACCTTGACAGGGCTACTCTGGGGGTGGCACAATCAGTGTTGCAGGTTCACTAGTAGCATTTGATTTACAGGTCCTAGCACTCTCAGTGCAGTTTGCTAGGGACTTACCAGTAAATCAAACATGCCAATCATGGAAACATCAATCCGTATCATAATTTACAGTAGGAGAACTTGCACTTCAACACTGAACAGCAGTGAGAAAGTGCGCAGAGACACTAAACCCGCAAAACCAGGAGGTCAGAAAGCAAAAAGGCCTTGGGAAACACACCAAAAGATGCCAGGTCTGACACCCAGTAACTCAAGCATTCAGTCTCTATATCAGAGCTCGTATCGGGAACTGCTGTGAGAAATACAAACACACTGACATGCTTGGTAAATATTTTGAACTGGTATTTGCAGGCAACCGTATTGTGTACATAATAGTACACCAACCTGTGATATACATATAAACAAATTCACTTTTGCCCTAATAGGTAACTCCTTTAGACAACATGAGAGGAAGAAGAGGGTGCCCCTATAGTTACACACTATTAATGGGATAAAAAGTAAAAATAGGCAGATCAATTTTGAGCGGTTTATAATGCTAAGAAGGGTACAGAAAGTTAAATCGATAAAGAAAATGTGATCAGCACTTACATCGTCGAGGGTTTTACGCTGCCTGTGTACTTAATTCGTTCCTCACTCCTACCGACTCCGTCATGACTTGGTGTCAGACGAGCTACCTATAAAATTGTCGATCTGCTGTCGGTCCACATTAATGTAATCGTGAGGCACAAAGGATCATGGGGAGTGTATTTTCTTGCTGGCCTCCCTCATATAGAGGCAGCAGTACATAGTATTTTGTGAACGAAGCACAACAGTGAGAACTGTCAGCAGTGAAAAGCGAGGTGAAGCACCCCCCTTTTTTAATGTAATGCATAGCAGTATAACCTGATTGGTATATTTTCAAAACAATTGCTTTTTGGAGGGAAATTTGTCAAGGAAAACTAGTGTGCAGAACATAGCTTAGACCCAATACCCTGTTGAATAGTGTTCTTTTTCATTTTTTGTGATCCATCCCTCATTTTGGTCACTTCCACCAATGAAGCAATTTCTTGTTCAAGTGTTTCAGTGGGATCTATTTTTAGTACTTTGTAATTCCTTGCACATCTCTATAAGGTAAGAATGCATGCTTCTCCATAATTATCAGCTGACTGGATTGTAATAGCTCCCCCACAAATGAGTAATGGATCACTAAAAAAGATGCAGAATTCCTGATCACAGAAAATCCCCAAATAATTTATTCCTACACACTACCCAAAGTACACAAACATAGACCTCCTCCACCTGACCGCCAATTGTCTCAGACATTGGCTCTATTCTAGAACCACTCTCCCAGTTTGTGGATTGGCTGAAAGAGCACCAATGCTTGAGAAGAGAACAGCAGCACAATATATTTTTAGATATGGTATTACCCTGCTCTCTCACTTGCACTTAACACAGCACGGCAACTTTAGCTGATGTGCAACATTGTGCAAAATATTAGTACTCTGTACAGTTTTTCTCAGTTGCTGAATTGGAGGTTGAAGACCGATACTGCTATTGCTCCTACATGGTTTAAAAGCTCAGGCATCCATCCAAGATTACCCTAGTTACTAGGACTTTATTGATGACTGTTGCAAATAGTATAGAAGAGGGGTGTAGCACCTTCCTATGATTATTTCAATCCAGTGACTTATGAAAGGAATTTCTGTTTTGGGCAAATCCAAGACATGATAACTTCTAGACCTATCGATACAGTTGAGAATTTGTCTTTTTTTCCTGTGACACAAAGGCACATATATGTGTCATCCACATATGAGTGGAAGTAAAGTGGTGTAGTTGTAGACATCAAAGATAATAGGGGATAACTGTGTGAGTCTTCACATTTGTTAGTGATGGTATGAGATTATTTTTCCCAGTTCTTGAGAGGAAGCATCTGAATGATCTGGCTAGTTTGTGATGTTTGATGTGGATTCTGTGGAAGAAGACTTTGTGTTTTGCTGTCTCAAACTCAGCAGATAAGTCAAGTAATGTTGATATGCTGACAGAGCACAGTTCCTTGAGCTGTAGGAGGTCATCACAGATGCAGAACAGTAATGTTTCTGTACATGTATAGGACAGAATCCAGTTCAGTTTGTTTGCTGGGAAGTTGTTGCTTTCTCTGTGGTTTTTAAGTTGTGTAGTGACAGATTATCCACAGGTTTGGCAATCCATTGAAACCCAGCCCTGTTAGAATCTGCTGAGTCAAGTAATGACTTTTCGGGGCCATGGATCATCAGTTTTTCAGGACTCCAGAGATCTCCCACAATTAGAGAGGGGTATTTTGATATTGTTATAATTGTCCCAGCCGGGCTGCTTTTAGGAATAAGAAGGTCACAGATTTGAATATAGTCACAGCTGATCATCACAACATTTTCCTATTTCTAATGCCCAGTGCATGATGTTCTTAGAACCTTACAGCCACTGTAGTGTAATTTGAATGGAATTCCTTTTTCAGGACTAAATATAATGGTTGTTTCCAAAAACTGACAGAACAAAAAGATACTCCAATCTTTTTATGCTGTACAGGCCTGCAACATTTCCTTGTGTCTTGAAGAGCCTCACAGGACGTCTGTTTCAAGGAAGAGGGGCTGTTCTGTCCAACAACAACGTCCAACTGCCATTATATCTCTCTGCTGGGCCAGTGGGTTTCTCTTCTTCTGTGTGCTGCTTGACTTGGCTCCTTTCAGTCCACAATGATTGGGTTCTGAACATAGTCAGAAATGAATATTAAATCAAGTTTCACCATCCCACAGGAGAACCTTCCTTCAGAGCCACTCCTCTTCTTCAGCACCCCATCCATCATCAGCATTGCTCAAGAGATTCCCCTCACTTCTGGTCTAGTGAGTATTGTTCCGATCACTCCAGTACAAAGTGGGCAGGGGTTCAATATGAGCTACTTTTTGGTCCGTAAGAGTGGCAACATTTTTTGACCCACCCTGCAGCTGACATTTTTCAATCTGTAGGTTCAACACACTCTCTGCAAGATAGCCTCATTGCAGTCTATGATTTGCTTGATTGTAAAAAAGGTGACGTGCTAAGTGTTTTGCCCCTCATGTTAACTTCTGAATCACAGGCCTCTAATGGTAAATACAAGCTATGAAAGACTGGGTAATGAAGAATGAGGAATGTTGACCACTAACCACTGCAGGGTTGGAACATTCAGGTTACAGAGCATTTCTTAGCCTATACTGGTTGAATATATTTAACCAGACTACACACAGGTCTCTTTGCTTGGCAACTATTTGTAGTCATATTGGCTCGCTGCTTCGTATAATACATCTAGCCAATCCAAATCCCTCATCTTTGTAATTTTTGCACTTTTCCATTTCTTTTACCTTGTCTTTACTTGATTTAACTCTTTTTGATTTCCCTGTTCGTTAGAACTGTTGTTTCTGGTTGGCAGATATGCACCTTGTACAAGCAGGAATCAACACTCTAGTCACTGTAAGCTAGATACACATACAAGATGACCCAGGCTCACCCTCTGGTAGCTTGGCATGGAGTAGTCAGGCTTATCTAAAGAGGCAATGTATAAAGTATTTGTGTAACACACACAATAACACAATGAAAACAACACAAAAAATGCTCCACAGAGGGATAGAAAAATTAATTATATTTTATGAGTAATTCAAGACCAAAATGACAAAAATCCAATAGGTAGAACCGGAGTTATGAATACAGAATTTTTTTTAAAGTAGCGTTTAAAAACATTTAGCACTTAGGGGTTAGTTGAGATCACGTTGGCCCAGGGAAAATCTAAAGTTCATGCAGACTGTTTGGAGGACAGGCCGGCTACAGGTCTCACACAGGTACCGATGAAAAAGTACCATGGATGGAGCAAGCATTGATTTTGAAGGCTCGATACATCGGTTCTGCTCACTGAAGGCAATCAAGGCGTCATCAACTAACCCATTCACGACACAGATGTTGTATCATCCTTCAGCCGTGCTGTCCTTTGCCATTGAGCAGCGCAGTCCGTCAAAGCGATGTCATAGATCGGCTCCTGCATCGGCGTCGAAAGTCAATGCGTAGGTTTCGTTCTGCGCAAAGTCATCACTGCATCGATTTTGATGGTTCTGGACAGCAGAAGTCACCTTTCAAGGGTCCAGGACTGGATTGGTACCACTTGGCAGGGCAGGACTCACAGATGGCCAGCTTCTGTAGCAGGGTTCAAGAAAGTCTTTGATGGCCCTGAGAGTTCAAAACAGGGGACAAGCCAGCAAGCCCTTGGAGTCACTCTGGGTTCAAGTGAGATGGGTCAAGTCCTTGTCCTCAGCAGGGCAGAGATCAGCAGGCAGCAGGGCAGCACACAAAGCAGTAAAGCATTTCTTCCAGAGCAGCAGTCAAGCAGAGTGGCAATCCTTGTAGCACAGTAGTCTTTACTCCTGGCAAAATTCTTCACAGGTCCAGTAGTGTACTGTCTCGGTAGGGTGGCAGCTTCAGTGCATATATCCAGCCATATCTTCAACACGGGACTCCGAAACTCTTTGCAACTAGGATTTATATTACTCTTGTTCTGCGAGCCTAACTGGGTACCTGTAGTCAGCCCACATGTCATCGCAGTTAGCCTGAACTTGTGACGTTGTCCTGGTTTGATGCAACCAGATATCCACAGTTGGCGCTTTGTGCTTTTTAGCACTATTTCAGTCTGTAAATTTGCATATCCCCGGATCTACTGATTGGATTTTGTCATTTTGGTCTTGATACAATATTTCTTGTAACAAAAGAAAATTAAATATTTAAAAAAAGATAAACTAAGGGTGCCTAAACACTGAGCAATCATAGGAAACCGCAATTCTTGTGAAGTACCATTAGCTGTGTGAGACCATGTTGCAGACAACTGTGCCATGAGAGAGGGAATGTTCTTTGTGGAACAGCTGTGCTGTTCCATCTACAGAGCAGTGATACTGCATGCATCCTGGAGGAAAGCAGATCAACATTATAGGCTTCAGTTAAGGAAACTGTTAGAAATTGAAAGAGACATTGGGGCATATTTTTAAGCCCCCATCGCCACAGAAACGTCGCTTTTAGTGACATTCCTGTGGCGATATGAGCTTCGCCTTATTTACAAGGCAGGGTTAAGTCACTTAACGTGGCTTAACCCTGCCTTGTAAATAAGACCCCCTTTCATGCTATACTTAGCGTGAAAGGGGCGGACAATGGGTGTTGTGGTGGGCGTTCCACTGCAACACCCATTGATTATGATGCTGCCCCATATTCACAAGGGCTGATTAAATATGGGCAGCGCCAAAATTACGACCAGGGAAAACCTAGTTTTAAACAGGCACAACAAGGAGAAATGTTTCATTTCTACTTTTTTTCCCTGTTTTTATGTGTGCTGCATTGTGCAGCACACATAGAAGTTTCAAAATGCCATTTGAAGATTTTTATGTGCTGGAAGGGACACCTTCTTGCTCATAAACAGTCTTCCCCTGCAATGCAGATGCCCTTGCACTATGGTGCAATGTTGCCTGCATTGGCGCTAGGCAGCTAAATTTAGCGCCAGTGCAGGGGGAAATGCAGGGCTGCACCATATTCTTGCAAATATGGTGCAGCCCTGCATTTCTAAAGTGACAGAGCGCGTTGTTAGTCTTCTTGGCTTAACGACACGCTTAGCCACTTTACTAGTAAGTATGCCCCATTGTCAGGTGTATAGGAATAATTTGAAACTGCATAGAGACTATCATGGACTTATGAAAAGTCTACTTCATGGGGATCCTTTGCTTCCAGTGGAAAAGGAGGCGCTGTCATTAGTAGCTAAGGTTTTCCCAAGAGTTGTATGTCATTGTTAAGAGATTGTTTTGTACAATGATTACTTCTCAGAGAGATAAAATGTGGTTTGGCACACAATTGTTATAAACACATACGTTTTTGAGAAGTATATGGCTGAGCGATCTTGCAGCTGTGAAAACGATTGCTTGGCTCTGGTTTTATAACTTGTGAAATTTATGAGTAAGCCACAGATTAAGTCAGACTTAGTCATACTCCAGTCCATGTGGATTAGGTCCAATACGTTTTTGAAATGGACACATAATAATAGAAACATAAAAAACTATGGGCTAGATTCAAAAAGAATTTTACTCACGTACTGTGAACTTGGTGTGCAAAATCCACTTTCCAAATGGTGAATTCTGGCACATGTACATTTTTTGTGGGAAAACTGGATTATTGGCTGAGGTGGTTGGGAGACCTCAACAAACAATAATGTCTCTATTCCCTGTCAAGTTCAGTTAGAGTTCGTTAAACCAAACGTTAGCTCAGCCCTGGGTAGCTGTGGAGCTGAGCAGTCAGGCTTAACTTAAAGAAAAACAAGAGTAAAACATTTATTAGTACCATAACAGTAAATACCAATCCACTCCATTATATAAAAATAGAATGTATATTTATCTTTAATTAGGGGTGGGCGGAATTTGCGTAATCGCGTTACGCAAATCTCCGCGAAACGGTAAAGAATCTCCGCGAACATGCAGAAATTCCACGAACACGCGGAATTGCATGTTCGCGATGCTTTTTTCCTGTTCACAGTTGCTGTTTGCGTGCTCGGGTAGAAATATCTCGCGAACACGCATTGTGAGAACGCGAACAAGAAAAAATTTCACGAAGTCGCGGAAAGCAGAATTTTGGGCAATTTCGCGTTCTCCGCGGAACGCGAAATTACCGAAATTCCGCAAATTCCGCGAGCGGAACGGAATTTGCCACCCAGGCCTATCTTTAATTAGACAATAAAACAACAAAAATCAGAATAAGGGAACCAGAGAAATGATTTTTGCAAGATTTTCATAAATCACTGCTTTTCAGTCGAAAACGTTTCAGTCTGTTTAAGTTCTGATCTATTAATATACTGTCCACCTGGCTCGCCACCCAGTTCACTCAGCCCTTCCCTGACATTGTGGCAGAATGCAGTCTACTGAAAGCCAATTTTTCATTGCTAAGAAATGTAAATCTCCACCTAGAAAACCAAAACTGTGAAGTTGCAAAACACGTTATACTGGACCTAGCAGCAGTTCAAGTGTTACAACTGGTCGAGACTAAGCCTGGGCGTTGAACTACGCTCCGTTCGCGGAGCTTGCGAAGTTTTGGTAACTTCGCGCTTCGCGTAGAGCGCGAAGTTGCAGATTGCTACGCAATCTAGCACGTAGCGTAGTAAATTTGCTTCCTCGCGCGCTCAATATTCATTCTCGCGCGCGCGGTAATGTCTTACCTTGATTCTGCGATCGCCAACTTGCTTTTCTGTCTGTTTGCGAGCGCCACGAGATTTGTACTATGGCTGCCCAAGCCCGCGAGAGTGTGCGCCCCCGAACACGTCATTGGTGCGCGCGAACTGACTTCCGGCGGCTGTTTTGGTAAGATCGCGATCCCGAACATGGAAAAACTGCAATCTGGCAAAGAATATCTCGCGAGCTTCATAAAACCTTCTCTAAAATGTTCATTTTGCTCAGAAAACTCCTCAGATTGTGATCTTGCTGTAGTCTTTGTGTAAGAAAGAGTCCTTTAATTTTTTTAACACTTTTTTTTCAAGAGGAAGGAAGTGCCCCTGACACTGCAACTTCCTGTTCCTGTCCAGCAGGCTCCTCCCACGTGCTTTGTGCATGTGTTGTTCACTTTCATTTGGATTTGGAGCTGGAAGGATCACTTTTTGTGTCTGTCTGCTGCATCACACCATTTTTTTGGATTTATTTGAGGAATTTTTGATTTGAGATTTAATTGACGACAAGTAAGTTGGAGAATTGGTGTGATTGTTTCATTGGGGCTTGTTTGTACCTACATTTTTCTGGGATTTTTATTGTTTTAAAAAATTATTGTTGTGGTGGGTGGCCTGTACTACTTTCAATATGGGCCTAGTTGTTTTTCTCTGCAATTTCAGCCAGTAGGGTACCCATAGGTCCATGTTTTGTGGTGTCTGTAGAATTTCTACATCATGTAGGGCATGGATGGCATAGGATTGAAATGCTAAACGTGGCTGTGGTGTATTTCACTGTTGGTGTGTGTGTGTGATTTACCTTTGTTGGATGTGTGTGCTTGTGGCCTAGTAGTCTTCCACTAGGCCCAGAGGTAGTCAGCCTCCAAGCTGTGGTGCGTGATTTTGAATGTACAGTTGGTGTTGTCTGGTGATCTTCCTTTACTCCACGGATGGCTTTGGATTTTGTTGCAAAAGGTGTGTTTGGGGTGCAATAGCATTTTTTGGGTGTGTGCTAAACAAATTGGGCTATTTTGGCCTGCATTTAAGGCAAGGGATTCAGCTCGCGAACTTTCGGTAACTCTGCACAGCGCGACAACGCGGACTTACAGTTTTCGTCATTTTTGCGCTCGCAATATGCGTGTTCGCGCACGCGAGAAAGCCTTTTTGTACAGTTCGCGATCCCGAACACGCAGCTTTTGCAATCTGGCAAACAATATCTCGCGAGCAACATAGACCCTTCTCGAAAACGCTTTTTTGTGCATTTCTGCACAAAAAACTCCTCAGGCTGTCATTGAGCTGTAGGTTTGGAGCAGGGAGAAGCTGTTATTTGTCTGGAAACCATTTTTATGAGAGGGATTAAGTTCCACAGACACTCCAACTTCCTCTTCCTGTCCTTTCCAATCACTTTCTTGTGTGTTATTGTGGTGGGGGGGCTGGGCATGTGTGTGGCGGCCATTTTGGGAAGGCATGCATTGTGCCTTTGCCATAGGCGTCCATTGACTGTCTCCCATTTCTTGTGGTTGTTGTGGGTGTGTGGCGGCCATTTTGTGAAGCCATCCAAGCAGTGTGCTTGCTTTTGCCATCCGGAAGGAAGTGCCCCTGACACTGCAACTTCCTGTTCCTGTCCAGCAGGCTCCTCCCACGTGCTTTGTGCATGTGTTGTTCACTTTCATTTGGATTTGGAGCTGGAAGGATCACTTTTTGTGTCTGTCTGCTGCATCACACCATTTTTTTGGATTTATTTGAGGAATTTTTGATTTGAGATTTAATTGACGACAAGTAAGTTGGAGAATTGGTGTGATTGTTTCATTGGGGCTTGTTTGTACCTACATTTTTCTGGGATTTTTATTGTTTTAAAAAATTATTGTTGTGGTGGGTGGCCTGTACTACTTTCAATATGGGCCTAGTTGTTTTTCTCTGCAATTTCAGCCAGTAGGGTACCCATAGGTCCATGTTTTGTGGTGTCTGTAGAATTTCTACATCATGTAGGGCATGGATGGCATAGGATTGAAATGCTAAACGTGGCTGTGGTGTATTTCACTGTTGGTGTGTGTGTGTGATTTACCTTTGTTGGATGTGTGTGCTTGTGGCCTAGTAGTCTTCCACTAGGCCCAGAGGTAGTCAGCCTCCAAGCTGTGGTGCGTGATTTTGAATGTACAGTTGGTGTTGTCTGGTGATTTTCCTTTACTCCACGGATGGCTTTGGATTTTGTTGCAAAAGGTGTGTTTGGGGTGCAATAGCATTTTTTGGGTGTGTGCTAAACAAATTGGGCTATTTTGGCCTGCATTTAAGGCAAGGGATTCAGCTCGCGAACTTTCGGTAACTCTGCACAGCGCGACAACGCGGACTTACAGTTTTCGTCATTTTTGCGCTCGCAATATGCGTGTTCGCGCACGCGAGAAAGCCTTTTTGTACAGTTCGCGATCCCGAACACGCAGCTTTTGCAATCTGGCAAACAATATCTCGCGAGCAACATAGACCCTTCTCGAAAACGCTTTTTTGTGCATTTCTGCACAAAAAACTCCTCAGGCTGTCATTGAGCTGTAGGTTTGGAGCAGGGAGAAGCTGTTATTTGTCTGGAAACCATTTTTATGAGAGGGATTAAGTTCCACAGACACTCCAACTTCCTCTTCCTGTCCTTTCCAATCACTTTCTTGTGTGTTATTGTGGTGGGGGGGCTGGGCATGTGTGTGGCGGCCATTTTGGGAAGGCATGCATTGTGCCTTTGCCATAGGCGTCCATTGACTGTCTCCCATTTCTTGTGGTTGTTGTGGGTGTGTGGCGGCCATTTTGTGAAGCCATCCAAGCAGTGTGCTTGCTTTTGCCATCCGGAAGGAAGTGCCCCTGACACTGCAACTTCCTGTTCCTGTCCAGCAGGCTCCTCCCACGTGCTTTGTGCATGTGTTGTTCACTTTCATTTGGATTTGGAGCTGGAAGGATCACTTTTTGTGTCTGTCTGCTGCATCACACCATTTTTTTGGATTTATTTGAGGAATTTTTGATTTGAGATTTAATTGACGACAAGTAAGTTGGAGAATTGGTGTGATTGTTTCATTGGGGCTTGTTTGTACCTACATTTTTCTGGGATTTTTATTGTTTTAAAAAATTATTGTTGTGGTGGGTGGCCTGTACTACTTTCAATATGGGCCTAGTTGTTTTTCTCTGCAATTTCAGCCAGTAGGGTACCCATAGGTCCATGTTTTGTGGTGTCTGTAGAATTTCTACATCATGTAGGGCATGGATGGCATAGGATTGAAATGCTAAACGTGGCTGTGGTGTATTTCACTGTTGGTGTGTGTGTGTGATTTACCTTTGTTGGATGTGTGTGCTTGTGGCCTAGTAGTCTTCCACTAGGCCCAGAGGTAGTCAGCCTCCAAGCTGTGGTGCGTGATTTTGAATGTACAGTTGGTGTTGTCTGGTGATTTTCCTTTACTCCACGGATGGCTTTGGATTTTGTTGCAAAAGGTGTGTTTGGGGTGCAATAGCATTTTTTGGGTGTGTGCTAAACAAATTGGGCTATTTTGGCCTGCATTTAAGGCAAGGGATTCAGCTCGCGAACTTTCGGTAACTCTGCACAGCGCGACAACGCGGACTTACAGTTTTCGTCATTTTTGCGCTCGCAATATGCGTGTTCGCGCACGCGAGAAAGCCTTTTTGTACAGTTCGCGATCCCGAACACGCAGCTTTTGCAATCTGGCAAACAATATCTCGCGAGCAACATAGACCCTTCTCGAAAACGCTTTTTTGTGCATTTCTGCACAAAAAACTCCTCAGGCTGTCATTGAGCTGTAGGTTTGGAGCAGGGAGAAGCTGTTATTTGTCTGGAAACCATTTTTATGAGAGGGATTAAGTTCCACAGACACTCCAACTTCCTCTTCCTGTCCTTTCCAATCACTTTCTTGTGTGTTATTGTGGTGGGGGGGGCTGGGCATGTGTGTGGCGGCCTAGTCGTACAGTAGGCCCAGGGGTACAACTCAGCAATCATCACGGCGGTTTTTTTTTCCTTGCTATTCTTCTTCCTAAGTGTACACTACACAGTACAAATACAACAGGATCCCTGGCCTTGTCAGTCTCTTAATGGCTGGCTATACTGTTGATGTTGTTCACTGACTGCATGAAATTTAATAATTGTGATGACCACCCACGAGACAATAATAAATTATATATTATATTATGGATCTTTTGACTGATGTTCTTCTGGGTTTTTTGCTTTTAGGTGCACAAAAGACAGAGGTGTGTCATCATCATCCACTGTTGTGGTGCCAGACCGACGTCCTGCTGCTGTAGTGTACACAACGTGACGTGTCAGCGACCTGACCAGGCATCTCTGCAACTTGTGCAACTGAGTGCTGTTTTGACATCTGTTGAAGATGCCCCCAAAGAAAGCAGGTAGCAGGTCCTCCGGTACCAAGAAAGTTGCCATGGAGAAGAAGGAACAGAAGAAGAAGGAAGTGTCACTTAAGTCTGGTGTGCCTCCCAAAACCTTTTTTGGTTCAACAAAAATGAGGCCTGCAGCAGCGGTGTCGGGGGGGCAAGCTGGGGGCAGCACCTCCACATCAGTGGGCCCAACCCACCAACCCATGCCCAAGCAGATGAGTGTGGAAGAGGTAGCCAGCCTTATGGTAGAAAGCAGTGATGCTGAGCCTGAACTAAACTTATCGCTATCTCAAAGTAGTACACAATCCACGCAGGAGGGAACATCATCAACACAGCAGATAAGTGGTCAACAGCCGCAGCTACCGCCCGCAATAGTAGCTGTTCCTCCTGAAGTAGGGGCAGTTCAGGAAATTGAGCCTCATGCAGAGGAAGAAGAGGAAGCCACTCCTTTAGAAGTTGCATTGGCTTTTAAATCCCCAGCAAGGAAAAGGAGGGTTAGTACATCAAGTTCTTCACCAAGCCCCCCTTCTGATGATCTAGATGTCACTTGGAAGCCACAAACAGAGTCTGAGAGGGAAACACATCACAAGAGCAGGCATGGCAAAAGGAAGGTTCCAGAAAGCCTTACACTTATGGATGTTGATGTAGAAGAGCAGGTTGATGATGATGATGAGCCAGCCATCACAAACATCACTCCCGGGCCTGAGGAGATGGAGAGCAACATTTTTACATTATCCAAAATGGATGCGAGGGATGTAGCACGCATACCTCCAACACAGGTAACACCAACACGACCTCCAGCTTCCATATTTACATTAGCAAAGGGCCGGCAGCGTCCTACATCAAGCACAACAAGCACCACCTCAGCAGAAGTAGGTAGTGGTCCTGCACAGAGTCAAATTCAACACACACCCTCCAGTTCATCCGGCATTGGAAGTGGGAGTGGCACCTCCAGCAGGAGACAAAAGTTAAGCTCCCCAGTGTGGGACTACTTTACGGTTAGCCCAAAGGAGGAGAACATTGCTGTATGCTCCGTTTGTCATTCCTCTGTTAGCCGTGGAAAGCTTGGTACAAACTATGGTACCGGAGGCCAAATGACCCATCTGAAAAAACACCACGCAATCCAGTGGGAGGAGCACCTTAGGCTCATCAAAACTGGAGCCATTGCTGTTGGGCATAAACGAGTAGAAAGTCCGCTCACGGTGGAACAGGAAGAAGAGGGAGACATTCTCTGTGCTAGTGGTACACAAAGTAGCCCTGTCCCCAGCACTGCAGTGGTAACGCCTACATCCTCAGCCACATCTCATTGGCACAAGAGTAAGAGCCAGCCTGAGACACCAAGGAGTACTGCTGGGCAAAAAAGTGCGACGTCGACCACAGGAAGGAATACCATGCAGCCTACCATTCTTAGCATGTTTAGTAGGCCGGAGGGGCAGTACGAACGCAATCACCCAATAGCACGTTTGTACAATGCTAAGCTGGCAAAAATGTTAGCACTGGACCTCCTCCCTTTTTCTTTTGTTGAAGGGGTGGGTTTTCTTGAGTTTGTGACCACCATCTGCCCAAAATGGAAAGTTCCCAGCCGCTACTATTTTGCAAGAGTTGCTGTTCCAGCACTACATCACGACGTGCTGGAATTGCTTGGAAAAGCCTTAAAACAGAGTGCTGTTCAGAGTATACACCTGACAACAGACATGTGGACCAGTTGCCAAGCCACTGATTACATGTGCATCACTGCACACTGGGTCTCTTTTTCGGGTGTTAAAGATAAGATATCTGACGGCGTTGTTGACACCGCTGAGATTTTTAAAGACACTCGCAAACATGCAACTGTAGCCATGTTTGCAATGGAGAAATCTCATACTGCTGCTAACATTTTGGATGAGTTTAACAGCAAGGTGTCGGAGTGGCTGCGACCAAGAGGTCTTACCATTGGTTTTGTTGCCACGGACAATGGCAGTAATGTAGTTCGGGCCATGAAAGATGGTGGGTATTTCAGGGTGCCATGTTTGGCACACTGCATTAACATTGTTGTGCAAGACTTTCTGAAAAATGAAAGCAAAGTCAGCAGCTTACTGACCACCTGCAGAAGAATATGCACACATTTCAACCATTCTTTTAAAGCCCGGAAGGAGCTGAGGGTGATTCAACGTGAGCATAAAATGCCAGTCAAAGCACTCATCCAAGAGGTGCCAACACGTTGGAACTCAACGTATTACATGCTTGAGCGTCTGTTTGAGCAGTATATACCACTTAATGCTTATGTCATGAAAAGGTCAGGGGATCCTACAGTGAAAGGCATGAGAGTTGAGATGACCCAATGGGACCTTGTCAAAAGCCTGACAGAGATGCTACTTCCTTTTGAGGTCTTCACCCGTGAAGTGAGCCGGGAGGACTGTACTATGGGCCAAGCTATCCCATTGTTGTACATGCTAGAGCAACAGCTGAAGGATGTGGCAGAAATGTACGCAGATGTGGATGACAAAGTAGAAGCACATTCTTTGGCAGACACCTTATCCGCTCGCTTATCTCACAATACAAGGCTTCAAAATAACATTCTGTCAGATCCACATTACATTACTGCCTCAATTTTGGATCCACGTTACAAATTATTGCTGCGCATTAATGAAGTCATTCCTTTTTCAGAATTGAATGTTGCCCAGTACAAAACTTGGATAGCTAAGGAAGCCACTGAGTTTGAAAACGAAAGGATCTTCATTAAAGGCCCGCCCCTCCAGGTCAGAAAAAGTACTGCAGGGCACCCAGAACGAAGTTCTACTTCAGAAGCCAAGAGCAGTGCGTTTGCCTCCCAGCAGTCAACACTGCCAGCAGCAATAACATCAACAGCACCAACAGGATCATCAGGCACATTTCCAAAAACGGCAGGGGATTGGTTTCTACGGAAAGGGTATTGCACATCAATGACTGATGCAAAGGCAAAAGAGGCCCAGGAAATCGGAGCACCCCTGAACATTGAGCGGATGGTTCAGGCCTATCTAGATGACACAACAGAGGTCTACATGGAGCAAAGCCCATTGGTGTATTGGTATGGGAAAAGAAGCCAATGGCCAGTGGATTGTTAGACGTACTGCTGTCCGAACCACCAGAGTTTGAGGACGAGCTCCTCTTCCCTGACAACTAGGCTTTCAAATTGTTCTCCCTTCCTTTATTTGTGTGTGACTGTGTGTATCTGTTTTTCTGGTTCAAAATCTACATTCACAACAATGCCATCAACAGTCTCCTTTTTTTATTTCCCTATTGGAGTTGCACGTCTGTGCATAACTGTCCACTCCACTCCTCAGGGTCCTGCTCCATGTTCCGTACTCTCCCTAAGTACATTTCAAGCAAGTCAGACATTGGATGGAGATGGAGAATAGTACAATACATGTTGCCTCTAACAGTCCCTCCATAAGAAGTGAAACGTGACTCCACCTATATTCCATTTTGTTTCCAATCCGAAAGAAACTCATCACTGACTGGCAGAAGGCTAGGCAGGCATCAGATCAGACAGCCAAAGAGAACACAAAGACAGGTAATGAGTGATTATTGTGAATGATGGTGGCATGCATTGCATTGGATGCTGGCTCACTACGAAGAATTGTGCATGCCATGAAGTAGAACTATACTAGTTTACCGACAAAGTACAAGTGACTCAGGTGTGGTGACAGTTAATGTTTCCTTGCTGTTTAATAATGACCACATTGTACTCCTACCACTGCAGGTGCCGGCCAATATCCGTTGCAATTTGGTAATATGGAATATATTATAAACTTAATCAGTCACTACAGACTGAGTTGGTGTTGGAGAATACGTACCACACGGTCACCATCATTGAGGATGCTGAGCATACTATCTTTGCACACAGTCAGTTGGATTGGAGAAAATGTATGGAATAACGGCGTTTGATGGGCTGACATAAAAGGTAAAAAGTTTGAACAAGAACCACAGCAGACCTAGGCTAGATGTCCTTGTAGTGGTGTGGACTGGAGTAGAGTGTAGTGATATGACGGACAGTGGCGCATTGATTTAGTCACTTCATTGGGAAAATTCTAGGTTGCTGCAGTGCATTTGACATTTCTCTGGCTCGGTCAAAATGTAAGTAAGGGGTAGGGTGCCTGGCCTGTGCCGCGGTTCTCCTGTCCTGTGGCTGTGCTGGCTCCTGAATCCTGTCCCGTTGTTGTTGTACCTTAATGCTTGCTGTAGAGTAGACACACTATGTAGCCTATCCAAGCTGCCTCAGTCTGAAAGTGTTCTCTCCAGAGTGTTGTCTTGCACTCCACTGTAATTGAGTTTATTGTTGTAAAGGCTGTAATTTTTCAATACCCCGTTTGTTTTTCCATCTACACTTACAGGCCGGCCGGCCCTTTACCCTGTGCTACAGTGGGAGAAACGACTCACACGTACCTTACCAATACGCATCAGGCAGGCAGTGATACCCAAGATTGATGTGCGGAGTGTCCATGGAAGGGAGGACCAAGAAGAATGACGAGAATGATGCAACTCCTCATTTGGACCAGGATAATACAGTAACTTTAGTATCATCATTCGTCTTTACATTTATTTGCTTGCTTTTTTCTCTTTAATCATTACGACTGTGTGTTGTGGTTTGTTTGTTAATTGATCCAACTTTTTTTTAGTTTCCTTAGCTAGCTTGAAAAATGAAAGTAAGCCCGGTAGAGCAGGCAATTGGGTTCGGTCTGAGCTCTGAGGGCGTCAGACAGGCAAGGCAAATTTCAATTTCGTCCCTGACTGTACTGTCTCATTGGGTCATAGTAGTTATAGTACAACTCATTATCTCATTAACCATCAAGTTATCCTCCTCAGCATGCATGCATTTGCTTTCTCTCACTTCATACTTTGATTTCTTTGATAATGGATCATGGTCGTCTTACAAGATTGTGTTTTACTTTTGTTGTGTCCATGCATATTGTCTGTTTTTCTTTCTCAAACCTTTCCCAAAACCCCACTTCCCATCCAATCATCAATCCCTAACCCTCTTCCCCCGGGCTGTGTGATTTATATTGAGGTGTGATGTGATGACTATGTACACCAATTGATCACACGCTTGCTGGGGCAGATGTGGTGAAAGCAACAGTAATTCAATTTCAACTAAGGCAGGGCAAGGATCTTCTTCTGCTTGACCACCCATGCTGTAGTTTACTTTGTGTTCTGTTCCACTCCTCCTCCCTGAGTCTCAGTCAAGTGACTTTCTCTTTCTTTTTTCAAACGCTATTGCCAGTGTCTACTACTACCACCACTATAATGGCATCTACTCCGTCAATTTGAGAAACCAACCATGCAGCCATCAGTGTGCCGAACTTCATCATCAATCACAGGTAAGATAAGTTTGGTGGGAGGTATGGACTAGGAGGAGAGACTGACAGTACTATGACAATTAAAAATAACTCAGTGAGGGGTACTGCATCTATCGGTTTGTGTGTTACAAAATCGGCAGATCTTTTAAATCAAACACTGGCTGTGGGCATGCAGCAGCACGGAAACAAAGTAAACAACCATGTAACTTACATTGAATTCGGAAAACTGTAACCCACCACAAAAAACATTAACATCATATAAATAAATAGTAAGTATATTTTTAATATCCCCTAACAAAAATAAACTATCCCGCTCTGACCTAACCCACCCCCCTCCCTAACCCCAACGAAACGAAAGTCCAAAGTCCCAATGTCCGTTGAAATCCCCAACGCCCACAAACCCACCCACCAACAAAAGGAATTAAAAAAGGGGCAAACGACGAGGTCCTCTACTGTCGGCGGGCCTTAAGGTGTTTATCCACCAGGATCTTGACCCGCTCCTCCATGTTCTCCTCCCAGCGGGCCATCCGGCGGAGCAGCTGGCGGCGAAATGCCCTAAAGTTGCTTCCAGGGTGGGGGGCAGCAGTGCTGGAAATCGAGGCGCGGCGGCGGGCAAATGCCGGACCACGGCGCCGTGAAAGTGGAGGCCGGGCCTGACTGGGGCCCGGGGCATTGGAGGAGGCTGCAGCTTCAGCCGCCTCCTCCTCCTCCTCCTCCTGAGCCACCAGCCGGCGATAATGCTCGCAGATGGCCTCCAGTTTCCGGCGCCGGGCCCTAGCGGCCAACTCCTTTCTTGATGGTTTTTTGGAAGGAGTATCATCTATATCAAAAAAGAAGAAGAACATGTTGGAGCCAATACTCTTAGCAAAACAGGAACACTAATCATTCAACACATAGTGTCACAGTATCACTAGCAAGCACAGTTCATAACATTTGGGATTTGGTGCTGGGGTAAGTATCTCTAATCCTACTTCCTTGGACTCTAACATTTGTGACCGTTTCAGACATTATTTATAAATATAATCGTACTATGTATGTACTGCGGTACACCAGTCGTGCTGTTCTTATCTGTAGTTTAGCCCAATTACATAACCTTGTTGTAGGCGGCATGCCAGGTCCATCAGCTAAGCTTGCACCCAAGAGAAACAGATATGAGCCACATGATGATGCAGACTCACGTTACTTTTATTTACTACTACTGTCTGCAGGTGGGGAAGCTCATCTTTTTGTCTGACGCCTTACGGCCGTTGGCACTGGTCATACTCTGTTACATGAGGGCAAATGGCATGCACAATTTCACTTACACCCTACCATGGGTACTACAAAAAGGCTGATTATTTATTTATCGGATCCAACGATCATTGCTTATATTCATATTATAGATGCTGCTAGTGCTAATACGATATACGACATCAGGTCGGTAGCGGTCGGTGGTGGGAGTGCTGCCGGTCGGTGACGTGGGAAGGTGCAGGGTGGGGATAGTAAACGATGGATTAAGGACATTCACAGGTAATTAAAGAATACATAAAAAAAAAAACATTGCTGCACACAGTAGCACACACTGCATCGCATTCGGCGGTGCAGTGCGCACCTTGAAAATAGTTTAATTTATTTTTATGTTGATTACCTGTATTTGGCCGTAACAGTAATACACAGTTTACTCGCCAGTGCCACCCACCCGTCCCCTCCCCATGTCGCCGCCCGCCAACAATCCCACCACTAACCGCTACTGCAGAGGGTACATTGCTTTCATTGCTTGTGTAACCAATATACATAAACATTAAACAAGAGATAGGCCACCCTTTGCAGGCTGGCTGCCCCAATCGAAAATACATTAATAATAATAGGTAGGGAGTGGTCCCCAGAGTGGGAGGAAGGGGTTTCCGCTTGATAATATATGACGTGCTTGCAAACTACTGCAAGTGTACTGTATGCTCATAATACTACCTTGATTCCTCTAGGCTTTGCTACTGTCGCGCAGTTTCTGTTACATTTTCTTCAAGGTAAGAATCTCCAGTGACACTTTCCACCTATACTGTCTCTTGGTGATAGTACATCCAGGCATACATCCATTAAAGTAAACGTCTATCCTTTTGTATATATCTCTTAACAAACCTTAGTTGGTTTCACCAACAAACACCCATGCTTCTGCTCCTTCCTTCCTTGCCTTGGCTTTGAGTTTGAACCAAAAACACCGCTGATTCTTGCTATCTAGTACTATCCACCCATACTGTGTCGCCCACCCAGGCAGGCATTCTTTCACCTTCCACCCATCCTTCAACAACCCATGCATCTGATCTTATTACTATCAGACTCCTATACATGCTTCCAACAACATATCCTTCTCTGCCGGTCAGTCATCTCGCCCGTCCTTCCACCCTTAGTGCTTTCCCTCTATGTTCAACACATCCATGAAGGTCATCTGATCTGAGTTTGTCTTCTCCATAAAACATTCACAGCTGATTTTGGAATCAAATAGAAGAGGCCATTGGTTACTCTACTCACGCTGGTAATGCTACGTAAAGGGTGTCTTCTTCAACCGTTGTATAATGTCGCACAGTACAGTGAAATAGTGAACACAGTTCCATCTAGCTGTAATGTCAAGAAGTAATGAATATAACTCACCGCCGCCGGCCACTGCTGCTGGATCCCCCCTGGGCCCTGTGTCTCCTGCAGGTGCCGCCAGTTCGCCTGCCCCCTCCGGAATGGCCGCATCGCTGGCCCCGACGGCACTGGTGGATGGTAGTGTGCCTAGAAAAAAGCATCAAATTTTTTAGATGCCTGTAAACCTCCCCCTATTTTAAGTGTTCACTTGGAACATTGAACAAAAAGTTAATGCGATGCAACATACATCAGCACTAGACAGTAAGTACAGTCAGTAGACAGACACTAGTAGGATATGGTTCCACTTCCTAGGGTCATCTAGTCCTACTCTACTCTTTTGAAAGTTAGCCTGAGCCATGAGTAACCCTTTTAGATTCATCATGTCGACTACTACTCTTTTGGTGCATATTATACCTGCCAGCGTATTGATGTGCAGTAGATGCCTTTAAGGCCGCTTGACTGTTGCGTACAAGTGAAGAGGTCGAAAAAAAACCAACATATTGACTTTGTTTAGTTTATATTGCTTAGCCATCACACATACATGTTACACTTTTTGGCATGACTGCAAAATGCTAGCATCATTCACCAGTATACTATCTAACGGCTAACTCGCAGTGTTTTTCTCATATATCATAGGCGAAAGATTCCCTTCTACAAACCAGAGATTTACAGAGCATAGTGGATGCAAGATGATGTAACCAGTATTTCTACGTTCTACGGTGAGGGATCTTCCACAATTATAAAGATCTTGGCTCTTGTTCTTGTTGTCAATCATGCACTTGTAAATGTTTACTGTTTTAATGTTAGGCTTTTTGCTGGCTTATTGACTATGGCTGTCGTAAATTAAATTTCATATTAACGATGTACAGAGTTTGATACTTGTTTCAAATAAACCTTTTGAACTTACACATAGACTCTGTGGTATTTGGTGTGGTGGAGTGGACTTACACAAGTGTGTGAGCAAAATGGTGTTTGTTATTATGTTCTGGATTGTCTCTGTCTCCGTCATCATCAACATTGTGTATCGTCTTCGTGGGGGGGTCGGGAGTGGGACCCTAATGTGAGACACTATAGCTAGTCTGTTAGGGGATCCTGGGTTTTTCTGACTGAGGTGTGATCAGTAAGATCCAACCTCCCATCACCACCATCCTATTTTGTTGTGCATAGTTCTGTATGTGGCTCTGCAGAATCATAGACAATAGTAGTATCATGTACTATCCGATCAAAAATACTAGTCAAATATCTGGTTGGGAATTTTGTTTGTGGTAATTGTCAAAGCCTCAACATTGAGAAGACTTGAAGAGGACAACCCAAAGGACAGGACCCAGTGGCTAGAGCTATTGGTCAATCAGAGTTTAATTGTTGCAAAGAAAACCGTCTATTAAAGAGTGGGCAACTGTGCAAGCTTCGCTACACACAGAGTAATAATAGTAATAGTAGTAGTAGTAGTATTAGTAGCACAGAGAGTCATAGCAGAGGGAGTTAGAAGCAACTTCGAGGCAGGGATAAACAGAATTAGTAAACAGATAGTCAAGGTCAAAGAAGTAAGCTTTTGTAAAAAAGATTCAGAAAGTGGAACCATAATTTAGAGTTTGGGAAAAAAAAGATGCAGTAACATAACATTTAGGGAAATATAAATGTCAATCTAACCAATGGAGGACTTACTGGGGCCAGCTGCAGGAGCCTCAGTAGAGGAGAGGTCCTGGGGTTCCCCCGCCGACTCCGACCCCGTCTTCTTGCCCCTGGGTGGTGCTGATGATCATGTAAAATATAATACAGAAAGAGACCAACATTAAGGAGTGCTGTGAGAAAAATAATAAATCATTTGGAAAAACAATAAGTCAAAGAACATTTTAGGAAACAACAAGTGCAATAAAATTGCCCTATCTAATCAGATGGATCGACTACTGGCTGCTTCCTAGTGCATTTACGGATCGTCTACTTATTTATGAACAATCCAGTGTTCCTTGATCATTCTGATTCCAAATACTAACAAAGCCTAGTAAGTACCACCTGACCTACACCACCTATTCCAGACGGGCCAATTGTTCACTAAGTCTGCACTTGAATTTTTTTCAGCCATCAAATGCATAGATGATGAGATGGAGGACACATGCATAGTTGCATACATTAGTGCATACATACAACAAATTGTGGGTTGGTTGCATAATGCTGATCTAGTTCTGCTACTGACTGACCATGCTAAGCCTACCACACACTAAACAAAGTACAAAAGGTTCGACGGAGGACTGGGGTAAGCAGCACTCAGTGACAGAGGATGCGTCACGCAGACCGCATAAAACAATTAGTAACTACTACTAACAAACTAAACCTAGTATCCAATATCCATCCACCACTATTTCACAGTAGGACAATGGAAGGACTAGAGTCTCTCTAGCAAATCGCATTACCTAACTTCAGTTCTGTAAAGTAAACTCTTACATAATCAGCATCAGCACAAGCTAGCGCAAACTACGTTGCAAACAAGTAAGAGTACCACCGTGCACCTGGGTCCTTAAATCAAAGAACATTTTGCTTTTTGGAACGTAATACCAGCAACGCTTGGCACGCAGCAGTAATCTTGTTGTTCATCTAATTTAATATACACAATCAGTTACTCACCAAGCCCGATGACCTCGACACCTAGCAGGTCCAACAGGTCCTGCTCCCGGTCCAGGATGTCGGACCACCGGTGAGCTAGCTGGTTGTGGGTGCGCCGGATCCCAGTGCACCAGAACACGGCCCGGCGCACCTTCGCCCACCGACGGTGCCGCTCCTGGGTAGCGTACACGGAGCCGGGCCTGCCGCCTGCTGCCAAGGTCAAGGGGAGGAGGCGCTGGATGAAAAAAACAAGAGCCGCCACCTCCTCCTCCCCAAACAGTTGCCGGGCCTGCACCCCTGCAGGACGCATTCTGCCGCAAGGCAGGCGGCGCTTCTCTGCAGGTCCCTTGCCCTTGGGACTTGGTGTGCCCTTGGCCATGGTTCTGGGGTGGGTGGGAGGCGGAAAAGAAAAGTCCGAAGGGGAAAAAAGTTAGGGGGAAGAAGATAGAAAGAACTTTATAAAAGTAACAAAAACACAGTAAAAGTAGAAATAAAATGCAAAATATAAACTGAGGCAAACAGAGAGATAGATAATAACTAAAAAAAGTCAGGAAAAAGGCTTTAAAGACAAAGGATTGCTGAGATAAAGGGAGGATACAAAAGTAGGCCCAGAAACATGGCATAGAGTGAAAAACAAGATGGCCGCGCCCATTCGCGACCGCGTGGGTAAGTTCGCGCGATATTTCTCGCGAACATGTACAATTTATCGCGAACAAGTAAAATGCGCTCCCGAACACGTCAATGCACATCGCGAACACGCTATCCGCGACCCGGAACAGGAAATAAGGCATCGCGAGCGGGCGGGACTATAGAAAAACAAGATGGCCGCGCCCATTGGCGACCGCATGGGTAAGATCGCGAGATATATCCCCCGAGCATGCAAACAGTTCCCCGAACATGCTTACCGCGCTCGCGAACAAGAAAAAGCCATCGCGAACAGGTTGCCACAAGCAACTACGCAAGCTCGCGAAGCTTCGCGAAGGTCGCGTAGTGCAATGACATCTTCGCGAAGCTTCGCGAAGCGCGACTACGCGAACTACGCCCAGGGTTAGTCGAGACCCCTAGAACTAAGCATTGTCACCTACTTGACTCTATATTTACAAACATACCTTAACTGGCCACAAGGGACCCTATAGATATTTACTGGTGGGACCATAAAGTAATACCTTTACAATAATCCTAAACAAGTAGCAAAGTTACCACACCACACTAACCCAGACTAACTCAAAGCTGGTCAAAGCTAAATATAGGAGCATGGGAGAACAGGCTTACTAATTCCACCCACGAAATGCCTGGAGACATCGCAGATAGATTGTTGGACTTGGCCCTTTTTGCAGGGTCATCCCTAAACTTTTTGCCCTTCTCGTAGCCTTTTTTCTGACATGGTGTTGGTGGTTTTAGGCCTCTGAGCACTTTATCACTGCTGTCCAGTGCAAAGTGCTCAGAGGCTCTCTGTGTTACATATGGTAAGATTATTCTACACCTGTTTGGCCTATTTAATTTACCTGTCAGTCCCTTGTAAAGTGGTATCTCAGATACCCAGGGCTGGTAAAGTAAATGCTACTGGCGGGCTTGCAGCGCTGATTGCGCCACCCACCAAAGAAGCCTTGCAAACCTATCTCAAGCCTCTTCCATTGCAGGGCCTGTGTGCGCAGTGTTACTGCCGCTGTGATGTGGCACCTAAAGTGTGTGCCATTTCTGTGACCCCCCTTTAACTGCATGTCAGTCGCCCCTAAGGTAGGCCGTACCTCACCCTATTGGCAGGGTGCATTGTAGGTAAAAGATAGGACATGTACCTTAAGTGTGTGACATGTCCTGGTAGTGACAAACAGCCATTTTGTTTTCTCACTACTGTGGGGCTGCCCTCCCATAGGAATGCATTGGGGATTCCCTGATAAGTGTTTCAGTGGTAATTCCTGATATGAGAGGAGCAGCGTGGTCAGGTTTAGTATATTTGGAATGGTAATAATAAACAGATTTATTATAACTGATGTGAATTGCATGTCTGGCTTTTGAGTGACAGGGGCTGGGAGGTGTGTGTGGCTCCAGGAGGGGCAGGGTGAGTCAGCACTAGGCTGAATAGGACATCTACATTTGGAGTAGTGGAAGGAGTAGTCCCCTGACCCTGAATAGGATTGTGCCTGCCCTGTACAATGCTGGCTCCGCCCCCTGTGATGTGTGTCTGATCGCCGAGCCCCCACCTGACAAAAGAGAAGAGGAGTCTGTTAAACAGAGTGCTCCAATTCCCCTCTGAACCAGTTTTTGCTGGTTCTCCCAAGCCCTGTACTGCAGACAAAGGAATGTGTCATATAAATATAGGGGCTGTGACCCCTTGATTTGTGCTGTTCCTGGACTTGCTGGGAGCTTGCTGAAGCTGGGGGCCCAGGAGGAACTGCCGTGAGGGCAAGCCTCCCTGCCGGAGGGCCCTGTATGCTGGTCTCCCTGGTCCCAGCTATGCCCCATGGACCCTGAAAGACTCTTGTGCCCTGTGAGTGCTTTTCTTTTACTTGCCCAGAAGAGGAGAGCTTGGGCTTCGCAGGGCGAAGCTGCAGCCCTTTTAGACGGAATCCCGACGTGGGGATTCCCCTGCATTTGCTGCCTTTCATGCTGGTGCCCACCCTGCTTTATGCCTTTGATTATTGGTGCCTATGAGCGGGTGCCCACCCCGCATTTGTTTTGTTGAAGGCGGGTGCCCACCCCACATTGTGGCCAATAAAGGAGCCGCCGAGATCGCAGGAGCCGCGGTAAAGGACTCGGACTGACCCGGAAGCCAGGCGGTCGTGACTATCACTGGGTGGGGCCGGACTCCGGAAATGAACGTATGCCTAAGCGGGGCTCCTGTGAACTGGTGGGAGCCCCGTGTGTAGTAGAAGCCAGGCGGGAGCCCACCCCGCACTGGCGAACAGCACAGAAGAGCCCGACCGGAGTCCTGAGAGCTCTCCCTGCCCAGCAAGCAGTTTTCCTCACGGCCAGCAGCCGGGATGAGGAGAAGCCTCGCGCTTCCCCGCCGCAGACCGGAGATGAGCCTGCAGAGCCGGTGAGTGGGGCTTCAAGTGGCACATGGTCAAATGCCTGGTTCCTGAGCGGACCCGCAGGAGAGCGGGCCCCTCCAACGATTGGGGCAATTTGGTTTACAGAGCCCCAGATCTGGGCCCCAGCGTGCCAGAGCCTCTTTGTTTATTCAAAGCTGCGCCACACCAGCGCGGGCAGCTGCAACGTTTGGCCGCATTTTGTTGTAGAGTCCCTGAGTGGGACAGAAGAAGCACCTTGGTGCCAAGGCCATTTCCCACAGCTGCACCGCACCAGCGCGGGCAGCTGCAACGTGGGGCACATTTGTTTACAGAGTCCCAGTGGGGACCCATCCAGAGGGCACAGTGAGTGCCAGTGTCCACATTTTTCTTCACAGCTGCACCTCAATTATTGGCAGCTGCAATGTTTAGGCCAGAGCATCTTGAGGAGTGCCAGTGGGGACCCAGGAGTCACAGTGGTGCCAGCGCAATTGCGCACTTTTGATGTTGCTGCATTGGCAGCCAAAGCCCTGACATTTTGGACATAGGGCATTTGAGTACCTAGAGGAGGCCAGTTGGCCTGGGGGTCGGTTGTAGGTTGATAGGGCGCAAGGCCCTAATGTGATTTATGTGAGTGATGATATGCCTCTAATGTGATTTATGCTTAGGAGGTTATTGCATAATGTATTTATGCATGTGAGTTTATGGTCTAATGTTATTTCTGCTTATGAGGTTATTACATAATGTGTTTATACTGGTGAGGTTTATTGCATAATATGTTTATGCTTATGAGGTTGGCGCATAATGTGTTTTACGCCTAATGTGATGCTGATTGCATAGTGTGATTTATGTTGCAGGATATAATGCTCAGTACAGTGTTTTTGCCAGTAGTTACTGGTTGTGTTCTACATTTACTATTTGTGCTTTGTGATGGTTCTGACAGTGGCTCAATTGGCCCAGTCATGTGTATATAATCCCCTGTAAATATTGCCTAGTGCCAGTTGACACAGTGTATATTGTGTGATTACTATTCTAATTTGTTTTGGATAATACAAAGGCTATTTCTATATATAACCTTGTGTGGAGTTCCTTTTGAGGTGTGCCTAGTGTGTTGCTCCTGTGTGTGTATGTTGCACAAACACTTTACACATTGCCTCTGGAATAAACCTGACTGGTCATGCCAAGCTACCAAGGGGGTGAGCAGGGGTTATCTTCAGCGTGTAACTCCCTTGCCCTGACTAGAGTGGTGGTTTCTGCCTGGCTTAGGCGCAAGCTCTAGCCAACCAGAAATCCCATGTCTAACATAGATACACCATATTTGAGGTGTGGATGCTGAGCGCCCTAAATAAGTTAGCACCTTTATGACATTAAGACAACAAAAGGCCAAATGACTCGGAGTCAGGGCACCATGGTTCTCAACGGTTCTTTTAGAATTGAAAAAAGAATCTAAAAAACTAGAAAGGGCATGGAGAAAATTATACATTGTCAGGATAACTATAAGAAGGCAGTTCAAAAATATAATTACACCATTAGGGAAGCTAGAGTTAACTATTGCTCCTCTAAGATTGAAAATGCATCTAATTCAAACAAAGAACTGTTCAGCTTGTTGAACAGCTTGATGAAACCCTCTAACAACTAAGCCAGACCACCTCTGTCTGAATCTCGTTGCAAAATGCTTGCCATTTTCTTCGTGGAGAAGGTTAATAACATCCTCCTCACACTTGTATGGGATGGTGAGGTGACTAAGCATCTCCAGGTGTTGCATGTTATCAGTACAACAAACGATTTTTTTTTCTGGAAATCACACATGAAGACACACAAGAAATGTTAAAGTCTCTAAAATCAGGTACTATTCAGGACCCTACTCCGCTGGATATTATGTTAAAAGGGGGAAAAGCAGTGATGTCCATTATGCCAACATGTTTAACCATTAACTACAATCTGGGACTGTTCCACCTGTGTGGAAACACGCCATTGCTAAGCCTTTACTGAAAAAAACCTCGTCCTACACCCTACAATGTGAAAACTATCAACGGATTTCCCTTCTCCCAGGACCCAGTAAAATTCTGGAGGAGTCTATGAATAAAAATCGTTCACTATATCTGGAGACAAATACAATTTTGCATCCTTTCCAGACTGGCTTTAGACCGGAAAGTAGCACAAAAACAGCCTTGCTTGCAGCTACAGAGGAACTAAGAGCTATTTTGGACCAAGGCAGGTCCACTGCACTGATTCTATTGGACCTGAGCACAGTCTTTTGTACCGTCTCACACCCAGTACTGGTTAGAAGTCTGGAAGATGCAGGCGGGCATCAAGTGTTTGAAGAAGCCACAGAGTCCAAAATTCACTTGCTTAATGTGGGGTGCCCCAGGGTTCTCATTAAGCCCCACTTTGTACAATCTTTATGTCCTCCTGTTAGCAGACATCATCAAGGCATATGGTTTTTCCACTATATCCTACACTGATGACACACAAATTGTCATCTCATTCTCATCAAACAGAAATAACTGCTTAACACAAGTAGTAGACTGGATGGGTGCAAGCAGTGTCTGAAATTAAATGGGGAAAAGATAGAAGTGCTGGTGGTGGGAAAGAACCCCACCAGGTGGATGGAGTTGAATTGGCCAGATATTTTTGTCACGCAACCCTCTGCTAACACTTTACCACTCTCCAAAAAGTTGTACTTCACTAGCTCGCAACTATTCATAGCCCACAACTATTCATTGTCCCCAGAATAAAGAAAACTAGGAGTGGCAGGTGCTCATTCGCCTTTCTTGTCCCCAAGTTCTGGAACGCTCTTGCACTGTAATTAAGAAAATAAAAGTCTGTACTTAAAATTCAGAACATTCTTAAAAACTGTCCTTTTCAGCTAATATGTCTGCCCCAGGCTATGTATCCTGAATGCTGTCTTTGTGCTTGGAGGCCCTTCTGGGTAGCCATGCACTTTAGAAATCCAATAGAATAGAATAAAATAGATTAGGAGTATTAAAAAATGGTTTTAAAAAACACTTATTTTTACTCTTAGCACTATTCTGTGAGCCTCAGACCTGAGTCTCTGGAGCAAAGTCAAGGTTTTAGGCCAACCGCCATGAAATTTTGGTTTGGATGCGGGCGGGTTGTTCCTTGTCAAGGTTTTACCTTTGCACTTGGAAACTTTTCTGGTTCTTTTTCCCATGGATGGTGTTAGAAATGGGGGTCTCTAGTTGGCAGAGATAGGTACCCTTGTCCAAATAGGGACCTTTGCTTGTAGTCAGGGTAAATTGGATACACACTTTAGATAACCCCAGCTCAACCCCTTGGTAGCTTGGCATAAGCAGAGAGGCTTATCCCAAAGGCAATGTGTAAAGTATTTGTACCAACACTCACAGTAACACAGTGAAAACACCACAAATGGACACCACACCACTTTAGAAAAATAAAATTCCTTTATCTAAACTAAGCACAACCAAAACAACAAAAGTCCAACATACACAGTTAAAAATATGACTTTCAAAAGGTTTCAAGAACTTGTACAATAGAAAACTATAGATGCGGGACTTTTCACCAAAGTACCTGTAGATGCATTAAAGTTCCAAAGCCAAACAGCCGCAGGGTCGGAAAACAAAGAGATGCGACACTCTTGAGACCTTGGGGAGGCGATGCGACAGTTCTGTGACATGCAGAGGGTGAGCTGCGTCGAATCCGGTCTGTATGGGCAGTGATGCGCCGATTCTTCGTGACGGTTCCGGTTCGCAGGTAATGCGTCGGGAAAGTGTGGCGCACAGGTACGATGTGTGGAAATCCAGGATGCATCGGCGATCGATGTGGCGGCGTTGAGTGGCACTGCGTCGGTCCTCTTCAGCCACGATCCCTCAACGCATCGATTCTTGCAGACGCGACAGGCGCTGCCACGGTTTTCGCAGCTGCATGGCTATTTATGGAAATTCTTCTTGCGCCGCGGAGATGCATCGAGAAAACAGCCGCAAGAAGAGCGATGTGTCGATTTTAGCAGTTCTTCACGTTTCTTCTTTCTTCCAGCTCCCAAACAGTAGCAACAACCACCAGAGACCCAAAACTGGCACAGGTGCCTCTTGGCAGGCTACAATTCACAGCAGCAGAGTTCAGGGGAGCAGGGGGGGCAGGCTCACTCCAGGCCCTTGGAGATCTCTTTCAAGCAGGTAACTCAGCACACAGCAAAGTCCTTCTCCTTTCCTTGGCAGAAACAGCAACTGCAGGCAAACCCCACACACACAGCAAGGGCAGTACTTCTCCTCCTTCTCTCCAGCTCTTCTCCTTGGCAAAGGTCCCTCTTGAATTTCAGGGATGATCTAAAGTCTGGGGTTTTAGGTCTCATACTTATACCCCAAAATGTCTTTGTTTTCTTTGTGCAAGGGGCTCTGAGACCAGTTCTAGGGGGCACTCTGCAAGTGCACAACAACATCCATTGTCAGTGTGAGCCTTGGCTCCGGACACACCACAGGGGGGCAGAGCCAGCATTGTGGAAGGCAGGCACAGCCCAATTCAGGTACAGGTGCGACTCCTCCCACCACTCCAAATGCAGATCAGGCCTATTCAGCCTAGTGCTGACTCATCCATATTCCTGGAGCCACTGCACCTCCCCAGCCCCTGTCACTCCAAAGCCAGACAGTCAATCCACAAACAGGCAGAGGCACACAGGATTGTTGAACAAGAATATAGCCACTTTCTAAAAGTGTTATTTTCAAACACCCAATTTAAAAACCATCTTTACTAAAATATGTCTTATTAAATCCTGAGTTTAGGGATACCAACCTCGATTTCTCCATCTTATCCCTATAGGAAGATATGCTTGTAACATGTTTCAAAGCATACCCCATTCTGTCCTATGGGGCAAGATAGCCTTTCTATATTGAAAAACGAAATTGGCAGTATTTCACTATCAGGACATGTTACACACACCAGTACATGTCCTACCTTTCACATACCTTGGGCCTGCCATAGGGGTGACCTATGTGTACGAAAAGGGAAGGGCAGGGCCTGGCAAGTGTGGGCACTTGCCACGTCGACATGGCAGTTAACAAACTGCGCACAGGCACTTCGGTGGCAGGCCTGAGACATCTTTTCAGGGCTACTCATGTGGGTGGCACAATCAGGGCTGCAGGCCCACTAGTAGCATTTGATTTACTAGCCCTGGCACAATCAGAGCACTTTACTAGGGACCTACTGGCCAATCATGGATAACCAATCACAATAACAATTTACACAGAGAGCATATGCACTTTAGCACTGATCAGCAGTGATAAAGTGCCCAGAGTCCTATAGCCTCCTGGTGTAGGTCTACCAGCTCCTCAAAATTGTAATCAATTTGGATCCTAGACCACTTAATTCATAGGATCCCTGGCATTTTCTTCTTTAGGCTGTCAACACTTGTTTCCCTACTCCCCCAGTCCTGATGAAGACACGCCTCTGATTCATATTAAGCTGCGCTTCCGCCTAGGGTTGATACGTCGACATTGCAGTCACACTAGTCCATGCAGATTCCCTGACCCCAATATAAAGTCACATTTGGGTCGTGTATTCATGCTTTATGGAATGGACAGTACAACATAATTGTTTTTTGTCTTATATGTTACCTATTTGTATAACATATGTATAGATTTTTTTTCACGTATCAAGATTGCACTTCAATCACTTTATTGCCGTGTATTGTGTTGTTTTATTGATAGCCATATTCATTAATTTGTGTACATAATACTCATACAATACAATTGCCATTTTTGTGGTGTGTTCCATGTATCCCAATTTGGTTCTTGAATATTGTTGTTGAACCATTTTTTATAATACGTACGTAATGTTTTGAACATACATTAACCATATCGATGCGAGTGACGGAGCGGTTCCGTCATGCGCGTCGGTTGCGCTGTGCGTATGACGGAACCGGGTTCTGACCCACTTAGCCTAATTGAATGCTGACATTGCCATTCTACAGGAAACTCACCTCACAGAGGTCGAATCCCTAAAGTTAAAGAAAGGCTGGGTGGGAGAGGTTTTCTTCTCTCCAGGTGATGGCAAACGAAATGGAGTAATGATACTTTGTCGTAAATCCCTCTCACTCTCGCTCATATCCCAGGAGTCAGATACTTGTGGCAGATGGTTGAATATTAAGTTATCTTTAAAGGGTGTTCCAGTCTCTCTTCTAAATGTTTACGCCACTACCTGTGGATAGCCTTCCTTTTGGCCCACACTTGCCAAACAAATCTCCCATTGTATTAGCGATAACTTCATACTTGCTGGTGACTGTAATCAGGTTTTTGATCCATTTATTGACAGACATTCTTCGATTCCCTTTATACCGAATAAATCTCACAAATCCTTTGTTCATGTCATAACTCAACATAAGCTCCTCGATGCTTGGAGACTTTGCAACCCGGTCACCAGGGAATTTACTTTTTACTCCCCTTCCCATCATTCCCAATCCAGAATTGATTATATTTTTGTTTCCCATAATATCTCGCAAACTCCTACCCACGCAGAAATAGGCCCTATTTTTTTATCAGACCATGCCCCTCTTTCTATTGGTGTTGACATTTTACCTAAAATCACAGGCCCCAGGAGGTGGCGTTTCAACAACTCCCTACTTCTAGACCAAAAATGTACTGCTTCCTTCACCACCTTTTTTGATGAATTTTTCACGATTAATCATACCGACTCAATGCCCTTTTCTACTCTATGGGATGCTTTTAAAGACTCGGCTAGGGATTTTATATCAACCTATGTAGCTAGGAAATGTAGGGTTGCTCGTGAGCAGACTATGGACCTCCTCCACAACATTAAGAGACTGGAGCACTCTTATTACACCTCACATACAGAGGAGTGTTTAACTGCCCTTATCAAAGCCAAAATGCAGTTTAATAAAAAATCCATGGAAGATGCCTCTTTATATTTGTTAAAATCTAGTGCTAAATTTTACGGTGGAAAGAATAAAGCTGGGAAACTTTTGGCCAATTACTTGAAAGTTAAGCATAACAAACTGAACATTGAATCTATTTATGATGTACATTCAGATTTAAAGTTTAAGGATGATGATATTTTACATGAATTTTCTCTTTTTTACAAAACATTGTATGCTTCTGAAACAAAACCCACTGACCACACTTTATCACATTTTTTCTCCACAATTCACAAGCCTCAGGATGCTCTTCCAGATTTAACTTCCTTAGAATTAGATTTAATGCAGCAAGAGTTGTTGAGCGCCCTTCAATCTCTTAAATGTGACAAAGCTCCTGGACCTAATGGTTTTACTGTTGAATTTTACTCACATTTCTCTAATCTCTTACTGCCCAAATTGCACTTGCTAATTCATTTTTTCATTCAGTCAGGACATTCATCTGGTTCTTTCTCGGAGGCTCATATTTGTCTTATTCCCAAAGAAGATAAAGACTCCAAAAACTGTAAGAACTATAGGCCTATATCATTGGTAAACATCAATTACAAGATTTTCTCTAAGGCATTAGCCTTACGATTGGATTCTTACTTACCAGACCTGCTAGGGATTGAACAATCTGGATTTGTCAAAGGTCCATATATAACTGATAATACCCGACTCCTGTTTAACGTCTTGTCGAAATCCCCACGTCTCCAAGACTCTTTAGCTGCAATAGCACTAGATGCTGAAAAGGCGTTCGACAGAGTTGAATTGTTGTACCTGTTTCATACTCTCAAATGGTTTGGCTTTGGTTCTAAATTTATTTCCCTAATTTCTCTCCTTTATTCTAGCCCTAGAGCGGCTGTTTGCGCTAATGGGCTGATTTCCTCATTTTTTTATCTGGGAAGAGGAGTGCGCCAGGGTTGCCCTTTGTCACATTTTTTTTTAAATCTGGCTTTGGAACCATTCTTATCAAAACTGCGTCAGAATCCCAATTTACATGGCTTTAAAGCACGACACTCTCATATCAAACTTGCAGCATATGCAGACGATATCCTGCTCTTCATGTCACAACCAATTGATTCAATCCCTGCTTTCCTGGAGGAGGTGCGAGCTTACTCCAGCATTTCAGGATATAAGTTGAATAAGGATAAATGTGAGACTTTGCCTTTAACAAAATATACCTTTAAACCGGATTTTGTGACCTCTATTTTCACCTGGAGCCCTAATCATATTAAATATTTAGGTTTATTTATCACATCTTCACTATCAGACACAGTATCATTATGTATGAATAAATGTATTCAAAAGATTTCGGATCTAACTACCAAATGGCACCCACTTTACTTATCATGGTGAGGCCGACTAGACACTATTAAGATGATGTTATCACCCATAATTATATATACCATATCTAACATCCCGGTTCCCATTGCAACAAATTTCTTTAGGAGGATTAACTCTATTCTCTCTTCCTTCCTCTGGAATAAGAAGAAACCCCGAATGTCTTTACTTAGATTATCACGCCCCAAGATTTAGGGCGTTGTCAATTTTCCTGATTTCCCCACTTACCAAAAGGCATTCCTTTTACGTCAAGCCTCTTTGTGGTTACGCGATCCTAAACAGAGTTGTCTTTTATGGACCACAACTGAGCGTCTTTTTTTATCCTCCTTCTCCTTTGCTGAATATCTTTCATTCTCCCGTAAACCACACGCCTTATCCACTCCCATAATCAAATTGACCTCCAAGTTATTACTGCCTTTATTCCCTTTTCCTTACAACACCACTGATTCCTTTCTTAATTCCACAATATGGCACAATAAAAGTTTGCTTATCCGGAATAAACCATTCTAGTGGAAATTATGGCAGCAGAGAGGTCTCATCTGGATATATCAGCTTTTTTCACACTCAGATTTTTTATCTTTTCCCTCACTTAGTCACTCATTTAACTTACCTGCTTCATTTATACACTAATACCTCTTACTTAAAAAAGCTGTTTTGGATGCATATGCCCGGTTGACAACGACACCCAGTGCTTCAACTATCCTGGATTCCTCCTCACAATTACGAACCCTGTTAATGGCATCACCTAAGGCTTCCACATTATATAATTTTCTACATGGTACAGGTACAATTCGACAGAAATCCAAAATTGAAGAGGCTTGGGAGCAAGACTTAACAATCTCTTGGTCAGTGTCTCTATGGGATAAACTATGGATTAAGATTCGCAAGTCTTCTAGAGCTGCGAGCACAACGCAAACACTGTTTTTTATCTATAATAGACTTTTGTTATCACCTATTGCTTTGAGTAAGAACTATACTACTGTACCTGATGTTTGTTGGACTTGCTCCACTCCAAAGGCTGATTTATTTAATCTGTTATTATCTTGTCCCACTGTACTTACTTTTTGGAAACAAGTTTGGGCACAAATTAATTTGATTTTTGGTACTGCTTTTCCTTTTTCCTACATTCATGTTTTTCTAGGAAGTTTGTCATCTTGCTGGGAAAATATTATGTTTAATGTTAAAATTGTTGATTTACTACTAGCAGTTGCATTTCAGCAAATTACAGCAAATTGGAAAGACTCTTCTAAAATTTCTTATAGGGCATGGTGGTATGATGTTTGCCATAATCACAGGTTGGATACTTCTTTTGTATACCCAATACATTTAGCAACGAAAAGGCTAGATTTATGGTCACCTATCACAATTTACTTAGATACAAGTGCTAAACGTTCTTTTCAACTACATCCAATCCAACAAGAAGTTTCTAAACCCCCTTGAACACCCCTGTTGGTTCCCAAATTACTTGATATTTTACTATTTAGGTCATTGCCTTCAACATTTTCTTTCTCTTATTTTCATTTCCAACCCAATTCATTAATTATATTGTAACTTTTCCTTTGTGAGACATGTATTTAACATGGTGTAAACTGTTGAGATATTTTGCATTTCTTGTTAATATACTCTTTTTGAACTGAAAAAAATTGTTTTTTGGTAGTTACACATTGTTGAGTTAAGAAATGTACATTACGATTCATTGTGCGGTTAACTATGGTATCTGACTGATGATAAAATACATTTTATTGAAACATATTCCCCTCCTGGTGAAGTATCAACATTCTCCTGCTCACTAGCATCTCAGTGAACTCACAGTAATCACCTAATTAGGGCGATTCTCCGATGGGATAATAGGACGCTTCCTTGAAATACATTTCCTAAGTATTTGCCCTGCTTCCTCGCCATCTGAGAACAATTACAGGACCTCCATGTAACAAAGCCCGTCCATTTAATTGTATTTATCCTTCATGTGATGCAGCTGTAGTCTCTGTTACTTATTTCCTAACAACATGGCAGTCTTCCGATTAACATTGGAAGCATTTTACTTTGTTTAATAGGAGCAGTGTTTGGGAGCTAGAAGGGATGTTGTGCAGGCGCTTTTTGAGCTACGTGTCCTTACGTGGCTTCGGTATACCTAGGGGCAGATTTACAACAAAGTAACGCTGCACGGGGCAGCAAGTCATTTTGCTGCGCCGTGCTTCGTTAGTTTGGAAAGCACAAAGATGCGACATATTTACAAGACGCTTTTTCCTCTTTCAATGCGTGCTGTAGAAAGCAGCACGCATTGAAAGAGGAAAAAGCGAGGAGAAATTAAAACATTTCTCCTCGTTGCGCCTCGCTACGCCACCTCTAGGGTGGCATAGCATTCACACGCATCTCCAGATTTACGATTTCTCGTAAATCTGGAGATGGGTGTTGCGTGGGAACGTCCACAGCAACACCCTTGCAATACCCCTTCCACGAAAAGTGCTGTGTGTGAAGGGGCCATATTTACGAGGAGAGGAAAAGTCACGCTGGGTGGCTTTTCCTCTCCTTGTAAATATGGAGGAGCCCCCTGCGCCACCAGTACGTCACGAAAAGTGACGTAGTGGTGGCGCAGGGGACTTGTAAATCTGTCCCTTTGAAAGTAGATTTGGTGATGCACCTGGCTCAAAGTATGCGTAATGTATGATGTTTGACATGTGAGGATTTGATAAAATGATTCTAAAATATAAACTTTTATCTCACTGACTTTCCAGGTGCGCTGGGGTTAGAGTGTAGGATCCTGTAAATTGTGGGTGGCTCAATGCAAGGTTAGACATTCCAGCCTTAGAATCTCTGATATGTGAATATGTATAAGTGAAAGTTCCAAAGATTTACAGAGTTTTGACTGAGAATCTTCAAATAGACATCAAGAGCCAATCTCCCCATGTGAAACACACCTCTGTTATTGACTTCTTACTAATCATTAGTTTTATCTTAGTTTTGCAGCCCCAAAATCATATGCCCCTACTTTCAGTAGCTACTTGGGGGTAGAGGAGTAAAGAATGAGCCTCTCCTTCCTCTGTCAAAGGTAAGAAAAGTACCTCGACTCCTTTGACCTATCCCACTAACCTCCCATCACAAAGATAAGCAAGGTGTCTTAAAGCCAATAGGTGCAGCTTGTGGAAGGGATATTGGCTTTGGTAATGTGTTTTTCAGTATTGTACACTAGTGTGGCTGCTGTTCAGCATGGCTACAAATTAGTGGCATGGAGTGCCCTAGAGTGGAGTGGGGGAAGTAGAGTGTTGTTGACTGGATGTGTTGGAGTAGAGTGTCATAGAGTGGAGTAGGGGGGAGTAGAGTGCCGTAGAGTTGATAAGAGGGGAGTAGAGTTCAGTGGTTAAGTGGCAGAGAGTGTCGTAGAATGCAGTGTCGTAGAGTGCAGTGTCACAAACTGGAGTGGTGTACAGTGGAGTGCAGGGCAGTGAAATAGAATGGAGTGTGTTGGAGTGGCTTAAGGTAGTAGGGTGAGTAGGTATTGGAGTAGATTGGGGTGGTTTGGATTAGGGTAGACTGGTTTGGACTGATTGGGTTGGATAGGAGTGGGTGGACCAGATGGGGTAGTTGGATTGGAGTGGGGTGGATTGAAATGGGGTGAGGTAGGTTGGGATGTGGTGGATTGGAGTGTGGTGGATTAGATTGGTTTAGGGTGGGGTGGACTGGATTCAATTGGGGTGGACTACATTAGAGTAGGGGGTTTGGAGTGGGGTGAATTAGAGTGGAGGGGTGGATTGGACTGGACTGGAGGGAGTGGATTGAATTGGAATGGAGTGGATTGAATGGAGTGGGGTGGGGTGGATTGGAGTGGAGTGGGGTGGGGTAGAATGGAATGCAGTGGAATAGAGTGGAGTTAATTGGATTGGCATGGGATGGGGTTGATTGGAGTAGGGCGGTCTGGATGGGGTGGATTAGATTGGTGTGGGTGGATTAGAGTGGGGTAGAGTGGGGTAGACTGGAGTGAAGTGGAATGGAGTGGGGTGGGGTGGATTGGAGTAGAGTTGATTGGATTGCAGTGGGGTGGATTGGAATGGAGTGGGGTAGATTGGGGTGGGGTGAACTGGATTGGAGTGGGTGGGGTGGGATGGATTGGATTGCAGGGTGGGGTGGGGTAAATTGAAATGGGGTAGATTGGATTGGGCTGGATTGCATTGGGGCAGGTTGGATAGGATCAGAGTGGGGTGGAGTGGATTGGAGTGAGGTGGATTGGATTGGGGTGTGGTGTAGTAGATTGGATTGGAGTAGGATGAATTGGTGTGGGGCACATTGGATTGGATAGGAGCTGATTGGAGTCAGATAGATTAGAGTGGGGAAGATTGTTTGGATTGGAGTGGGGCAGATTGTTTTGGATTGTAGTGGAGTAGATTGTTTTGATTTGAGTACCACAGATTGTTTTAGATTGGAGTGGGGCAGATTGTTGTGGGATAGATTGGAGTGGGGCAGATTGGAGTGGGGCAGATTGGAGTCTGGCAGATTGTTTTGGATTGGAGTGGGGTTGTTTGGGAGGGAGTGAGGTGGATTGGATTGGGGTTGGATGGATTGGATTGGATTGGGATGTATTGGGTTGGGCTGGATTGGGGCAGATTGAATTGATGTGGGCGAAGCTTGATTGGATGGGGAGGATTGTGATGGATTGGAGTGGGGTGAATTGGGATGGAGTGGGTGGTTTGGGGTGAGGTGAGGTGGATTGGATTGGAGTGGAGTAGAGTGAATAAGAGTGGGCATATTGGAGTGGAGCAGATTGAAGTGAAGCAGAGTTGAGTGGGGCAGATTATTTTGGATTGACTGGAGTGGGGCCGATTGGAATTGGATACATTGTTTTGGATTGGAGTGGGGTAGATCGATTTGGATTGGAGTGGGGTAGGTTGTTTTGGATTGGAGTGCGGCAGATTGCTTTGGACAGGAGTGGGGCAGACGTTTTTGGAGTGGGGTGGAGCATTTTGGAGTGGATCATTTTGGATTGGAGTGGGTCAATTTGGAGTGGGGCAGATTAGAGTGGGGCAGACTGGAGTGGGGTAGGTTAGGAGGATTGTAGTGTGGTGGATGGGAGTGGTTTGGGGATAGTGGTTTGGATTGGAGTGGGGTTGATTGGATTAGTCTAGGGTGGATTGGTGTGGGGTGAGGTGGGGCGGATGGGAGTGGGGTGAATTGGCATGCACTGCATGATTATGTGTTTATGCATCATTTCAGAAACTGCACATAATAAAGAAACAATGTTGCTTTGCAATAAAAGGATTCTCATCTTTCCAGAACATTTCCCATGAGCAAAAACAAAAGAAAACTTAAGAGCAAAATAAGAAAAGAAAATTTAGCAAAATAAATATATGTAACTATAGAAAATAAATTTTTTTTTTTGCTCCTGCTAGGCTTGTTTTTGCAGTCACATCCCTTCTGTTTGCAGGGTACTAAAAGGTAAACAGAACAAAATAGTACCTCACTCACGTCCGGAGCAGAGGACGGGCACTGATTAAATTGAATCAATCAGTGCTTGGTCCCTGCTCCAAGACAAGAATGAAAATTATATTAGGCCTGCTTTGACGAATTACATGGGTGTAAAAAACAATGCCATGCCAGCCAGCCAACACATGGTAAACAACAGGTGAGCTCCAAACCCTTTTATGCATACAACAGTGTCTCACAAGCGAGACACATGCGCTAGAGCATGCTCCCACAGGCTCAACCCTAGAAAACACCTGTCTTTCTGCCACCTACCCCACCATCAACTACATTTAGTCTCATCAGACCTCCACCATTCTTACCTACATATGAAGAAAATACTTGGCCTCCTGCCACACATCCCCGAATTCCACGCATCGCACTGGGGTGCAAAGTCTACAAGGACACCGGGGCCACAGTAAGAAACCGACGCAGCACCTTCCCTTCAGTAAGGATCTGACGCATCACCTCCCCAGCGTGGCAGTAAGGAAACAACGCATCACCTCCTCTGGAGTAAGGACCGAAGCATCACCCTCCCAGGGTGTAAGGAACCGACGCATCACATTCCCTGCAACTGTTTTTGTTTATGATTTTGAAGCATCCAAGGTACTTTGTACTGAAAGTGTTGCATCTATAGTTTGATATGGACAGAACTGTTTTTGCCTTCTAAGGATTACATTTTAATTACTGTATTGTGGATTTTTCTTGTTTTGGTCTTGTTTGGTTTAGATAAAGATTACTTATTTTTCTTAAACTGGTGTGGTGTCCATTTGTTGTGTTTTCACGGTATTACTGTATGTGTGCACAAATGCTTTACACACTGCCTCTGAGATACGTGTGCCAAGTGACCAAGGGGGTGAGCAGGGGTTATTTTGTAAGTTTATCCCCCTTACCCTGACTATGACGAAGGGTCCCTACTTGAACAAAGGTGCAAACCATTGCCAACTAGAGACCCCCATTTCTAACATTAGTGCACAAAAGGGGTTTGTATTCCTAATTATAGGAATGAGTTCAGCTAGAGATATCAGGAAGGGGTGGTTATTTTAGTAACATTAATGTGTGTAGCGGGTGTGTGTGGGGCAGGTAAGAGTCTAGGGTCGTTCTACTATTTGTGATTTTTAGAAGAAATAAGCTATTAAATTTGAGACTGACAGCGAGTGAGAGGTGGGATGTGAGTCAGGGTGATTGATAGTGTGAACAAGTCGCTGTTGATAGAATTGCCATAAGGTTATTAGATTCTGAAATTAAATGGATTTGAAGGTATTTAGTATGAAGTGAGCTGGCTTGAGGCTAGTTAGTAGTCGTCTAAGTGTTCGCTGCCTTTTGATTGTCACCATTTGTGGAGGAGCGCTTGTATTTTTGTATTCAAGGAGTGACTAGAGGACAAGATCAATGATTGAGGAGGTAGAGTGCTTATGACTTGCAGTAGATTCAATTGCATCATTTTTCCACATGTAGCATGTTTCATATTCATGAAAATGACAAATGTTGCACTTACTTCCCACATGCAGTGATGTGTGAATATCATATGTAAGGTATTCTCTTGTGTACAAAAAGCACACGAGCTAGCAGCTATCTAAAGAGTGTGCCACATGAATAGTGCAGCCCCGAAAGGCATTTTCTTTTTGAACGAAATATCACGTGTGCAAAAATTACGCAGCCATGGTAAACATAAGGAAAACAACAAAAATGGTGTGATGCATAGCCCTCAAAGTGAGGTGTATAAAGGATTACAGTTCTGTGGTGGATTAGCATGCTTGTGGAGCGGATGAAGTGCTAGATTGATATAGAGTTCAGTGTCCTTTGAGAAGTAAGAATGGTGGTTAGAGAGATTTGTGATTGTGTACCCTGTGAAAGCATGATGGATACAGATGTACCCCATACGAGGGACACCATAGATTAGGCTATATTACTTTATTTTAGGGCAAGTGAGAGAGAAGTCATTGCAAGTAAAATGAGATTCAGTCCGAACTGTTACATATGCCGATGGAAGTGGTTAACATTCAGGCCTTTCCTGTATTTATGAAAGCTTACCTCAAAGTAAAGGACCAGTGAGAGAGAATTTCATAACGATGCGCCTAGAGAACTACATTATCTTGCACCATATCACCTTAGCATTGCCTCATTTGAAGGACAGCTTATTTAGGCAATATTAATTTTCTGTTAAATTGGTTCTAGATATTCAGGTTAGATAGATAATGAGCTCTATGAATAATAATTTTTTTCCACACAGCCATCTTTTCGATTGACACATGTTGAAGCTACTTCAGTGTTAAGGTTATGTTTTCAGTCAGTTCCAGGTCCAAGGGGTGGCCGGCCCCATAGTTCTGCAACCCTTGGATCTTGCCCAGTGTTTTCACTGGACAGACTCCAACTGTGGCTTTTTTCCGAAATTCAGTATTATTTTTGGTACTATCTGAAATTACCCCTGTCCGTTAATTACCTTTCAGATAATAACATATATATGTTCAGTTCAGTCAGTCAGTCAATTTACTTTATTAGTTGCTTACAATATAAGATCATAAAAGTACAGTAGAAAACATCTATACACGATACATATATACATAAAAAGATAAAAAGGATAAAAAACATCATAAAATACACCACTAGGGAGCAGTTAGGAAAAACCAGCTGATAGGAGCAGTTTAAAATTCATTCTCAGATATTTTGGAATTTCCTAATTCTTCGTGATTGAATTAAAAAGGATGCCACAATAAACAGACCATAGGATTAGGCAAAGATTGTAGAAAATACATTGCGACACAACATTGTTTAAAGTAATATTTACGCATCATAAATCTTTCACGTGGTTCTGCTTAAAATTTGCAAAAAAATAAAATATGTAGATTTTATTGTGCAGAAACACCATTTCAAGGACAGAATGGCAATTCGTTTATGGAATAAATTCCAGCTGGATGGGCCAGCATATATGAAATAAAAGTCAAACAAAATCGAATTAGAAAAAATCTGTGACGTGAATTTGTCACAGTAAAAATATAAGATGTTGGCCCTTCCTGTACCATTGGATATTCTAAATATGCTTTGACCGATACTTTTGTACAGTTTGCTTTCAGTCTTGCTTCAGCCCTTAATTTAAGACAACTGCATTTTATCTCTCTTTTTGGGGAATTCACACAGTCACTAGAGACAGTAAATAGACGTTCTAATCCTAAAGTGAAAAAGTAGATCTAACATAGGAAATCCACAGGATCTTATGGGCATTTTCCAGGGATGGACAGTGTTCAATTAGCTTTTGTGTGATATGGATTCCCTTCTCCATATAGAATGCCACAACATTATTGGAGCCAAGGCAATTGTGTCGGTCACATAAGGGACATCCAATTCTGCATGAGCAATGAAATTGGAGCAGCTTACGGGGAGGCCCACTATTTTTTTCCAAAATGTGATATCTATAATTTGTAGGACGGAGGGGTTAATGTAGCCCCAAATGCCTGCCCCGTAAGTTACTACCGCAACTGATTTTGCTGCATAAACTTTTTTTTGCCATGTCAATGGGTTTTAGCCCCAATTTTTAAATGAATGAATGGAGGCAAATAATACTTCTCTCAAGTGATAAACCCCTAGTAGCAAGCACATTTGGCCATGATGGGTGGACAGTTAACTTTGCCTAACTTTCATAAATTATTTTAACATCATTTGTCAAAGTCTTCCAGCATGGCCCTGCTTAGAAGTAAATAGTTACTTACTGATGACTTGTTTGAACATGCATATTTGTAAATCATTTTTTACCTCTGATGATGCAAAATTCCAACTGGGATATAGGTAACTTTATTCTCAAATCCTGTCCTTGGTCACAGTGCTCCATTTGTCCCCTAGAGATACAACTCCACTGGATTTAAAAATTAACTTCTTACAGATGCTCCTTGCACTCCAAGGGCCTGATTCACAAAGATAAACTTAAAGTTTAGTATAAGTGTATGATATTTTGCAATTTACAAAGGAAGTCTACGAGTAGTATCTGTATGAGGGCAGAGTCTCTGCACTTTTGGCAGGGACTCCACACATAAAAGAATAGTCAGTCGTAAAATTATATCTAGTAAAATTCCGTTGTGAGTTGGAAAATACATAAACCCTACAATAAAGTGTACATTTATAGTTGTGAATCAGGCTAAGTACTCTGCTTGACACCAACACTTCTAGAAATTTCGGGACTAATCCATGGATTGGACACGTTCATCAGAGTCTTGAAAGTTTGTCTTGTATTTGGAAATGGATGACATTTCTTCAAGAAAGTCTTAAGTGCCTTCTAACTCTAGTGAGATATTAGCCACATTTTAACTAAGTGTTGAGTATAGAAAAAAATAATTCTGAGGCGTGGCCAACTGCCGTGAAAGATGGTCGCACACTAGCGCGGCTCCGGCACTGCACACCCGCCCAAACTAATATCCGCCACATCATCTGGCAATCAACGAGTTGTCTGCAAGGCCCCTAACATTAGGCAACACGGGGGATGTCTTCAACAACAAAAACAGCAGTAATTGGGCGTTGGAATCCAAAGTTACCCCTGACCTGTGATACTGCTAGGCAATAATGGCACTGTGACAGAGCTGCGGTGTGCGGCCAGTAGAAGGAGAAATAATACAGGCGGTGACAAAAGGTGGTTCTGATGGGTGCAGAGCAGTAATTAGCCTGCTGGCGTGTGGTGACCAGATCGGACCTGGAAGAGTACTGGCCCCGGGGCAGCTGGGCCCTACAACGTAGGTGGGTTTTCAGATTGCCGATCGGCAGAGAAGGGCCTGGTGCTGGAGTCCTAAACTATCCCGACCGCATCGGTGCACTCCGGACTGCTAGACCTGCTCTTTGTGGCCTCTGTGGCAGTGGTGGACAGGAGTGAGGAGGCCAGCGATTAACCAGGGAGAAGCTGCATGTGTGTGTGAAGCAGACCATCCCCCCCGGGCAAGAGGTGCGGCGGCATCTGGAGAGGTTCTTCCTGAAGGCCAGGCAGGAAGGTGCACTGGCAATTGGCCTGGGGTACATGTGGGGTGTGGTGGGCAAAAACGCGACAGGCCGGTCAAGGCATTTGTCCTGTAGTAGGCGGCAGTAAGTAGCCTGCTTGACCCTGGTTCCTGCAAAAACAACAGTTCCTGGTTCCTGGACACACGTTGGTGGAGAGATGCCTAGTGGGAAAGGAGGCCACACGGCGACACAGACGAAACTTGACAAATAAACCCTGAAGAAGGGTGCGGATGCCAGGGACAGGGGATCGGAAGGTGAGCAGGTTGTGGTGCATCAGGCTGAGGACCAACCTGAACTGACCCCGAATGACATCATGCTGGCTATCACTACGGTCCAGACGTCCTTGGAGGCCAGGATGGACAGTGTATCGCCCGAGGTCTCCCTGATCAGGGCAGACATTCAAAACATGAACGTGCGAATCAAGGAAGTGGAAGCCAAGTCGCTCCAACTTACCAGTGATCCCACCCTGCTCAAACAACAGGTCCAAGTGCTCTCAGGTTGAAATCGCAGTTGGATGAGTATGAGGGGAGGTCCAGGTGCAACAACGTTAGAATTCTAGGGGTGCCTTAGCGTGCGGAGGGACAGGTGAAGGACTTTATTCAAGACCTCATCACACAACATTTGCAGCCCAAAGCTCTGTCCCAGTTTTTCTCTGTCGAACCTGCGCATAGGGCCCCGAGTGGTAGGCCGAAGCCTGGAGCGCCACCTAGACCCATTGTATCGTGTATATTTAATTTCCAGGATCGTGATGCCATTTTACACACGGCACGCTGTGCGCCCCGGTTCATCTCAACAATAATGCAATAAAATTTTTCCCAGATTTTACATTGAAAGAGCAAAAACAACGCCGGAGTTTTCTTGAAGTTAAACGTGCACTGCGCCAGAAAGAACTCAAGTACGCAATGTTGTTTCCTGCCAAGTTACGGGTCGAATCGGAGGGCAAGGCATGGTTTTTGAACAGCCCGGAGGACGCGTGGAACTGGCTGGATGGCTGGCGGGAGGCTGGGAAACACCCTAACCAGGAGCTCCGTGGTCCAGCGGGCAAAGTTACCCTAGGGAATGGAAGTGCGAATAAACCAGGCAACGGCATGGATCAAAGAAATCAGGGAGGCGAGGCATGTGAGTAAAGAACTGCAACTTACAGAGGACTGGTATGGATCTGGAGGGGTCACTCTGCTGCGGACATGATGTGGGCAGCGGCTGTCATTGATACCTTAATCAAGGGTGCGTAAGATAAAGTTGAATGGGCTGGAGAAGTCGTGGACTCCCACGTCTTAAATCCTGTGGGGACTTGCATATTTGTAACCATGCATGGGCCAAGCATGACGGGTGGTCGGGTGTGTGGGCAGTTGGGGCAGGCACCCTGAGTTAGTTACATGTGCCATTATGGGCGCCAGACGCTCTGCTTACTGGGAAGGTGGGTAGTTGTGGGCCCATCGTGCAGTGCTGCAGGGAGTGGGGTGTTTAGAGGGTTTTTTTTGCTATTGTTTTTGTTTGATGAATTCAATGTTTGTTTATGTTCCAGCTGAAGATTTCCGACCTTGGGTAGGCAGTGGGGGCTTGTCCTGGGATGTGGGGGGGTTGGGGAGGGCAATGATTGTGTGTAAGCAACACAATGATCATCAGCTCTTAATATGGCCAGTCAATCTGTGATGACATTGAAAATCTTGTTGTGGAATGTTAATGGGCTTGGGGACAAGATTAAGCGGAACATGGTCCTTCAGTAACTACGTAGACACACCCCAACCTTCTTCTCCTTCAGGAGATGCACCTACACGGACATTACCTGCCATTAAATCATTGAGGGTACACACTCTGGGCACACTCAGGTTTTACATCGGGCTCTCGGGGGTCGCGATACTTGTTAGAAATACAGTCCCGTTCATTCCTGGCAATCTGGCAGGACCCGCTTGGGAGATTTGTTGCCCTCACTGGGACTTGGGAGGGGCATTGTCTCAATGTGTGTTCTGAATAAATCCCCCGTAGGTTACATGCAGATACTTTCCCGGAACTAAGCACTACACTTTTGGACATGTCAGACGGGGTGTTGATACTGGGAGAGGGACTTGAATGATGTGATGTCACAGGAATGGGACAGGTCTGTACAACAAACTAGGGCGGCAGGGACAGGGCTATTGAGACCGTTTGCTTCTGCGATGGGCCTGTCAGACTTTGGGAGATTAACCAATCCTTCTTGCAGGCAATATACACATATATCAGCTGCTCATTGTAGTGGGTCCTGTTTAGATTATATACTTACACGGTGCACCCAGACAGGACATTTTCGTGGCGCCAACCATATGGCGAGAGGTATATCTGACCACTCCCTGGTGGAGATCCTGCTTCATGGCCCTATCAGGGATTACACACTTCCCCCCCGAAGTGCATCCTGGCTCCTCCGGGATAGGGATTTTCAGGACAAAATCAGAACACACACGCAACAATACTTCGATGAGAATACGGGATCTGTCGGCTCCCAATGTACACTTTGGGAAGCGTATAAAGTGGTTATTAGGGGCTACATTGAAGCGGATGTGAGCATCAAAAGAAAACAAAGTCACCTTAATTGTGATGAGCTGGAGAGGAAAATAGAGATGCTTGTACGACGTTGGCAAAAAAGCGAGTAAATTAATTGTGTGGTTAGAGAGGCGAGATCTGGACAGGGACTGGGTCGCGGAGCTCACCAATGGCACAGGTGGGTCTGTCTGCTCTGGCATGGATATTGCAGAGGAATTTGTGATGTACTATGAGCGGATTAATCAATCCGTTTCCACCAGATCTGCTGTTGAATCTGCCGAATTGTTGACAGTTCTGTCCTTGCCCACGGTGACATCAGATGACAGGGACGACATAGAGCGAGATTTAACGGTAGAGGAGGTAGAGGGGTCCATCAGGGACCTCCAGTCAGGGATGGCAGCCAGCCCCAATGGACTCCCCGCAGAACTCTTTAAATGTTTAGCATCTGTAGTGGCAAAACCCATGTTGGAGATGTTTGTGACCGCGCAGCAGGAGGGCCATTTGCCCTCTGACTTTCGAAGTGCCACAGTGGTGGTTGTCCCAAAACCGAATAAACCAAAGGAGCTCTGTGGCTCTTACCGGCCCATCTCTCTTTTGAATTTTAAAACAAAAGTATTACCAAAGTGTTGGCCAACCGACTAGCTCCGGTGATCTCCTCTTTGATCCACCCGGACCAGACCGGGTTTATAGTGCAGCGCAATACCAGGCTTAACCTTAGGCGATTGTATGGGGTGACGCAGGCAGAGTCTGCTGAAATGGTGAACCCACGGCGCTGTTATCACTTGACGCACATATGGCGTTCAACAGCATCGAATGGCCTTATCTCCAGGCAGTATTGATTAGATTTGGACTGGGCCCCAGGTTCATGGCATTGCTCTGTCTCCTCTATTGGGAACCTAGTGCCCGGGTCCGGCTGAACGGGGTGGTGTTTAGATCCTTCTTACTTCACAGGGGCATGCGTCATGGCTGCCCCTTGTCACCCATCCTTTTCACGCTAGCGCTCGAGCCTTTGGCGGCATGGATCAGAGGAGACCCTATAGTGAGAGGAAAAGATGTGGGGGGAATGGGAAGAACATAAATCGCTGTACGCAGACGATATTTTACTTTATGCAGGTATGTCCTGACAGACATTTCATCGGCTTATAAATATTATCCAGCTTTTTGGTACCTATTCAGGCTATCAAATAAATTGGAACAAATCCCTCATTTTTAACCTGGCCAGAGAACTTCCCCTGCTTACTTCTGTTTGTGCGGCGTTGATGCAGCAGGACAAGTTTAAATATCTGGGTATTTGGATCATGCACTCTGCGGAGGAATTCTTGCGCATGAATACCCAGGCGCAGCTGCTAAGTCTTCGCGAGGACATGGCTCATTGGTGACAACTCCCCATTACTCTCATGGGAAGAGCCGTACTGTTTAAAATGATGGCCCACCCCCGCCTGTTGTATGTGATACAAAATACGCCGCACAAACATCCGGATGCCTATTTTTGAGTTATTGACGGGGAACTACGGCCCCTGCTCAGGGGCTCCGGGGCACCACGGATAGCGCTTCAAAAGCTCCAGAGAGAAGTGTACGAGGGTGGGCTTGCAATACCAGATGTGCAGAATTATTATCTAGCCTCTCAACATAGAAATATCAATGGCTGGGTTTTTGCGCCATTGACTTAGCCCGCATATTGAGTAGATAGGCAAGGGCTGGGTACAAAAGGATATCTGCCGGCCCTATACCCGAATAGAGGGGGTAGAGGACTTCCTGTGCTCACTCAGATGGTGGTGGGAGCATGACACACTGCCACAAGGGCACTTGGGTGGAAGGGCAAGTTAACCTAACAGACTCCCCAATGGCACAGCAACGGGTTATGTGGAGTAGGGAAACTTGAGGAATTCCGCACCTGGAGTTGCATAGGCATAGACCCTTAGGGGGACATATGGAGATGGTATCGGATGTTCACGTTTAGTGAATTACAAAAAGAGTATCAGTTAGCAGAGACGGAACACTACCGATATATCCAACTGAAGCCTGCACTTCGATGCCATCTCAAGGATGGTGAAACCATACCAGAATACACTCCGCTTGAGGATCGACTGTTGCTAGACCCTATCCAATACAAATCAGTTTCTCGTACATATAGGAAAATAATGAATAATTTAGCTGACGCTCTCGGGGCGCTCCGGGCGAGCTGGGAACTGGATATTGGTCTGTTTGGAGGACGATGACTGGCAGGAGGTGATAGAGAGCCCCAGAGACATTGTAATACAGGCTAAATTTCGATTAATCCAACTGCGAATTTTGCATCATACATATTACTCCTGTATATTTCACATAGGATTGGGCAGGCAGACTCGGAGGCGGGGATGTGGTTTACCCGGTATGTTCTTTCACATTCTATGGGAATGCCCGTTGATTCAACGATACTGGGCAAGGGTAGTTGCTGTGATGGCGGGGTGCTGGGCATACACATACAACCAGAGCCGCGTTGGCTCCTGCTGGGCGTTACCAGGGAGGATAGATAGCCAATACACTCGAAAAACCTGGCTTATGCTTGCTGCGGGGGTAGCTAAACGCAACATTGCTCAGATGTGGGGTGCAGGAACATCTCCCAAACTATCAGATTGGAAGACAGATATGGATTGGTCTCGCCTTGCGGAGAAGATGGTGTAGGAGAGCAGAAGCTGCCCTAAGAAGTGGGAACAAATATGGAACCCCTGGGGGAAATATAGTGCTTAAGAACAACGGGATCGGATGGGGGAAGCAATAAAGTTACAAATGACTTTGGGGAGGAAGTAGCCATGCGTGGGATGTATGACCATTAGTGTTCTGTCCACCATGATGCCCTTACGAGATATTCTCTGTGCTCTAAAGGTCGACATGATATATGTTGAAGATCTGCTTGGAACTGTTTTTTAGTTTCCTTTTCAGTTTGTTTAGTAAAAAAATATATACAAATATTTATATATATATTTTGAATTCTATACTTTTCTAGTGGCTTGCTAGTGTTTGCTATTTTACAGCTCTGCTCAGTGCAGGAAAGGCATTATGCCACCATATTTTCCCTCCAAATGAATCCTTGAAAATAGATACATTTGCTTATTTTTTCTCCTAAAATCCATCTTGATCTTGGTTCTGGTCTGTTCAAATCTGGCCTGCTGTTCTCATGTCTTCTGACCCCACCCACCGCCTCAACAAAGCTCCATAGCTTATGTTCGCTCTAACAACTTTTTTCTGTGTCTTTCACGGTACTGTTCCCATAATCATAATTCGCAGCTTTTCTTTAATAGACAATAGGTACTATTTTATTGTACCATTGCCTTTCTATGGACAATGAATTGGGGGTAACACTGCGTAGAAATAAAGTAAAATGAAATAGGTCTGAATTTCCTCTTTTCCTGCCCACATATGCTGCTCTGCGATTTTCAAAGTGTGCCCACCCCTCCCCACCAACCCCACCCACGGCTAAAGCTTCATTTCCATCTGCCCTCGAGGCCTGCCCACACCCTCCTATTAGAGCGAACAAGTCATTTGCCCTGCCTCCAGCGAGGCACCCTCCTGCCTTTACAGTGGTCTATTATTACTCACTTCCTTCTAGCCTGTGAGTTCTGAAAAGATGTTGCCTGTGTTACAATCAGCCCTCATCACTGTGCCAAAGGATTATATTACTGCCTTGTGCGTCGATGGACACTTCATTTTCTTATTTTGTGCTTCTCTGTAGCGAGTGCTTATAATAGCGTAAAAACGTTCTAAAAGTTTTGTGTAATATTAATGTTAACACAGCTTGACTAAAATCCATAACATGCGTAATTTGCAATCTCCGAAGCTGAGGTAGCCGAAAATCGAGTGCAGACGTTAGTAGTGAGAAACATATGACCTTCCATAAACAGCTGCACAGGTTTCAAACTCCTCTGCTGGTTTCTGGCTACAGTTAACATACCATACATTATGACAAAGAGAGCTGTAAAAATGATGGCTATGTTATACGGTACAGTAAAAGAGCAATCTACCCAGACATGTATTTACTGCTCGGCTGCAACATATTTTACGTGCCGTTTGGGCAGCGTTTGATTCTTGCTAAGCACTTTGTTTCTCAACACTACTTTGCACATTAAAAAAAGAAATAGGATGTTGGAACTTATTAATGTCCACAAACAGCATGGAGCTGATCAGGCCCAGACTCTAGTTACACTGACATGTGCTGGGAATTACCCAATTCCCATAACCAATTCCAGCTGTTAAACTAGACTGTGTTGACTTTGTACAATCTAGTCCCTTTCATTGGGAACAAAAAATGTAATGTGCTTTCGCATCATTGGCATAAAGCAAAGCCTTTCCCTACAGCATCCCAAACCTTACACATTTTGAGACAGCTTGAAAGCCAATTTCTGAGAAAGCATAAATTCCGTATTTGTTTATAATAACTGCAGAACGTAAGGGCCCTTCTCTGGGACTAAACGTGGATAAGTAAATTCTCCAAACATTGGGAAATGTTGCGGATGCCCACCCAGACCTCTATAGAGCACTCTAAGTTAAATCAGAAAGATGCCCTGGGAAATTTCCTGAGGCTCTATGAAACCAAATTGGGATATGAAGCAGCAGACAGTATGGACATGTGCAAGTGACATCCTTCATTTAATGTGTCCCTACAAGACATCACACCTCAGTAATGATGAATGGTGCTGACCACCAGTCTTAGAAACCTCCAGCTATTGTGCTACTGATGAGCCTGCCGGCCTGACTGTGAGCACTGCTAATTGCCATTATTGTGATGATTTGTTTGACCTATTTGTTAATGCAACACCACTTCATTTCAGATGCACTGCATGGGTTGTGGTGTCTATTCCATATATACCTGAAGCAGCTTCTTCATTTAAACATTCTTCACTTTCTCCTTTAGGTAGGTCATGCAATTTCTTTGTGTGAGTGCACTCCTCTAGCATGTCTACGTGTTTTATCCATCCTTGTATTAAACTCCACATCATCATGTTGTTATTTGCTCAAACCCTTAGGCGTCACAATGTTGACTACAATACAAAAACAAGCATTGGCATAGCCAATAGGTCTCGCCTTTGGGACCTTATAAGTGTTTAGCCATGCAACAGTTGCATAACTAAATACTTATAAGGTCCCAAAAGCGAGACCTATTGGCTATGCAAAGCGGCCTTGTGGCCGCGAAAGTTGAAGTGATCGGGATCATGATCAAACATCAAAGCGGCCGCGAAAGTGAAACCAATTGCGGTAAAGCGCGGCGCGCGCGTCCGCGCACATGCACTGTAGCTCTAGGCTGGCTTGGTAGCACTTTTTGGAGCCCTCTCAATAAGTCTCGCCAGCCCAGCGCATGCGCTGGGTCAGGCGAGACCTAAAAAGGAAGTAATTGGCAATTCAGTGAGCTGTCTGTTGTATCTGGTTTATGTAGTGATAAGAACAGCAATTGTCCCAAGAGTTGACCAGTTGCGATTGAGCCTAAGAACCGTAAAGTCACCCCTCATGCTAATGATGCCCAGATTAGTCACAAGTGTCAAAGAGATGGGGCACATCATTCTAGAAATGGCACTTGTATGTAGGTGGAAGACATGGCATGCACGGTTTGAAAATTCGGGAGGGTCATCATGACGTTCTCACATGCACGCAACAATACATATGCAAACACAAAGATAGCAAGGTCATCAGAAAATAATTTATTAAATATTTAATTAATTATTTACTTAAAAAAATATGAATTTCACTACAGCTAAATCGTGTGGTAATCATATAAATCGCGTGGTAATCAAAATAAGGCATAGAAACATGCTATTTATTGTGCGCCTTTACATTTCTTAAAAGTGGTATCTTGTCACAAGAAAAAAAAATATTTTGTTACGATTTCTTTGTCAGAAGTCTTATTCTTACTTAACGTTTCATTTTAACAGTATAATTTTTACTCTGAATTATTTTTAGTTAGTTTAAATAATGTTTTTAAATCTATTAAATAATGTTAAAGAAAGACAACAAAGAAAATATTTATCTCTAACAACTGGAAGACTTTTTTTCTATAAAGTTTAATAGTATTGAGATTAAAACATGTTCACACAGAAAGAAAATAAATGTACTTCTAAATAAAGTTAAACAAACTAGGAGTGCAGCAGAAATAATGAGGAAGTCCTGTCTATTCGATTAATTCAGACAGGCTGCTACTCTGTTGGAGGGACATTTTCAGAACTAGGGAGGCATTTGACTTGTTTTTTTGGCACTAAACGGCGAAAAGCTATCAGCAGTTTGAAGACGTGCTCGCTTTCATCCGTAAAAGCATTGTTGACTTTTTGTGCAGTAGTCTTCAGCATTAGAATCTGGCCTAGAAGTCCTGGGCTGAACGAGGTGATGAGGCAAACTGTGCGAAAATGAACATATTATATCGCCTTTGGGATATACCAAATAAAACCGGTTTTCCTAAGTACTTTTGATTTTTGTTGCATGCGACCTCCAGCAGGGTTCCACATTATGGATGAATTCTCTATCAGTTGGTGACAATATCCCGGATGATGGCACGGGTGGGTTAATGTTTACAAAGGCTGCTTCTGAGGACTAATGGGTCTCTGCCCTGCTATCACAATACTACCAATAATGCTCTGAGGGGTCGCCCCCCCCCCCCCCCCCCTTATGGCAGAATTGAAGGCAGCAAGAACATTTGAAACACCCCTCTTTTGCCAAACAAAGACGCGTAAGAGAAAAAAAAATAGAGAAAAGTATATAGTGTGCATGAAATGAGTGGCTGGCAAAACTGAAGGTTAGAAGAGAAGATTCGACCTAAAACGATCTCATTTCTGTATACGAAAATGTCAAGCACTCCAAAACGGAAAAGATGTTTGAAGGCATTGTCTGTCAGACATTGACTTTTTAGAAGAACGAGAATGCCGCTTTGTAAGTAGATAAAGCCATCTCATATCAAACTCTATGGTATATAGTGAAGAGCGTGTCACGTTTCAATTTGGAAACAATTCCCAGTATATCCTGTTTCAGCCCAATTTTCTTTCCGTTCGTTCTATGATTATTAAAGGCCCTATATCAGCATTCCTCTTACTGGTGTACTTTGGAGGACGTTATGTCTCCAGATGGCCTCTGAAATTGCTTTCAAGCAGAGATGATATATACATGGTTTTCTTTAGGCCGGTAGAAATGTGATGTCCCCTGCTTTTCATGATCAAAGTGTGCAGGAGATATGTCCAGATGTAAATCATTCCTCTATGTGAATAATCTCAGTTAATGAGCTGCTCTTGTGATGCCCTGATTTTGCATATGGTTGCCTGCTTTGCAACTGGAAAGCCACGTTCGAGTCTCCGCGTCTGCTCAACATCCTGTGATTCGGGGCAAATCACAGGGGGTTTTCCTGTGGCTAAAAAAACACATAAATGTGTCCTTGTGTAATGTAACTGGTGCTCACTGAAAGCAAGTTGTTACACCTATAAAGAGCTACACAGTAAAACTAAAGGTTCTACACACTCAAAGTATAAAAGCCACCCTAAAGGCGCGCCTAAATCAGGCTAGGATCACGAAAACGTCAAAGCGGCCGTGCGGCCGTGAAAGTGAAAGTAATTGCGGTAAAGCGCGACGCGCGCGCACATGCACTGTAGCTCTAGGCTGGCCTGGTAGCACTTTTTGGAGCCCTCTCAATAAGTCTCGCCAGACCAGCGCATGCGCTGGGTCAGGCGAGACCTAACAATCGAATACAGCAGAACATGTGAAACAACTCGAAGCCTCCTTAAATGGAAGCAGTAGTTGGGCATTCATAGGTGGCAACGGAGGTTATTCCACCAGGTTCTTGCTTGATCTTAGGGTGATATGGAGCGTCTCCACATACTGCCTTGTGTGTGGTTGTGAAATTCTCAAACTTTACCCTTGCCTGCACAGAAAGAGAGTGCTTAGTTTTACTGACAATGGATACACAGCCTCTTTAGATTTTTTTTCACAACCCTGCTGGTGACTTTTGTACTTCTTGTCACTTTCAATGTGTTTTGGTGGTCATGGTCACTTGCATGATACAGTAGTCCAATTCTTGCATCATGATAGCATCCATTGGCCACCATCCAACAAAATGTTAAGGAAAAGGGTTACTATTAGGTACTCTCTCTAGCAGTAAGAGTGACCTAGATTAGTGTAAACCACCGCCAAAAGGGTTTAATGAATGATAAGTGGAATGCGTTGTTTGCCAGCAGATCCTTTCAGAGAATCAATGCAGGTGTCGACCAAGGAGGTGCCAGTGGGAGGCTTATCTTTAACTGGTCCGAGTTAGATGCATTTTCTAGGTAACCGTAGCACATTTTGTATGCTAGAATAGCATATTCATAGATAGAGGACTTTACAGACCTGTCAACTATAGATTTGCAAAACGATCAGTGGAAACTAATGGAACTCTACTTGTGTATAAATTGCTGAAAAGGCACAGACCTAAGTGAGTAAAGAGATGCATGCACATTGGTGTCTCACACCCTGTACTGTTTTTTAAGTGCAAGAATTGTTTGAAAATATTGGTAGATATAAACAATTGTGCCTAACAGGGAGGAGTATCTCCCTCCTAAATAGTGTAACTAGTAAACCTGTTTTAATGACTACAAGTGTTACATTCGCAATCTATTTTGTTTTTTTATAAAATGCAAAAAAAGGTTTAAACATTTTTTTTAATTTTAATTAAGTTAATTTCCCAAGAACCAGTCGATATTAACCTATAGAGTAAGTCGATATAAAAAAGCTACACTTGGAGCAGGAAGCCTTTTTTTTTAGAACTTAGTTTACTGATATGACAATTTGCTTTTGTTTGTGTGTCTTAAAAACCAAACCTATTTCCGTAATTAGTCTTTCAGGAGGCCGGCGACAGTCTATTCAATTTAGCTCCTCAGTTACAATTTGCATTTCAATAAAAAAGAATGGCTTGCAGCATTCATTATATTTCTGTGTGGTATTATTGTTAAACTTCGGTTTCCACAAGATGAGAAACAGATTGTGGAGCTAAGGTTAAGTTGATCAGTTTTGCCTGTTGTCCTCACGCTCCAATTTTTTTCTGCTGGTGACCTTGATGAGCCGCTATGATATCATCATCAGTTTCGTAATAACATTCAATAGGTGCAATAAGCCAGTCCAGTCATCTAAATAAGGATAACAAAAGTAAACAGCCCTTTACAGAAGGATATGATTTTTATGAGCGTAAGTTCTATAAGACGACAAATACTATGCAGAATATTGTGCCCTCTATTTTACTTGGGAAAAACAATCTAAAAAGGGTGTCAATTTCTGGACAAAACCATGTTTTGAAGTCTTTTTCGGGTCTTTCAAGTCCCTGGGATGGTGACAGATGTGTACCCCTACTCTGATGGCCTCAATTGCAACGATGTCTGAATTCCTGAGGATGGTTTTGTTTTTGTGGGCCCATGCGTGTGTGCCATGCATGTCTCACAAATTGCGGTCCTGTTGGAACTGGAGGGATGAACAGTGGCTACCCTCATAGTGGTGAACGGCAACTGCCTTGGCCAGGAGTTAAGTAGCATGATTGCGCTGGTGGTAGCATACCGTGTTGTGATCAGCAGATGTGAAGAGGCCTTTTTACCTGTGTCACTGAAACGAGGTCTACAGGCTCACTCATCATGGGTCTACATCAAATTAGTATGTAGCGCTGTGCAGTGCATGTGTGTTGTATGCATGGATTGGGATATGTGTTTCGGTGAATAGCACAATACATGGAAGATTCTAGGTTTCATTTTGGGAGACCCAGGGATGACTGAAGGAGTATGAGTAGGAAGAAGAATACCTCCAGACATAATGGTGGAATGCTGCATTCCTATGAGCTGGGTGAGAAGCACTTGAGGAAGAGAGAACAGACCCTTTAGTACACTTCAAACGGTGCTCTTTGATTCAGGGAGAGGTCACTGCAAGAGAGCCTGGGCACAACACAGGAAGGAGATGAGTCTGATAGGAGAATTATAAAGAGCAGGGCTGGAGCCATGCGGTAACCTTCTGATGCACAAAACACTGTGGCTAACACCCAAGTGTGAACTCTGATCACTCCTGCGTGAAATCTAAGAGGATTTGGCCCAAAGGTTTTTATGAGTAAACACCCCACTAACAGATTTCATCCTCTTGAAATCCTTATGGCTCTTGACAAGTCAATGGACCTTTGCCACCGTGCTGAAACAAAAACACAAATCATGCATCTTTCATCAACGGCCAGATCTTTAACTCTGTGCATCGGATGGCTGGGAGCCGTCCAGCGCCACAGTGTTCATATGCGTAGGATGGCTCCCGGCCGTCCTCACACATGGCATAGGATATCCCTCTGGTGCAGGCACCAGAGGGATTTCTTTCAATCAAAACACCCTCGGTGAGCTGGAAAAGAGCTTCCCCTGCGCCCAAGGGTGTTCTGATTTTTTCGCTGAAATTATGATCAGTGCACACATCGTGCTGACGTAATTTCAGGGAAACTAAAACTCCGTTTCAGTTGCGCTGCCTCAGTGCTCAGAGTGCAATCACAGCCCCTGTGCACTGAGGCAGATGGGAGGGGTATCATTGAAAAGGGGAGAACCTCCCTTTTCCAATGGTACCCCTCCTTAGTGGATCCCTGCTTGGGGATTGCCTCAGGAGGGATCCACCCACTAAGCACCAGGGAGGGGGCAGCAGCCCCTTGGTCAAGGCCTTTTGCTCACTCCATGTTTTTGGGCCAGATCAGTCTTTCTGCCCCCCCATGGGCGGCAGATGGGGTCAGTAGTCCACCATCTGCACCCCTCGGGGGGCAGAAAGCACACTAGGCACCAGGGATTATTTTTATGTATAGAGGGTTGGGGGCTGCCCAAAATGGGCATGCCAATGCTCCTACCCCCCCCCCCAAAATTCCACAGTCTTTCCGCCCTCCCCCCGAGAGTCATATGGGGCAACAGACCCCGATCTGCCCCCCTGGGGGGAGAATCCACACTAGGCATCAGGGATCTTTTTATGTCTATAGGGGTGACGGCTGCACAAAATAGGCATGCCAATGCCCCCATCCAACCCTCAACCTCTGATCTGCCCCGGAGGGGGGCAGAAAGTCCACTAGGCACCAGGAATTGTTTTTTTACTACTTAGGGGTGGGGGCTGCCCAAAATGGACATACCAATGTCCCAACCCCCCCCCCCAAATTCCACTGCCCGTCTGACCCCCCAGGAGACAAATGGGGCAATAGCCCTTGATCTGTCCGTCTGGAGGCAGAAAGGCCGCTAGGCACCAGGGACTGGTTTTTTTTTATACGTAGGGGTAGGGGCTGCCCAAAATGGACATGTCAATGCTCCCACCCCCAAAACAACTTGCCACAGTCTTTCTGCCTCCCCTGGCAGGCAAATGGGGGCAATTGTCCCCGATATGCCCCGCCAGGGGGGCAGAAAGCACACTAGGCACCAGGGATTTTCTTTATGTATGTAGGGGTGGGGGCTACCTAAAATGGGCACGCCAATGCCCCCACTCAACCCCTAAATGTTCCACAGTCTTTCTGCCCCCCAGGAGGCAGATGTGGGCAATAGCCCCTGATTTGCCCCTGGGGTGACCGAAAGCCCAAAAGGCACCAGGGATTGTTTGTTCTTTTATACATAGGGTGGGGGCTTCCCAAAATGGGCATGCCAATGCCCTCACCCCCCAAAAAATGTAACACAGTCTTTCTGCCCCCCGGGAGGCAGATGGGGGCAATAGTTCCTTATCTTCCCCCGGGAGGGTCAGCAAGCCCACTAAGCGCCAGGGACTTTTGTTTTTTTATCTGTCGGGGTGGGGGCTGCCCAGAATGGGCATGGTAATGCCCCAACCCCTCCCAAAAAATTGCCACAGTCTTTCTGCCACCCCGGAAGGCAGATGGGAGAAATAGCACCTTATCTGCACTCCCGGGAGGCAGAAAGACCACTAGATACCAGGGATTATGTTTTTATTATAGGTATGGGTGAGGTTGCCCAGAATGTGCATGCAAATGACCTCATCCCCCCAAAAAAATTAGCCACAGTCTTTCTGTCTCCTCGGGAGACAGATGGGGGCAATAGTCTCACATCTGCACCCCGGGTGTGGGGGCAGAAAGCCCAGGAGGCAGCAGGGATTATGTTGTGATTTTTTACACATGGTGGTGGACCTACCGAGAATGGGCATGCCCCCACTCCCAAAAACGTCTTTCTGCCCCCTAAAGGCAGATCGGGGCAATAGCCCCTTATCTGCCTCTCCAGGGGGGGCGAATTCCCACTAGACTCCAGGGATATGTTTATGGGTATGTCAGGGAGGAGCCCCATTGGAAAGGGTCGCTCCCCTTTTTTTTAGGGCCACATTTTGGCTGTTTCAGTGATATTTTTTATCTCATCTTCCCACAAGCAGGGCCAGAAAACCACTAGAAACCAAGGAGAGTTTGTGTGTGTGAACTGGAGTTTGGCTGACGGTCCTCATGTACAGACCTTTGGCTGGCATTTTGCTGGTGGTGTGTGTGGACCTGCACTTAGCTAATGGTGTATGTGGACTAGCGCTTGATGATGGTGTGTGTAGATTAGCGCTTGCCTGATAGTGTGCGTGGAGTGGTGCTTGGCTGGTGGTGTATGTGAGCTGTTGCTTGGCTGACTGTGTGCATGGATGGTGCTTGGCTTCAGGACCGGACTGGCTGTAGTGGGCACTGTGCCCTTCCCTTGTGGGCCAGAGGGATCGGTAGGTTTTCGTGCCATGGGAGCCGGTTTTGTCACTGGGGACTGGTTTTACAGCAGTACTGCAATATCGGACCCCACTAACAAAAGTGGGATCAGGGCTTTTTACTAGCACCCCCCCCCCTCCTTCCAGGGCCGGCCAAACGCCAATCTGCCAGGGCTGGTTGATGTTACCAGTTCTGCACTGCTTGGCTGGCGGAGTGCGTGGGTGGCCCTTGGTTGGCGGTGTACGTGGATAGTGCTTGTCTGACTGTATGCATGGACAGTTCCTACAAATCTGTATAGGATTTGCGCATGTAGACATCATAAACTAAGGGATTGGTGTTCAGACTGATTCCAAACACCCCCAAAGGATATGTTGGCCTGTAGACCAGATATCTCACAGGGATACTAAAAGCCCCCCAACCTCGCCGAGGAGCAAATAGTTTGTGGCATATCCTGACACCTCAGGGATCATGGAAACAGTACAGTACTTTTCGCTCAGTAAATCGTGCTCACTTTGTATCAAAAAGATACACAGAATAAATGATGGGGACGTTTTCAATAAGCATTTATTGATCCAGCATCATTCTAGAATAAAATGCGTGTGCTGCAACAAATCTGAGACAGAAACAGATATATACAATTACAAGCACCAATAAAGTAAATGAAAGGTAGAATTCTACCATGGTGCTAAAAAGGTGAATATGTAAGCATGCATATAGATACATGGCAGTAGTAATGTGTACTCCTACAATGCAAACTCTAAATAGATGTACCTAAGTGTACCTAGCATTTATGTAGGTGTATAGCCAAGAATCCCCGTAGGAAAGAACTAACCCCATTACCTGATGTGAGAGAATGAAGGGCCCCGTCTTGGTCTCTAATTATATACCCTGCAAGGTATGTCAGAACACTGCATGCTGGAATGTCTGCGTGCAGGAACTTCAGCGGCTCAAGTCAGCCTGGAAGTTTTCTCCTCTGGTTTGCCCAGCGAAGATGTGGTACTTATATACCCAAAGGGTACCCTCAGGGGTTCTACCTAGATGTGTCATGGTACTGTGGGCATGTCGGCCAAGGATGACAGAGTTATTATGCAGAAGATGGTAATCCTGTTGTTATACTAAGAATCCTCATGCTTCTGAGAAAACCACACAACATTTATTCAGCACCTAACTAGGAAGAAGGTCAGCGCCAGAACCGTTGTGTGGAGCAAGGAAGGACAAGTGTAGGTAAAAGGTCATACAACTACCTAGGCCTATATAGGGTTACATTGGGGTCCATAACAGTGGCGTGCATGGATGGCGCTTGGCTGGCAGTGGGCATGGATGGTGGTGTCTGTATACTGACTCTGGGCTGGCGGTGTAGTTTGCAGGGAAGCCCCAGTGTTTTCTTATCAGGAATCCCCGACAAACCTTACAAAGTCGCATCTTCCTCAAATTTCTATGTGTGTAAGTTGTAGGATCATCGTGCAGGCACAAATTTCCTACCTCCTAGCATTCTCCTTGGTCTCCAGAGAAAAATGATACCTCACATGTGTAGGTACCTACAGGAGCGTCAGCCTAAAAACGTATTAAAAAAACTGCCCTTTTGAACCTGCTTTGGGCCATCCTCAATCTCTACACATTTTTGGTCCTTCCATGTCATTGGCACTTGGCCCAGCCAAACAAGTAAGGTATCATTTTTATCGGTAGACTGAGTGGAACGCTGAGTGGTAGGGAATCTGTGCCGTGCAGTGATCCCACAACTTTCCCACACAGATAATAGAGGAAAATGTGACTTTTAAGATAAATTTGAGGTTTGCAGCGGATTCTGGGAAAGAAAATGTTGGGAGATCGATGCAAGCCACACCTCCCTGGACTCCCATGGATGTCTAGTTTTCAGAAATGTCTGTTTTTTTTAGGTTCTCCAAGATGTCTGCAAGCCCGGGACCAAAACACAAGTGCCCACCTATCTATCACAAAACAACCTGGTTTTTGAAGGGGTCATCTGCGTTTTTGCTCCCAGGCTAAGCTGCCATCAAGGGAAACCTACCAAACTCACATATTTCTGAAAACTAGACACTTGGGGGAGTCAAGGGATGTGTGGCTTGCATGGATCCTCCAACGTTTTTCCAACCAGAATCCCCTGCAAACCACAAATTTAGCTGAAAAAAATCTAATTTTCCTCACTTTTATTTGTGGGAAAGTTGTGGGATCGCTAGGCCACCACAAATTTCCTATCACCCAGCATTCCCCCAGGTCTCCCGATAAAAATGTTACCTCACTTGTGTGGGTAGGCGTAGTGCCGACCACAGAAAATTGCCCAAAACGCACTGTGGAGACTTCAAAATTATCAATCACAAAACGACCTGATTTTTCGAGGGATTCACCTGCGTTTTTGGTCGTGGGCTCAGCGGACATCTAGGGAAACCTACCAAAAACTAGAGGAGTCCAGGGAGGTGCGGCTTGCATGGATCTCCCAACATTTTTCTATCCAGAATCCCCTGTAAACCTCAAATTTAGCGAATAAAAGTACATTTTCCTCACTTTTCTGTGTGGGAGAGTTGTGGAATGACTGGGCCACCACAAAGTTCCAACCACCCAGCATTTCCCCAAGTCTCCCGATAAAAATGTACCTGTGACAGGCCAGGGCTCAATTTGTATTGTGGAGACATCAAAATTACACATCACAAAATGACCTGGAATTGCAAGGGGGGGGGGGGGGGGGCACCTGGGTTTTTGACCCTGGGCTCGGCAGCCATCTAGGAAAACCTACCATATCCAGATATTTCTGAACCCGGGGAGTCCAGGGAGGTATGGCTTGCATGGATCCCCCAACATTTTCCTGCCCAGGATCACCTGCAAACCTCAAATTTAGCTGGAAAGAAAATCACATTTTTCTCACAATTCTGTGTAGAAAGGTTGTGGTGTCACCGAGCTGACACAAATTTACTACCCCCTATCGTTCCCCCAGGTGTCCCAATAAAAATGGTACCTCACTTGTGTGGGTGGGCCAAGTACCCGTAACAGGGAAGGGCCCAAAAATGTATTGTGGAGACATCAAAATCACCAATTACAAAACAACCTGGTTTTGCAAGCGGAGTACCTGCGTTGTTGTTCTCTAGGGAAACCTACCAAACACACATATTTCTGAAAACTATACACTTGGGGAAGTCCAGGAATGTGTGGCTTGCGTGGATCCCTCACCGTTTTCGAAACCAGAATCCCTTGCAAACCTCGAATTTATCTGGAAAAATCAAATTTGCCGCATATTTCTGTCTGGGATTACCGTGCCAGCACAAGTGTCGTACCAAACAGTGTTCCCTTCAGTCTACCGTGTAAAATGATACCTCCCTTGTGTGGTTGGGCCAAGGGCCTGTGACTGGGAAGGGCCAATAAATAGGGATTGAGGGAATAGCACAGCAAACTCTAAGCGCTATATATTTTTAAGTATGTTTTTAGGCAATTCTGCATTATAGACCCACACAAGTGGGGTATCATTTTTATCGGGAGATGGTGATTTAGCACCACAAACCCTTTGTTGATACCATTTTCAGGAAAAAAAAACTGATGCTTTCGGCTTCAGCACTTTATACCCATTTAAAAAAACAATGCTGTATTTTGACTAATTTCTGGGTCCCCTCCAGGGGAATCCACAAACCCTGGATACCTTTAAACTCCTCAGGATGTTGGGAGAAAAGGACGCACATTTGGAGTGGATACCTTATGTGCACAAAAAGTTACTGGGGTCTAAGCGTGAACTACCCCAAATAGCTAAAAGATGCGCTCTACGTCCCTTATGAATTCAAAAGCGAGTCAGATATGCTGAGACAAAACTAATACTAGTGTTCTGGTGTGGCATACATAGAATATATCTAAACCATTATTCATTCTAGCAGTCACAGCGAGGTTCATGGTTATTATGAATGAGCCAATGTGGGAAGATGAGGCTAAGGAAGCATAGGCTTGAAGTCAGCACATTCTTAAGCAAGATGCTGGTGCTAGGCAAAATGTTCTAAACAACGTTTATAAAGCTAAGGGCAAGAGTCCAAAGAAAAGGCTTTTGGGCCTAACTAAAGGGGCACATCTAAGAATGATATCCTAGTACAAAAAATGTATTTATGTTATATTCATATATATTTACGCAAACACATTTTCCCTGCTTTTGATCTCTTTGCAAACTATTTGCGACATTAATGCCTTTTTAAAAGGATTCATTCAGGTTATAAAGCAGGCACATTTTCGTGCATGTATTTTTTTACCTTGAAAACATTTCTGCAGCAGTTTAAAATGCCTTATAAGGTGCAATTCTAATATGGTTTGCAAGTCAAATTAGATTTTTTAAGTCATTTCACACATTCCCATGAACTGCGTTGTGGGCTATCAGATTTGAAGTATGTCATGCTCTGGACAAGTGTTCTCTATTGGAGTCTTGAGGTGATGACATCTGGTGGAATATTAGGAGAGGTTTGATTGTGAAGGGAGCTGGAACATTTGAATAAGGTGCCTGTGAGCACAGGGCAGAGGAGTGGGCACTTCAAATGGAATCTCACCCCAACACAAACTTCAAATTCTCAGACTTAAAGCACATTTGGTGTTCAGAAATGGACTATAAGAGGGGGAGCTCGAGGCCCTCAAAATTGTCCGTTGTCAATCAGCCAGTTGGGCTGTGCGAGGAAGAGAAGCCCTACAAGATTTCAGCCTGCTACTAGGGATGGGGGCCGGTGCCTGTCATTCTCCCAGCTGTGTGAGGCGACATCACCCAGGGACACCCAAGATCACCTGCCACTGGAGCCTGGGGCACCAGTGCCTGCCTTCTTTCCAAGAACAGTGTGACCTTGGAAGAAGAGAACACCAGATGGAGCGAGGTCCAGTGTGGGTTCCTGGTGAGTGGATCCTTCTAGTGAGGTATAAGGGCAGTGGCATTGATTGGGTTGATGCCTGTGTGCAGGTTTAAGTTAATGATCCCATATGCAATAGGGGTCCACCATGAAGTTAGCTGTGGTCAGCATCCCTGCCGCGCTGATCTGGCATCAGCCCCTTTGAAGTATGGATGGCGGCTGTTAGATTTGCCTAAGCCCTCAAGGGAAAGAGTTTGCCATAATAATTCTACAAATGTTTTTTCTTCAGATAATTATTGTTCTCTCCGGCTTGCCCCTCCTATGCCTCTCTGACGCTAAGTGAGAACCTAGCAGAGTACATTAACTTTTGTATTGGCAAGGTCTATGGTGTACAGTGTGTATCTGATGAAAGTGAATCACTGCTACCAATTATTTTCTTGATCATAGCTAATAAAGAGGGTTAAACGTAAAATTAAAACACATGCCATTTTAGGGCATTCAGAGACAAAGTATATTTATTCACAGTCATTGATGCAGTTTTAACTAGTGTAGCAGAAAACAAGAAGGAAGTGGGTGAAAAGTTGATTAGAGAAAGTTAATGATATGTAATTATACTCACAAGTAAAGAATAATAATAACTATGAAAAATGTATGTGGCAAGTCTATGAGGCAGTGAAATGCAAATCTTCAAAGATCTGTGTAAGAAGCCTTGCGCCTTTATAATTGAGTGTATGTAAGAGTCTGTAGACACGTTTTCAAGAGGCCCTCTTTTTAAGGTCTGACGCTAGAGCAAAATGTATGGAAATGCAACACATTATCTAGTTCAACAATGTCGCAAATAGTAGCACCCCCATATTTTCATCAATATTCCTGAAGTATCCTCAGCGACAGTAAAAACCCATGAAACAGAGGAATGCGTGCACAAAACACTTTTGCAGTTTCCCACCATGCAAACTGCAAAATGACACATTGTGATGCATGCAGCCCTTTTCTCTCCTGGGAATGCACACATTTTGCATTACAATTAGTAGAAGATGTGAAGGGGGCATACCCTGCTATTTACAAGTTACGCAACATGAATCATTTGCTAATGATTCAAATTGCGGTTGCAAACCATTGATCAAACACTGGAGTTAGGGTTGTGCCTGATCCGCAAAGGGTAGGGTCAGCTGTTCCCTGATATAGCTTCCCCTTCATGAATCATGTTGGGTGGCCTCAAGGGAAGCAGACAGTATCCTGTGAACCAATGCATGCTCCCCCAATCTCCATCGCCAAGGGAAAATGTTTTTATGTTTTTTGTAGAAGCACATCTTTCCTAAGGGGTATGGACTGCTTTAAATATGTTTTGGAGTTTAGAAAAGCAAGCACAGGGATGGAGGTCAGCTGCTACTTCACTGCATGCTCCCGTCCCTGTGCTTGTAGTCAGTTTCAGGGGGGCCCTAAGTAGCGACATGCTTAAATTAAATTCATTGTGTTTTTTGTCAGTGCCTGTGAATGGACAATATGAAATGCAATAACTAGCTGCATACATGTATGCATACCAGTCCATACTGCAAACAGATGTTAGCACATCAGGACCCCAGAGCGCACCCATAATGATAAATTCAAAAATACCTTTAAATCAAGGGCTAAGTTCATATTTATAGTCAGGCTGTACAACTGTGTTGCAGATCATGCATGTCAAGTTGGCAGCTTTTCTGCTATTCCTGCAGTGCATATTTATCATCGTTTGAAGATAAAAATTGTAAGTTTATACTTATATCTTATACAACAACAGATCAGTTTTATCTTGAAAAAAGGCCATTATTAGACCTGTCAGCCTTAAGGTCGTCAGCTTCCAAACGTTTTACCTTACTTCTCAATTTTTTGCTGATCTCATTTTGTTATCCGTAGGACTCTGTGCACTTTTCCACTGCTATCCAGTGCTAGAGCGCTTGTGCTCACTCCCTAGAGTCTGGTAACATTGGCCTACACCCAATTGGTTCATTTAATTTACTTGTAAGCCCCTAGTACAGTGGTACTATATGTACCCAGGGTCTGTAAATTTAATGCGACTAGTGGGCCTGCAGCACTCAGTGTGCCACCCTTGTAAGTAGCCCTTTAAACATGCCTCAGGCCTGTCATTTAAGGCCATGTGTGCAGTTTAAACTGCCATTTCGACATAACAAAATATAAACCTTTTGCTAGGACTAAACTTTCCTTTTTAGGTCGAGCCTAGCGCCGCGCGAATGCGCTGCCTCTCGGAGAGGGCCTCTTGGAATCACTCCAGACATTCAGAAAGCTCTCAGAATGCTTGTGCTTGTGGTTGTCACATCAATTGACCTTTGCATGTGGCTTTCAAAAAATGAAAGCACGCAATTGGCCAAAGGCGGGTGCATGTCCCACCTCTTCTTAAAATGACACATAACGTTTTGCTCTCGGGAACGAGCAGGCTGGCAGCTGCATTCCTCCTTGGTCACGTGCTTTCGCTTCGCTTTTACTTGTTATCTGCTAAAGCAATTTATGGTCTTTCAGAACGCTGCCTCTCTTGTTTAACCTAGTATCCTGTTATAATTGATTTCCACCCTGCTTTTCTATGAAATACTTGTCTTGTATGTATTGCATGTAAAAAAGATATACATTTGTGTTCCTTGCTTTCTCTGTTTTTTTTAAAACTCGTTTAAATAAAAGAAACACACACACAAGAGTTTCTTCTATTCTTTGGCATCATTTTAGCAGCAGAGAGTGGGTTCGGGTGACTGATGAAGACACATCATCGTTTCTAAGGATCGCGTCTGTTATTTCATCTTCAGTCACTGGGAGCCGCAATCGCGGTGGGTGGCATTTTCTGTATCTGCGACAAAAGCTTGCATTGGAAGGCTGATCCTGGGGGAAATCACAGACAGTTACTGCTTGGAAATACTCCGCAATCTTCTTTCAGGAGAAAAACAGCCTTCCTAAAACTTTCAACTTTCAAAGGGGGGCATTCAAGCGGCCTGACGGAAAAAAATGCGTGCTCTGCGTTTGAAGAAAGGCCTCACTGAGAGACAGCAGATATACAATTCACCTTTAATTGCCAGCGTCCACTAGCCTGATGGAATTGCGGTCAGAGTTTTGTGTTGTATTTATTGCATGTAAAAAAGATATATATTCGTGTTCCAAGCTGTCTCTGGTTTTTTTAAAGCTCGTTTAAATAAAAGAAACACACAAACAAGAGTTTTTTTCTATTCTTTGACATCATTTTAATGGCGGAGAGTGGGTTCGTGTGATTGATGAGGACACAACATCATTTCTAAGGCGCACAACTGTCATTTCATCTCCAGTCACTGGGAGCTGCAGCCGCCACCAGTGTGTCATAGTCAAGGTGCTTTGGAAAACACATAGCCCTGTGGAAATTTCAGTTGGCCAGATGAAAGCGCTTTCTACAGTGCCAACATATCAACTGAAACTAATAGGCGCCAATAAGCATTTATGAGAGGGTTTCATTGTCAAATGTCACTTAGTTGTGCTATGTTATGTCTTATATTAGCCTGACATTTCAGCCATTGCACAGCACCTTGATGGCCTCTGGGTGCTAGTTTGTGCTATAATAAAACTTAGATAAGAAGTAACGGAATTATTAAGGGGGCGCGCCTCTTGCTGCCAGCGTTGCTATTTTAGTCACAGTATTTGTTCAAAAGTTAGTGTGTGGGCATGCCAGTGGGGGATAATGTACTGCATTGCTACCATGGGCACAGTGTATTTAAAAAGTGGACATGGACTTTTAACTTTTAAATGTCCTGTTAGTGAAAAACTTTGTTTCTCACTTACAAAGCCTGCCTTCCCCACAGGATACCTTTGGGTTAACCTATTGCATTTAGTAAGTGAAAATTTTCAAATGGGAGGAGCTATGAATGTCGAGTTTGGTGTCTAAGGAATTATACATTAAAGCCCTCTTTAATGGTAAAGTTAGGTTTTAAGTCACAATTCTGAAACTACCACTTTTTGAAGGTTGGCAGTGCCTGCAGACTGTATCCTGGGTAACTGACTAGGTGAAGCTGGCAGTTGTTTTTTGTATATTGCTCACCGACAGTGAGACAAAGGAGGGGAGGTGTGGGCAGGATGGGCAATCTCTGACTTGAAAATCACAAAGCCTCTGCCTGAGCACACTCACAAAGGGTTTTACACTAGTCTTTTGTCCCCAAAAATGAGCTGTGGCCAGGGCAGTGAGGCAAAAAATTCCAAACACCTATGGCAGTGGAAACCTCCAGAACCTTCTCCTATTTCAAAGCTGGCACCAAGTATAAATATTGGACCATCAAACCCAACTCTTCAAAACCCCTCTGAACTTATGGAGGACTCAGAAGGACTACTGTGCCACTTTGCAAGAGGAGTTGCTAATCTACTGCCTGAGTGAGCAGGACTGGGCCTGGTTTTTGAACCCGGGGCAGCCAGAGTGACTCGAAGGGATAGTTGGCCGGCCTCCTGATCAGAATCTCAGGGACTCCAATCACCTTGAACTCAGCACCTGGACTCTGCCTGCTGTGAGTCTTGCCCCCCAAGTAGTGCCACCCGTCCTGGAACCTTGGATGAGGGCCTGGAGGTGCTCTGCCTGCCCAGCTGTGGTGTCCTGGGCAGAAGTGATGAAGAGCAACATATCTCCTCTGTGCACCCCATCAAAACCGCTGCTGCGCTATGCATCCCCCATGCAGGACCTCGCATAGCAGCCCACTGCTTCTTGAAACTGCTGCTGCTGCGTGGCACATCTTTAATGCAGGACTTCACATGTCAAGCCTTCATCTATGACATCCTTGATGATGATGCAGGATCTCGCATCGCAAGCCCCATCGATGGAGTCATCAGAATACCACTGAGCAATGCATCTCCGATGTAGGACCTTGCATCGCCCCCCACAGTCCGAGGAACCGCTGCTGCACAATGCATCCTCGATGTTGATTTTTCCAATGCTCCACAAACAAGGATTTAAGGTAATTTGTTTAGTGGGCCTCAATTGATCTCTAAATCTGGCCTGCACTCCTTTGTAGTCAACCTGAGCTTGTGACTTTGTCAGGGTCTGTTGCAAGCAGATAACCACAGCTTTGTGCTTCTAAGTACTGTTCTAAGTACTGTTTTCACTTAAATATTTAAAATTGCATAGCTCCGGATCTGCTACTTGGATTTTTGTTCTTTTTGGTCTCAAATCTTTAAAAATATTTTACTCTATTTGTCGTAATTGGTGCTGAATTTTTCTTGTGTTTTCTTTTCATCGCATTACTATTTGAAGCGCTGCATAAATACTTTACACATTGCCTCTAATTTAAGCTTGACTGCTTTGTGTCCAGCTACCCGAGTGTTATGCACAGGTTAGTTTGGGGTTTGCTTGTGTTTCACCCTGACAAGAATTGTGGCTGCTGCTTGAGTAGAGTTTCACCCCCCTCAACCAGTAACCCAATTCCCTACAGCAATGAATTAATGCTATGTGTCTTGTAAATTGATTGAAAGGGCTTCAATAAATGTTATTCAAACTAGGCCTGGGAAAAACTGCAGATTTATATTCATCTGGAATATGTCTATTTTTTTTACTAAAATAGTGTACGGTCTGTATCCATGTGAACTTTGCACGTAAGATATGCCCTAACACACAGAAATCATATAACTTACCTGCTGAATGTATTTTCCTTAGAGTTTCTAAAGTGGGAATATTGCTTAAAAACACATGCTGCTGCATTACACGTCCAGTTTCACTATTTCCACAATACATATTCTGCTTCAACCAGCCTGCCACAGGTTGAAAGTGCGTGAAATATGTGAAACTCAGTGTGTTTGCATAACAAACACTTTGCAATGAACTATCTCATTAAATGAGTCAAAGGATTTAGGTTGGGAAGTGTGCTGCATGGGTCTAGAGAGGGTGCCTCCCTGACCTATATTTATCTCCTAGGAAGTTAATGGAAAGTTTCTATCTACATCAGTGAACATGACAATCACACATATCCACTGAGAGGCTACCTGTTTACTTGGATTGAGAAACTAAGGCACTAGGGCTTTGCTCTGAGGTTGAGGGGCATGCATGGCGCACCCCTCTTTACAGAGAGTGGCTACTACTTTCTTTACCCAGATTGTGGTAGATTGACAGTGGTGGCAGCAGTAATCTAAACTCACTGGTACCTGCACCCTAACACCCTTTAGGAGGCTTGGCCTACTAGCTCCCTCCAATGTTTGTGCTGTCTGCCTTACCTGGCTTATTTTTGCTTCTGTCATATGCAATTGAGTTCACTGAGTGAGGATGGTGAGCCATTGTGTTTATTGTGACCTGACATGGTATCTGTTCAGCAGGACATTCCAGCTTCCCCGTGCCCCTTCATATTGCTAGGAGAAGCTTGGTGGGTTGGGGTAGGCACTAGCTCTTATCTGTATTTAGCTAAGACTCCCTCTACTGGGATGGGAGGAAACATGCCCCTGGTTTTTGGGGCACTCAGGATGCAAAAGTAGCAGACCCCCTAAGTGGACTAGCCTGTCTATCAGGGGATGAGTAAGTTTGGCCTCATTGGCCAGTTGGTTGTTGAAGGCTGTTCTCATTTTTTGAAAAGGCACCCACAAGTGGTTGTTGAGAATCTGACATCCAGAGTGGAATACGGGGGATTGGATTGCCATTTGTGTAGACCTAGGAACTGGGTTGCACTTGGGAAAATGTCTCTGTGATTGATTACTGGTGAAAGTCATTTGTCGGTTTGACAGAAGGTGCTGGGTTTTAGCTCATCAGGTGGCATCCCAGAAAAGAACGAGCTGCTGGTGAGACTTGTGGAGGCTATTCGTGCTTTGGAACACAAGGACACTGCAGGCAGCTGCTCAAGATAAAGAAACTTGCTGCACATCAACATCGAGGGAGATGAGGGAGCACCATATCGTCCCTGAAGTAGAGGCTGCTTCAACCCTGACCATCCTGTGTACTCTGGGAGCCTGTGGGTGCTTTCAGTTATCATTTGTAGCTGTGGGAAGAGTGCCCTGGTGAAGAACCCACTGTTTGAACCATTTTTCCATGACAAATGACTTGCATAGTTTCCAGCATTGTTCTTGCTTGCCCTGCACTAGTAGCAAGTAGCCCCGACCCCATAGATGCCCAGCTATTAGACAGACTGTGACCAGTGACCTCTGTGATTCAGGCCCCAACCCCTTGGTGTCATACGAAGTTATTAGGGTGTAGTGACACCCTGGCCAGACACTGCCCTCCTACAGCTAACCCAGTGACTACTAGACTAATGGGACTCCAGCAACTGTGCCAAGATCCCATGCACCCCTATCCAGACTCCTCGCACCACCCAGTGCAGTGTCCTCACCAAGAAGGGTGGGCACTTTTGTAGCTTTGAGTGACCGGACAGTGGGTGGACCAGGAATATTTGAATTCATATCAAACTGAAGCCATATCACTGCAATACAATTATTGGTACCATTGTTCTAGCTTTGAAAAGTAACCCTGGGCAACATGAGCTGTAAAATGAAATGTTGACTGTTGTTATAGTGCTTAATGTCTAGGCACTATAAAACAGTTTAGGGACTGGATTTTGACCTAGAGGGTTGTAGCGACTTCTGGTTTTCACTGTGTATCTTAGTTCTATGTGCAGTATTTTTTTCTTTTTTTGTACTAATGTGATTTTCTTTTATAAAGTAAAGCACTGACTTGACATTGATCTTTTTGCAAGCATTTTTTTTTTTTAAGAGTTTTATATAGCGCAAACTAGATCTGAAGATATCAGGTATCAGAGCGCTTTACATAGCACCACTTTCGTTACACTAGGACACATTCATTGTTTTTGTTAGGCACAGGGAGATTAAGTGACTGCTCTAGCCATAAGGCTACATCCTCTCCCCATGGTGTGAACTGTATTCTGTATGTCTCACCCACCTCATCTCATTGAGTAAGCCTTGGACTGGTCTTTCTTGCTACCCTGAGAGAGCCAAGTGCTGGAGTGGAATACTTGTTTATCCACTTTGTGGTCCAGAAGTACTGTGGCCTCAGGACACCAGTGGGTAACAACTCCAATTGATGCAACTGAAACCAAGAAAGCCCTTACTGCCTTAGTGCCTCAGGCATCCGGTCTTAACAAAGCATGTAATCCACAGGTGTATTGCACAGTTGAAAAGACCTGCTAACCTATCTAAACTGGACAGCCCATTATTTAAACCTAACAATTCAAATATTGTAGGCAGATGTTATCTGCTGAAATGCGTTTGGAACAAATATGTTCTTTGTTTTTCCATGTCTACATTTGTTCTGTGAATCTCAGAACATAAGCTTGGCAACATAAAACCTCATAACTGGCCCCATACTAATCTCTGTGTATTTTCTATTAAAATAGGAACAAGTAATTCGACATGCCTCACTATTGAGCTCATACCTCACTATTAAAGCAGACCACTGCAGGGATAGTCAAACGTGATTAGGTGCAGCCAAGCGCATATTTTAATAATACAGATTTCTTGCTATCACTGTACTGAAAAAGTTTGAAATTTATCATCTGTTCTTTCTGTCAGTAACTGTTCTGGAAGGCAATGAAACAGTTAACGATTTAACATTAGTAAACAGCTGAAGACATGGTTGATACATCTGCTTTTAACCTCTGAGGCACCTCAAACATGATTGGATGCTCGGTTGTCGCAACCCTTCACTGCCGTCAGTTTGGTTGCTCTTTCTGTTCCTGCCTTCAGGCTATAATGATGAAGGCAGCCAATGCTGTACATTTCCACTAGATCAGTGTTTTAGAGACAGCGTGCTCAGATTTTAAGACTCAGTTGCTACTCCACATTATTGGTTGCAAATTTGCTTTCCTAAAACGATTGCCTTTTTCTTTGCAACCTTGCAGGTGGCACTTGTGTTGAGATCATCCTATCATTAAAGGAGCCCTAATGTATGTAATTTGCCCCAATGGAGTTAAAATCTGAATGGAATTGTGACTACCCGGTGGTTGCAATCAATTGACTTGGAAAACTTATTGTGTAGAATAAAAAGACTCCATTGCTTCATCAATTGCTGGGACTCAACTAAAATCCGTATGGTCTCCACAGAATAGGTGGCTGTATCAATATCTGGGCATGAGGATGTTGTGGAACTGAACTGGGAATGAGTTCTGTGGCAACCTGTTTGTAACAAGAAGGATCAGTGTGCAAAAGAAATTTCAACTACAGTCTCTGGTTGTATTAAGAAGTCTACAAGTGCCAAGAGAAGTTCACTACCAACAGGAAAGGCCATATCAGCAAAGAATATTCACCAATGAGGCCCAGGGTGGACATCTTGCTTGTTTGGGTAGAGGGTTTTAAAAGAACAAGGGAGAACCTAAGTTGTAAGATCCCAATGTACATGAGCAGTGCAACCCTGGTGCAACTACCTTTCAACTGCTGCTGGTGCGATTTACCTTAGCGAGCGCCAGAGACCCATATTGTGAAGCACGGCCACTTTGCTTGGGCCAGGGCAAGAACCTCAACATCTCCTCTTGGTGGGTCGTGCAGGACACATACCAACTGCTGATCAGAGATGAATGCAGACCTTGCATGCCATAACAAGCATTTGCAATGCAATAGGTCTCGCATTTGAACAAGTTTAAGCTATAGGCATTGTAAATGACAATGCCTTTTATGTATTCTTTTAAAACCAATACGTAAATGAAAGGCATTGTCAGTTGTCATTGCCAATGGCTCAAATTCTCACAAATGCGAGACCTATTGCATTGTAAATGCTTGTTTTCATTGGTTGGGGCCAGTGGAGGGGTGCTGGGGGCAAGGGGGCGGAAAGAGTTAACTTTAAAAGGTAAATGGAGAGGGTCGGTTTAAATGAAAAAGGCTGTAGGAATCCTCCCGGGTAAATTAAAAGTAAAAACATACTCTCTGCATTTTTAGGTCTCGCCTAGCGAATGCAGCACAGCTGCTTCGCTTGGCGAGACTCTATTGTTGTGGCTTTCCTTCGCGAAGGGAGACAAACCATGTGCGCGCCCGGACAAGCGATGTGCGCGCGCATGGCGTCTACCACCGCGCACTTGATATATTATGGCTCGGCCCGGCCGCTCGCACCCTCTCTGCGTGCACGCTGTTTGCCTGCTCATGGTTGCTTTCACTTTTGTGGACCGCTTCATGCACTTCGAAGGTACGAGCGAAAGCAAAAAAAAAAACAAAAGTGAAAGTGAAAGCAACTGCGAGCAGGCAAACAGCGTGCGCACAGAGAGGTAGCGAGCGGCCGAGCCATTTTTAAGGAGCTTAAGAGCCTCAGTCATTTTTTTCCCTCCCTTTCCTTGTGTCACATTGTGAAAAATTTCGATTTTTGTGTACATTGGTGGAACCAGCCAAACATTGACAGAATCCCCTCCACGCGTGCAGAGGCCCCGTTCTGTTAATAATAATACTTCACTCCTTATCCGTTCTTTCATGGATGGACGGTCTGCACAGCAGAAAACGTCCACTTCCTGTAAGCACCATGGCCTGGCCATCTGCCGGCAGAGTCCACTGTATCATGTCAAACTCAGCAGCTCTATCTGTGTGTGCAAACTACCGAGGCTGAAATAGATTACAATGAACCAGCCATAGTATGTGAAACAATTCAAGGGACCCTCAAATATTGTCAACAGACTGTATGTACTTCAAGTGGTTCTTTTCCATTTATTTGGTGCACAGTACAAAGTGCAAATGGTCCAAAGAAGAAAACAGATAACAGAACAAAACAATTGCAGGCAGTGTAGTGTATGTCTCCGACTAACCTGGGAGCGGAAAAAGATAGACACCCTCCTTATCATCTTAGGATCAGGACTTGAAGGTGTTGACCTGAAAACAGGTCACAGGTTTAAGGCTTTGGCAACAAATTCTTTACCTCCAGTGGCAAGGAGGGCAAAAGCCTTGATCCCCATCAATTTAGCCAAAAATAAGAGAGTTCATCCATCTTTGGGGCTCACTGCCTCAGAACAACTAAAATAACAAAAGGCTTCTCTATGCGTCTCGTATCGCACAAAGGATATGGAGGACAAAGCATGTGTAGGCATGATATGTATTTGTAATCTGTATACAAAAAGGTACAAAATGGTCACCCATTTAATGATATTAAGAGTTCATTCAACATAACCTCTTGCAGAAACATTACACTATACATTAATGACATAATGCAGAGCTTGGGCACCTGATCACAGAGCACCAGAAAGTATCCCTTGAATTAAAACAAAACACCTGTATGCAATTGGTCAAAAGTCATTGCCCCATACAATTCAATTTGGCTGAAGTACCGAATCCTCGAGGAAGGTAGAGTGGAGATAGATTCTCACTAGACCTAAAAAGGCATGATTTTCACAGAACAGATTTGAAACCTCCCATGTTAGCGTGCTGGTGCTCGGTAGGCTTTAATTACAACCTCCAGCACTATTTTGGTAAATACTTTTCACCACGCTCTCTCGTAAGGCTTTATATATTTTTTCCCATAGCACGGCACACCACCCCACATTGGCGGCGGCGCCTTTGATTTATTTGCGGCCGCATTTTTATTTTCTGTATTTTTTAGTTAACTTTTGATTGCAAATCGTCCCATGCCACGCTTTCACGTTAATGGCGGCCACACCACTTGCTTTAGACGAGCCATGTCTAAGGAAAAGAGCTCCACCACAATTAAACTGTAAGTGTGGCATAGGTCGCTTTTGGAAACTACCATTTGAAATGCAATACTTCTCGTATTTGAGAATTTCGTAAATGCGAGACCTATTGCATTGCAAATGCTTGTTCATAACAAGCATTTGCAACACACGGAACATGGGAGAGACAACATGAGAGCAAAGCAAATGGGCAGCCTGTGAAGATATATGGCCGGATGAGTGAGATAAGCTATGCGTGGTGTGGGGATGCTGTGAAGGCTAGAAGGGAGGGGCCCCAGAAGAGAGACTCTGGATGCGAGGCGCTGTATGTTTTAAGTGAATGTGCTTGTCCTGTGCTGGCTGGTGCTCAGGAAAACAAAAGAGAGGAAGAGGTTAAGGGTGGCTGCCTGGTGGGAGGGTGACTGAGGGAAGCTGAGATAACCCTCCCTTAATCAAAGCTGATGCATTTGGAGAGGTGATGTGACATGCAGACACCTCCAGTATTAAAAGCAAAGAATAAGAGCTTAAATAGGTGGCAATGGGTTTTAATTACTTAAATAGTGTCTACTTAACAGAGATGACAGCATCTCTGGTGGGACCTGTTGTGGAGGTACGACTTTTATAGCCCTGCTGGTGTCCACGAGTTCCAGCACTTCATGGTGGAGTGGGGACTGGGAGACCCCTGGGAGCGGAGAAAGGAGGTCGGGCAGGGCAGCAAATGCTGCGAAGGAGGATTAAGCATTGAAGAGGTTTGTGCCAAGTTGTGGAAGGGCTCAATGGGAAGCGGGGCAAAAAGAGCTTCAAGGAGCACGCCACAGCGTGCAAAACAAAGGAAAGGCCCTCTCTTTGATTGACTGTACTTCTTTTACCCCAGTTTTTGCATCTCTTTCCCCAAGAGGGAACACGTCCACTCCTCCACCCGCTCCCTTGGCTGCCGCCATGACTCTATTAGAGAAGTGAAGTCCCATGCAAGTGTCTCAAGCCACTGGACACTCGGATACTGCAAGTTGTTACTTCGATTCTCTTCCTTTTAATCTCAATATTTCAAGATATGTTTCAGGAGTGTACAGTATATTATTGCAACTGCATGGAAGGTAGAGGGTGCAGAAAATGATAACCAGAACCATAGACAAATAAAATGCCATTGCCAAAAATCTAACAGAAATTATTTCCACATTTTTCACACACTACAGATGCTAATTAACACTAAACGCGCTGTGATAACAAGTGGAACGAACCAAGAGCACTTTTATCTACTGAGACTTACCCTTGAACAATGCGTATGATTTTTCAAAAAAATAAAAAATGAAGCAAAAATTTAAAGATTTGATCAACATTATTTGACGTCAGAAAAAAATTGGCAAAATCTGCGTGAATATTAGCGCCTCGTCAGGGGTAGAAAGCGCTATATAAACTTAAATTCTGTGCATCCAAATTTTGGTATTATGCAAGAGACGTATTTTAAAGTCCACCAATTTTTCCCAAACATATTCAACAGACATATAAATGCTACAGCAATCCATGGACTAGTGCCAACGGCTGAAAGGCTGGCGAGAGGTCGGCTACTCCCATCCAAAGTGGCCAGCTGACTTCTGTAAGCATCACAAGAGGTCATTACGCACCGCCCTGCGTCTCAGCTGCTTTGGCAAAACCTCTTAGTCTGTTTGCTCTGGTAATGAATGCATTGTTCTTGGCTAATTATCTTGACAAGGGGCATTACCGGTATGGGGAAGATTAACTCTCCGAGGCTGACTTTCACTCACTGATAGACTGACGTGCTCTCCGTCACTCCCACAGGATTTGCATCGGTAGGAGAGATGGTTGAGCATTTTGCATCCACGAGGCAATTCAGCAAATAAATGTATTCATTAATTTGTTAGTTCTGTTTATAGCACCTACCTAGTCCATGTGCAAGTTGTGGTAGGGCTCAATGGGAAGCGGGAGGGGCAAAAAGAGCTTCAAGTAGCACGCCACAGCGTGAAAAACAAAGGAAAGGCGGTACCCAATTCATGCTCCGGTGATATTGCCCTGCATAATGCACACCCAAGGGCCATCTCTCACTCATGGGCTCTGTTCCCATACGGAGAGGGGCACCGGAGAAAGGGCAAATTAAGTTGTGCGAGCCGCCCTGAAAAAAAAAAAAAGTAGTCCCTAAACATGACATACGTACAGTTGCAGCGCAATAAAACTGCAGTTGGTCCGTGCTGCTTCCTGCAAAACGGAGGCAAAACGGAAGTGATGTATGGGAACAAAAGCCAACCTTAAGCCAGATAAGAGGAGCAATGACAGAATCAACCAATGGCAAGAGGCAGGAGATATTCCCCCAGCAAAAGGCGGAGTTTCACCCTTAATACACATTACTTGATGTCTCGGAGAGACAGCGCATGCGCGCTGCCTAGGCGAGACCTAAAAACGAACAACTGTTTACACAGAAGGTATTTTGCACCCAAAATGAGGGGAGGGGATTCAGGGGGTGTCTAAGAGAACGGAGAAGTGGTGGAAATGTGAATGATCAATAGTAAAAGCTACGTTGGCCCCCAGAAATACCACCTATCATAGAACCCCCGGGGAACTCCTTCAGAGATCATTTATGTATTTTGCAAAGGGAGTACCAGTGGGAAAAGTCCCACCAGAACCTTTGTTTAACCATCTAAGTTGTGTCCGATATTTTCTACAGTTTTGCATTGTGTGCCAAACTAAAGTGTTTTTTCTTCAAAGTATAAACCAGAGACTGGACTTTGGTTTATTAATTGCTGATGAGTGGCCTATTGAGTTCTGAGTCTTTAATTCCACACCACCTCCCTGTCTAAGGAGTGCACACGGTGCTTAGTTTGGGGCTCAATAGTAAGGGTGAGCCTCATAACATCATTATTAAAGTTGTTGATTGATTGTCAGAATCTGAGGCAAAAACCCCTATTTTTCCTGGGCCTCCTCAAAATGTTACAATACTGATAAAAAAGGGGCAGGAGGAGTAGTATTCTGAAGTTACTTCTATTTGTCTCTCGTGGTTTGTGTGACCACATTACTCTGAGGAAGCAGCACCTGTATGCCAATTTTAACTGAACAATATATCTTTCAATATACATATTTCAAACGCCAAAAGACACTGTAATGATAATAGTTAAGCCAGTTATATGCATGTTTGTTTTGAGTAAAAAGTGTAAGCACTTGTGAAAAGTGCAAAACGTTATTTTGAAAGAATAAATCACTACAGCTTTTGACTCATCCCTGCGCCTTTCATCAAGATTGGTGCTGGTGGAAACATCTGGGCTTGTATAGTTCAAAAGCTTAGTACAGCCTCGCCCCAGCCCTAGGACAAGAAGAAGACCTTCTCAATTTGTGAATAGAACTATAGATTATTCTGTGCATTAAGGTATTTCCCTGACATCGCTCCCTGGTCAACTCATGAGACAAATATGATTGTAATTTAACACCTAGAGGACTCACCAATGTGTTACTAGCCACTGGAATAACTTTTGATTACAACACTATGACAATTATGGATGTCTCAGTTGAAATCCCAGAGGTGATTTTTCGTGAAAGAGGAACGCAGTTTCTAGTCACAATGAATGTTACCTGTTTTTAATCTTTGCTGTCTATCTCCTTTCCTCTTCCATCTACCTCCACTTTTCCTTGTGAAGCACCCTGAAGTGGCCTGCAAGCATCATGTGGTGCTTATTAAATTACCAATGAGCAAGTATATCTTCCCTTTTCCCATCTATTGATATGATTTTATGAACTGTTCTATTGACGTAAGCGTGTCTACGTGTTATAAAATGTGATAGTCTTGTCATAAAAAATAATAAAAATTCTGCTCCACCTTTTTTACTTAAATCGCTCTAGATTCTGAGTTTTGAAGTGCAATGTTTGTAGGTCAAATTTAGAAGTCAAAAAGCTTCACGAATGATATCAAAACATGCTTTCATGATTTAACATTACATATTTTGAAAATTAGCAACAGTATATACAACTCCCTTTATGTGGATCACAATTCTTTTTTTTACAAAAAAAACATACGTAAAGGCTTTTTAGATATGAGTTTCTTTACGTCTTTTCTATGTAAAGGTGTCATACACACAGAGTTCTACTTTCTAGAAAACAATCCACCTATTGCTTTGCCTAAAGAAAACATTATGACTTTCAGGTGAAGAAGATCAAGGATGCTTGTGTTTCAATCAGTCTGTGACCTCTAAGAATAGAATAGAAAGCAAATCAAAGTGCCCCCTCCCAGTGCCCCATAGGGCTGCTGCACATACACCTAACAACCTGGCCCTGCTTGACATATCCCTTTACCCAAACATCCCTCACCTCCTGAAACATACTGCCTTCTTTCCCATCCCTCTCTTCCCACTTCTGCACTTAGAATTGGTCCAATCCTGGATACACATGTCCAAATACCTTGAGATAAAAAATAAACAAATATATAAATAAACAGAAGAACATCTTTGGTATAGAATATAAAAATAATCTTTCAGAAGGCAATTAAATCTGTCTGCAGAAATATAATCTCTAATGCTAATATTTATTGTCATACTCATAAGGGAACACATTTGATCTCAGCGAAACAGTATTGCTGACACTTCAACAAGTCTTGGGGTTGGTGTATTTTGGGTGTTCTGTTGGCACTGTGTGACGATTAACTCAATAGTGTCTTTTGAATTAGTGACTTTGCTCAGGCCAAGAATATTCAAAGAAGGTTTCCTCCTCTGGCCTCTCAAATGCTCTTAGTCCCTTAGTTCTTTACTGAATGCTTCTCGCTTTGTATAGAAAAAGGAAGTCTCGTCCCCTAAAGTCTGGACTCTACTGTAGTCCTGTGAAGTGGTGAAGAGAAGAGGTAAAATTATATCTTCTGGAAAAAAGTGCACCTTATGGAAAAAAGGGCACCTAAATAGGGCGGTTGATTTGTCCCAAATGAGACATGCTCGCTGCTGTTGCAAGAGAGACCAAACTTAGTCCCGGACATGGGTAGGTCCTGTGTAAGCAGACACACTGACTGAGTTTTTTCCAGAAGATATAATTTTACTTCTTATTTTCACCACTTTACAGGACTACATTAGACATCAGACTTTACAGGACGTGATCTCCTTTTTTTATACACAGTACACAGCGCCCCCTAGGAGTAGATGAGGATACTTAGGTTCTGAAGAAATGTCTAGATCCGTTCGGACTGTATAGGGCATGAAACATGTCGACCCCCTGCACAACTCACTCACCCATTTAATCTGAAGTGGGTTTAATTTTTCCTTCTCCAGTTCACGACTTTCCAGTAGGCGTTTTTACTGATGGCATAGGTAAACTATGATTAAACTACCATTTGAAAATCATGTAGGTATTTTTAAACCACACTTACACTATCCCACTTCTACTCACTACACATATGCTCCCTCCATAACATCTTCAAACTTCACAACGGTATACCGAGAAGATCTCCAGCAAAGAGCCCCCCTGCGGGCCTGTTGGGCTTTGCAGCACCGGCCCAACAAGGAGCTGCCCTATGATGAAGCATGAAACCCTTCGGGGTGTGTGAGGGCCCTCGCTCCTTAATGGAGCTATCCGTTTGCAAGCATGCATCCTCTTACCTAGCACCTGTTCATAGCTAACATACCATTCCCTGCCTGCCACCTGGGTTTTCTTCCCGTTCTCTCTTCACTCCCCCTTCTATTTCTCCCCCTTTTGCCAAATAGGAACAGTGTACTCTTTTTGTTTCATCATAAATATATTTAACTCATAATATTTTTTTTAAACTCACAATCACTGGATGATGTCATCAGTGATGTAATTTGACTTGTGATCAGTGGTATCACTGACCATGTCATGTGTGATGTAATATGTGAGGTCATAAACAGTGCATTGCATGGGCTTGAGTTGTAGTTAGCTCAGCTAACCATAATTGCTGAATTTCACTGGTTTTGTTCGAGTGAAACCTGAGCCTAACTATAACGTCACTGTAACCTCTGTTTTTTTCAGTGAATATGGATGCATAGATACAACCCTGAATAATGTCATAATTGATGTTATTTGAGATGTCATCAGTGATGTCAGAAGTAATGCCACTGACCATGTCATGAGTGATCTAATATGTGAGTTCATAAGCAGTGCATTGTTGGGGCATAAATTATAGTTAGCTCAGGTAACCATAACTGCTGAATATCACTGGTTTTGTGGGAGTGAAATCTGTGACTAACTATAATGTTCCTGTAACCTTTGCTTTTTTCAGTGAATTTCTACTTTAAAAAAAATTCTATTTCTTAACTAACACATCGCTGTAATCTCTGAATTTGCTGTGAATTTCGAAGGATATTTGAAATGTTTAGTAAGATGCCCATTGCAATGCACAGTGGCAGGGGGGTTGAATACAGGGCCAGGGCTGGTGTTTTACTGCACCTCACCTAATCTTGCTGCTCCTGCCCCCCTACTCCTTGCCACCCATTGTCCAAGTCCATGACCCTGCTCCTTGTTACAGTCATTTGTGTCCTTTGTTCTGCCACTGACCGTCCCGTCTGCCCTAAATAGTTAGCTTGCTGCCCCATCCAACTCCTCCCTACCCTCTTTTATCCGAGTCCATGCAAGAGCCCCCTCCCTCCTGCCCTGAATGGTCTGATGTGCTGCCACTGCCCTCCAATAAGCATGATGTTAATGCCCACTCTTCCTGCCTTCCGTTGCCCAATTCTTCCCCACATTATTGCCCTCCTGCTTAGCCTCTGTGCTTAGCTTGCTGCCCCTACTCTCCTTCCTCTTGCCCTTTGATGTCTGTGTGCATGCCCCTGCTCCCTCCGTTCTGCCCACCATATTCCATTGACCTGCTACACTCCTATCTATGCTTCATGTTCTATTGAGCTAGCACTGTCCCTCCCACCTGCCTAGCATGGTCAGATGTCTGCCACCTGTCCCTGCTATACCCCCTCCCTTTTCTCCACCATGGCCGTGGCCGTGGTGCTGCCACTAATCCTCCAGTTTACCATGCATTGCCTTCTGTGCAGCCACATCCCCTCCCACCTGCCCTGTGTAGTCAGCTTGCTGCCCCTGCCCCCTCTCACCTTCTCTGCAATGTCTGTGTGCATGCTATTATAGTCTCACTGTTGCCCTCCATGGTGTTTTGTGCTTCTAGTGCCCATCCCTCCTGCCCTCCATGCTCAGCTTGATGCTCTTGCCCTGCCCCATTACCCCTGACCTCTGTTTTTCATGTGCAAACTCCTATCCCCTCCCTCCTGCCTTATCTGGTCCTTTGTCGTACCTCTGCCCCCTCTGTCCTGCCCTTCATGGTCCGTTATGCGGCAACTGTCCCTCCTATGTGTCCAGTACGGTCAGCTTGCTGCCCTTACCTCTTTCCCTTCTACTCTCTGTTGTCAATGTGCATGGCCCTGTCCCCTCCCTATTGCTTTACATGATCCTTTGTGCTGTATTGCCATCCCACTTGCCCTGTGTGGTGTATTGTGCTGCTACAACCACTGATGCCTGCCTGCTCTGTACTGTCAGTTTTGTGCCACTTTCCATCTTCCTTCTGTCCTCTCCTTTATCCCAGTCCAAGTCCCTACCCCTTTACACTTTCCCTCCGGGATCCAATGTACCTTATTTGCCAACATTTTGAGCTTGGTAAGAGGGAGATTTTGAAAAAGAAAACTTGGGAAATTGATTTTCCTCATTGACTTAATTGAAAACAAGCATTTACAATGCAATGGTCTCGGCATTGGTAAAGTTAGAGCTATTGGCATTGCTCATGACATTATTTTTGTTTTGAAAACATTTAAAGAAACGGCATTGTTATTTACAATGTCAATAGCTTAATCACTCTCAAATGCGAAACCTATTGCATTTGCACCCACACTCAGAGCCACCTACATACACACTGATTAAGCTATTGACATTGTAAATAACAATGCCGTTTCTTTACATGTTTTAAAAACAAAAACAAACAAAAATAATGGCATGAGCAATGTCAATAGCTCTAACTTTAACAATGCCGAGACCGTTGCATTGTAAATGCTTGTTTTAAGGGGGCCTCGAACGGGTCTCTATCGGCTAAGTCTTGATTTCACCTCATGCGTCTTTCATCCACCTTCAGACAGTCCCTATCCCTTTATCTAATTTTGTCGTTCTCCCCTGTCTTCTCTCTATGTCACTGATTTTTTTACGTCTTTCTCTTACTCCTTTTCCCCCCTTTTGTATTGTTTCTTTGTTGCTCTGGGTCAAAGTTTGATAAGTTAATATAAGGGCTTTCCCCCAAAATGAGTGCTGGTGGCCTCCACCGGAAACCACCGGCTCAAATTAAGCATTGTCTAAGAGCCATAGGAAAATGTACTCTCCGACCACAACGAACCAGAATTTGTGGTGAAAGGATGTAATCGCTTTGCATTGCATGTGCAAATGGCGTGCAGCAAGCAATGATCTGTCCTGACGCGTTCCAGTAGTGAGACCGACCCTGTAGCCGGACACATTGGGAGTTACGATTTGTTTGGTGTGAATTAGATTGCCAATTCATGTATGGACAATATCTGGGAGTTGGAGCATAAACCTGAGCCGAATAAATAAAGAGGTGACAAACCGAAAATATTTTCGGTCACATTTTAGCGTTGGCTGAGTGGGCGTGACTGAAGTGCCAGTGCACTGTGCCGAGAGATGTGCTGCAAATTTTATTTTTTTGTAGAACATTTATTTGAGAGGTCCAGCGTGCGCCAACGGTTAGTCTTTTCTGTCACTTTTGTGCTATGATCTCCCAAGCTGCGAGAAATCTCTGAAGTATGGTCCAACCCCACCTCAACCCTTCCCCAGGGATTCCACCCTATCGCTCCCGATCCCCACAATAAAAGGATAGTGAGAGAGTGTCGCTAATGAGTGCTGTTTAATAGGGACACCGGCCATTGACAGCGCCTAGAAAACACTGCACAAAAGACAAAGGCAATACACCAAACATACGGTCCTTACAAAGTGACGTGTTACACAGAATTACATATCCAAATACAAACACGCATTCAAGCTTAGGGTGGCATAAGGCCGATTGTAATCTTTAGTTTTACCAGAAGGTGAATTGGCCCCTGGACGCCTTTCTTTAACACAGGGTGCACTCTGGGAGATGCAGTCCCTGTTCAGATAAACGGATGCAAGTGTACTAACATCTATGAAAACAGCGATGTGTACAAAGTTAAGCCAAGGCTAGAGAAGTGGGGTTCAGATAACCTCCCAAAAAACTGAATATTAAATGCGACCCGCCACATTCACGCGCAGAAACATGCCGACAGCTCTCTCGCGCACATACAGACCAGTCAGGAAGCAGTCAGCCTTGCCATACACACATACAGATCATATACGTAACAATATGGTACTATTTACTCCACACATCTGTCATGTTGCTATTAATTAGCACACGTACAAATCCATCGCCCATATGTAGAGATCTAATCATACAGACCAGCACATCTACTCATACGTTTCGTACGATATGCGAACACTCGCCCTACACGCATCAATTACATACACACGCTCCAAACCTGCTCCATTCACACACACACCTTTCGCCATTCACACAGACTTTTCAATGCATATTGATTCATACATGCATCGCACACATACATACCATGCACGTACAGAATTACCATGCACACAGACCCATCACATGCAGACGCAAACACAAGACTCCCCGCACGGCCACAGGCAGACCATGATATACCTGCTCATTTACAGACACTGCAAACAGGCTACGCTTCACAGGCAGCACAGTACCTAGACACAGAGACTCACTAGAGTAACCCTTCGTACCCCGTGCCTTGCTTTTACACGCAGATTCCGGGGCCTCTTACCTGCATCAGTGGCTCTGCGCGTTGTGACTCGGGTGCTGGGTCTGACCACCTCCGCTGGCTACGGGCTGCACAATGTCTCTGCTCTCCCGGCCTTTCCGTGTTTTGGGGGTTTTTTTCTCGGTAGGACGCCTGGAAGCTAGGATTGCAAAAGTACATGTTGCAACCAACCAGGAAGTTAGTCAGTAGCAAAAGTGTAATAGAAGTAGGACTATAACTGCGCGAACCCATAGCATCCTCTTAAACGTGGCAGCCATGATATATTGAATTGCCTATAATATGAAGAAGTCTTAAATATTTTTTTTTCCAACACAGTGAAATGTTAGGTTGATTATCAAATATTAAAGTGAAATAATTCGTTTACACAAGATGCAAAAATAAATACAGGGGTTTTATCTTGTTGACCTCTAACATTATACGTGAAAGGAACGTCAATGCTCTAGTTGACTGTTTAAACCGTAGTTTTACTTTTGGTTGTCTTAGTTTGTGCTAACTTTACAGTAAACTTGCAAATTGCCTTCAACGTGGTTGAAGGTTTGTACGCGAGCACGGCCCTGCCTACGTACTCCCATCTGAGCGTGATGAGCTGCAATGGAGAGAACGAATGAGCTACTCAGGAACAGTGGCGCCAGTATTCATTCTGAATCAGTGGAAGGTAGCGAGAGATAGAGAGTTGCACCACGCTCGAATGCCTTACTACTGAAAAAATGAGGTAAGGCAGAAAATTAAAACTGCGATGAGAAGTTGTGACCGCATGATACGGCGGTGGTGGAACCTTTTACGGCGTTGTTTAGGGTTGAAACTGCGCTCTTCTGTATCAATGAGGCTTGGTGGGGCGGTGCAGGGTAATGCGGACCCCGGTGAAGGCTTAGTCTCCGAGCTCTCAAATTTCAAATTTGGTGCGTGATTAAGTTATCAGGCCGTTTGATCTTTTCCATTTGAGAACTTGTAGTCTTGGATTTGCAGCGTGATAATTGACTGTGAGAGTACTAGCATTTGTTTACTTGGGAGTTAATTGTTGCCGGAAGACATAAAATAATACTGCTTTAGAAACACATTAACTTTTATTGACGATCGACCTTAGCAAGAATACAACGGAAGCACATTTCTCACTTACTACTCGACTTGGAGTGAAGAAGTGTGAGTTTAGCACGGATATCCAAGTGGACGGGGATGACACACCACCGCCTTTCTCCGAGGCAGAGCAGAAATGCCTCGGAGAAACGCAGCGTCCATTTCGGATTCGGGGGCGTGTTTTGCTGTTGTCTCCTCCCTGAGACTTTTCGCAAAAAACACGCCCCCCGATCCGAAAAGGACGGGGCATGATTGGAGTGATGGGACCTCTTCTCCAATGGCTGGCCAGCATTTACTAGGCCAGCCAATGGAGAACAGGGGAGAAGAGGGGCGGGTTCAAGCCCCTCTTCTCCCAAGTCATTATCTCTCGCGAGCGAGACTGCGCAAGCGCAGCCATCGCTAGCCGAGACCTAAAAAGGAGCCTTTAGGAAGGAGAAAGATAAAATAAAGCCCTTTTGGGCTTAAAAACATCGGGAGTCTCCTGTCTGAATTGGGTCTGTTGGCATTTATGGTTGTACTTCTTCCTTCCTTCTGCCCTCCATGGTCTTTCATGTTGCCTTAGCTTCTTTTGTCTGTACTTCATTGTTGGTTTGCTGCCCTTGACCCCTTTCTTCTGCCCTCCATGGTCCGTTGTGTTGCCACTGCCCCTCCCACTTGCCCAGCGTGGTCAACTTATTGCCGTTGCACCCTCCTCCATGAGAGGGTCTTATTCCCAGATAAATTACGGTTAGTGCTCTGAGCAACTAAAATGAGGACATATTTTCTGAGTTCTCAAAGCACTTTTAAATAATTTGTATCTTTATGTTTTTTTCATCCATTTGATTACTTGATTATTTGTTACACTTAAGGGAGAGGATGTGGCGCTACGGCCAGAGCTGCAGACTTTGCAACTGTGGAACCAGGTTTACGTTTCGGAGTCAGCTCGACATCCTGTGATTCTGGAGAAATCACTCAATATCCCGATGCCTAAAAACAAAATTAATGTGTTCTTAAGTAATGATGCTCATGCAATGCACTCCAATACCTCTGGGTCCAGTCTGTGCTATATAAAACTAACCTTGGGCGTACTTTGGTTAGTAGCGCTACGCATAGCTATGCAAAGTGCACTTCGCACTACGTGAGCTACGCGTAGCTACGCGAACTGCGTAGTGCACTGTGCAAAATGCTGTTCGCAATGCTTGCACAGTGCCGGATGCTTGTCCGCACTGTGCAAGCATCGCAAACGGCATCTTGCACAGTGCAAGCAGTCGTTTTCTGCCGCTCGAGTAGATTTCTACTCGAGCGGCAGGTTTCTCAACGCGGACTGATAGTTTCTCATCGCAAGCGGTCGTGAGCATACGCGACCACTCACAATAAGAAACCTCACCTCCCAGCGTTGAGAATCTAGATGTTGCTGATCGCGAACGCGGAAAAAGTCTCGCCTGGATGTCATTTTGCTCGCTTGCGGTCGCCAACTTGACGTTGTTTACCGCGAGCAAGCAAAAGATCACTGCGATGCTACACTACGGTACGCGTGTTTGCACTGTGCTACGTGCAATTTGCGTAGTCAAAGTAGCGCAAACTTCACAAACTACGCGAGCGTAGCGTAGTGCTTCACCCAGGGTTATATAAAACTGCAAATAAAGAAAATAAATGTTTAGAAAACTTCTGTCATTAGGATATACTTGGGCTACATTTGGATGAAATGTATGCTATATTTGGGCTCTTTTTTTCTCTGCTCGCCATCCTGGGAGACTTATTTGTTATGAATCTCTTAATTTCTCATTGACTGCAGGGTCCTCAGTCGAAAATGTTTTCAGTTTTCTACTTTGATTCTATCAAGATGGCGTTCATATGTGCCACACTTCTGGCATAAATTCAGAATGTTAGCACTCTAGTTGCTCATTAGAACACTATAGTAAAGCTGCTGATCACCATATAATTAACCAACAGTATGCTGCTGGTGTTGAAAGTGCAAGTTTCAGTCTGCATGTCAGAATGATTTGATGAAATAGAAGAGGAAGATATTTGAGAACTCACTTAAAATGTGTCCACATTTTTATTTCTACACCACTAACCATAATTTCTATGACTAACTGAACCCCCTCTTTGTGTTCCTTACTAAATTCAGTTTTAAGTTCTACCAGTTTGATTCAATCAACATGGTTTGAAGTGTGCCATAGTTTTGTCATAACTAACACTGTTAGCGCTCTAGTTGTTCTTTTGAACACTCTTTGAGACTGCAGTAGAACATAAGGGAATCAACTGACAGGCTGCTCCTGTTGGAAGTACATGATTTACTGAGAATGTCAGACTTCATTTTCATATGGCTGAGAAAGAAAGTGTGAATTTACAGAAAATATGCTCTGCATTTTAGTTTCTGGATCACCTTCCATAATCTCTATGGGAAAATTAAGAGAAAACTGTTTTCTCTCAAACATGATACCTGAAATCCCAGCAGAAGGCTTTTTCAAAATGTAAAATCACCTTAGAACATAACGTTATTCTTAAAATTAGCATGCTACCATCAACAAATGATATATTTTGTAACTAATATCTGTTAGTACTGTTTATATGGTCTCCTTTTTGTGACCCTCCAAACCTGTTATTCACTACGATGCATTTCAATGGGGTGCATCATGTATATTGGTCCCAAGATGTCTGCAAACACTTCCTTGTTGAAGTGTTGGCAGCCAATCAAATTTCAGTAGCATTCCAGAGGTTTTTGGGGCACCAGATATCTATATTTTGTGAACTTAAATGTCACATAACTTTTGAATGGATTTACACCAATTTACAAAAAGCATGCTACCTGGACCAATATCAAGCATTTTGCCAAATTTGGTGCAGTTCCATTAAGCAGTTCGGGCTATAGTCGTGTTCAAAAAATTAAAAATCATGTTAGACTAAAAAATTGAGAAAACATGTTTTGGGACCCCCCTGTTTTCTCGGGCCCCTACTTGACGGATCACCCTGAAACATTCAACACAGCAGCTGACCCAAAAGGGGGACTTTTTAAAATAATTACGTGAAGATTCGTCAATCAGCACCAAAGTTATTGGCAAAACAAAAAACACTTTTCCTATGGAAACTTTGGTTTTGACTATAACTACCTACTGGCGACCGCCAGTAGGTAATGTATATGCAGAAGTCAATAGCACTCACTGAGGTGAGGTCACAATGGCCAAAGAGCATTGGATTGCAGATCTGGACAGTCTCTAACCGAGGGCAGATAGAAATGCTGCTATACACAAGTCAAACACAATACTAGGTACTTTCAGCTGCACATCTACTAATATTTGGTAATTACTGGTGGCTAGCGGTGAAAGTAACATTTTGTAACATATATTGAAGTTAATTTACTGCCAAGATGTGTATATATGGTTGTGAGAAGTTGGCCTGGTATATGATGCTCACTAGTTAAAGTGATCACCTTGTACCATGCCAAGCAACCCTTATGGTGTGGTTGTAAGTCAACCTTTTCGGTCTAGCTGCCCTAGTGGTAGCGTAGGCTAAGCAGTCTTTGAGGCTAAACTCGTGAAGCGTGTTAAGCCAGCTGTTTTACCAAATGTAACCCCCTTTTATACCAATGAAAGGACACCACACAGATATATATTCAAAATATATATGTATTTATTTCTCAAAGTAACCCCTAGTCTCTTTATGAGCACAGGAGCACAAATCGTCAAACAAGATTACAGTAGAATACACAGAAGTTGCACTTTATATGGATAGGCCCTGGTGGCCGCTCGAACCATATACTAAAATAGTGGTATAAGTACAACGAACAGAAAAGGGAAAAGGCCTAGGGCCTCTAGAATCGCTGGGCCTACAAGGAGCTAACTTCAGTTAGTGACCAGGAGGTCCACGGGTGGCGTGTGCAGAGCAAATAGTCACACGCGTGCTCCCATAGGTTTCAATGGGTGCGTAAAAAGTACAAAGTTACTGCAAAAAGGATCTTCCGGATGGACTAGGAACTCAAGATTTGGAACACAGGCACTAGAGATGTAATACTACACTTGGGCACAGGTGTGCCAGCTTTACCTCACCCACAGGAAGCGGGTGAATAGGCCTCGAAGTGCGTCGGGTTTCTTCTATCTGTTCCGTGGAGCTTGAAGACAAAGATGCTGCAGGCGGTCGGTCCGGGAGAGATGCAGTGGATCCAAGAGTGGATCGGAGATGTTGAAGACCTGTAAGCAGAGGGGACAGTGTTCACAGTCACTAGCCAGTGACCAGCGTGGCACCAGGTGGGTACCAGGCAATGTCGGGTGCAAACAGGAAGAAAGGTGTAGCTTGTCTCTGCAGCCACGTAGTCCCTGGAGGTCGACGACGTCCAGGAGTCGGTTCACGAGCTGGCCCACGCAGGCTCTCGCTGTCGGCGGTGTCGGCGACTTGATCAAAGCAAACAAGCCTTGGCAAAAGCAATTGTTGTAGGAGATGAAATAAGCTGAGGGTTCTGACCAGCAAGGTCAGAAGGACTGCTCCTTTGGAGGGGAGCAAGGGCCAGTCTGGAGCAATCAGACCAGCGGTGTATTTTGTAGAGTTCGTCGCCAAGATGGCTACTAGCCAGCGGGCCAGCAACCGGTTAGGCGCGTCGAGTGGCAAAATGCAGGAGGGCCCCACGCAGATCGTGGAGATGTTGGAGGGCTCACCTTTGGTGCAGATGCTGCTCGAGGGTTGGGCTTCTCAGATCCCAAAGCACAACTTGGAGGGAGCCTCGGTTGTTGCACTTGTCAGCTTGTCGTGGTCGTTTCAAGATGGCTGGCTCCACGTGTCTCGGTGCCTCCACGGGTCTCCTCTTTTCAGGGACTGTGGATCGGGCGGTGAGAGGTCTGGAGGTCCAGGTCTTGTCAGTCTCTGGGCTCGGGCTCCGGCGGGAGGCGGCGGCAAAGCAGACGTTGATTCGCTGGATGGTGCTTGCGTTAGCAAGGTGGTCACTCCCTGACCACAGGGGAGATTGGCTTCAGTCCTCTGTGCGGCAGAGCGTCGAAGTTCCCGTCTTCTTCTTAGTGTTAAGTTGATTCCAGGATGTCTGAAGTCTTAGGACACAGCTCCTACCTTTAAGCGGATTCTAGGGGCCGGACTACCTGCTAGGTCCCTCCCTATGGGTGGGACCAGGAAGGGGGGTGGTTACACCCCCAATCCTTTGTCCAGCTCGCCCCAGGCCCGGGACTGGTGTGCCCCAGGACCGGTTTGAACTGGCATATGCACCGAGGCTCCTTGTGAGCCACAGGCATGTCTGGTTTCTTTCAAGCCCTACCTGACCAATACACAAAATCCTGTCTGGGGTGGTGCATGCACCTCCCCTGGCAGGAAACCCTTTGTCCACACCTCCCAAGCTGGAAGGACTCCCAGCAGCAGGAGGGCAGACTTGTGTCTGTGGTGGCAGCATCCATTTTGTGGAGCTGAGGCTATGTCTGATTTTACCCGGGTTTCAGGTACTGTACATGTCGTGTCCCTCTAGAAGGGTGGAATGCTAACCCCGTCGCCAGAATTGGCGAGGGGTTAGTATTCCAATTCGTATGACACCTTACTCGACATGTTTTGATAAAGCCAAACCAAAGATAGCATTTAACCGCGAGGTTCATAATGCACTTAAGAGTATATGGTATGACGATATTTGGAAACAGTAGAAGGAAGTTGTTCCGACCACTGCAGACAGGCTCAGCTCATGCCAGAGCTCCATCTCACATGGAACCAAGCACTCTGCCTTCAGGATTGTTAAGGCCTGCCATAGGAGTGACTTATAGGTTACCAGGTGTCCCATTTAAGGTTAGGTATAGGTATACTACACCTAAGTAAGAGGTGATTACACCAACTTACCCCAGCTGAGTGATCAGCCAGTTGTGTCAAATTGTTAGGCCAAGCCTGGGGTGGCATAATACATGCTTCAGCCCCTGGCAGGCCTTGGGTACACCAATGCCCTGGGTACCTAGTGTACACTGGTACAGGGGCTGACAGGGTGATCCACTTCCAATTGGTTATGCACCTAGGGTGCATAGTTTTAATTTAGTAGAGAGAACAGCAGGCTGGGGGTCTGATTGGCAGGCCCACAGCCTCAATACGTCAAAAACCAGTGAAGCAAAAAGCAAAATTTGGGGTGACCATAGGATAGCAGACCCTACTCTCCTACACAACCCCCCCCCCCAAACGCTAGGACATTAAACTAGCCTTGACCAGTCTCGTCTTCATGTCCTAAGTGGAAGTACCTGGAGAGACCATCTGCATTCCCATGGTCAGTACCTGGCCGGTGCTCCACTGTCAAGTCCATCCCCTGTAGGGAAATGGACCACCTAAGCAGTTTGGGGTTTTCACACTTCATCTGATTTAGCCACAAGAGGGGCTTATGGTCGGTCTGAATCTTGAAGTGAGTGCCAAACAAGTATGGCCTCAGCTTCTTCAGGGCCCACACCACAGCAAAGGCCTCCCTCTCAATAGCTGACCAATTCTTCTCTCTGGGGGTCAACCTTCTGCTAATAAAAGCAATGGGTTGGTCTTGACCATCTACATTAAGTTGTGACAGCACAGCTCCCACACCCAACTCAGAAGCATCTGTTTGGACAATAAACTCTTTGGAGTAGTCAGGACTTTTCAGGATAGGTGCAGAGCACATGGCCTCCTTCAGGTCATCAAATGCCTTTTGACAGCTTACTGTCCACTGAACCTTTTTGGGCATCTTCTTGGATGTCAGATCATTAAGAGGAGTCACAATGGACCCATAGTTCTTAACAAACTTCCTGTAGTACCCAGTCAAGCCCAAGAAAGCTCGAACTTGAGTCTGGGTGGTTGGAGGGGACCAGTCCTTGATGGATTGTATCTTACTCTCCAGTGGTTGAACTTGGCCTCCACCTACAAGGTGGCCCAAATATACAACCTTACTCTGCCCTATCTGGCACTTAGTAGCCTTGATAGTGAGGCCTGCCCTTTGCAGAGCCTCAAGAGCCTTCTTCAGGTGGATCAGGTGATCCTCCCAGGTGGAGCTAAAGACAGCAATGTCATCCAGATATGCTGCGCAAAAGTCATCCAACCCAGTAAGGACTTGGTTCACCAGCCTTTGGAAGGTGGCAGGTGCATTCTTCAGACCAAAGGGCATCACCACAAACTGGTAGTGCCCACCTGGGGTTGAGAATGCTGTTTTGGCCTTAGACTCCTCAGCTAATCTGATTTGCCAATAGCCAGCTGTTAAGTCAAATGTGCTCAAAAACTTTGCAGAAGCTAGTTTGTCTATGAGCTCATCTGCCCTTGGAATAGGGTGTGCATCTGTCCTGGTGACAGCATTGAGACCCCTGTAGTCCACACAGAACCTCATCTCTCTCTTGCCATCTTTGGTGTGAGGTTTGGGGACCAGAACCACTGGGCTAGCCCAGGGGCTCTCTGAGGGTTCAATGACACCTAATTCCAGCATTTTATGTACCTCAGCCTTTATACAGTCCCTGACGTGGTCAGGTTGTCTGTAAAGCTTGTTCTTTACAGGCAGACTGTCACCAGTGTCCACCACATGGGTACACCAGTCAGTTTGACTAGGTATCAAGGAAAACATATGTGAAAATGATTGTAGAACCTGTCTACATTCAGTCTGCTGATGGGCAGTGAGGTTGCCTCCAAGGGTCACTCCTTCAACTGAGCCATCTTCAGGGTTCTGAGACAACAGGTCTGGGAGAGGGTCACTCTCTTCCTCCTGTCCCTCATCTGTAGCCATGAGCAAGCCCATGTCTGCCCTGTCAACATATGCTTTAAGCCTGTTAACATGGAGTACCCTGTGGGGACTCCTGGGAGTTCCTAGGTCGACCAAGTAGGTGACCTCTCCCTTCTTTTCCAGGATTGTATGGGGTCCAGACCATTTGTCTTGGAGTGCTGCTGGGGCCACTGGCTCCAACACCCATACCTTCTGTCCTGGCTGAAACTCAACCAAGACAGCCTTTTGGTCATGCCAAGCTTTCTGTAAGGCCTGGCTTGCCTCAAGGTTTTTGGATGCCTTCTCCATATACTCAGCCATCCTGGAGCGGAGACCAAGTACATAGTCCACTATGTCTAGCTTAGGCTTTTTGAGAGGTAACTCCCATCCTTCCTTCACCAAACACAGTGGGCCTCTTACAGGGTGCCCAAACAACAATTCAAAGGGGCTGTAGCCAACTCCTTTTTGTGGGACCTCTCTGTAAGCAAACAGAAGGCAGGGTAGAAGGATGTCCCATCTTCGCCTGAGCTTTTCAGGTAATCCTTTGATCATACCCTTTAGGGTCTTGTTGAATCTCTCAACAAGCCCATTGCATTGTGGGTGATAAGGGGTGGTGAACTTGTAGTTGACAACACATTCCTTCCACATAGCTGTCAACTATCCTGACATAAAGTTCGTACCTCTGTCAGATACTACCTCCTTAGGAAACCCCACTCTGGAGAATACTCCCAGCAGGGCCCTGGCCACAACAGGAGCTGTAGTGGTCCTAAGGGGAATTGCCTCTGGATACCTGGTGGCATGATCCACTACCACCAGTATAAATCTGTGCCCAGATGCAGTGGGAGGATCCATGGGACCCACTATATCTATTCCCACTCTTTCAAAGGGGACCCCCACCACAGGTAGTGGTATTAGGGGGGCCTTTGTTGTGCCACCTGATTTGCCACTGGCTTGGCAGGTCACACAGGAGCGACAAAACTCCTTTGTATCTTCATTCATATGAGGCCAGTGAAAGTGAGGGACAAGCCTGTCCCAAGTCTTGTTCTGGCCTAAGTGTCCTGCTAAAGGAATATCATGGGCCAAGGTAAGAAGGAAGCCCCTAAATTGCAGAGGTATAACCAACCTCCTGGTAGCACCAGGCTTGGGGTCTCTAGCCTCTGAATAAAGGAGCCCTTCATCCCAATACACTTTATGGGTACCTTGAGCATTCCCAGCAGCCTCAGCAGCAGCCAGCTGTCTGAGGGGTTCAAGAGAGGGACAGGATAACTGAGCCTGCCTCAAGTCAGCCCTTGAAGGTCCCCCTGTCCCCAGAAACTCAACCTGATCAGGTTCAAGCTCTTCAGGGACAGTTCCTTCAGGGTCCTCTAGATCAGCTTCCTGGGAAGGCTGATCATCACTCTGAGGCAGGGGGGAAGGCACAGCCTTTACCCTCCTGTTCTTCTTCTTGGTAGGTGCTTGGTCCATTGTTCCAGGATCCAAGACCTGAGGTTCAGTGAGGCACTTTTTGGCCTGTGACCTGGTCACAGCAAGGACATGTGATGATATACCTAACATCTCTGCATGAGTCCTGTACTCCACTTCTGACCATAGAGAACTCTCTAGGTCATTGCCCAACAAACATTCTACTGGGAGGTCTGCACTAACCACAACCCTTTTGAGGCCAGTTACCCCTCCCCATGAGAAGTTAACAACTGCCACACTATGTGAAGTAGTGGCATTGCTGGCATTGGTCACCAGGTAGTTCTCACCTGGTATGTACTGTCCAGGGTCCACAAAGCCTGGTGTCACCATAGTGACACTGGCACATGTGTCCCTGTAGGCTTGAGCCACTTTGTCATTAATTAAAGGAGTCTGTCTGTACTTGCCCAGGTTACTGGGGCTCACAGTCAGGGACAACTCAATGTCCCCATCACAGATCAAGACTGCCTGTGTCAGGGTTCTGTCTAAGTCAGAATCTCCTTCAGATCCCATAGTGATTCCCACTACACCCTTTGTCTGGGGACCAACACTGCTAACAGTAGTACTGGGAGCAGGTGCCTTAGGGGCAACAGTGTTGGGGGCTCCACCCTTTTTGCAATCACTAGTCCAGTGAGTTGTATTTTTGCAATGATTGCACCAGGGTTTCTTTTGACCTTCTTTCTTCTTTTTGGACTGTTGTTGGGACCCACCCTCCTTAGCAGTAGTTTGGGGCCCTGTTGAAGACTTCTGGTCTTTAGGTTTCTGATCTCCACCCTTTTGGTCTGTTTTCTTCTGATCACCCCCTTGTCCTGGTTCTGGTTCTTTTGCTTAACCCTGGTTCTGACCCATTTGTCTGCCTTCTTTCCCAATTCTTGGGGAGAGGTCAGATCAGAGTCAACCAAGTGTTGATGCAGTTGCTGGTTTTGACAGTTATTTAAAATCTGTTCTCTCATCATCAAATTATACAATCCTGTAAAATCAGATACCTTACTTCCCAGCAACCAACCCTCCAAAGCCTTAGTGGCACATTCAACATATTCAGACCAGTCCTTAGTCTGTGTCTTTTGGGTGTCTCTGAACATTAACCTGTACTGTTCAGTGGTTAAGCCTAACCCATCTACCAGAACACTCTTCAGGACTCTGTAATTTCTGACATCCTCTTCTCTAACAGTGAGGAGTCTGTCTCTGCCTCTTCCTTCAAAGGAGAGCCAGAGGATTGCTGCCCACTGGTCTTCAGGAACCTGCTGTACTTTGAAGGCTCTCTCAAGAGCAGTTATCCATTTGTGGATGTCATCCCCACTTTTGTAGGGGGGCACAACCTTAGACAGGTTCCTATTATCAAAGACCCTATCTTTGTCCTTAGGGACAATGCTGCCACCAGTGGGTATAGACCCACTCTCTCTAGGTTGCCTAGCCTTGTTCAGTTTTTCTTCCATCAGGGCTACTTCTAGCTCCTGCTTCCTGATCCTCAGCTGGGCTTCCTGCATTCTGGCCTCATGTTCCCTCCTCTGAGGGGTGGTCATCCTTTTCCTGGAGTGACCTTGAGAGCCTCTAGAGCCATGGGAAGCATTGGAGTCACCTGAGCGATTCCTTTGCCTCCCAAGCCCTGTGTTAAGTCCACTGGGGAGATCCAATGGGGTAAACCCACTGTCAATCCCCAATAGCCTTCGTTTAGCTGGGCCAAGTATAACACTTGGCACTGGGCTAGTTCTCCCTTCATCCTCACTACTTTCTGTATCCTCACCACTTTCCTCCCCTGTAGTATGATTCTCATCTAAGGGATGGCTATTGGGACTGGGTACCTCTGTAGCATCTTCAGAAGGGGGGCCTCCTGTTCCTGACCCTAAGGGGGCTAACTGGGAAGCTTTCCTGAGTTCTCTCTGATTCTCATCATTTTGCAAGAGTTCTCTGAGCTCAGCAGAGGTAGGGTTCTTGGGCTGTTTAAGGCCTCTAAGAGTTGCCAAATGCCTGAGCTTATTCTGGTTAAGGGTAGCAAAGCTGGATGGTGCCCTCTGGGGGTCACTCTCAACAGAGATGGGTACAGTGGACCCCTCTGCCCCGGCCATTGCTCTTAAGTGTGGGTGGATGTGTTGCAATCTACCTACACTTGGGTTTACCTACTAAACCTATCTAGTAGTTGTAGTCAGGGTGTGCTACTCCCTTTGCTCTACAACAACTAAGTTCAGTAGAACTTATGTATATCTAATCTTGTTTTATATGTACCTACAGGTACCTATGTGATCTTTCAATTGGTAACCAAGAGATTACAATGGTAAAACACAGCAAGCTCAAATCCAACCGCTGCTCACCAATGTGAGAAGTTGGCCTGGTATATGATGCTCACTAGTTAAAGTGATCACCTTGTACCATGCCAAGCAACCCTTATGGTGTGGTTGTAAGTCAACCTTTTCGGACTAGCTGCCCTAGTGGTAGCGTAGGCTAAGCAGTCTTTGAGGCTAAACTCGTGAAGCGTGTTAAGCCAGCTGTTTTACCAAATGTAACCCCCTTTTATACCAATGAAAGGACACCACACAGATATATATTCAAAATATATATGTATTTATTTCTCAAAGTAACCCCTAGTCTCTTTATGAGCACAGGAGCACAAATCGTCAAACAAGATTACAGTAGAATACACAGAAGTTGCACTTTATATGGATAGGCCCTGGTGGCCGCTCGAACCATATACTAAAATAGTGGTATAAGTACCACGAACAGAAAAGGGAAAAGGCCTAGGGCCTCTAGAATCGTTGGGCCTACAAGGAGCTAACTTCAGTTAGTGACCAGGAGGTCCACGGGTGGCATGTGCAGAGCAAATAGTCACACGCGTGCTCCCATAGGTTTCAATGGGTGCGTAAAAAGTACAAAGTTACTGCAAAAAGGATCTTCCGGATGGACTAGGAACTCAAGATTTGGAACACAGGCACTAGAGATGTAATACTACACTTGGGCACAGGTGTGCCAGCTTTACCTCACCCACAGGAAGCGGGTGCATAGGCCTCGAAGTGCGTCGGGTTTCTTCTATCTGTTCCGTGGAGCTTGAAGACAAAGATGCTGCAGGCGGTCGGTCCGGGAGAGATGCAGTGGATCCAAGAGTGGATCGGAGATGTTGAAGACCTGTAAGCAGAGGGGACAGTGTTCACAGTCACTAGCCAGTGACCAGCGTGGCACCAGGTGGGTACCAGGCAATGTCGGGTGCAAACAGGAAGAAAGGTGTAGCTTGTCTCTGCAGCCACGTGGTCCCTGGAGGTCGACGACGTCCAGGAGTCGGTTCACGAGCTGTCCCACGCAGGCTCTCGCCGTCGGCGGTGTCGGCGACTTGATCGAAGCAAACAAGCCTTGGCAAAAGCAATTGTTGTAGGAGATGAAATAAGCTGAGGGTTCTGACCAGCAAGGTCAGAAGGACTGCTCCTTTGGAGGGGAGCAAGGGCCAGTCTGGAGCAACCAGACCAGTGGTGTATTTTGTAGAGTTCGTCGCCAAGATGGCTACTAGCCAGCGGGCCAGCAACCGGTTAGGCGCGTCGAGTGGCAAAATGCAGGAGGGCCCCACGCAGATCGTGGAGATGCTGGAGGGCTCACCTTTGGTGCAGATGCTGCTCGAGGGTTGGGCTTCTCAGATCCCAAAGCACAACTTGGAGGGAGCCTCGGTTGTTGCACTTGTCAGCTTGTCGTGGTCGTTTCAAGATGGCTGGCTCCACGTGTCTCGGTGCCTCCACGGGTCTCCTCTTTTCAGGGACTGTGGATCGGGCGGTGAGAGGTCTGGAGGTCCAGGTCTTGTCAGTCTCTGGGCTCGGGCTCCGGCGGGAGGCGGCGGCAAAGCAGACGTTGATTCGCTGGATGGTGCTTGCGTTAGCAAGGTGGTCACTCCCTGACCACAGGGGAGATTGGCTTCAGTCCTCTGTGCGGCAGAGCGTCGAAGTTCCCGTCTTCTTCTTAGTGTTAAGTTGATTCCAGGATGTCTGAAGTCTTAGGACACAGCTCCTACCTTTAAGCGGATTCTAGGGGCCGGACTACCTGCTAGGTCCCTCCCTATGGGTGGGACCAGGAAGGGGGGTGGTTACACCCCCAATCCTTTGTCCAGCTCGCCCCAGGCCCGGGACTGGTGTGCCCCAGGACCGGTTTGAACTGGCATATGCACCGAGGCTCCTTGTGAGCCACAGGCATGTCTGGTTTCTTTCAAGCCCTACCTGACCAATACACAAAATCCTGTCTGGGGTGGTGCATGCACCTCCCCTGGCAGGAAACCCTTTGTCCACACCTCCCAAGCTGGAAGGACTCCCAGCAGCAGGAGGGCAGACTTGTGTCTGTGGTGGCAGCATCCATTTTGTGGAGCTGAGGCTATGTCTGATTTTACCCGGGTTTCAGGTACTGTACATGTCGTGTCCCTCTAGAAGGGTGGAATGCTAACCCCGTCGCCCGAATTGGCGAGGGGTTAGTATTCCAATTCGTATGACACCTTACTCGACATGTTTTGATGAAGCCAAACGAAAGATAGCATTTAACCGCGAGGTTCATAATGCACTTAAGAGTATATGGTATGACGATATCTGGAAACAGTAGAAGGAAGTTGTTCCGACCACTGCAGACAGGCTCAGCTCATGCCAGAGCTCCATCTCACATGGAACCAAGCACTCTGCCTTCAGGATTGTTAAGGCCTGCCATAGGAGTGACTTATAGGTTACCAGGTGTCCCATTTAAGGTTAGGTATAGGTATACTACACCTAAGTAAGAGGTGATTACACCAACTTACCCCAGCTGAGTGATCAGCCAGTTGTGTCAAATTGTTAGGCCAAGCCTGGGGTGGCATAATACATGCTTCAGCCCCTGGCAGGCCTTGGGTACACCAATGCCCTGGGTACCTAGTGTACACTGGTACAGGGGCTGACAGGGTGATCCACTTCCAATTGGTTATGCACCTAGGGTGCATAGTTTTAATTTAGTAGAGAGAACAGCAGGCTGGGGGTCTGATTGGCAGGCCCACAGCCTCAATATGTCAAAAACCAGTGAAGCAAAATGCAAAAATTTGGGGTGACCATAGGATAGCAGACCCTTCTCTCCTACAATGGTTTTTAATCACTGCTAGCGCTGATGAAGTTCCATGGTATGATTGTTCTGGAACTAAACACATGTTGTCAGGAAGCATTTCCAATGCAACGAACATTTGAAAATGAAACAAAGAAATCAAAAGATGGACAAGAAATAAAGTAAGACTTTTTATATTAAACTGTAATGTGAATAAAATGCAACTTCTGAGCATGGGACTGTTCTAATTATTTATGGGACGTGCTGAAAGAATGCTGTCTCACAGAACAAACCCAGATCTCTTGACTGGAGGTGAATGTTTTGATTTGCTCTGCATTCTGTCCATCAATTGTGTGTCTTTTGCTTTCTCGCCCTAAGTGCGCCGGGTATGCCCAGACGTGGGTCCCGCGCTCACTGTGCCACTGGAATCAAGCTATCCTGGCTGAAGAGGGGTGAAACCCCGAAAACCGGTCGTAGGATGCTTGTTTACGGTCCGGGGAAAACCTGGCTTGGCAGTTCAGGCTGGACTGTTCCCATGAGGCACAGGGTCAAGACTGATTTGCATATGGCCAGGTCTAAACTGGGGTGGCATGGTGAGCAAAAGAATGATGGATTTAACCCAGATCTCTTGACTGGGGTTGAATGTTTTGATTTGTTCTGCATTCCATCCATTAATTGTGTGTCTTTTGCTGTCTCACAGGACAAGGCAAACAATTTAATTATAAGTACAAACTGATTAATTTTAAATTTCTACTTAGGGTGTATGTGACTTTCCAAGCCACCTCTATATATGATGTGAGCATAGAGACTCCTGTGCATCTGCTGTGGAGTTGCACCGCTGTTGAAAACTGTTAGAGGCAAGTAATAGGCTCACCGCGTAGTATCTGGGACTGCACCCTGCCTTTCTCACCACTGGTGACGCTGCTGGGATAGATGGCAGATGTACCAAGCTCCATCAGGAGGTACATTACATTAGCTCTACTTAGTAAAGTGAAAACTAGCAATTAGATGGATAGTGTAATAGGTTGGTTGAGGGATAGATACTGTCACACAAAACACTCACAAGTAGACCATGTTTTCTTTTTTATCCCTGAGACATTATCTGTTATGGGCCAGACCAGCCATTAAAACAGAGCTACAGTCTGAGACCGACTGCATACGTTCAAGGGGTACAAAGCAAGTACGCACTATCACATCCAAGGGAAACTAAGTAGTGTCAGACTGTGATTCTGGTGTGCACTGTAGAGTCTGTTCACAAGGCAGTTTAGAGTACATTAAAATGTGGGATTCTTTTACGCAATGTCCAAAATACCTTTTTAGATAGGCCCCTCTACAGTTAGGTCACATGAGTGCAATATAAGGCATACATCTAACTCACAATAGTTGACTTTGCTGAATGGGAAGGAATTACTAAACCTATGATTATTGTGTTCAGATACCTAGATATATAACCTATGACATGTCACAACGTGTTTGGAATGCCTAACATATGTACTTTATTTCATGTGTCATGAGTTTAATGCTGATTTTCGATGAATGAATACTGTTAAAAACATTACTTCTTGTCTTTTTGCAATTTAGATCCAGTTATCACAGTTGTAAATGTCTTTGCCAGTCCGGAACATGAAATAGTACACCATAACATAATGTAACATTTTTAATGACAAACGTGCTTGCAGGGAAATAATTTACATTCCAAACAGACACAAAGAAACAAATAAAACAGACATTTGCACATGTGGCCTACATCAGCCTCTACATGGTTTTAATTCTAAATCTTGAAACCCAGTGTTTCAGTTTAGTAAAATAGACTGGTGGGGACAGATGCTTTGAATTACACAGTGGATCTGTTAAAATGTACACATTGCAATGGAATGACAAAGCATTTTTAATAGAATTGGTGGTTCATAACAATAAAAATAAATTGGAGGTAAAATGCATCACTTGTGTACTAGTGAACCTGCCACCAGTGCTTAATTTGAGCCGGTGGTTTCTGGCACTCACTTGCACTTAATCATCAACACCGGTGCTACAGCTTCATGAGCACCAGTTAAGGACACACTCGTTTTTGGCAGGCACAGGGAGATTAAGTGATTTTTCTGGGATCACAGGATGTTGAGCCGATGCTGAGGCTTTAACCTGGTTCCCCAGCTCCAAAGTCGGCAGTTCTGGCCATTATGCCACACCCTCTCCACACTGCCTGGTTGATACTTGCCTCTGTTTTAGGAGGTGTTACTGGAGAAATGGGCTAGTTTAAGCTATCTCCTGACAAAAGCCCCGGCACTTTTTTTTTTTACAAATTAACCACTGCCTGTCACTCTAACAGTATGTTACTTATGACAGTTCTATTGGTAATATGAATTTTATGCTGTTCTATCTCTGTGATCTTTCAGGTCAATGACCAGTGTTGCTTTATTTTTTTCTTTTAGTCATGACTCTTCTAAAACAAACAAAAAAACGTCAACTTCACGTTTTCTCATTATGGAAGCAATGTACATGCATCTATTGAACTTGGCAGATAAGAGTGCTGTTCATGTTTGCCTTGTCTGACCAACTAGAAAGTGTGTTCCCCCAAGTGCCAGTGAGGCCAAAGACTGAACTGTAATTGCAAATCACCGTTCTCAATAAGCACCTGCTTTGATCTCCATTACATTAACACATTTATAAATCAGAGAACCACTTGGTTTGTCACAAATATATCCCTAATGCAAAGGGAGACAAAACCTGTTCGAGGCAGTGCTGTGTGATCAGAAGTAGAAATTGTGTCATAGATGGCAGTCATAAAACTTTATAAGGAAGGTGCACAGAGCTGAGGAAACACATAGGTCTTGATTGCAAGATTAAATGTTATTTATCGACATGGAAAATACTGGTTCCAAATTGTACATTATTTATCGTGTGTGGTAACTAACACCTATTATGAATTTGAGGAGAATAACGTGTATTTTGTTGTTTAACGGTAAGAAACGTACAACTTCCCCTGGTTAATTTCAGCAGATTTGAACTTCTCAAATTTAAGGATAGTTGAGGTATTTAATGCATCCGATAATTATCAAATGTGTTAAATACAATAAAACTCATGACTCCGCCCTGTGCATAAACAGGGGTTTACACAAATTGAATAAAATTAACCAACCCACTCGTAATCAGGCCCATAGTGGGCTCAGAGCTTAACCGCTAGATAACAAATTAATGGCTTGTTTGCAATTGTTCATGCAGATACTCCATAGTCTTAACCACTACACTGTAGTTAGCTGTGCCAAACCTATTAAACTTGAGTTACTCCATACAAGATCGCTCTATTAAGCTGACAAAATATATTACTACAAGTACTCTGCTTGAAGGCTGCCAAAGAGGTTTATAACGTTTTTCAAGACTTCAGTCCCCAGTGACTTTAGTGATAAAACCCCATCCCACATGGCACTTGAGGAATATTATTGACTCCTTCTTCACTGTAAGGTGAGACTGACAGAGGAAGAATAGTCTCCACCCCAGAGTTAGATAGAGGCATCATATGACAGAACTGATTCATCTGAGTTGATGGCGAGACTTAGAGGGTCATTCTGAGTTTGGCAGAGCGGTGAGCTTTCCAGAAACAAGCTCCCCACCGACATCAGACGCGCCCCTTCCCTCAACACCTTCAGGAAGGCTCTGTAGACCTGGCTCTTTGATTGAACGGATCTACTAAACCCCACCCCCCCTCAGCACCTTGAGACCCTCAGGGGTGAGTAGTGCGCTTATAATTACCCTGATTGATTGATTGATAAAACAGAAGATGCACAGTTTCCTCAAAGATGGGCCTCCCATGCCCTGCAGGGTTTTTGACTGTGGACCATCCACTGCCTGCACCTTTAGAAACCTCTGTTCTGACGGCCTTCATTGCAGCTGTTGTGATATCTAAATTTGGTAGGCGGCCCTCCACCAAATAGGGTTACACCAGGGTCTCTGCTAACCTGTCAGGCATCTCCTACCCACCACGGTGGAATGGGGTCCTTAATTCTTTTAAAATCTTCAGTAATCATAGTATAATATATCATTTGTCAACATTAGGGTTTTTGTCTTGATGTCCTTGTGTAACGTAACTGGTGCCCATGTAAAGCGCTCCAATACCTTTGGGTTGAGTTCACGCTATATAAATCTGCAAAAAAAAAGACCAGCAATTGCAAATTTGTTTGCCATTTGTATTTTAGAAATAATCAAATGGGGTGGAGGTAGAAGCATTGACAATAGGTCCACTCTACTTCGAATGTAAATACCAACAATCAAAAAAGGGGAGTGGAGTCAGGATGACACCTCCCCTAACCAGGTATCATTTTTATTTTTTAAAAATCCCTCACCCATTAGAATTCTCCAGTTGCATCCTTCACCAGTCATCACCCACAGCATCTAGTCTGTCTGGGTGGGATCAACCCCTCGAGGGAGTTTCTGGTTACTTGGGTAAGGTTAAAAACAAGAGGGATGTGGAATGGGGATAAATGAAGGTTCGCCTACATCACCAGAAAGAATGATGTTTCAGCCACTTAAGCCAAGGGCGACTCTGGTGGCTTTCCTCAGGACCTCAATACCACAGATTCTTGGAGATTCCCAACGCATGGGAAAACTATCCCACAGCTTTATTTTTATACATACACCATTTGCGACTACGTATCGGGGTATTGGGTTATAGTGTGTGTGATGAAGGATATTCATTCATGCATATCACAAACATGCACACATCTTGGGTTCAATTGGCCTGATTCCTCAATGAGGGGGCCTTAATGGATCCATTGGGTGTATTGGAGGTGGGCAGACCCTGTAGCCATACATTAGTCAAGAGTTCTACCCTTAGATGATAACTATCAGAACCTCCTATCTCTGCAATAAAAAGGATCCTTAGGTTAGGAGAGGTGTCATCCTGTAAAATATTTTAATTAATTGTGGTTAAGACTTTTAATTAACTGGAAATGTAGTTGTAATCTATTCTTACCTTACCCTTAGTTCTAAACCTGAACATCAATTGATTTAAATAACATGTAATTTAGATAATGAATGTTGGAATGTTGCCCTTCTTGCAGCATCACCTGGGATATTGTATTTGTTGTTTTGCTTTTTATTCTGCTATTAACATGTTAAAATTGGTATACCCCTGACTGACATGTTTAATCTTCTTGTAAGTCCCTAGTATATGGTACGATCTGAACCCAGGGCCTGTAAATTAAATGCCTGTGAGCTGGAGCATTCATTGTGCCTCCCACTATAGTAGCACTGCAAAATATGTTTTCAGGCTTGCCACTGCAGCCTGGCTTGGCAGCTTTAAAACTGCTATTTCAACCTGGCAAAATAACCATAATTCCAGGTCACTCTTAACCATCCTTTTTTAATACTTACTGCTCACCCTTCTGTTAGGCCTTAAACGCCCAAGGGGCTTGGTGCATAAAAGTAGGACATGTATATTTAATGTTTTATATGTCATGGCAGTAAAAAGCCTACAAAGTGATTTTTCACTGTAACAAGGCTGGCTCTGCTCTAGGATAAAACTGGTTTACACAATTATATTTCAGTGCTAAAGTCAGTTTGGGAATAGCTAGAAAAATATTTCAAGGACTCGTTCTGATAGCAATTTGAAATTCAACTTTTGTCAAGTTAGATTTTTTACTAATATTTTTTAAATTACACTTCAAGAAAATTGTCAGTCAGTCACACAACTTTGTTGCCATTTTCCTGCCTAAAACCAAAAAGTTCCTGCCTGTGTCTAATTGTCAGACATATGAAGGAAATCAGTTCCTCTGTAATGGCAGGTATGTGAAAGGTGTCACAATATGTTTCAAAGTAATTGATGTCGCTGGGGGATCTGAGTTTTCACATCATAATGCCCTCATACACCTGTTAGGGTGTCATGCTTCATCATAGGGCGCTCCTCGTCGGACCGGCGCTGCAATGTCCAACGGGCCTGGTGGCTTCTTTGGCGGAGTTCTTTAGATCTGAGATCGCCGTATGTGAAGTGTATATGTGGACAACAGGTGCGGAATATGTGTTATGGTGCACAAGTGATTATGTTAAAAAAGACTCCAGACCTACGAATTTTTTAAATTCAGAACAAAGGCTGGGGCTTATATAAAAACAGTGGTGTCTAATTGTCACCTGGGACATTAAGGCTCTCCTATGGTGAGATGTGTATTGCTCCTTAACAGTGGACAAAGGGCTTTGGGTGCGGGGAGGGGGCTCTCCTCGCTTGACAGGAGGATGCAGGAATGGTGCCCAGCCACTTCCTTAGCATCGAAGAATGCCTACCCTGCCACTAGCGGATGAAGCTCACACCTAGGCTTATCTTTTGTTTTTCCCAATTGAGGGTGGGGAGGAATTGACCAGAACAGACTTAGGAGGTAAACAAAGTATTGCCCTCCAACCACAGGCTGTTGCTGGGCATAACTGTTGACCCCAGAGACCTTTTTTCAGAATACTTGTGAACAAGTGAGGAATCAGAAGAAGGACTGCCCTGCTGTCTAAAAAACCTGAAAGTAGATTGAATCTGCCTGCCTTCAACCCAAGACCCCATAAGTGACTCCAAGGGTCAGTTGACTGACCTCCTGTTTGAGGTACAGGGACTCAACAATCTTTCAGAGGCCTATCTCCCTGCAACTGCCCAGCAGATCAATTCCAACCAGACCTCCCCTGGACCCTTCTTCTGGCCTCTGTTGGAGTGAGTCTTAACCCCCAAGTGGTGCCCTCCCCAGGTCCTGGACCCTTGACTGGTGTTACAGTCAATCCCTCCTGTCCCCAAACTGAAAGAAGTGGGACTTTGAATTTTTGTTTAGCTTTCTGCTCTGAGAACCAACAGAGATGAAGGCTGCTGTCAAAGCCACAGCCATCGACTTTGAATTACTGGTCGACCTCATCTTGCTGAGTTACCCTGCTGTGAAGATCCAATTTTCAGAAAAATTTCTAAGTATGAACAAATAGGGCTTCACCAGGACTGAGCAGTGTCTTGGGCATGGGCTTTGCCGCCTCAGAGCTTTCCCACCTTTGTCGACGACCTCTACGGGAATACACTCTTCAGAAACTTGCCATCATCAAACCCAGCATCGAATCCAGCTTTGCCCAGCCAATGACTCGTAGACAACCACTTTTTCTCAATCATGGATTCTAAGTGAGATGGGAAACTTTCTACCAGGATGAACAAGGTCCCTGTATCCAACCTGTGATCCATGGCAGTCAGGCTTAACATTCAACTTTGACCCAGACTAGCACGAGCAGATACCCGCAGTTGGTGCTTTGCACTTTTCAGTGCTATTTTCAATTCACACTTTAGAAATGTATATCATTGGTTCTGCTTATTGAATTATTGTTGTTTCAGAGTCATTTTATTAATTAAAATATTCTCTTTCTCTTTCTTCTGTTGTGTTTCCACCTTATTACTGTTTGAGGGCTACATAGCTATTTTACACATTGCCTCTAAATTTGCCTGACTGATTTCTGCCAAGCTACCAGAGGGTTAAGCAAAGGTTTATTCAGTGACTTCAGTCGTTCACCCTGATAAGAATTGTGATTATTGTGTAAAGGGGGTTCTTATCCCCTTCAGCTAACGCCCCAGTTTCTTACAATTATTTTTCCCGATCCTACACCTAACCATACCCCTAAAATAACCCTTGATTAAATGCAAATATAACCGTAACATTTAAATCATACATTTATATAATTCAAACTTAATTTCCTTTCTTTTACCTATTCTAATTACCAGCCCTCGCTATATATTGACTTAATTTACACGAAAATAAATATCTTATTCAATTGTAGCATAGTCATCATACTAAACCTAGCCCATAACTATTTAAAATAAAATGTAACTAAATGAAATAAATATGTTTATCCCTTACACTACCCCAATTCCTAATTCATTTTTTAAATAAGTTAATGCTAATGCTACGTCAAGCCTTTAGTTAATATAAATCCAATTAATTTAATGTCAAAATTATATATAGTTAACATATCTCAAATTCCCAATCAAACCTAGTCTCAACCCTTAATTTGCGTTGAATTCAATTAATTTTTATTAAATACTATTAACCTAAAACTAATAGTAAACCAAATTTAATTTAAGTAAATTAGTAAACTCTAATAATTTGCACTTGTTACCTCAATCAATGTTCTGGCAATATCTGTAGTGATGATCTGGGCTGTTGCTCCATTGCTATAGTTGAATCACTGGAAAGTCACATTGTTCTAATGCTATCAATATAGTGGTGGTATGCACAGCCGAGGTCCGTGCAGGTAACAAATGTAGGGCCGGGTTAGGGGGATTTCGAGGGACGATGCCGAGGGGAAATTAATTAAATAATCAATTATCCCTCTGCATCATCCCTCGAAATCCCCCCCCCAACCCGGCCCCACCGCTGTTACCTGCACGGACCGCGGGTGGGTATGCATGGCCATCCGAACTTTCGAATAAAGCTCTCTTCCTGAGGAATTTGTCATTTCACTGTTGAAGCTTTCACAGGATGGTAGTGATCATTCTAACTCTTTCTTCTTTACCGTGCCCCCTTTTCCTGGAAAGAGAGGCAATGTTTGTTGTGCAATAATGGTATCCTGATCATTAACAAGTCAACCTTTGCCCAGGCTTAGCAGCAAATTCTGATGTGAGAGGCACTTGAGAGAGTTCAACAGTCCCCAGCCTTACCTGGGCATTAATACTTAGATAGAAAGGGAGCATTTCTGGGGGGTTTGTGTTACAGGGACAGCCCCACCTTCTCTCAACATGTTGGTGCACTGGTCGGCAGTTAGCATTCATACGTGATGGTTGGAGACAATGCCATCAATTCTCCATTTAGTTGTGACATCCTGCGGGGACTGGAGCAGTTTGATTTGCAGATCATGGTTTCCTGTAACTGTAAAGGTCTCAGGTCACTGATAGCTGCAGATACTTCAGGTCTCGGTCACTCAAGTTGCAGAACACGCAGGCAGTTGATCAAAGCAGAGTTTGAATATCTTGCAGGATGAATTGGTGACTTCAAGTCATGTCAGAGAAGCCGGGAGAACATTTTCAAACTTGGTTCAGTGTCAGTTACACTCCCTGTGGAAATCTGAGATTACTGAGTCTGTCCAAATGCTCCTGGGTACAGAGGAGAGCTCCTCCTTCTGTGGTAAGGCTCTTCTCAGGAGGTAATGATGGGGTCTGTCTCCAACTGCAGCAGCCACAACAGTAGCACATACAAGTGTGAATTTTGGCACCCGGCTGTCGACAGCCTCTTTGTGAAACAAAAACACAGGCTTTACCTGAATTGCTCCATCTATGACTGAAAATATTCTGCTGACTCACCACTCGGAGAAAGATAATCTGCAGGCACTCCACAAAATGGCCACTGCATCCATTTCTCCATTCCCCTACACATTAAGGTTGCTGTTACCTCTAACTCAGAAATTCAATCAATGTACTTCCTTGTCTGAGGAGTTTAAGTCACAACCTCCATCTTGTGCTAGGCCTAGGTATACAGGGGGTGAATACAAAATGGATCACACTGGCCTGGTCAAAAATCTGCTCATATTTAAAACAGAGCCCTGCTAAGAGCACCACATACACACATTACATGTGCATATTCACTCTGAATGTCATAGCAGTGTCTGGGCCCTATATTGAAGCAGAACATTTGCACCGTGGTCTCCCTTAATAGGTAAAAGGCCTATTTATGATTATCAAAAATAATAATTAAAGAACGGTCACTGTGACTTAATACATTTGCCCCAAAACGAAAACTGCAGTCTTGTTTCAACCAAGGGTACGCTTTTTGCTCCCCACCAGATCATACAGACAGGCACTGGGCCTTATAATTTGCAGGATCGCATGGTCCAGAGAGTGCATGTATGATGGTAATGTGTGCCAGGCCAAAACAAAATATATGAATACCAGATATCATGTATCTCCATTACTCAGAGCAAATGTTTCATGCCTGTGTTACCATTCAGAGGTCATTGCAGTACAGACACCTGAAAACATCACTCCTCCTGGTGTAGAGCTTATATTATCAATGCCAATTGCACAATGTTTTTGTCAACTATATTTAAAAACAATGTACAGGCAAATATATTATGGTACCATACGACTGCAATAGCTATCCATTATACATATGACACTAATACTGCCTGCGCCTCATCCATGATGGTCCAGTGGGAGAGCACTCTGCTCTTTCACTGTTCTGCCTCTCTTGGATTTTCTGTGCCCTCTTTTCTCTTTGCCCCTCTCTGCTCTCTTTTCTCTCTTTCTCTCTTTTCCCTCTTTTCTCTTAGTTTTTGCTCTCTTTACTCTCCCGCACTCCCCGCCACTGCTGCCCCCACGAACCCTCCAGCGTATCCTTCCCGCTCCCTGCCTCCCAGCTGACTGCCCTCCTCCCGACCCCTACTTAATGGCGCCCACTGCGTGGCAAGAAAATCTAGTCCACTGACCTGGCCAGTGTAACTGCTCTTTCTCTGCCCAGCTCCACGAGCAAGGTCTGCCCTCTGAGCCCCTGAGTTCCCAGTCTTGCTGAGTTTTCGAGACCCTCCTCCACCCCCAGGCTCCCGCCTGTGCCTCATCCCTGGCGGTCCAGTGGGAGAGCATTCTGCTCTTCTGCTGTTCCACCTCTCTGGGCTTTTTCTGTGCCCTTTTTTCTCTTTTGCCCTCTCTGATCTCTTGCTCTCTTTTCCCTCTCTTCTCCTTCTTTTTGGTCTCTTTACTCTCCTGCACTCCCTGTTGCTGTTGCCTCCATGGCCCCTCCAGCGTGTCCTTCCTGCCTCCCAGCTGACCGCCCTCACCCCACCCCCTACCTAATAGCGGCCACTTAGCTGGTGCACTGAAGGCATTCCAAATTCAAGCCCATAAGCACCTGACCGCGACCCGACTGTGACCAGTGCCAGCAACCCTGGTCCTGCAACCTGCCTCCGCTACGACACTAGCACCCTCCACGCTCTCAACCCTGGACACCTCAACAACTGCCAGCTTTTGACGCTAAACAACACCCAAACTCCTATCGACACTACCGCTGCACCTTCACCCACAGCTGAACCCCAGCACCAGCCCCCAACCTACCAGACACCACCACCCACAAACCACTCAACTGCATCCTCAATGTACGCTTCTTACACAAGCATGGCATAGAAATCTGGGACTTTCTCAACACCCATGCACCCGACGTCGCCTTCCTCACAGAAACCTGGACCAACGCCAACTCTGCACCCGAAATCGCAACTGCTGTTCCCGATGGATACAAGATCCTGCAGAAAGACAACCCCACCCACCCAGGAGGAGGCATTGTCCACAAAAACACACTCTGCATGACAACCACTGGCCTGGATGACACTATCACCCTCATGGAGCACCTCCACTTCCAGATCCAGACCAACACCAAAACGACCCTACACGGAAAACTCATCTACAGGCCACTCTGCCCGAGTGCCTTTCACCAACACCATTGTCGATCTCATCACACGCCACGCCCTCGCCTCCACTGAAATCCTATTCTGAGACCTAAACTTCTACCTGGACAACCACAATTTCCCAACACAACCATCAACCATCCTCCTAGAGAACCTCGCCAACATAGGACTGAAGCAACTGGTCACTGCCCCATGCACACAGCAAGTCACCCACTCAACCCCATCTTCAGAGGAGTAAACAGCGACTCCTACAGCCGCACTATGGAGCTCCTCTGGACAGACCATCAATGCATCCACTTCTCCTTCAGAAAACCGACTACACACAAACATTCAAACCGCCTCCCCCACAGAAGCTGGAACAAAGACAAGCTCACCTCTGCCCTCATCAACACCCCACTACCAACGATGACAGACACTAACTTTGATGCATGCAACCTCCACAGCTGGATTACAAACTGAACTGACACTCTAGCCCCCTCAAGAAAGCCACAGGACGACACATCAAGAAAGCAAGCGGGTTCACCCCTGCACTCCAAGAATCCAAGCGCTCATGCCGACGACTTGAAAAAACATAGAGGAACGCAGGAACCCCAGAATCACGCACCGCCTACAGAGCAGCCACCATAGCACACCACCAACTCATCAAATCCACAAAGAAGAAGTTCCTCCAAGACCGAATCATCACCAACTCCCACAACAGCAAAGAACTCTTCTCCATCAGCAAGGATTTCGACAAACTCATCAGAGAAACCACAGACGTCCCACCATCCCAGGACCTCTGCAAAAGACTCAGCACCTTTATTCATCTCAAGATTATTATGATCTTTGACAACTTCAACAACCAAGACCTCCGTACTGCTCCAGATCCCACCGACAGAGACGCCACCCAACAGACCCTGCTCACCTGGACCCCGCTCACTACAGAAGACACCCTAAAGACCATGAAGAGCATTCACCCCTGCCCAACCCACATATTCCACAGAGCAGCCACGGCCATCACACCCGAACTACACTGGACGGTCAACTGCGCCCTCGAAACCACTACATTCCTCGATGACTAGAAACACCCCGAAGTCAACCCCCTCCTGAAGAAACCCTTGGCAGTCCCGACGGACCTCAAGAACTTCAGCCTCATCTTGCCGCTTCCATTCGCGGCCAAAGTCATCGAAAAGGCCGTCAACACCCAGCTAGCAAACTTCACTGAAGCGAACAACATCCTGGACATCTCCCATTCGGATTCCACAGCAACCACAGCACCGAGACTACCCTATTCGCCGCCACAGACGACATCTGCTTCCTTCTTGACCAGGGCCAAATGGCAGCCCTCATCCTCCTGGACTTCTCAGCTGCTTTCGACACTGTTCTGCTTGGGTTTTCGGATCAGATAGAACCCACTCATCAGGGCCTCACTAACCCAGCCAGAACGTTACCCCCTCCCTAGAACCTATTTACAATCCTACAACCACATATATCTATCACCTAAGGACAGGGGATTCCTACTATGTATACCAAGATCTCACAATCGGCGGCCTCGCGATCCCCTACGAATCCAGACCTCTCTGCCCATACGACAGTATCACAAGTGGCGGCCTCGCGTCCCATACGAACCCAGACCTCTCTGCCCAGACGACAGTATCAGCACAATCGGCGGCCTCGCGATCCCCTACGAATCCAGACCTCTCTGCCCATACGACAGTATCACAAGTGGCGGCCTCGCGGTCCCATACGAACCCAGACCTCTCTGCCCAGACGACAGTATCAGCACAAGTGGCGGCCTCGCGGTCCCATACGAACCCAGACCTCTCTGCCCAGACGACAGTATCAGCACAATCGGCGGCCTCGCGATCCCCTACGAATCCAGACCTCTCTGCCCATACGACAGTATCACAAGTGGCGGCCTCGCGGTCCCATACGAACCCAGACCTCTCTGCCCAGACGACAGTATCAGCACAATCGGCGGCCTCGCGATCCCCTACGAATCCAGACCTCTCTGCCCATACGACAGTATCACAAGTGGCGGCCTCGCGGTCCCATACGAACCCAGACCTCTCTGCCCAGACGACAGTATCAGCACAATCGGCGGCCTCGCGATCCCCTACGAATCCAGACCTCTCTGCCCATACGACAGTATCACAAGTGGCGGCCTCGCGGTCCCATACGAACCCAGACCTCTCTACCCAGATGGCAGTCTCATACGACAGTTCATCCTATGGTCACCATAACATACAAAAAGGGGCTCACTATTCATCAGATCACATAAGGATTGCCAGTTTGAGTACAGACTGTTCTCAGGTTCGAGGGGCTCCTCTTTCCCTTATTCAGTTACCACTTACCTGATCAGGGTTAACATCTGTTCATGTAGCCGCAGCTGACTAGAAGAATAGGCTACCCTCTTATACAAGAACACGCAGCACATGTTGGTTCACTACAAACTGGATACTTTATTACTCATTACATACACAATCACATAACATTGCGATATAACACATAACCTGCAAAGAAAAGTGAAAGATTAAGTTGTACACTCTAATAAGAAAGGGTCGACATCACCTTAATAGTATGTAGCCTGCACTCAGTGGTCATCTAGGTTCCCTTCTCGTCTGTATCTCGGCTCGCCTGGAATCACCCTTCTTCGAGTCACTGGGACCTCTTCCTTATCGGCTACTCTCTCCTCTCTGGCTATTCTGCTAGGAAAGCATCTGTCTCTCGGTTCTTCTCCGCCTTCAAGATGGCGTCTGTCTTCCCTGGAATAAGTAGTAGCTTTACTGCTAACGGCCAGATGCCGCCTACGGACTGAACATGTAACTGCCTCAGACTTTCACTAATATAGAGGTGCATTTCCTCATGGAAAATTCCGGCTCGTAACCTGCCGCCCACCAAATTCTTGTACCTCCCCGTACCAAGGACACGTTCCCAGCCGGCCGGCCTGATGTAGTGTCTTCGGCATGAAGAAAAATACAATCCTTCGATAAGGGCCGGCCTGGACCGGTTCTCTCCAAGCGAATAACACCTCATAACTAAAACATAACTCTTGGCCTAGAAGTATCTCAAGCTGCCGAAGCAGAAAGAAAGATGGAGTCTCTCCCGTTTGAGGCCTACCAGGCCTGAATTCAGCACAGCTCCATGAAATACCCTCACTACAGGACAGGTTATCCCTAATACTAACGAATCTATCCCCTAGGCTATGTGTGCAAGCCCTGATCTATGGGGAAGAGCACAGAATCATGTCAAAGTGCCTAGTAAATAGGCTCCATTCACTACTCTAACCCTTAGGCTTGAATGGTAAGAGACTGAAGTCACATTCAATCACTTGTTAACACAAGAAGGCCAGGAAAATCGAGCAGAACATTTCACCCTTGACTTCAGTCTATTATACATTCATTAAACAGAACTAACATCTGTGGAAGAATAATATGAAACAAAACTAACTGATCTATGTCTAGTACCAGGTGTGCAGAATTGAAGTAGTGAAGGAATACACTGAATAAAGCAACAAATGGAAATCAAAATGGCGATAGTAATCAGAATACCTCCTAATATTTGACGTAACAAATGCAAATCAGGTAACCAATTAAAGAGCCAGTCAAACCAGCCCTGATCAATGTGTTTTCTAACTTCTTCTGTCAAGTCATGTAGCTTGTTAATGTGAGCTCGAATGGATTGTGTATGATCAGACAAGTTAAAACAACAAAGACCCTCAAAATCAGAACAATCGTGTCCATGTTTAAGCAAAAGATAATCAATGGCCGCTCGATTTTGCAAGATGGCCCTTCGTTCACCCTGGGCGTCTAATAGCATGTCCGACAGGACTGTGGAAGTATTATTAATGGATTTCACCATCCAGCAGGCCATTTTCTCAATAGATTTGGCATTATAAACTGCCAAAGCAGGAACACCAATAATTGAAATAGCCAGGCTAAGGTATTCGGACTTAGAATATAAATGCAAAGATGAGTCACAATCCTCCTGTAATCTCACTGTATCTCGAATCACACGAGAGTTGGCATTCGGATGCGAGGAAAACATTAACAAACTTAATCTAGTAATGGCACAAGGGCCTCCAGAAATATTTGCGGGGACATATGGCCAGGAAATATTACCACATGAGAAAAGCCATCCGGCAGGTAGTAACATCGTGCGATAATGACTGGGGGCAACTACCATACTCTTGCAAGTCATGTTATTCTGAACAGAAGTACATATTTTCGGCGTCCTTTGAAGGCACAAAGTTCGTTCATGAGCGGTGAATGAGGTGGCCCCTTTCAATTTTAAACGCATACATTCCGAAATTGCACTAGGATTACACATAAGGAAAAAACACAAATCACCTTGTGTGATATTATAGGTAACTATTTGGGACTGGATGGGGGGGTATCGGGTCTGACAGTTCAGTACACAAGGGGCAATACTGATGGGTAGCGAAATCGCCCAGAAGAACATTGGGGCGAGCGGTTGATATATTGAAAATATGAGTCAAAGTTTCCACCGAGGCAGGAACAGCAACCAAACAAGTTGACAAAATATCATTCACTGATCTCATCGGTGTCAGGCAGAAATGAGGGGCGCTAGTCACCCGTTTCGCAAGTGAAATCCAAAAGTTCGATGACGAATCCCACGCAGCGAAGGAACGCGACACTCGGGTTCTCAATTCATCCCGGGTTGATGGGATCCCTCCTCTCTCGTCGCACCAGCCCAAAAACAGTCCGATGCCGACACATCCCGCAGCAACAGTCCAAAGAATGATCTGAAAGAGAATCAAATACAGGCATTATTCATTCTCGTAAGTAACATTTGTCAGCCGGGACTGCTTCCCAGCTATCTTTCCCTGGTCTCATAACTAAAATGGTATTATCTTGACCGGTTGCAATGACCTCTGCCTGTTCAGGGGGATTCTTAGGCGACTGCACCCAAACTCTGGCCCCAGGATTGTCTGTAGAGCCAAAACCTTTCTGACCTCGTACAGTTAGCAACGTTGGGGCAGTGCCTTTTACCATCTCACCACTGAAGACAGGCATTATTAGCAATTGAGCCACTCGGTCAGTTTTATGTATCAGTAAGTCAACCTCACTGCCATTCAGCAGGAGCACCTTAATCTCTCCCTGATAATCACTATCAATGATTCCTCCAAGCACCTGAATGCCTTTTACAGCCAGCCCCGATCTAGGGGCAATTAATCCGAAATTTCCAGGTGGTATCTGAACACCAACACCTGTCTCAATGATGACTCGATCTTTACTTTTTATAATGGTGTCATCCATGGCATGCAAGTCTAAACCTGCCGACCCTGGGGTCGCTCTGCATGGAGCCAAAGCTCCGGGAGTAATCTCCCAGTACATCACAGTCTCTCTGATCTCACTGGGCTTAGCATCAACATTCGGAGGAAACAAACGCATAAGTGGGGATTCAGCATTTAGAAAAGGACGGTTATTCAAAATCAATAGCGCTTGAGGTAAAAAATCTCGCCAATTCTTATACTTGTCATCTGTTAATTTGCGTAGTTGGTCTTTTAGCAGGCCATTCAACCTCTCCACAAGACCCGAGGCCTGTGGATAATAGGGTATATGAAACACCCATTCAATATTGTTTTCCACACAGAATTCCTGTACCAATCTTCCACGAAAATGGGATGCATTGTCAGATTGAATTTGGAATGGCACACCATAATACATCATAATCAATTCCAATGTTTTAATAGTATTCAGTTGGGTAGCTTGCTTACAGGGAAGGGCCACCAACAGGCCACTGTATGTATCAACAATGGTGCAAACATATTGACAATTCCTACTCATAGGGAGTGGACCAATGTAATCAATCTGCCAAATTTGAGCGGGCACTTTCCCGCGATGTAAATGACCTTTAACAATTTGGGGCACTTTGCGCTGCCTGATATGCTGACAAATGGGACAATGTAGAATAACATTTTTAATTAAATCTAGGGGAATATAAATTCCTCGATCAGCAGCCCACCTGCTAGTGGCTTTCTCTCCAAAGTGTCCTGCTTTCTGGTGTGCCCATTTCGCCAATCCCGCAATATCAGAATCTTGCGTGTCCACCACTGCCTCAGCAATTTTAGATTTCTCATCTGCAATATTATGAAAGAATTTGTCAAGAGAGTCTATCGGGGTATGAGCATCCACATGGAAGATTGTAACAGTACTCTGTGGGAGCATTTCCCAAATCTCCTGCCATAATTCTTTTCCCCACAATTCCTTGGAATGAATTTTCCAACTATGGGAATGCCAAGTCGGTAACCAAACTGCCAGTCCATTGGCAGTAGACCAAGAATCGGTAAAAATATGACATATGCCAGGTAACTCTTGTTTCAGAACTTGATAAACAGCATAGAGTACAGCAAATTGACTGCTCTTACCCTCACCAGTTGTACTCAGCAATTTTTGTGTGATCGGATTATAGGACACTGCCTTCCAATGCCGTTTCGTCCCTATGAACCTTGCTGAACCATCCGTAAACCAGACATGGTTTCTGTCCTCTGCGGACAAATCATCAAAAGGTTTACCCCACTTAACAGGGGATTCCTGTACTAAAGGTACGAAACATTCACTCTCAGTTTCAGTTGATGGCGCCCGTGCCACCTGCTCCTGCAAAGATGCAACTCCTTTTTGTCCCACACGTGCCCTATCTTGTATATACCATTTCCATTTAATCACACTCGCCTCTTGAGCGTGTCCAATTCGGTGAGTTTTCGGCGAACTCATAACCCACTGCATGATAGGAATTTCAGGTCGCAAAACTATATCATGTCCCAAAGTCAACTGCTCGGTATCCACCAGAGCCCAATAACATGCAAGTAGCTGTTTCTCAAAAGGTGTATAACGCTCACCAGCATCAGGTAACTTTTTGGTCCAGAAACCTAACGGCACTCTACTCTTGCCTTGTTTCTGCCACAAACTCCAATTCGCATAAAGGCCTTGTACAGACACATTCAAATCCACATCACCATCACATACAGGCCATAAATCCAGAGCATGCTGAATTGCTTCTTTTGCCAGACTGAACGCATCTTGCTGTGGTTTATCCCATTCAAATGCATTCTTTTTACGAGTGACACGGTACAAAGGGGCCAATATTTGACTCAAATGAGGAATATGCTGGCGCCAAAATCCAAACAAACCAATGAAGCTTTGGGCTTCTTTCCTATTTCTCGGAACTGCGAAATCAAGAATTTTCTGTTTAACCTGAGGGATCACTTCTCGGTGCCCTTCATGCCAATTAATACCCAAAAATTTTACAGCTTGGGACGGACCTTGTAATTTATCCGGGTTGATTTCCCAACCTTTCTCACGCAGGTACTCAATGACTCTGTCCAATTGGGTCTGAACTTCCTCTCGTGATTCGCCTTGGATCAAAATATCATCAATATAGTGACATATCTGAATTTGTGGATGAACCGGTACCTCAGCCAGATGCTCTGCCACCAGCCGGTGACATATCGTAGGACTATGCACATAGCCCTGAGGAAGACTTCTAAACGTCATCTGACGCCCGTTCCACGTAAAACTGAATTGTTCCTGACACTCAGGGGCAATCGGAATCGAAAAGAAAGCATTAGCAATATCAATGGACGCATACCATGTACCTGGATGTTTTTGGATTCTTTCAATTAGGGTAATAACATCCGGTACTGCAACAGTCAAAGAGGGTGTGTGTCTATTCAATTCTCGATAATCAACAGTCATGCGCCAAGAATTATCACTCTTACGTACAGGCCAAACAGGATTATTCCAAGCAGAAGTAACTGGGGTGATAACACCTGCATCCACCAACTCCTGAATAGTGGTACTAATCTCTTCATGACCACCCGGAATACGATACTGCTTCTGACGAACCACTTTTGTCGCCTGGGGAACTTTTATGGGGGGCATTCTTAAACGACCAACCCGTACAGGCCTGGACGATATATAATGTTTAGTTCCAAATTGGTAACATCCATCATCTAAGTGCAAAGTCATTCCTTTCAAAATATCAATTCCAATTATGAATTCTAAGAGTGGCACCACTAATACAGAGTATTCTTTTCTAGGAATTCTACCTATTCTCATTTCAAGTAAGGTTTGAACTGCGGGAGTTTCCTTTCCGCCTAATCCGGTAATTGTAAAAGGCTGACCTTTAAACTTCTTTGATTTTCCATGAATAAGAGTGGCCTCCGCTCCTGTATCTACCAATGCTCAGGCCCTTTGGACATTACGATGTCTCCAATAAATATCAATATCTACATAGGGTCTATTATCTCTGTGAGCCCATCTGTGTACTGGAGCTTTACCTATTTCCTAGTCATCTTTACTGCGTTCTGTGTACCAGGATAAATCAGGATAAAGACTCTCACGTTTCCTAGGTATCTATACCTCCTGTTCATATCCATCTCCATTACGAAATGGATTACTGTTCCCTGCATTGTACTGCGGGTTTCGATGGGCCAATATGTGTCGATCCTCTCTCCTTCTCAACTCAGGGGATTGATCCCTATCATCTCTACGTCTGCTGTTAACATAATCATCTCTCCCCCTCTCTCTTTCCCCCTCTCTCTCCCTGTCTCTCTCACGACGGGGGGACAAGTCACGCACATAACGTCGATCATCACGACGATCAGAGCGCCCACGGCGGTCGTCATCACCTCTACCGTCAGAAAAACCACGATCACACTCAGTCGTCCGAACACGCCTGGCACCCTCCTTTCGATCCAAGCCACGTTTGCGAAACATTTCCCACAAACGAGAAGGGGTCTCACCATCAATGTCCTCCTTCCGCACACCATCGGCCATAAGACCAAAAAACATATCACGTCTAGTAAGTTTATTGTCACCAGGAGTACGAGTGTCAGGCCGGGATTGCCGTTCAGGTTTAAACCACTCACCCAACTCACCGAGTTGGCGTACCGATTCCAGCACTACAGATAACATGTTACCAGTCTGATTAATCAATAAAGTCCTCATAACCTGCTAATAAGCAACAGGAGAAGAACGAATAATACGATTCCGCACAGAAGATGTCAAGAAACCATCAAGCAACCTGTCAGCAGTATTCAGAAAAATTGCCGTTTTCATCACCTCCTCTTTGAGACGTTGCGTAGCATCGCGCAAAGTATACCACGGTTTGTCATTCACAGGCCAATCAGATTCAGTAGGATATTTTTGATTACAACTCTCAGTCGCCAATTGAAGCAAAGAAATTTGACCACCAACATTAAAGTTACGAAAATGATCCTGTACAGTAGAATCCGAACTCAAGGAACAAAACTTCAAACAATCGCCAGCATCCAACATAATGCCAGCAGCGCCCAGTTCATAAAGGCGCACCATCCATGTGAGTAAGGACTCACCAGCTCGCTGCCGAAATCTTTGTAAAATATCACTAATTTCTTGTTGAGTAAAATCCTCCAAAGAGTCTAAAGCAATACCATTCGGAGCACCGGGAGCCTGCTGCAACTTCCGCCGAAAAACCGGATGCACCGAGACCGCGGGACGAGCAGCACAAGGAGCTCGACCAGTACACGTAGAGGAACAATCAGTGTAAGAAGCATCGACCCCACTCGAAGGACGAACGCAATCATGGAGTGCACCATCAGAGGCGCAAGAAGCAGACTTACAATCACGGCCGGAGCGAGAGGACTCGCGCTTGGCAGACTCCTCACCCGAGGAAGGAGAATCACTCGAGTTCCAGATATTACCATCCCATTCATCAGGATTCCAATCTAGACCGGCTTTCGCCACGACCAGACGCACCTTTCGCTTCGAAACCCGACCACGCCGATTTTTGTATTTATAACGAGCAATTCGCACAGCCGCCCTCTCGGCAATAGTTTGGTACGTCTCAAGTTTGTCAGCAAGCAACTTATTTTGACACCGCAACAAAGTATGAGCATTCTGAATCTCAACAAAATTCGCTTCCACATCCTTATGCGCATTCTGTAACTTCAACAACCTCTCATGCAGGATCCTGTACGCAGACAGAACAATCCAACCCCTGCGCCCCAAAACGGGAAGTTCATCACCCTTAGATACCGGCGCCTTCTGTAAACAAGTAATCACATCAGCCGGCTCCGCCAGTTCCAAAAAAGAATTCCAATTCTCACTCAAACCAGTAGAATCAGCCCACTCACGGGCTAAGGCTTCATAAGGCGTTGAATCCCAGCCGGGAATATCAACGGGTAACTTAAAAGTAGATTTCGACTTTCTCGAAAACATGTTTGAAAAGAAAGAGAAAAAAAAAGAAAAAGAAGAAAGAGAAAAGAAAACTACACTCACAGTTATGTAAAAATAATATACAAACGAAACCACGCACGCACCAGAAGCAAACACGATACAACCACAACGCACACAGGTTTTGTAAACGGTTCGTGACGCCAAATGTTCTGCTTGGGTTTTCGGATCAGATAGAACCCACTCATCAGGGCCTCACTAACCCAGCCAGAACGTTACCCCCTCCCTAGAACCCATTTACAATCCTACAACCACATATATCTATCACCTAAGGACAGGGGATTCCTACTATGTATACCAAGATCTCACAATCGGCGGCCTCGCGATCCCCTACGAATCCAGACCTCTCTGCCCATACGACAGTATCACAAGTGGCGGCCTCGCGGTCCCATACGAACCCAGACCTCTCTGCCCAGACGACAGTATCAGCACAATCGGCGGCCTCGCGATCCCCTACGAATCCAGACCTCTCTGCCCATGCGACAGTATCACAAGTGGTGGCCTCGCGGTCCCATACGAACCCAGACCTCTCTGCCCAGACGACAGTATCAGCACAAGTGGCGGCCTCGCGGTCCCATACGAACCCAGACCTCTCTGCCCAGACGACAGTATCAGCACAATCGGCGGCCTCGCGATCCCCTACGAATCCAGACCTCTCTGCCCATACGACAGTATCACAAGTGGCGGCCTCGCGGTCCCATACGAACCCAGACCTCTCTGCCCAGACGACAGTATCAGCACAATCGGCGGCCTCGCGATCCCCTACGAATCCAGACCTCTCTGCCCATACGACAGTATCACAAGTGGCGGCCTCGCGGTCCCATATGAACCCAGACCTCTCTGCCCAGACGACAATATCAGCACAATCGGCGGCCTCGCGATCCCCTACGAATCCAGACCTCTCTGCCCATACGACAGTATCACAAGTGGCGGCCTCGCGGTCCCATACGAACCCAGACCTCTCTACCCAGATGGCAGTCTCATACGACAGTTCATCCTATGGTCACCATAACATACAAAAAGGGGCTCACTATTCATCAGATCACATAAGGATTCCCAGTTTGAGTACAGCCTGTTCTCAGGTTCGAGGGGCTCCTCTTTCCCTTATTCAGTTACCACTTACCTGATCAGGGTTAACATCTGTTCATGTAGCCGCAGCTGACTAGAAGAATAGGCTACCCTCTTATACAAGAACACGCAGCACATGTTGGTTCACTACAAACTGGATACTTTATTACTCATTACATACACAATTACATAACATTGCGATATAACACATAACCTGCAAAGAAAAGTGAAAGATTAAGTTGTACACTCTAATAAGAAAGGGTCGACATCACCTTAATAGTATGTAGCCTGCACTCAGTGGTCATCTAGGTTCCCTTCTCGTCTGTATCTCGGCTCGCCTGGAATCACCCTTCTTCGAGTCACTGGGACCTCTTCCTTATCGGCTACTCTCTCCTCTCTGGCTATTCTGCTAGGAAAGCATCTGTCTCTCGGTTCTTCTCCGCCTTCAAGATGGCGTCTGTCTTCCCTGGAATAAGTAGTAGCTTTACTGCTAACGGCCAGATGCCGCCTACGGACTGAACATGTAACTGCCTCAGACTTTCACTAATATAGAGGTGCATTTCCTCATGGAAAATTCCGGCCCGTAACCTGCCGCCCACCAAATTCTTGTACCTCCCCGTACCAAGGACACGTTCCCAGCCGGCCGGCCTGATGTAGTGTCTTCGGCATGAAGAAAAATACAATCCTTCGATAAGGGCCGGCCTGGACCGGTTCTCTCCAAGCGAATAACACCTCATAACTAAAACATAACTCTTGGCCTAGAAGTATCCCAAGCTGCCGAAGCAGAAAGAAAGATGGAGTCTCTCCCGTTTGAGGCCTACCAGGCCTGAATTCAGCACAGCTCCATGAAATACCCTCACTACAGGACAGGTTATCCCTAATACTAACGAATCTATCCCCTAGGCTATGTGTGCAAGCCCTGATCTATGGGGAAGAGCACAGAATCATGTCAAAGTGCCTAGTAAATAGGCTCCATTCACTACTCTAACCCTTAGGCTTGAATGGTAAGAGACTGAAGTCACATTCAATCACTTGTTAACACAAGAAGGCCAGGAAAATCGAGCAGAACAGACACCGTCTCCTACAACACACTGAAGGAAGTGGCCTGTTTAGGGTCACCCGGGTCACTCACGACCACCTCTCAGCCTTCCATACCAAATGAAGCGTCGGTCAAACAGTAGAGAATACAAACCAAGTATATGTTTATTCAGATGCACTTGAGTGGAGCCCCGTCTGCCCAGTCGCTTAGGGGTGTTGCAGAGAGGACTGACTTCAGCAAACATAGCGATACATTATGCACATTTCAGAACCAAGGAAGACCCGCCCATAATAGAATTTTCCAAGCAGGTGCAACTAACACAAAGAAGTACAGTAGGAGGATGGGTTTCGATTCTGAGGCTGGGCACACAGTATCTTGTATCCAAGGTCACTCTGTCCGTGCCTGCCGCAAGACTGGTGGGAGAAGACCTCTATCTAGTGGGAAAGTTGTGCGCTAATAAAAACAGTGTATTCATTAGCAGAGTAAGGACTAACCTTGGAGAAATGAAACTTTCCACAACCCATAGTCTTGAGGAGACAAGAGGCAGCTAAGAGCATGATTCAAAATGGCGACTAAACATAAAATGGTGCCACAAATGCTAACTTACATGGAACAATGCACTGACAGAATAGCAAAAACGTTTTCATTTCATCCGACCTTCCTTTTAGCATTTGCTTACTAATTTATGTGGTGGGCAGAGAGGACATCACATGCTTGTGGGCAAAGGGACAGCAGTACTCGGAGCAATTCATATATTCAGTGTCAGGAATAGAAGGTGCAAGGAAGGATGTAGTATCAAAACTTTGTTCGTCAATCTGCATCGTTTCGTCGATATCTTTTTGAAGCATAATTGCTGCATTAGTATCATGAACTGACATTTTCTGTTTGGGAGTCAGGGTTGTGACGCAATAGAAGCAACAAGCTGGGAGACATTGTATGCAGAGGCAACACATGAAGAAAATACCAGCAACCACAGCCAGAAAAATGAGGATCTTCCAACCCCAAAATGTGAGTATGTTCCAGAATCATCCCGATAGCGTCACAGTACTTGTCTCTTGGTGTATGTCAGATGAAAGTCTATGCAATATTTGTATAGCTGCATACTCGTTGGGAGTGTGATGAGGTATGTAGCCACAACAACTGCTGCAAATTACACGACAAGCCCCACCTCTATCGGCAAGTTTGACGTCTAACACCATCCTGTTCTGCAAAGTGACTAATCTCGTAGCCCGAAACTCAGCAGTGATGTTTGTCAGTATCCCAGCAGTTGTATTAATAACCCCCTTCACAAGTCTTGTCAGCCACGAAGTTGGAGACTATTAGCCATGGGGCCCCAAAAAAGTTAGTAAACCCTTTATGGCATCCCCTAATTGTTGTGCAGTGGTATCTGTCTGATCTATATTCTTTGTGTCAGCATCCCTTCTGACTCGGGATAAGGATGCACTCCTACGGTGCAGCTGATGATCTTTATGATAATTGGACGGGGCAACATATACATGGGGAAGGAGGAAAGAGAGATAACATCTGCTTGACCATCCCCTCGGAAGACAGACATGAGCTTGAGATACACAGACAAAATACACATTATGGGGTAGGATCAGAGGCGGACTATTAATCGTTCTCAGTCTGTAGGTGAAATTGCATTTACTCTCCCCCACCCTTATCTCCCCAGTCCCCTGGACACAGAAAATAGCGGTTGTGTTGACCACGGACAACGGCATTGGTTTGCCTTTGGTAATATTGCGAACCTTGAACCTTTGGAAGTCAGCCATTTGCATTCAAAGCCAGGTTTTGTACTTTACTTTTTGGTATGTGTTCATACAGGACTTTGAGGAGAAATTACCGCGGGCCCCATGTCCTACTGGTCCTATGGGAGTAAACCTGTGATGAAAACTTATATACTCTACCACAGTGTGAGAATCAGCAGGTGTCATACCCAGAGTAGAGAATTGAAAGTGGTAATGCACCATACTGAACAAATCAAACCAACCTTCACAGCTACCAATATATGACTGTGGCATGGACAACAAATTGTCGCTCTTATGAGTAACTGAGGGGAGCAATCCACAAACCCAACAATTGGTTGTATTGGACACATCATGGGCCTGATGCAACATTTGTTTAAATACATTGTCTGTGTAAGACTTTCTATGCTCTACTTTGTGAGGGGCCAAAGTAACAAAAATGTGCTCAGGGGGAATGGTAGTATTAAGAAGGCAAGAATGCTGGAGGGATCGCCCTCCTTTCTGGCAGGAGCACGTTTGTGATAACAATGAAAATTGATATAAACTTTTTGTCATTAAATTTAAAAAGGTAGTACACTTTGGATGAAGTTTGCTGAATCACATTATGTTTTAATTTCTTTGATGTTCATTGTCAACATCAAAATAAATTAATGTTTTTATGTGCATCCTGATATATTAAATCCAGGAATATTCATATACCCAATGCATTTCAGGTCGGAACAAGACCCTTCATCATGGGTCCCTTAACAAAGTTTCGAAATAATGCCGAATGGTAGTATTACCCATCAGTGCACAGGGACTTTCTCCTCTAGAAACCAAGATATTCCGAGTATGGTTGCTAATATAATCACAAGTATCAATATGCAAATTACTTTACTCTTTTTCGATCAACCCTTCATTGAACGCGGCGGTGCAAATGGCTGTTTCTCCTCAGCGATAGACTGACCAAATGGATTAGGGGTGGGCGTAATTTGCGGAATCGCATTACGCAAATCTCCGCGAAACGGTAAAAAGTCTCCGCGAACACGCAGAAATTCTGCGAACACGCGGAACTGCTTGTTTGTGAATCGCGATGCTTTTTTCCTGTTCGCAATCGCCGTTTGCGCGCTCGGGGGAAAATATCTTGCGAACACGCATTTTGAGAACGCGAACAAGCAAAAAATTTCGCGATGTCGCGTAACGCAGATTTTTGAGCAATTTCGCGTTCTCCGCGGAACGCAAAATTTCCCAAATTCCACGAACGGAACGGAATTTACCGCCCAGGCCTAAAATGGATGCATGATTAGGCAAGGAAAGAAATGCAACAAAATGATAATAAAGACAAGTGTTCCCACTGTACGTCTGAGCCTCACTGGAAAAGACACCTATTGTTCATCAAACGTTGTCGCTCTTGAACACCGGTGGTGGAGCTACCTCAGTCCTAAGCTCAAGATGAATTCCATGATGATAAGGATAATGTACCCAGCTCCAGGAGAGCATGTGCAACTTATCCTGTCCAATGTCATGAACAGTGCACAAATCTCACTTCACCCTAACTTACACAGGCCATCCCTGTCTAATCTGATTTCTCCTTTGTGCATTATTTCCAAGTCGGGCCGCAAATTATACCTGGCAGCCCCAGGCACTGTTTGATCTAGAAACAGCGGCTCCTTTATAGCTCTTATCTCTGGGGGGACCGCTGCATTCAACACATCATCATTTCTTTTTTCGTTTGGGTCCAAGTTAGCTTTGCATTGCTGAAGGGGATGAACTTAGGCACCTTTTCACACTTAGCATCCCCCACGTCATCCCTCCCCCATTGGTCATAGGGCAGGGGCAGTGGTATCCTGCGGCAGTAAGTGGCGTGGATCCGGTTCTTCATGCTGGCGACTTTCATGGCTGTACAAGTGGCCAGGAGGACCTGTTCAGGTCCCTTTCAAAGCGGCTCCAGACTTGGTTATTCAGTGTCAGAAAATCTACAAGGACGCGGGATGCGCCAGACATTTGCAGGGTACCCAAACAAGACCTCGTATGGTGACAATCCTGTCCTAGAATGTGCTGTTCTTTTAAAAAAAAAATATTTTTATTAACAATACCAGGCATAGTACATTGTTATTATAGTGTCTTATCTTTACATGGTTCTCAGACAGTTGTAAGTACACAATACGCAGTTAGCTGGTGATTCGTGTCATGTCCGCAACATTTCATCTTGAGCTGTGGTCAATGGCGGGGTACAGATACTTCCCCTATAAGCATTCCAGTCTTTCCATATGTGGGACCACTTTTTGGGACATCCCCTGGATACATAGACATACTTCTCCCGAAACATGCACCAGTCCATGTCTTTCTCCCAGGCCCTCACATTCGGTGCGAGCGATGCCTCCCATTTCTGGGCGATGTTTCTTTTGGCTATCATTAGTCCCAGCGTAACCCAGGTCATGCGTGTATTATTTAGGTCCGTTGGTTCCCACACATTTAGAAGACATCTCTTAGCCTCCAGTGGGAGTGTATGGTTTAACACTTCACTCAGTATCTCATGTATTTTCTTCCAGTACCTCTGGATATGTGGGCACTCCCACAATATATGGAGGAAGGTACCTTCACTCCCACAGTCTCGCCTACACTTACCATCAGGTGCTCTCCCCATTAATACCATCCCTGGCCCCGTGATGTAGATTCGGTGCAAAATTTTGAGTTGTACTAATCTCAGCTTTGCTGCGATGGCTACCTCTCGTGGCAAGGATATCGCCGCCACCCAATCCTCATCGTCCAGTATGATGCCATCCCTTTCCCACTTCTCCCTCAATCTCACCAGGGGGTCTCCGGTGTGGTTGACTAACTTTTTATATGTGAGTGAGATAGCCTTCGTTGGCAAGTATCCATCGAGGAATCGGTCTTCAAGGGGTGCAGCCTCAGAAGGGGTCTCTCCCTTTCGAAAACAGGAGCACAGGGCATGGCGGATTTGCATGTATCTGAAATACTCTGTAGGGGCAAGTTCATATTCTTGTTGCAGGGTGAAGAACGACTTAACCAAGCCCTTCACCCATAGGTCGCCTACTTTCGATATGCCAATGAGGTCCCATTTGTCAAACCCTTTCGTAGACCAGAAGTTACCAAGCCTGTTGGAGTCCCATAACGGCGTAGCTCGGGTGATTTTATGCTCCCACCCCATGCTCCTGGAGGCCGCCCCCCAGACCTGCACCGATTGTTTCATTGGTCCTGTGAGTTGGCGTCTCCCCGCGCTCGAGTAGAGCGCTCGGTTATAGTTCCCCCCGGGCAGCATCCAGTATTCCATTGCATAGCCTGGATCGTCAGCCTGCCTATATGTACCTTGGTTGATTGCTGCCAGATGCACTGCCCAATAGTATTTTTTGAGGTCGGGGAGGGCGATCCCGCCGTCATACCAGGAGAGGTTGAGTTTGGATAGTGCTATGCGTGGCTTCCCATTCCATAACAAGCGGCGTTGTAGGGTCTCAATCGCCCTGAAATAACTGGCAGGAACCAGATCTTGCGAATTCTGCAGGACGTATAAGAATCGGGGCAAGGACATCATTTTGAACAAGGAGGCTCTACCTAGCAGCGAAAGCGGGAGTGCCATCCAGTGTTCGGAGTCTCTTTTTAGTCTCTGCAAGGGAGGGAGCAGGTTTTGTGCAAATCTATCTGCAGGGTTGGTGGTTATATACATGCCAAGGTATTTGAAGCCCTGTGAGATGATCTGTATCGGGCAATCTCTGGGGAGTCCTGTGAGAGGTCCCCTGAGGACGTACAGCACGGATTTATACCAATTTATGGTATATCCTGAGTATCTACCAAAGATGGCGAGGATGTCAAGCACTGCTGTTAGCGAGACCTTTGGGGACGTTAGGAATAGTAGTATGTCATCTGCATACAGTGATATGCGGTCCTCCCAGGATTCCGCCCACCTAAATCCACGGATCATCGGATCTCTCCGTATCCACGACGCCAGAGGCTCCAGGGCCAGGGCGAACAGGAGGGGTGAGAGTGGGCACCCCTGCCTTGTGCCTCTGCCCAGCTCAAACACGTCAGATTTTTTATTGTTGACCACTATCTGGGCTAGGAGTCTTGAGTAAAGGAGTTGCATCCACCTGATGAATTGGGGCCTAAATCTCATTTTCTCGAGTACCGCGAATAAATATTTCCATTCAACCATATTGAACGCCATTGAGGCGTCCAGGGATACCAGGACTGCCTCCTCCTGAATAGTGGACGCCCTCCGCATCACTCCGTGCACCCTGCGTAGATTCAGCGCCGTATTGCGCTGAGGCATGAAGCCAGATTGGTCCAGATATACAAGATTATTAATGACTTTAATTAGTCGGTTAGCAAGGCGTTTGGCTAAAATCTTTGGTTCGGCGTTCAGTAGTGAGATCGGTCTATAGGAGGAACAATCTGTCCGGCTTTTGCCTTCCTTGTGGATCATTACTAGGGTGGCCAGTCTTTGGTCCTGGGGAAGCTCCCCGACCTCCCTGCTCTCCCTGAACATTTTGCATAAGCGAGGGGCGATGATATCTGCATCATGTTTATAGAGTTCTATCGGCAGCCCGTTGGGCCCCGATGCCTTCCCCGAGATAAGTCCCCTGATTGCCAGCGCCACTTCCTCTGGTGTGAGGGCCCCCTCGAGATATTCAAGTTCTGACTCTGCGAGTTTAGGAAGCGTTATGTCTCTCAGGAAGTCGATAGAGTCCTGCGTCGTGTATGGGTTCTGGGAGGTATAGACTTGTTGGAAGTGAAGGGCAAATGCGTTAGCTATAGCCTGGGGGTCCGTGATTGTGTGTGCATCTTTGTCGCTTAGTTCCAGAACTAGTCTCCTTGCCAGTTGTTTTTTGTCTAGCCATGCGATTAACTTCCCCGCTTTATCTCCCTGGTCATAGATCCTGCCCAATGTGTCCGTTCCCAGTCCTTTGGCCCTGTTTGTCACTAGGGCCTTATAGTTGTCTTGTTTTAAGTGTAGAATATGCATGGTGTCTGGATTAGGCCGCTCCGCCAGCTCTTCTTCTAGACGGAAGATTTCCTTCTCAAATTCATCCTCCTCCCTGACCTTTTCTCTCTTGACCCCCGCTATTTGGGATAGGGCCTGTCCCCTAACCACTGTCTTGAACGCTTCCCACAGTGTCTGGTGTGAGCTCACTGATCCTTCCTTTTCTAGAAAGTAATGCTCCATTGCAGTGTGGACTGCTTTATGGACTACTGGATTGCGAAGATTCCAGGGGTGGATTAGGGCTACTCTTCCCACTCTATTATGGCCTACCACTAGATGCATCCACAGCGGGGAATGATCGCCATATGCCTGACCTCCCGTACGTGTTGTAGCTGGTCAGGGGGGACCAATAAATAGTCTATTCTGGATTGCGTGTTGTGGGCACCGGAGTGAAAGGTATACTGGGTGGTGTTTGGGTGAAGCGAGCGCCATGCATCCTGTAACCCCAGGGCCCCCAGGAAATTCAGCAACCAGCTGTTGGAGGGGCGAAGTTGTCTTGGTGGGTTTCTGTCGTGTGTGCCATCTGCCACAGCATTCAAGTCCCCACCCAATATTAGGAGTCCCTCTGGGACCGTCATCAAGATAGCTCCTAGACCCTTAAAGGCTGGCTCCTGGAGGGCCGGCGGCACATAGACCAACAGGAGCGTCAGCACCCTGCCCTCCCATTGGCCAGTGATTCCCGTGTATCTCCCCCCCGGTGTCCACCCATGTAGATTTGATCGTGAGCGGAAAGGAGTTCCTCAGTAATATGCCTGTTCCCCTCGATCCCGAAGTGAAGCCCGAATGGGCTGCCAGGTTGTACCCCCACCTACTAAGGGCTTTACAAGAATTACCCACCAGGTGTGTCTCCTGTAGGAGTATTACGTCGGGGGCATGCCTCTTTATTTACTGTAGCACCACCGTTCTCTTTACTTTGTCCCCTAAGCCATTCACATTCCAGCTCATCAATCTGAACCCTTTATCCCATTGCCTGTTTACTGACATTCATGCCTCACCTACGTGTCTAAGCCACCGGGTTGTGATGCCTGAATGATTCCTTAAAAACAAACAACCGAACAGAAACCCCACCCAACAACCCCCCTCCCTGCTCCCCTGCACTCTGGGCTCGAAACTGCCCATATTTACAACTATGCAGAGTGCCTGTCGCCCGTTAACCTAGTCTAAATGAAGAAAATTGGGGGGACACTCTCTCCGATCTCTCTCTCCCTCCCTCCCTTGACCCTTATACAGTGTCAACCTGTGCCCTTCTATTATATCACCGTACAATTTGTTCCATATCCTGAGTACCCTCCAACTGGGAGCGATCCAAACCAGGGACTCGCCAGCACATCGATACCCCCAGAGTCTAGTGGCAGCGCCCCTGTACCTCCTATTCTCGTTGAGGGCCTTGACCCACCGGATTTCTCCATTCGTCCAACCAAGCAGCAGCGTCCTCCGGTGTCTCGAAAAACCTGGTTTGGCTCCGGCCTCCACCCGGAGCCGTGCCGGAAACAGCATGGCGTATTTGAGGCCTTAATCTCTCAGACGTTGTTTGACTCCCAGGAAAGAACTACGCTGTTTTTGGAGCGCTTGGGTAAAGTCAGGAAAGAAGCTGATTTCCGAGTTTTCCAGTCTTGTTGGAGGCGCTACTCTGGCCATTTGTAATATGAGGTCTCTGTCCCTAAAGTTTAGGAGTCTGGCCAATATGGGGTATGGGGGGGCCCCATGCCTCGGTCTCCCCCCCGGCACCCGAAGGGCCCTCTCGACGACGAAGATGTTAGACAAGCCTTTGGGTTGGAGATGGTTGGTGATCAGACTCTCGACAAACAGGTCTGTAGCCTGTCCCTCCGCCCGTTCCGGAACACCAAGGATGCGCACGTTGTTGCGCCTCGTGCGGCCCTCATGGTCGTCCAGCTTTCCTTCGGCATACTTCCTAAATGCTTGTAATTCATGTATTTCCACCTGGAGCTGGTTGGTGTCCTCTACGAGACCCGCTGTGGTGATCTCCAACTGCGTGACTTTCTCCCTGTTCGTAGCCAAGTCTACCCTGATAAGCATGACTTCTGAGGAGAGTGTGTCAATTCTTTGCTCCAACGACGTTCTGATCCCTCCTATGGCATCCAGCACGTCCTTCAAGGTGTGCTCCATGGCTCCTGTCTCCGGGGCCTCCCCCGCTTTAAGCGGATGCTGCGCTGTCATGCTGGCTTGGGGCACGTGTATTTGTCCAATTTATTGGTCTGAGTGGTCTTTGGGCCCCGTGAGCCAGACATTGCCTTCGATGAGTCTCCACCCCAGAGGATAGGAGAGGTACGTTTTGAGCCCCCGGCGTCTATAGGTCTGCTCGCCCGGTTCTATGTAAGTCTCTAGTGCCCCCTTCAGCTGCCTCTCGATGTCTCACGTTCAGTGTTCACCCTGTGGTTTTTGGAGGGGCGTCCGGGAGCAGTGCCGCGATCTGCGTGGTTGTCCGATTATGGCCGGTCGGTGAGTTGCGGCCTACGACGTGGCCACCACAGTGACGGGCCTCTACCTCCGACTGTAGTGCAGGTCAAAGGAATTTGTCCACAACCGCGGGGGGGGGGAAAGGATGGGGGGAAGGTCGCCCCTCTTGTACACGAAGGATTCAATTTGTTGACTGCATCTTCGTTTCTTTCACCCCCGGTCTTCGACTCTGCTGCCCCCCCCAGGGGGTCCGCCACCAGCACCCGAGGCCTATGCTGCTATCTCACCTGGACGATCTTTCGAGGGCTCCCAAGGCGCGCGATTTGCCCACCACAGGCGCCCTCCTGCACTCCTCTGCTGTCCGTATGCTGCGCCGGTTGGGCCCTCCACAATGCATACTCTGCGCCCCCTTCTCGTTGTCTCCCGATCAGTGTTCACCCCCAGGGTCCGGGGGGTGTCTGGGAGCAGCGCCGTTGCGTATGCGGTAGTCCGAGTGTGGCCAAATGCACCCTCTTGCCCCCCTCCGTTGTCCATGCACGGCGTCGGTTGGACCCACCACACTGCGTGTTCTTCGCCTGCAGCCTGCCGCCCCCGGGTACTCCGCCACTCCAGGCAGGCCTCAATTCTATCGCCACCGCTCCCCGCAGCAAATATGTCTCACCTCCTCTGCGCAGCGTGGTCTTTGCGAGGCCCGTCCAGTTGCACTATTTTATCTCCCCGGGGGCCTCTGCCCCTAGTACAGCCAGCCGATGGGGGTCAGCATTTGATGGAGGGGGTTGGGGGAGGGAGGGTCCGGCAGGCTCAGCAGGCCGCCCCCTGATTCGCCCGGTCTTGTCTCCGGGCGCCTCCCGGGAGCCACCACAATTCGAGGCCGCCCAATGGAGCCGTCGCCCGGGGCACTCCAAAACTCTGGGTCCCGGTTATTTCACCTCTGTAGGCCATCACCCGGGCTCGCTCACATCTCCGGCCCCGCGGGTCGGAATTTGCCGGCCGAGGGCTCGTTCTGCTGCTCAGGACCTCTGGTGGCTGTTTCCTGCACCAGGGTACGGATTAATGAGGCGGATTTATGCGAAGGGAGAAGGAGAGTCCGCAAGAGTCCTTAACTCGTGGCCATTTTGCTGCGCCGCTAGGCCACGCCCCCCATCGAAAGTGCTGTTCTTGTTGACCAAAGAGCTAATGGTAAAGCATCTGGCCCCTGCAACCCTGTTGTTTCCTGGATCTTAGCCAATTTCAGCTGGAGAGTACCATTGTACTTCTCAACCAAACCTGCTGACTGTGGGTGATTTACAGCATGAGACTTCTAATTTATGTGCAAACCATCACAAATCAGCTGAATGACCCTGGCATTAAAATGACTTCCTCTATCACTCCAAATCAAACGGGGCAAGCCAAATTGGGGAAAGAACTCCTTCAGGAGTACCTTTGCAGCCGTAACAGCTGTATTGTCTTTAGTGGGATAATCCTCAACCCATTTACTGAAATCACAGACAACCACCAATACGTACTTCAAGTTATCAACCCTATCTAACTCTATGTAATCCATCTGGAAGACCCTCAAATGGGAAATTGGTGGTGCAAAATTACCAGGTGGTGTAGGGAGACCTTTTCCAGGATTATGCATCATACACACCATGCAATATTTTAGTAAATGTGCAGCTGTCTTGGGGATGTAGTCATTTTGCCATACAGGGTCTAACAACTTCCAAATAAATTTAGCACTGATATGGGCTGGGCCATGGGTCACTGTGATCACAGGAAGGACATATGCATCTGGTAAAATCCATCTCTGCTTTCCTGACTTGTCAATCCAACATCCCACAACATTCAATTGTGCTGTGCTCTCTTGCCATATTGCTAATTCTTCCATTATAGCTAAGCCTGGGCGGTGAACTACGCTCCGCTCGCGGAGTTTACGAAGTGTTGGTAACTTCCCGGTTCGCGTAGAGCGCGAAGTTGCCAAATACTACGCAATCTACAGTGTAGCGTAGTTGTTTTTCTTCCTCGCGCGCTCAATATGCGTTCTCGCGTGCGCTGTAATGACTTACCGTGATTCTGCGTTCGCCGACTCGATTTTCTATCCTTTCGCCACGAGGTTTGGAATCCGGCCGCATGATCCCGCGAGACTGTGCGAGCGCGAACACGTCATTCAGACACGCTATCTTCCTTCCGGCGGCAGTGTTGGTAAGATCGTGATCCCGAACACGCAGAAACTACAATCTGGCAAAGAATATCTCTCGAGCACGATAAAACCTTCTCGAAAATTATCATTTTGCTCAAAAAAGCTCCTCAGATTGTGATTTGGCTGTAGTCTTTTGTGCAAGGAGTCCTTTTTTTTTACTCTTTTTTTCAAGAGGAAGGAAGTGCCCCTGAGTCTCCAACTTCCTGTTCCTGTCCAGCAGGCTCCTCCCAGTGCTTTGTCCATGTGCTGTTCACTTTCATTTGGAATTGGAGCTGGAAGGATCACTTTTTGTGTCTGTCTGCTGCATCATATCATTGGATTGGATTTATTTGAGGACTTTTGGATGTGAGATTTCATTTTACAAGTAAGTTGGAGAATTGGTGTACATGTTTGTTTGATTGGGGCTTGTTTGTACCTACAGTTTTCGGGGATTTTCATTGTTTTGAAAAATTATTGTTGTGGGTGGCCTGTACGTACTTTCAGTAGGGGCCTAGTTGTTTTACTTTGAATTTTCAGCCAGTAGGCCCAGAGGTACCCATGGGTCCATGTTTCTGTGGTGTCTGTTGAATTTAAACATCATGTAGGGCATGGATGGCATAGGATTGAATTGCTAAATGTGATTGTGGTGTATTTCACTGTTTGGGTGTGTGTGTTAAATACCTTTGTTGGAAGTGTGTCTGTGCTTGATGTGTAACTTTCCAATCCTTCCGTAGCCCTGTTGATTTTCGTTTTTGCCTTTTTGTATTAAAGCTGTGTTGTTTAGCAGGCCTCCTTTGTCTGGTCATATATAGGCCTGCTTCAGTTCATTGTTTTCCATGGCCTGTTGTGACTGTGAGTGACCATGTGGCTTGGGGCCATTTTGTGGTGTTAGTTTAGTAGTGTGCTTCTTTTTCCATATAGGCCTGCATGTGTTTTCTTTGTTCCCCTTGGCTTATGCTTGCTGTTTTTGTGGCCTGGCCATGTGGGCAGCGTGTTTTTGGCATAGGCTTACATTGTCTGTCTTCCATTTCTTTTTGTTGTGGGTGGCTAGCGGCCATTTTGTGGAGCCATCCAGGCAGTGTGCTTGCTTTTGCCATAGGCTTCAGTTCCAAGCTTGCGGCCTAGTCTGCCAGTAGGCAAAATGTGTTTTTTGTAGTGGAATTTCAGTTTTTGGGTGTGTGTTAATTAAATAGGGCTTTTCAGCCAGTAGGTAACCCTAGGAGTTCAGCTCGCGTTGTTTTGGCAACTCTGCACAGCGCGACAACGCGGACTTACAGTTTTTGTCTTCTTCGCGCGCTCAATATGCGTGTTCGTGCAGGCGATAACGACTTTTTGTACAGTTCGCAATGCTGAACACGCAGAATTTGCAATCTGGCGAACAATATCTCGCGAGCAACATAAAACCTTCTTGAATATGATGATTTTGTTCAGTTTGCTAAAAAAACTCCTCAGGTTGTCATTTGGCTGTAGTTTTTAGAGCATGGAGTTATTTTTATTTTTTTTACGATTTTTTAAAAGAGGAAGGAAGTTCCCCAGAGACTCCAACTTCCTGTTCCTTTCCTTTGTATTCACGTTCTTGTTATTGTGGTGGGTGGCCTGACCATGTGGGTGGTGGCCATTTTGTGAAGCCAGGCATTGTGCTTTTGCCATAGGCCTGCATTGTCTGTCTTGTATTCCTTTTCTTGTTTTTGTGAGTGGCCTGGCCATGTGGTGGCGGCCATTTTGTGGGACCAGCCACTGTGCTTTTGCCATAGGCCTCCAAGCTTGTGGCCTAGTCTGCAAGTAGGCCCAGGGGTACTACTCATCAATAATCATAGGTGCCTGAAAGTTAAACAACCGTTTTTGTGTTGTCTGTTGAATTTTAACATCATGTATGGCATGGATGGCTTTGGATTGAATTGCAAAATGTGGGTTTTTTTCTGGGGTATATTTCACTTTTTGGGTGTGTTAAATAAATGGTTTTTTTTGTGGATGTGTTCGTTGTTGTTGCTCCATGATGCTGCCTCCATCCCATGTGATGCACAAATTTAGGGCAAACAGGCTCCACTACATTTATGTTTTTGTTCTTTGCTATTCTTATTCTTCCTGAGTGTACACAGTACAGTACACCAGGAAAGCCCTGGCTTTGTTGTCAAAGTCTCATAAATGGCTACACTTTTGTTGTCCACCACACACTAAGAAGTTATATATTATATTAGTTTGATTGTACTATCTTTTGACTGATGTTCTTCTGGCTTTTTTGCTTTTAGGTGCACAAAAGACTGAGGAGGAGGTGTGTCACCATCGCCCGTTGTGGTGCCAGACAGACATCCTGCTGCTGTACACGACATGACGTGTGAGTGACCTGACCAGCCATCTCTGCAACTTGTGCAACTGAGTGCTGCTGACATCTGAAGAAGATGCCCCCAAAGAAAGCAGGTAGCAGGTCCTCCAGTACCAAGAAAGTTGCTATTGAGAAGAAGGAACAGAAGAAGAAGGAAGTGTCACTTAAATCTGGTGTGCCGCCCAAAACCTTTTTTGGAACACCAAAAATGACGCCTCCAGCAGCAGTGTCTGTAGGCCAAGCTGGGGGCAGCACCTCCGCATCAGTGGGCCTAACCCATCAACCAAGGCCCAAGCAGATGAGTGTGGAAGAGGTAAGATCTCGAAGAATAGATGATAGATCAGCATATAGAATAAAGGGAGATTTAATTTTTCAGCACATAGAAGTCTTTCTTTGTTACTAGATTGAAGGGTTACCTATAGTAGCGCGTTTCGTATTGTACTAGACTGATACTTAGGGGAGGGACTCTACTGAGTCTCGGCCTTCCTTCGCACAGACAGTTTTTAATTTCGGGCGTTAATTAGCCTCTTTCTATTTACTGATTCGCAAAGGACATCGGGCTACTGCGCCCCCTCTAGCAAAGGCGTTTAACCAATTCTGATTTCCTTTTAGTTGATAGACTGCAGACACTAGTCGATAGTTACCTTTGGCATGATAAATTATTTGGATTAGGTAGGGGTTTTCTTTCATTTTCATTTTTACTCTCTTGACCCAACAATTGCTGGTAATGATCGTTAGTAAGGGTATTTTGTTTTCATTATATTGACAGGTACCAGACCAAGATTCGGGATCAGGCTTATTGACTCTGTGGCTTACTTATTTACCTACAGAACGTGTGGGTTGGAATTATCACCACACAGAAAGTATGTATTAATAAACAACACTGGACCATTACAAAATGAGATGATTATTATTAGATTTCAGTTTTGGATATCTTGAGTTAATTCTAATTATATGTCGCTACCCACCCTTTTTTTTAGAACAAACTGAATACAGGACGCAGGAGGTTTGTGTCTTGGCACGCTTACTTGAGTGATGCACAAATTTTTGAATCATGGGTGTTTTTTCACGTTTTGACTGCACCAGGTATGAGGTCATATGAGTAGTATTGGACTGAGATTACACAGTGGGATGTAGTCTTCACCTGCACACACACCCTCATCTTACCACCATGTATATGTTGTCACTCTACTGATAGTGTTAGGTTATTATTATGGTATACCTTTCACTTTTTGCCTTTTTGGTCTTTTCGGCTTTATGCACTACTCTGATCTTTTTCGGGTACTTTGGTCAGAACTTTGTGCCAGTTTGCTTCATAATCAACATGCCTGCTGATTGTATTTTGCATTTTATTCAGCCTTGAAAAAGTCACGGGGTAATCCCCTTGCTGGCGACGAAACACGTGTTGGATTGTAACCTGTATGGCTTGTAACCTGTGCTAAATACGGAAATCCAAGGAGCCTAAAAGTAGAATAAAATACCAAAAGAAAATATATTTCAAGACTTGTTATGCTTTCGTGACGTACTATGGCTACAGCTGTCATACCATTATACGAGATGTGTGCTGGGGTTATTGTTTTCTTGTATTGAAAATGTGGCATTGGCGGCATTAATTTGGGAAGGCTAGTGGTTCTCCCCACCTTTCAGCACCATTAGATACTTATCAGTAGAAATCTATATAGGGAGTGAATTCACCCTTGTAGCCTCATTTCCCCTAATAGCATACCACTGTCTATTAGGATGTGCTAGTCTTACCAGGGGGCCGCTCGGGTGCACCATGACATCTTTTGATAAAGATAGAGCAAATAGAGATAGAGAAGCAGAAGATCTTTTCAGTAATTTGTTAGGTAATAAGGGTGCTACTTCCACAATGTGGAGTGAAAATGCATCAAACCGAGAAGGCCTAAAGGATAAATTCATTCGTTTAGAGAGATTGAGAAAAAATGAAATGTCAAAATGGTGGGATGGGGCTACCTTACGCCAATACATTAAGGTTGGGAGGATACCCCGAGGCTTACGATCCCAGATCATACTCACATACGACGACTTAGATACTGATTTATTGGTCACCTGGGAGCAGGAATTAACTAACAGCTCCAATAAGTTGATGACCATACTTATTGAAAATTTGTGAGAGGAAAGTATCCAAACTGCAGAAGGAGATTGAAACTTTAGAGCAAGAAATTAAACAGCTTAATTTACATGAGGCAACAGAGAAAAATGACACCATATTAAATGAAGTATTACAGCGCCATCAATCTGAAATTAAAATACATAAATCCAAAAAATTGAAAAGAGATGAATATGACTATGCAAATGGTAGAATTTTCACATTTGCAAAAAAATATGATCACTTGATTCCAAAGGACAACCAGGAAACAGAGAAAAATCGAACCTCCATTGGGTCGAGCGCTACGTCCCTAGATACACCAGTCACGAGTGAGGGGGAGTCAGATAGAGGAGAGGGATCTGTTGACACACAAAACAGTGATAACCGTTTTTTACGGGAAGTCCAGAGAATCAAAATAGGGAACAGAGAACAGAACAGGTGCCCCATGTCAGGACCAAAACAAGGAGGGGAAAAAGAGGGGGCAAAAGGGGGAGATCGCCAGGGAATGAGGACAAGGAACCAAAGGAAGTAGGGGAGGTCAATGGGGTGAATTTGTCAAATAAACTCCTGTCCGATGATGATGTATCTTTGCTTGCTAAAGGTTTGGGCTTCTGCCCTAGTAGTAATGGAGATATATATGATGTAAAAATTGACCTATATAAATTCATGAGATGAATCAAAATTAAGAAACACTTTCAAATGATGAATATTGGTAATAAAGGACTTGGCAAACAATATGGTGCATCTGAATCTAGTGAGCTATCAATTCAGGACATAATAGACACAAGGCTTTTAATGTCTTTGACAGAATGTGAGGATGAACTAGTAAGTGCAGACATTATCATGAGAGATATGAATGTTGTGAGTGACTGCAATATATCAAGTGGCTTAAGAGAAAAGTCTAGATGGACACCGACATTACAAACAGGAAACAACATTGACATCTTCCACGGGTTAGTCTTACAAGATCTAGACAAACACATGAATAAGAAAAGACAGTCTCTTAGGAGAACAGATAACCTATCATACGGCGAAAGACAGGCCTTGAAAAACCTTAGTACTGATGACAATATCACCATTAGAGAAGCTGACAAAGGTGGGAATACAGTTGTGATGGATAGGGTGGATTATGAAAAGGAGATACTCTCACAAATTAGTAATGAGGAATGCCATGAACAACTTCCCTATAACCCCATATGGACATTAACAGACTATATAAACAGAAACCTCAAGGTATGGCATGGGATGGGAATTCTCGATGACGATGAAGTCACATATTTGAGGGTAGAGCGTCCTAAATATCCTTGCATATACACGCTCCCTAAAATTCACAAAAACCTCCCTTTTCCTCCAGGGAGGCCGATTATATCGGGCAATGAGGGTCCAACTGAAAGAATATCCGAATATGTTGATATTTTTCTGAAACCCCTAGTTTGCAATTTACCATCGTATATTAGGGATACTAAGCATATTCTGGGAACTTTGTCTGACCTCACATGGGAAGATAAGATGATCATGGTGACACTAGATGTTACTGGATTGTACACGAGTATCAAAAGGGACATAGGGATAGAAGCCATCCATAGCATTTTGAGTACAAGGTCAGCTAGTACTTGAGATCACACAGAGATGCTTATGGATATGGAGTACAAGGTCAGCTAGTACTTGAGATCACACAGAGATGCTTATGGATATGGAGTACAAGGTCAGCTAGTACTTGAGATCACACAGAGATGCTAATGGATATGATACAACTAATTTTGGACAATAATGTTTTCTTGTTCAAAAAAACTTGGTTTAGACAAAAATAGGAAGTAGCCATGGGCTCCAGGTTCTCTCCCTCGTATGCCAACCTGTTCATGGGTTGACTGGAGGAGACATGGATCTGGAGTGACAGGGGCTCCTCATGGAATAACTCGATCCTATTTTGGGGCAGATGTATTGATGACTGCCTCATGATATGCACAGGAAGCACAGAGAAACTGGAGAGCTTTATTGAACACCTGAACAGTAATGATCACAACATTATGTTCACATCACATTACAGCAAAGAAAAAATCATGTTTTTAGATACTGAGATCTACATCCGAGATAACCAGATACACAGCCGATTGCATCGCAAATCTACGCATGCAACGCTATATTGCATGCCAGTAGTGCACATCCTGCACACCAGATCGTGACAATCCCCTTCGGGGAACTTATCAGGGCCAGACGCAAATGCAGCTTTAACCCTGAGTTTGAGGAATGTGCCAATGAGATGATGGAACGTTTTAGCAAAAGAGGCTATAAGAAACACATACTTTCCAAAGCTAAACAAAGGATACTTACTATTGATAGACGTGACACTTTGAAAGAAAGACCAAAAATTCCAACCAGGAATGATAAAATACGGATGGTCACAAACTACAACACTCTTTCCAAGACTCTTACACGCAGCCTTAACAGACATTGGCATATCCTAAAAGAGGACACTTCACTTGCAGGATCAATCAGTACATGGCCTGATATCACATATAGGAGAGGTGTCTGCTTAAGAAATCTACTTAGCCCTAGTTACCCAAGACCCAAGGGGTCTACCACATGGCTAATGCAACACACCATTGTTTTTTATATCTGTGGGCACTGTGTAACTTGCAAATGGGCATGAAATAAGAAAACTTTCTTTACCGGTCCAGATAAGAGAATATACAAGATCCTTTCCAACATTAACTGTAACACTAAATTTGGAGTGTATGTGATTGAGTGCAGATGTGGCAAAAAATATGTGGGCAGCACCATTAGAAGTTTGAGAGAGAGAATTGGAGACCATATGCGGGCAGTAAAACAGGGGGATGTGAGATATCCCATTGCTGCACATATTCTAGATTGCGCCTCCCAAAAGAAAACAAAGGATTTTGCTTTCTATGGTATTGACCAAACCCCCTGAGACACCCTAGGGGAGGTAATAGAGAACAAATACTGCGAAGAAGTGAGGTACATTGGATACTTCGGTTGAGAAGTACTGAGACAGGTCTCAATATAGACCAAGAGTTACATTATTTCTTGGGGAGATAATGCCATATTCATTAAGAAAAAGTATCAGAAGAAGTTTCCTGTTCATTGCACAAATATGGAATGATATGACATACATTGGTTGGACAGATTAGTATTTTGACCAACTAATGCAAATATATTGAGGACACTGGGCCATGCATGCCCAATATGAGATAGAATTAAAAGACTATACGCTATAAGCTGATTTGTGATCAAATTATAGATTTGCACCTGTATTTTTTCATTATCATGTCAGTTCTCACCTGTGATCACTGTATGCAAATATTAGACTATACATTTAGCTAATTGATAAATCTGGGCTGAAATGTCATAGCCTCTGAATAACTGAGTTCCTTGTATAATATGTGGAATGCCATTCTTATGGCCATTGTTTTCACTGTTTACTTTACGTACATGTCCAAAAATTCTCAATTTGTATTAAGACATACCAGTAGTACGACTACATATCATGTGGAATGAGTGTCACATGAAGGGGTATAATTATTAGCCTGATCAAGTAGGAAGAATCACGATACGATGGGTGTGTTTACATCTAGGATATTTTTCTACTTAGGAAAGAATGCACGCATGGGAGAACACATTGAGATTTGTGATATAACTTTGAATGATTGTCACTGAAAGGATGAGAACATAATTACTTCATCTTAGCATTAAGTTAGGTACTCCTTATGAAAGAATGCAGATTTACATCAACACCTTAATTATTATCTATAGGTTTAGGCATAGACTAGCCTGTTCTTTTTTTGAGCTGGATTAATTACCTATTTCAGTTATTTAACCTTGTATCTTATTAATGGGGGAAAAAAACGTTTCCCTTTCCAAGATGGCGCTATAAGACGAAGAGATCACCATTTTTGTTTTGGAGATGCAATAGACCAGCTGTGGCATAATATGAAATTAGGCTGTAGTTTTTCTCTCCAACCTCATCATTGTTTATATGCCCATAAATTCTAGTATACACTCCTTTTAATTATTCACATTTTTTAACACAGTGGGATAAATAAACATTTTGTCCGAAAGATGCCCTTATCTGATACATATTAGTGGAGATCACGCGTTTATTTAACCATTTAGCCTGATTTTCTTATTTCATACCTATTTTATAAGTGACATGTTAATCTGCGCATTTTGACTTATCACAAACGCACTAGAATGGTATTTATCACCATTCCAAGATGGCGTTTAAGAAAATTATCTCCATGGATGTTTACCTTAGCTGGGGACTTCTCGTGAGATTTTTCTCTCAAGGCCTTTTATACGAGGCCGTCACCACAACTAGTCTCTCGCACTCGAGGACTCGTCAGGATACGCGACGTAAGCTCACCGGCATTAATCACGGTAAGCTCTCGAAGAACAGATGATAGATCAGCGTATAGAAGGCTATAGTTGCTAATAGATGGAAGTGTTGCCTATAATAGCGCGTCACATATTGTACTATACTTATGTTTAGGGGAGCGACTCTACTGAGTCTCTGCCCGTCTTTTCGCATAGACAGTCGCTTGTTCTTGGACATCACTAAGCGTCATTTTTTACTAAGGTATAAAGGGAGATTTAATTTTTCAGCACATAGAAGACTTTCTTTGTTGCTAGATTGAAGGGCTACCTATAGTAGCGCATTTCGTATTGTATTAGACTGATACTTAGGGAAGGGACTCTACTGAGTCTTGGCCTTCCTTCGCACAGACAGTTTTTATTTCGGGCGTTAAGCCTCTTTCTATTCACTGATTCGCAAAGGACATCGGGCTACTGCGCCCCCTCTAGCAAAGGCGTTTAACCAATTCTGATTTCCTTTTAGTTGCTAGACTGCAGACGCTAGTCGATAGTTACTTTTGGAATGATAAATTAATTGGATTAGGTAGGGGTTTTCTTTCATTTTCATTTTTACTCTCTTGACCCAACAATTGCTAGTAATGATGTTAGTAAGGGTATTTCGTTTTCATTATATTGACAGGTACCAGACCAAGATTCGGGATCTGGCTTATTGACTCTGTGGCTTACTTATTTACCTACAGAACGTGTGGGTTGGAATTATCACCACACAGAAAGTATGTATTAATAAACAACACTGGACCATTACAAAATTAGATGATTATTATCAGATTTCAGTTTTGGATATCTTGAGTTAATTCTAATTATATGTTGCTACCCACCCTTTTTTTTAGAATTAACTGAATACAGGACGCAGGAGGTTTGTGTCTTGGCATGCTTACTTGAGTGATGCACAAATTTTTTAATCACTGGTGTTTTTTCAGGTTTGACTGCACCAGGTATGAGGTCATGTAAGGAGTATTGGACTGAGATTACACAGTGGGATGTAGTCTTCACCTGCACACACCCTCATCTTACCACCATGTATATGTTGTCACTCTACTGATAGTGTTAGGTTATTATTATGGTATACCTTTCACTTTTTGCCTTTTTGGTCTTTTCAGCTTTATGCTCTACTCTGATCTTTTTAGGGTACTTTGGTCAGAACTTTGTACCAGTTTGCTTCATAATCAACGTGCCTGCTGATTATGTATTTTGCATTTTATTTAGCCTTGAAAAAGTCGCGGGGTAATCCCCTTGCTGGCGACGAAACACGTGTTGGCTTGTAACCTGTATGGCTTGTAACCTGTGCTAAATACGGAGATCCTAGGAGCCTAAAAGGAGAATAAAAGAACAAAAGAAAATATATTTCAAGACTTGTTATACTTTCATGACGTACTATGGCTCCAACTGTCATACCATTGTACGAGATGTGTGCTGGGGTTATTGTTTTCAGATGAGTGTGGAAGAGGTGGCCAGTCTAATGATGGAAAGGCTGGTGCTGATGCTGAGCCTGACCTAAACATATCGCTATCTCAAAGTAGTACACAATCAACGGAGGAGGGAACACAGCAGATAAGTGGTCAACAACAAGAGCCGCAACCACCGCCCGCAATAGTAGTTGTTGGTTTTCCCGAAGTAGGGGCGGTTCAGGAAATTGAGCCTCATGCAGAGGAAGAAGAGGAAGCCACTCATGCAGAAGTTCCATTGTCTTCCAAATCCCCATCAAGTTCTTCGCCAAGCCCCCCTTCGGATGATCTAGATGCCACCTGGAAGCCACAAACTGAGTCTGAGAGGGAGACACGTCCCGAGACCAGGCTAGGGAAAAGGAAGGTTCCAGAAAGCCTTGCACTTATGGAGGTTGATGTAGAACAGCAGGATGATAATGATGATGAGCCAGTCATCACGAACATCACTCCCGGCCCCGAGAAGATGGAGACCAACTTTGTTACCCTATCCAAAATGGCTGCGAGGGATGTAGCACGCATACCTCCAACACAGGTAACACCAACACGACCTCCAGCTTCCATATCTACATTAGCAAATGGTCAGCAGCATCCTACATCCAGCACAAGCACCACCTCAGCAGAAGTAGGTACTGGTACTGCACAGAGTAAAATTCAACGCACACCCTCCAGTTCATCCAGCATTGGAAGTGGCACCTCCATCAGGAGACAAAAGTTAAGCTCCCCAGTGTGGCACTTCTTTACAGTTAGCGAAAAGGAGGAGAATATTGCTATATGCTCCATTTGTCATACCTCTGTTAGTCGGGGTAAGCTTGGTACAAACTATGGTACCGGAGGCCAAATGACCCATGTGAAAAAACACCACGCAATCAACTGGGAGGACCACCTTCGTCGCATAAAAACTGGAACCATTGCTGTTGGTGGGGATAAACGAGTAGAAGGTCCGCTCATGGTGGAACAGGAAGAAGAAGAGGGAGACATTCTCTCTGGTAGTGATACACAAAGTAGCCCTGTCCCCAGCACTGCAGTGGTACCTCCCATATCCTCAGCAACATCTCAGTGGCACAAGAGTAAGTGTCAGCCTGAGACACCAAGGAGTACTGCAATGAAAAAAAGTGCGACATTGAGCCTAACAGAAAGGAATACCATGCAGCCTACCATTCTTGGCATGTTTACTAGGCCGGAGGGGTAGTACGAACGCAACCACCCAATAGCACGTTTGTACAATGCGAAGCTGGCTAAAATGTTAGCACTGGATCTTCTCCCTTTTTCTTTTGTTGAAGGAGTGGGTTATCTGGAGTTTATGACAACCATCTGCCTAAAATGGAAGGTTCCCAGCCGCTCCTTTTTCGCCAGAGTTGCTGTTCCAGCACTACATCACGACCTGCTGGAATTGCTTGGAAAAGCCTTAAAACAGAGTGCTGTTCAGAGTATCCACCTGACAACAGACATGTGGACCAGTTGCCTAGCCACTGATTACATGTGCATCACTGCACACTGGATCTCTTTTTCAGGTGTTAGAGATAAGATATCTGCTGGCGTTGACACTGCTGAGATTTTTAATGACACTCGCAAACATGCAACTGTAGCCATGTTTGCTATGGAGAAATCTCATACTGCTGCAAACATTTTGGATGAGTTTAACAGCAAGGTCTTTGAGTGGCTGCGACCAAGAGGGCTTAACATTGGTTTTGTTGCCACGGACAATGGCAGTAATGAAGTTAGGGCCATGAAAGATGGTGGCTATGTCAGGGTCCTGTGTTTGGCACACTGCATTAACATTGTTGTCCAAGACTTTCTGAAAAATGAAAGCAAAGTCAGCAACTTACTGACCACCTGCAGAAGAATATGCACACATTTCAACCATTCTTTTAAAGCCCGCAAGCAGCTGAGGGTCATTCAATGTGAGCATAAAATGCCAGTCAAAGCACTCATCCAGGAGGTGCCGACACGTTGGAACTCAACTTATTACATGCTTGATCGTCTGTTTGAGGAGTACGTACCACTCAATGCTTATGTCATGAAAAGATCAGGGGATCCTACTGTGAAAGGCAAGACCGTTGAGATGGCCCAATGGGACCTCGTTAAATGCCTGACAGAGATGTTACTTGCTTTTGAGGTCTTCACATGTGAAGTCAGCAGGGAGGACTGTACTATGGGCCAAGCTATTCCATTGTTGTACATGCTACAGCAAGAGCTGAAGGAGGTGTCTGAAACGTACGCAGGTGTGGATGGCAAAGTAGATGCATATTATTTGGCGGAAACCTTAGCCCTTCGCTTGTCTGAAAATACAAGGATTCAAAATGACATTGTGTCACATCGACATTACATTACTGCCTCAATTTTGGATCCACGGTACAAATTATTTCTGAACAGTAATGCAGTAATTCCTTTTTCAGAAGTGGATGTTGCCAAGTACAAAACTTTGATAGCTGAGGAAGCCACTGACTTCTAAAACAAATGGCTCTTAATTAGAGGCCCGCCACCCCAGGCCAGAACAAGTACTACAGGGCATCCAGAGTCAAGTTCTACTTCAGAGCCTGAGAGCAGTGCGTTTGCCTCCCAGCAGTCACCAACACTTCCAGCAATAACATCAACAACAGCACCAACAGGATCATCAGCCACATCAAAAAAACGGCAACTGATTGGTTTCTACTGAAAGGGTTTTGTAAGTCCATTGCTGATGAAAAGGCAAAAGAGGCCAAGCAAATCGAAGCACCCCTGAACATTGAGCGGATGGTCCAGGCCTATCTGGATGACACAACAGAGGTCTTCATGGAGCAAAGCCCATTGGTGTATTGGTATGGGAAAATAAGCCAATGGCCAGTGCTCAGCAGGCTGGCGATAAAGTATCTGGCTTGCCCTGTCGCAAGTGTCTCTTCTGAGTGTATTTTCAGTGCTGCTGGTGCCATTGTAACTGTGAAAAGGACCAGTCTATCGCCCAAAAGCGTGGAGAGGTTAACCATGATCAAAATGAATCAGCACTTTATACCACCGGAGTAAAAAATACGTGAATCACAGCAGGAAGAGGAGAGCGACTTCGATGACTTAAGTAGTGGGTTACATGACCTACTTCTGTCCGAACCACCAGAGTTTGAGGACGAGCTCCTCTTCCCTGACAACTAGGCTTTCAAATTGTTACTTTCTTCCTTCCTTTATTTGTGTGTATCTGTCTTTCTGATTCAAATCAAATCACAACAAATCCATCACCACCATCTCCTCTTTTTATTTCCCTATTGCAGTTGCACGTCAGTGCATTTAAACTGTCCACTCCACTCCTAAGAGTCCTGCTCCATCTTCCTGACTCACCCTAAATACATTTCCAGCAAGCCAGACATTGGATGGAGATGGAGAATAGTACAATAAATGTTGCCTCTAACAGTCCCTCCATAAAAAGTGAAACGTGAGTATAGCTATCTTCCGTTTTGTTTCCGAGCCGAAACTCATCACTGTCAGAAGGCTAGGCATCTGATCTGACAGCCAAAGAGAAGTGCAAGACAGGTAATGATTAATGAATGATGGCATGCATTGCATTGGATGCTTGCTAACTCAGAGCGAATGTGCATGAAGTCGAACTATACTAGTTAACCTACAAAGTAAAAGTGACTCAAGTGACAGTCAATGTTTCCTTGTTGATTAATAACCACATTGTACTTATACTACTGCAGGTGCAGGCCAATATCCGTTGCAATTTTTTGATATGGAATATAAACTTAATCGGAGTCAGTACAGACTGAGTTGGTGTTGGACAACACGTACCACACGGTCATGATGATGACCATACTATCTTTGCACGCAGTCAGTCAGTTGGATCGGAGATGATTGATGGAATAACTGCGTTTCATGAACTGGCATAAAAGGTAAACACAACAATTCAACAAGAACCACAGCAGACCTAGGCTACATGTCCGTGTAGTGGTGGAGTAGAGTGTAGTGGTATGACTTGCAGTGGTGCATTGATTTAGTCATTTGATTTGGAAAATGCTAGGTTACTGTATATGCCTTTTGTTTGGCTCTGTCAAAATTTAAGGTAAATGGAGGTTGGGTCACGGCCCGGTGCCGTGGGCCTGTTCTGTGCTGGCTCCTGTCCTGTTGTTGTTGTAGCTTAATGCTGTAAATAGAGTAGACACGATGTATCCAAGCCGCCTAAGTCTGAAAGTTTTCTCTCAAGAGTCTTGTCTTCTCTTCTTGCACTCCACCATTATTGATGCTTTTTTTTTATTCAGTTATTTTTCAATACCCCTTTTGTTTTTTCATCTATACTTACAGGCCGGCCTTTACACTGTGCTATACTGGGAGAAACAACAGGCAGTGGCACCCAAGATTGATGTGCGGAGTGTCCATGGAAGGGAGGACCAAGATGAATGACGAGATGCAACTCCACAATTGGACCAGGATCGTACAGTAACTTTAGTATCATTCATCATTTGTCTTTTAATTTATTTGATTACTTTTTTCTCTTCAATCATTACGACTGTGTGTTGTTTGTTTGGTAATTGATCCCTACAACTATTTTTTAATTTCCTTTGCTAGCTTTAAAAGTAAGCCCGGTACAGCATGTAAGTTGGGTCTCTCGGAGGGCATACAGGCAAGGCAAATTTCATATTAATATACTGCTGTCCTGTACTGTCTAATTGTGTAGTAGTAGTTAGTAAGTACTACTCATTAACCATCAAGTTATCTTCATCATCATGCATGCATTTCCTTTTTCTCCCTTTATAGATTTATTGGATAATGGATCATGGTCATCTTCCTAGATTGTGTTTTACTTTTGTTGTGTCCATGCGTACTGTTTTTCTTTGTCAAACCTTTCCCCAAACCCCTCTTCCCATCCATTTATCAAATCCTAACCCTCTTCCCCCGGGCTGTGTGATTTATATTGAGGTGTGATGTGACTACATTAAATGTACACCAACAATTGATCACACGCTTGCTGGGGCAGATGTGGTGAAAGCAACACTAATTCAATTTCAAGGCAGGGCAAGAATATTCTTCTGCTTGCCCACCCATGCTCAGTCTATGTACAAGCCAATTTTTTTTTCCAAAGGGACCCACCTAATACATCATAATTAATTGCCGGCATTAATTGGATTCTTCATCAAAATCCTACCACGCAGCAGTAAAGGTTCCGAAATACGATTGTGTTAAGTGACTCACTCGACACAACATTAGTTTGCAACTTCTTGTACTAGGCTGTCCCCGCCACCATTATGTTTTATTTTACTTTAGCAGTTGCAATATTTTTTGTTTGGCAGTCTTCTTCTGTACTGTACTTTACTTCATTCTACTACTCCTCCCATAGTCTCTCTCAGGCAAGTGATCTCTTTTTTTTTTTTTTTCATTTGCTAGGGCCAGTGTCTACTACTACCACCACAACCATGGCATCTTCTCCATTCTCTTGGGAAACCATGCAGCCATCGCTGTGCCGAACTTAATCATCATCAATCACAGGTAAGATAAGTTTGGTGGAAGGTATAATGGACTAGGAGGAGAGACTGACAGTACTAGTTGGACAAATAACTCAGTGAGGGGTACCGCATCTATCTGTTTGTGTGTTACAAAATCAGCAGATATTTTAAATCAAACACTCGCTGCGGTCCTGCAGCAGCAAGGAAACCATGTGATGTAAATTCGTAAAACAGTAACCCACCTAAGTATAAATATAATTTATTACCCTAACAAAAATAAACTATCCCACTGTGACCTGACCCACCCCTCTCCCTGACCCCAACCAATGTCCAAAACCCAAAATTTCAAACAATGTCCATAAACCCCAACGCCCAATACCCACCCACCAACAAAAGGAATTAAAAAGGGGCAATCCAACGTGGTCCTAAATTCAGCGGGCTTTGAGGTGTTTATCCACGAGGATCTTGACCAGCTCCTCTAGGTGCTCCTCCAAGCGTGCCATCCGGAGGAGCATCTGGCGGCGAAATGCCCTGCAGTTGCATCCAGGGTGGGGGGCAAGAGTGCTAGATGTTATAGAAGGGCGGCGGTGGGCGGCTGCCTGACCGCGGTGCAGTAACACTCGAGGCGGGGCCTGACTGGGGCCCGGGGCATTGGAGGAGGCTGCAGCCGCATCCTCCTCTGCTTGAGCCACCAGCCGCCAGTACTCTTCGCAGATGGCCTCCAGTTTCCGGCACCGGGCCCTGGCTGCCAACTCCTTCCGTGTTGGTTTTTCGTGGGAAGGAGGATCTATATCAAGAAAGAAAAATAATATTGTAACCAATACTCTTAGCAAAACAGTAACACAAAATGAATTCAACACACAGTGGAACACTAGCACTAGCAAGTACAGTACATAACATTTGTGGTAAGTATCTATCCTCCCACTTCCTCGGCCTCTAACATTTCTGGGAGTTTCAGGCATTATACTAGCACTATGGACTCCAGTACAAACCAGTTGTCTTCTTCTTGTCTCTAGTTTAGCGAAATTACATAACCTTGTTGTAGCAGGCATGCCAGCTTAGTCAGCTAAGCTTGCACCCAAGACAATCATACGAGTCATGACGCAGACTCACGTTAGTTTTATTTACTACTACTGTCTACAGGTGGGGAAGCTCATATTTTTCTATTACGGGTGGCACTGGCCATACTCTCTCTGTTACACGAGGGCAATTGCTCAATTTCACTTTCAACCTGCCCTGGGTATTACAAAAAGGCAGATTATTTATCTGATCCAATGATTATTGCTTATATATGGGAACGCGACATAAGGTCAGTAGCGGTCGGTGGTGGGAGTACTGCCGGGCGGTGACGTGGGGAGGGGCAGGGTGGGGGGTAGTAAACTATGGATTACGGACAATTACAGGTAAGTAAACAATACATATAAATAACACAAATGTTGTTGCGCGAACTGCATCGCATTTGGCGGTACAGTGCGCACAATGAAATTCATTTTATTTAATTTTATGTGTACTTACCTGTATTTAGCCGTAATCCATAGTTTACTACCCCCCACCCTGCCCCTCCCCACATCACCGCCCGCCAGCACTCCCACCACTGACCGCTACTGCATAAGGTACTTTGTTTTCATTGATTGTGCAACCAACAGATAGGCCACAATTGCAGGCTGGCTGACACAATCAAAAATAAATTAACATAGGTAGAGAGTTGTCCTCAGAGTCGGAGGAAGGTGCTTAATAATATATATATATATATATATATATATATATATATATATATATATATATATATATATATATATATATGATGTGCTTGCATACTACTGTGAGTCAATTGTATTCTGAAAATACTACTTATATTCCCCTCCGCTTTGCTACTCTGGCGCAGTTTCTTTTACATTCTCTTCAAAGTAAGACTCTGCATCCAGTGACAGTCTCCACCTATGCTGTCTATAATGAATACATCCAGGCATCCATTCATTAAAAGTAAATGTCTATCATTCTTTGTTATATATCTCTTAACAAACCTTAGTTGGTTTCACCAACAACCGCCCATGCGTCTGCTACTTCCTTGCTTGCCTTGACTTGAGTTTGACCCAAACACCACTGATGATTCTTGCTATCTAGTATCCACCTATACTGTGTCGCCCACCCAGGCAGGCATCTTCTTTCACCTTCCACCCATCCTTCAACAACCCATGCATCTGATCTGATTCCTATCAGCCACCTATGCATGCTTCCAACGTATCCTTCTCTGCCAGTCATATTACATCTCGCCCGTCCTTCCTCCTTCCACCCTTCTTTCCCTCTTTGTTCAACACATCCATCAAGGTCATCTGATCTGACTTTTAGTCTTCTCCATAAAACTTTCACAGCTGAGTTGGAGTCAGATCGAAGAGGCCATTGGTTACTCAACTCACACTGCTAATGCTGTAACTAATGCATTGCTAATGCTAATGCTAAGTAAAAGGTGTCGTCTTCAACCGTTGTATAATGTTCACTACAACTTAATACTTAATAAGTCTCACAGTACAGTGAGTGAAGTGAACACCCTTCCAGCTAGTAGTAATGTCAATAAGTAATAAATATAACTTGCCACCACCCGCCACTGATGCTGCCTCCCCACCGTAGCTCCTGCATGTGCTGCAACTTCTCCTGCCCCCTCCGGAATGGCCGAATCGCCATCGCCGCTGGCCCCGCTGGCACTGGTGGTTGGTAGTACGCCTAGAAAAAACATTACACATTTTTAGATGCCTGTACACCTCCCCCTATTTTATTCGTTTTCACTAGGAAGATTGAAAAAAAAGTTAATACAACATACATCATCACTAGTCCAAATCGGGTACTAGAGTAGACACTAGTAGTGGTATGGTCCCTAGGGTCATCTAGTCCTACTCTACTCTTTTGAAAGTTAGCCTGAGTCATGCAACCATTTTAAACCCATCATGTCTACTCTTTTGCACATGTTACCACGCAGCTTGTTGTGCAGTAGACGCCTTCGAGGCCACATAAGTGTTGCGTACAAGTGAAGAGGTCGAAAAACAAGCCACTTTGTTATGGAGTTCGGTTAGTCCGTATTGCTTAGCCATAACATGTTACACTTTTTGGCATGACTGCGAAATGCTTGCATAATTGCATTATACTATCTAATGCGCACCATTTTTCTCATAATAGGCGGATGATTCCCTTCTACAAACCAGAGATTTGCAGAGCTTATGATGCATGTAACCAGTATTTCTACATTCTACGATGAGGGGTCTCCCAGAATTCACACAGATCTTTTGTCTTCTATCATGCACTTTTAAATGTGTACTGTTTTAATCTTATGCATTTTGCTGTTGGAGCTGGCTGTAGTAATTTCATAGAACAACGTACAGAGCTTGTTATTTGAAAATAAACCTTTCAAACTTACACATAGACTCTGTGGTATTTAGTGTGGTGGGGTGGACTTACACAAGTGAGTGAGTGAAAGGGTGTTATGTTCTGGGTTGTGTAATCATTGAGTATGTTCGTGTGGGGATTCGGGACCAAATGAGACACTATAGCTAGTCGGTCAGGGGATTGTGGGTTCTGACTGAGGTGTGAGTAAGGTCAAACCTCCCATCACCAACATCCTATTTTCTTATGCATAGTTCTGTATGTGGCTGTGCACAATCCCCACAACAGTAGTAGTATGTACTATCCTATCAAAAATACTAGTCAAATATCTGGTTGGGCATTTTGTTGGTGGGAATTGTCAAAGCCTCAAGATTAAGAAGACTAGAAGAGGACAACCCAAAGGACAGGACCCAGTGGTTAGAGCTATTGGTCAATATGAGTTTTATTCAAAAGAAAACCTTAAATAAAGAGTGGCCAATGGACAAGCTTAGCTACAGATAGACTAATAGTAGTAGTACAGAGAGTCATAGCAGAGGCAGTTAGAAGGAACTTAGAGGCAGCGATAACCAGAATTTGGAAACAGATAGTCAAGGTCAAAGAAGCTTTTGTAAAAAATAGAATTAGGAAGTGGAACCATAATTAATAGTTTGGAAAAAATATGGTGCAGTAAAAGTTAGGGAAATATAATTGTTAATATTAACCACTGGAGGACTTACTGGGGCCAGCAGCAGGGCCCTCAGTAGAGGAGCGGTCCTCTGGTTGTCCCGCCGACACAGACCCCGTCTTCTTGCCCCTGGGTGGTGCTGATCATGTAAGATATAATAAAGAAAGAGACAAACATTAAGGAGTGCTGTGAAACAAATAAATCATTTAAGAAAATGATCCAAAAACATTTTAGGAAACAACAATTGCAATAAAATTGACCTATCTAATCAGATCGACTACTGGCTTGCGGGATTCACGGACCGTCTACTTATTTATGAACACTAATCCAGTGTTCCATAGTCATTCTGATTCCAGAATACTAACGAAGCCTAAGTACCACCTGACCTAGACCACCTATTCCAGATGGGCAAATTGTTCACTAAGTCTGCATTTCCATTTTTTTTAGCCTTCAAAAATGCATAGATGAGATGGAGGACACATGCATAAATTTGTGCATACACCAAATTGTTGGTTGGTTGCATCTGATGTTGTTCTGCTACTGACTGACACTGCTAAGCCCACCACTCACTAAACAAACTACAAAAGGTTCTACGGAGGACTGGGGTAAGCAGCACTCAGTGACAGAGTAGGCGTCACGCAGACCGTAAAAAAATTATGAAATAATACTAACTAAACCTAGTATCCATCCACCACTATTTCACAGGAGGACAATGGAAGGACTAGAGTCTCTCTAGCAATAGCATTACCTAACTTTCTCTCTAGCAATAGCATCACCTAACTTCAGTTCTCTAAAGTAAACTCTTACATTAATCAGCCCAAGCTAGCGCAAAGTTGCAAACAAGTAAGAGTAGCGCCAAGCACATGTGTCCTACAATCACAGAGGATTTTGAAACGTAATTTACCTGCAATGTAAGTAGCAGTAATCTTGTTATTCGTTAAAAATTATACACTTATAACTACTATATATTAGCTACTCACCAAGCCCCACGGCCTCGACACCTACTAGGTCCAACAGGTCCTGCTTCCGGTCCAGGATGTCTGACCACCGGTGGGCCAGCTGGTTATGGGTGCGCCAGACCCCTGAGCGGCGAAACACTGCCTGGCGCACCTTCGCCCACCGACGGTGACGCTTCTGGGTAGGGTACCCGGAGCCTGGCCTACCGCCTGCTGCCAAGGTCAAGGGGAGGTGGCGCTGGATAAAAAAACAAGGGCGGCCACCTCCGTCTCGCCAAAAAGCTGCCGGCCCTGCACCCCTGCAGGGCGCATTCTGCCGCAAGTCAGGCGGCTCTTGGGTGCAGGCGCCTTGCCCTTGGAGCCGTTAGTGCTGCTACCCTTGGCCATGGTTCTGGGGGGTGTGGGAGGTGGAAAAGAAAAGTTAGGGGGAAGAAGTAGTGGCTTAAAAAAAGAAGTAATATAAATCAGTAGAAAAGTAAAAACAACACAGTAAAAGTAGAAATAAAATGCAAAATATAAACTTAGGGACAGAGAGAGATAGATGATAAATGAAAAAAGTCAGAAAAACTGTGTAAAAAACTAAGGATCGCAAAGATTGAGGGAGGATAGAAAAGTAGGCCAAGAACCATAGCATAGAGTGAAAAACAAGATGGCCACACCCATCGCGACTGCGTGGGTAAGTTTGCATGATATTTCCTCGCGAACACGCAATAATCCTCGTGAACAAGTAAAACGCGCTCCCGAACTTGACATGCGCATTGCGAAGACGCTATACGCGACCCGGAACAGAAAATAAGGCTTCGCGAGCGGGCGGGACAATTGAAAAACAAGATGGCCGCGCCCATAGGCGACAGCATGGGTAAGTTTGCGAGATACTATCCCCGAGCAAGCAAACAGCACCCCAAACACGCACAACGCTCTCCCAAACAAGGAAAACGCATCGCGTACGGGCACGCCAAGCAACTACGCACGCTCGCGTAGCTCGCGTAGTGCAATGACATCTTCGCGTAGCTTCGCGTAGTGCGACTACGTGAACTACGCCCAGGGTTAATCGTAGCCTCACTTTGGATCTATTTCACATTCTCATGCGTATCCTCAAACATAGCACCTTCGGGCACCCACCTAGCAGGACCCGCTACAAAAACTCTCTTCACTTTAGTCCGTGCCGTTTCCTTAGCTGTCTGATCAGCAAAATCATTCCCTCTGCCTACATCATCAGCGATCTTTCTATGGGCGCTACACTTCACTACTGCCAACCTCTGAGGGAGTGTCAAAGCAGACAGAAGTCTCAGTATAAAGTGACCATATTGTATCTTGGCGCCATGGGAAGTAAGGAACCCTCTCTCAGCCCAGAGTCACCCAAAATTATGCGCGACCCTAAAGGCATATTGGCTGTCAGTATAAATATTGAAAACCAGTTCCTCGCTCAGTTCACAAGCTTGAATAAGGGCAGCTAACTCAGCTGCTTGGGCGGACTGATACGGGACTCGTAATGTCTCTATGACTGTACTCAATGTGGTGATGGCATAAGCAGCAGTTCTAGTACCATCTGGCAATTTGAAACAAGAGCCATCAACATATATTTCATCTTGTGGGTCACTTAAGGTAACATCAGTCAAGTCTACCCATCCTTTTGTCTCTTCTTCCGTCCGGAAGATACAATCATGTTTTTCATTTTTGTCATTTTCAGGAGGGAGGGGTAGTAACGTGGATGGGTTCAGAGTGGCACACCGTTTGATCGTCATGTGCTTTGCAAAGAGCGTCAATTCATAACCGGTCAGACGTGCACTGGTGAGGTGCTGTGTCTTGGTCTTATTCAAAATTGTATCCACAACATGGGGTACCATGACTGTGAGGTCAGTATCAAGCATGAGTCCAGCCAATTGTCTGATCAAGACAGCCACAGCCGCGACCGCTCTCAGACAGCTCGGGAGGGCTCTTGTGACAGGTTCAAGAACAGCAGAGAAATAAGCACACAGCCATTGCTTATCTCCAAAATTTTTTTTCAAGACAGGGGTTCATGCACATCTTTAGTAGTCAAAGCAAGCAGGGATTTGGTTAGTAGGGAATAATTTGTAATCCATTGGCGACAATAGGAAGTAATGCCCAAAAAAACGCACACATCTTTTTGAGTTTCAGGAATGGGCATTTTAACAACAACACTAATACGCTCCGGAGTTAGCTTCCTACCCTCCTTCGACAGTAGGTGGCCTAAATAGGTGACCTACTGTCAACAATACTGAAATTTGGAAAGGGAAACTTTATGTCCATGGTGTGCCAGATGCAATAACAATTTAACTGTACTGCAGCCTTGTTCTGTGTCAGAAGCGATGAGAAATTCGTCCACATACTGAAGCAATGCAGGAAGCATAAGGGAGTCTAATTGGGCCTTCAAAGCTTGACTATAAATACTTGAACTTTTAGTATAGCCCTGAGGAGCTTGACAGAATCTAAAGCTTATGCCGGCTAGTGTAGAACCAAACAAATACCTGCTGTCTGGATGGATAGGAACGCTGAACAATGCATTCTTTGAGTCGATGACAGAAAAGAATGTGGCAGTAGAAGGAATCATTGTCAAAAGAGTGGCCATGTCAGGGACCACCGGAAACTGGGGAACTACTATTTTATTAACCTTCAGAAAATCAATCACAAAACGATAAACATCTGTATGATCATCAGAAGAACCCAGAGGTGTTCTTTTTAAAATGGGAAGAATAGGGCTATTACAAATATTGGCAGTCGTCTCCTCAACTACACCTTTCTGGATCAAATCCTACACAGTTTGCAACAAGGCTCGCTCTCCTGCCTGTGGTATTTTATATCGAGGGACATGAGGTAAAATGGCACCATCCTTAACGCGTATTAAAACAGGCAATATCTGCAACAATCCCACGTCTGTGTCACCTGTTGCCCACAGAGTGGGTGGCATGCCTTTAAACTCAGCAGGAAGGGGTGCATCTTTGGACAGACACTGCTTAGCGCACACCACATCCGGACGTATTGTCACATAGACACTTTCTGGGGAACAATAAATTCTGGCATGCAACTTTTGCAATAAATCCACACCCATCAAATTCTCACCACAATTAGATGTCAGCAAGAATGGTGAATCCACAGTGAAAGGACTTAAGGTCAATGCAAGAGGTTTTGAAATTGGGTTTACAACTGGTACACCAGAAAAACCTACCAAAACATTATTATGGCCAGATAGAGCCGCCCCAGGGACCAAATAGCGAGAAAAAAATGTTTTTGTTTGTTGCACCTGTATCCACCAAAAATGCCTTCGCTGAGCCATGCAAGTTTGCAGTAACATAAGGACTGCTCTGATCTACAGGTATCAGAAGTGGTCCCTCACTCTGTCCTTGACTGTCCTAGCTGTAAGGCATTCCTGTCACCTCATCTGTGTCATAATCATCATGATAATACTGTCCACCCTGAGGGTCATCAAAGTAATTATTATCAGAACGACCCTGTGAGGCCACAGCATTTTGAACCCTGTCCACTCCTCCAGCACCACGACCCCGTCCATGAGAACCTCGTCCTCTTGGGGCCACCACCTTCTGCAACAACACAGGACACTCGCTACGCCAGTGTCCCTCCTCCTAACAATACGCACACTTATTTGGCCCTACAGGCGTACTATTCCTGCTAGTACTTGGAAGCTGCCGGGCCAAACCACCACATCCTCTACCATTCCCTCTAGAAGCCTCCTGCAACAACACGTTCAACTTCAAATCTCTATGCCTTTTCTCCGTCTTCTCCTTATCCTCATTTTCCCTGTGTTCATAATACTGTGCCATATTCAAAATAACAGAAGGAGAAGAGGTGGACCAGGTGCTCTCGGAAGCCTGCAATCAGGTTGCAATCTCAGGAATCAAATTTGAAACAAATTTATTAACAAACAATCGGACACCTCCCTCTTTCTTTGCTTTCATTCGCCTCTGTTTAGCTTCCTTTTGCCACGTTCGAAGAGGATCAAACATAGACTGCCTACTTCGCTTCGCAAACAATTTGTCCTATAGGAAACTAATCTTTTGCTCATCAAAATTTTGCCCCACTGCCGACTCTTCGGACTAAACGGTCAGATCCAAGGGTTTCGCTGTTCAGGACTCCAGTCGGGATGACCACTGGGCGAGGCACCGTCCGGTGGGACAGAAGGGGCAGCTGCGAGTTCAGGAACTCTCTTGTGCAGGGATCCCTGATCCGTCCGTCCGACCCGATGATAGCCCCGACCTCCCAACCCATCTGCGGGATGGGATGGGTCACTCCCTCGAAGGAAAGCCTGTTTGGGCACCAACTGACAGAAGTGGCCCGTTCACCTGACCACTTCTCAGCCTTTCATACCAAATGAAGAGTCGATCAGACAGTAGAGAATACAAACCAAGTATATGTTTATTCAGATAGACTTAAGTGGAGCCCCGTCTGCCCAGTTGCTTCGGGGTGTTGAAGAGAGGACTGACTTCAGCAAACATAGCGATACATTATGTACATTTCAGAAACAAGGAAGACCCGCCCATAATGGAATTTTCCAAGCAGGTGCAGCTAACACAAAGAAGTACAGTAGGATGGGTTTCGATTCTGAGGCTGGGCACACAATATCTTCTACCCAAGGTCACTCTCTGTCTGTGCCTGCTGCTAAACTGGTGTGAGAAGACCTCTATCTAGTGAGAAAGGTGTGCACTAATAAGACCAGTGTATTCATTAAAAGAGTAAGATCAAACCTTGGAGAAAAGAAACTTTCAACATCCCATGGTCTCGAGGAGACTAGAAGCAGCTAAGAGCATGATTGAAAATGGTGACTAAATATATATTGGTGCCGCGAATGCTAACTTACATGGAACAATGCACGGACAGAATATCAAAAACGTTTTAATTTCATCAACACTAGCCACAAGACTCCACGACGCGGGCATCCGCGGAAAAGTCCTGGACTGGGTATGCTCTTTTCTCACAGGCAGAACTCAGAGAGTCAGACTCCTGCCCAACTCTCAGAACATACAGAGACCAGATGTGGAGTGCCCCAAGGATCCTCCCTCAACCCCAACCTCTTTAACATGTTCATGGCCCACGCAATCATCGTCAGAAACCACAGGCTCAACATCGTCTCCTATTCCGGCACCTAGCTCATCCTCTCCCTACCAAAGAACCCAACATCACCAGATAGAACTATCAAGAAGGAATGAAAGCCGCCACCACCTGGATGACTAGGAGCTGCCTTAAACTCAACTCTGAGAAAACAGAAGGCCTCATCCTTGGCTCCACCCCCTCCACCCCCTCTACATTGGATGACACCTGGTGGCCCCTTGCCCTCAGAAATCCCCCCACCCTGACAGACCACACACTGATCCTCAGCATCACACTTGACTCATCACTCACGATGAACCACCACATCAACGTCGTATCCTCAACCTGCTCCAACACTCTCCGCATATTCCAGATGGATCCCACCCAAATCCAGAAGAACGGTGTCACACACATCCTCATCACTAGCAAATTAGACTACAGCAATGCCCTCTATGCCGGAATCAACAAGAAACTCCTCTGCAAACTCCAGACCGTCCAGAACGCCGCAGCCAGACTGATCCTAGATATCCCCCGACACAACCACATCACCTAACACCTTCGCGATCTCCACTGGCTCCCCACTGAAAGAAGAATGAACCTTCAAGCTCCTCACCCACGCATACAAGGCCCTCCACAACATTGGACCTGCATACCTAAACAACCGCCTCTCATTCCATGCACCCAAGAGACACCTCGCATCAGCTGACCTCTCCCTGGCACCATCCCACATATCTACAAGACCAGAATGGGAGGAAACTCCTTCTCCTACTTCACAGCCAAGGCCTAGAACGACCTCCCCATCCGCCTCAAGCAAGCGCCTACACTGCCTCAGTTTATGAAGGACCTCAAGACCTGGCTCTTTGGATAACCCCAGCACTCAATGAAGCTACTCCCCCACACCCTCCCTAGGGCCTTGAGACCCTCGCGGTTGAGTAGCAGCACTCTGCTAATCACAATATATTCTATGGGAAATGCTTCTAAGGACGCTTTGAGCATGGCTATGCACGCCCTGAGAATGGGGTCAGGGCGCTGATTGCTAGCTGACTGCCCAAGTTCACTGAGACGCAGGTGAGTTGGATTGGAGATGACTTTGACTTTCCAAGGTACGGCAGTGTCTTAATAGGCGAGTACAGTTAGGGCAGAAATTAAGTATCAGGCACATGACTAGAATAAGGCTAAGTCTGCCAAGGCATTTTTACATTTCAGAAGAACTGACCTGCCAGAAAATGGCCGAGTACTCATATAGCTCAGTATGCCTCGGCATTCACCCGTGGAACATTAAATAATTCTATAGTGTCAGGCCAAACTCGAGGTGAGTAAGTACTATGATGGGTTAGGTGGACAGCACATGGGCTGACAGCTTATAACATGCCATGGTCAAGAAGACATGAACATCTACATACACAGAAGAGCATTTTTAAACGTCTGTGGAACGCTGCAACTGATAAGAGCTACATTTAGTCAGTACTGGCTTTTTAGCCAATGGCACTTTCGATTCTTAAATTTGTGACGTGCTCAGTCGGGGAAGATGTTTGCTCTGTTTTGAACTAGGGTATATCAAAATGTAATCGGACTCTATAAGGACTATGTCCTGAAGGCTCAAAAGACTTAGGGGCATATTATCAAGAACGACGTTAAAAATTATTGCTAAAGCAGCGATAATGGGCTTGATAATATGCCAGAGAGAATTCCAATAGAAGCCCAGGTTCTGGTGTGAACATGGGCTGCTATTGGAATTCTCCAAGGCATATTATCAAGCCCATTATTGCCGCTTTAGCGGCGGTTTTCTACCGCTAAACCGGCGATAATTTTACCGCCGTCCTTGATAATATGCCCCTAGCTTCTGTAGCCAGGCCCAGGACTATTGTATTCACTCACTTCTAGCACCTCTCTCCTTGAAGTGATTTCAGAATTGTAGTACAAAAACCTTAAGTGACTACATAGGTTTTTCTTATGTGAGGATGGGCATCCATGTCACAAAATACAAATTGATACTGGTTATAAAGTAAGGGCAGACTTAAGAGAACCCTGATGCCATGGGGCCGATGGCCGTTTGGCAGCCATCGTGCTGAACTGAAGGCCCTCCAAACAGGAGGTACTGACATCGGTGGTTCTTCGACTGTAAAGTCTACCCACTAAAATATCAGGTGTGAAATTAGGTATAACCCGGGGAGCCAGGACTGAAAATTAGTATTTCCCCCATATCTCATTCCAAGAGGAGGGGCAAGAGGGTCAGAGGTAGCGGTTATATGTGGGCATCTGTGATCTTGAGAGGGGCCTTTGAAATGAAGAATAATGGGGGACTCACTAATTTCAGTCCTGGCTCCCATGGTTATTCCTCATTTCAAATGGCCCTTTCGAAGTCCCAGATGCCCACACATAGCCACTATTTCTGACCCTCTTGCTCCTCCTATTGGTAAATCTGGGAGGGGGGGGGGGTACTTGTGTACGTAACTATGGAGATCTCGTAATGAGGCTGGTAATATTTTATGTAAATTCAGCATATTAAATTGGCCGTCCAGGATATAGAAAAAGAAACTGTTCGCTTTAACCAATCCTGCCTCTTTAACACTCATCACCAATCATAGACATTTTACAATGTTTCTTTTTTTGATGATGTATGCTTGAGCATCGAGATGTATTGTAGCATCACTCACTGGATGGCCTCTTTAAGCTTGTTGTCCATTTGTTCTTTCATAATAATAGTCTTCTTTTGCCACAGATGACAAATCTCTCAAGCAGTATTCTAGGGTTGAAAGGTAAAAATTATTAAGGGGATAATACGCATGTGGAATTATTCATGGCAATCCTCACGAAGAATAGCTCACAATAAAACAAAACTAGAAGACAGGCTACACAGGCACCAAAAATTGCAAATGTTGCTCAGAAAGCCTTGTCGAGCTGATCTTCGAGAGCAAATGTTTACTGTACATTCCATTGGCGGCCCCACATGTGGAAGCGCTTTGATTGGATCTCATGCTGAATCATAGATCCCAGGGAGGGCTGGGTAATGTGTCCTTAGACTGTGAGAAAAATATTTCAGGCACTTGCAAGATATTATCTTCAAGCTTCCATGCTAAATTAATTAGCTGTGAAGCCCTTCCAGCATGCCTGCCTTATCTTTTAATCTCTGTGTCTGTGTCTAAGGTTGTTCCATCGAGTTATAGTCATGCAAATGCTTAACATCAGGAACAATTGTTTATGAATAGAGATGAAACCCATGCATGCTGTATTGAGAGGCAGTTCATAGTTCATCCGTCACACTCAGTATTGGAATACTTCGGTTATTTGCTCAAATATAAAAGGTTTCAAATTTTTGTCGAGCATGTCCTTGCTGGATATTTTCTTTGCACTGATTCTAGCATCGGGGGATAAGTTAGGTGTCAATTATGTTAGAAAACAAACTGACAGCGCTTTCTAGCACAGTAGCCTTGTTTACTGGCTAGCACCATACCGGCAACATTTGCATTGCTATAATAATGAAACCGTTTTTAAGATTTCTCTCTAGTGAAATACACTGAAAAATACAGCAAAATAACAATGATAATATAATAATTCCGATTTGTAAAGCGCGAAAATATAACCCCTTTAAGGGTTTCAAGGTGCTGGGGGCTGTCGGGGAGATTAAGGGGCAGATTTACAAGAAAGTTGCACATCTGTAGAGATGCGTCACTTTCCCTGCGCCAACATGCCAAATCCTTGCGTCACCGTGGATGCGCCGTATTTACAATACAGCACACCATGGCGCAAGGATTGACAGATGCGTCAGAAATTCTGACGCATCTCTTGACGGAAAAGTCACGCATTGCTGGAGTCGTGTCGCAAGCATGATGCAACTCCAGCAATGCTCAGGGGCGCCCTATGCCTAACATGCTGCGTAACTGGGTTTTGGCGCAGCATGGACATATAAGTTACTCAGTGAAATCTTGTAGATTTCACTGCGTCACTTTTACGGGGCTTCCTGCGACAAAACGCCCATCCTGCATTATTTTAAACCTGATGCAGGTTTAATGTGGCGCAGGCTTCACAACGTGACGCATCTCCCTAGATGCGTCATGTTGTAAATGGGCTGCAACTTTTACGCTGCGTCACAAAAGTGACGCAACAACGGTGCGAAAATGACGCAAAGGGCTTGTAAATCTGCCCCTAAGTGAGCATTGCCCAGAGTCATATGGTGCTGAGCTGCCGCCGGGGATCGAACCGTCAGCCTCTCTAGCCGCTGCGTCATACCCTTGCAGGAAGACATTTTTTTTTTGTAACTGAAACTTGGAAAATATTGAAATATCTCTGAACGAGTCATTGAGCCTTTGATGTATGAATTTCAAAATATTTGAACTTCATAGCATTCATGTATATCATTCGAATTTCTCTGGAATTATTGCAAACATACATTTGATTTAATAGTTTGAGTTACGAAGCCTGAAACCATACACAAGCGCGAAAGGGGCATTTCCTAGCTGGCACATATGTTTCTTTTAATTCTTTAAAATGAATAAATTGTGTGCGGACAACAGTGAGAACTCCCTCGTGTCAGCCGGAGATCATTAAATCGACCCTGTTTTGCTACTGATTTTTAGTTCTTGGATCTTCACTTTTTCAATCAAAATGTGTTAAGTTCGGTAGCAGAAAAGTGAAGGAAAAACAACCTTTGGCTAAGCTAGCGGATTTGTATTTTTTTTTTTTAAATAAAAGCGCTCAGTAATTGATGGGTGAGAACGTGTGTGAGATTTTTACGACGGAGCGAGTCAATAAATGTGGGGTTGTATGATCGACGAATGGGACTATTGAGGGCTGCTGAATGGGTGAATGACTGAGAACAGTGCTGTAAGAATAGGTGAATGCATTGATGATTGAAAGAGCAGCTGCAGCATGAATGATGTATTGCCTTCTGCCACTGTCATACCTTCATAAATATCACCATCCATGAAATTACTCGTTGTGCATCTGTTGTCACAGACCAGCTCATCCATCTATACACCGAGCTATACCTAGAGTCATCTTACTTTGCATCCAGTCACCTCCTCATGTATGCACTCACTCATCCATTCATCTAGGCACCCTATCAGTCACTCGCCCATCTTTCTATCCATTCAATTATTTTGCCTAATTTCCACTCCCACCAATGCACACATGAATGCATGCAAAACCGACAACCAATGAAGGATCTTATTATTGTTTTTTAATGCTAAGGTTGTTGACTCGCTTTTCCGTATGCGGATGCGTGTGTATGGCTATTTGAATATGCTGTCTGTATGTGTGGCTGCTTATATGTCAGTCTCTGTTTGTCAGGTGCCATATATCTGAATGGGTTGTCACATGGGTACATGAATGAACGTGAATCTATGGCTGCATTTATAAGCATACGCCGATAGGGACTCAAAGTCTTGTGTGTGTAAGCCTGTGTATGCGTGTGTGTGCTAGTAGCCCAGTCTTGTGTCTATGTGGCAGTACGTAGGCATGGGTATGTCTTTGCATGTGTATCTGAGTGTATGCTTGGATGTATACATGGGTGTTGGTGTACCAGTGTATGAGCATATGTATGATTGTGTATGTATGTGTGTCTATGGACGCGTGCAAGTGTGTGCTTGTACTTGTGTGTGTGTGTGCAAGTGCTCGTGGGTTTGCATATGGCCTGGTGAATGCACAGTGCAAATGTCTGTTTCTCTCCGTGTGAGACTTAAAAAGAGAACCATGGGACCACGTTCCTAGTTTTTCATTAAAATCTAAATAAACATATCACGTTGACGCAGAAAGGTCACAGGTGACATATTGGTGTGCAGAATGATGCAATGAGGCAAGACGGAAACAGAGTGGGTGACTGCGCACCTGTTGTGAAGCCTTTTTCTAAGCCTCTGCAGAGATCTTAAAGTAGGAGTTTGCCTACAGGGTTTGATGTTTCTGGAGGAGGTGAATGGTAGATTTTGGCACAAAGGGTCGGTGTGCAGCTACCTCTTTCTGTCGCAACAGTCAGGGATTGTAAACCCGACCACATCTACACGTGAGGTGTCTCCTCTATTCCGTGTCATCTTTGTTTCCTAAGTAATAGTGACAGCACATTAACACACAGTTAAGACAAGCAGAAAAAATATAACGAAATTCACATTCTCCTGACAGTGCAGGCCCTTAGCTTAATAACAATGTGCCGAGATTCCATTGGGTATGCTGCCAAAGTGAAACAAACAAGCATTGAAAATGCAATAGGTCTCGCCTTTAATTAAGTCATAGCCATTTGCTTTGCTAATTGCTATACAATACCATTAGCAAAGCAAATGGTTTTAACTTAATCAAAGACGAGACCTATTGCATTTTCAATGCTTGTTTTTTAATGGACCTCTAATCTTTCCCATGCAAAAAAGGTATTAGCTCTTCATACTTCTTTTATTCACGGCCATACACACTTATACACATATCCATCCTCCTTAATAACTGTCCTCAGTGATCAAATATATAATCAGGCACCACTTAGGCCACCCTAGCCTGAAACTCCTTAGTTGGTCCGTAAAAAGTAAAGCGAAAAGGGTTTATCTCCATCTTCAATGCACATTGACTGCCCACAATAGCGTTGCCTGCTTCTGAAAAAAGCTCGTCAATGCATCGCAGAAATTCATACTAGAAGCACTTAATAAATTGAGCTTGTATTGCAGCACTCAGCGCTCTACAGTGCAGGATGTGGCATCAAGGCTCTGAGAACATATGTCAGCTTCATCCTCTTTACAACGCCGACAGATGAGGCATCAAGATTCAGAAGAGCCTGATCTCCACTAACGCTGGCCTCTGCACCACCATCACAATAAAGATGTCCACGTTAGGGTAAAGCAAAATAACCTGACACAGGCCCAAGCACTATGTTAATGAGAAAAGTCCACCCTGAAGGGGACACAGAAATGATACAGGAAGAACCAGGTATTCAATATCCCTTACTTGGTAAATGGGATGGGTCCTGGGAGTTTCATTGGAAATCGGAGAAAAAAAAGCTTGGGAAAGGTAACCATGGTGAGGCAGGACCTCAGCACCTTAAACTAGTAAGGAACTGAATGAGGCAGTAATAAAGTGTTTTTTTTTTATTTCAAAAGAAATTTATTATTTTAAGGGAGCAAAAAAGGACACAAGATACAAGCAAAAGTGATACAATTGATATTAGACAGGGATAAATAATATGATAAAATGAAGTTAAATAAGAAGAAAAAACAACATTAACAATCATTAAACTGCAGATATCATATAAATACATTAAGTAAGGAAGACAAAACTGATACCCTGCAGAAGTAATAATCAAAAGTATCACCATCAACTAGCAAAATAGGGATGAGAGGAAGAGAGAAAGGAAAAAAGAAAGAACGGAGAAAGTAGGAAAGAGATGAAGAAAGAGAAAGAAAGACAGGGCGGAGTGAAGGAAGAGGAGAAGATTTCCAAAGGATTCATCCGACACACAAGACAACAGTGACCAGACAACATTAACCAGACAAATCAAAAGGATATTGATCCACCAACCCCTCTGAAACCAAGTCCATGTATGTATCTAAGGCTTTCCAAACACCATCAGATATAGAAGGAGAGAGATGAGCATGATCCACTGACGTGTGAGCACTTCGTAAAAAGGAAACCCAAGCCCACCAAGTATGGTAAGAAACTGAAGAGAACGATTTCCACTCCATGAGAATTACTTTGACTGCAATAGTCAATAAAAGATCCAGCAATTGTATTTCCATGGAATCTAAAGGCAAAGGGACCTGGGCCGCCAACGGACCTAAAAGAATTAATGGAAAAGAGAGTCGAAACTCGATATTAAAGATAATCATGAGATGTTTGTGAATTAAATCCCAAAAGGGTTGAAGAAGGGAACAATCAAAGAACATATGTTGAAAATCGCCTGGTAAGAGACCACAACTCCAACACAGATTATCTTCCTTGAGATTTATCGCATACAAACGAATGGGAGTCCAGTGAAGAAGATTAATAGAGAAAAATTTAGACTGCATTAATGAGGGGGCGATTTTGTTACGAAGAGAAAGTTTACCAATATCTTGCCATGTGTCTGAAGAGATATGATCGGTAACACTATGATCAAAATGATGTAGCCATTTTTGCTGTGCGACAGTGTGGGAAGGAAGTATAGAGGATGATAAGAATTTGTAAATCCTAGACGCTACATGGCCAGTCCTAATCCATAATTGAAAAAGTGTAATCGTCGGGGAGGAAGGATGAAGGTGCACTTTAGCAAGTGCTACCTTTATCTTAAGAAAGGTATAAAAGTCTAAGTTAGATAAATAGAATTGTTGGGCTAGGGAGGAGAAAGGGAAAGGGTCATTATTGGAGTCATAGAGATGTTTAACAAGTGAGATACCTTTCCCCGCCCAATAAGACATCAATTCTGAATCAATATTAATTTTGATTTTAGAATTCCGCCAAATAGACGACCATCTAGTTTTATGCAGTGGAATTGCCACCTTCTTATCAACCTTACGAACTGCAGCAATAGTGTCTAAAATAATAGACCGAGAGAATGGAATAGAAAGGGTATTTGTGGTTAAAAAAGAGGCAGTCGGCAGAGGGGAGGCCAATTCTTGTTCTATTAACAACCAAGATGGAACATGAATAGAGGGAGAAGAAAACCAGAGAGCACCCTGAGACGCCAGAAAAGCAGTTTGATATTTCCCCCAATCCGGAAGATTACAACCTCCCATATCGTAAGATTTCCGTAAGAATTTATAAGCAATTCTAGCCCTTTTGTCATTCCATAAAAATTTGGAGGTAAGTAAATCAAGTTCGTGAAAGAAGGAATCAGATAGCTTTACCGGAAGCATAGAGGAAACAAAATTAATAATAGGTGTTATCATCATTTTAAGAGTCTGCAGTCGACCCCACCAGGAAATATGCTTCGGGGACCAAGTTTCTAAAAGACGTCGCACCTTAAGAATAGTTTGAGATTCATTATAAGTGACCGTAGCATAAAGAGTGGAACAAAAATAAATTCCCAGATATTTTAATTGTTTAGATTGCCACTTAAAACCCGCCGAACCCATATGAGAAGAGAAACAGTAAGCATTTAAGGGGAACATCTCCGTCTTATCTTTGTTCAGGGTATATCCTGAAACCTTTGAGAAAAGAGAAATCGTATCAGAGATAGCAGGGATGGCCAGTGCAATATCATCAGAAAAAATAAGAACATCATCCGCATAAGCAGCTGTTTTGATCTGATGAGACCCAAAAGAGAAACCCCTAATGTCTGGATTTAAGTCAATCAGTCTGAGAAGAGGATCAATGGACAACAAAAATAAAAGAGGAGACAAGGGACATCCTTGCCGAGTACCCTGGCGAAGGCTAAAAAAGGACGACGTAGCTCCATTTACTCTTATGTTAGCTCTAGGTCGGGAATAAAGAGACATAACCATACGGATAAAGGAATCACCAAGATTATGTGCACATATAACAGCTCGTAGAAAAGGTCAAGAGACCTTATCAAAGGCCTTTTCAGCATCAAGGGCCAAGGCCGCCGCCGGAAGATTGGATCGCTTGGCGGAACCAAGAATGTGACAAAAAGTACGGATATTATCACGTGCAAGACGTCCCTTTACAAAACCTGTTTGGGAAGGATGAACCAATTAAGGGATAAAGGATTCCAAGCGTTTAGCTAAGATTTTAGCAAAAATCTTAGCTTCCATGTTAAGAAGAGAAATAGGACGAAAGTTTTTGGGGTCCAAATGATCTTTTCCTTCTTTGGGGATTACTACAATAGTAGCATCAGCAGCAGAACCAGACACAGAACCATCTTTAATAAAAGCATCAAAGACGGATTGAAGTTGCTGCACAATCACAGATATAAAGGTTTTATAAAACAAAATAGGATATCCATCAGGACCTGGAGCTTTACCGGAGCGGGTAGCTTTAATTGCAGAAATAATTTCGTCAGAGGTAATCGGGCCATTCAAAGAGTTATTATCCTCCTCCGATACAGTTTTCACAGGAACTGTCTTTAAGAACTCTTGACATTGTTCAAAAGAAGATTGATTAGAGGGGTGTGAGAAGTTGGCCTGGTATATGATGCTCACTAATTAAAGTGATCACCTTGTACCATGCCAAGCAACCCTTATGGTGTGGTTGTAAGTCAACCTTTTCGGACCAGCTGCCCTAGTGGTAGCGTAGGCTAAGCAGTCTTTGAGGCTAAACTCGTGAAGCGTGTTAAGCCAGCTGTTTTACCAAATGCAACCCCCTTTTATACCAATGAAAGGACACCACACGGATATATATTCAAAATATATATGTATTTATTTCTCAAAGTAACCCCTAGTCTCTTTATGAGCACAGGAGCACAAATCGTCAAACAAGATTGTCACAGAATACACAGAAGTTGCACGTTATATGGATAGGCCCTGGTGGCCACTCAAACCATATACTAAAATAGTGGTATAAGTACCACGAACAGAAAAGGGAAAAGGCCTAGGGCCTCTAGAATCGCTGGGCCTACAAGGAGCTAACGTCAGTTAGTGACCAGGAGGTCCACGGGTGGCGTGTGCAGAGCAAATAGTCACACGCGTGCTCCCATAGGTTTCAATGGGTGCGTAAAAAGTACAAAGTTACTGCAAAGAGGATCTTCCGGATGGACTAGGAACTCAAGATTTGGAACACAGGCACTAGAGATGTAATACTACACTTGGGCACAGGTGTGCCAGCTTTACCTCACCCACAGGAAGCGGGTGCATAGGCCTCGAAGTGCGTCGGGTTTCTTCTATCTGTTCCGTGGAGCTTGAAGACAAAGATGCTGCAGGCGGTCGGTCCGGGAGAGATGCAGTGGATCCAAGAGTGGATCGGAGATGTTGAAGACCTGTAAGCAGAGGGGACAGTGTTCACAGTCACTAGCCAGTGACCAGCGTGGCACCAGGTGGGTACCAGGCAATGTCGGGTGCAAACAGGAAGAAAGGTGTAGCTTGTCTATGCAGCCACGTGGTCCCTGGAGGTCGACGACGTCCAGGAGTCGAGTCACGAGCTGTCCCACGCAGGCTCTCGCTGTCGGCGGTGTCGGCGACTTGATCAAAGCAAACAAGCCTTGGCAAAAGCAGTTGTTGTAGGAAAAGGAAATAAGCTGATGGTTCTGACCAGCAAGGTCAGAAGGACTGCTCCTTTGGAGGGGAGCAAGGGCCAGTCTGGAGCAACCAGACCAGCGGTGTATGTTGTAAAGTTCGTCGCCAAGATGGCTACTAGCCAGCGGGCCAGCAACCGTTTAGGCGCGTCGAGTGGCAAAATGCAGAAGGGCCCCACGCAGATCGTGGAGATGCTGGAGGGCTCACCTTTGGTGCAGATGCTGCTCGGGTGTTGGGCTTCTCAGATCCCAAAGCACAACTTGGAGGGAGCCTCGGTTGTTGCACTTGTCAGCTTGTCGTAGTCGTTCCAAGATGGCTGGCTCCACGTGTCTCGGTGCCTCCACGGGTCTCCTCTTTTCAGGGACTGTGGATCGGGCGGTGAGAGGTCTGGAGGTCCAGGTCTTGTCAGTCTCTGGGCTCGGGCTCCGGCGGGAGGCGGCGGCAAAGCAGACGTTGATTCGCTGGATGGTGCTTGCGTTAGCAAGGTGGTCACTCCCTGACCACAGGGGAGATTGGCTTCAGTCCTCTGTGCAGCAGAGCGTCGAAGTTCCCGTCTTCTTCTTAGTGTTAAGTTGATTCCAGGATGTCTGAAGTCTTAGGACACAGCTCCTACCTTTAAGCGGATTCTAGGGGCCGGACTACCTGCTAGGTCCCTCCCTATGGGTGGGACCAGGAAGGGGGTGGTTACACCCCCAATCCTTTGTCCAGCTCGCCCCAGGCCCGGGACTGGTGTGCCCCAGGACCGGTTTGAACTGGCATATGCACCGAGGCTCCTTGTGAGCCACAGGCATGTCTGGTTTCTTTCAAGCCCTACCTGACCAATACACAAAATCCTGTCTGGGGTGGTGCACGCACCTCCCCTGGCAGGAAACCCTTTGTCCACACCTCCCAAGCTGGAAGGACTCCCAGCAGCAGGAGGGCAGACTTGTGTCTGTGGTGGCAGCATCCATTTTGTGGAGCTGAGGCTATGTCTGATGTTACCCGGGTTTCAGGCACTGTACATGTCGTGTCCCTCTAGAAGGGTGGAATGCTAACCCCGTCGCCAGAATTGGCGAGGGGTTAGTATTCCAATTCGTATGACACCTTACTCGACATGTTTTGATAAAGCCAAACCAAAGATAGCATTTAACCGCGAGGTTCATAATGCACTTAAGAGTATATGGTATGACGATATCTGGAAACAGTAGAAGGAAGTTGTTCCGACCACTGCAGACAGGCTCAGCTCATGCCAGAGCACCATCTCACATGGAACCAAGCACTCTGCCTTCAGGATTGTTAGGGGCCTGCCATAGGAGTGACTTATTGGTTACCAGGTGGCCCATTTAAGGTTAGGTATAGGTATACTACACCTAAGTAAGAGGTGATTACACCAACTTACCCCAGCTGAGTGATCAGCCAGTTGTGTCAAATTGTTAGGCCAAGCCTGGGGTGGCATAATACATGCTTCAGCCCCTGGCAGGCCTGGGGTACACCAATGCCCTGGGTACCTAGTGTACACTGGTACAGGGGCTGACAGGGTGATCCACTTCCAATTGGTTATGCACCTAGGGTGCATAGTTTTAATTTAGTAGAGAGAACAGCAGGCTGGGGGTCTGATTGGCAGGCCCACAGCCTCAATATGTCCAAAACCAGTGAAGCAAAAAGCAAAAATTTGGGGTGACCATAGGATAGCAGACCCTACTTTCCTACACAACCCCCCCCCCCCAAACGCTGGGACATTAAACTAGCCTTGACCAGTCTCGTCTTCATGTCCTAAGTGGAAGTACCTGGAGAGACCATCTGCATTCCCATGGTCAGTACCTGGCCGGTGCTCCACTGTAAAGTCCATCCCCTGTAGGGAAATGGACCACCTAAGCAGTTTGGGGTTTTCACCCTTCATCTGATTTAGCCACAAGAGGGGCTTATGGTCGGTCTGAATCTTGAAGTGAGTGCCAAACAAGTATGGCCTCAGCTTCTTCAGGGCCCACACCACAGCAAAGGCCTCCCTCTCAATAGCTGACCAATTCTTCTCTCTGGGGGTCAACCTTCTGCTAATAAAAGCAATGGGTTGGTCTTGACCATCTACATTAAGTTGTGACAGCACAGCTCCCACACCCAACTCAGAAGCATCTGTTTGGACAATAAACTCTTTGGAGTAGTCAGGACTTTTCAGGATAGGTGCAGAGCACATGGCCTCCTTCAGGTCATCAAATGCCTTTTGACAGCTTACTGTCCACTGAACCTTTTTGGGCATCTTCTTGGATGTCAGATCATTAAGAGGAGTCACAATGGACCCATAGTTCTTAACAAACTTCCTGTAGTACCCAGTCAAGCCCAAGAAAGCTCGAACTTGAGTCTGGGTGGTTGGAGGGGACCAGTCCTTGATGGATTGTATCTTACTCTCCAGTGGTTGAACTTGGCCTCCACCTACAAGGTGGCCCAAATATACAACCTTACTCTGCCCTATCTGGCACTTAGTAGCCTTGATAGTGAGGCCTGCCCTTTGCAGAGCCTCAAGAGCCTTCTTCAGGTGGATCAGGTGATCCTCCCAGGTGGAGCTAAAGACAGCAATGTCATCCAGATATGCTGCGCAAAAGTCATCCAACCCAGTAAGGACTTGGTTCACCAGCCTTTGGAAGGTGGCAGGTGCATTCTTCAGACCAAAGGGCATCACCACAAACTGGTAGTGCCCACCTGGGGTTGAGAATGCTGTTTTGGCCTTAGACTCCTCAGCTGATCTGATTTGCCAATAGCCAGCTGTTAAGTCAAATGTGCTCAAAAACTTTGCAGAAGCTAGTTTGTCTATGAGCTCATCTGCCCTTGGAATAGGGTGTGCATCTGTCCTGGTGACAGCATTGAGTCCTCTGTAATCCACACAGAACCTCATCTCTCTCTTGCCATCTTTGGTGTGAGGTTTGGGGACCAGAACCACTGGGCTAGCCCAGGGGCTCTCTGAGGGTTCAATGACACCTAATTCCAGCATTTTATGTACCTCAGCCTTTATACAGTCCCTGACGTGGTCAGGTTGTCTGTAAAGCTTGTTCTTTACAGGCAGACTGTCACCAGTGTCCACCACATGGGTACACCCGTCAGTTTGACTAGGTATCAAGGAAAACATATGTGAAAATGATTGTAGAACCTGTCTACATTCAGTCTGCTGATGGGCAGTGAGGTTGCCTCCAAGGGTCACTCCTTCAACTGAGCCATCTTCAGGGTTCTGAGACAACAGGTCTGGGAGAGGGTCACTCTCTTCCTCCTGTCCCTCATCTGTAGCCATGAGCAAGCCCATGTCTGCCCTGTCAACATATGCTTTAAGCCTGTTAACATGGAGTACCCTGTGGGGACTCCTGGGAGTTCCTAGGTCGACCAAGTAGGTGACCTCTCCCTTTTTATCCAGGATTGTATGGGGTCCAGACCATTTGTCTTGGAGTGCTGCTGGGGCCACTGGCTCCAACACCCATACCTTCTGTCCTGGCTGAAACTCAACCAAGACAGCCTTTTGGTCATGCCAAGCTTTCTGTAAGGCCTGGCTTGCCTCAAGGTTTTTGGATGCCTTCTCCATATACTCAGCCATCCTGGAGCGGAGACCAAGTACATAGTCCACTATGTCTAGCTTAGGCTTTTTGAGAGGTAACTCCCATCCTTCCTTCACCAAACACAGTGGGCCTCTCACAGGGTGCCCAAACAACAATTCAAAGGGGCTGTAGCCAACTCCTTTTTGTGGGACCTCTCTGTAAGCAAACAGAAGGCAGGGTAGAAGGATGTCCCATCTTCGCCTGAGCTTTTCAGGTAATCCTTTGATCATACCCTTTAGGGTCTTGTTGAATCTCTCAACAAGCCCATTGCATTGTGGGTGATAAGGGGTGGTGAACTTGTAGTTGACACCACATTCCTTCCACATAGCTGTCAAGTATCCTGACATAAAGTTGGTACCTCTGTCAGATACTACCTCCTTAGGAAACCCCACTCTGGAGAATACTCCCAGTAGGGCCCTGGCCACAACAGGAGCTGTAGTGGTCCTAAGGGGAATTGCCTCTGGATACCTGGTGGCATGATCCACTACCACCAGTATAAATCTGTGCCCAGATGCAGTGGGAGGATCCATGGGACCCACTATGTCTATTCCCACTCTTTCAAAGGGGACCCCCACCACAGGTAGTGGTATTAGGGGGGCCTTTGTTGTGCCACCTGATTTGCCACTGGCTTGGCAGGTAACACAGGAGCGACAAAACTCCTTTGTATCTTCATTCATGTGAGGCCAGTGAAAGTGAGGGACAAGTCTGTCCCAAGTCTTGTTCTGGCCTAAGTGTCCTGCTAAAGGAATGTCATGGGCCAAGGTAAGAAGGAAGCCCCTAAATTGCAGAGGTATAACCAATCTCCTGGTAGCACCAGGCTTGGGGTCTCTAGCCTCTGAATAAAGGAGCCCTTCATCCCAATACACTTTATGGGTACCTTGAGCATTCCCAGCAGCCTCAGCAGCAGCCAGCTGTCTGAGGGGTTCAAGAGAGGGACAGGATAACTGAGCCTGCCTCAAGTCAGCCCTTGAAGGTCCCCCTGTCCCCAGAAACTCAACCTGATCAGGTTCAAGCTCTTCAGGGACAGTTCCTTCAGGGTCCTCTAGATCAGCTTCCTGGGAAGGCTGATCATCACTCTGAGGCAGGGGGGAAGGCACAGCCTTGACCCTCCTGTTCTTCTTCTTGGTAGGTGCTTGGTCCATTGTTCCAGGATCCAAGACCTGAGGTTCAGTGAGGCACTTTTTGGCCTGTGACCTGGTCACAGCAAGGACATGTGATGATATACCTAACATCTCTGCATGAGTCCTGTACTCCACTTCTGACCATAGAGAACTCTCTAGGTCATTGCCCAACAGACATTCTACTGGGAGGTCTGCACTAACCACAACCCTTTTGAGGCCAGTTACCCCTCCCCATGAGAAGTTAACAACTGCCACACTATGTGAAGTAGTGGCATTGCTGGCATTGGTCACCAGGTAGTTCTCACCTGGTATGTACTGTCCAGGGTCCACAAAGCCTGGTGTCACCATAGTGACACTGGCACATGTGTCCCTGTAGGCTTGAGCCACTTTGTCATTAATTAAAGGAGTCTGTCTGTACTTGCCCAGGTTACTGGGGCTCACAGTCAGGGACAAATCAATGTCCCCATCACAGATCAAGACTGCCTGTGTCAGGGTTCTGTCTAAGTCAGAATCTCCTTCAGTTCCCATAGTGATTCCCACTACACCCTTTGTCTGGGGACCAACACTGCTAACAGTAGTACTGGGAGCAGGTGCCTTAGGGGCAACAGTGTTGGGGGCTCCACCCTTTTTGCAATCACTAGTCCAGTGAGTTGTATTTTTGCAATGATTGCACCAGGGTTTCTTTTGACCTTCTTTCTTCTTTTTGGACTGTTGTTGGGACCCACCCTCCTTAGCAGTAGTTTGGGGCCCTGTTGAAGACTTCTGGTCTTTAGATTTCTGATCTCCACCCTTTTGGTCTGTTTTCTTCTGATCACCCCCTTGGCCCTGGTTCTGGTTCTTTTGCTTCACCCTGGTTCTGACCCATTTGTCTGCCTTCTTTCCCAATTCTTGGGGAGAGGTCAGATCAGAGTCAACCAAGTGTTGATGCAGTTGCTGGTTTTGACAGTTATTTAAAATCTGTTCTCTCATCATCAAATTATACAATCCTGTAAAATCAGATACCTTACTTCCCAGCAACCAACCCTCCAAAGCCTTAGTGGCACATTCAACATATTCAGACCAGTCCTGAGTCTGTGTCTTTTGGGTGTCTCTGAACATTAACCTGTACTGTTCAGTGGTTAAGCCTAACCCATCTACCAGAACACTCTTCAGGACCCTGTAGTTTCTGACATCCTCTTCTCTAACAGTGAGGAGTCTGTCTCTGCCTCTTCCTTCAAAGGAGAGCCAGAGGATTGCTGCCCACTGGTCTTCAGGAACCTGCTGTACTTTGCAGGCTCTCTCAAGAGCAGTTATCCATTTGTGGATGTCATCCCCACTTTTGTAGGGGGGCACAACCTTAGACAGGTTCCTATTATCAAAGACCCTATCTTTGTCCTTAGGGACAATGCTGCCACCAGTGGGTATAGACCCACTCTCTCTAGGTTGCCTAGCCTTGTTCAGTTTTTCTTCCATCAGGGCTACTTCTAGCTCCTGCTTCCTGATCCTCAGCTGGGCTTCCTGCATTCTGGCCTCATGTTCCCTCCTCTGAGGGGTGGTCAGTCTCCTTCTGGAGTGACCTTGAGAGCCTCTAGAGCCATGGGAAGCATTGGAGTCACCTGAGCGATTCCTTTGCCTTCCAAGCCCTGTGTTAAGTCCACTGGGGAGATCCAATGGGGTGAACCCACTGTCAGTCCCCAATAGCCTTAGTTTAGCTGGGCCAAGTATAACACTTGGCACTGGGCTAGTTCTCCCTTCATCCCCACTCACATCTGTATCCCCATCACTTTCTTCCTCTGTGGTAGGCATCCCATCTAAGGGGTGACTATTGGAAGGGGGTACCTCTGTGGCATCTTCAGAAGGGGAGCCTCCTGTTCCTGTCCCTAAGGGGGCTAACTGGGAAGCTTTCTTGAGTTCTCTCTGATTCTCATCATTCTGTAAGAGTTCTCTGAGCTCAGCAGAGTTAGGGTTCTTGGGCTGTTTAAGGCCTCTAAGAGTTGCCAAATGCCTGAGCTCATTCTGATTAAGGGTAGCAAAGCTGGATGGTGCCCTCTGGGGGTCACTCTCAACAGAGATGGGTACAGTGGACCCCTCTGCCCCGGCCATTGCTCTTAAGTGTGGGTGGATGTGTTGCAATCTACCTACACTTGGGTTTACCTACTAAACCTATCTAGTAGTTGTAGTCAGGGTGTGCTACTCCCTTTGCTCTACAACAACTAAGTTCAGTAGAACTTATGTATATCTAATCTTGTTTTATATGTACCTACAGGTACCTATGTGATCTTTCAATTGGTAACCAAGAGATTACAATGGTAAAACACAGCAAGCTCAAATCCAACCGCTGCTCACCAATGTGAGAAGTTGGCCTGGTATATGATGCTCACTAATTAAAGTGATCACCTTGTACCATGCCAAGCAACCCTTATGGTGTGGTTGTAAGTCAACCTTTTCGGACCAGCTGCCCTAGTGGTAGCGTAGGCTAAGCAGTCTTTGAGGCTAAACTCGTGAAGCGTGTTAAGCCAGCTGTTTTACCAAATGCAACCCCCTTTTATACCAATGAAAGGACACCACACGGATATATATTCAAAATATATATGTATTTATTTCTCAAAGTAACCCCTAGTCTCTTTATGAGCACAGGAGCACAAATCGTCAAACAAGATTGTCACAGAATACACAGAAGTTGCACGTTATATGGATAGGCCCTGGTGGCCACTCAAACCATATACTAAAATAGTGGTATAAGTACCACGAACAGAAAAGGGAAAAGGCCTAGGGCCTCTAGAATCGCTGGGCCTACAAGGAGCTAACGTCAGTTAGTGACCAGGAGGTCCACGGGTGGCGTGTGCAGAGCAAATAGTCACACGCGTGCTCCCATAGGTTTCAATGGGTGCGTAAAAAGTACAAAGTTACTGCAAAGAGGATCTTCCGGATGGACTAGGAACTCAAGATTTGGAACACAGGCACTAGAGATGTAATACTACACTTGGGCACAGGTGTGCCAGCTTTACCTCACCCACAGGAAGCGGGTGCATAGGCCTCGATGTGCGTCGGGTTTCTTCTATCTGTTCCGTGGAGCTTGAAGACAAAGATGCTGCAGGCGGTCGGTCCGGGAGAGATGCAGTGGATCCAAGAGTGGATCGGAGATGTTGAAGACCTGTAAGCAGAGGGGACAGTGTTCACAGTCACTAGCCAGTGACCAGCGTGGCACCAGGTGGGTACCAGGCAATGTCGGGTGCAAACAGGAAGAAAGGTGTAGCTTGTCTCTGCAGCCACGTGGTCCCTGGAGGTCGACGACGTCCAGGAGTCGAGTCACGAGCTGTCCCACGCAGGCTCTCGCTGTCGGCGGTGTCGGCGACTTGATCGAAGCAAACAAGCCTTGGCAAAAGCAGTTGTTGTAGGAAAAGGAAATAAGCTGATGGTTCTGACCAGCAAGGTCAGAAGGACTGCTCCTTTGGAGGGGAGCAAGGGCCAGTCTGGAGCAACCAGACCAGCGGTGTATGTCGTAAAGTTCGTTGCCAAGATGGCTACTAGCCAGCGGGCCAGCAACCGGTTAGGCGCGTCGAGTGGCAAAATGCAGAAGGGCCCCACGCAGATCGTGGAGATGCTGGAGGGCTCACCTTTGGTGCAGATGCTGCTCGGGTGTTGGGCTTCTCAGATCCCAAAGCACAACTTGGAGGGAGCCTCGGTTGTTGCACTTGTCAGCTTGTCGTAGTCGTTCCAAGATGGCTGGCTCCACGTGTCTCGGTGCCTCCACGGGTCTCCTCTTTTCAGGGACTGTGGATCGGGCGGTGAGAGGTCTGGAGGTCCAGGTCTTGTCAGTCTCTGGGCTCGGGCTCCGGCGGGAGGCGGCGGCAAAGCAGACGTTGATTCGCTGGATGGTGCTTGCGTTAGCAAGGTGGTCACTCCCTGACCACAGGGGAGATTGGCTTCAGTCCTCTGTGCAGCAGAGCGTCGAAGTTCCCGTCTTCTTCTTAGTGTTAAGTTGATTCCAGGATGTCTGAAGTCTTAGGACACAGCTCCTACCTTTAAGCGGATTCTAGGGGCCGGACTACCTGCTAGGTCCCTCCCTATGGGTGGGACCAGGAAGGGGGGTGGTTACACCCCCAATCCTTTGTCCAGCTCGCCCCAGGCCCGGGACTGGTGTGCCCCAGGACCGGTTTGAACTGGCATATGCACCGAGGCTCCTTGGTAGCCACAGGCATGTCTGGTTTCTTTCAAGCCCTACCTGACCAATACACAAAATCCTGTCTGGGGTGGTGCACGCACCTCCCCTGGCAGGAAACCCTTTGTCCACACCTCCCAAGCTGGAAGGACTCCCAGCAGCAGGAGGGCAGACTTGTGTCTGTGGTGGCAGCATCCATTTTGTGGAGCTGAGGCTATGTCTGATGTTACCCGGGTTTCAGGCACTGTACATGTCGTGTCCCTCTAGAAGGGTGGAATGCTAACCCCGTCGCCAGAATTGGCGAGGGGTTAGTATTCCAATTCGTATGACACCTTACTCGACATGTTTTGATAAAGCCAAACCAAAGATAGCATTTAACCGCGAGGTTCATAATGCACTTAAGAGTATATGGTATGACGATATCTGGAAACAGTAAAAGGAAGTTGTTCCGACCACTGCAGACAGGCTCAGCTCATGCCAGAGCACCATCTCACATGGAACCAAGCACTCTGCCTTCAGGATTGTTAAGGCCTGCCATAGGAGTGACTTATAGGTTACCAGGTGTCCCATTTAAGGTTAGGTATAGGTATACTACACCTAAGTAAGAGGTGATTACACCAACTTACCCCAGCTGAGTGATCAGCCAGTTGTGTCAAATTGTTAGGCCAAGCCTGGGGTGGCATAATACATGCTTCAGCCCCTGGCAGGCCTGGGGTACACCAATGCCCTGGGTACCTAGTGTACACTGGTACAGGGGCTGACAGGGTGATCCACTTCCAATTGGTTATGCACCTAGGGTGCATAGTTTTAATTTAGTAGAGAGAACAGCAGGCTGGGGGTCTGATTGGCAGGCCCACAGCCTCAATATGTCCAAAACCAGTGAAGCAAAAAGCAAAAATTTGGGGTGACCATAGGATAGCAGACCCTACTCTCCTACAAGGGGGTATATAAATTATTATAGAAATCTCTAAAGACCTCAAGAATTTCTTCAGTCTGAAATTTTTTCTTACCAAGATGGTCATTAATAGAAGAAATTTGGGAAGATTTATAAGAAGATTCCTGGAACTTTAATGTAGCCGCAAGCAACTTGCTAGCACGATTATTTAACAACTTCTTAGATTTCTGAGCCTGAAGACCTATATGAGCTCTTTTAGTGACTATAGTATTGTATGTATATTTTAAATTCTTAATAGATTGTAGGCAAGATTTGTCTTTAGATTGTCGAAAAAGAGACTCCTGATTTTTAATCTCAGCTGCTAAATCCGTGAGTTCCTTTCTAATAGCAGCGTTCCTCCTTGACATACATTTGATGACCTGACCACGGAAAGTGCATTTAAAAGAGTCCCAGAGAACAACAGGGGAATCGACTGAACCAACATTCTCAAGGTAAAACGTCTCAATATCATTGGAAAACTCTCGAATCTGGGAATCATCCTGTAAGATTTCTGTGTTTAGTCTCCAAGACCGAGATCGCGCTCTAGGGGCAAAAGACAAAAGTGTGAAAGTCACTGCTGCATGGTCTGAAATCAAAATAGGATGGATAAGCGAAGATGAGGAAGATTGAACAAGAGAAGAATGAACCAACAGATAATCAATGCGTGAAAAGGACGAGTGTGGGGAAGGAAAAAAAGGAGAAATCACTACCAGTGGGATTATGAAGACGCCAGACATCCTGAAGATGAATAAGAGAGCACATATTAATCATTTGTTTATGTGATTTAGGGGGACGAAAGTTAAAGGCAGAATTCCTATCAAGGATGGGATCCATTGGTAAATTAAAGTCTCTACCTACAATAAGATTACCAGAATGAGGTGTGTCATTTAGCTTTTTGGTGATTGCTTTCCCAAAAGACGGATCATCCGGGTTAGGGGCATAAATATTCATGACAAAAAGATCAACGTTACCATCAGTCAACTTAGATAATAACCACCGTCCCTCAGTATCACGTTCAGAGGAAACAATAGACAAACCAGAATGTCTAGAAACTAAAGTAATTACCCCATTTCTTTTGCCACAAGCATCTGAGCAAGCAACCTCAGAAACCCATTCTTTCTTCAAAAATAGCGCCTCTCTGGCAGAGACCTTCGTCTCTTGAAAAAGGACGATATCCGAAGAAAGAGATTTACAGTAGTCTAATATCTTCGACCTTTTTACTGGGTGATTTAACCCTTTCACATTAAGGGAAAGTATATTCACTCCAGACATAGAACCAATAATAGGGAAAAATGATGCACCATATATGATAGAGGATGTACATCAACCATAGAAATGCACCACCACACACTAGACAACAACACGAAACAGGGAGAATCCACGAAGGAAATCCGCAGGGAAAAAAAGAAAGAAGGAAAGTATAAAGAAGAAGAAAGAGAAGAACCAACAAGGAAGGTCTGAAAGAGACCAAATTCATACCAGGGGGAACATGGGAAGATGAGCAAGGGAACCATCACGAGGAATAAATACAATCAGCGTAAATGGCCCCAATACAGTACATAACTGATTATAATGATTTAAGAAAATAAATATCTGCAATATGAACTAGAGTTAGTTATAGTATTCAAAGACAATTCATCATGTAAGACTATAAAGGCGACATGTATATGCCAAATTGTTAATATAACATTCAATGAAGCCCTATGACAAATAAATAGAAGAAACAGGTACATACTAAAATATGTAAAATCTAAAGATAGACATCTAATTGACTATCCACAAATATATAATTTGTTATACTTATGTAATTCAAGGGGGCAAGAATGTCGTAAATATATAACCATAGAAGTCAAGAACATGAGACTAAAAGTGCAATATAAATATATTAACTTAGAACTAGTAGAGAGAGGCAGTTAATAATAAAAGGAAACAAACCAATCAATGATATAGCAATAAACTAGATATAGAAATGAACTATACATAAATTAGAATTAACTCTCTATATAATAATTAATAGGTATCTATGAAACAATACATGTAACCAATCCTCAAAAACAATCAGTGAAGCCCTACGGAAAAATAAATAAAAGAAAAAAGTAAATATTTAAATATGCAAAATCCAAAGATAGACATCTAGTTGACTGTCCGCAAATTTATAAACTTGTTATACTAATTAATTTAAAGCAGTAAGAATATCGTAAATATACAACCATAGAAGTAAAACACATGGGATTGTAAAGTGCAATATAAATATAGTAAATTAGCGCTAGTAAAGGGAAGCAAGTGATAATAATAAGTAAACAAACCAATCAATGATATAGCAATAAAATAGATATAAAAATTAACTGTACAGAAGTTAAGATTAACTCTACATACAATAATTCATAAGTATCTATGAGCAATTTATGTAGCCAATCTAGAAAATAATACAGATAATAAACAATGGCGTACTCCATAGAAACAAAACAACAGAAAAAAAAACAACACGCGAAAAGACCAAATAAAAGTACGGCAATGGAAGTAACATTAAATGGGGTCTGGAAGGAAGGAAGAACAAAAAAAAGAAAAAAAAGAGATAAGACCAAGTCTCACACAAAAATGCTAAGGAAATAAAAGAAGTCATAAAGTGAGGTAAATAAGATCCAGAGCCTGCCATGGACAAAAAGCAAGTAGGAAGGAAACAGATCGATAAGCACAAACAAAACAGCAAGCAGGAAAAAGGACAACCTATAAGGAAAGATAATATCACGAAAGATTAAAAAATACAGAAAAATAGACATAACAGAGATAATATTCCACTTATACGATAACGATATGAAGGTAGAACAGATAAGGAAAAGGAGAAAAGAAACACAGCCCATCACATAACTTACAAAGCCACGCACGAAAAAACAGCAAAAGCACACCAACAACAGTGTACAATAAAACCACCACGCAGATCTAAAAAAGACAATCTTAATAGATCTGGAAAAGAGAAAACTCATTGCAGTTGTTTTAAATCACATCAGGTGCCAGATGGACCAGGATCCCGCGAGGCTTCCATTTGAAGATCCATCTGCAGCTCCATCTGATTATCCAAAAACGAGGCCAAGTCAGCAGGTTCAACGAAAATTCTGGAGCGACCTTTGAAGGTAATGCGGAATTTTGAGGGACCAGAAAAAGAGAAGGGGCTATTCATCTCAGAGAGACGCTTCCGGAGATTAAGAAATCCCTTTCTCCTTATTACCGTATCTCTGGCAAAGTCCTGAGAAATTGAAATGCGATGACCATTCCATGAGACAACTTTAACCTTCCGCATATGAGCCAGAATTTGTTCCGCATGTTGATGACGCAGTGGCTTAAAGATTATCGCTCTTGGCTGCGTGGCTGATTTAGAACAAAAAGTGGGAACCCGATGTGCCCGTTCCAACTCAAAGTCTCTTTGGAATGAAATTTGCAGCGTAAAAGGAACCCATTTATATAAGAAATCAATCATAGAAGGTGCATCCTTCTCAACCTCCTCTGGAAGACCAAAAATGCGCAGGTTGGATCTGCGATTGCGATCTTCTTGTTCAGTAAGTTCCCTCCGCAACGCCGCCATTGAACGCTCAAACTGGCAAAGAGACCTAGATTGCTTTTGTATAGAATCTTCTGCACCACTAATACGTGTTTCTGTGGCTGAAACACGAAGGGACAAGGCCTTGAGATCATTCCTGATGGCTGACACCTCCACTTACAGCAGATCTGTGTTAGTCTTGGTAGACTGCGCAATTGCATGAACATCATTAAGGCGCGTCAGAATAGTCTCAAGAGTAGAATTGGTGTCTTTTTGGGCAGCCTCGGGTATAGGGGACACTTGTTTGGACCTTTTAAGAGAAGCTTCAGAATCCTTGGCATCTTTAGCATTCGGTGACACGCCCATATTCGCAGCCATAGAACCACAGCCACAGCGGGCGCAAAAAAAACCACTTCAGAGAAATGAAGGGGAGGAAGAAGCCAGAGGAAACTAGTAAGCACAATATGTAAAATAGAAATGCGCAAAACGTGGAAAGCGCACTTTCAGCAATCACTCCCGGATAATAATAGTGGTGGGTTTACGTGACAGAGGAGAGAATTCCCATCACAAAAATACCATGTTCTGCAGGAATCAAAACGACGTTGTCTGAAACTAGAAAGCCAAGAAGCAGGGTATCAAAAATCATAAAAGCGCCATATCAAGGTATTGGAGGCACTTTGAAGAGAATTATAGTAAAATAAAATCCAAAATGCTCTCACCATAGGCAGCAATGTAAATGAGGCAATAAAGAAATCCAATATACACTTATAAGTAATGAAAACGTCACCAGCACCTGTTTGACATCATTCCTGTCCAGTTCGCAGAAAGATCGTCGTCATGTTGTAGAAAACGAACATCTCCTTCAGTGAAAAACAAGCATCTCCGTCAGTGAGGAAAAAACAAAATGGCGGCCGCTCGCAAAAACACCGAGCGCCACCCTAAAACAGCATAAATACAGTCACCAGTAGTGACAAAGCGCTGGAAACCCTCTGAGGCAGCACACGACATCAACAGCAGCATGAGGCCAACTTTTGGTAGAAATGGGGCACCTCGAAGCAGTGTAAAAGCCTCCGACGGCCCTCGCTTGTCACAGAGCTCACGCGTGATCCGCCATCTCGCAGCGGCGCGCAAGCCACGCCCCAAGGCGGTAATAAAGTGTTAAATCTGAAATGCAATCATCGCTTTTCACTTAGAAAACTTGGGAAATGAAACTAATCCTCACTTAATATTTGTCACACTGAGGCAGCAAGTATAGCTTCTCTAAGCTGGTGTCTGTGCTTTCTTCCCCACTTTGCTGGGGAAGTGCAAAAACAGTTCCTTCAATGGGTGACATGGATCCATGGGAATTTGTGTAGGAGGGCAGCATGAGAACATTTTGTAACTTGAATGTTGTTGGCTGTAATAAAACCAGGTGACCGAGCATAAGATACGATACCATCGCGGTCCGCCTCAGAACCAGGGTTGGGCTTTTCGACCACGAGGGTGACTCAAGCTGGTTTGGGACGGGGAGGGTGTTGGGGTGCGCATGGGGCTGGTGTACTTGGAAGGCAAAATTGTCTCCAGAGCAGGTAGGGACCACACTGCGGTCGTGGCTGCGATGCATAGAGCCGCATTCCCTGACAAACAGCATTGTCTAACAAGCTGATCGTCGAGCACGAGCAGAGATACTTATCAGCAACAGCTGCTCTGGTTTTCGCATCCAGTTTGATGGGGGTCGCATTGCTTGTGAACAGCGACTAACAAGCATTTGCAATGCAATAGGTCTCGCATTTATAGGAGTTTGAGCTATTGGCATTGTAAATGACAATGCCTTTTATTTAAGTTTGGTTTTTTTAAAACATAAATAAAAAGCACTGTCATTTATAATGCCAATAGCTCAAACTCGTATAACTGCGAGACCTATTGCATTGCAAATGCTTGTCCTTCCATTCCATCGAAAACAGAACACGGAGAAGAAGGGATTTTTCCACTCTGTTGTAGACGGCCATAAATAGTGCTCTATATTTAACCCCCGTGACACCCAGGTCGCACAATCTACATGACAGTTGTTGTATTTCTAGTTAGCGCTGTTTCCGCTGATAGCGCAGCGCCATAAATAAAACACACACTTGTTCACACCTGTATTGCGTTACATCAGGTAACAAGAGAATGCCATTCTGAGACGCGTTACGTGTGCCCGTGTGTTGGCAGTATGCCAATCACACATGTGCCCTCTGGTTGTGTAGAAAACAGAGCTGGCGCCCCCGCTCTGCACGGGGTGCAATGTGTGTGAAAATTCTTGTAATCATGAAAATAGTACCTGGTGTGGAACCCAGTGCACCGTTTATTAATGTACCATGGTAACCAGTACAACAAGCGGAGGGTCAGTGAGAGCTCTGAGAGGTGGAGGGGACACCGAGCACAGAGGGAGGAGTGCAGGAGGGGTGCGAGATCTCCGGGTGGATGAGTTGTGGATAAAGACAGCTCTGAAAGGAAGGGAGTGGAGGAGATATCTAGAACAGAGAGGGGAGGGGGAGATCACAGAGGAGTGGGTGGTGGAGGGGAGCGAGAGTGTCCGGGTAGAGAAGGGCAGTAAAGAAATGAGCGAGGGTGGAGAGAGTGCATTCCCCAAAAAGTTGAAACAGGTGAAAATTCCGAACATCTGTGTCGGATTTCATCGGATGACATAATTATCACATCTGACATGGGCCACTTACTGTAATCAGGCTCTTGGCCTCTCGCCTGGGCCGGTACATTCTGCTTTCTGTTATTCATTATTGGGGTAGGGAGAGGTTAGCCTTGGTTTGCCCCCCCCACGCGACCCCCCAGCTTCAAAACTGTTAATTGCTTATGCGATACATGACGGATGTTCAGATAAAGGCCTCCGGACTAATATGTACTATCCCATCTATAAAACCAAATAAAGTGACTCGAAAGTAAATATATTTAAGTATTAATATTTCCCGAAATTCACTCATCTCGACTGGTTGAAAAGGCACGCACAAATCTTTGCATGTTGGCTGTCTTTCCACTCCACATCTCTGCTGCAAGTTCCCTCCTTACAATCCTTTCCAGAAGAAAGTAGCCAGCATTACTCTAGGAGAGTAAAACCTTGGGGCAGTATACATTTGTAATGACGTACCAGGAATTAAGTTTATATAAAGTCAAATACAGTCACAAAACAAGGCCTCTGGCTCGTATGGCCATGGTAATTTTAAACGTGCAAGTCGCGTTTTTGTGTATGCCCGCTTTAGTTGAGGTGAGACGTGGAACAAAGGAGAACTTCATTTTTTTTGTTCATTAAAAAAAAAAGCAGTTTGAGGGTAAATAGGGGTTTTAAGAGAGAGAAAGGGAACAGGAAAGTGGAGGATGTTAGAGAAAGTACTTTACGTTGTGTGTGGAGATATGGCCATATTGGAAGGAAGCAAACCACGGACGGGAGAGGAGGATGGTAGAGAAAGTGTAGTAGGCGGTGTGCTGTGTCTGCCTGCTGCTGACGTGGTGTCGCTGGTCTGGTTCCTGTAAAGCTTTGTCACAACGACTTGTTAATTGATGTTAATGAGAGCGCCTGAGGGCTTCATTACATTTGTGTAAAACTTTGGCTTATGGAGAACCGAAGGTTATTGCAAGTGGAGACAGTGTGCTGTGTATGCCTGCAAAAACTGTAAACCAGCAGCGTCGCAAAAGGCAAAGCTAAAGGCAGGATACTTAGTATATTAATGCACTAAACATACATAAGTGCACACTGCTAAACTCACGAGGGAATGACTGACCGTGGTAGGGTATGTGCGTGTGTGAAAGTAATCGCGATGGCGATCACATCAAAGCGGCCGTGCGGCCCGCGAAAGTGAAAGCAAACGAGTGCTTTCAGGCCTCCAAATGGTGCGCGCGCCCGGCCGACGCACATGCACTGTATTTGGAGGCCTGAAAAGCCACTGTTTGCACTTCCAAAACTCGCTTACTATAAGTCTCGCCAGAGCAGCGCTAAAGCGCTGTCTCAGGCGAGACCTAATAAAAACAAGCATGTGAGCCTCGCGCGGCGGGAGGGGGCCTGCGCGATTCACTTGCGGGAGCGAGCGGTTGGCGCCGCGACAATTGATAACATATGGCACCAGCCGCTCACTCCCGCAAATGAATCTCCAGACGTGCACGCGTTGCCAATGAAGGCAATGGAACGCGTGCACGTTTTTGGCTGAAAAGCCAAAACGTTTGCTAAAGGTCTTTTTGCCTATCCAGCGAATGCAAACTGCGTAGGCGAGACCTAAAAAGGGTAGTGCAGTGTGATTGTATTTGTAGGAATTGGCAGGGGTCGGTGCAAAGATGGAGTGGGGCTTCATCACATCAGATAGGTGCAAGTGCCCACATTTGACGTTAGCACAAGTGTATCACATTTCCACAGCAAATTTCTCGTTATAAATACAACAGTAAAATGGAATGTTTAGTTTCAAATGGGAAAAGCTTGGTGGTTGGCTATAGAAAGTGGTGAAGTATTATAACGAAGGTGGAAGTGGAACTCCGTTGCTGCTCGTTCCCAGGTAAGCAGACCTCGCTCCACTACGTTCTCCTAAAAAATCATTTCTGGTGAAAAATCTTAGAGCCTTCACTGGCTGCTGTTTGTTCACTTACAGCACTTAGGTAAGGTTTAGAAATGGAAACTAAGCAGGGCCTGCTAACTTTTGGGAAGATGATATTTTAACTTTTGGAATGGAATTAAAGACACGAATATCCTTTTCTTTTCTGAGGGCGACAAGCTCTGTGTGGCGCAACAGTCTCTTTCTGCAGCCGCTCAAGGCTCATAGCGTAGCCTGTGCATGTGCCCAGGAAACAGCAATCAGGAAAAGAAGAGAGCCCTTGATTACTCTGGGTCTGCTCTAAAGTATGGCAGACGGAGTTAGGGGCATATTGTCAAGCACGGCGTTAAAATTATCGCCGCTTTAGCGGCAGAAAACTGCCGCTAAAGCGGCGATAATGGGCTTGATAATATGCCGCAGAGAATTCAAATAGAAGACCATGTTGACACAAGAACATGGGCTTCTATGGGAATTCTCAAGGGCATATTATCAAGCCCATTATCGCCGCTTTAGCAGCAGTTTTCTGCCGCTAAAGCGGCGATTATTTTAACGCCGTTTCTTGATAATATGCCCCTTAATTCCGTCAGGATGGCGGAAGACAATACTTCCGCCATCCAGAGGTGCGTCAGCCCACCAAAGTTACAGTGTTTTACTAGCCCTGTGGACAGCCCTCTACACTGACACAACAGCCATCATTGTGGTTCCTATCAATGTAGGGAGAGTTTGATAGACAGGACCTTCAAATATGACGGTCTGAGGTTTTTTTTCGTTTTCACAAAGATACTCCTAAAGTGGGAGCTCGTTTAAAAAAAATAAAACTATGCCCCCCCCACACACTGGACTTTTTCTCCCAGAGTGTAGGGGTCATTTTGTTTTTTTCGTTTCCCTTGCTACCAGGTTTTTCCTGTTGTGATGGGCAGGGAAAGAAACCTCTACACTGTTTGGACAGGAACGTTCCCTGCTTGATGCACAGTTGTGTCCCCTTTCCTTTGTGTCCTAACAGCATGTACCTATGATCCTGGCTTTAGAATTGTGGTCATGCCACACACAAATGTGTGCACATGATGACCTAGGCCTGGTCTTTGATGATGATATGTTCTGCACCTTGTTCTGAATAGAGGGGGCACACCAAGCATACCCTCTTACTGACAAAGGACTACCATACCAGTTGTGAGTTTTATTTAAGAAGAGTAGTGATGGCAGCATATCACTGTGTACAAGTGATACAGGCCTCTGGGCGCAACATATCACTGTGTACAAGTGATACAGGCCACTGTGCGCAGCATATCACTGTGTACAAGTGATACAGGCCTCTGGGCGCAACATATCACTGTGTACAAGTGATACAGGCCTCTGGGCGCAACATATCACTGTGTACAAGTGATACAGGCCACTGTGCGCAGCATATCACTGTGTACAAGTGATACAGGCCTCTGGGTTACATTTTGGAAACCTGTAGCCTGAACGAGAGTACAGAATAGAGGAGAGTTTGCTTTCCATAGATAGTGTATGTTAATTGCTGGCATCTCCTATATGGGGAGGGAGGACACCAGGCGCTATAGTGGGGAAAGAGGAGCTAGGCTTTCTTTAGAAGTGCCAAGGCCCTTCTTGATACATTGGGCTGTCAATGACTTTACCTGCAGCTGCTGTTAGGTTGATGGCTGGGGGTGCAGGATGAGGCCTCAGCATCACATCTCTTTGTATTTCTTTGGTGGGCCCTCCACCTGGAGACTGTATTGCTGGGTAGTGCATCATTGCTGACAAAGGCCAGGCCTGGAAGGTAGCCAGGCCATGACACATGAAAGGGAAACAAAACCAAAACCTGTTCCAAGGAAGCAGACCTAGAATACACACACTCTATCTGTGAAATCGGTCTAAAAATGAGAGCCCAAAGCCCATCAGTGTTCACTATTGTGGTCTATTTACACAGAAGAGAGTACTCTACAGAGCACTCATGAACTACTAAGCAGTCAAGACTTGGTATTGTTCTGACAGCCAACTATCCAGCGGTGAAGGAACATCACCTAGAGTCAGATATGAATGAAGAAGCACTGGACTGTCCTGGGTACCAAGACATCTAGCCTGTAAGTGAGGGAATGAAGCTCCAACCCTGTGGTAGGAGCTAGTTATGGAAGGGACTGTAGGCTATTGACCACGTGGTCCATCCAAGTGAGACTCGCTAAGCAAATGTGCAAAAGGAATTGTGGTACTTCTAGATTGGGCAGTGTGATCTTCATTTATCCCCGTCATAGTAAACACTGCAGCTGGAGGCCTGACCTAAGTCGGGATAAGCACCTGCAGGTAGTCCGAGTGCTCCACAAGTGAACTGCATGATGCAGGACTGTCAAAGTGTGCCATTGGGTCGGGACCTGCCATGGAGACCAACTGATTTGAGTGGTACTCCCAGGATGCCTCTTGAAGAATTGAGGTTGTTGCCTGGATGGGACTACTGTCCCCCTAACAACATCACTTTAGATTTCAGTCTAGTCATTTATAATTATTTATGTATAGGATGGAATTAGCACCCTAACCAGTGTGAATCTGCGTTGGAACTTGAGAGGTTCTATGTGCAGGTGCACTTTTGGCTTACATGCAGCACACACACACACCTTTGCATCATAATGGAAGGATGTTTGCCTGTGATAATGAGTATAGGGTTTGTACTGGGAGGGCACCCCGTCAGTGCAAAAAACTATGCTTGGAAATACTTTAAAACTTTTTTGACTTTCTATTTGTGATGTGCGGTACAGCACACATGCAAAAGTTAGAAATATTTTGAAAAGGAAAACTATTTTCAATTGTTACTGCTGCCTTGAGGAAGCATACATTTTTTGGCACAGAGCCCTGCAACCATTTTAGTAGACTATATACTAACTCCCCTCCACCTCCACTTTACTCACCTCAAACCCCCTCCTACGGCTATAAAAGCCCACAAAATAAAATTCTAGACCCTTCCCTCTTCCTTCTAAATACAAATTATTGACTAACATATCCACCACTCAAATTTCTTTCCTAATTCACTGTACTAATTCACCACTAATCCTTTATGGGTTATACAGTAGTGTGCTACTCGCTGAAAAAGAGATTCAACACCTCATCAGGGTAGCAAAGCGCTATATAAATGCAAACCTTTTTCTCTCGTCTATCCCTCCGCTAGCCTTCTCAATCCTAATATCTGACTAACATATCCACCACTCAAATCACCTTTATATTTCACTATACTAATTCACCACTAATCCTTTGTGGGTTCCGGAGTAGCGTTCTAGTCGCTGAAAAATTGCTTCAGCGTCTTTTCAGCTCTTCAGGGGTAGTAAGCGCTGTATAAACGCAATTACAATACAATATAATACTTTTCAGTGCACATCAAGTAAATACTAATTCAAGGCTTTACACTGGTCATGTCTCTTTTTGTGACACTGGACAGGGCACAGCACTTTGTTAAACTGGCCCTGTGTGTTTAGTGGTTACATTCAGTCATATTTTGTCATATTTTGTGGCCACCTCCCCTGTCTTTGGACGATTTCCTAGAATGATGTGGTCATTCTTTTACTGTTTTACTAGAAGAGTTCTTACTTGTTATAACTGTCCTGAATATCTTTATGAGAAATAGATTTAAAAAATTTGCCTGACCTTTCCACAGAGCTGACATGGCAGGATAACAGCTGCAAAACAGCAGTGCAGGCTAAGGGTCTCAGCAATAAAGCTAAATTCTGATTCCAGCGCAAACCACTGTTTGCAAGGGTGTTGGAATTATAGGTTTTGCTTGACAACCTCACTGCCAGATTTTTCACCCAATACAATTCAGTTGGCCACATTTTAAGAAATTTACTAAGTGAAAAATGCTCAGTAAATACTGGTGCTCATGGATTTTGGTGCAGAGCTGATGTTTGTTATGCCCCACTTTCAAGGAAAAACTCATAACTGCTGTTATTCATCGCATCCGATAAATAATGCTCACCAGTGTATCATTATTTATTGTGCTAGAAATATTGATGCAATTGGGTAGGACTCAATGGCCTTGGAGACCCGACCTATCACATTCTGGTAGCATTGTGTATTCACCGAGGCCCCCTGCCTAGTTAGAAGAGCTGTCCTGAATTCTTTCAGGGGCTCAGATAATCTTTCATTCTTTTCAAAATATGTGTAGCAAGATGAAACACTTATGACACATCCTCAGCACACACAGCATGGCATGGAGTGAAACCAAGAATGGGGATCTGTGGTTGTAAGGGAGCACCTTGCACACCTTGATTTTGATGAGATTTGTTACTGTCACCTCACCATATGATAGAGGGCAACAGGACTGGCCTTTGCACCTGTTGCCAGGTAGGGAGAGTGGCCTACCGGTTTCTCCTGTGAAATTTAAATTGTTCTGAAACCATATTCTTTACCCTTCCATGTCTAAAATGGATGTGAAGTGTATGTACAGGAATTCCATTGTTATGATAAAATTCGAAAATGAAGAATGCAAGTTTGACAGAATCAGGTTAAGAAACTTAATTTTAACGAAAGGTCGTAAAGAAGAAATACATTTCCCAATAAAATGTATTGATTTTCTGAAAAAGGTATACCAGGTCCAGGATTTAATAAAAATATTTCGTTTTTTGAAAAAAGCTGAAAAAAGGGTCTCAATATTCTTATTTTATATTTTCCAAGACATAGTAGTGAAGAAGAGTGTAGAAAAGGTGAAGGCAAGCAGGGACAAGGGTCGGGGAATTGAGAATGGGGTGGTTTGGATGGGATGTGAGGTTTCTATGAGGGCTTTGTGGAAAAACACAAAACAATCCACTCATGGGTGGGTGGAGAGACTCAAAAGAGTTTAAAGGCAGTGGGAAGGTAACGCTCGAGGGGATTTGTAGGGAACCCTTCTTTAAAATGGGTTTAAAAAAGGGATAAGGGTTTGGGGGTTTAATGAGGGGGGACCAAACATTAAATAAAGAGTAGAAAAAGCAACCTGAAGATAAGGCTTTTTCTCTAAGAATGGTGATGGGGCGACATTCCTCATTTTGCTAATCAAACACATTGATTAACAAAGTGCAATGCATAACGCTATATAACGTGCACTGTAAACACAATATTTGTGGTAGTTAATCACATTTAGCCATTATAAGCAAATACTTGAGTTAACATATTCCAATGAATTAAGTAAGCTTAAATACTGATGCCATTTTGAATGTCAACTTCACACGTTTAAGGCTAATAGGCCTGTTTGCGCCTTTAAGCAGTTGCTTTGCATGAGATCTTTTTCTTTTCTTCCCACTGCAGATGCTTTATTTTTCCAGATATATTTTGTAAGTTAGTAAATTGGCATTTCTTATGTATTAGTGAACTGATAGTAAAATTCTCACCAGGAGGAGAGGAAAATGCCAAGAAGTGCGACTCATGGGAAGAGCTGCATGAACCACAAGATTCTGTTCGGCGTAACAACTCAAGGACATAGCTGTGTATGAACCACTGTAAAGATGTATGGAACTGGGGAGTTTACCTGCTGCTAGAGCTTGGTGAAGACTGATGGTTAGCAGGAGTGAGAAAAATGAGAAATTTTGCAATTAGGGTTGTGTTGAATTATTATAGCGTGTGCTCCTTAGACCAGAGGGGGGAGATCTTAGAGATGCTTGCTGACTTCGAGCTGAGAAGACCCTCTAGCATCTTCTAATATCCACTGTCTGAGTGCGAAGGCTTCAAGCAATTGCATTCCTATTCTCTCACCAGAAACGTTTATTTGCCTTTATAAAGCTAACAATTTACCTTAATTTGCGTGATTTAAATGCCATTCTCGTCCAACCTCTTTAATTTAGGTTAGGGATTTTCCTTTATGGAACACACTTTATGTATTTTCTGCATTCTATTTATAATTCTTACCAATGTACTGTTTCAATTTATTTTGAAATATCGACTTTAAGATTTTTAGACTCTGTAATAAAGATAAAAAAATGTTGTTTACTAAATAAATTAATGATTTGGTTTGGACTAAATTGGTAATAAATCCCCTTTAAACTCACTTCAGTTCTCTTTGGCCTTTCCTGTGAAGTACCCACTGGTCTTCACTTTTTATGGTAATTAATGTAAAAGATAGCTCCTTACCCACTCTCCTTATAGACTAACAAAGGTGTATACCACCAAATGTATGATGATTATACCTGATTTTTGAGATGCAAAAATCCCCTCTCTGGCAATGGCCTTCAGCATGTTGGTTCCTGTCAATCAGGTGAAATACTAAGTGAAAAATTCATAATAAATATTTAAATAAAATGATTTCCATGAAATTCACATAGAACCATGTATGCATTAACTGAGATGTACAGAGAATGCATATGGAGAAAGTATGTCACATAGCTGAGGCCACATTGTTTTTGATTTAGAATTACCAATACTTTAGTTGGTGCCTGCAATGGAGGATTGTAGGGAGAGCCAGGCAACAGATGTGAATTGCAGACTTCCCCTCAGAGCATTCTTGGAATCCTTTGTAGGGGGTTAGATTCAGGGGCATTAAGGAAAGAGGCAGAGGGTCCTTTTAATGCTAGGGATGTTCCCTCTACCCCTTCCTAGTCCATTGTTCTCCGGGAGAGGATACACCCCTCCGGTTAACAGATAGTTAAGTGGGGCATTTTTCATTTGTATTGTGCTTTTTTTGTCAGTCCCTTTTGAGAGGAGACTCTGAGCGCCCTCCTGCCTTGCTGCTCACACTTTTAGTAAAGATCATGGCTATAGTTGTCGTATGGAAATATCAAAAATTCAGAACTGCCCAGAACTGAACTTTTGTTATAGACAAAGATGGTCTGCAACTTGGGCAGAAAGATGCATAAAGAATTCCATCAGATATAGCAAGATTTCCCAAGTAGAAGTGTTGGTCCCTCAATGTGGTGACCACAAGATTCCTTAGAGCACTAGAGTAGGAATATTACTCGTCAATTTCCCTTGCCAGATTCGGAACCAGAGACCCGTGAAAAAAATCGACAAGTCTATCAGAACAGGGTGCCTGAACCCTGATTCAAGGGAGAGCTGACTGACTGCTTAGGATGGGACTGGAAGCATCTGTGTATGAAGAAGATGGTACTTTGAAGCAGATAGGTCTGAAAAGGAGCCTAGACGATGACTCGAAGCTAGCACTCTGAATCCGGGAGAAACCTGCACTGTCTCGCTGAAAGTGAGGAAGGAGGCTCCTGGAATGTCCACAGGTGTGAGTTCTGGTGTGAGACTCTAGTGTCAAGAATCCTCTGAGTGCTGGAGACCTGTGACAATTGTTTGGGCTTCTAACTACAAAGGAGCAAGAGGTGAAGAAAAAGATCAATATCAGCAGAAGAGACTGTACCAGCCAGGATAGTCATGGCTATGACCTGGATTTGGGCACTAAACTTGTTTGGTTGGTGGTTTTTCAGATTGTGCTTGAGAAAGAATCCCAGCCATAGTAGCACTGCAACCAGAAGCATTAAAACTGCAAGCGCAGTCTCATCATGACCAGTTCTGGTGCTGCCGCTACTCACCTGTAATGGCAGCACTGGCACTCGCTTGTTAGAGGGCAATCAATCTGGGTCATAACTGGGTCAACGACTGATATTGCTCCAATCCATGAGCCATGCAGGGTGCTTACCCAACAGGACAGCACAGACCCTCTGACTAACAATGGCTGTATGTGGGACACAACTGCTTTGAACTGATCCTCCACAGACTAAAAGGTACAGAGACAATGCGCTTCAAGAGCAGTAGGACGAGTGCATGCCTACATGGGGGTTTAAATCCTGAACTGTGAGCAAGCCAATTGCAGGAGCTGCTCAATAGATCCGTTAACATAGGCCAGCAAACCCTATCAGTACTGACTGTCCTATGATTGTCGCGTGTACTGTTCCCATTAGTGCCCCATAGAAATTGCCATCTATTTGCTATTTACAGTGATTCTATTGCATGTCTTAAAGTACTTTTCGTTTACAAACTGAATTACTGGATGGGCAGGTATTAGTTGATTGTTTTTGGAGTCCCGCATCTCTAGCTCCACACCACCTCCTTGAGCTAGCCGTGGACTGCTTGACCTCAGTATCAGTTCCCCGAGAGTCAAACGCTAAAGGGGTGTACGTGTTCATCTGTTCAATAGTAAGGTTAAGCCCTCGGGAAACCAGTGGCAAATGGTTCTGGTTCCCAGCCACTGTGCCCCGTAAGACCTCACTGCCCCCTGGCTCCTGAAAAAGTTCCCGCACCCTTGCCGTAGATTGTCAAGCTAATCTACATGATAAACTCAGGCTGCTGCTGTTAGGATGGTATAGCAACAATGCCTTACCTTCAAAGGGCTGTCATCGTGTTCGATGATGGATAAGGTGCTACTTCTCCACTTCTATTTGGGAGTCTTTTAATAGAGAATGTTGGGGGGTTTTTGCACAAAAACATATTTTCCTTTAAACATGCGGTTTCACCGGGCTACCTCTCAATTAATTCATGATTGCTGAGATTTTTGTTTAGAAAATCATAGGGTCTAATCTGTGCACCGTACAAAATATCCCTCCAATATCCTGAAATAACGAAGAAGCTGTAAGTCTTTTTCAATACTGAATGAATACCTCCTGTAGCAGCGAGTGCAGTTTTAACAAGGGCGTTCTCTCACTACATGGGAAATAACTCATTTAATGTTTTTACCTCATTTACCCATGGACCTGCTCTTAGTACTGATCCACACGCACAGTTTCAGATTTTACTCAAACGATCAGAATTAGATAATAAAAATCTCATGAACAAATTGAGACTCGGAGGAGTTACTTTGGAGCAAATTACGTCATTACTAGTAAAAAGGTGAAACAGCTGGATCGAGGTAAGATTTTGTCAAACTAGACCGAACTGTTGGAACCCAATTATTTCCTGGCTCAAAGCCTGGAATCTTTCCTTTTAAGTTGACAGTGATTCCAAAAGCAAACAAAGGAGGGTATGTACAAGGAACTGGCAGAGCGTGCCGTTAGCCTCCTTTGCTCGACGACACACTCCGCCACTTCTGAACACAAGGCAGCACCATATTTACAAGAATGTGGTGCAGCCTTGCGTTTCCCCGTGCAATGGAGCTAAGTTTAGTAATTTAGCGCCAACGCAGGCGCCCTTGCACCAGAGTGCAAAGGCATCTGCGTGCAGGGGAAGATTCTTTATGTGTAGGAAGGTGTCCCTTCCTGCACATGAAAAATCCTAAAATGCAATTCTGTCACTTTCAGCACACATGAAAGTGACAACATTGCATGTTTTTAAAGGTTTGTTTATATACAGGAAGGGACACCTTCCTGTACATAAACAATCCATGCCATTTAGCTTTTTCCCTGTGAGCTGCACAAGGCAGCACACATGGAAAAAGCAAAAACGAGTAGAAGTAATGTATTTTTCCTTGTTTTGCCAACTTAAGTCCAGGGTTTTCCTGGTCTTAATTTTGGCGCGGCCTCCTATGTATACCACCCTTGTACATAGGGGGCAGCATCAAATACAATGGGCGTTGCGGTGGAACGCTCACTGCACGCCCCTTTCATGCTAACCATAGCTTGAAAGGGTGCCTTATGTACAAGGCAGCGCTAAGCCACATTGCTGCCTTGTACATAAGGCGCAGCCCCTATCGCCACCACAACATCCGTAAAAGTGACGTTGTGGTGGCGATAGGAAGCTGTACATATGCCCCAAAGTATTTAGATAGCTCCCCGAGAGTGAACAAGAAGATGCTCATTCTGATAATCTTTTCAAGCATAATTCTAGTATTAACTACTGACATTGTATCCGCGTCTTCATTGTTCTGCAAGATATTTTCCCCTCAAAGGCCACAGTGTCTCCAGAGCAGGACGGCAAGAGTGCCTCAGTACTCGAACAGCTCAAGCACATTCATACTTGTTACCCACTAAAGAGAGACTCATGTTCCAGGCATGTTGCTTGGCTCACAAACAATCCATACACAGACTCCCTTTTTGCACAAAAACGTCTAACATATTCAACAGATAGAAATGTAAGATGTGCTCATCGTTTCCAACTGAGAACACTCCAAGTCAAGAAGGGAGTCCCGGATGAAAAGCCGTCTCTTCACAAGGACCTGGGCAATGGACAGTTATTACAGTGAACGCCAGAAAGGGGGTTTCTTTTCATGGAAAAGTGATTTAATGCCTTACAACACCTTTACAAGTCCCTTAAGAATAATAACATTTTATAAAGAAAACTAAACAGAAATCTTCATGTTAAAAATATTTTAAGTATCTCTAGAATTTCTGGCACTTTACAAAGATGGGATAATATACTTCTGTATGAATATTTGATTTTGAACTCTATAATGAAAATTAACATTTCAAGAAGGTATCATGGCACAGAGTAATAAGTAAACCAGACATTATGACTTAGGCACCGCATCATCTACACATAAGAGAACTGTCACACACTTCTTACACACTGGGCACAGCAGAAAGAAGAATTGTGGCACACACTCTTTTTAGCCAAAGCAGAAAACGTGTACATTAAAGTATGGGTGGATGAAGAATTCTGCTTCGCTGGTGGAGTTCATGGAGTTTTGCCCTGTCTGCGCGGATTTCTAAAAAGCTCAGCGAAACGACGTGGAGTTTTTTCTCTCATGCAGCTCACCGTTAAGTTGGCGAGAGAGAGAAATCGAGAGCCAGACCACCTCCTGCTGAGATTTCTGGACGTGGGTGGTCGCAACAGGTCTCTACCACTCTCATTGGGAAATCTGTCGCTCGCTTTGAGGAAGCTGCCGCTCGAGTAGAAAGCCTACTCGAGCGGCAGAAAGGAGCAGCACCCTCTGGCCATTTGTGCTGATTTTACAGCTCGGGAAGAACTACTGGTACTAAAAATCAGCATTAACAGCGTGACACACAGGACTTCATCAGTCGCAGAACTCCATGTAGCGTGCTGGTGTTTTTTGACACTTTGAGGAGCTGCGTGCATCGCGACCCCATGAACTCCACCTAGGCCTGCTTTAAAGGGGTGCTGCGTACCTTATGCTACTGACATTCGTAGCATGCTAGTGTCATATATAAATATAACTAACGGTCAAGTAGGCACCCATATCGCCAAAGGCGTGTAGAACAGCAGCACTAGACCATCTACAAAAAGATGTTCACGTACTACAACACTTGGCGGAAGTCTGAGATCCTCAAACTGAAATTCAGTAAATCCACTGGAGTTGACAGATTGCTGGAAGTTTCAGGGTCTACAGCCAGGGAGCTGAGCTGAGAAACAAAATTCAGTGATGTGTTGAAAAATGTGAACGTGCACCTGTTAAATATAATTTTTAGTTGTTAGTGAGCAGTACCTTCTCCAGTGGCTGCAGGTTGCCAGTGGAGGGATGCTTTTATATGGATAAAGAGCTTAAAAGACAATCTAAACTATGTTAACAAAGTATCTCATGTTAAAAAAGAGCTACAACAATAGCATGTTCACAAACAGCAGTTCAGTTCCAAAATCATGAAAACCCTGTTATGAAAATAGTGACCAGATGGACGCAGCTGGATCCGGATAAATATCCATTATGTGAAATAACAATTGTAAGGGGATATTGGAATTGAAATCTTGTTAGAAATGCTACAGCTGGCACTTTAATGTTGTGGTTTATATGGTGTTGGGATTATGTCTAGGGGTGCTGTGAACAAATGATGCTGACAGCAACGTTGAGTCCTGGAACTGCTGTGGCGAGTTTTAGTTACAAAGAATTAAAGAAAAGCTGGATGGACAGGAGCAAGTGTGTCTCTGAAGTGAAACTGGACCAGCTTTGGAAGCAAATATGCAACGGTTCCCATCAAGTGTCAGAGAAAGGTCGTACATTATGAAGAGTGCCTTTATTTATTTATTTATGTACATATTTATTTATTTATTTAGCACTTGCAATAGATAAGGGTATTCATTGAAATTATGTAACAAAGGGGTACTTCAGGACACCATTCCTTCATGTGCAAGTAGGAAAATAAAGAGGCTTATTTGTGTTTAGGAAATCATTTATTTAAGGCATGCTCTTCATTATCATACACATTATGGACATTTCAGAGCACTTTGCAAGACAAATAGTTATAGATGTTAAAGTACCCTGCTTCTGGGGTTAAGCATTGATGGTTTTCCACACGGAGGGGGATGGGTACAATGAATTGGCAGAGCGTGTCGATAGCCTCCTGGGCAGAACGACACGCTCCGCCACTTCAGAAACGGAACGCTGCACCATATTTACAAGAATGTGGTGCAGCCTTGTGGTTTCCCCTGCGATGGCGCGAAGTTTAACAATTTAACGCCAATTCAGGCACCCTTGCACCAGAGTGCAAGGTTGTGTGTGTGCAGGGGAGGATTGGTTATGTGCCAGAAGGTGTCCCTTCCTGCACATAAACAATCCTAAAAGGCCATTTTGTAACTTTCATGTTTCATGAAAGTTACAAAATAGCATTTTTCTAAAAGATTTGCTTATGTACAAGAAGGGACACCTTCCTGTAGATTAAAAAAAAACATGGCATTTTGCTTTTTCCATGTGTGCTGCACAAAGCAGCACACATGGAAAAAGCAAAAACGAGGAGAAATAATGCATTAATCCTCGTTTCGCCATCTTAAGACCAGCATTTTCCTGGTCTTAATTTTGGCGCTGCCTCCTATGTACGCCAACCTTGTAAATAGGGGGCAGCGTCAAATACAAAGGGTGTTCCAGTGGAACGCCCACTACAACACCCACTGCATGCCCCTTTCACACTAAACATAGTGTTAAATGGTGCCTAATGTACAAGGCAAAAACAACAGTTGATGGACAGAATGCAGAACAATGTCATACATTCACCCCAGTACAGAGATCTGGGCCTAAATCCAGTGTTTTTTTGCTCACCATGCCATTCCAGTTTGAACCCAGCCATATGCAAATCAGTCTTGACCCTGTGCCTCATGGGAACAGTTCAGCCCGAACTGCCAAGCCAGGTCCTCCCTGGACAGGAATCAAGCATCCTAGGACCGGTTTAGGGGTTTCACCCGTCTTCAGCCAGGATAGCTTGATTTCAGTGGCATGGAGAGCACAGGACTCACGTCTGAGCATATCCTTCCCACTCGGGGTGACAAATGCAAAAACAACAGATGATGGACAGAATGCAGAACAATGTCATACATTCACCCGAGTACAGAGATATTGGCCTAAATCCATCGTTTACTTGCTCACCATGTCATACGAGTTTGAACCCAGCCATATGCAAATCAGTCTTGAACCTGTGCCTCATGGGAACAGTCCAGCCCGAATGCCAAGCCAGGTCCTCCCTGGACTGGAACTAAGCATCCTAGGACCGGTTTCGGGGTTTCACCTGTCTTCAGCCAGGATAACTTGATTCCAGTGGCATGGAGAGCACGGGACTCACATCTGAGCATACCCGTCCCACTCGGGGTGACAAATGCAAAAAACAGTTGATGGACAGAATGCAGAACAAAGTCATACATTTACCCCAGTACAGAGATCTGGGCCTAAATCCATAATTTTTTTGCTCACCATGCCATTCCAGTTTGAACCCAGCCATATGCAAATCAGTCTTGACCCTGTGCCTCATGGGAAGAGACCAGCCCGAACTGCCAAGCCAGGCCCTCCCTTGACTGGAACCAAGCATCCTGGGACCGGTTTCAGGGTTTCACCCGTCTTCAGCCAGGATAGCATTATTCCAGTTGCATGGAGAGCACGGGACTCACGTCTGAGCATACCCGTCCCACTCGGGGTGACAAATGCAAAAACAACAATTGATGGACAGAATGCAGAACAATTTCATACATTCACCCCAGTACAGAGATCTGGGCCTAAATCTATCGTTTTTTTGCTTACCATGCCATTCCAGTTTGAACCCAGCCATATGCAAATCAGTCTTGACCCTGTGCCTCACGGGAACAGTCCAGCCCGAACTGCCAAGCAAGATCCTCCCTGGACTGGAACCAAGCATCCTAGGACCGGTTTCTGTCACTTTCCTTCTTTCTCTCACTTTCTTTCTCTTTCTCTGTCTATCTTTCTCTCTTACACAATCACACAAATGATTTATATTATTTTCCCATTAAAATTAATGAGGCATTCTAGTAATTGTCTATCTTTTGCATGGCGTACTCTCAGATTGTTGCCTTAATTGATTTTGGTGGCTGTAGAACTATGTGCACTTTACCTCTGCTAACCAGTAGTAAAGTGACAGTGCTCCTCCTTTTGAACTTAATAAATTGGTATACCTCTAATTTCCATATTCAACTTCCCTAAATGTCGCTTGTGTATGGTGCAAAATGCACCCAGGGCCTGTAAGTTAAATGTCACTAATGGACTGCAGAATCGATTGTGCTATCCACTACAGTGAAGTGTCAAAGATTGCTTCAGGCCTACCATTATAGCCTGACTAACGCAGCTTTTAAATTGAAGTTTGACCTGTCAAAATAAACCCTTTTGACAGGTCTAGGCGTTATTTTTAAATATTAATTAGTATCCTTACTGCCCATAAGGCAGAGTTTATCATATTAAAAAGTAGGACATGCAGAAAGGTAAAGTTACACATGCCATTGCAGTGAAAAGTCCCCAAAAGCCATTTTTGTAAGGCTGCCGGTTTCATAAGAAAAAACTGTGCTGAAAAATTAAATATATTAATTTAATAATATTACATCTGATAATGATATCTCTGGTTATGAAACTGCAAGAAATGTCATTCTAGCGGTCCAGTACTATTTATCAAATGCACAATTCACTTGTAAAGGTGGATTTTTGAAAATAAATATTAAGGAAAAGGTAATTTTAGAAAGTTACATTTTCCCTGCCTAAAGCTTCTAGAGCCAAATTTGCAGTCGCCTCCAGATGCAGCCTCTGAGTGCTTATCCCTGAATGAGGTGTTAAAACTGCCTCTAAACCATCTCACACTGTGGGGAGGAGTTTCTGTTACTCTGGCAGGATGGCAATCTGGGCAGTGCTCAGGAAATTAATTATCTTCGAAGGGACCTTCCCTGTCACAGGCAGATGTCAAATGACACCTGCACAGGCTCCTTCTAATTTACCCCATTTAGCCAGGCTCCAAACACAAAGAGGAGTGAACAGCCCCCAGAAATGATTTGAGATGAACGTAGAGGAGGTGTTGCTTATATCGGTGGCCACACATCTGAAGTGGGCATAAAGGCTCTCCACAAGAGGAAAAAGGTTTCACCATCATCGATTTCAATCGAGACGGACACTGTGAGATTGTTTGAGACCAGGCACACAGGAAATGCTGCAAAAGTGAGTAGGGAAACCCTTACACATTTGTTAGGGAGACTCTAGGTGTCACCTTCACCCACAATCTTGTGCCAGGCATAAATGTGGCATCGCCAGTACCCTCCTCAGAACATTACTGGAACAGTGGAAAAATAACAGAGGCCTAAACCTACTGTATGAGACCTGAGAAGAGCCCTGAAGGACTGGACCTGCCCTCCTTCATGTAGCCATAACAAAGGAGTGGACTCTAAGGGTCAGAGGGATGACCTACTGTTCAAGCTACAGGGACATAACAAGCTACAAGAGGCCTTACCTTCAACTACTCCGCTGACCAGTTCCTACTGCACCAACCATGGACCCTGTTGGTGGTTTCTCCTGGAGGTAGCCTTGACGCTCAAGTGTTGTTCCTGAGGTCCTACAACCCACAGATGTGGAAAAGTATACTCCACTTAACATCCTAAGAAATCTGGGACTCAGAATCTTCTCTGCTCTTCCGACCTCTGGAGGGACTAGGCAAATCTGCCTAGCCAATCCAAATAAGTTGCATTGGCGCTTGGTTGAAAATTCTGGTTTTCCCCTCCTCTGAACTTTTCCACAGTGGCAAATCTGATTCAGAGGTACCTTATGGAGAAGGTATTCCTCATTGTGGAGCCCCCTTTGGCTACAGCCTACAGCCTTGCCCCGCTGGGCTGGAGGCAACCAAGGTTCAGAAAAGTGATTAAGTAAGAATCTAGTACTCTTCCCCAAGCGAAGGCACCAAAAGTATCTGGCCAGTGAATGACATTCCTTGGCCATGAAATGTAACCTTCTCCCACTCGATTTCCTGCCATAAATTAGTGGCTTCACTGGGACCGCGTCTGATGGTTATCCTACCTTATGGGGCCATCCTTTTTCACAGAATGCTGACTTGCCCCACTGAAGATTTTGGACTTCCATTGCAGAGTCTAAGTCCAAAGGTAAAATTTCCATCCTGGTTCAACCTGGTGTCTGTAGCTGACCTGCGTTCCATTACGGTCAGTCTCAAATTGTGCCTAGGTCCTCTTCTACCATGACAAGCTAGATGCACTTGGCGCTTGATGCTTGTTTGTGCTATTTTTATTTAAACATTTAAAAATTCATATCTCCAGTTCCCCTTGTAGGGTTTTTGTTGCTATGGTGTCATTTTATTTATTAACAATTGCTTTATTTTTATAAGTTTGGTTTGGCATTTTTCTTGGCTTGTGTTGTGTTTTGACTTACTTACTGTTGTGGTAATGCAATTTCAATTTCAATTTGTCTTTATTCGATCATAGACAATCATAAAAGACATATTAACAGTACAATTTAATTAAGAAGGGTAGCTTTTTTTTTTTTTGGTTTTTTAAATATTAAAAACGTCTCATAATAAAGTTCCATTAAAATTATAGACACATATCAAATTATAAAAATAATTATAAATACACCTGTAGAAATAAAAGGAAGTCCAGTAGACAGGGTCTCGTAGTCGTAGTTTATTTCTTAGTTGTATCCTTACAGGTTCTTTAGTAAGTCTTAAGTAAGCCCCACCAGGAGCAGCCTCCTGGCTACTCAGCCCATCTCTCCAACTGTCTTCTTTCAGGAACCAACATCCCCAACATTCTACATGACATCACCAGCATGGGAGAACAGCAGGGCAAGGGAAATGGACTACATTAAAAGCAGATCACTACATATCTCCCCCCTTTAAACATTAATAAAATGAAATAGAATACAATTCTATAAACACAGGACAAGAAGATAAACATTAAGCAAGAAATCTACTGTAAATATAATAATAAGTAAGTGTAATCAAATAACAAGAAATATCGAATTCTATGAAAAAGGGGAATCCTCCTCCTTTTACAAATAGCAGGACCAGGGATCCCATCCTCGTCGCCAATGTAGAAATAAAAGGAAGTCCAGTAGACAGGGTCTCGTAGTCGTAGTTTATTTCTTAGTTGTATCCTTACAGGTTCTTTAGTAAGTCTTAAGTAAGCCCCACCAGGAGCAGCCTCCTGGCTACTCAGCCCATCTCTCCAACTGTCTTCTTTCAGGAACCAACATCCCCAACATTCTACATGACATCACCAGCATGGGAGAACAGCAGGGCAAGGGAAATGGACTACATTAAAAGCAGATCACTACAACACCCTTTCCTCTAAACCAGATAAAATCCATGATAAGAAAATGTTATCCATAATTGCACAAGATTTGGTTTGACGCTTCATTCTTATAAGCAGATTACATTAAAAAAGACTAAAAAACAGAAACAAAACCACAATAACACTCAATAAAATCAGGTTACATAGTACCATGCAAACTATTCCTTCTAAGTGCCCACGTCCAACTCCAAAATTTGGCCATAGCAATAACTATGACTTCACTGGTATCAGTTTTTAAGATTCGCAAAGTCGTTTGACAAGATCTTGTTCCCATTTTGACTCAAACCGGCTTGAGCCATTTACGACGAGGGCCCTTGCATGCAGGGCATACAAACAGAGCATGCGGTAAAGTCTCTTCCTCACATGAGCAAATATGAGATTTTGTCTCATACTCAATCCCCCACCTTTTCGTAAAAGATTTTAGGGGGAGAGTGCCCACTCTAAATTGGTGATAGAGCTTCCTATCACCAGTGCTCGTAATGGTATCCCAGTAGGCCTCTAGGCTATATTCGATTTTATAGTCCATAAAGAGACCTGTAAATGAAGCACCATTCACCAAGAAAAGAGACTTATGACAGACCATATCCCTATATAAGGCTTTAAAATCTGTTTTAGAGGGGAAATAATTCCCTACTGGGTCCTCCCATAAATGGTTGAGACCCATATCCAATAGAGTAGCCTTAATCTTTAGTAACCATGTGATTTTATTAGATTTATTAACTTTTCTAATATACTTAACAGCGTGCGCATAAGGGGCTAACTCCGGGGTGCTCCATTGTCTGCGCCAATAGGCAAGAGGTCTAAAACCCGCAGCCTCCTCAAAAGAAATACAACCCAGATCTAAAAATAAGTGTCTGAGTGGTGTCGATTGAGGAAGGCCGGTCAATGCCCTCAAAAACTTGTTCTGAGCTAGGACTAATGGAGCTAGATTTTCGAAACCCCAGAGTTCCGCTCCATAAATTATTGACGCTCTAACCTTCCCTTGATATATAGTTAGAACCAGAGAAACGGGTTTAGTTTCTGATAGCCGGTGTTCTTTTAAAAGGGCCCCTGCTAATTGGTTATGCCTTAATACTAACAGATCCATCTGCGGCTTCCAATTCATCCTCTTGCCCATAGTGACGCCCAGGTATGCGAAAGAGTCAGTTTGTTCCAAGGGCGCGTTGTTCTTTTCTACTCAGGCTTTCACTATCTTGTGTTTATGTAAGACCATGAACTTCGTCTTGTCAACATTTACTACAAGGTCATGGTCAATACAGAAAAGACTAAATCTATTAAAGGCTCTTTGCAGACCAACTTGTGTCTTGGACAAGATTAAAGTGTCGCCTGCAAACATTAGGAGAGGGACCCTCGATCCAGCAAGAGTAGGAGCGTCCGTAGGATATTCAGTATAATATGGGATGACATTATTTATGAACAACGAGAAAAGGGTAGGGGCAAGGACACACCCCTGCCGAACTCCCTTGTCCACAGAAAAACGTTCAGTGACCTCACCCTGTTGACCCCATCAGACTTAGGCGTAAGTAGATTCATGTAATTTTATAATAAATGATAAGATCTCAGCGGGCATCCCTACTTCATTAAGACTGTCCCACAGCTTGTTGCGGGGGACTAAATCAAATTCAGATTTAAGATCCATAAATGCTGCATAGAGGGTCACCCCTGCTAAGATCACTGTATTCCAATATACTAACATGAATCTAAAGACTTGATCGTTAATGCCAACATGGGAACGAAAACCTGCTTGATAGGTGGATAAAATGTCATTATCATCAATCCACCTGTTTACCCTGCCTAGCACTAATCTAGCCACCAGCTTTTGCATGGTGTCAATGAGACTTATGGGCCGATAGTTAATTGAGCCGGCGCGATCCCCCTTTTTATATTTCGGGATAATTTCAGCCCCGCGCCAGGATTCCGGGATGGGGGCACCTCTGGCCAAACCATTTGCAAAAATAAAAATGTATTTGAGCCATTTCTCCCGGTCAGATTTAAATAAGTCCGCCGGGATGCAATCTGGGCCCGGGGACCTACCTACAGCTATCCCGTCAAGAGCGCGCTCAATTTCCGCTTGAGTAAATGTTAAAACTGACTCCGAGACTGCACGTTGGTACTGCCCAATACTTTTTGTTAGCGATAAAAATTGGGTCTGATAATGTGCAACCCAGGCTTCAGGGGGGACATTGTTAACTGGTACCCGACCGGCATTATCACTTCCCCACTTAATTAGTTGCCAGAATCGACACCAGTTTTTCCCATTACTGGCATCTAAAAGATCCCTTCATCTTTTTTCATCAAAGGCCTTCTTTGCCCGTTGTTAAGTTGCCTTACATTCAGATCTCAGTTTCCTTACCTCCTGCGTTGAACCTGCCCTTATCGCTTTAGACAGATCCCTATAGACTGTCCTACATGCCCTATCATACCATTTCGCAGATTTATGGATAGGGTACACATTAGTTCTTTTTTTTGGTTTTATAAAAAAGGATCTCAACTTGGCAAAAAGAGCCTCATGGGCTATTGTAAGGGCTGGAAGAGTGGCCTCATTAAGGTCAAGTTGCGAGAGGACTGTAAGTGAATCTGCAAGTGTTGACTTGATCTGGGTCATAATGCCTTCATCCTCGAAAACCTGTACCCATTTTAGCCTACGGGAGACATGAGACATAATTACGTCTGCTGTTACGATATCTGTACTACCCTGATGGGGCATACAATGCTTTGCCTCTAATGTCAATATCAGGGGATCATGATCACTCTCTGGTCTTTTCAGAACCTCCATATCCCTCATCCTTTGCCAAAGTTCCAGTTTAATAAGAAAGTAATCAATCCTACTGCTTCTTAGCCCTTCAGAATAAGTGTTATTGCCTTTACTATCAGATTTAGATTTTCCGTTTGCTGCCCGAAGCCCTCTCTCCAATGTTACACGTTTTAACTGTAGGACAGCTTCTGTCCATTTCTTAATAGGGGCGAGCATCAAAGACGGAACACCCCAAATAGCATCCTCATCAGAGGTGAGGCTCCCATCTTCTAAGCCAAGTGGCTCAAACGTGCAGTTGAAATCCCCCGCAATAATCCAATTACATGACCCCTTTAAGGATTTAATATATGCGTCCAGGCTAGAGACAGTCGGTGATGCCCTTCCACCCACCAACCCTCTAGCATAGACATTTATCAATATGAACTTGGGTTCAAACTCAAGGTTTATTTTAATGACCTGAATATCCGGATTATCAATCTCTAATTCTTCTGCCTGGTAACCCGCCTGTTGTCTAACCCAGGTGGTTAATCCACCTGACGGTCGGCCTTTAGTACTCGCTATTGCTGGCTTACCAAATGCCAAATATCCTGGCTGAAAGATCGCACTAAGAGACTAAGTCTCCTGAAAGACAATAACATCGTAGAACTCTATGAAATTAGACCAATCAGAAGAACTAGTCTTTGATTGCAAGCCAGCAATATTCCACGATACGATACTTAATGTGCAGGGATTTGATCCTTCACCTTGATCTATCTGTGCCAATTCCTCAGCACACTGTGGTCCACTAGATGTTACTAACTGAAGGGCTGGATCTATCACATGGGAAGTAACGAATTGTGATTGAGGATGTCATCAGTCCCTGTTATATCTACCGGTAACAGTTAATCACAGGCATCTAAACCGGACAAAGGGGCAAATCTATTAACAAGATTAAGGTCAAACAGTCGTCCTAGGGCCCTATGATGGACATTGCGAACCTCCCCTGCTAACTGGGAATGACAGTGAGGTCTATAGAAAAATCCTAGGGGCAGCAGAGATATTTTTCCCGGGCAGTGCCCTTCATTTCTATTCCCTAGGCACTCCAATAGGAGTCTGACAACATGCTCATTATTAAAATTGGCAATGACACAGTCACCCCCCATCCTTAGCGGAATATCCAACCCAAGATGAGCGTCTGGCCATTATCAGTTGATTACTAATATCCCAGCCCCATACCCTTGCTTCCTTCAAGTGTACACATAGCCAATGCAGTGTTTTTGCCATTAACTGGTCAGTAGATTCAATCTGCCCACCTCGTAAGTGCGGTACATTCCTCAGAACCACCACCAATGGAGAGGCAGCAGGTGGAAGATGTAGTAGTTTATGATCATTTCTGGCAAAGGTACTGGTCAGCCCATAGTGTTCTGCTAGAGAATCATGACCAGAGCCACGTCCAGAATGCCCAGGGACCATAATTTGTTGGTTATCTAAACCACAAATAGGCTTGTTAGGTGGAATATTAAGTGGAATGCTACTTACTATCCTAGCACAAGGTCTGCCTCCCTCCACCCTAGGGGTACTCGGAATAAACTGGGCACATTCACTAGATAAGTTCCCCAACTCATCCACACATCCTCCCTGGGCCACTACACCAATATCAGAAACAATACCCGCCCCGGCATTCCCTCTGGATAATGAAGACATTGAATTAGCTAGTAGAGGGATAGCCAAAGGGCGATTAGAAATTACAGGATTACACAACACATTTGATTTCGATTCAGAGGGCCGATTGTTTTCCCCCAGTGAGGCCTTTATAGAACCATAGAACAACATAGAACAACCATAGAACAACAAACGATTCAAGATTTGTCAGTTTATCCTCAATTAGTGTCAATCTCTCAAGGATTGGGGATAAAGATGCCGATAATAAGGCGCCCATACTGGACCACAAGCTCTTGTCAGCTTCAAGCACGGGAACACCAACTGAGTCCAAATCTGAGGCACCCAACATGGGGGCGATAGACTGGGGCTCGTTTATCGTTGTCGCAGTTAAAGTCGGTGTTAAAATCACAGCCCCACCATTCCTGTTCGTTTTGGGAATTTTTGCTTTTTTTTGCCTTTGGACCCCCCCCCCTCACTTCCTCTTTGTCGATGGCTCATGTAGTGGTTCGATGGCTAGCGATTTAGATTTAGATTTGGGCACAGACCTTGTAGTAACACGTGGAAATGTACTACACACTAGGCCCTTATACACCAACTCATCAGGCGTAGAGCTAATTGGAAACTTCATTATTGTTGAAATGTTCGATGGTGCAGATGGAGACTGGCTAATAACTCCTGCCGAGTCAAGAGGTTCCATGCTTACAACCAGACAATGTTCGGGTGAGCGTGCAGACATCAAACCACCCAGAGATGATCGTTTAGTTTGCAGGCGGTCTAGAGATAAGCGGCGCTCACTCAGGGCAATTTCGTTGGCTAAGACCGAACTGGCCCTAGTTATGAAGTGGTCCAGGGTCCCAGCCACACTTCCACCCATTTGGGCATTTCTCCCCTTGCCCTTACCCTCGCGAATGTTCAACATAACTGTGCACGATAACAGCAATTGGCCCGTGAAACAATACCAAAAGGGGCAACAAAACAGTAGTGGACTCACCTTAGTGAGCCGGTGAATTTAGAGGGGGTGCCTGGCCTGGTCTCCTCTGGTCTCTAGTGGGCTGAAACGGGCCCGCCCTTGGCCCGGGCTTCGCCCAGCGCGCGCCCGCGCTCGTCCCATGGAGCGGGAGCCGCAGCAGACTTTTAGCGCCTCCGGGCACGGGTGAATGGCGGCGCCTCCTGCCGCGAGAATGGAATTCTGGGATCTGAAGTCCCCGTATGAGATCAATCAAGCGGTAATGCATAAATACTTTACACTTTTCCTCTAAGCCAATCCTGTCTGCTCTGTGCCACAGCTATGAGGGGGTTGAACTCAGCTGAAGTTAGTGACTTTACTGGTTCACCCTAAGAAGGATTTTGATCATTAATTAAAGTGGGTAGCCCCCCTCAACTAATACTCCAATTTATTACAGGGACCTTGAAAACAGTCAATAGATTCTTGTTATCAGTACCTCCCCTTTCCAGTCAATTCTGATTGCTCTTGGTCCATAGTCGGCTTCTTACATTTTATATATTGCTGTAGAAAATGAGTCACTTCTTTACACCTCTGAATGTCTTTCGCTGTTTACCTCTGCCTATTCGGTTTGATAATTTGTCTTCCCATATCTGCTTATGTCTGCTTTGTAATGGTGCTTGCCACACTCAACCCACATGTCAAAATGTATTTAGTCACTATTGCAATATCATTAATTCATTCAGTTACATAGAAACATAGACGTTGAAAAAAAAAATAAAGAAGGTAAAACTGAGTTAGACTAGTTGCTAAGATGCACAAGAGGGGAATTTAAAGAAAAATATAATCATTTTTCTCAAATGTGTGCTGAATTCTTTCATGCCCTTTACCTAAGATACTTTGGTGTCCTTTCAGATGATGACTGAATAATCTTCCATTGGTTTCAGATAATATTCTGCCCTACGGTGTCCAATATCCAAAAAGCATTTGAATAAACAAGTTTGAGAAAGTCAGGAAGATATAAAGAGCAAAACCCAAGTCTTTCTTTAAGCTTTGAGCTGGATGGTTGATTGTTTCCAGAAATGGAAGACTCTGGGCTAAACAGTTAAGGCTGGTGACCACCCTAACATCACATGTTGTGAAAGATGAAAAGGGCGAACAGGGGCTCCCTGGCCTAGAAAGGTCACATTGGTTTACCAGGATTCTCATGATAAGAGAGGCCTTCTTGGCCAAGAGGAGCAAAGGTGAGCAGTACGTTGTCTATTTGATTGCCGTGGAGCACAGAAAGGATGAAATGAAATTCATATACAATCCTGCCTCATCAACAGTTCAAATTAGACATTAATACTGCATCGAACAGCTCTGATGTCCTCTGTGACCTCAACTGACATGCTAGCTATAACCTATGGATTTGCCTCATTTTGAAATTTGCTTTCACAGAAGTGTGGGGTTCAGTTCTGGAATAGTCTCAATGGGCCACCCAAACAAAAAATGCATAGCACAAAATATTCAATCCTTAGGACAAATGTCATGCCTGTATGTACACCAAAACACTGTGTTGCTAGTGTACAAAGCCTTTGGTCTGTGTGAATGAAACAGTCTCTAATAGTTTAGGGAAAATGGGTTGCATGGTCTCATGCATGTCTCCAGGTGCTCAAACGTGTCTACTTTGCGTGATAAGAAAGGTTCGCACAAGGGATTTGTTTTCAGTCATCTCAATGAATTTCCCTTTAGTTGCTTAATATTTGAAACTCTTTTACAAAAATAATTTGACCAAGGACTGTCATCAAAAATAACTTCACCAAGCATCATGTGTATATGTGCATGTATTAATAATTTACATTTTGCTACTGAAAAAAACACTTCCAACCTTCCCATCCCTCCTCCCTCTGTCTCAGCCAAAACATTAGTTTTTTGACTACTATGAACTCTCAAACATCCTTCTCAAACTTTCACCCCTTCGTTTTAGCCATACCACTCAACTACCAGGCACACATGATCACTACTTACAAAAAACGTATAACTTCCCCTTTTCAATTCCATTCCTATCATTCTATCCCTACTCAAAAGCCGCCATTTCAACTCCATTCCATCCATTCTATCCCCATTCCAAAGCCAACTAAACACATGTGAAATCAAGAGCATAAACCTAAATCCAACTGACACACAAGATTTTTTTATTTTTATTAACCTACTAACTACTAATCTTGGGTTCCGGTGCAGCTTGCTAAACGCCAACAAAAGGCTTCAATGCATCAACAGGTGTTGTACGTTCTATATAAATATGCTTAGAATTACAATATGTGGGTCTACTTTAACCAACATGGTGGAGGTCTACATAGATTTAGGTTTGTAGAATTACCAATTCACAATAGGTTGGTGGTCGTTGTATTTTTAAAATGGCTTGATTCGTGCACATTGGCTTTAAAAAGACTATCTCAAAAAAATGGGAATAGTCACATGTCTGTTCAGGCACAAAAGCATGAGAACTGGGATGAATTTCTGAAAATATAATTGAAAGGAATAAGAATTTGTATTCACAATGTGCACCTGTGGAAGAAGTGGCGATTTATGAAAAGGTAGTTGGCGTTTCTCTAAACAGCACAGAAAATAATTATAAAAGATGCTGACAGGGCTTAATATATACATATATAGAAAAATACTGCTAAACAGTGACTGCTTCCTGTTACGTTTCGCAAACACGAGTATATAGTTCACATTTTTGGGTGTAAACAAACTTTTCTCAGTGAGCAGTGGGCCTATACACCGATACGTCCCCTGTAGCAAAATATAATGGTACTCATTATGATGTCGGTGGGACCAACACCGACCGGTGTTGGTCCTTTGCGGACGTGGACAGACCACCGCATTACCATGCGGCGGACTGACCGCATTGGAGGAGGGACCGACCAACAGCTTCCGACGGCTTCAAGGAGCAATACTGGCTGTCGGTCGGATCGCATTCCCCACAATGGAGGCACAAGGTTTTACAATCCACCTTTCTGCCCGCCATTTCATGTCTGTTCTTCTGACATGAAAAGGCTGGCGGAAAGGCTTTATTGTTGCCCCTAGCAGGACCCCTGTCTCATGTGGCCTTTCACTATGAGCCCTGGGGGGGGCACAGCAGGTGTCCCACTAAACATCCATGCATCATGTGGCAGGCACTGCTTGTTCAAAAAGTATATAGTTCCATTGTGGCTTGTGCTGCGGCCCACAGCACAAGCTTCAATGGAAAGTATACACTTTCCTACCACCATGAAGGCGGTCGCATTCAAATAATGGAAGGGGGACCACCGACTTCTTGTTAGGTGGTCTCGCTTCCGCTATGGTACTGGCCGGACGCTCGTCCAAACGGCTTTGTAATAGGGCCCTAAATGTTTTGAGCATCCTAGATTCTCACTACACAACGTTCACAAAACAAACATGCACTGGGGCAAATTTCTTTTCAGTGTTTTGGAGCAAATTAGTGAATAGAGCACTAGATCATTTCTGCAAATCTGACATGCACGTGGTCGGCTCCTTATTGGTCCAGAGGAAATATTTCTGCTTCCAATTCTTTGTCTTTAGTCTTTCTTGTTTTTTTTTAAAGTTTGATTTATTGAGAGAAGAACAAAGAAATAAACAGCAATAAAGAGGATAAAATCAATACTATTTGACAATAAAGTGAGGAAGTAAAACAAAAAGAAGATATAGGGAATACACTTTGTAACTGTGTAAAAGAAGAAGAAATACAATATGGAGAAAGCAAATAAAGGAAAAAGGGGGGAGCAAGGGGGAAGGGAACAAAAGTAATTAATATAGAGCAACTAAAACATCATGCAATTTGTACAAATGGTGTAACACTGTAAGCATAGCAATAAATGAGAAGTCAGAAAAGTATTGTAATAAACATTCGGTAATGAAGAACCAACTAAATAGCCATGCGAAAAAAGGCAAAGGGAGAAAATTAAGGTGGTTTCCATACATCATCTGATAAATTTTTAAAGGCGACAGAGGAAGAGGCGGATTGAGATAGATACGTTTTTAAAGGGAGCCATAAAAGATCCCTCTTGATTGCTAGAGATATGGGAGGAACATAGTTAGTGTCCAGTCGGTGGTGAAAACAGACAGCATTTCACCATGCCCTGAAGGTGAACTTATCAGCTTGTTTCCAATTTGAAGTTCTTAAGTGAAATGCAATAGCTAATAATAAGTCTCAAAGTTTAAAACTCAACTGTGTTTGAGGCCAATGGGGAGATAGAGTGCCTAAAAATATATTTGTGATAGAAAAAGGGATTTGGACCTTAACATTTTTCTTAATTTGGAACCAGACTAAGGGGCCGATTCCGATCCTGGAAAAACCGGGTACGAATCGTCGGACGGAGCGTTTTCTCCGTCCGACTCGTACCCGGGAAAAATACCTTACAAACATGCAAGTACGATTCGTACGGAAACACCATTTCCGTACGAATCGTAAAAAACACCGACCGGCTAAAATATACCCACAATTCCGATCCGGGACACCGCGTACGCGACATTCGCACGGAGTCAGGCAGCGTTTTACGGACCAGCAAGTACGATTCGTACCCACAGCACTTCGCACAGCAATATTTTTACGGGACCTAAAAAGTGCCGGAAAAGCTAAGTACGCCACAATGCACGGCGAAAAGGGGGCCCGGTATGCACCGTACCCCCATCCCTACACGTCCGCACCGTACCCCCAGCCCCCCCATGTCCGCGCCGTACTCCCACCCTGTATGTATGGAGCGTACCCCCACCCCCCGTATGTACGTGCGTACCCCCACCCCACCCCGTAGGTACGGTGCGTACCCTCACCCCCCGTATGTACTACGTGCTGGGGGTACACACCATACATACGGGGGTGGGGGTACGCACCGTACATACGAGGGGTATGCACCGTACATACGAGGGGTACGCACCGTACATACGGGGGGTTGGGGTATGCACCGTACATACGAGGGGTACGCACCGTACATATGGGGGTGGGGTGGGGGTATGCTCCGTACCTACACGGGGTGGGGGTACGCTCCGTACCTATGGGGTGGGGTGGGGGTACGCACCATACATACGGGGTGGGGGTACGCTCCGTACCTACGGGGCTGGGGTACGCTCCGTACCTACACGGGGTGGGGGTACGCTCCGTACCTACGGGGTGGGGGTACGCTCCGTACCTATGGGGTGGGGGTACGCTCCGTGCCTACGGGGTGGGGTGGGGGTATGCTCCGTACCTACACGGGTTGGGGGTACGCTCCGTACCTACGGGGTGGGGTGGGGGTACGCACCGTACATACGGGGTGGGGGTACGCTCCGTACCTACGGGGCTGGGGTACGCTCCGTACCTACACGGGGTGGGGGTACACTCCGTACCTACGGGGTGGGGGTACGCTCCGTACCTACGGGGTGGGGGTAGGCTCCGTGCCTACGGGGGTGGGGGTACGCTCCGTACCTATGGGGTGGGGGTATGCTCCGTGCCTACAGGGGTGGGTGGGGGTACGGCACGTTCATGGGGGGGCTGGGGGTACGGCGCATACTTGGGGGGTGAGCTGGGGGGGTGTTCGGCACGTATGCGGGCACATGTTTGGACGTCTCCATGGTTGCTATGGGAGTTCGCTCCGTACGGTGTTTTTTCCATACGGTTGTGCATTCGGACGGACGGGATGGATCGTACTTGCGCGCTCGGACTTCAGTTTCCCGATTCGTACGTAAAAATGGCCGGGGACCTGTCGGACACTTTTTCCGACCCGAGGACGTGTCGGGGAATTTTCCCAATGCGATTCGTATGGATTTTTTAACATACGAATCGTACTTGCCAGTTTGTACGGGACTTGTACGATTCGTACGTAAAAAAATCCGGATACGATTCGTAAGGGGAATATTTTTAACGGATCGGAATCGGCACCTAATTGTCAGAATTGGTGGATTGGGGGGCACTTTAGCAGCATAAGCTTTAAATCTGCGGCAGGGCAGGGACAGGACCAACAAATAGGGGGAAAATCCGACGAAAAAGAAGCTAAGGACATTGGGGAAAATAATATTCTATGGTAGATGAAAAGTCTGTCTTGTTTTTGAAAGGGAGGTTGATATCTCCCCACCTCAACATTAATTGAAAGCAAGCGCTAAACCAAATATCAAATCGCCTGCTAAAAACGTCTATTATCCTTAGGTAATATCGAAATTGTATGAAATGATTTGTATGTTATTCTTACTGTCGAATGATATGAAAACTACAGCACTTAAAGGATGTCCTTGTCTTTTCTGTAGTGACCCAGTGTGTCCTCGATCAGACTGACATCCTTCTTCACCAAGTTATATAAAACAACTTCTAATTTTAAGGAGGATTAGTTTGCTTGCATCATTAAAGAAGAACAAGCAGTGGTAAAGCTTTTGGGTCTGGCATTAACAACTGCATTTAAAAAAAGGCGGAATCTGCAGAGAATCAACAGAGAAAATCAACAATTTTTGAAGAAGAAAAAGTGAAGTTTCCATATTTTAAAAGTAAAAAAAAGGGGAGCATCTTTAAACGGTGAAAGAAAAAAAGTGTAAAACATTAGGTGTATCCTCGCATGAGAGAACACACAGGAATTCATGTAATGATTGTCCGGCTGCTGAACAAAGTTTTCATGTTCTTAGTGTAGATGAAAGGAAGAGTTTAGAATGAGATAATCTGTACAGGGTTTAATGGAAGAAATCAAAGGAGGTGAAAGAGATGATTTAGTGGGCGGCATAAGCGAGTTGAAAGCCAGCACACATTGAGAAGATAACAACGCAACAGTTGTTTTGTAATCACACATAAAGAAGGTGATTTTTCTAAAGCTAAAAAACGGCAAAAGCTGACGGGTATTCAGCTAGGCTGGGATGAGACAACGAGTGGACAAGCGCTGTAAATGGCAGAGCCGTTGGCTTTGATGAATGCTTGTTTACATTGATGTCAACCCATGCTTCAAGACACAAGTGCATGCCATGTCCAACAATCCAGGAGTGGGTTTCATATTAAACAAACCTAATTCACAGATTGCTTCATGCGTCATCATGCATTCAGATGGGACATTGTGTCGTATTCGAACAGATGTCCCATGGTGCATACGTTATTGTGCATCATGAGGAGCCCACCATTTAGTTGTTTGTTTGTTAAATGTACTGTTCCAAGATTGCACGCACCCATCTTGTAGTTGTAAATAAAAAAAATTAAAAAAATACTAAATCTGCGTGGAAGCTCTTTTTAGAAAAGGAGTTTCACATCAGCAAAATATCTACCTGGCAGTCAAATATAATAAATAAAATATTTTGTTTTTTAAAAATTGTTGTGATGGGGAGGGGCAGGGCATTGGAGGAAGTAAATACCAACACGGGGCAAAAGCAATGGAGAAGCACAATGGGTGGCCTACATTTTTAAATAAATAACAAGAAAAGTCAGGAGGGGTGGGGAAAGCAACATAAGAGTTTGGTGAGCTTCTAATGGAATGTGAGGTGGAAAAGCAACACAAGAGTGACAGTACAAAAAAAGCAAGTGCACTTACAAGGAATGCTGCAAATAAAAGAAAAACATAGGGGCATATTATCAAGCACGGCGTTAACATTATCGCCGCTTTAGCGTTAGGAAAACTGCCGCTAAAGCAGCGATAATGGGCTTGATAATATGCCACCAAAAATTCCAATAGAAGCCCATGTTGACACCATTCTATGGGAATTCTCAAGGGCATATTATCAAGCCCATTATCACTGCTTTAGCGGCAGTTTTCTGCCGCTAAAGCGGCGATAATTTTAGCGCCATTGATTGATAATATGCCCCATAGTTTCCTGAGTGCAAGCAGCATCAGCAGTGGAAAGACAAAAGTCAACCAATCAGAACACTGTTTGACCACGATGTGCCTTGGCTGGAAATCACAAGGATGGGGTGGAAAGCCATTGAATGCAGAGTCAGAAAGTCAGATAGACAGAAATGCCCTAAAGTCATGAGCAGAGGGCTGACCTAAAACCTACTCTATATACGTTGGAAACAATATGCCTAACCAACACACATCTATAGCTGTCAAAAAGACACAAGGAATCATGGTGATTGAGTGAAACAGTTTCCTGTATACACTAATACCAATAAGCAGTATGTTTGAGTTTCTTGCATTGCATTTTATCATAACCTTTCCGATGAATGTGGAATGCACAAGTGTAGAGCAAAGTAAGCCCAGTAACTGTGACAAATCAAGTCAGAGGAAGTCATTATGCAAACAGTTAGAGCAGCCCACATTCACTCACTATATAGCTTCAAATTCAGAGATGCAGGTTCCACAATCATTAAATAAGCTCCTTCCGGACCCATTCTTCTCTAGGAGAGCCTACACTCCACAAGTTAACAGAGAGTTAAATGGAGCAGTCTCCCTTACCTCTGTGCTATTATTTTAGTGTGCATCGGAAAGGAGACTCCCAGTTCTCTCCCACCCCTGCTATTCTGGTCAGACTTGTGACCAAGACCATGGATGGACTGCGCTGCATGGAAACAGCAGAAGAGCAGGCCTGCTCAGAACGTATCACAGAACTGAACTGTTGGAATACACATAGACAGTCCACAACTAGAGTATAAAGATGAGACAGACACTTTCAATCTGTGTGTCAGGATTTCCTGACCACAAATCTGGGTTCCTATGGTTGTGGCAACTGGGAGATTCCTTGGAGCTCTACGTTTGGGATTCTGACAGCGAACTCCCATTGCCAGGTTTTGAGACAAGTGGCCTGGGAAGACCTTGAATAGTCTCCCAAGATAGGCTTGCACGACCCTACCTTGTGGTAGAGAGCTGGCTGACAGATCAGGAGGTGTCTTGCAAAAAGAAAACTGCTCTGAAGGTAGAGGGAGATGAATTGGCATCACCACAGTGACACAGGACAAGATTTGCATCGCTGGGCTATGGGTGAGTTCTGTGGACCCCCATATATCCAACAACATAGGCTATGGTACTGCCACCGGAGATTGAGGATTTCATGGAGTTCAAGAGGCCATGTTCCACCATATTAACTTGTGGCAAGAGTGTCAAGTGCTGTAGGACTGTTGACCGTCATCAGCAGTTGAACTGCAGAAAAATGACAAGAGCAAAAATAGGACAGAGGAATCTGCACTTGCATGGTATTTACACCACTGTGACCCAGAATGAGCACTGTTGGGTCTGGCTCTTATTGCAGGGCTATCCCCAGACTTTTTGCCTTCCTCCTGTGTTTTTCTGACTTCGTTTTTGCTGGTTTTTTAACTCTGTTCACTTTACCACTGCTGATCAGAGCTAAAGTGCAAGTGCACCCTGTGTAAATGGTAATTATGATTGGTTAGCCATGATTGGCATATTTGATTTACTATTAAGTTACTAGTAAAGTGAACTGTGTGTGTCCAGGGCCTGTAAATCAAATGCTGCTAGTGGGCCTGCAGCCACATAAGTAGCCCTACAAACATGTCTCAGGCCTGCCACTGCTGTGTCTGCAACTGTAATTTTAAACAGTCATGTCGACCTGCCAAGCCCAAACATTCCCTTTTATTACATGTAAGGCATAAATTAGGAAGGCACAAGGTAGCTCAATGGGCAGGGTGCAGTGCATATGAAAAGTAGGACATGTACGGATGTGTTTTACATGTCCTGATACTGAAATACTGCTAATTTCATTTTTCACTATTGCAAGCACTATCTCTCCCATACGTTTTCATTGGAGGTGCCTTGTAAGACATTACAAGTGTAACTTTCAATTGGGAAGACATAGAGATTTGACATTTGGGTTCCGTGAACTCAGGATTTAAAAAGACATCTTTCTGATAAAATGGTTTGTTTGAAAATGCCACTTTTAGAAAGTGGGCTTTTTCTTGCTTTACAGTCCTGTGCCTCTGCATGCATGTGGAATCGATGTCTAGTTTAGACTGACAGTTGGGCTGCTTGTGCATTCACCCTAGACAGTCACACAACGGGAGATGAGGTGTGCCCTGCATTGCCTAATTGCCCCTCCCCAGGCTGATAAGCCTTTCTAAGCTAGAGTAGTGGGTGGAGTTGTCACTGCCACTCAATTAGAGCTATGCCTCTCCTCTCACAATGCTGTCTCCACCCCCTGTAGTGTGTCTGGAGACAGGACAGGGCAAGGCAGGATCTGTGCACTCCAAAACTTTTCTTTGGAGTATGCCTACTTCAAAGACAAAAAGGGGTATAAGTATTGGACCTGTAAAACCACATTTTTAGGTCTCACCTGGCGTTAGCAGCGCGCATGCGCTTCATTCGCCATTGCGAGGGCCTTTTGGAATCGATACGATTCCAGAAGTATACTTGAAGCCCCGCCCCTCTTTCCATTGGCACGCATCATCGTTTATGTTAAACGATGACATGTGATTGGAAAGCGGGCTTCTCGGTTACCGCCTTGTCCATTTGTAGGACGGCCCATGTGGACAGGCTGATGCCATCTTTGTTTCTAGCACAGCGCAGAAATCACCCTTTCACGCAGACACAGGAATGAACCTGGTAGATGTCGATTTTGTGAACAAAGGGCTGATGGCAATGACAGACGGGGCATACTCAGACAAGATGTCACTTTACAAAAAGCATAAACTGAATCCAACGAAGGAAATGTGTTAAAAAACACACACACACAAGCATTCTAACTTCACCGCCGTACTTCAGTCTAAAATGGATTTACAAACAATCCAAACATGAAAAAAAACGGAAGCCACCATTTTCCTTTCAAACGGAACCACTCATCGCGCTTATTTCCACGTTGGTGAAGAGTCCAGCGTGTCCACTCCATTCATGCATAACGGGACTGCAATGAAAGAAATAACACCTCGCAGAATTAGGGTCGGACTAGCATTCCTCCGAGGCTGAGTTTCAGATCATTATTGCTGTTGACACCATGCAGCTGTTGCCGAGTTTGATTTTTTTTGTGCTTGGCACAGAAGTCTTTAGCGGGAACAGGAAGGTAAGCCTTGTTTAAGCCATGATCTTACATCAGCTGACAGGTGGGTTCGAGGGAGCTCTCTGGGGCTCTGGCCTCTTGAGTGATTTTGCCACTCTAAACTCAATTACATAGGGGCTTCGTGCTCGCATTGGGATCAGAGAGTGGCACTAGTCTTAGAAGGGGCGGGGTCGGTGGAGCACCAGCTGTTTCTGTCTACACTTCCCTCAGGCTTGGAGTGGATGTATCCGTCTTCCCTCAGTCTCACACGCTTTAATCGCATTGCCAATTTAAATATGTAATTGCTGTGCAACCTCTAGATTCTCAAGTTTTGCTGTTCCACGCTTTAATGGTTAATTCAGTCGAGAGATTTTTTTTGCATTTTGGGACGTGTCCTGATTTTCTAACAGGATAAGCAAGGCTACAAGTCTCAGCGGGCAAAGCAAAAACCGGAACTGGACAAGCTGTGCTCGCGCATTCACCTCACCTTTGAGACGAAAGAGTACCGCTAAAGCGCTCGGACTTCTTATAGGGATCACGGAGCGCTATAAATAAATGCAACTTACAAGACAAGCCCAGTACATGTACACCCATGAGCGGACACGTCCTGCTGAGGAGGGGCCTTCGCTTTTCTATTGAGGAGACAAATGGTGGTTTAGGTAACACAGATCGCTTACCTGTAGCCTGCCACCCTCTGCTCATGCTTCTGCCGTCCGACAAGTGGCCCTCTGAATAGTACCAAGCCTCACTCAGGAAAGTAGAGTTCCAGTTTTTGACTCTCATTTGACAACCTAATGCCTCGCAGCACTTGTGAACATGTTTTACTCCCATGGAGCTGGCACACCTGATAACAACGATTTGCAAAAGAAAAGCTTAGAAGCGGGTGGCAACCGCTGCCTAAACCCCAACTCCGGACTCGAAGCTACTTCCTCAACCACCCCCTTCCAGGGCGAATTCATGGCTTAATTTAAGCTCAACTTGCGAACAGTCCCAGCTTTTCGATGCCTGACTGAGAGATGGGATTAATTTTACGATTCCTTATGGTATAGTGGGTTGTAATGTACGCAGGCTGGGGTGGGCAGGGCTTTATTCTGTTCTTGCTCCACGCGCACCATAGTGGATGCACTGGAAGCTGGGGCCCATCCCATCATTACGGGACTGGGGCGTGGAGGTAATGTCATCCTACAGACACTGCTTGTTCGGCCTGATTCCATTAGTGTTTTACACTTCGCTCATCAGCATGTGCTAAATGTATGCGTGGCAAGCAAACAGTGTTAGCCGCCATCTCGTGTCAATTTTAAAGCAGTCCATCACTGCTTCCATTGCGCCCCGTAAATCTCCTCAGTGTCTGTTGGACTGGGATCTCTGATCTTGTGTCTGCCACTCACGCCCCCCCTCCTTGAAGAGCAACATGTAACGTCTGTCCAGGGAGGGACGGAGAGATGGTCGATCGTGTAACACATCTGCCCAGCCCTTGTTTGTAGGTGTTATTTCGTGACGCACAAAGTCTCTAGGTTTAATAGTGCACTCAGTAGGGCCGCTCTGTCCTGCATAAGGGTTTCTAGATTTGGTGACTTCCCTTTTTTTTGCTCCATAGCTTCATGTGTGTTTTTTTGTGCATTCACTGCCTTCTGGACAGGATGTGGTGTTATGACCAGAGATGCCGACTTCACAAAAAGGGAACCGGGTTTGAATCTCGTGTCGGCTGAATATCCTGTGAGCTGGGGCAAATCACTTAATCTCCCTGTGCCTTTTGTAATGTAACTGGTGGCTATGTAAAGAGTTCCAATACCGTCTGGTATATAAAAACTGTAAAAGAAAAATTAAAACAAACATTGGCATAGCCAATAGGTCTCGCCTTTGGGACCTTATAAGTATTTATTTATGCAGCACAATATCCTTGGTGCAAAAACATCAACTATTGCAGGGCAAAACACTTATAAGGTCCCAAAGGCGAGGTCTATTAGCGATGCCAATGCTTGTTAGAACATTTTCTGATCAAGAGCAGATTCTGCCAGGAAGAAGAGCTGGAGAAGCTGTAGGAGGTGAACTGCTACCCTGCTTTTTGCTGTGTTGTGCTGGCCTACTGCTTACTGCTTCTGTCTTGGGCAGTGGATGGACTGAAATTACCTTTCTTATCCTGCTTATCAAGGTTCTCCAAGGGCTTGTGTGTGCTTGCCTCTTGTTGGACATCTCAGGGCCATCAAAGAATTCTTCTGCACCACTGGACTATTCTGTTGGGAGTCCTGATTAGCAAGTGGCACCAATTCGAGTTCCTGGACCCTTGGAAATGTGTAGCTGGAGCTTAAACACAAGAAAAGCAGCATTGACGCCGTCAGTAATGCAGGTGCCTGCACCAGAGCTAAACGCACTGCTTGTGGACTTAACAGCCCAACGCCCTGACTCAAACCGCAGCCCTGGAGTTCCCAACGCCATCAACTTTATAGACTCCCAAACCGGAATTGAGGCCGCTGCCTGCACCAGAGCTGAGGGCCCCGCTGTGGTGTGCATGACACACCACCCTGACTCGCACCACAGCCCCGACCTCTTCAATGCGAGTGCTTCGCATAGCCGCCCGTCGATGCCAGCGTCTCCATCACAACATTGTGGAGCCAAAATCTGACACGGGTGACGTCCCAAACTAATCGACACCACACCGTCATATGGAACCGATGCCTCACTGCCAATGCTGCATCACTTCCCCTGCACAGCAAGGACTCTGCGCCTCGCCTCCTCTGTGGTAGTAAGGAAACGACATTGCCTCGGCCCATCAACGCCTCACCTCCGTGACGCCATGCAATGTCTTTTGACTTCATAATTTCCCAAGTTACTGTTACTTGGCGGTCCGTGTGACTCCGTGCCCGACCTGCACACTTCGCGGTTGGCTCCGTACTGTGGATTCATACCTGTTACAATGTCGAGATAGCCCCGGTTGGAGCTATAGTCTTCTAAGAGATATATATTTACACTAATTCTTCCTAAAAGGGAATTCTTGAGTTATGTATGTTGGAGTTTTGTCATTTTGGTCTTGTTTGGTTTGGATAAAGATTGGTTATTTTTCTAAACTTGTGTGGTGTCCATTTGTAGTGTTTTCCCTGTGTTACTGTGTATGATTGTACAAATGCTTTAAATATTGCCTCTGAGATAACCCTGACTGCTCGTGCCAAGCTACCAAGTGGGTGAGCAGGGGTTATCTTGGATGTGTAGATCTAGTTACCCTGACTCGAAGGAAGGGTCCCTACTTGAACAGAGTGCATACCACTGCCAACTAGAGATCCCCATTTCTAACAAGCACTTGCCTTTTTTGGGTCAGGGTTTTTGTGATTGGGCTTTATGAAGGGCCAAACCACTAGATCTCCAGGACCAGGTGTACAACAACCCTGACACAACTTCTTTTGACTAGTGATGCCTCAACGTATCCGACGTTTTGGGCAACTGCGCTCATAGCGTGAATTTCAACCATCAGTTGGGCCCCAGGAAGGACAGCAACATCCCCATCGGGTGGGCACACTAAAGCAAAGGTTCTACTCCCACTGACAGGTTTCCCTTCATGCCAGGCCTGCTTCAGAAGAACTTCATGAACCCCTCATGAAGGGAAGAGAGGTACTGTACCCTAGTCATGCTGGAATAGTGCATGTCTATTTAGAGGGGGCTAAACCTGTAATCCTAAAAGAGCAATACTGCCAAATCTAGCCCCAATAGTCTAACTGAGACACCACTCAGAGACCAGAGGCCATGAGCATTACCACTGAATACCATGATTGCCACGGGGACTGTTCCCATTAGCAACCCTTACTGAAAGCCCTCTGCTAAGTACAGTATATTATGAACGTAGTGGCTGACCCTTGACTTATTGATGGTAACTTGACTCATAATTTGTGCTGAGTCTCTAATCCCACACCACCCTCATGAGTGAGCCTTGGACCGCTCAACTTCACAACCCTAAGGGTCAGGGGTCAAAGAGGTGTCAGCAGTTTTGCGCTCAGCAGTAAGGTTGAGGCCCAGGACACTAGTGGTAGAATGCTCCAATTGTTATAGTCAGAGTGCAGTAACCCCTGACTGGCTTGGGACATCTAAAAAAGTTAGCAGCCTTAACAGCATATGATGCTCTACCCTAATGAAGATGGAGGATGTCTACTTAGTGGGCAACCACCCTGGACCTCCTCTAATACTGCAGATTCTAACCATGTCAGCACTTTTTTTGGGGGTAGTCATATCTGTAAAAAAAAAAATTTGTACACCGCTCTGAAGAAAGATATTTTCATTTACAGTAATTGGCACCTCTTTCTAGGCACTATACCCTGAGAAACAGGATGTATTTCTGAATAACTTATTAAAAGCAACAGGAATTCTCACACAACGCATAAAATAATGTGAAGAAATAGCAATCTTTGAAAGGAAAGTTAGTGTTTCTCTGCACAGCAATCCCTTATGATAATAGGGAATCCCTTTACAATGGTTTCTTCCAAATAGTTTGGTTGTATCTTTTTATAAACCATACAATTAATGTGGCCCATGCATTTGTTGCTATGACATTTACTACTCTACCCAGCATTCACATGTAAGACAAACAGAACAAAGAAAGTAATTAGGGAAAGATTTGGAAAAATACTGCTAAACGCAATGTCAATGCTTTCTGATAGATTTCCCAAACAGGAGTCTATCTTTCACACTTTATAAATCAAAATCAAAATAATTGAGACGTGGTGTAAAGGGTGCTCATGTAAAGCGCTCCAAAACCTTCGGGTCGAGTTTGCGCTACATAAAAACTGCAAAAAAAGAAAATAAAATAGGTCTGCTCAAAACATAGTTAATCGTAAACAAATGATTAGTTTCTTGTCAGCATCCAAGATTCACAGGATGTACTTCGTGCTCCCAAATCACATCAACTGGCCCTAAGTAGCCCTTAGAACACAATATGCCCTCTGACAATCGGCGCCGCTCGTGTTCCTCTACAAATTTGCTTCAGTGGAACTTTAGTGCATCAGCCCTCCATCGCTAGCCTGATTGGTGCGACAGTACAGGGGCCAGCCTCTTCCATGACACGGAAGGAGTTTATTAAACGCGAGCTCCACTTGCTCCTGTCTGAACTTTAGTTAAATGTTCGCTTATCCAAGACCAAGGCGTGGATTTTGTCTATCTATATTAGTCATATTACGGCATTTTAAACATGCTCGTGTTGTCAAACTTGAGAGGATGTGGCGATAAATCCCCAGCTTGTGACTTTGGCACTGGTGAACCCGGTTCGAGTCCGGGCGTCGGCTCAACATCCTGTGATTCTGGGTAAACCAGTTAGTCTCCCCGTTTGTGACCCTGTGCAATGTAACTGGTGCTCAAAAGGCGCTCCGATATGTTCCGGTCGAATTCTAAATCTGTGGGAAAAAACTACGGGGCAGATTTACAAGCCCCTTGCGTCACTTTTCCCATGTTAAAAGTGACGCAAAAGTGGCGCAAGGGGCTTGTAAATCTGCCCCGTAGTTTTTCTGCCCCTGCGTGGTTAAACATACCGTGTAATGTGTTACAATGTCTTTATATGCCATTGACTACAGATTTGTGGAAAATCTCTCTAATTCTGAGAAGATTACTATACTTGCTCGATCGAAGAAGAATCAATAGGGGATGTTAAGCAGAGCGTGCAGAGAAAGTTAATAATCATTTCGAAATATATAATTTCCCATACAAAAATAGAAGAGAACATCAACAAACTTTGCAGGTGCTTATACAATAGGTGTGTGGTGACAGGAGACTGGGAACAGAAATCCATGTAGTGCTTGGCAGCCTGTTATAGACACTCAGCACGTTGTGAGCGCAGATTAAAGGACTCAGATGTACTTGAGATAATCCCTACAGAGGCTAATTGAAGTAATCAGTAGAGGTGAAAGTGATGATTCAACGGAGGGGCATAAACGAGATGAAAGGCAACAAACATTGACAAGATAACTCAACAATGAACTGGAAAGAACAAAGGAAGGTCACTTTCCTGATTCCTAACAAAATGAAGGCTGTGGTGTCATCTAAAGAAGCTCCTCATTTGTAAAACAATAAGTGCCCGGTGATATGGAGGGTCGGCCTGCCAAACACCAGGGCTGGTGATGCCGCTTTCATCAACACCATCCTCTCACCCCCTCTCTCTTTATCTCACTCCTGCAGGCTCTTTTCATCACTGATTACTCCCTTTGGCACTGTTTTTCTGTCTTTCTCTTCCTCCTTATTTCCCCTTTGAGTCTTTGTTTCTCTCTGGGTCTGGATCAAAGTTTATTGATAATAAAATTAGTGCCGAGCTCCCAAAAATGAGTGCCATTAGGTCACCCTGCAGCCACCTCCTGAAATTACGCACTTATCTAAAGAAGGAATGAAGAAAAGACTGAGTGACCGCATAAATCAGTTTGTATATCAACAATCCAGTGGGTTCAATGTTTTGTGTACGGCATTTTGTCATATCTGTGCATTTGAAATAAAGGAACACACAGCAACAGAAGAAAATACTCACAGACCCTCCTTATGAGTGGCCCCTAATTCACTTTGGGGCTTGTAACCTCTAGTACATGGGGGGGTCTACAATTTGCAATTTTTATGGTAATAGTGAGTTATATTTCACTTACAAATCATGTGGATCCCAATATACGGGGCAACATAAAGTCATTATAAAAGCAGTTCAGGGGTTGGGAATGGGAGGAGCCAAGGGAAAGTGGAAGAAGGTAATGAACAAAAGTATTCAGTGTGATTCACGTTACATAATTCAGTTCTCTATTCAGCATCAGATGAGATGACACCTTTCAACCTGCTCTATTTCCCAGTAGTTCTGTCATGTGGCCATTGTTGTTTTTCACTAACTTAGCACGAGCAAGTTGCAGCTTGCCTGCTGCTTTGCACAAGTTACTACATGTCTTTATTTTTTGCAATATTTTCAAAGACTGCTTTCACATGAGAACTCATCGCTGTGTTTGCTCTTTGTATGTTCCTGGCATTTTGACTGAACATTATGTGCAAGGTCGAACAACAATGCCCCTTCTTATTTTGTTCTGGCCAGTCCTTAGCCCTTAGACAAAAAATACAGATGCATCTGTTGTTTGGACTGCGTACTTGGGTTTTTAGTGGGGTGCACGGATAACTAACAGACACTTGGAGAGGGACCTTTTCAGGGAGATGAGTGCCCATGATGTAGATCTACCATCTATAGGCTAAGGTATGGGGTCTGCTGACAAAGCCCAGAGATCTTCTATTATATAACAATACTTCTTCTTAGCAAGGTTAGGCACTATAGTCCTTTCTCCATTGTCTTTTTATGATAACATCTCCCTTTATGATTTATGGACTGACTGCTATGCTGATAATATTTGTATTATGCATTTTCCTGCTTATTGTGGCATGTATACTGCATGGTAGGGCATCTTAGTTAAAATAAATATTTTAAACTGTTTTGTGTCTTCGTCAGATCTTATTGAGGATGAGTAGAAGAGAGTGAGCAAAAAGGAGTGTCTTAATACCGCGATTCCTGAGAGAACTGGGAGTGTTGTGTTCTGGGTATCTAATCATTTGTTTCTCTGGGAGTGAGTAGGAGAGCAAGTGTGACACTATAGCTAGTCGGTCCTGGGTTTGTGGGTAATAAGGTGGTGGGAAGACTCACTCCCTATACACCAAGGTCCCATTTCCTGCGCATAGTTCTGAATACAGAACTATGTGCAGGAAATGGGACCTGGGTTTGTGGGTATTAAGGTGGTGGGAAGACTCAGTCCCTATACACCAAGATCCCATTTCCTGTGCACAGTTCGGTATTTGTGCAGAATCCCTGCAACAGTTCCTGCTGGTAGAACAAGCTTTAGCAAGGCCCGTAGCTATGATAGAGCAATTGGCTTTGCCAATGTGTTCTAGCCATGTTGCACTCCAGTGTTGCTGCTGTTCACCATGGCTCGAAGTTAGTGGCATAGAGAAGAGTGGTGTGATTGGAGTGGATTGTTATAGAGTGGAGTGGTGTAGAGTGGCGTGGAGTGGCGTAGAGTGAAGTAAGGGGATGTGGAGTAGCATAGATAGGAGTGGAGTGTTGTGGAGTGTCATAGGGAAAAGTGTCTTGGGGTAGAGTGCAGTAGAGTGTAGTGTAATGAAATAGAGTGGAGTGGAGGGGAATAGAGAGGAGTAGAGTGCTTTAGGGTAGGGTGGAATAGAGTGTCGTAGAATAGGTGGTATTGAGTGGCGTAAAGTGGAGTGGTGTTGAGTGGAGTGGTGTTGAGTGGAGTAGAGTAGAGAATTGTGCCATAGAGTAGATTGGAGTGTGGTGTCTTCGAGTAGAGAAGATTAGAGTGAAGTGGAGTGGCAGAGAGTGGAGTGGCATAGAGTGGAGTGCCCTGAAGTGTCACAGAGTGTTGGAGAGAGTTGTAGTGGGTCGTAGAGTGAAGAGGCATAGAGTGGAGGGACTTACAGTGGAGGTATGTAGAATGGAGTGGAGTAAAGTGTTGTAGAGTGGAGAAACACAGAGTGTCATAGAGTGTTGTTGAGTGAAGCGTGTTAGAGTGGAGGGTAAAAGAGTTGAGGGGCATAGAGTGGCATGAATTGATATAGAGTGGAGTGTGGTAGAGCAGAGGGGCATAGAGTGGAGGGCTGTAAAGAGGAGGAGTGTATAGTGAAGGGACATAGAGTGGATGGGCATAGAGTGGAGGGTCTTAGTGTGGAGAGATGTAGAGTGGAGGGTCATAGAGCGGAGTAAAGTGTCATAGAGTGGAGTGTCATAGGGTGTTGTAGAGTGTTGTAGGGGGTCATAGATTGGAGGACCATAGAGTATATGGGCATAGAGTGGAGGGGCGTACCGTGGAAGTTTGTAGAGTGGAGTGGAGTAAAGTGTCATCGAGTGGAGGGACAGAGAGTATTGTATAGTGGAATAGAGTTGTAGAGAGGAGTGTGTTATAGTGGCGGGCATAGAGTGGCCCAGAGTGGTGTAGAGTGGAGTATCCTAGAGTGGAGTAGAGCTGTAGAGTGAAGGGGCTTAGAGTGGAGTGGCGTAGAGTGGAGTAGTGTAGACTAGAGTTGACTGGCATAGAGTGGCATAGAGTGTGTTGAGTTTTGTAGAGTGGAGTGGCGTAGAGTGGCATAGAGTGGAATGTCTGAGAATGAAGTGTCATAGAGTGGATTGGCATTCTATGGCATAAAGTAGAGTAGAGTGTCATAGAGTGGAGTGACATAGAGTGGAGGGCCGTAAAGTGGAGTGTTTATAGTGACATTGCGTAGAGTGAAGTAAATTGTCATAGAGAGGAGTAGATTGGAGTGGCATAGAGAGGAGTATCATACAGTGGAGTAGAGTGGAGTGGCATAGTGTAGAGTGGAGTAAAGTGCCACAGAATGGAATGGTGTAGTATGGAGAGTGGTAGAGTGGAGTAAAGTGGTGTGGAATGTAGTAGAGCGGAGTGGTATTGAGTGGCATAAAGTGTCATAAAGTGGGGTGTCAGAGTGGCATAGAGTTTAGTGTCAAAGAGTGGAGTGTAGTAGATTGGAGGGGCGTAGACAGGAGTAGAGTGGCCTGGAGTGAAGTGGGATAGAGTGTCATAGAGTGTAATAGAGTGGCATAGAGTAGGATGCTGAGGAGTGGACTTGAGCAGAGTGGCATAAAGTGGCGTGGAGCAGAGTGGAGTGGGACAGAGAGGAAGGACATAGAGTGGAGTGTTGTAGAGTGGAGCGGAGTGGCCTAGAGTGGTGTAGAGTGGAGTGGCATAGAGAGGAGTAGAGTGTCTTAAAGTGAAGTGGTGTAGAGTGTTGCAGAACAGAGTGGTGTAAAGTGGTGCAGAGTAGATGCGTAGAGTAGACTGCCATAGAGAGTCATAAAGTGGAGTGGAGTGAGATAGAGTGGAGTGTCGTAGGGTGGAGTGTTGTAGAATGGAGTAGAGTGACCCAAGAGAGGTACAGAGTGGAGTAAAATAGAGTGGAATAGAGTATTGTAGAGTGAAGTGGAGTATAGTGGAGTAGAGTGTCATAGAGTGGAGTGTCATAGAGAGGAGTATTGTGCCATAGAGTAGTGTCATAGAGTGGAGTAGGGTGGAGTGGCATAGAGTGAAATGATGTAGAGTGGGGCAGAGAGGAGTAAGGTGGCTTAGAGTGGAGTAGAGTAGAGTAGTATAGAGTGGAGTAGCATAGAGTGGGGCAGAGTGCAGGGGCATAGAGTGGAGAAGAGTTGAGTGACATAGAGTGGAGTATGCATGGTGTGGTAGTGCATTGAGATTACAGACAAGACATTTTCAATTGGAAATTACCATTACGTTTGCACATACATACAGTTTTACAGATAAAGCTATTCAGTGCACAAATGATAAAGTGTGGAAAATGCATCACCTATTGTATTGATTTGTTTTGATCATTTTAAAATGTTAGTATCCAGCACACTTCAGAATTACAAAAAATGTGCTACCTTTGTGCTTGCCTAATTCATATATATTCTGAAATATTCGCACAGTATATATACATTTAAATGTTATTGTGAGCTAGAAAAAAGCTTTTGCTTTTACACCTCTGTATTGCCAGATGAATCCTCTCACTTTGAAGTCAGAAAGAGAAATGTAAACACCAAGTTCCCCTGGAAGAAAGAGCCTGACATTTGACATAGTTCTTTCAATGCACAGCAAATGTGACAAGAACAATATTTAAAGGCCTGGTAACAGAAAAGGGGTGCTTGGGGAAGATTTCAGTTATTAGGCTAGGCTCCACAGAAGGGAAACAGACATGTTGGACAGACTAAAATTAATACAGCCAGCAAATAGAAAGCAAGCAATTTTGAGTTACAATCCACATAGCTAATGGTAAGCAATGTGCAGAATGCATTCTTAGGTCATCTTTCAGAATGTCCCCAAAAGGATTTTAGCAAACAGACAACTGAGCTGTCTGGCAGGCTTTGACCTAAAAAGTACTTTTAAAAATCTACTAAAATTGGTAATATTAAGGTTGTAAATGCAGAGGAGCTATATGCTATGCACCTGCTGGCATAATTAGGGATAGCATATACTCATGTGGTACAATAGCTTTTCTACGAATACTGAAAAAGTCGAGTGGAGATGATTTAATACAAACTCAGCTGGCAAGTGCAAAATTCAAGGCAGGAATCAAAGTGAAAAGTGAGCAATGGAAAACAGGTGACATTGCACCACTGAATAATTTGACCTTACTAGTTTTAATAATGAAGGCGAAAGTTATTGAGTCTTTGGGAGATCAAAATAGTCAGAAAATCATTGGTAAAGTTGAGAGATTTTTGATTGTGTGTTCTGATGTATTTTGTTGTTGAGCTTTTGACATTTCTACTGAACTCTCAGTTTTGTACATCATGTCTTCAGAGATATGGACAGTAGGAAGACAAGTGGCAGTGGCAGGAGCACTGTGCAGTACCTTAGGTGTTACTTGCAGGAGCTTTTATTACTATTATTCTGCAATCTACTGAATGGTGGCACCATCCTAACAACTAGGCCTTCTAGATCTGGTTGAGTGATTTTCAGCAGAAACTAGATTGCTATGGAGGAGAGAAATCAAATAGGTCCACAGCCACCTTATTGTTAAGCAATATGTCTTTATCTTCTATGAGTTTTTGCAGTCATAAAGTCTGTGGTTATTGCGGGTTTTTTGTTGGCTAAAAACAAACCTGCAATGCATTTAAGGGGCCCTGTAAGGACGCTGGAATCCCCATGGAAGAGGGAGACTGAAATGGATATCCAGCCTTCGTTGTAAATCACAAATATATGTATCAGTGCTTTGCAGCTGCATTCACACTCACAAATGATTGATTTGATGCCAATACCAAAAAAGGGTGGAATCTATTTGGAGAGTGGAGGGTTTCCCGTGATAAAGAGCTTCTACCATGTCAATATGATATTCTGACATTAGGGCAACCAGACAGCAGTTTGGGTGTCTGCTGTATGCTCTCCCAGTAATCATTTGGATTGTGCCAGTTTAAAAAAAGTATATTTTAGTTTCACTCCCCCTAAGGTACAATGGTTGCCACAGTGACATTCAGCAGATATGAATGCAGGAATGAAGGTCTTCTGTCTCTGTCAGGTTGCCAACCATACCATACATTTGGGAAATATAAAAGTCAATTTTTTTGTATGGGGTCAGGGTGAATGGTCCTTAGGTGCTTTGTTTAGGCCTTCTGCAATGGAGTACTCTAAATAGAGTCTGTGGAAGTGCTGTGCATACACTGGTGGAGCTTTGGCTATCTGATTTATTGAAAGCCCCTGTCCTATCAGACATTTGGCAAAGAGTCACTAAGTCACAGTGATGGTCATCCTATCCTTCAAAGGCTGGATAGCCATCAGTGATTTTCCCCATCCGTGTCTCCCAAGCAAGGAGACGGTGAGCACTAAATATGGCAGGCAACATCTGCCAGGGTCTAGATGACCCTCTTAGTCTTCTTTATCGAAGTCAAAATCTGTCTGCTGGGCAAGATGAGATGCTATGGCTAAGAAGGCATCCATATGGCCAGATACGTTAAATTCATGTTCCCAATAAAGCATAGATGTTGGTCACCAAAAGCTTAGAGCAGGATAAACTTGAAATCTATAGTCCCTGAGATCACTTCCCTGGGGTCAGGTTGGTCTCAAACTGTACATTGGGAATTAGTCATTTTTTTTACCTCTTACGCCTTCAGCGTGGTGAAAGTGAAAGTTTGAACATGACTACTGCCCGAACCACTAAACGGAATTGCAGCAAATTTTAATGAAAGATAGATCTTGGTCAAGAAAGAGTGCTTTTTGTAATCTGGTGTAAATTTGTTCAGTAGTTTTGGAGTTATTAAACTTTTTTAATGTATATCTAGGGATGAAAATCCTCCGCAGATCTAACAGATCTCATGCTGAGATCGGATTGGCTGCCACCACTTCCACTAGGACATGCTGGCAGCCATTCTGGAACATGGGACTGAATCTCGAGAAAAATATTTCAAAAAACACATTGGAGCAGGGTAGGAATACCCTGACCCCTAGACCTGGTGGTGGGGTCCCACAGGAACCTCAATGGGGATCAAAAACTTTAAAAACATTTTTTAATGTCAATTCATTTGGATTTGTGGCAAAATAAAAAAATAAAAAAACAAGCCTGGTGGTCGGCTGTCACTATTTTCATGTTAAACAGAAAAGGAGAGAGTGTAGTATTTCAATATAGATGTTTACATTGTTAAGTGTGAGCATGATTTTATCTACTGCAGTATTTGCAGCCAGCCATTAAGTAATGGGTGGTCTACAAGGCCAAAATGGAAAAAGCTGCCATGAAGCCTGTCCCAGGAGGCCAGAGTCGCCCTGGAGGTGCTTCAGTGCCACATGCTCACTTTGAATAACACTGGAGTGGCAGATACCACTGAGCTACTACGGAAAACCAAAGGCAAGCTGGGCGACGACAAAAGGGGAAGCACATTGCATACTCACCCTTATTGAACAAAAAGAACACATTCCACGGTGAGCACGGTTTACAAGAGGATCGTCCCCGCCTAAGAATATTCACCCAGAACTGTACACTGCTCTAGTTGGATACTGGCAACACACGTGTTACCAAGAACACGTTAGTGGCTGCGCCAGCCGTTGAGAGACAGGCCATATGCCCATGCTGCACTTTAAGAGAGCACAATGGCTGGCTTCCCTCTGCACCAACCTTTCCTAGTGATAAGCACTGATGAATGTGCCACTGAAGGAAGGACATCGCTGTCGGAATGCGAGTAACTAACATCCATGCGTGGTAGGACTGTGCACTACATTGCCTCTAGGCGCTAGAGCCCGCGTTTAAAAGCTGCTAACCCGGTACTTCTTGCTAATCCTTCCCATTTGGGGTGAAAGAGTGCCCACGAGCATGCAGCACACACAGCAAGAGAGAGGCGGGGGTTGAGTGTGCTTGAAATATGGCAAGCGGTCGGAACTCTCTGCCCTCTCGCATTGGGTCAACATTGATTTTTTATTGTTTTTAGTTCGAGCCTAGGCAGCACGCATGCGTTGTCTGCAAGACCTGCTGTAGACAAAAAATTACTTTGGTCCCGCCTGCTGCTTGCCAAATGTTCATGTCAGTGTTGTTCATTTTTGCTACCCCCTAACTCGTTTGGCAGCCTCTATGTCACTTACGTTCGAAGTCAAATGAGATCCGGCTAAGTACAGTTTAATTATTCATCAGTTTGTTGGCAGAACTCTTTTTTTTAATCTTGCTTTTCGCCCACCTCTGCTTCTTATTATTCCTTTCTCTACAAAGACAGTGTTTGGCTGACTGCAGGCAGAAGTGGTGGGCAAGGACACTCATGGGACCTCTTTTAGCCACATATGGTACTTCACACTGCAACATGGCTAGGAAAAAAAATATTGGCATTCATAATGCCAATAACTCCAACTCCAACAAATGCGAGACCTTTTGCATTTGTAATGCTTGTTTGTTTATGTTGGTTCTCAGGCGTTTAGATGCTGGGTGGGAGTATTGGGAGGGCTTGTATAGTGCAGCACCTACTGTCAACAAGACTCTCACAGAAGGTCAAGCCTCAGCTGAGCTGACCCAGCTTTGTGGATTTGGGCACTCTAGGCCCCTGACCATACACAGAGACTGTGGGCTTTAATTCCCAGTCCCATGAAAGACTCCCAGGAAAAAGTTGAGGTTCAAGCACTATACACCACCCTCACTCTTCAGTCACTTTAAACATGGGTATGCACTCCAGTGTGTGTCCGACTCGAGGAACTAGACAAGTAATGCTTATTGTGCAGTGTTTGTGGGGAAGGTCCATATGTATACAATGAGCAGGGAGGTGTCAAGCAAAGAGTCGAAGAGTATCAAAGAGGAAGCAAATCCGTCATGCCGAGGAAATGAAACACTTGTTTCGAATTTTAACAATTGTAAGATATTGTTGATTTTATTTAGTGGCTATGTTTCTGGAATAAGAGCGTGGAGAATCAGACTGAGCTCATGGTATACACAAAGCTGTTTACGTTATAGCATGCAGCCCATGTGTGGGACTGTCCTAGGATTGGATGGGCAAAGAGGAGTTTCAGCCGGCTATGGTGAAAGTTTGAAAGACAAGGGGTGGACACAACACAACACAACACGCGATGAAGTCCATATGAGAGCATGTGCCACTGATTGATTTCAAGAATACTCTAATGCTGTCAACAGCACTCATCCATTGTGTCTCTATAGTGAATTACACTTTTGATTTTCAGAATGTATTCCATTCTATACAGTGGTCAAAGTAGGGAAAAAGTCGGGGAACTGTGGGCGGAGAATCAGAGGGCGGGTATAACCTGAGGATTGGGTCAGTGGGTGGAGTCAGAGGTGTGGCAGAAAGAGCAAAAGATTCCAATTTTTAGTATCTGTTTGTCATTTCACTGACCGGTTATAGCTTATTACGTTATTTAATTCAATCAATGGATACACGTTTATTTAAGGTTTAATATGAGTTATTGAAATTAAAATACAGTCACAAATTGGGATACATTTCTAATCACAGAATGTCCCAAATATGTTTAAAAGTGAAATCATAAGCCATTTGTCTCCGAGCCATGGAGTTTCTGTCATCTTCACTTCTCCTCCCTTTTTCCACAAGAGCAGTTCAAACATTAATGCCAAAATATCCTAGTTTGCAAATGTTTTCCACATAATTAGGGCTCTGCCATATTTGCCACAAATGACATCATCTGCTGCATAATCTGACTATTTTAACTTTTAAGTTACTAAAAAATGTGACCGGTGCTGCTGTGAAGTGGACGACCATTTGCAAAGGTTGACTGATCACCTTTCTCACTGCAGCATTTGTATAGTACCCTGGTACTAATAAGGCAAAATCTATGCAGACTGTTAGCAAGTACAAAATTGTAAACTAGATAAAGTATTAGAAAATGTACCGCATTACCCTGCAGCCTTTTTTTTGCTGCATAACTTAGTCAACACTGCAGCATAATTTTGTCCTCCATTGCTGCATAATTCCAGTGGCCCAGAGCAGGCAGCACATGTTAAAAGTGCTTGTGTATGAAGCAGAGAGACTGCAATTCCTGCATTATCGATCCCTGGAGAGTTGCAGCTACTTCTCCTGAAGCACGGCCAATGGGTGAGGCAGACTGGCGTCAAATGCAGGGCAGGGTTTTGCGCTGGTGGTGCCCTGTGCGACAATGTTTGTTGGTGCCCCCAATCACCACCTCTGTCAGGGATTCCCTCACTACCACCCTTTAACAGTGCCCCTCAAGTTTCCATAACCACACTCTCTCTCAGAAGTATTTAATTTGACTTACAGTGCCACTGATACTAGCGTAGGGTGTCAGAGCAATTTGCATCACACATATTACACAGAGACAATCAATCATACGTGTGTATTTCACTGTCTAGAACATGTTACATAAGACAAGCTACTACAAGGTGTAGGAGTCACATTACAACCATATAAGTAGGCAGTATAGTTTAATAGTGATTGGTCTGGAGAAACACAAACTCAGAATTTAAAACATAATACCATGGTTGAAGATTCTCTTTAATAATCAGAATTGATTTGATTTCTATCCAAATGAACCCTTTTTGCAACATTAGGATAATCAAAGGCTGGGGAAAAAACCCATAACTCTCTAATTTATATCTTGCAGTTTACATGCAGCTCTTAGACGACAGTTAATAGCTCATTATTCTATGTTAACATTTTAACTTATCAACTGCAAGTAACAAAAGGATCTCTCTGACAAAAGCAGTAACCCACTGACCTACTTACATTATGTGCACTTTGTGATCTGCATGATACATGTTCTTTGCAGCAGGCACATTAAACCTCTTCGCTTCCTTCCCATGAGTTCAAACTTCCACTAAACAAAACACCATCTCTCTCTATGAAGAACATTAATTACCAGAGTTATCATGACATTTTTATTGTTGCTGATAATTGCTGGAAGCCAGGAAGGCCGCAGCAAGTGCCTTTAAAACCATAATATACATGTAAAAGTGACACCCCCCCGAAGTAAGCGCCCGGTGCGATTGCACCGCCCTAGAGCCGGCCTACTCAAGGGTCCTGTGACCTCAGTGACCGAGTCACTTTCACTCTATAGTGTGCTGCTTCATAGGCCTACCTGCAAGAATGGAGATGAACTTCAGAATGAATTGTGGCAGACAGGCCTTCAAAGCTAACCCACACTTGACACCGCTAGGGTCCACCTTCTGGTGCTAAGATACCAGGGCTTTTAAGATCTTGCCGGGCCTTCTAAGGTCTAGCATGGGAATGTGCTCCCTCAGGAGAGTGGTATGGTGGACTAGTCATGAAGGCTGAACATGGTACCCCAGTTCCAAATTCAGAGACTTTGTCCATAGTGCCACATCCTCTACCCTACTGAACACCATACTGCTCCACTGAGAGATACTCACACTGCCTTCAATTACAACCAAATTGCGCCCCGCTATAAACACGATCCCGATTTTTGGAGCAAAGTTCTGGAGCCAGTTTATAGACACGCTCTAACATCTACAAAACTACCAGATTCTTGGAGGGGATCAATTGTAAGCCCGATATATAAACAAGGAGGGCGCGACAACCCAAACAACTATCGGTTGATCGCCCTGATAAATGTAGAGACCACATATTACGCAGGGATCCTTCTGGAAGAATTAACAAGTTGGGCAGCTGAAAACAACATCATCCCCATAACACAGACTGGATTTCAAAAAGGCCAAGGAACGACAACGAACATCATGGCCCTGTCCATACTTATGGATGCCGCAAGAGAGAATAAATACGCATTGTATCTCTGCTTCATAGACTATGCAGCAGCATTCGATCATGTGGACCGCAATACACTCTGGGTCAAACTGGCAAGATGGGGGATTCCTTCCCCACTCCTGAATCAAATCAGATACCTGTACACAGATACGTGGATTAGGATAAAACTGGGAGAAGGCTCTCGATTATCCAGAAGAATCCCAACAAATAATGGCCTCAATCAAGGATGTGTCCTCTCACCAGTGTTGTTTAACCTCTTTATGGCTGATTTGCCTAAAGAATTGGAAAGATGTTCATCTCACGGTCCATCGCTAGGAGGAAAAACCTTGACAAACTTGCTCTATGCCGATGATTTAGTCCTACTCAGTCGCACTCCTATTGGGCTACAACGCCTTTTGGATACAACTAATAAATTCTCAAAAAAGAACATCTTAAAAATAAATTATACAAAAACTAAGATCATGGCAGTCAACTACCATAAAAAGTCAAAGCCAAGGTGGTACCTTGATGGGCAAAGAATACAGCAAGCAACTTCCTATAAGTACCTGGGTATCCTCCTGGACCACAACAACTCATACAAACCACAGCTGGAGACCTTAAGGAGAAAAGGCATGACGACCTGTTTGGCACTTAAACCTTTAAAGAATCTGCTGCCAGACCTCTCTCTGGAGCCTTTCCTAAAAGTATTGAGATCTAAACTCCAACCTACAATCACATATGGGAGTGAACAAATGAGAGGAAGAGACGCCATGACGTTAAACAATATAATAACAACTTCATATCGTTCAATATTCCAACTTCCTAGATATGTCTCTCCAGCCCAACTTCGACTAGAATTTGGTGTACAAAACCAAATAGTGGAGAGAATGGGAGCCTTTGTAAAAACCTGGCATAAAATCAGACTAGCGGAAAAAGGCACTTTAAACAACCTTTTATGGACAGAGATAACACGAACCAGCAAATCTCCAACTAACAAATACCTCAAAGACTCAATTGGGAAACTAGGTTTAGAGAACCTATGGAATACTTCAGCGACTCACACTGTTTTTAAAAAGCTAGCAACAAAAGCGACAAGAAGCATCTCCCTCGCATTAGACAAGGAAGCACTATCAAGACGAGCTCACGGATGGACAGTTCTTAACAATTATAAAAACGGCAAACCCCAAACCTACCTAAATCTAGGAATAAAGATTCATACAAAACAAAAATTCCTGAAGTTAAGACTGGGGGTTGGGCCTATAAAAGCTCTGTTACCGCCATGGAAAAGAAGAGGACCAGATTATAAATGTAGATTATGTGGACTGGGCGAAGAGAACATTATCCACATTATCTGCATATGTGACAAATTGAAAGACATAAGGGTATCACTACTAAAGCCTTTTTTTAAGCAGTGCGGCGTGAGGTCCTGCAGACAGGCAGTACTTCTATGTTTCAATCCGACCGTCACTCAACTAAATTGCCGCCTTACAAAATTCTTGGACTTTACAGAGAAAAGATTAAATATTAAAAAAAAAAAAAAAAGGCATCTCTGCTAAACAGATAAATTTATCGGCAACTTGTATAAAATTTCAGACATCGAAAATAATACATGGTCCAAGAAATGAACACCAGGGTTAGATTCCCAAATGGTTCAGGGAAGTAGAGACTACCCCTTTGATGATGGACAATTTTCTCTTACTCGCACATTTTAAGAATTTTAACCTTATCTTTTTTGTATTGTATAGTGTCCTCCGGTTTTTTTAGAACATTGTTTTTTACATTGTACATAATATGAATCAATATGTAACTGTCCTTTCTTTGTATGATCAATATATGCAATGATTTTAATTAATTTATGCATAATAAATTTACTTACTTACTTACTTACTTACCTGGATGCGAATCAATTCACTAGACAAGAGTAATATATTACCTAAAAAAAAATATTTAACAACATCCCGGAAAAAGCAAACACTCATAAGGAATGCAAGATTAAGTAAAGCATGTGAAATGTAAGCAGGAACAACATGGATACCTTAACGCTTTATACTCATTATTCAGAAATCAGTAAGTGCTTTTGCCTGAAACGTTAGGGACATCACTACAGGGCACAGAAGGGATCTGTTTCAATGCCCATTGCTTATATCCTTACAAAACATGAGAAATATGTTTTAAAAGAGCACATCTGTGAACAAACAGCTACTGTAAACATTTTGTTTTCCAATTCACCCATCAAGCAGGTATTTCAGTACCTCCAGGAATAGTGCACTTTCCCACTCGATGAAAACAGGGTTGTTCAAAGAAAGACGAGAAAACAAAAGTAGCGATTTACTGGCAAACACTGGAAAGTGGCGGTAATGTGTTTGGGTGTGAATAAAATCAATCTGGCCACTTTGCGACCACTCTGTTTTGCTTTATTTAGTTATTTATTTATTTGTCATATTTTTCATATTTTATTTGTCTCCATCCTGAGGAATTGAAAAATGTCAGAAAAAGATGACATTTCCAGCAAAAATACCCATTTCTTGAAGTCAACATTTTCAGTAAATGAGGAGACACTAGGCACAAAGAGAGGGAATAAGATGAAGGAGGAGAGGGGGCAGCAGGCATTGGCAGGAGAAGTGGACACTGTCCTTGTCTTCTCTGGGCAAGAAGAGAAAGACAGAGTCCTTTTCCTTCTCTGTCCACCGCGCTTGTCCCGAACGGCTACAAATGCCAAACCGTATCTATAGGCCTTGGCAATTTCTGCAGTCCTGGGACGCATGTTTAAAATAAAAAAGTAGGGTAACAGAATCTATTAACTGAAAGAAGTTGGGGCACGCTGTGCCCTGCCGATCCTGCCCACTTCAACCACTGAGTCCATGTCTAATCTTTACAGTGATGTATATTATATTTTTAAATATTTACTTCAGTGTGTGTGCGCGTGTGTGTATTTGTGTGTGTCTGTTTCATGTTTTGGTACTTTTATTGCACAAAACATATTGGTGTCAAAATCCATATTTGACAGGGACCTTTGACATATGTGAGCAAAAAACAGGGAGTAACTCCACTAGCCAAGAGACAGGGTAACACTGGTAAGTTTTAAACAAAGGGATTTCTCTTGCATGTACACCCAAATCAATTTGTGACCAAATATGCAATTCTCCACACTTATCACCCAATATATAAAATTATCTCACCCCTACAGGTATATCCACACAAAAAGTGTCACACCTCTGGACCCAAAAAGCAACTATATATTACACAATGATAGAGAGCTCAAATAACACAGTCGGTTTTTATTAAACACAAATTAAAAATAATAGCAAAGTCATTCTTTACATAAGTTTACATATACAAAACATTAAAAACATCATGAGAGACAAGACAAAGTTGCGAAATATTTCAATTCATCAAGTAAAGGTTACTCCCAATAGGAATCTAATATATAGACACCACCAATCTATTTACTAATTAGTTATATTATATATGAGGCTGTTCCTGGATGTAACCTGTTGTGAAAAATAAAGGCGTTGACGCGTTTCGGTGGTAATTTAATATTGGTGTACCACCTTCCTCAGGACATGTGTAATGCTTGTCTCTCGTGCAACAATTAAAAATTTAACTACACCGCTCAATGTGTTTTGAAAAGGGGATGATGGTTTTATGACCAATCCTTCCATAATCTTTAAAACATTTATATGGTCTGTTTCAGATCCACCGTGTTTCCACCGGATCGATAAATATGGTCCTATATTGGTTTGTGTATACACGTGTATAGAACTGGAGATCAGACCTTCAAACACAAATAGATGCACCGAATATGCAATCTCCGATGTGAAATTCCACACCAAAGGTACATGGGATTCGCCTTAAGTTTTGGTGAAATTGGATTGCCGCGTGTGTATCAGTCATCTCCTGGGTTTACGTCTAATTGCTGGAACCAACTTCCTTACTTCAGTGTGTGTGCATGTGTGTGTATTTGTGTGTGTCTGTTTCATGTTTTGGTACTTTTATTGCACAAAACATATTGCTGTCAAAATCCATATTTGACAGGGACCTTTGACATATGCACAGCTTCACCTTTGTCCATTGTTTATCAATATTCTATTGCTGGAAAGTAAACAAAATGTGGACATTTGAATTTCAGTCACTGTTGATTGTTGGTTATCGTGATGAGAAGAGATTCAACCATTTCTTGCTTATATGGACAGAATGTGTTTGTGTGTGTTTTTTAACACAGCATAATGTGTTTTTCAAAAATTCTCTTGAACATGTCCCTGCTTAAAAGAAACAATTTCTAGCTAACTACCCAAATAGAAGCGTAATTTAAAAAATACTGTATGAGTAAGATGCAACCTCTAATTGTCACGAGCACTTGCGTGCATAAAGTCTTTGGGTTGCACCTGCAATCATTGCTTACAGTGCTGATACAACTGTTCCCAATTGTTTCTACAATTATTGTTTTCTTTTTCAAATATATGATGCCTTGAGCAAGTTTGTTTTAAAACCAACTACGAGTCTCCCTATTTCATTTTCATTGTAATGTCTTGTACATACTTGTTAATTAGCTCTCTCAATAATACCGGTTGAGACATTGTTTTTGTTCTACACTTCCTTACCCAGATCTCAACCTGGTCTATGGATTTTACTCCTGTTGTTCTTCACTATACTGGGTGGGGAAAGGGCACCCAGGAAGACTTGGACGGCCCCGGGAGATGGGGTCTCTTTGGGACCAAAATCGGCCCAGGAAGGCTCTTTTCCTAATTTTACATTCAGCGGAAAAAAAGAGGAATGACATGTGTTGACACTATTAACAAGTGGCTTACATTCAGCTCCCATATTTTGCTGGTGGTAATGGTGAATAGTTTTAGCTGTCATATAGTTTTACTAGATGCAGTAAAATTGCATCACAGAAGTGAGCTTTCTCCTAAACTGTAATGCACCCAAGCAAAAATGTGAGTATTTTTTAAATGTATTTTATTTTCTAAACAGCAATTATGATACATGTATCACATTAAACACTGTGGTATAAAACAACAACATGAGCACAGCATTACTATCAATTTAGTATGCTTCATAACAGATGCTACCAATAGTATTAAAAAACAGGTGACCCATATCTCCACGGAACATACCCTAGGAATGTGGTTGTTCCGAATATTCCATTACCCTGTGTTCCCATCACAATACGGCTCCATGAGAGTGGGATGGTGAAGGACAGGTTCTCTCACCTATCATCTCTCTTGTCTTCCTACAGGGAAGTTCATAATTGACCCAAGATATTCCCTTGGGCTGGGACAATCGAGCTGTAGAGTGGCAGAGATCTTGATGTCTGAGCTATACCTTGTTGCATCAGGGCAACTCACCTATTAGCTATCGATAATAATATAGTGGTCATGTTACACTGTTCCTACTAATCAAGTAGGACTGTATATTTAGAACAACAAAACTTCATAATGTATAGACTTAGTCTTCTTATATAATATAATGGTCCATGTGGCGAGTTCACAGTACTGCATCTAAACTCCCAAATCTACAGACTTATGGATGTTGTCAGTAACCTAGAACATGTCTCTCAGATTCCCAAGGAAACCGTGTAAACACATCTAACCCTTTCTTTTGTCACTCTTGCATGCCCAAAGAGTTCACAAAATAAGATACAAAATTGCATTTTCAAACGTTTATTGAAAAGCTCTAATCCTTGCTTATAAAACATGAACTGTGGTTGTAAGAGATGCGACACATTATTGTAATACATGGCTGAGATATATCCGGGATATTTTTGAAACCTTGGACCTTTCTTACCTTACGCCTGTACCCTGTAGCATAACTAAAGCTGACAAATTAGAGGTGAAAGCAATATTCCTTGAGAACTTGAAGGATTCAGGACTAAAAATTGAGCTAGTAAAACCCTCAGGTTTGAATTACTATGGATCTTAAGCCACAGGTGAATCCCCCATGTATCTAACCTTAGATCTTACACAATGGGAGCGTGCACTCCTCCTTCGTCTCAGGACAGGTTTAATATATTGGTCCTTGTTTTTCAAAAGTTTTATAGACTAAGAAGGGCACATAGCATCCTTGTGTCCATGTGACAATCAATCTGCACAATCACTTTTGCATTTTATGTTTTTCTGAAATTTAACAGTTTACCACGTAAGCACTTTCTCAAACCATTGTTAAGCACACTACAGTTTCATCAGTGTAAAGTAGCCTTGCTTCATTTACAGTTTCTAGGTTCGTTTGAAATTTGCTATCATGTTTGTGCCTTCTTGAAAGCAGCCCTTCTGGCTAGGAAAACTTTGATAGGATAATTGCCAGGAGGCCACTGTACTGTTTTACACTTCTTGAGCATGTTTACTTGTTATCAGCATGTTGTACATATTAAAATGACCAAACACGAGCTGGTATGCTTTAGAGGAGATTAACTGTTTGTTCTACTTTACGTTCAGGAAGATATATGTGCTGTACCGACTTTTAATAGTTGGCATTTCATTTAATAGAGGTGCCTCTTTCGATAACCGCGACAAAGGGGAGTACATACCGGACCCTTTTTGAGGTTTTTGCTCCCCCTTTTTCTGGCCCTGACTGGATATGATATGAGTGTTTTGGTACCTTGAATCCCTGAAAATGAAGTGCATCTTTGTACGCCCTTTTGAACCTCTCATCTGCTGAATCATTGTAATTAACTTCATAATAGTTTTAACTCAAGTGCAGTGATGAATTTGTACTGTATTTTTAATGCACTTTTACGGCCTTATCAGACTGAATGAAGATTTGAAAAATGAAATACATGTTATTAGAATAGTGAAAAATGTAAACAATTCAATCATGGTAATTGTTCATAATGTTGCTAAAGTTACTCCTATCTGTTAGTACCCTCTAAGCAAAAGAGAAAATATCAGGAGTACCCATCTGTCAGTAATGTTGGATGACCTAACCCCATACCTTGGTGCTGTATGTCAGGAAGCAAGGCTCAGTGCATTCACGGATGCACCTCTGATTGAGGGTACAGTTATTTTCCTTCAAAGGACTGCATCTTACAGCAGCGTTCCAGGATGACTCCAGAAGAAAGTGCAACTCTCATTGACTATAGCATGGACGTGGTTTGAAAAAATAAAAGGCAAACAAATCACACTGTGTCAAAAGTGCAGGACAGCATTTCAATTAGAATAAAGCAGAAGAATCATCTCCTCATGTGCGCAGAAAATAAAATAATGCCTCATGTGCTGAATTTGTGCAACCCTGTATCTAAATGTGCAAACTACAGGGCAGCAATGATTATCAGGAATAAATGCGTACAAGGGCCATTCTTGAAATAGAAAAACATGTGCAAACAACCATTAGAAAATGAAACTAAGTTAAAATGAGAACTAAAATGGAAGGAAATGCAAGCCACATAACAGTCAATTGGATGAATAGTCAGGGAATATCTGTCACATATGCCAATAGTGCCACTATCAGCGTGTCCTAAACCGAGTACTCCATGACAACCAAAATTATACCCAGAACAACTTTCCAGTAGCAGTGGAAGCTTGGACACCACCAAGCAAGGTGCAGAAGATCTGCATAAGGGATCCTATATCTTCAGCTCGAGTGATCAGTGTGTGCCTCTGATTTATGCAAAGAGCATGGTTAACAATACAATTCATCTAGAAAAACAAAGTGTATTAGTTTAAGCATGTAATTAATAGCTACAGTGGCTGTTTAGGAGCCACAGTACACTCATTTCTCTTCTACCCACTGGTCTCCTATGTCTTTTTTGAAGTATTACATGGACAGTGCTGTTGTGTCTGCCCAGGTGGTATTTGATATAGTGTATACAGTGCTTAATTTGTGCTGGTGGTTACAGGCAAGGACCACCGTCACTCATTTATGGGACGGGAATTAGTTTTGCAGCATCAGACTTTGACTTAGAACAAGAGAGAGAAAGGCAGAAAAGGTGTGAAAAGCAGAATAGAAAGATGGGATGGAAAACTGTGACAAAGGGAAATGCAGGGATTAAAAAAGAGCCTACAAGAGTGAGATAAAGATTCAGAGAGTTTATGGTGGTGGATGAAAGAGATATAAGGTAGAATCAAGACTAGACAGCCTTGGTATTAAGCAACTTTGACATTTAGCAGTGCAGGTGGCTGGCCACGGAGAAAAAGTCTGGCCACCAGCTCTTATGCTTTTACAAATTAAACATCGGATATATAACTTAGCTTCTAACCCTTTATGCTCATTCATTTGCATTATTCTAGTCAGCATCTGGAAGTCAGGTGGTACATTAGAAAAACTCGGATTCTTGGACCTCACGGTGTGTTGCAGTCTGTAATCTGCTAAGCTGTCTATTGTAGTGGTTCCAAAACTTTTTTGAACCACGGTCCACTTTATAGAAAAAAAACTTTTGTGACCCACCTACCTTAAATAGAGTGACATGAAATAGACTGGTGTGGTGTGGAGTGAGAGAGTGGTATAGAGTAAAGTAGAATGGAGTGGCATAGAGTTGAGTGGAGTGGCATAGAGTGGATTGGTGTGGAGTGGAATGTCAGATAGTGGTCTAGCATAGAGTGGCGTAGACCAGTAGTTCCCAAACTTTTTCAAACCACCACCCACTCTTTTGAACCACAAACTTTCAAGACCCACCTAGTTTTAGTGGATATGAGGTGGTTGATTTTTTTAATGAAACTAAAACACCATGTGGTAGCACACTGTAACTTATAGATAACACATTTTCCCTTGAAATGGCCACAAAATATGCATAGACACACAGTTCTACTGATAAAATGATATAGCATACAGGGCTTTCAGTGAATAGTTATCATTTGTGCACCACCAAGAAAAGTGTCTTGAATTGTTTAGATCCAGTTAAAATCTTTATTTCCATTACACTTCAGAATTAGATAAAATGGGCTTTGTTTTTGCTTTCCTAATTGCTGAATATGTACAGCTCATAGGCAGCTATTTCAATTGTGGTGTGTGTTGCAAAAAATAATATCCTACAGCCTTTTCTTTCAAACACCTGTACCTCAGCAAGATTGTCACTTAGTTCACTTTACTTTTCCTTCTCTGACTGCAAAATGAGAGGAGTTTGCAAACACCACTCACCCTGTTTAAAAAGCAGCAATTTCTCAACATATATAACTGAAGATATAGCTTGACATTTGCCAGGACACCCCAGGGTAACAGAGCGCTTTAGAAGTCTTAGTAGCATTAACATTAACATTAACATCTGTCTTTGACGTGCAGCAAATGTGAAAACATAAATGCATCTTTATTTATGATTGAACCTTTGCGACCCTTCAAAAATCGGCTCACAACCCACCAGTAGGTCATGGCTCACAGTTTGGAAAACAATGGCATAGAGTACAGTGGCTTAGAGTGGAGTGGCGTAGAGTGGCACTGTGTGGAATCGAGTGGCATAGAGTAAAGTGACATAGAGCAGAGTGGCGCTAAGTAGAGTGGCATAAAGTACAATGGAGTGAAGTAGAGTGGTATAGATTGGAGTAGAGTGGAGTATAGTGGAGTGGCATAGAGTAGACTGGCATAGAATAGAGTGGTGTAGATTGGGGGTGGCAAAGAGTGTGGTGGAGTAGATAGCATGGAGAGGAGTGGTGTAGAGTAGGGTGCAACAGAGTAGATTGGACTGGAGTGGTGTAAATTGGAGTGGCATAGAGTTGTGTGGAGTAGAGTAGAGTGGCATTGAATGAAGTGTTGTAGAGTGACATAAAGTAGAGTGGTGTAGAGCAGTTTGGCATTGAGTTGCATAGTGGGTCATAGAGTGCTATTACGTGGCATAGAATGGAGTGGTGTGCAGTGGCAAAGAGTAGAGTGGCATAGAGTAGAGTGGCATGAGTGGTGTAGAATGGTGTGGAATGGAGTGGTGTGGAGTGGTGTAGCAAGAAGTGGTGTAAAGTAGAGTGACACAGAGTAGAGTTGGGTGGCTTAGAGTAGAGTGGAGTGAAAGAGAGAAGAGTGGTATAGGGTGGGGTAAAGTGGAGTACAGTGGTGTAGAGTAGAGTGGCATGGAATAACATGGAGTGGCATAGATTGGCGCAGTGTGGAGTGGAGTAGCGTTGCATGGAGCAAAATGCAGTGGGATAGTAGAGTAGAGTGGCATAGACTGAAGTGGTGAGGAATACAATAACAGAGTAGAGTGGCAAAAAGTGGAGTGGAGTGGCATAATGAGGAGTACAGTTGTGTGGCATGACACAGAGTACAGGGGCTCAGAGTAGAGTTGTGTAGAGCAGAGTTAAGTGGTGTAAAGTAGAGTGGCTAAGAGGGGAGTAGAGCGGCGTAGAATAGAGTGATGTTGAGTAAAGTGGCATAGAGGAGAGTCGCATAGAGTGGTGTGGAGTACAGTGACATAGGGTGGTGTAGATTAGGGTGGAATGGTGTAGAGTGGAGTGGCATAAAGTAGAGTGATATAGAGTGGTGTAGACTAGAGTTGGTTAGAGTGGAGGGACATAGAGTGGCACTGTGTGGAGTGGAGTGGAGTGACATAGAGTAAAGTAGAGTGGCATAGAGTGGAGTGACTTACAGTGGAGTGGCATAGAGTGGCATATAGTAGTGTGGCATAGAGTTACATTGTGTAGAGTGGAGTGGCTTAGAGTAGAGTGGTGTGGAGAGGAATAGTGTAGAGTGGCCTAGTGTGGAGAGGCATAGAGTGGAGAAGTGTGGATAGAGTGATGCAGAGTAACATAGTTGCGGGTGTAAATATCCAAATCAATAATAGAGATGGCAGATAGGGTGAAAGCATCATAAATAAGAAGCTGCATGTCTATGTGGAAACAGGCAAGCACATTGAACATCCAGGAATAATAACCGAGCGCTTATAAAATCAATTAAAAAGTGCATTGCAAAAAGGTGTGGAAGAACAAAGATGAGAAAGCACAGAGTACCCTGGTCCATGCACCACGGAGGAGCTAACTCAAGAAAGGAAGGAAGGGAAACCTACAGGAGCTAAGCAATTGAAATATTGCAAATAAGAGTGACAACGAAAACTAATAATGGTATGCTGTGGGTGGGTTGTAAGCCCACTGAATTGTAAAGAATATGTCTCACAGCGCAGTGCATACGGTGTGTGCAAGACATATTCTTTACAATTCAGTGGGCTAAAAAGGGATGAGACTAAAATCATCAGGGTTGGCTGATCCAATATGTCATTGACTATGTCTCAAGATAATGGATAAATATTACAGAGCGAAAGAGGCCACTGGCTGAATGAAATTGATCTGAAGCCCCTTTCATTAAGAATAAAATACAGTAAGATTGCCATATGTGGTTGGTTCAAGCCCCATATATATCAGACTTGACAAGCATTGGCAAAACCAATAGTTTGAGGCATTAAAGGGCTAAACTATTAGCTTTTCCCATGGTTTTTCGATTGACAACCACATGTGAATGCATGCATCATGACAGATATGCATGCATGTCAGGCAGCCTTGCATTGGGGTTTCTATTAAAGACAACCCATTCCAATATGGCTGCCAATGTATTTGTGTGTGTCCTGGTAACTATTTACCACAAGAAGCCGCTCCTAGTGTGATAACCCAAACGAGTTACAGGAACGTCGTAAGTGTGGGCATCTCACAAAAAGTTGCGGACTGGTCTCACACACCACCTGGTGTCATGCTTCATCATTGACCAGTCCTCGCCCTCTAAAACCTTCGTTTGATAGAGGGCGGGCATACACTTGACGACAAGGATGCACTTTCTAAATGGTTAAGTGGGGGCCCGTGAGATTGTGAGTGGGGTTAAAAATCATTATAGTGGTCAAGAGTGATTTTAATGTGATTGACAACTATATGATATTAAAAATTATGTGTGACGGTGTATAGGGTATTTAGTGTCCCCTAACCGTCCTATGTGTGGTCAACATGTTTCTGCCATAATGGCCCTGTTGGGTCCGCGGCATTCATCAGGACCAAAGTATGAATGAGGGCTCCGTTCTTACCAGGTGTTGGTAAGATACTACCACTGCGTGAGTGTAGCATAGGCCACACTTCACTTCCTATGGTGCTTCCAATGGTGAAGCCTATGAAACAAAGTGAGAAAACAGGATTTGTTTAAAACTTGTTGATTCGAACGTACCTGTAAACGAAAAGAGAAAAAGAATACAATGCATGCATTGAACTCTAAGAGTGAATAAAGTGTTTGTGACTTTGTGACACTCTATTTGTGTATACTTTTGTGAGCAATTTCAGCCTGGGAGCAGTGGATACTGCTACCAAACTTACCCTAATTGGTTGGACAACTTGTCCCAAGGGGGGAAGAGGGACGGGGGAAATCCACCGTTATGTTACTTCTGCAGAAAGAAAAGCACACAGCCTAGTTCTTAATCCAAGCTTCAGGAAAAAATGACACACAGACAGAGAGACGGTCTATCATAAGAGCGAATCCCCAACAGAATCGAAGGGAACATTAAAAGTAACTTGCTTGTATAGTGAAAGGTAATAATTACTACACACGCATACTTCTTAGTCATTCACATCATCCACACTCTTACTGTAACACGGAGCAGAATATGCCTGTGTCCTATGCGTCCGCTCGAACCTCCCGAGTACGAGGACTGGAGGGAGCGGGCGCCGTCTTAAATACGCGGTGTAATTGTATTAATTAAACCGGGACCAGAGAACAGGTGCGGGGTTCCCGGTGTCAGTAGAAAACCGAGCCTGTAGTCAAGATGGCGGAGGTCGCGTGGGAGAGAGAAGGGGGCTCATTGGTGAAGAGCCTGGGGGTATGAGTATGTCGTCCTATGAGGAACGGAGGATCGGAAAAGGACGCCGTTCATAGGGCGCGCTAAAGCCTGTCTGGCGAGGTGCACGAGATAGAGGCAATTTCATTGGAAGATGAGGCTGGCTTGGTGAAGAGCCTGGGGGTGTGAGTATGTCGTCCTATGAGGAACGGAGGATCGGAAAAGGACGCCGTTAATAGGGCGCGCTAAAGCCTGTCTGGCGAGGTGCACTAGATAGAGGCAATTTCATTGGAGATGAGGCTGGCTCGGCGGAGGGTGTCGTAACCTTGTGTTTATTAGGACGGAAATACTCGAGGTATATGAAAACGCGTCATATGTTGACATTGCGACGCCATTAATGCTTGAGTGATCTTAATTACTTAGTTGCCCTTATGTTAAATACAGCTTGATAACAAATAGTAGACGAGTGCATTCATTAGTGCCCCGATTGTTCAAAAAAGTGGTGGCCCAAATGGGAAAATAAAAAGGTGTATGTTATAAACCGGGCTCAAGCACTGGAGAGTTTAAAAGTTTTTGGGATCCGTTTTCCTCAGCGTGCAGTAGAGCTATGCATAGTGTCTGTTGATTACTTGATTGATCGTGTATTAAATCTGGGTAGATAATAAATTATTTAGAGAGTGCATACGGTAGTGTCCTGATTTTATAAAAAGGACAGTTGGTGGCACAAACAGGTTGGTGCAGGAGTGTATGTTATTAAAAGGGGCTCTAGCACTGAGGAGATCAAAAAGTTTCATCTTTTTAAGACATGTCTTGTTTCCTACTTCAACGTGTGAAAAAACTGTGTACAGTGTCTGTTAACGTAGCGGCAGCGTTGCTACATATGGCTATCTCATGCCTCTTTTGAACCTATGTATGGTGATGTGTCGTGGTACTACAAGGCTATAGTATCGTGATGAACTCATATATCCAAAAATGCAGTTAGTATTTATATTAAAACCGGGTCAAGAAAGGAAATGGAGAAAGGGAAACATTGTGTATGGTTGTTCTACTGTCCGAATTATATCTCCTTTCATCAATTGGTTAACTGCAGCCATGGAATGTCATCGTTGAGACCTTTTTCATGAGAGCGTAGGCGGTACACCCAACATTGTTCCCTCACATGGAGAGCCTTTGTGAGATCAAATTTCTTTTTCTTCATGACCTCCAGGATAGTCCACTGTAGGTCTGAGTCTGTGTGGTTTTTCTCAGTGAAGTGTCGTGTTAACTTGGTGTTCGTTTTTTTGCACCTAATTGTGCTACGGTGCTCATTGATACGAATTCTTACTTTCCTTGTAGTCATCCCCACGTATTGAAGTTGGCAAGGACATGTTAGTAGATATATCACATTATCCGTGTTACAGTTGCTGAACGATTTGAGTTGCCACGGTCTGTTGGTTCCAATGTCCACTGACTTAGTGTTCTTTGTAAGATTACATGATTGGCATCCGCCGCAGGAAAAGTGGCCAACCACGGGTGGTTGATCCTAGAGTCTAAGTTGTTCTGTGTTCTCATTTGTGGTCATCTGGGCATGTACTAGTTCATCTCTGAGATTTTTATTCCGTTTGTATGCGAACAGTGGCGGTTCCCAATGTTTTCCAGCGCTGTTGAGTATGTGCCATCTTTTTTGAACGATTTTCTGAACTGAATTTGAAATTGGGGTGAAAGTGGTGACGCAGACTGGTCTGTTGGTTTTGTCTTTTTCCACGTTTTCCAAAAGTGCCTCCCTTGGGTTGTTTCTGGCTCTTTTGTTAGCCTTCTTCACCAGTTTTCTTGGATAATGGCGTTCAATCAGTTTCTTCTCGAGTTGTTCTGCCTGCTCTGTGTAAGTCTCTTTCTCGGAACAGTTTCTCCTGATACGGAGGAACTGACCAACTGGTAAGTTCTGTTTGAGGGCTTTTGGATGATAACTCTCATACAAGAGTAGGCTATTTTTGTCGGTGGGTTTGTTATGAACCTTAGTTGTTATCCCCTCACTTGTGAGTGTTATATCCAGGTCCAGAAAGATTGTGTGGTTTTTATTGATGGTGGGAGTGAATTTAAGATGGCTATCTTGTAGGTTGACCCAATGGACGAAGGCTGTGGCGTTCTCTTCTGTTCCGTTCCATACAATCAAGACGTCATCTATGTAACGTTTCCAAATCTTTATGTGGTTTTGAAATGGGTTCACTGCATTATTGATGAAATCATCTTCAAACTGTTGGACGTATAAACAGGCCAGGCTGGGAGCAAATGTGCTCCCAATCGAAGTGCCTGTTATTTGGTGGTAGATGACCTGTTCGAATTCAAATAAGTTTTCTGTAAGGGCCAGTTCAGCGCATTCCATGATAAAGTGTTGGGGGGTAACAAAATCCCACTCCCTGCGCAAGATGATGTTTTCTACAACCTCTAAAGTTCGTCGTTGCGGAATACTGGTGTACAGGGCTTCAATGTCCATCGTTATAAGCCAGTCATTTGTGGTATCAACCTCCAGATCTCTTAGGAGGCATAGGACGTCTTTTGTGTCCTTAAGGTATGATTGTGTTTCCTTGACAATGGGCCGTAGGAACCAATCGCAAAATTGGGACAAAGGTTCTAGCACCGATCCGATGCCTGAGACGATTGGTCTGCCTGGCGGTGGCATGCGTCCCTTGTGGATCTTAGGTAGGATGTAGAAGCGCGGCATCCTAGGTTCCTCGTTAATTAAGAACTCCGCTTCCTGCTTCGTTATCCAGTTGTTACCTAGGGCTTCTTCCACCATGTTCTTGATTTTGATCTTAATTGGGCCCGTGGGGTCCCTCTTGTGTATTGCATAGCTGTTCGTATCTGCTAGCAGTCTCATACACTCATCTCGGTACGTCGTGAGGTCCATCAGGACAGTCGCGCCCCCCTTATCTGCTGGTTTGATAACGATATCCTGGTTGTTTTTAAGTGCCAGTAGAGCCATCCGTTCCTTCCCTGAGAGGTTATTAAACCCTTTGGTGTTAAGGTAGTCAATATTTTCTATGTCACTGAGCACTGCTTGTTCGAATGTCAGTATTTGGCATGAAATGTTCTGGTTTGGGGGTTGGAAGGTAGACTTTTTGCGCAACCCGGTAGATTTCCTCTTATCTTCATCAGTTTCTGTCGTGTCTCCGAAGAAGTCTCGAAGCTTAAGTTTTCGAAAAAACTGGGCCAATTCCATATTAAGAGTGAAGGGGTCATTTTTAGGAGTAGGGACGAAACCTAAACCTTTGTTAAGAATGGTTTCTTCATCAGGAGTTAGGATGTGTGTGCTGATGTTAACGATATTGGTTAATCCCTGCTTGTTGAGGGCATCTCCGTTCTCCCTCTGCTCCTGGTTGTTACTCCTTGCGGTGGTTGTTGGTCTTCCCACTGGACCCTTGTGTTTCTTCTTTTTTGTCTGCCCCGCCCTCTGCCTCTGCCCTGGAATAAAAAAGGCGGTGGGCCTGGATGATAACCAAAGCCCGGTGGAAAATAAGGCTGTTGCCAAAAGCCGAAGGGGGGAGGTTGGGGTGGTTGTTGTTGAGGTGCCTGCATCAGGGGTTGGTACCCGGACGATTTTCCATAATGTGGTCCCGAGCCTTCATCACTGCTGGTGTCACTTCTATCTTCTCCAGAGCTGAATGTCCAGTTCTGGGGCGTCGGTCGGAAGCGTTGTTTTCTCCCTGATTGTTGTGGGATTGGTTTGTTGTAATGTTCATCCGTCACGTATGGATAGACTGTTTCCTTGCTGAATTTTTGTACATCTTTTTTCAGTTTAGTCAGCTTGGATTGTGTTAAATATTCCTTATACTCTGAGTGCTCTTTATTAATTTCTTCTAGCTTCTTTTTGAAAAGTGAGAGTTGCACTGTAGTTTTCAGTTTACTTTCACTCCGTTGGATCTCGACTAGGAGAGCATCTGCTAGTTGTCTCGCAGTGTTGATGATGAGAATTAACCAATCTTTTGTGCATTTCCACGCAATGCTGGACCAATTGATTCTAAATTCTTTATTATTAAGGAATAATCTAGGTTCGTTAGTGACAATCAATCCCCTGGGTGCCGTATTTTTCCGGAGGTATTCAGTCAGAAACGCCCCGTGTAGGGCTGTGCGAATTTGTTCTTTTTTCTTTGAGGATAGTGCTTCCCACTCATCTGAATTCTGCACTGTTTGTGTCACTATAGTCTCTGCTAGTAGGGATGGTGTGTTCAAAATCTCTGCTAAGACTTCTTCCCCAAACGAGAGTTCGGTATCCATGCTGGATAATTAGGGTGATGTTGAGGATAATCCTTAAATCTATCCTTATTTTTGAAAGGACAGTGTCTAGAGCCAGACGTGGCTATAGTAGTTTTTCTGTTTACAAAAGTTTGTATAACAGAATAAATCCCTTACACTGGGACGTTGACCCCTTAATGTGTTCCCACAGCCATCATCTGTACGTAAATTAACACACAAAAAGTCTCCACTGGATCTGTGGAGGAGGGAACTAGAGGCACAGGGGTTCTAGGAGCTGGCAGCCTCCACTATAACTGTTTACCACAAGAAGCCGCTCCTAGTGTGATAACCCAAACGAGTTACAGGAACGTCGTAAGTGTGGGCATCTCACAAAAAGTTGCGGACTGGTCTCACACACCACCTGGTGTCATGCTTCATCATTGACCAGTCCTCGCCCTCTAAAACCTTCGTTTGATAGAGGGCGGGCATACACTTGACGACAAGGATGCACTTTCTAAATGGTTAAGTGGGGGCCCGTAAGATTGTGAGTGGGGTTAAAAATCATTATAGTGGTCAAGAGTGATTTTAATGTGATTGACAACTATATGATATTAAAAATTATGTGTGACGGTGTATAGGGTATTTAGTGTCCCCTAACAGTCCTTTGTGTGGTCAACATGTTTCTGCCATAATGGCCCTGTTGGGTCCGCGGCATTCATCAGGACCAAAGTATGAATGAGGGCTCCGTTTTTACCAGGTGTTGGTAAGATACTACCACTGCGTGAGTGTAGCATAGGCCACACTTCACTTCCTATGGTGCTTCCAATGGTGAAGCCTATGAAACAAAGTGAGAAAACAGGATTTGTTTAAAACTTGTTGATTCGAACGTACCTGTAAACGAAAAGAGAAAAAGAATACAATGCATGCATTGAACTCTAAGAGTGAATAAAGTGTTTGTGACTTTGTGACACTCTATTTGTGTATACTTTTGTGAGCAATTTCAGCCTGGGAGCAGTGGATACTGCTACCAAACTTACCCTAATTGGTTGGACAACTTGTCCCAAGGGGGGAAGAGGGACGGGGGAAATCCACCGTTATGTTACTTCTGCAGAAAGAAAAGCACACAGCCTAGTTCTTAATCCAAGCTTCAGGAAAAAATGACACACAGACAGAGAGACGGTCTATCATAAGAGCGAATCCCCAACAGAATCGAAGGGAACATTAAAAGTAACTTGCTTGTATAGTGAAAGGTAATAATTACTACACACGCATACTTCTTAGTCATTCACATCATCCACACTCTTACTGTAACACGGAGCAGAATATGCCTGTGTCCTATGCGTCCGCTCGAACCTCCCGAGTACGAGGACTGGAGGGAGCGGGCGCCGTCTTAAATACGCGGTGTAATTGTATTAATTAAACCGGGACCAGAGAACAGGTGCGGGGTTCCCGGTGTCAGTAGAAAACCGAGCCTGTAGTCAAGATGGCGGAGGTCGCGTGGGAGAGAGAAGGGGGCTCATTGGTGAAGAGCCTGGGGGTATGAGTATGTCGTCCTATGAGGAACGGAGGATCGGAAAAGGACGCCGTTCATAGGGCGCGCTAAAGCCTGTCTGGCGAGGTGCACGAGATAGAGGCAATTTCATTGGAAGATGAGGCTGGCTTGGTGAAGAGCCTGGGGGTGTGAGTATGTCGTCCTATGAGGAACGGAGGATCGGAAAAGGACGCCGTTAATAGGGCGCGCTAAAGCCTGTCTGGCGAGGTGCACTAGATAGAGGCAATTTTATTGGAGATGAGGCTGGCTCGGCGGAGGGTGTCGTAACCTTGTGTTTATTAGGACGGAAATACTCGAGGTATATGAAAACGCGTCATATGTTGACATTGCGACGCCATTAATGCTTGAGTGATCTTAATTACTTAGTTGCCCTTATGTTAAATACAGCTTGATAACAAATAGTAGACGAGTGCATTCATTAGTGCCCCGATTGTTCAAAAAAGTGGTGGCACAAATGGGAAAATAAAAAGGTGTATGTTATTAACCGGGCTCAAGCACTGGAGAGTTTAAAAGTTTTTGGGATCCGTTTTCCTCAGCGTGCAGTAGAGCTATGCATAGTGTCTGTTGATTACTTGATTGCTCGTGTATTAAATCTGGGTAGATAATAAATTATTTAGAGAGTGCATACGGTAGTGTCCTGATTTTATAAAAAGGACAGTTGGTGGCACAAACAGGTTGGTGCAGGAGTGTATGTTATTAAAAGGGGCTCTAGCACTGAGGAGATCAAAAAGTTTCATCTTTTTAAGACATGTCTTGTTTCCTACTTCAACGTGTGAAAAAACTGTGTACAGTGTCTGTTAACGTAGCGGCAGCGTTGCTACATATGGCTATCTCCAGCCTCTTTTGAACCTATGTATGGTGATGTGTCGTGGTACTACAAGGCTATAGTATCGTGATGAACTTATATATCCAAAAATGCAGTTAGTATTTATATTAAAACCGGGTCAAGAAAGGAAATGGGTCAACCTACAAGATAGCCATCTTAAATTCACTCACACCATCAATAAAAACCACGCAATCTTTCTGGACCTGGATATAACACTCACAAGTGAGGGGATAACAACTAAGGTTCATAACAAACCCACCGACAAAAATAGCCTACTCTTGTATGAGAGTTATCATCCAAAAGCCCTCAAATAGAACTTACCAGTTGGTCAGTTCCTCCGTATCAGGAGAAACTGTTCCGAGAAAGCGACTTACACAGAGCAGGCAGAACAACTCGAGAAGAAACTGATTGAACGCCATTATCCAAGAAAACTGGTGAAGAAGGCTAACAAAAGAGCCAGAAACAACCCAAGGGTGGCACTTTTGGAAAACGTGGAAAAAGACAAAACCAACAGACCAGTCTGCGTCACCACTTTCACCCCAATTTCAAATTCAGTTCAGAAAATCGTTCAAAAAAGATGGCACATACTCAACAGCGCTGGAAAACATTGGGAACCGCCACTGTTCGCATACAAACTGAATAAAAATCTCAGAGATGAACTAGTACATGCCCAGATGACCACAAATGAGAACACAGAACAACTTAGACTCTGGGATCAACCACCCGTGGTTGGCCACTTTTCCTGCGGCGGATGCCAATCATGTAATCTTACAAAGAACACTAAGTCAGTGGACATTGGAACCAACAGACCGTGGCAACTCAAATCGTTCAGCAACTGTAACACGGATAATGTGATATATCTACTAACATGTCCTTGCCAACTTCAATACGTGGGGATGACTACAAGGAAAGTAAGAATTCGTATCAATGAGCACCGTAGCACAATTAGGTGCAAAAAAACGAACACCAAGTTAACACGACACTTCACTGAGAAAAACCACACAGACTCAGACCTACAGTGGACTATCCTGGAGGTCATGAAGAAAAAGAAATTTGATCTCACAAAGGCTCTCCATGTGAGGGAACAACGTTGGGTGTACCGCCTACGCTCTCATGAAAAAGGTCTCAACGATGACATTCCATGGCTGCAGTTAACCAATTGATGAAAGGAGATATAATTCGGACAGTAGAACAACCATACACAATGTTTCCCTTTCTCCATTTCCTTTCTTGACCCGGTTTTAATATAAATACTAACTGCATTTTTGGATATATGAGTTCATCACGATACTATAGCCTTGTAGTACCACGACACATCACCATACATAGGTTCAAAAGAGGCTGGAGATAGCCATATGTAGCAACGCTGCCGCTACGTTAACAGACACTGTACACAGTTTTTTCACACGTTGAAGTAGGAAACAAGACATGTCTTAAAAAGATGAAACTTTTTGATCTCCTCAGTGCTAGAGCCCCTTTTAATAACATACACTCCTGCACCAACCTGTTTGTGCCACCAACTGTCCTTTTTATAAAATCAGGACACTACCGTATGCACTCTCTAAATAATTTATTATCTACCCAGATTTAATACACGAGCAATCAAGTAATCAACAGACACTATGCATAGCTCTACTGCACGCTGAGGAAAACGGATCCCAAAAACGTTTAAACTCTCCAGTGCTTGAGCCCGGTTTATAACATACACCTTTTTATTTTCCCATTTGTGCCACCACTTTTTTGAACAATCGGGGCACTAATGAATGCACTCGTCTACTATTTGTTATCAAGCTGTATTTAACATAAGGGCAACTAAGTAATTAAGATCACTCAAGCATTAATGGCGTCGCAATGTCAACATATGACGCGTTTTCATATACCTCGAGTATTTCCGTCCTAATAAACACAAGGTTACGACACCCTCCGCCGAGCCAGCCTCATCTCCAATGAAATTGCCTCTATCTAGTGCACCTCGCCAGACAGGCTTTAGCGCGCCCTATTAACGGCGTCCTTTTCCGATCCTCCGTTCCTCATAGGACGACATACTCACACCCCCAGGCTCTTCACCAAGCCAGCCTCATCTTCCAATGAAATTGCCTCTATCTCGTGCACCTCGCCAGACAGGCTTTAGCGCGCCCTATGAACGGCGTCCTTTTCCGATCCTCCGTTCCTCATAGGACGACATACTCATACCCCCAGGCTCTTCACCAATGAGCCCCCTTCTCTCTCCCACGCGACCTCCGCCATCTTGACTACAGGCTCGGTTTTCTACTGACACCGGGAACCCCGCACCTGTTCTCTGGTCCCGGTTTAATTAATACAATTACACCGCGTATTTAAGACGGCGCCCGCTCCCTCCAGTCCTCGTACTCGGGAGGTTCGAGCGGACGCATAGGACACAGGCATATTCTGCTCCGTGTTACAGTAAGAGTGTGGATGATGTGAATGACTAAGAAGTATGCGTGTGTAGTAATTATTACCTTTCACTATACAAGCAAGTTACTTTTAATGTTCCCTTCGATTCTGTTGGGGATTCGCTCTTATGATAGACCGTCTCTCTGTCTGTGTGTCATTTTTTCCTGAAGCTTGGATTAAGAACTAGGCTGTGTGCTTTTCTTTCTGCAGAAGTAACATAACGGTGGATTTCCCCCGTCCCTCTTCCCCCCTTGGGACAAGTTGTCCAACCAATTAGGGTAAGTTTGGTAGCAGTATCCACTGCTCCCAGGCTGAAATTGCTCACAAAAGTATACACAAATAGAGTGTCACAAAGTCACAAACACTTTATTCACTCTTAGAGTTCAATGCATGCATTGTATTCTTTTTCTCTTTTCGTTTACAGGTACGTTCGAATCAACAAGTTTTAAACAAATCCTGTTTTCTCACTTTGTTTCATAGGCTTCACCATTGGAAGCACCATAGGAAGTGAAGTGTGGCCTATGCTACACTCACGCAGTGGTAGTATCTTACCAACACCTGGTAAGAACGGAGCCCTCATTCATACTTTGGTCCTGATGAATGCCGCGGACCCAACAGGGCCATTATGGCAGAAACATGTTGACCACACATAGGACGGTTAGGGGACACTAAACACCCTATACACCGTCACACATAATTTTTAATATCATATAGTTGTCAATCACATTAAAATCACTCTTGACCACTATAATGATTTTTAACCCCACTCAAAATCTCACGGGCCCCCACTTAACCATTTAGAAAGTGCATCCTTGTCGTCAAGTGTATGCCCGCCCTCTATCAAACGAAGGTTTTAGAGGGCGAGGACTGGTCAATGATGAAGCATGACACCAGGTGGTGTGTGAGACCAGTCCGCAACTTTTTGTGAGATGCCCACACTTACGACGTTCCTGTAACTCGTTTGGGTTATCACACTAGGAGCGGCTTCTTGTGGTAAACAGTTATAGTGGAGGCTGCCAGCTCCTAGAACCCCTGTGCCTCTAGTTCCCTCCTCCACAGATCCAGTGGAGACTTTTTGTGTGTCCTGGTAACTAGACACATGGGTGATGCAAGAACGTCTGTATTGTGTTGGGTGAGTGGGTGCATGGCAATGCATTTGCGCATGTGTGTCATGCTGCATTATGGCCAACTTTCATTTGCTGTCTAATATAATGTTGCATCATTTTAGAAACTATAAATTAAATGGTAAAAACACACTGAAAAAAGTGGAATAATGCAAAAAATAATATTATTCAAGCAGCCTTGTAGCACCTTGTATAATTGGGGCCCTTCTAAGAGATCATAAATACATTTTGAAAACATCATACAGGCAATATGACTGAGAGCAAGTTGGGAGGCATCAGAAAGGGAAGTAAAGAGTGAGAAGGGGATCAGAAGCAAAGCGGGAAGAATAGGGGAACATCACAGAGGAAGTAAAAAGCTAGTGCTTGGGTGAAGCAGAGGAAAAATCAAAGTGACTAAGGAAACAAATTTGCTCCAACGGAGTGCTGAAAACAAGCACCAGCAAAGCACACATTGTTCTACTAGTCTATTACTACTAGTCCCTTGCACTGTACTGAGGGAGGCTCCCTATGTGCACATTGTGCAAGAGCAGAATACTGTTACTCATAGTCATTTAAGGCAATAGATAAGTGGGCTGACCCTGTGCCTTATGATGTATGCTGTGGTCGCCGGAAGCAAAATGGGAATGACACGAGAGCAGACCAACGGATGGAGAGGGCTGGCTGAAAAAACCTGAAACTACGCATATGTTGTATATACATTTTTTTCTTAAAGAAAAAAGTTCTTCCTCAAGTCAGCCCTAAAAAAAGATGTCCCCTCAAGATAGCAGTGAAAGAATACAGCTCTTCCAATACAAGCATTTGCAATGCAATAGGTCTTGCATTTACGAGAGTTTGAACTATTGGCATTGTAAATTACAATGCCTTTTATTTATGTGTTGTTCTTAAAACAGATAACTAAAAGACATTGTCATTTTCAATGTCTATAGCTAAATCTCTAGCAAATGTGAGACCTATTGATATTTGAAAAAATTGTGCTTGGATGCTGTAATTAAAGCCTACAGAGCAAAAACACTCGTAACAGGGAGTGGGCTATGGGAGGTTACAAAATGAGACACGGGGGTACTAAGGAGGGCCTACTAACCCTATTGACAAATGAACAGCCACAGATTACAGTGGACAATCACTCAAGCCAATGAAAAATATGGGTGGAGGGTTGGCGGAGCTTTAAGCCCCTACCTGAATACAGCATGCCTCTCAGAGCATCGCATGTGCTGCCCAGGCTCGACCTAAAAACACTGAAAGACCATCATGATCCTGGACGGCATATAGACAGGAGAAACTGTCTGTAGCTGAGCCTGAAAAGGAAGGTCTGCATCTGCCCTCTGGAAAACAAAACAATGTATAAGGCTAATCGTCCAAGAGATTTACTGGCTCCCCCTGAAGGCCCACATTCCATTAGAAACCTATCCCCGACTGGCAATGCAGAGTTCTGCCTGAGTTTGAAAGTCACGTTAATAACTCAAGTGCTCTCCTCTGGGACCTCTCCGTTGTTGCAGTTCACCAGTTCTACTAATCTTAAAGTCTTTCAAGGTCAAAAGGGTCAGCATGCTGTCCGGAGCTGTGGACATTTGTTCCCAGACCAAAAGCACATGTTGAGTTTATCCTCATTAGTAGTCTTGTCTAAAACTCAAATGCTGAAGGATGCGAGAACTTGTATCTATTTAATTAAGAATAGTATACAATGTGGTATAACACAGCGGCTATGCTATGCTAGGCTTTTCAATGCCTCTTCTTACTCTTGCAGTTGCATACACTGCGAACTCGGTCCGAGGGCTTCGGAGCACTGTAGATGGGCAGTAGCTTCATTCCTGTGTGGATGGATGCATGTCATTTATCCCTAGGGAGATTAAATGATTTGGGGGTAAAGGAATACAAGCACACGCAGCCATCGGAAGAAGGATCTTGGATCAGCGGACGAAACTGCGAAGCACGCGAAGCGCATTCCAGTGGGCTTGTGTGTCCTGATTGCTGTCCTCCCCCTCCCGCCGTTGCAGTGGGATTCACGGCGACCGCTGTGTGGAGGGCTTACGGGGCTTACGAGACTACATCATCCAGGCTCCTTTGCTACAACGCCCGGAGGCGGACACCCTGAATTTCGCGCCAACAGGAGGTTTAAACACCACTCCGCCCCCGGCAGAGCGGGTTTCTCTGCTCGCTCACCTGATTGAAACTGATGGTGGCGTATTTCCCTACCCGCAGCGCATTCCAGTGGGCTTGTGTGTCCTGATTGCTGTCCTCCCCCTCCCGCCGTTGCAGTGGGATTCACGGCGACCGCTGTGTGGAGGGCTTACGGGGCTTACGAGACTACATCATCCAGGCTCCTTTGCTACAACGCCCGGAGGCGGACACCCTGAATTTCGCGCCAACAGGAGGTTTAAACACCACTCCGCCCCCCGCATCTCGGGACCGCGCGCGGGCGGCGCCGGGCTAAGCCCGGGCAAAGGGCGGGCCCTCTGTGGCCCTCAGAGGCCAGAGGAGACAGGGCTGGGCCACGGATCTTGGATTCATCTGCAGTATAACTTGCTCATTCACTATGTTGTGATTTTAATTGTGCTTGCTTCCACGTGTCAGTAGAAGTTAGAAATACAATAAGGACACCTGGACAAATTTGCCTTTGTTGCCCTTGCTATTAGGATTGACCGTGGATTTCTTGTATTTTGACCAACGCTTGGCCGAACCCGTTGCGCGGGTCCCGCTTCACAGAGGGGTGCTCTTCCTTGTGGGCTGCTAGCTGCAGCTGGGGTAAGATCGGGGCTGAGGGCTGCGAGCAAGAGGGCCGGGACTACATTTCCCAGGAGTCCCAGTAACCCCGCCTGTTCCACCTGGCCCGCTCTCCCTCCCCGCCCCCGCCCCCAACGACCGGGTAGCCTCTGTCAGAGTCATAAATTAACGCGTGAATACGCTGCGCGGGAGCGCGACGGAGTTTGTCGGGGGCTGGGCTGGGCCATCCCCCTGACAAGTATTCTACAGTTTCCTTTCTAGTAAGTGAATTTTTTGTATTCTATTGGTGTGAAGTAGGGCAATGTCTGCTTTAACAAGTACCGCCAGCGCCCGTTCAACTACTTCACCGACTGAGACTGGTCTACTGGCAATTGGCCCTTTAGATAAATTCTTTTTTAACCGTTCATCTTTAATTGACAAAGAGTTAACCTTGGCCGAGAGGCTCGCAGAGCGCAGACTATCAATTGAATTGCTTAAAAATTCTACGGACAAGCATTTAACTCAAACATATCCCACTCTGGTGACTCCATTATCTTCTGTAAACTTTCCAGTTGCCAACGAACAACCTGAAGGACAGGCACAAATAATAAATGAGGAAATTGTTACAGGTTTGAACAGTTCCAGTGGGAGTTACATCCATCCTATATTGATTCCTGATCCAGGTGCTCAGGTTATCCCGACTCGACCTAAGCTTGGGTCCAAAAGAAAAAGAACAGCCCCACAAAGAAAATGTAAAAATGTGGCCAAACCCCCTCTAAAGCATAGGAAGCTACACAAAACTGTGAGTACTAGAGAGGCTGTTATTGAAGGAAACCATAGCATAGGAAGTGTTCAGAACTCAAACCTTGTTCCCTCGGGTAGCCTAGACTCACAAGAGAAAAATTGCCCTGAGTCTGCTTTATCAACTAACGATAAATTGCTACCACTTGCAAATCTGCTCCCTGAGCTAGAAAGATTACTTAGATTAATACTTATCCCGATAGAGAATAGAATTGCCAAGCTTTCTGATAGGTTAAACCACTTTGAGCAGGCAACACTAGATAATTTTTATTCTACAAAATCATTGATCAAAGCTAATGCAAGGGTGGATTTAAGTATAAAGCCCAATGATAATATTAACCTTGTCACTCAAGATAAGGGTAGAAGGTCTCAAAACAACTCTCCTTCACCCCCTAAGACAAGTAACACCATTGTCAAAACAACTACCAAATCTACTGATTTGGTATATTTAGGCCCTGTCCAACTTCAACCAGAATCAACAAAGCCAGTGTACAGTAATTCAAAACAAGGGGCACTGAAGTCAGTACAATACTGTAATCAAAAGAGCACAGAGCCACAGATTCCATATGAACCGTTATGTTCATGGAAAGAGAGTGGGCCACTATGGAACCATACCCAATAGGTATAAAAAGCCCTCACTCGCCAACCTGGTTGGTGACATGCTTCATCATTGGGCTTCCACTGGGACGACCGAATGTCATCCCAGTGTGCTGCGACGCCAGGTTACTGCGGAGCGGGGTTTTGTTGTGTAGGGAAAGTGAATTTAAAATATCCAATTGAGTCAAAAATAAAACTTTAATGATTTTGCTTAATTGGAAAGGAGTAAAAAGGAGTGAGGGTCAAAAAAATAAAAGACCTAGTTCACTCCGCGGCGGTCAACATGTTTCTGCCTCTAAGAGTGTTCAGCGGGCATTCTTCAGGACCAGAGTGGGATGTGCGGAGCCCCGGTGGTGTGAACTCACTAAGGTCCACCCTACCGTGGGCTACTTATGTGAAAATCAAAAAAACACTAAATAGTGTAAACTCCGCTGTCCAACTTCAGCTTAATACCACAAATCCATCCCAGTCTATGGTATCTCAGTCACAAAATTCATCTCCCGTTGCTGGTTTAGGGGTTACTGTATGTTCCTTAGTGGGAAAAACTCCAGTACCCACAAAAATAACCAACAAGCAGATAGTTCGAAACAATCTTGCGGTTGGGACAGGGGACAATGCATGTCCTCCAGCGGGTAAAGTTCTAGTTCCAACCCAACCAACTAATAATCAGTTGGTGTTGAATCCTGCATCCCGTCCTGTTTCTATAGTTTCCAAATCAATCCCACCTCCCGTGATAAAGCCACACCACAGAAAACCCCCAGTAAATCTTACTCCGGATTCCTTCCCCTATGTAGTAGTCCTTATAAATGTTCCACCACTTCCCATAGGGCAGAGAGAAACCTTCCAGATGCTTAAAAATAAGACCATGCACTGCTTAAGGGAGAATAGACCTCTCCCAGGAGACCTCGACGGGTTAATCATAGGGGTAAGGAGAATAGATTGGATAGGGTATACACCGAAAAGTTTGGGTGGGGACTGTGTTGTGGTTAACTTTCAAGATCCAAGGGTGGCGGGATTGATAACTAGGCAGGGATGGGGTGAAAACAAGGGAGATATTAGAATTGTAGATCTTACCTTTTTCTACCCCCGCCCAACCAGTGTACTGACTAGCCTGCATAACGAACCCCTGAACCCTTCTGCTGTATCATGGCCAATTACCTCCATACCAGCTTCATTATTTGGACAGAACTATACCACATGTACTAACTATAATCCTCAAGCTGGACGGCTGGACCCAGGGTGGGGATATTGACAAATTACTAGAGAGTCGAACAGTAGTATTGGAGGGATTAACAATGAGTCCAAGGGGGCCTGTGAAGATCATGTTAGTTCTACTGTTACAATCTTAACTGTTGGTTACACAGAGAAGGGGAGTTTTGTTGTAGAGGGAGGCACTGGGATGGAAAATATAAATGTTAGTACTGTGAAACTACCCTTAACAACAGCTAATACGATTGCTGACCCCACTGACGATCTTGGGAAGGTCGTTATTAACATCAAAAGCCCAATGATTTCCCGAGTGTCTTCTTATACTAACAATCATGATGGGTCTGCGTTTAGCTTTGGTACGCTTTTATCCTGGAATGTGGCAGGGTTGAGTAGCAAGTTAGACTCCCAACTTTGGGTGGAATATATCTGTGGGTTCGATGTTTGTTGTTTCCAAGAAACCTGGGCTTGTGACCCCCTGTTTTGTTGCGGTTATTTAAACTTTTCGATACCAGCATCGAAAGGTGGTAGGGGTCGGCCCATGGGAGGTCTTACTGTATGGATAAAACAAGATTTGGACATTACCATCAAAATATTGGACCTGGGAACTAGCGATTTACAACTGCTAAGAATCTCAGCAGATAAGGGTCCGTCATTGGACTTATATAATGTTTATATAAGAGGCAGTAATACAACCAATTCCTCCACCTTAGAACTGTTGTCTGCCTGCTTAGAGACCGAGTCCCAAGATAGCAGGGTAATTATAGCCGGGGATCTTAATAGGAATTTTGAACCTTTAGATTGTACAAATGATCCCTTAGGGAAGGATGAGGACAACCTTTGGGGAGTACCATCTTTATGTTTAAAACCCGTCCCAAGGTGGACAAAAGACATCCTATTACTAAATGCTATTTGTATGGAACATGGTCTAAGAGCACTGAATGGGAGAACTACAGGGGACAAGGAGGGTAGTTGTACCTTTGATAATGGTAACAGCAGGAGCAGAATCGATTATATAATATGTAGTCTTCAGTTGTGGCAGGGGGTTATTGATATGGCCATCAGGCCTAGAGTAGAAAGTGATCACAACCCCCTTTGTGTGACTCATAGGTGGTGGAATGTAGGAGTGGGAAATTTGCACCTAAAGAACGATCAGATCCCAGTCATGAGCAATGATGAACGTAGGCTAAAATGGCCAAGGGTATTGGCTAACGAGGAAACCATGACCTATATCAACCATGAGGTTGATAGTGCGATTATCGCAATGGAGGCGGCTGATCCAATAGTTCCCGGGGTTAGGGATATCACTGATATCCACAATAAGTTATTTTCCCTCCTCAAACCTTGTTTTTTTACCAAGAGTAAGAAAGGGAGGAAAACCCAGGATGTTGGAAGGTGGTTCAATCGCCAATGTAGATCTGTACGACTAGAACTGGGACAAGCTATTAGGAACAGGGACCGCGTCGCAATAAAAGAGGCAAGGAAACTGTACAAATTGGCCATTTTCCAAGCCAAAAAGAAATGGGACGAAGACCACTGGGCTGAGTTAAAAGAGGCTTCTAGCAATAAGGACTCTAGGTCCTTTTGGAAAATTATTAAGTGGGGTAGAGGAGGTGGCCCAGCAAAGCCCGATAATAATGTAGCTGAAGAAGCCTGGGTTGACTACTTCAGACCACAATATGCTGAAGTCATGCACCCCGGGGTAGGTGAAGGCATAGTGCCAGTCTATGCTATTGACAACATGTTCTCCCCCAAAGAAGTAGAAATCGCGATTAGATCTGCGAAAAGTGGGAGAGCGCCAGGGATAGATGGGATACCCCCGGATATCTTCAAGTACGATATGACGAGATGGGTGAGGTATATTTTTTTAGTAGCAAACGCCCTAGCTAAGGGGGGGGTGGTCCCCGACCTTTGGAAAGGTGCAATTATTATTCCCATCCATAAGAAGGGAGATCGCTCATCGCCTGCCAACTATAGGCCCATAAGCCTAATAGCAACCATGCAAAAAGTAGTGGGAAGAATGGTTGCAAACCAGCTTATGGACTGGGTTGATGCCAACAACGCCCTTTCCTTATACCAAGCTGCATTTAGGCGAGCTACCAGCACCATTGATCAGGTCTTCCGCTTTACCATACTGCGGTGGAAGACGGTTTTACTGGGAAGAGGCTGCCTGTATGTCGCGTTTGTCGACCTGCGGGCGGCATTTGATTTAGTCCCCAGGTTTAAGCTATGGTTGGTCTTGCAAAAAATGGGAATTCCTATTGATTTGCTTACACTAATTATGCGTCTACACGAATCCAATTTCGCAAGAATACAGTGGGGTGGGAATGGAGAGTTTACTTCGGACTTCCCCGTGGAAAGGGGTGTCCGACAAGGCTGCTCCATGGCTCCCTTACTCTTCTCATTATTTATTAATGGGATTGTTAAGCGAATGTTGGAAGCAAGCGTAGACGCACCTTCGTTAGCGGACGCCAGGGTTCCGATCCTGATGTTCGCTGACGATACTCTTATCTTGTCTAAAACCCCTGTAGGGCTGCAACGTGCATTAAATATTTTTGATACTTTTTGCACAAAGCATGGGCTTGAAGTAAACGTGGGGAAAACAAAACTAATGGCCTTTACCCCAAATCGTAGAATCTATCCCAAGGTAACCCTAAATAATTGCAAGTTAGACACTGTTAAGGAGTTTACATATTTAGGGGTACAGATAGCAGAGAGTACTGGCTGGTTGCATCATTTGGAAAAAGTGGCCATAAAACATCAACAACTTTCAGGTGCTTTGAGGGGAGAACACCGCAAATCAAAAACAAAACCAATTAAACCCGCACTTATAGTGTACGATGCCAAGGTTTTAGGTGCCACGTTATATGGTGCGGAGTTATGGGCCTGGGACAATCTTGCGGCCCTACAGATATCTGAGAACAAGTTCCTCAGAGGGATTACAGGACTTCCTCAGAGCACCCCCCTAATACCATTGTTCCTGGAGTTGGGTAAACGCACAATTACTGATAGAGCGCGATTGCGCCCTGTTCTCTACTGGAGGCGTCTTTGGACAACTCCAGAGATTAGACAATATGCAGAGGGCTTTCTTTGGATAATTAAGGAAGACATCTTCCACAAGATAACATGGCTCAAAAATCTAAGGGCAATGCTAATTGATTTGGGGTTTTCCAATCTTTGGAATAACCCAGCGGAAGAGGAGTTCCCAAGCAAAGAAGCCCTCAAATCACGTTATTGGGATTGGGTGGGTGGCAATCTGCTGAAAGACGTTAGGTCTGACTCTATGGCTGGTCGTTTCTTGGAGACAAAAATTTTTCCTATCCTAGAAAATTATTGGGATATAATTACGGTACCAATGGATAGGAAGCTAGTCTTCCAGCTAAGATCCGGATCCATTCCCCTAAAAAAACTAACGTCACGCTGGCATAAGTCGACTAACAGGTTATGTCCAGCTTGTGGTAACGCAGAGGAGAGTGTAGGTCACTTTCTATTTGTATGTAAAGCCTACTCATTACCCAGGAGACTATGGCTCACTCCTGTATGTAAAAACCTGGGGACACGTGACAGTGCAGTGGCTTTAAGAATTTTGTGTACAACAACTCATGAATCGATAGTCATCGGGGTAGCTAAATACTTGGGTTGGGCCTGGGTCATTAGGCAACGTTTAATGGGGGGGACTAGTTAATTAGGTTTTCCTTTTATCTCTATTGTCTAATAATGTAAAATTATTTGTTATATGTAAACTTTTTTATGCTAATATTGTATGAGCTGCACAGAATGCCTATATGAATTTATATTTGTAAATGTTTCGTTTTTAATCTGTAATGTTTTTATGCTGTGCTTTTATGAGAAATATCTCGAATAAAGCTTGTACAACCGACCGATATTTGAAAAAATTGTGCTTGGATGCTGTAATTAAAGCCTACAGAGCAAAAACACTCGTAACAGGGAGTGGGCTATGGGAGGTTACAAAATGAGACACGGGGGTACTAAGGAGGGCCTACTAACCCTATTGACCAATGAACAGCCACAGATTACAGTGGACAATCACTCAAGCCAATGAAAAATATGGGTGGAGGGTTGGCGGAGCTTTAAGCCCCTACCTGAATACAGCATGCCTCTCAGAGCATCGCATGTGCTGCCCAGGCTCGACCTAAAAACACTGAAAGACCATCATGATCCTGGACGGCATATAGACAGGAGAAACTGTCTGTAGCTGAGCCTGAAAAGGAAGGTCTGCATCTGCCCTCTGGAAAACAAAACAATGTATAAGGCTAATCGTCCAAGAGATTTACTGGCTCCCCCTGAAGGCCCACATTCCATTAGAAACCTATCCCCGACTGGCAATGCAGAGTTCTGCCTGAGTTTGAAAGTCACGTTAATAACTCAAGTGCTCTCCTCTGGGACCTCTCCGTTGTTGCAGTTCACCAGTTCTACTAATCTTAAAGTCTTTCAAGGTCAAAAGGGTCAGCATGCTGTCCGGAGCTGTGGACATTTGTTCCCAGACCAAAAGCACATGTTGAGTTTATCCTCATTAGTAGTCTTGTCTAAAACTCAAATGCTGAAGGATGCGAGAACTTGTATCTATTTAATTAAGAATAGTATACAATGTGGTATAACACAGCGGCTATGCTATGCTATGCTATGCTTTTCAACGCCTCTTCTTACTCTTGCAGTTGCATACACTGCGAACTCGGTCCGAGGGCTTCGGAGCACTGTAGATGGGCAGTAGCTTCATTCCTGTGTGGATGGATGCATGTCATTTATCCCTAGGGAGATTAAATGATTTGCCCCAGAATCACAGGCTGTTGAGCCGATGCCAGGATTCGGAGCTTGCTCCAAAGTAGGCAGATCCAGCCGCAAAGCCACATCCATCCACACCCCGTAGAAGTGGGCAGGAGCATTTCACACCCACAGAACCGGCATTTGCAGTAAGACAATACTATACATGTCGAGGAAAATATCCCTGAAAAATTGCTCAGATCTAGAGCCAAGGTCCTGCTCACCATTGAAATATACACGCTGTAAAGGGATTTATAAGGGGGTATGAAAAGGGACTAGAAAAAAACATATTTACAACGAAGTTTACCATCTTTTTAATAGAATGTGTTAACAGAAAATGTTGTTGAAAAAAAGAGCGTAAAAAAAGCACAGTTAAAAAATCATACGTTTTGCATTTTTAATTGCCACTCCAAATGTTTGCTCTGTGTTGCAATTGAAGTTGACAAAACGTTCAATTATGCTTTGAGATTTTACTTGAGGTCTACTTCAGATTGGCAGGATCTCAATCCCCTTTTAGTTACATTTTGCCTAAGTTTTTTTAAAAGCACTGGAAGGGTCCTGCTGTTCAGTGATGCCCAAAACGGAGGTTTTCAGATGATATCTTAAGCAGAAGTTCAGCTCCAGGGAGAGCTCGAGGCATTAAAGATATGATTTACTGCACTCGTGGGGATGGAAGAACTAGGAGATGCCTTTTAACTTTGTCTAACTACCAACAACCGTAAAGATAATATCTTACAATAAGAGGAAACGAGGCCTCAATTGGGCAACGTTCATCTTCTATCTGCCTCTTATTATTATTGGGAAACATCCTTCCTTGTAGAGGAAAATGTCTTTCAAATCTCTAAGCTCCCTGAACACACCAATCCTAAATAGGCGTCAGTTAAAACTGATTTAGTTGAAAGCCAAGTAAGAAAATATTTAAAGAAGCCTTGGCAATGACAATAGTTCTAGCTTTCATTATTGTGCTTCACTCTGTACTCACACAAGCACACTGCTCACCCTGCACTCGCACAGGTCCACCCCTAACTTGAAATTGACACATGTACACTGTTCACAACACAATCTCACATTAACCTTTCATACCTCTGGGAGGCGTGGCCGAGAGCAAGAACATGGCGAATGCATAAAGTGGATGCTCCATCCCGGCTAATATAATCCTGCATTTCTCACTGAGTTGGCAGGCCTTTCAACTTCAGGGCAGAGAAATACCGCTTGCCCGACAGCAGAGAGACGAAAGGGGTGAAGAGTGATGCCCCTGAGACAGGCGAGAGTGCAATTAAAAAATTGGCGTAGACGACACAGGCTAGGTGCCTCAGAGAATTGGAAGCATGCAGGGATGAAGGCCTGCTCTCCATGTCTTGCTGCCTGCCATGTGCAGTCTGCTGATGCTTGCCTGCAGTTAGTGGAGAAGCTCCCCTTAACCCTAGGGTGACTGTAGAACGTGGGAATGCAGTGTCTAGCCTGGGTGTAAATATCAGTGGGGCCCAAATGCACAAACGAAAGCAGGGCTAATGAGGAGAAACTACGAAGGGCACTAGAACCTCCTTGCCCACACTGAGGTGGTTCGAAAGGCATGAGATCATCTGCACAGGAAAATTCACCAAAACTGGGGTCGGCGGCAGCCTACGAATGCACAGCAATCGGGGTACAACCAAGCTGCAGTCTGGTCTGGAGGTGGGGCCTGGGTCCCCCGTGATTGTGGATGCTGGCACATTGGGGTAGAAGCCCACGTCAGACAGACCCGATTGCGACTGATAGCCCTGGCAGTACCAGAAATAAAAAGAACACTGAGTTTCGCGTGCAGGCTCCCCTGGAGACATTTGAAGCGAAAGGCACTAATAGGACTGTAGAGGAGTAAATAAAAGACAAGTCCACTTTGCATCACAGCTCTGCTCTCTTGAGCGCCAAAATGCACAAGTAGAAACCTAAAAGGGGGGGCACACAGCCCAACACAAGAGAGCCCTCCCCACTGCCCACAAAGAAAGAAGGGGGCGAGTCTGCCGACACAGAGGCCTCGCTCCATTTACACCTGGACAAAGTATTAGTGGGAATAGCTGACACTAAAGCGGTCTTGCAGCAGGATATCGGAGCAGGTTCAGTGGGCTTGGGACTCCTACAGGCTGAACACCATAAACTTTCAGACAGAGTAAAAGAGGTATAGAGAGCAGTGGCGGCCCTCCACCTGGAGCACCAAATGACAGCCACTAGACTGGAAGAACTCACATCCCAGGTGACGGTACTAGAGCAACGAGCGGTAGACTCTGAAGGCCATAATAGATGTAGCAATATAAGAGTGGTGGGTATCCCGGAGGGTGCTGAAGGATCGGATGAGCTGGCATTCCTGGAAGACTGGCTGAGAACCGAAATGACCCCAGAAAGCCTCTCCAAAATCTTCACGTTTGAGAGGGTGCATCAAGTACCCGCGCTCCCCCTACGCCGGGGAGGCCTTCCAGTCCAGTGGTGGCCAGGCATCTTCACTACCGGATAAAATCTTACAGCAGGCCAGGGCACATGGCCTCTATGCCTTAGACAAAAGTAACATTTGGGTGTTCCCCGGATTTCACAGCTAGGGTGCAGGCACAACGCGCATCCTTCATAGAGGTCAAGAGGGCCCTCCGAGAGGCAGTCCTGCAATACTCTCTTATCTTTCCAGCAAAACTCTGAATCATCCTTGATGGATCCACCCACATCTACGACTCCCTGAAGGATGCTTGGACCTGGCTAGAGGCACATAAAAACGGGGCGCACTTGCCTAAAACTCAGTCTGGTCCCCTCAGGATGAAAAGAGCTGCCAGGAAATGACAGAGTTGAGCGAAGAAAATGACTGCAGAAACCTACAATATCCCAAAAACAACAAGACAGGAAAGCAGCCCTGCAAGCTGTAGCACAAATCATGATACCACAAAAATGTAACGGACTGGAAGATAGGTCTTCAGAGCCGAGAGACGTAACAACCGACTCAGATGACATAACAAGATATGAATCTGGCATGCCAAAAGTAACCCCCTGCTCAGTGGATGACATTATATGAAGGCTCAGCGACTTAGTGGATACATAGACAAGTCTGATAACTAGAGAGGAAAAGAGGATCACATCCCTTGTAGTGCTCTGGTCAGTCCTTTAAACTACATCTTAGGCTGGGACAGATCCAGTGTCCCAGAACTACCTGAGGGTGGCGTTCACCCTGTAAAGCGGCTGTTTGTTCACAGGTTTGGGCGGTTGGCCATTGCTTGGCTGCTCATGTGATGGGGAGTTGTTAAATTGGGTTTGTTGTTTACTACTCTGGGGTCCACTACATATAACCCTTTTGAGAGGTGTGTGTCACATCAGAATATGGAGACAGGAGGGTGGGGAAGCAAGGTATATCGCTCACAGCTATGGTTATTAAGACGACCACAGTATAAGAGGTCAAACTATTATCCTGCAATATTCGGGTTATGAGCTCCCCTGTCAAAAACTATAATATGTTTAACTACAAATGTTGTAGAGGTGCGCGGATAGTAATGCTACAGGAAATGCATCTAACGGCCGAGGAAGCCTTCAGGCTCTGCCGTAGATGGCGTAGACTACTGTTTGCTACCACATACTCAGTATATTCAAGAGAGGCACTATTGTGGCTAAAGCCAGGTACTCCCTTGATGCAACACATAAAATCAATGACCCAGAAGGGTGCTATGTCATAGTGAAGGGAAGATTGATGGGCAGGGAGGTGACTCTGGGAAGTTTTTACGCCCGAACCAAGATCAGACACAGTTCCTACAACAACTTTTCAAACCCATATAAGAAGTGGCGGCAGGTGACTTGGTACTGGGGAGAGATTTCAACTGCTTTGCAGATATAGACATGGACAGGTCTACCTCCACATTGCATGGAGCAGCAGCAGATGCGACGTCTAAGGGTTTCTGAAAATGGATGAATCTGTGGGAACTATTAGATATCTGGCTACTACACAATGGACAGCAATTGGAATACTCCTTTCACTCCCCGCTATAGGGTCGGCATACCAGACTTGACATGTTTCTATGCTCAATGCAACTCTCGTCATGCTGTTACAATGAAAGTTTTACAACGCGAGTGCATTGACAACGCAGGACATTATAACGCAAGTCTTTACATCGACTTGCACTAGATGGCGTGCTAACATTAAAAAAGTGTCATTTACTATTCCAACTCCAGTCCACGTAACAGTAGGGAAGGTGTTGGGATAGTAAACTACACTATTTTTAATGTTAGCACGCCATCTAGTGCAAGTCGATGTAAAGACTTGCGTTGTAATGTCATGCGTTGTCAATGCACTCGTGTTGTAACAGTTTTGTTGTAATGGTAGTGCGTTGTAAAAGTTGCCTTGTAAAGGTTGTTCCCCTACTGGAAGCATCTCCCTAATAGAATGGGAGGCTTTTAAGTTGGTAGTGAGAGGCTAAAGCATGGGGCAGGCTGTGGACGCACATCAAGAGATAAATAGAGAACTCCAGGGCGCTAGAAACACAAATGCATACACTAGATGGCATGCTAGTAATGGACAGCGAGGCCCAACAACAATTAACGGGCACCAAGAGCAATTGGAATGAAGCCTTGGAGCACTTACGGCTATCAGATCTCCAAGTTTATCAGGAGAGACAACATGTGGAAGGGGGGAAGGTGGGGAGATTATGGGCATGGCTGATCAAGCTGGAAGGAAGAGGCCACCCCAACCTCAGCATTCGGACTATGGACTAACGGTTCTCACCCAACATCATTAACAATACATTCAGGGAATACTTTGCAACCCTGTATGGGAAGCCTGAGGAAGTACCTGAAGAATTGATGACACACTACTTGGAGGACCTAAGCCTTAGAGGAGTAGACCCGGCTGTACGGAAATGCTTGGAGGAGCCGATCTCTGCACAGAAAATAAACATGGTGATTAAAGAGATGGCCGTAGGGAAAACTCCTGGACAGGATGGTCTCTCGGTAGAGTTTTACTCCACTTTCGCTATGTTAGTGACCCCCACCCTGAAAAAATGTATGCCTCTTTGCTACGGTTGGGCCACCTACTGGCTTCCACGAGAGAAGCCCTCGTGGTCCCAATACCCAAAACTAAGTCGAACCCAGCTGGGACAGTGGATTTTCACCCACTATCCATGTTGAATTTTAGACTTCAAATTGCTAAGTAAAGTTTTAACCACAAGGCTACTGCCAGTTAGGTCGACCTCTGGGAACCTGGGAAGATTGTATCATGTTTCATTCCACCAGGGCCTTTTTGTAGACCCTGAAGCGGTGGTGATGGCAGTTGACCTAGAAATGGCATTTGATTCCCTAAGAAGGGACTTAATTTTGCAACTCATGAAGAGCATGGGACTGAGGGAAGGATGAATGAGGTGAGTGTGACTGCTTTACACAGACCCCACTGCTAGAGTTCATGCAGGTGGAGGGGACTCCGCTCCCTATACCATACATAGAGGGACAAGACAGGGCTGTCCACCGTCGCCCCTGCTTTTTGCACTGGTGAACGAAACTCTTGTGGAACGCTTCAGACGGGAAGGGGTTAGACATGGGCTACTCAAGGATGGAAGGACACATATAATTTATTTATATGCGGACACATATAATTTATTTATATGCGGATGACCTATTGTTATATATGAGAGATGGCTCCCGAGGCATATATCATGTCATGAACATTTTAGAGGAATTTGCGGGGCTGTCTGGAGTTCGAGCCAATACTATAAAAACCTGGTTGTCCCACTGGCACCTTCTCTGCCCAGACCTTGGGACCTTCTGTTGGGCCTTAACTGGGCCCTGAGCTGCTTTCGATTCCTGGGCATACAGGTGTTTCACAAACAGGTGGATCTTATGGAAGTAAACCATAATCAAGCACTTCGCTCCCGGAAGTCAAATGTGACATTCTGGGGTTCCCTTAAACTATCAATTAAGGCTAGGGTAGTGCTCTCCAAAATGGTTTTCCTCCTGAAGCTACTATATTACTTTGTCAACCTCCCAGTGGTGATTCCTCAGAGATGATTTAAGGACTTGGGTGGATTGTTAAGGGAACTAATCTGGGACGGGGCGGAATAGGGTAGCCCTGACAGTCCTGCGGCAACCTATGGTGGTGGGAGGCCTGGTAGCACCAGACTTTGAGGCCTATTATTTGGCAGCACAGCTCCAGTGGAAGTCCCAATGGTTAGCTGGGAGAGGACTGGAGACACTGGGAGTACCTGGACCACAAATTCATGGGAAACTCCTCACCAAACTCTTGAATCCCAAGCACCAAATACAAGGCATGGGGGTCCTGCTACAGGTGGCCTTGAAATGTTGGGACAGATGTGTTCGACGTGCAGCCGAGACTGCTCTTTACGCACCTGACCTATGCCTGATCAGATTGCCACAGGGAGGAGATTGCTCTCCTTTCACACAGGGTCAATTTAGAGAATGGACAGCAGCAGGAGTGACCACAGTTCATGACTGTTACCAAGACGGAGAGCGGTTCCCCCTGACAGACTTCCTTGAGCACTATGATTTATCCCCAGGGCAGTTCCTATATTACCACACTATAATGGGTACATTTACCACGCATGGGGAGGGGACACCCATGAACCGAACACACATGCAGTTCTACAGTCAGTAGTGACACTTGGGTCAGCGAGATATCAGGCAAAATGGTTATATGCTGCGATAATGTCCTTGACGGAACAGCCCTTGGCTCACCTACATGGGAAATGGAGAACCCTGGTGGGTAGGAATCTGTCTGATGCAGAATGGAGAAAGGCCCCAGAGAGCCCAAAGAAAATCAAATCTTTAGGAACTCCAACTTCAAATTTAAACAGTTTAACATCCTACATATGACCTACCTTACCCTTAGGTGCCGATTAGGATCCTGGAAAAACCGGGTACGAACCGTCGGTCGGAGCGTTTTCTCCGTCCGACTCGTACCTGGGACAAAAACATTACAAACATGGAAGTACGATTCGCACGGAAACACCATTTCCGTACGAGTCGTACAAAACACCGACCGACGAAAATAGACATACGAATGTGATCCGGGAATGCTCCGACGTGACGTCGGGACGCTTTCAGGCAGCGTTTCACGACCCAGGAAGTACGAATCGAACCGCCAGCAGTCCGGACGGCAACATTTTTACGGCACCCAAAAAGTGCCGGAATAGCGAAGTACACCGTGAAATGACCAGATTAGGGGGCCCAGTACGCGCCGTACCCCCCTCCAGCCCCCGTGAGTACACGCCGAACCCCCGTGTATGTACACCCGTGTACGTACGAGTCGTACCCCCACCCATGTATGTACACCCGTGTACGTACGAGTCGTACCCCCACCCGTGTATGTACACCCGTGTACGTACGAGTCGAACCCCCACCCGTGTATGTACACCCGTGTACGTACGAGTCATACCCCCACCCGTGTATGTACACCCATGTACGTACGAGTCGTACACCCGTGTACGTACGAGTCGTACCCCCACCCGTGTATGTACACCCGTGTACGTACGAGTCGTACCCCCACCCGTGTATGTACACCCGTGTACGTACGAGTCATACCCCCACCCGTGTATGTACACCCGTGTACGTACGAGTCGAACCCCCACCCGTGTATGTACACTCTACGCGCTGGGGGTACGCGCCGTACATACACGGGTGGGGGTACGACTCGTACGTACACGGGTGTACATACACGGGTGGGGGTACGACTCGTACGTACACCGGTGTACATACACGGGTGGGGGTACGACTCGTACGTACACGGGTGTACATACACGGTGGGGGTTCGGCGCGTACATACGGGAGCTGGGGGGGTGGTTCGGTGCCTGCATACGGGGGCTGGGGGGGTGGTTCGGCACGTACATACGGGGGCTGGGGGGGTGGTTCGGCGCGTACATACGGGGGCTGGGGGGTGTTTGGCGCGTATGTGGGCACATGTCTCCATGGTTGCTATGGGAGTTCGGTGCGGACGGTGTTTTTTCCATACGGTTGTGACATCGGACGCACGGGATGGATCGTACTTGCGCGGTCGGACTTCACTTTTCACGTTTGTACGGTAAATCGTCCGGGGACGTGTCGGACACATTTTCCGACCCGAGGACGTGTGGGGAATTATTCCCAATGCGATTCGTATGGAGTTTTTCCCATGCGAATCGTACTTGGCAGTTTGTACGGCACTTGTACGATTCGTACGGTAAAAAGACTGGATACGAGTCGTACGGGGATAATTTTTCCAGGATCCTAATCGGCACCTTAGTTATGTAGGAGAAGATAGCCAACAATGCCAAGATGTAGAGCACTGGATGCGAGATTCGCACACATGATATGGGAGTGCCCAATTATACAAAAGTACTAGTTTAAGATTATAGAGATTCTCTACTCTCAACGAACTCTGCCATGTAGCACGGAGCTTTTGCCTGTTAGGCTTATACCAGAGGACCAAAGCAAAAAAAAGTGAGACAGAAATTTGTAGATCTTGCACTAATCTTTGCCAAAAGGTGCATCGCCCTCAGATGGTGGGCAGCTATTGGTCCTAGAGTCCCTGACTGGGAGAGGAAGGTATCGGCCAGGGCGGAAGAAAGGGCTTTGGCATGGGAGGACAACATTAGTAAAAGACTGCTGGAGCCCTAGGCTGAAATTGTGCAAGCGTGGGGATGCCAGAGGAGTAGAGGATGGAGAGAATTTTACGGGAGACCCCCCCCCAGGAATACTAGAGAAGAGAACCCCCCTACCGATACCATCTCTGAGAGACAGTAACATAGAGGCATAAAAGCAGAGCCACATAATAAGACAGGATGCACTGAGAAATCCTTATCTCCATGACCCCCCAACGCACTGCAGAACTTACCCTACAAAGACTAAATGTTATGTAGGGGAAGATAGCCAACAATGCCAAGATGTAGAGCACTGGATGCGAGACTCGCACACACATTATATGGGAGTGCCCAGTTATACAAAAGTACTAGCTTAAGATTATAGAGATTCTGAACTCTCAACGAACTTTGCCATGTAGCACGGAGCTTTGCCTGTTAGGCTTATACCCGAGGCCCAAAGCAAAAAAAGTGGGACAGAAATTTGTAGATCTTGCACTAATCTTTGCCAAAAGGCGCATCGCCCTCAGATGTCGGGCAACTATAGGTCCTAGATTCTCTGACAGGGAGAGGTAGGTATCGGCCAGGGCCGAAGAAAGGGCTTTGGCATGGGAGGACAAAATTAGTAAAAGACTGCTGGAGCCCTGGGCTGAAATTGTGCAAGAGTGGGATGCCAGAGGAGTAGAGGATGGAGAGAGTTTTATGGGAGACACCCCCCCAGGAATACTAGTGAAGGGGAAGCCCCCCCCCAATACCACCTCTGAGAGACAGTAACATAGAGGCATAAAAACAGAGCCACATATTAAGACAGGATGCACTGAGAAATCCTTTTCTCCATGACCCCCAACGCACTGCAGAACTTTACCTGGTAAGTACCATAGATAACGGTAGATCGACACAGAATATGACCTCAGGAGATATTATTCTTATGTGTTTAATGTGTTAACAGAATGATGTTTGCCTATTATAAAATAATGAATATTTTTCATTAGCAAACCTGGAGGACTCCCCAGAAGAAGTTTCTATTGTAATTGTAATTAACAGTTGTGCATTGTAAATAACAGTTGTCAAGCATACTTTTGTACAAATTCGAGCTATAACTGTACAGTAAAACGCTTGATTTGTTTTTGTTTCTTCCTCACTGCATTAGTACTAACTTCTTACTATACTTTTGCCTTGTCATTCATTTTTGGATGTAATATTGGAAAAAAGCTAATAAAAAGATACACGCAGCTTAACAATACATGTCTTTATTCTTCTGCATGGAACTGCAAACTCAACATTCTAAGCCAGCCTTCAGTGCATTGTGCTCTAACACTGAAATCACAGTTCTACATAGTCCACCTGGAGCCAAAAGGGTTCCATCATTTCTAATTCGGAAGACAATACATCTCCCCCTCAGTTAAATAAAAAAAATATTTTTTTTACAAAATATTTATTAATTAAATTGTTCAACCTTGTTCTGGGAGACTGGGAGGTGTAATCACTGATGTCCAGGATCTGCGCCAACGATGTAGAAGCAGTAACAGGTGCTGATTTTTCAGTCCCAGTCTCTATTTCAACTATTAGATCTGATGAATGGTTGGTCAAGTTCCTGAAATGAGAAGAGTCTTGGGTAATACACTTCCCAGCACACTGGACAGTCACCATGTGTCAACTTGGAAATATTCTGCAGCAAAAGGAGTATCAGATTTTCTTTCCTGTATTTGTCATATGAACACTGGATCTTCTCTACTAATTACTATGTTTTTTTGCATGTCGTCATTTGTCAGCATACACTTTCATCTTTGGTTTGTTAACCAAGTCCTCATGAGTTGTTGTCACATATTTCTTTCTTTGATTGGTCCATTGAGGTAACTTGGTGTTCATTGCTATCCCAAACACTTTCACCTGTGGTCGAGTGGGGTGTTGAATGATAAGCTCTCAAGGTAGATTTCAACACAGTTTTCAAATTGAGCTTCTCAAGAGTGGCACGCTACACTGATTTCTTTAACATACTCATAAAACGCTCAGCAAGTCCATTGGCTTGTGGCCACAGAGATGTGCCCTTTTGATGCTTTATTTTCAAATGCTCCAAGAAAACTCTGAACTCTCGACTAATAAAAGGCAACCCATTGTCAGACTTCACTAAAGCTGGAATACTCCATGTCGCTAAATTGCCATCTAATCTTATAATGACTCATTCTTGAATTGTAGATTAAAGATCTTCAATCAGTGAAAATCGTCAGTATTCATTCATAATCCCCAATGGATAATGTCCATTGTCAAGTGGACCGAAAAAAGCAATGGCTAATCTCTCCCATGCCTGCTTCGGAAGGAAGGTCTAACATGTTCAAGGTGGTGTGAATAGTTTTTGTAGAAAGGCGGTTGCATAAATGACAGGCCTTTAATTCCGTTTCAACCCTGACACCAAGGTAAGGAAACCAGACTCAGTCTCAGAAGCCTCATTTTATGGCAACAATTCCATGATATCCTTCATCCGCTACCTCAATTATTTTTTGTTCAGACTCTCTGGAATCAGGATTCCCAATCCTCGTGATATAACTCCTTCCTGAGCCATGGACAGTTCATTCTTGACATTTTTGTACTTATTATATTCACCATCATTGGTTAGCAGTCGAGTGAGTTGGTTCCATGACTGATGTGCAATTATATCCTTCAGCTTTCAATCAGGGGGTTTATTAAGCGCGCTACTCACCCGTGAGGGTCTGAAGGCGCGGGGGGGGGGGGATAAGCACAGGATCAGTCGAAGAGCCAGATCTTGAGGTCCCTCCCGAACGTGTGCAGGGTCGGGGAGCATCTTGTGTTCGCAGGGAGCTTGTTCCAGGTCTTGGCTGCGATGTGGGAGAAGGCCCTCCCGCCTGTTCTGTTTCTGTGGATGCAGGGACCTCTGCCAGGGCGAGGTCGGCTGAGCGGAGGTTCTTCTTGGCTACGTGGAGGGATACTCTCTCGCTTTAACACGCCACTATCATGGCTCATGGCAGTGATAATTTGGGCTAGCAAAATGGCAGCTAGTGTGTTTGATTTTACAATGAAGTTGACAAAGGCCTCAGACATCTTGAATGGAGTTCCGTGACCTTGTAGAGGCACTCTGCAAAAGTAGTCAGCAGGGTTTTGATCCTTCCCTGGACAATGCACAATAGTATAATCATACTGTTGTAACTGTAGTCCCACAGCACCGAGACCGCCCTCATCGCCGCCACCGATGACATCCGAGCCCTGATGGACAATGGAGAAACAGCGGCCCTCATCCTCCTAGACCTCTCCGCGGCATTCGACACGGTCTGCCACCGCACCCTAGTACGGCGCCTCAGCAACATCGGCATCCAGGACAAGGCGCTGGAATGGATCATCTCCTTCCTCGACGGAAGAACACAGAGAGTCCGCCTACCACCGTACAAGTCAGAGGCCTCCGAAGTCATCTACGGCGTCCCCCAAGGATCATCTCTGAGCCCCACCCTCTTCAACGTCTACATGAGCCCCCTCGCGGCCATCGTACGCAAACACAACCTCAGCATAATCTCCTACGCCGACGACACCCAGCTGATCCTCTCCCTGACCAACGACCCCGCCGCCGCCAGAGCCAACCTGCACGAAGGGATGAAAGAGGTAGCCGAGTGGATGACGACCAGCCGCCTGAAACTGAACTCGGACAAGACGGAGGTCCTCATCCTGGGCTCCTCACCCTCCGCCTGGGACGACTCCTGGTGGCCTCCCGCCCTGGGCACCGCACCCAAACCGACAGACCATGCACGAAACCTGGGCGTCATCCTGGACTCCTCCCTCTCCATGACCAGGCAAGTCAACAATGTCTCCTCGGCGTGCTTCAACATCCTTCGCATGCTACGGAAGATCTTCTGGTGGATCCCCACCGAGACCAGGAAGACCGTCACCCAGGCCCTCGTCACCAGCCGACTGGACTACGGCAACGCCCTCTACGCCGGTACCACCGCCAAGCTCCAGAAGAGACTCCAGCGGATCCAGAACGCCTCAGCCAGACTCATCCTCGACATCCCACGAACCAGTCACATCTCCGGACATCTGAAAGACCTTCACTGGCTCCCCGTCAACAAAAGAATCACCTTCCGCCTCCTCACCCACGCACACAAAGCCCTACACGACCAAGGCCCGAGCTACCTCAACAGCCGAGTCAACTTCTACGCTCCCAAACGCCACCTCCGATCAGCCAACCACGCCCTCGCCACCGTCCCCCGCATCCGAAGAGCGACTACAGGAGGAAGGTCCTTCTCCTACCTGGCCGCCAAGACCTGGAACTCCCTCCCGACCGACCTTCGCCTGACCCAAGACCACCTCTCCTTCAGGAAGAAGCTGAAGACCTGGCTGTTCGAGCAGTAGCGGCACCCCCCCCCCCCCCCCCCAGCGCCTTGAGACCCTACGGGTATGTAGCGCGCTTTATAAGTGTCAATGATTGATTGCTCAATGTGAGAAGGCATTTTGGCCTTTGGATTTCCAAATATAGTAAAAAAAAAGACTGATAATCAGCTAGCATCATAAAAGGTTTTCAGTATAGGAATACATGGGACTGTTCACAAGCCTATACCACAGCTACACTATCTTATGCAGCTTGTGAGTATACATGTTCTGTTTGGGGTGAACTTCTATTTGCTTATGACAGAATATGCCGCAGGCATTCAGGTGTCCACTGTGCCACTGTGCTGTGCAAGGAAAGCGCCTAACCCAACTGGGCTAGAGTAAACGACAACCTCTGTATGAAGCTTCTGATTGGAATATTCCAGTTCAGTATCATTCTCAATAGCTTGTTTAATTTTCTTTAAATTTTTCTCACATTCATGCAACCAGTGAAATTAAAAAATTTTTTACACCAAGTCTCTCAACGGATCACTTATAGTGGCAAAGTCTTGAATGTGACTGGAACAGTAACTAGCCATACCAAGAAATGAAAGCACCATTTATTTATTTATTTATTTGTTGGTTTATATAGCGCTGGAATCGACTCCAATGGAGTATCTCTGCGCTTTTCAGTAATCGGTAAAGCAAGGATAAGATGAAAAGGAGCTAGATCTCATTCCTAAACAGCACAGTTTTAAGGAGTTTCCTGTAGGTAAGGTGTTCTTTGCACTGTCTTAATGATAAAGGAAGTTTATTCCACAATGTGGGGCCTGTAATTGATAAAGCTTTGTTCCCGTGTCTGGCTTTTTTTGCACGTGGGATCACTAAGAGAAGGTTATTGCTAGATCTTAATGATCGAAGTGGAATGTAGGGAACAAATTTATTTTGAAGATAAACGGGTCCTTGGCCATTTATACATTTGTGGATAAGGCAGCATATCTTAAATTTTATTCTCTGACGGATCGACAGCCAGTGTAGTTGATCCAGGAGGGGTTTGGAAGCAGTTCTTGGGGGAACATTAAGAACAAGGCGAGCTGCCGTGTTTTGAATGACCTGGAGCTTATTCAAGACGCTTTTGTTGGCAGAAAACAACTGGCCATTACAGTAGTCGATCCTACTTAAAACCAAGGTCTGAACCAAGGTTCTCCTACAGGAATCTGGTAGGAGGGGAAACATTTTCCATAACAAACAGATGGTATGAAAACAGATTCCTGAAGTGTAATTGACATGTTGTTTAAAAAGCAAGTCTTGATCCAAACGAATCCCGAGATTCTTCACAACCTGTTTAGGTTCGGGAACTATTCCTAGATCGAGTGGCCACCAGTCAGGGGTCCATAACATTTTTGCCTCACCAAACAACATTACCTCCGTTTTACTGACATTACACTGGAGAAAGTTGGAAGACATCCAGCGAGCCACTGCCTTCATGCCAGCAGAAAAGGAACTTTTTACTTCAGCGGACAGAGTTTTAAAAGGAAAGAGGAGCTGGGTGTCATCAGCATACGATACTGGAATAAAACCATATCTTCGCATCACTCTAGCCAGTGGCGCCACATATATATTAAAAAGGGTTGGGCTCAAACAAGAGCCCTGGGGCACCCCCTTAGGGATCTCAATCTCCGCTGAGCGGTGGGAGTCCATGATAACTCTCTCTTGAGGAGAAAGCTTTTCAGCCATTCGATGGCCCTATCCTTGATACCAGCGTTCGATAACCGTTCAATAAGAATAGCATGTGAAACGGTATCGAACGCTGCTGATAGATCTAAAAGCACCAGGATTACTGAAAAGCCCCTGTCCTGGTACATCTGTAGGTCATCTGTAACAGACAGAAGAGTAGACTCCGTGCTATGTTTAGGCCTAAACCCTGACTGAGAATAGTCCAGAGCCCCCACAAGTTCGATGTAATTAGACAAGTGGTGATTGACATGTTTCTCAGCCAGTTTCCCTAAGAATGGTAGTAGGGATATAGGCCTAAGGTTGGTTAGATCAGTCCAGGGAATGGAGGTGTTTTTCCTAATGGGTCTAACCAAAGCTCGTTTCCAATCTCTTGGAACAGTGCCTGAACTAAGTGAAAGATTCACCAATCCTTCAAATATAGGACAAAGCTGTTCGCTCAGGGCAGGTATAATCCTGGCTGGAATGTTATCATCAGGACTGCCACTTTTAATCTGAGATGTTAGTAAAAATGTTTCTTGTAAAGAAATAGGTGGAAAGGAAATTAACATATGTTTTTCCTGCTTGGGTTCATCGTCCATTTCAGGTAACACCCTATCAATGGAAATACTTTTATTGGCACATATTATTTTATCATAGATTAGTTCAATTTTATTCGTAAAAAAACATGAAATTTCATCGCATAGCTGTTTAGAGCCTAATTCAATAGATTCACATGCTGCAGGTTTAGTAAAGGTTTGTAGAATTTGATATAGAACCCTAGAAGAATTTCCTGCAGCTGTGATTTGTGCGGTGATGTAGTTTTTCCGAGCAGTGCGAATAGGTTTATGATATAAGCGTAGTGAGTCCCAATATTTGGTTTTATCTTCTGCCAAATGAGAAATTCTCCACTTCTTTTCTAATTTTCTAGCATTGAGTTTTAATGTCCTTAGGTTATCCGAGAACCAAATTTCCTGTTTCTTGGTCGGTCTGGATTTAAATTGTTTCAGAGGGGCGATTTTATCTATTGTTTCTATAATGGCTCTATTATATTTTGTGAGGGCAGATTCAATACATATTTGTGAAGGGTAGGAAGAAAAGGTAAAATTTTTCTTAAAACTGCTGTCATTAACTTTGTGCCATTGTCTATATATCCTAGGTAGTGGAGCTGGACGCGAGGAGGTAAACTTCAGATGCTGAGTACGAAATTCAACTAGGAAGTGGTCTGTCCAACTAACCTGTTTAGCAGGTGGACAGGAAATCGGTGAAAAGTTAGATAAAATCAGGTCCAGGGTATGACCTGCCTGATGTGTAGGGCCACAGTTACGTTTCAACAGTCCTAAGGTGGCCATGTCAAGCAATAATGATTGTGCATCATTGCAATCCGACTTGTCACTATGTACATTAAAATCCCCAACCAAAATAAAATCATTGTCATTATCAACATATGGGGCAAGTAGCTCCATCAGTGTGCTTGAAAAATTGTTACAAGGTCCCGGAGGACGATATACTAAAGCACCCTTTATGTTTTCATGAAAACATCTTGCAGGGGATCAACATTTGACAGCGCTTGTACTTTAGCAGGATCTGGTGTCATATCCCCATCAGAAAAGATATGGCAAAATAATTTTAGCTTTATCTTATGGGACTCACACTTGTCTGCATTCAAAGTCAAACCTACTTCAGTAAGTAAACTACATACTTGTGTAAGAGCTTAATCTTGTTATTTTTGTGTAGCTTTGAAAACCAATATCTCATCGCTGTAATTGAAGACATTCTTGACAAGCTGCATGACATATCGACTGATGTCTTGGAACAAATCAGCAGCGGATGACACATTAAAACTTAGGGCCTGATTTAAATTTCGGCGTGCGGGTTAATCTGTCATAATAGTGACAGATATCTGGTCCACTGAAATATAAATCCCATAAGATATAATGAGATTGATATTTCAGCAGACGGGATAGCCATCACGGTTGTGATGGAGTAACATGTCCAAATCATGCCTTTCAGCTTTTGTATCGAAATAGACCAACGTGTGAAACAGGTTCCAATGTATCTGCAATCTTCTTCAAGTTCGAACTGATGATAACATTTATTTAAATCAAGGCGAGAGAAGGCCTTTGCACCATTTTTCGTGTTATCATGTCAGCAATGTGTGAACCGGGATGTTGTTCTCGTTCAATTATCTTGTTACCCTGACTCATGTCAATGCAAATGCGTACAGCTCCCCCTTGTTAGACCTGACACCTTGGCGTGGGTCTCCCTTCCATTTTTTGCTATTGCCTCATGTGTTTTTGCTGGTGTTAGATGCTTTGGGCACGGTGCCAATGCTATTCAGTGCCACAGTGCAAGTGCTACCTATGGTAAATTGATGTATGGATTAGTGACTCCATGATTGGCTGGTTTGGTTTACCTGTCAGACCCTAGTACATTGCACTGAGTGTGCCCAGGGCTTGTAAATCAAATGCTGCTGGGGGGCTTGCAGCACTGGTCGTGCCACCCACACAAGCAGCCTGTAAAGTGTGTCTCAGGTCTGCCATTGCAGAGCCTGTGTGCAGTCTGGTACTGCCATGATGACTGGCCAAGTGCACCCACTTGCCAGTCCCTAAAACTTCCCTTTTCTGAATATTAGTCACCACTATGGTAGGCCCAAGGGCAGGGTGCATTGTAAGTAAAAGGTAGGGCATGCCTTGGTGTGTGTGGCCTGTCCTAATAGTGAATTACAGCCATTTTCGTTTTTCACTATTGCAAGGCTACCTGTTTCCCATAGGTCAGAATGGGCAGTTTGATTATTACAGCTTATGATGCTAACTGACTCAGGGAACTAGGTAGAAATTAGAGTTTAGTATGCCTGAACTCAGAATGATAAAATACATCTTTTAATGAAGTTGGTTTTAGCATTCTGTGTTTGAAAATACTACTTTTAGAAAGTAACTATTTTTTGCCTAACTATCCAAGCCTGCCTCTGCTAGGTTGTGTATTACTTGTCTGGAGGTTGAGTGACAGGGGCTGGGGGATTCCAGGAGACAGGGTGAGTCAGCACAGAGCTGACTAGAGAGATCTGCATGCAGAAGGGAGGGAGGAGTTGCACCTGGGACCTGAATGGGGCTGTGCCTTCCCTCCACAATGCTGGCTCCTGTGGTGCGTCTGATGTCCCTGGCCTACACTGTGGAAGGAAAGAAGGAGCCTTGTCAACAAAGTGCTCCAGGACAGACCAGAACTGGTTTGGACTAGGCAAAGGTCTCTCTGCCTTCAGAGAAGAAAGAGAAAATGAGTATAAAAGGGGGGACCCAGACCTCAGAACTTTAGATCACTTTGGGAAACAAGAAGAACCTTTGCTGAGTAGAGGAACCAGAGGAACTGAGGAAGAGACTATCCCTAGCTGAGTGCTGTTTGGGGGATTGGCCTGCAGTGTTTGCCTGACTGCCAAAGAAAGGAAAAAGGACTTTGTGCTACTTTTGAATTCAACTTGTGAAGGATCTGCAAGGGCTTGAGATAGAGCTTGCCTCCTGCTGAAGTCTCAGGGAAAACAGACTTCACCCTCCAGCTCCTCAATAGTTCTTTTGAAGTGCCTTCTGTTGTGCTGGGCCTTCTGAGGGACTGTGTGTTGCAAGGAGCTGGAAGCGCGACTCACGAAGAAGAAGCGTATCGCCGCCGCAGCCGCTGTGGTCGCATCACTGAAGTTGTTCACCTTAAGTTAGCAGGGTATGCCCAGACGTGAGTCCCTTGCTCACTTTGCCACTGCATTCAAGCTAACCTGGCTGATGAGATGTGTCATCCCGAAACCAGTCCCAGGATGCTAGCTTCCGGTCCAGGGAAGACCTGCTTAGCAGTTTGGGCTGGACTGTTGCCATGAGGAGCAGGGTCATGACTGATTTGCATATGGCTGGGCCTGAAATGGGGTGGGAAAGTGAGCTAAAGAACAATGATGGATTCAACCCAGATCTGTGACTGGGGGTGAGTGTCTTAAAAGTTTCAGTACTCTGTCCATCATCTCCTTTTGGCGGGCTATGCCCAGGCTCACTTTGCCACTGGATTCAAGCTAGGTTGGCTAATGAGGGGTGTGACCGGTATACCGGTCCCAGGATGCTTGTTTCTGGTCCAGGGAAGACTTGGCTTGGCAGTTTGGACTGGACTCTTAACATGAGGAGCAGGGTCATGACTGATTTGCATATGGGCCGGCTGGGTCTGATTTTAACCCAGATCTGTGACTGGGGGTGAGTGTCTGAAAAGTTTCAGTGCTCCGTCCATCACCTCCTTTTAGTTGCTTTGATTGTCCTACATTGGCAGGGTATGTCCAGACATAGGTCCCTTGCTCACTTTGCCACTGGATTCAAACTAGCCTGGCTGATGAGGGGTGTCACCCCGAAACCAGTCTCAGGATGCTTGTTTCTGGTCCAGGGAAGACCTGGCTTGGCAGTTCAGGCTTGACTGGTTCACATATGGGTGGGTCTGAACTGGGGTGGGGAAGTGAGCTAAAGAACGATGAAGGATTCAACCGAGATCTGTGACTGGGGGTGAGTGTCTGAAAAGTTTCAGCTCTCTGTCCATCATCTCCTTGTTTTTGCTTTGTGCGCCCTAAGTTGGCAGGGTGTGCCCTGACGTGGGTCCCTTGCTCACTTTGCCACTGGATTTAAGCTACACTGGCTGATGAAGGGTGTTGCCCTGAAATCGGTCCCAGGATGCTTATTTCCAGTCCAGGGAAGACCTTGCTTGGCAGTTCAGGCTGGACTATTCCCATGAGTAGCATGGTAATGACTGATTTGCATAAGGCTAGTTCTGAACTGGGGTGGCGAAGTGAGCTAAAGAATGATGATGGATTCAACCCAGATCTGTGACTGGGGGTGCGTGTCTGAAAAGTTTCAGTGCTCTGTCCATCATCTCCTTGTGTTTGCTTTGTTCACCCTAATTTGTCTGGGTATTCCCAGACGTAGGTCCCTTGCTCACTTTGCCGCTGGATTCCAGCTAGCCTGGCTGATGAGGGAGGACACCCCGAAACCGGTCCCTGGATGTTTGTTTCCAGTCCAGGAAAGACTTGGCTTGGCAGTTTGGCCTGGACTGTTCCCATGAGGAGCATGGTCATGACTGGTTTGCATGTGTATGGGTCTGAACTGGAGTAGCTAAGTGAGCTAAAGAACGATGATGGATTCAACCCAGATCTGTGACTGGGGGTGAATGACTGAAAAGTTTCAGCGCTTCGTCGACCATCTCCTTGTGTTTGCTTAGTTTGCTCTAAGTTGGCAGGGTATGTCCAGACAAGGGTCCCTTGCTCACTTTGCCACTGGATTCAAGCTACCCTGCCTGATATGGGGTGTTACCCTGAAACTAGTCCCAGGATACTTGTTTTCAGTCCAACCAAGCCCTGGCTTGACAGTTCAGGCTAGACTGTTCACATGAGGAGCAGGTTCATGACTGATTTGCATATGGCTGGGTCTGAACTGGGGTGGCGAAGTAAGCTAAAGAACAATGAAGGATTCAACCCAGATCTGTTACTGGGGGTGAGTGTCTGAAACATTTCAGTGCTCCGTCTATCATCTCCTTGTGTTTGCTTTATTCGCCCTAATTTGGCATGGTATGCCCAGGTTTGGGTCCCTTGCTCCCTTTTCCACTGGATTAAAATTAGCCTGGCTGATGAGGGGTGTTATACCAAAACCAGTCTCATGATGCTTGTTCCCGGTCCAGGGAAGAACAGGCTTGGCAGTTCGGGCTGGACTGTTCCCATGAGGGACAGCGTCAAGATTGATTTGCACATGGCTGGGTCTGAACTGGTGTGGTGAAGTGAGCTAAAGAACGATGATGCATTCACCCCAGATCTGTGACTGGGGGTGAGTGTCTGAAAAGTTTCAGCGCTCCGGCCATCATCTCCTTATGTGATCTTTCTTTGACTTACATTTTTCTACACAAGTGGCCAACTCAACAGGCGCTCGCCTTTCTAAGGTAAGCATAGACATGGAACAATCATTTTCTTCACTCTCATTTAAAATTGATACAGAAGAACTGCTTGCTGATGATTTGGATAATGATTGACATTGTTCGGTGTCAATTTGTCTTAACTTATGTCGCTGCTTGGCCTTGTGGGTGCACTTCAAACGTTGCTTCTGGAATATTTCAGCTGCCATTTCATTTTCATGCTGTGACGCACTTGCATTTCTCTTGTCTTGCAAACTGTCAGAAATGGTTTTCCTACCCACAGCCTTAACAGATCTGTCTGAGAGAGGAACTTTTACCTTCATGTGGAAACAAAATCCACATCTACAACACAAGTTCTGTTTATGGCCAGACATCACCTTGTGTCCTTCAATCTTTGGCTTTGGCTTACTTTTTACACTCAAGACTGATTCATTATGGGCACCGCCAGCCTCCGTGTCAGCAGCTTGTCTACCGGCACTCTATTCAGTGCTGACAGCCATTAACACTCGCTCCAGACTAAGAGTTTCTCTCAATATTCTTTGTCTGAATGAATCTGACAAGCATCCATCAATAACTCTCAGATGCATAGCTTCTTCATCATTAAATTAATTGAACTTACAATGTCCGATGAGTGCATCGAGTGTCTCCACAAATTCATCAATGGTTTAACCAACTTTGTAGCAATCTTGGTTGAAAATGTATCTTTAGTGAGCAACATTCGGCATTGGATTAAATTTGAAATTCAACTCTTCTTCAATCTGACGATATGTGACTTCTTCATCGGTTTGCAACATTCTCTTTATGACATCTTTTACACCATCACCTGCAAGATTTTTGAGATAATTGATAATCATTTTGTTATCAGTCTCTTTATTTGCATCGATTAAATCATCAAATGTCTCTATCCAAGTAGTCCATCTATTGCCAATATTTAGCTTTTTGGGGGTATTGAATAGTGGTGGTGGTTTCAGGAAAACTGCAGCGCTCTAGCCATTTTTGGGAGTGGCTGACATTGAGGGTGGAGCTCTCTCCTGCACCCTCAGCTGTTCATCTTAAACCTGTTCATGTAAACCATCTCCAAGTCCTTGAGATGTGTTGGCCTCTGGATCATCCTTAATGACGATTGGAAAAACTGCCTCAGTCTTTGCCTCCATTGGAAAAACTAAGTTTCACTTTTCAAAGATATCTGTGGCCAGTTCGATTGTCGCCCACTGCTATGTTCCTGCTCCAACCACCTGCACAGTCCTTCAATTGGCTTGGCAAGACTCATCAGCATCGTAAACACAATCCCTGTGCTTGGTCTGAGTTGCAGCACCTGGTGCCGCGGTCATATCGGCTCACTTTATTCAGGTTCTAGTGAGCAAATAACTGTTTTTATTCTTAGGTTTCGCTTTGCACTCTCTTTGTCTTAATCACTCTCTAATTAACGTTATCTTGTACTTTGTGACTCTCAATAACTTTTCTTTGAAAGCAGGTTGTATCTACCATTGAGCTGTCATGCTCCAGATTACAGATGACTGTATATTGCGTAGCAACGAAGTACCTTTACGTATGATCTGACCAGAAGGTTCTTGGCCATCGATAAAAAGATTTATTTGTAATGCTTTTGTAGTTTTTTAAACTTCTTTACAGTGGCTGGGGTTGTGCTTTGACACCACATATGTTAAGTGTAGGTTCCTCACTCCAAATACAACATATATGGCACGCACAAGCAGTTTGCTTGAACTGCAACAAGCTCTCTGGGAGAGCACTGTCGATCTTTGTGTTACTCATCTCCAAACTAATCACCAGTTGTAGCTTCTTACCCAGCCTGGGTACCCACAAAAGCCTATGCCACAAACTGAGCTTAGTAATACACATCTTTATTCTTTTGTGTGTAACTGAGACATCAGCATTCTAAACCAGCCTTCAGTGCATTCTGCTCTAACACTTACATCACAGTTTTACAGAGTTCATCACCCAAAAGGTTGCCATAATTTCTAATTCACAAGGCATAGCACCTCTCATGCTGGACTCACAATATTCACTGATGCCCTGCACAGAGGCACATTGATCACTCCACACTCACACCGGTTCACTGCTCACCCTGCACTCACAAGTGCACAGCTCTCATGCTGCACCCATACAAGTTCACTACTCTCTCTGCATTCACACATGCACAGCTCATCCTGCTCTCACACAGGTCCACCTTACTTTATACTCATAGACATAGGTCCCTACCTCTGCACTCACAAAGGCACACCATTCACCCTGCATTCCCTCAGATACATTGCTCACACTGTACTCAAAATGCACATTGAAACCATGTACCAGGCACACTGCTCATCTTGCACTCACACTGCTCATCCCACACTCATATAAGCATGCTGTTATACCTACACTCATTGAAAATCTTGTTGGGGCACACTGACCCTGCCCTCACACAGACACAGCTCACTCTATGCTCATACAGACCTCTCCGTCTACACTCACTCAGTCACCACACTCGCCTGGATTTACACAGGCATATATCACGCTACATTGATAAAGACAGTCCCCTCCCATGCACGCACAAAGGCACATTGCTCACCTTCGATTCTCAGATCAACATCACTCACTTTTTACTCACACAGGCACAGCTCAATGTGCTCTCAATAAGAAAGACTCCTCTTTCCACAATCACGTTGGCACACCAATCACCCTGCACTCAAAAAGACACTCCAATCAACGTGCACTCATATTTCAAATTGAAAGTCTGCAATATTGTACAGTATTCACCCTGAACTCACACAGCCACACCACTCACTCTGCATTCATACAGGCACAACACACACCCTCCACTCAAAAAGACACAGATCACTAGTCTGCACTCACACAGATCCATCACTGACCTTGTTCTCCAGGCCTGTCCTCTTGCATATTAAGATCCCTCTCACTCTCTAATGACTTACATTCCATGTTGAGCCATGGGAATGGCTATCCTGTGAACTAGAAGTACTGAAAGTATGGACAAATGTAATCCGTAAAAGATCAATAAAGGACAACTGACCTTGGTCCAAATTTACAGATCGTCAATGGCAGGTGGTTAACTTACGAACATTATTGGCACCATTTTAAAAACAAATAACTGTCAAAGGAAGCACTAGGTCATTTTGCTTCAGCATGGCAAGCACCTTACAAGAAAAGAACCCTCTCTTAGCCAATACCTCAACATTATCAAGAAGGGCTTTGTCTTACATGCCACTGTGTCATTAAGGTTTGAATACGTAGGTGGGGGAAAACTATCAAGAGCCACTACAAATGTAAGAAGTACTCAGTGCATGTTCAATCAAATCCTATGGGAAGGAAGATCAAGTGCAGGTCATATTTTGTTGATCACATGTGGTCCAGTAACAACTGTGCTGCCAGCTATAAAAAAACACATCTACTGTAAAGTGAAATAGCTAAGAAATATTGAGATTGAATATCAACATTCCCATACCCCAGAGTGAAGGGTTCCGTGGAGAATGAAGGGACATAATTTGCTATGTATATGTTCACATATGAGTTCTAACATTTTAGCTATAGAGATTTCAAAGGCATGTTCAGAATAGTATCATGATTTCAAAGCTAGTGTCACCACCATTCATCAAACAATTGGCTTTAAATTACTGTAACCTGAATTTATAGTTTGAACGCACACACAAGGCTGACTTGAAAATGAAAAAGGCTAAAGAATGGTAAAAACCATGACAAAGTAAAGTATTAGCCCACCATCCCTGGAAGTAAAGTGCACTTCTTAAGCAGATATAGTTTCCTGCTGTATGCTGTGGTGGGATGAAGCAAAATATGAATGGCAGTAGATTTTAAACTTGGTGCTGGGTTTGTAAATACAAGGGAAAGTGACTTTGAACCTGAAGACAGGAACTGTGATATAAGTGGCTACCCAGAGGAAGATGATTCTATAGATTTAAGGTTTGTATGGATACACAGTCTTGCCCAGCCACTGACCATAAATCGAGTGGGATCTCTTCTTCTCATAGCCTATCTCAATCCTGCATCTCTTCAAACTAGAAATTAATCTTGGTCATTATGGAAGAAAATGTCTTGAGAGCTATAGAATGAGAAGGCATAGGAAGACATGGAAGCCTTATGAGTCACTGTCTGAGTGTATTTATAAAGGAAAGGGCTGATGGGCATGCCGAACCTTGCTCACACTCTTTTGCTGCATATTTACTTCATGCCAACTCAATTGCTGTATGTGTCAGTGTTGGAAGGTAGGACGAGTCAGCGGTTCTTGTACATTTTCAAAGTGGGATTGCTGCTATCAGTTATGTCATTGAAGTCACAGGAACTGTGAAAAATACAAGTGTCACACAAACAACAAGTGTAATGAACGAGCCTCACTAGTCAGCAGGAGCATGGTGAGGCTGTGGTTTGCAGCCAGTGGTGCCTTTTGGAGCATAATGGTGCAAATATATTACTATAGTATGAGATAGGGCACCGTCATTTCCAGGCTGTATTTCTTCCATGGAAATGGCCACTACATTTGCACAGACATAGTGTTATTGATAACACTACACAGCACACAAATGTTAATGTGGGGAAATTGGGTTACAGTGAATATTTTTCATTTGCGCATCAGCAAGTAAAATGTCTCGATTTGTTTTGATCCTTATAAAATATGTGTTCCCATAACCCTTCAGAATTACAAAAAAAAATACTTCATGTGTGCTTTCCTAACTGTTGATATATTTTGAAATATTTGTACAGTTCATGTTTTATTGTGTTAGAAAAAAAGAAACACCCTGCAGCCTTTCCTTTCACACTCAGCAAGAGTGTCACATAGTTCACAACTCCTCTCACTTCGCAGTCAGAGAAAGAAAAGTGTACACACATCTCCGTGTTAGAAGAATAGGCAGGAATTTGTCTGAAAGCAGAGCTTAGCATGTGACCTCAAAGATAAGATAAACTTAAAGGCATCTGTATTGCTCATTTACCTTCTGGACTTCAACCTGATGATTTTGCGGGTGCTGCGCCCCCCCCCCCCCCCCTCCAAAAACACTCCAACTTCCAGCACCTATGAGAGAGTTGGAAAGCAATTGCTCGACACGCTACTCTCCTGCCCTCACTGCAACCCAGTCACCAGCTAGGTCAGCTCTGGAAGCCTCATTAGCAGGAACAACATTCTAATCCGGCTTCATGCTGAGAAGAGACTAGGTGTGCTCTGCCTAGGCCTGGACATGAACACAATAGTTGTGGTCACAAACCCCGCTGTTTTTCCTAAGGGAGTAACAGTACTGTTTTAGAGCTTCTGATTGCTCTCACAATTCCTCCACTTTGGGAGTCTGGGAGAAGGTCAGATTTTTTACTTAGTAATTTAATGTAATGGTGGATGATTTTATAATGGAGTTGACTTGTTGATCCATTGTCATTGCTGGATTAAATAAAGATACTTGGCCACATGAGCAGACCCATTTGTAATTGCAAACACTGTAATTCACAAAAGCACATGGTGTGCAGCAGTATATGGGTTTTCCCTCATAAACAAAAGCATTTTTATGAGTAGGAAAATTATTTCCATCATGTAAAAGGACTTTTGTTATGCATTTGAGGGCTCCACCTCCTATTTCTTATTCATAGTGGAATGCAGCAATAGTTTACGACTACAGTTGCGATCACAAATCATTGAGAAGTTACTGACCCCCAAGATGGGGATGGTAACTGATTTGCAAAAGTTCAGGGCTCCATTTAGGACTCCTTACCCTTTGTTAATCATGTCTGTTGGCATCCAAAAGAGACCAGAACCTGAAGTTCTCCAAAACAGTAAAGCTTTTTCTATTTTTCTAAAGCAGCACTGTTTCAATTAAGGAACATGGGGTGCTTTTAAAAACGGCGTTGCATCCAATCATAGGGAATTGCAAAAGACCACCTACTTAATGAATAATATTTTGGCAAGTCATTCTGTGACTCTCTGCGATTCATTATTTGTGAATAGACCTCTTATACATAGGTTGGTTCTCTTAATACTATTCTATAGGCAAAACGTTGATGCGTAATTTGCAACCACTTTTTGCACCTGCATTAATAGTACATCAGTCCCCAAGTGTCTTCACAATGTATGCTGGAATAACACAGTCGAGCTCCATCAGTCTCTTAGAGAGGTATGTCTCAATTTACTCAGGTTTGGATCTAGGGCAGTCAATAAGCACTCTGTGTTGCTTTTATTCAAGCTCTGCTAGCTTACATGCATCCATGCCTGGGTGATTCCAAATACACTTTAAATAAATGAAAGGGCTTTCGTGGAACAGCTCTTTAACAGCAACAATCCCTGCATGCCCGTCACATACTTATGAAAATGTTAGGGCTTGTAAAATATGGTGGAGAGATTGTGTGTAGAATTTATATAGTAATTATGACCAACAAAAAGCTTGGCAGAGATCATTGACCACTGAAGCCAAGGTTATAATGAAGATGAAAACACATCTAGCTGTGTCTGTGCAAGATACAGGCAGAACAAAACCCTCTGGCCAGACTGCCGACGAGTCGGTGGGTGCCGTAGTGCCAAAAAAGAGAATTTTGGTTTTGTCGGTGTTACACATCAATTGTTTCTGCTTTAACCAGACAAACAATGCAGCAAGGCATGATTTAATGGAGTCAAAAGCCAGATTCTCCTCGTCTTTAAAGGTGAAGAGAATCTGCATGTCATCTGCATGATACAATCTTGGCACCAAATGACTCAATGATTGAAGCAAGCGGGGTGAGATGAAATTTAAACAACATAGGGCTAAGGGCAGAGCCCTGCAGGACGGCAGAGGCAAACGGAGGCAAACGGAGACAGACAGACCTCCTGTTCTCTATTGTCTAAAAAGGAGGTTAGCCAACTAAGGGCTAGACTCCTCACTCCAATCCTTGAGAGACAGTGTAGTAAAAAAAGAGTGGGGGACAGTATCAAAAGCGGCAGACAGATCTAACAAAATCAGCCCTGCCTTGCTCTTGACATCCTGCGTGCATTTGATTTCCTAAGCCATCTCTAGTAATCCCCCCATTCAGACATGTGCCTCTCTGTTAGGAATTAACTGAAAAAAAATTATGTTTGTTGTTATCCCTTACCACCTCTCAAATCTCAGTAAGAATAGGAGGCCTTTGAATGTTGCTGGCAATTGAAGCAGCATCAATAGTGCTGGATGACCTAATGCAGGATACTATAGAAAGATGGTGGATGACCTAAAATATCCATACCACCATTGAAGTGAAAGTTCGATTGTCACTCTGCCACAAACTTTGAGCCTCCAACTTTCTACCTTATGGAGACATTCTTCACCTAGATCTTAAGAAACTATCATTTGAATTAAATCTCTCATAGGGACAGTAGGGTGAAGAAAAGTAAGCCTGTGGATTCTACTCCATATTTAGCATTTCGTCCAGAAATAGGAGGGGTTTAATTACGAAAGAACTCAGGTGATCAAAGGGTGCAAATAGTGGTGCTTTACACAAATGGTGTTTTAGGTAGGCCCAGATGAAATTTTCATTAAGCCAGCTCAATCTCACACATTTCATGCTACTTTGTGTATGCAACAATCCCAAAATTATGCCATTATGCCACTACTCTGTTCACTTCTTCACCCTGCAAAAACTATGAAAGATCAAGTGGCTCCCACGGACACTAGATGAACCATCATACATCTGTCATCATCAGCAGACTGGTCTACAGCAACATTCTCTACTCAGTGGTGCTACAAATCTTTTTCATATTTTACAGACAAGTTAGAACTTCTCAGCCAGAGTTGTCCTCGACCTTCCCTGACAAACTCACATCACCCCACATCTGAAGGAACTCCCCAGGCTCCCTATGCAAAAGAGATACCATTTCAAGCTGCTGTCCCATGTATTCAAGGCCCTATACAAGCTAGGATGACCTACATCAACCACCTCCTGAACTTCCACCAACCATCCAGATAACTATGCTCTGCCTCCCTCTCGCTCTCCCACACTCCCGGTATCAACAGAAGTATAAGCCAAGGATGCTCCTTCTCCTACCTCGCAGCAAAGACATGGAATGGCCTCCTTGCTGCAGCTCCGGACCTGCCCTTCTCTACCGGAACACCAAAAAGCACTCAAGACCTGGCTATTTAACTGAGTCCCTTGGACCCTACAAGCACCTGGATATCCTCTTAGGTGATTAGCTGTGTTATACAAATTGATTAATTGACTTCACAGAATTTTCCAAATTTTCCTACTCTGTGAGTGCTAACATATTGAACGAACACAGCACGAGTGGCCGCTGTGCATGTCATGTGCAATTTAGCAAGTCTTTTCGTCTAAATGCGTCCTCACATTCAAAATGATCACCAGGATGCATTTGGCGCTAATAAATAGTGCTAAATGCTAGCTTTTGCTGTTGTGGAATTTCACACGATTTTCCAGAAAATTCACACTGTTACGCAAAGGAAAACTAAACAGATTTTGCCTACCCACGTAGTCAGGTTGAATTTATGAATTATGACTATTTCGTTTCCTAGTCCACAAATTCCACGAAGCGCTCATCTCTCTATGCGATCATGATGTCATCAATATCTCATTGATGATATACACCAGAATTCAGTTAATTTATACATCCTGGTTTAGGCACGCTGCATGTTTAAACCAGCTGTTTTGCACCACAACTGCATGGACTGGTTCTCTAAAGAATACTATCTGATGTTCTAAATGGAATCATTTTTTAAAGAGTAAAGACTGCCCTTTAAAAGTAGGACAGGCAACAGCACTACGCGAATGTTTCAGGCCGGTGGTACAAATAAAGCATGGCATACTGCAATGTGTTTCCTATGTTACACTGTTTTGGCAAAAGCAGCTAAGTAATTAGTATGCATGCTTTTGAATGTAAGCTGCACACCATTTTGCTGCTAGGAAAGTTATATTTATTTAGGAATTTATCAAACAAAGACAATGGTTATTTATTCATCTTTCATTTATCACTCCCTTCCATTCACAGGAACCATTTCCCAATAAATGATTCATATCTGCTTGAATTTATTAAGATTTGACTGCCAATTCTTATACAATGACCCAAATGTATAATGCTTTGTGACACTTTTTTCATCCCTCTTAAAGCATTTACTCAAAGCCATGAGAGGAAAGATGACCTGGAAATGGAGAACATGGGGTAAGTAGTGGTTCATTTGTTAAGGGCACACCATAGGAGTACAATAGGAGCAGTTGGCAAGAGTAGAAGGACTAGGATAGTAAATAATGCCCAGAGGAGCTAGTTAGTCAGTGAGAGGAGAGGAGGTGTACTAGCGAAGATAAGATGTAAAGGAGAGATGAAGATGCAATGCTGAAGACCAATGAGTCAAGAACAAAGGCAGGGGATCACGCAGATAAAGGGCTGATTTTATATTGAAGGTGGACCTAGAAAAGACGATGTAGGGAGATATTGAGAATAGGAAAGAAAGCGTTAGGCTGCTACAGTGGGTTTAGTTTCATTTCTAAATATAGCACCATACATTGTTCATAGTACAGTTTCCAGGTACTATTGACACAATAGATCTGGCTTATAAATGAAAATGCTGTTTGTGTCACTGACAGATAGGCACTCAATAATCAATCATACATGTGCCAGCTCGCTTATCTTTGCACTCATGCATCCGTTCATCCCAGCACTGACTCAGTCTTGCATTCACTCTCTGACACAAACACAATAAACCACACACACATTCATACAACATAATCACAAGAAGTAAACAAATTACAAGTAAAAAAGAAAACCTGCAGCCACCTAACCACAGCGTGCATATGCTTGCAACAACTAAATTAAAACTATCAGTGGGCGTCTGTCTTGCAGAGGTGTTGTAAATAGTCTATCTTTGTTTTAAAGGTGCAGCATACCTTACAAATTTAGAACCAATGTGTTGGCCATTTTGGACTGGAAGAACAATATGGGCAAAAACTTTACATCGTGGTTTCCTAATTTAAAGGAAGTGGCCATGTGAAATGCCGTGCACTGCAAATGATATGAGCTTGTAGCAAGTGACCTGTTAGCACTGCCGGGAGAGCTGCAGTATAGTATCAGTTTAAGAATATGAACATAAAAAAGACTAGAATAAAAGGGGAACTATAAAAGGAGGAAATTGAAAAATAAAGGACTGGCCAACCAACAAACGTAAGCATACAAGAACAAAGCAAACCCAACGACGGACCAAGGTCAAGCACTTGTATTCCTACTGTTTTTCTTATTTCAAAGGTACACTATGTTTGTGTACGTGGTGCAACAACTTCCAGCACCCGTCGTTGTTAGATGCAGGACAAGACCAAAAGTTTATACACAAAGGAAGGTGCACTCAAATAACCAGGTCCAAATTGATATGTGTTCCAAAAGATCTTCTCTCGATCTTCGTATTTATTAAGCAAACAAGGCAGCCAACGCGTTTCGTTCCTAACACACAGGAACTTCTTCAGGGCTGAAAACAATACATAAAGTAACGTGTAAAAAACACACACACACCGACATATAAATGTACAATACACTTACATCACAACGTATAAAAAACATTAACAAACCATAATAACCATAATTCCAAAAAGAACAGAAAAGCGACCCAACATAAGACATGTATATACATATATATCAAATACATATAAAATCAGCGAACGTAAGATATAAAAACAGTTAATCTAATCTGTATTCATCTGTATCAGAGAGTAATAGATACGCAGTATAAATAATAACATAGACATAACACAAAAGTTACAAACGGAGAGTAATAAATATGCAGTATAAATAATAACATAGACATAACACAAAAGTTGCAAGCGGAGAAGGGAAAGGACAGAGAGAAAGGAAAGGAAGAAACCAAAAAATATATCACAAAAGGACTCACAATAGCCAAAGTAATTGTTAGAGATTGAAAGCATCTATATATTCCTGTATATGTCCCAAGTATTGGCTATTTGGTAAGTTGCTAATACTAACAGTATGCTGAATAAGCAACGAGGAAAGAAGGTGGGTAGTGCGGGGGGGAAAAAATTGTGAAAGGGGAGTAAGAAACGATGGCTTCGGCTCACCACAAAGTAGGTAACTTATGTATTTCTATTCCAAATTCATAGAGTCAGGGAAAACCCCGATCACAACGTCGAACCGTACAGTAGGTGTGTAGTAGCACATCTGAAACATAGATATAAGAAAGCCCAACAGTGTCATGGGCAAAACAAGCCAAATAGCATTATAAGTAGAAAAAGTATATCCTACATGAACAGCATATGAATAAAAAGCTAAGTTCATTACGGGGTACACTTACCCACAGGTATAAAAACGAAGACAAGATCTTATTATGACAAAGTCACGTGTAGACACAGGATAGTAGGTCAGGTAGGTTATAAATCCATTGTTGGACCAATTAATCTAAAAGAGAATCAAAAACAAGAGGTCTCACCATCTGATATGTGTTCAACCAACGAGAACGTAAATAAAAACATCGTGTCATTCTCGACACGCAGTTAAGAGAATGTGCCTAATAACACATACAGATGAAAAGGCGTCAATGCATTTTAAGCAATTGAAAAAATATAAAAAACCCATAAGCAATAAAAACGGGCAATGATCATGTCGAAATCCATCACAAAGTAACCCATTAGGTTTGTGACCAATAAACCAGTGTGCAAAACAATATATGTACATGTCAGACACCATGAGGTTAGGGAACCGTAACATATAGAATAATAAAATGTATGTGCACCCCCATTGTCCTAAGTCTAAAAACCGACCCACAGATCTAATGTGGCGAACATATTACGGCGCCACAGTAAGCAAATGACACATTATAATCCTGTAGCAAGCAGCAACACGTGCATCGTTTGAAATATTAAGAATCGAAGAAAGCAGCATTAGCATGTATGCTCCACCGAGCCTAAAGGAACCACCTTGCGGAAACACCTAAGTAAGCCACAGCTGTAACCAAATCCCTCTTAAAGCATTTACTCAAAGCCATGAGAGGAAAGATGACCTGGAAATGGAGAACATGGGGTAAGTAGTGGTTCATTTGTTAAGGGCACACCATAGGAGTACAATAGGAGCAGTTGGCAAGAGTAGAAGGACTAGGATAGTAAATAATGCCCAGAGGAGCTAGTTAGTCAGTGAGAGGAGAGGAGGTGTACTAGCGAAGATAAGATGTAAAGGAGAGATGAAGATGCAATGCTGAAGACCAATGAGTCAAGAACAAAGGCAGGGGATCACGCAGATAAAGGGCTGATTTTATATTGAAGGTGGACCTAGAAAAGACGATGTAGGGAGATATTGAGAATAGGAAAGAAAGCGTTAGGCTGCTACAGTGGGTTTAGTTTCATTTCTAAATATAGCACCATACATTGTTCATAGTACAGTTTCCAGGTACTATTGACACAATAGATCTGGCTTATAAATGAAAATGCTGTTTGTGTCACTGACAGATAGGCACTCAATAATCAATCATACATGTGCCAGCTCGCTTATCTTTGCACTCATGCATCCGTTCATCCCAGCACTGACTCAGTCTTGCATTCACTCTCTGACACAAACACAATAAACCACACACACATTCATACAACATAATCACAAGAAGTAAACAAATTACAAGTAAAAAAGAAAACCTGCAGCCACCTAACCACAGCGTGCATATGCTTGCAACAACTAAATTAAAACTATCAGTGGGCGTCTGTCTTGCAGAGGTGTTGTAAATAGTCTATCTTTGTTTTAAAGGTGCAGCATACCTTACAAATTTAGAACCAATGTGTTGGCAATTTTGGACTGGAAGAACAATATGGGCAAAAACTTTACATCGTGGTTTCCTAATTTAAAGGAAGTGGCCATGTGAAATGCCGTGCACTGCAAATGATATGAGCTTGTAGCAAGTGACCTGTTAGCACTGCCGGGAGAGCTGCAGTATAGTATCAGTTTAAGAATATGAACATAAAAAAGACTAGAATAAAAGGGGAACTATAAAAGGAGGAAATTGAAAAATAAAGGACTGGCCAACCAACAAACGTAAGCACACTCATTTTCAGGCGGATTGACACAGGATTAGAAAATGCCATCTTTCATTCTGAAAGAGAGCCAAAGGCTGACGTAGACTCAACCATTACCCCATTCACTACCCTCTCATGGATAAAAACAGAGTGTAAGTGACACTGAGACAGACTATTGGCAAAACCCAAAGCCTTCTATGTACCTAGATAGATATATATGTATTCATATATATATATATATATGGATGCATGTATCATTTAATCTTTTTCTTTGTTACAAGATCCCGGCAGACAACTAAGAAGATATTCTGGCAAGAATTATTGAAGTGCAGATCTTTTCCCACTAGGGTTTCTCAAAAGCGGTAATTAACACCAAAACCCTTCCCTCCAAAGGATATTTGAGACATGTCTTTTAACACATTACATATCTGTAGGTTTTAATACAGAGAAATAAGAATCCACTGTTAAATACCCATTGACTTTAACATATGGGTTTCATAATGAATACATTAGGCCTAATACATGTGTCATACCTCTTTTATAATAAAACAGATTAGCTGTATGGCATCAGAAATAGTGTTTCCTAGTGAACAAATTAGGCCTCTAGCTGATATCTTCGGCTTGTCACCATAGCTAATTCAGACCTACTATGTTGGTTATAAGCCTTCCCACAAAGCAACCATCAGGTATACATAGTAAAATTACAAATATTTAAAAAATGCAGTTGCAAAACAATATACAACTTTTACTAGTAGAACATAGTAAGGATTACCATAGTGCAAGTTGTCAATCCCCATGGTTTGTTCATGTGGATCACCAACATCAAAATCCTTGTCTACTAAGCTAATTTGCGAGATTCCATGTAACAAGATACCTGTCTCCAGGCTTTAGCGCAGTATAATAACAATTCACTCTTTAAAACCTATTGCTTTTAATGCATGCTCTTCACAATAACTTGCTTCATCATAACTTTCCTTCATAAACAGATCACATCTAATGAATCTGACATAACATTTCCAAGTGAGCCAATAAGGCTTCTAGCCTTTACCAATTACTTGAAACTATATACTGCACAGGCCTACTGAAGTATGCAGAAACTGACAACTATATTGCACACAGTTCAAAACGTATAAGTATGTACAAAATTACAGTTGGCAAACCAATATACAGTCCCTCTCACTAGGGCCTAACAAGAATCAGGACAGTGAAATTCTGCCCCCTGGGGTTGTCAGAGTGGGTGGCCGGCTTCAGAATCCTTGCCTACGGTGGCAATCTGCGAGATTGGATGTAAATACATTTCTTTCTACAGACTGTTACATAATGTGGCAACAATTTACAGGTAAATACCTATTGGATTTAACATATGCTTTTTACAGTAAATAAGCCAGGCCTACTGCCTTTGCAACAATGTTTCATAATACACAGGCCAGACCTATGGCATCTGCCATAACATTTCCCTGCACACCAATTAAGCCTATTGCTGTTGTATGTGGCATGCACAGTCCTAAAATTCCAAATGTATACAAAAAACAGATGGCAAAGCAAAATACTATATCTACCAACAGGACTAAACAATTTTTTTCACAGTGCAAAATTTCTATACGCATGGTTTAACAGGGTGGGGTACCCAATACCAAATCCCTTGGATACTAAGGCAATATGTGAGATTCGTTGTAACCAAAATCAAAATTACAAGTAATTATGCGAACTTCAAATCCATGACTTTGCACTGTATTTAGCAAGAAATACACCGCACATCTTTTTTGGGACAAGGGCACAAACAAAATCACTCGCATTCTCTTGTTCTTGTGCATGAGCAATAAATGTGCACTGCGAATGGTATGTAAATAACCAAAGCAGTATAATGACGTAATTTGGGGGAATTTCACATAGCAAGCATAACACAAAATTCCTAAAATTACATGAATTGTGCTGGTATAATTTACATTTTGACAAAGAATATTTCAATACCCTTCTTGTTTGATATAGTACACATTGCTGCAGATGTTGAGATATCAGAGTTTTACATGATGGCTGAACTTGCACTGGCTCCTGAGTATCACAATCTGGATGTATACCACTGTGTCTGTAGCCCATTAAATCACTAATGGCATTTTTTGTATAAAAGGAGGACTCCCCTATATACAATGAAACACACTTCTGGGAAGGTCTGTCTGGTCTGTACCACTCAAATTTCCAAGATTGCACCTCTGCTGCATTGATGGTCACTCATGAGTAACAAGCCTCTTTCGGGCGATTTGTGCTCACTTCTACCACAACTTTGACATCAACTCCATTTCTTGTTAAAACTGTGGTGTAAGATAAGCTGTTACAAATGACCTGGTGCATTGCGTGGAGGTTTACACAATGTCTGGCCTTGTACAATCAATACATCTGGGAGCGTTCTTAACAAAAGAGAAGGCATGGGGCACATGGTCTATTTGTAAGAGGGTTTTCTAAATGTCCGAGTGTATGTCTCCACCTTTGAAACGGTCTTTATCCATTCTTTCTCTTTGTGTGTAGTAGGCCCCAGTGTCCCATGTATGCTATACAAATATAATAGAGATGCAACACCATAGCTTTTTTTTTAAGTTAGCTGCAAATAACCATTCTTTATTTATAACTAGAAATTAAGAGAAACAAGGATTGATATAGAAATCTCCTAAAGTTAGACTTAATGCTACTGACGATCTGGCGTGTAAAAACTAATAAGAATAGGCCTAGAGAAGTCGAGATTGACAGCAAATCTCATGAAGTTATGAAAATCTAATTACATCACAATATGTGTTATTCTTGCATAGGGACTCATGTGTTGTAGAAAGCTATTGTATTTAGAACTCTTTTTACTCCAGGCCTGTTGTACAGCTGTTAGGGTATGAGCTGAGGCTACACTCCAACTCCCTATAAACACCAAGGTGTGAGAGACCCAGTGATCAGCTTCAGGATTAATGCTACATAACTAGTGTTTTAGAGCTTTTACTTTTCAAGTACACTAGTCCCTCACCCATCTTGATGGTATCATAGGGTCCACTCCTCACTGATTCTTCATCTGGAGTGGGCTCCTACTTGAAAGCTCTTAGTAGGAGACTTGACATATTTGTAGTCTCTTCTAGAACATGTTTTTGGTAAGTAAAACCCTTACTGGTTAGGCAACCTATGGTAGTTTGTACACCAAGGAGCTGTGGCACCTCTGGGTCAGGGTCTGGTTACATTACCTAGCGATAGAATGCTTCATTTGATTATAGTCCCCATAAAAAAATATGTTGAATACTTAGGGTGCCAGTACTCCCCTGTATGCTGGTCGACCAGTTTCAGCTTAATTCAAAGCCTCTACGGGGTAAACAGCTTTATTCTGGACTAAAGTACCTGAGTTTTGTGTGTGATGGGGTCCACTACTTCTCCAAATTAATGTTTTGTGTAGTGGTACCTAAGAACTGACTATGTTTAAAAAAAATTGTTGTTGTTTTTAAAAAAATTTTTTTTAAATGAAACCTATGTCAGATATTTGTTTTGATAAATCCTCTAACCATTATGCCATGGAGCCCAATGAGGCAATATACTTTCAGGATCTGTGAGTAATGTTATGCAATGCACGCAGATCCCAGGCCATGGCCCTATAAAAAGTACTGTGACTCTCCAATCCTAGTCATGCATCAGGCCCTGAGCCTCCGTGACATCAACTCTCACAGCAGTCCCTCTCTTGCTAATCACTGGTATCTCAACATGACAAGCCAGCACCATTACAGCCAACCAAACTGATACCTAGGGAGATAAGCCAGAAAATTACTAATGCTAAATTTCCCATTGTGCCCCATCTTAACTAAATTGTTAACGATGCACACATGCAAGAATCTAATTGAGTTTATATGCAAAGTAGGTGATACATTATATGTTTCTTTTTGTAAAAAAAACTATCTTGGGGTAAGCACTTTTCGGCAATCTAATACATTCCTGGCATTCTGATTGTGTTGTTTAACAGGGCATAACTAACTACACACAGGCCAAAGTAGGGTTGAATTGTGTGGTGTGAAGTGGATTTGTGTAGTGAAATGATGTGGTATGGTGGATAGATAGGGGTGGGAGCTCCACAGAATAGATAGACAGGAAGACAGAGATGGATAGGTAGTTTGTGCACAAAGGGGCTAATGAACTCCACATAGAGGTGCAGAAAGAGTGTATGTGAGAAAGGAAGAAAGAAGGGGAGGGCAGGCGACAGAGGCATAAAGAGTGAATGCCTGTGCACACAGAATACACCCCAAGAAGAGGAGGAGAGCATGAGATTGAGGGACGGAAACCTTGAAAATGCATAGGAAAGAAACTGTGCTTGAAGACCTGAGGTCAACCACATGAGAGAGGCGGGAAGAGTGTGTGAGAGAGTGAGAGAGAGTATGAGAGAGAGAGAGGGACTGGTTGATCTTCCCAAAGAACCCTTGTTAACTGTAAAGTAAGGCAGGTGTTCAGAGACGCAATGACCACCCAAAAACTGATGGCAGGGCACTGAGTGTGGGCACCAGACCAAGAGAGCTGTGTGAGCTGAGAGTGAGAGCAAGGAAAGAGAAGGGCTGTGCACATCTTCCAGTTCTCAATTGAGAGCAACACTGAGATGAGTGGGAGAGGAACACAGAGGGGTGGATGAGAGGTGGACGAGTGCATAGCACGAGGAGTTACAGGTAGGCAGTATGTGTGAGCAGGTAGTACAGAAAGGAGACTGGGAGTGTGAGGGAGGGATGAGAGGCGGCAGTAGGAGTGCAAGATGAGAGGGGAGGGGGAAGTATGAGGGAGAGATGAGAGGGGCAGTGGGATTGTGTGTGAGAGATGACATGGTCGGTGGGAGTGCGAGAGAGAGATGAGAGGTAGCTGTAGGAGTGGGAGTGTGAGTGTGAGGGAAAGGTGACAGGGTTGGTGGGAGTGTGAGGGAGAGATGAGCAGAGCTAACCAGAGACATGACACCACCTAGATTAAATGCAGCCACACAAACTTTTTGTGGAAAGATTTAAAAATCTTTCTTGAAAAGATGAAGCGACATGATGTAGTTATCTTCTCTTTGAGACTGTTTTTGACGCATTGTTTACAGTCTGTGTCTGGCTGCACTGAGCTCATGATACACTATATACAGAGTGTGTTTTGTGTATGCAGTGAGCACATGATACCAATTGTGCAGGATTAGGCCAATAAACTTTCCACAGGCTTGCAGTCTGCTAAATCTGATGCTAGCAGCAATATGACATAACATCTAAGATACCAACACTCCTACTGGAAATACAAGTAACATAGACCACAACATGTAAATGGCAAAACTGAAGAGTCTGTTTGGCGATGTCACAAAATGCCCATCTCCAAACGTGAAGTGCTTACAGTGTCATCCACTGGGGAAATCTTTACCTAGGTAAACACAAAAACACAATAAGTATCAGATAAAAAGCAGTCTTTGGTTACTGACCCCCACTATTCTTGCATGCTTCAGTCCCAGAGGCTCAATGTGAGTGGAGTGCCACACAAACACCACTCCAGTCAGAAACAGCACACATTCGTTCAACATGGAAACTGTCATAATCCTGAACTGGAAATTATGCACAAAAATAACACTCGCCAACGGAGCAATATGGTGAATGCAGAAAAACACACAGAGGTAGAGCGCAGTAAACGTAAGCCTTGTGGATGGTCTAACACGGAAGAAGCCATGTTTGAGCTGGTGTAAGAGAGCAGTTTTTTTTTGCTTGAGCAAATGAGGCTAGTGTTTTGTGTTAAAGCCTGGTGGAGCAAATAATTCAACTTTCACATCTTATCCACAACAAAACTTGAGGTGCTAGGCTGTCAAAAAGACAGAAAAGGCAGCAGCCTAAAAAAAAGTAAATATTGGTCTCAACGCTAGCCATTGCCTATTTAAGAACATAAAACACCGCAAAACTTTGGGGCATATCACCAACAACCGGTGATAATTATCGCTAAGCGCACTTAGCGCTAAGATAATTATCGCTGGCTATTGCTGGTTTCTATCGCTGAGATAGCGCGCTATAAGCGACGCTTATCTCAAAAGCGATAGAAATACCAGCGATAATCGTACAACGATCCGCGAAACGTTGGTGATAGGGGAGGGCAGACTCAACCATTATATCCACCTTCCATTGGATATAATGGCTAAGTCAGATTAAAAGCAGGCGTAAGAAAAGTAGCGTTAAGCGTGGTTAGCGGTACTTTTCTTATCGTCATGCCTGTTACCGGGAGGTTTGATAATAGGAGAAATGTCGGTTAGCGACATTTCCCCCGTTATTTGGGGAAGGAACGCCCACTTTGCATCTCATTAGAGATGCACAGCTGGGCGTTCAGGGAAAGGGTGAAAATGCATGGACACACGTGCTAACGTGTCCATGCTGATAGGGCTTTAAGATTATCGCCACTTTAGCGGCAAAAAGTGCAGCTAAAGCGGCGATAATGCCCTTGATGATATGCCCCTTTGTTCTTAATTTCTTGCTTTATTCTGTTTTTGATAACTGAGGATACGATAGGATTTGACCAGCTTTTCATCAAATTATAATATTATTATGGAGACAGGGTTATGGCAGGTGTGCTCAGGAAATGACAGGCAGGGGCTGGACTTATGTAACCCTATACTCCCTGCTCTGATTGGTGCAGATCAGGGCATACAAATTCTCCCTACTTCCACGGATAGAGTAATTTCACAGATACACGCACATGCACTCATCACACACTTGGGCCCATTTCACTAACATACGCTCGATTACTCTATCAGCATTGAACCTGCGGAGAGAAAACTCCTAAACACCCTGTATCTACAGTGAGGCCAATAGGACCAGTTTGATACTGTCCTGAGTCATGATCTAAACAACAATAATCAAAATAGAGTACGCAATAAACAACAAGAAATAACCACCAACACTGTATTTAAAATAATGGTACTTTATCTAAAAATTAGTTCAAATAAATTCAATCAAGCAAAATCATTATTCTCATAATTACCTATTCTAGCTAAATGTCATAAATGGGTCAGGACAGGTCTCTCAGTAGAAGTCTCCCGAGTCGCCGTCCTCACAGCATCGATCCTCACCAACGCAGGTTTGGGAAGAAGTGGCCTTAGACCCTCTCTAGGCTAACAATACTTATAGTGAATCTTACAAATTAAAGCAACATAAAATGTTCTGAATATCCGTTGAACCGCTGAGCAGAGCGTGCAGGAAAGGATATAGCATCGCTACGTTTGGAAAATCTCCGCTCAGAAAAATCACAAAAATAAAAAGACGGAAGAAGGAAACTCGAGTTTTACAAATGTTTCTTTTGCGCACACATTTCCTCGGAACCACCACTGTAATCACAAAGTTCATTGTGGCTCTCTTGTCCTCCAAGGTTATTTGGACGCTTGGACGCTTGCCTGGAGTCACTGTCATCACGGAAACTTTCAAAACTCCAGCAGAAGCCATGGTCAGGTGACTTTCAACCATGTTCAGCAAGGCCCTCTCATCAGAATCCGATCACTTGAGTACAGGCTGTAAACGGCAGCCATTTTATCATAGGCCAAAACGGACCATCTTAATTAAAAGAGACAAAAACAACGTTACCACAGCATAGTGATTGAACAGTGTTAACCCCACTAATACCCTTATGTGTATGTAATTATCTAGCCTTTTGCAACACAATAAAGCATTAGTACACGTTATTTCAAAAGCGTTTTGTGCTTTAAACAAACAGCACTTTAGCAACATGCATTTAATTAAACCCACACATTATTATTAAGCAACATATATGCGTCCCACATGTAGTTTCTTCTCATTAGTAAATGTTGGTTAATAAAAACAAAACAAACTATTAATTAGTTGTTTCAAGTTAGTGTTTTAAAATCAAAACATATAGACGAAACTGGAGCTTAAAAACCCAATAGATATTCAACAGAAAACTCTGCTCCAGCATGATCAAGAAGTGCTGCAACCATGAGTCTGTGCAAATTCTTCGCCATTCATAAAACATCAATGGTGTAGGGGAGGAGACAGCAGAGGAAGTGCACATGCAAATCCTGTTGCATCCAGCTCTTGCTTTCAACTGCTGAACCAGTGAGCTGAATCTGTGATTTAATAGGGCATTCTTATGAAATTCTCTATTCCATGGCACATCTCAATCTAACTTAATCAACATCCAAGTTAGTGTAGCACTTGATGGACTGGGTCCAGTCTAAAGGATCATAACCAGAGACTGAAATCCTGAAAAATTCATTTTAGTTTAACATTTCCAGTATTGGCCATGCGTTGCAATGGATGCATTACTGTAAAAAAAAAAGATAGAGTGATGCACAATATTCATTCTTTGAAGGCCATTGTTTTGCTTGGTTTTTTATTCTTGGGCCGACATTATACATTACTAACACTAGTGCACAGATTCCCCTATCTTTCCTAACTAGCAGGATGGGGGTTGCTAATGAATAGCACTTTATATAGGGATATCTTTCCATAGTACAGTAAGACAATAAACACTCGCAAGAAATGTTGACAAAAAAAAGCTTATACCCTGTTGCAAAGAAGATTAGAAACTGAGTAGTAGAACTGCAAGAGTACACCTCTTCAGCAGTGTATATTACAAAGGAAAGGCTTGTAACAATGCCGAAATTGGTGTCAGAAGAAGCAAACGAGGATGCAAAAGAAAGCAAAAGAGTAAAATATTGTACCACCTGACTTTTTCTCGATCCATTGTATTCGATTGGTGTTCTATTGGTATATTATCTGCAACAACAATCAATGATATTTATGCACTCCAATCACTTGAGGCACACATGAAATACTAAAAAAGCAGTACAATAAATAAATGTAATTCTGTCAGGATTAAAGCCAGTGGACCACGAGCCCCTCTTTGTGACACAGTCTGGATATAAGATCAAGCAAGTGCCAGGAGTTTTAACAAAGGCCGTAATGAATTTTCAGTTAAAAGCATTTAGAACTGGTACCTTGTGTCTGTATCTTCATGTCTGGCTGGCTGTGCCTGGAGCCAGGTAGGACACCACAGCTTGCTTGGCCACATGGGGCCAGCACCGGATGGCACAAATAACAAGCATTGGCATAGCCAATAGGTCTCGCCTTTGGGACCTTATAAGTGTTTAGCCATGCAACAGTTGCGTAACTAAATACTTATAAGGTCCCAAAATCAAAACCTATTGGCTATGCCAAGCGGCCTTGCGGCCGCGAAAGTGATCGCGATCGTGATCAACATCAAAGCGGCCTTGCGGCCGCAAAAGTGAAAGTAATTGCGGTAAAACGCAGCGCGCGCGCCCGCGCACATGCACTGTAGCTCTAGGCTGGCCTGGTAGCACTTTTTGGAGCCCTCTCAATAAGTCTCTCCAGACCAGTGCATGCGCTGGGTCAGGCGAGACCTAAAAATGACAATGTGATGCGTCTGCCTGTAGCACATGCGGCGCACTGCGCTTATTTAACCACATTCATTATTGTATCTATTATATAAAGTTAAACTAGTTTTCACACCAGTCTCATGTCGATCAGTGCCTGGTGACATTCAGAAAAAATTCATACTGTGAAACAATTGTGGGGGGAAATGCACTACTATGGGGCCGATTCCGATTCCGGCCGCAAAATGTACCGACCGACACGGACCCGGACCGGAGACCGACCGACACGGACCTGCGCCGTACGACCCGTGCAGTACGATGCAACGCATGTGAATTACAACCGACATGTATGGAATACAAGCCGTACGACCGAGCCATAGGGAAAAGAGTGATCCAGCCGGAAAACCGACGCGAGTTTCACTGATCGACACGAACACGGAATGAACCCGACCGACAAGTACCCGCGATGTCCGACCCGCGCAGTACAATGCAATGCGTGTAAAACCAGAACGACTCGCATGGAGACCAAGCCACACGACCGACACGCACAGAAAACCGGGCCCACAAGTAATAGAGATCTCCGCGACCAACGCGTATGAAACACAGAAGATAGTCAGCGTGAACGAGGCGGAGAAGCCCGCACGAGCCAACATCAGCGTCCGTTTCTATCAGATGAACGTCTCCTTCATGCCTTCAAAACCCAAAGGAAAAAAGACAAAAAAAGGACCAAACAAGCAAAAAAAATCTGGGACAAAGACACACCCACAACTCCACCTATAAAAAGGACTTCAATCACTACCATGATCCCTTGCAAATAGGAGACACAGCCAGCAGCAAACACCATCACACAGCAACCACAGACACTCTCACAACTCACCCATCACACAACTCGCACACCATCAGCACCTCACCAAAAGCAAACACACATACAGCTTGCAAAACCAACACTAACCCACCCTCACTTCCACCCTCACACACACATCACTCACCACCACCACCCATCACCATGCCCCCAAAGAAGAATCCAAAGTTCACAGATAGTGAGTTAGTAGTGTTGGTAGACAAGATCATCAGAGTAGAGCCACATTTGTTTGGTACATTGGTCCAAAGGACCCCCATGTCACAGAAAACCAAGATGTGGGCGAGGATTGTGGACAAGGTGAACGCACAAGCACCAGCAAGGCGCACAAAGGACGATATCCAGAACAGGTGGTATGACGTGCACATGAGGGTCAAGAAACTCATTGAAAAAGATCACGCCCTGAGTCAGTGCACCGGTGGTGGCCCTCCTGCCAAACCAGTCTACTTCAGGACCTGGGAGGAGAAGGTGCAGGACATTCTACCACCAGAGAGCGTCCATGGTCTAACAGACATACCAGATCCTGGTGAGTACACAACAACATACCCAATATTGTGTGGCAAGGGCACAGTGAAACTATGCACCACAAGCAAAGCCACAGTAACCAATAGATAATCATCTCAAGATGTGTATGCTAGTCAGAGAAACACAATACCTGCCATCTCATAGTGACTTGGAACTGTGTCATGACATGTACCAACCTACAAACAAATAGAGCAAGGCAGTGGCATAAAGCAAAATAAACACTGCCAGACAGTTTGCCACCACAAACACACTACCTCACAGTGTAGCTGACTGACAGGAAGGAATAGTGGGGATGCAGGTGAAGTGAGTGTATCCAAAAGCATGATGGGGTTGTAGTCACAGATAATGCTCCCCCTCCCGATTGGCCCATCAAGACCTCTCTGAACCATGCCCACATCACAAGGAGTGGAAAATGACTGACAAGATGGCTGACACTGGGTCCTGCTGTGTGGAGCACAAGACTCTGGTAGGGGTTGTGTGCAAATCAGAAGCAGGACACCACTGACTGACATCCTGAAAGACAACTTGCACGCTGTTAGACCCGGCCCTCGTAACATAGCTAGACCTGGCCCCTGCACCTCACACCAGCCCCCAAACCCACGGCCTAGCCGATCCTTCCCACTAGAACTCACACGCACCCAACCCGGAATTCCCCGTCCGTGGCCTTCCTCCCTTCGGCCACACCGGGCCCGCGTGCCCACTTCATGCACCAAGATGGCCGCCCGGCCCCAGCGCGACCCTGGCCTAGAGGCGCCACTCCGGCTGGAGGACACCACGCTCCCCTTGGGATGAGAGAGGGAGGAGCAGTTTCTATCACACCTCTGCGCTTCCCTGGGATGGTGGGTTTCGATCGACCTGCCGGCCTCCCCGAGGGCTGGCTCCACGCCTGCTGGGTGTCTGGGACTCCTTCCGACCCAGCCCTGAAAGGATCAAAAGACAATGGCAGGAAACCTCAACAAGCGACCCCCAGGTGACAAGACCCCTGCCTGCACAGACTCCGGACATCAAAGAGGAGTCGCCCTATAACAAGGGGTGCTCTGGGACTGTCCGGGAGATTCGCCTTGGAACACCTGAGCCCTGCTGAGTGACTCGTGGCTCCCTGAAGATCGTAAGACCTCCGAACTTGTGCTTGAGCCCTGCTGAGTGACTCGCGGCTCCCTGAAGATCGTAAGACCTCCGAACTTGTGCTTGAGCCCTGCTGAGTGACTCGCGGCTCCCTGAAGATCGTAAGACCTCCGAACTTGTGCTTGAGCCCTGCTGAGTGACTCGCGGCTCCTCGAAGATCGTAAGACCACCGAACTTGTAACCGAGCCCTGCTGAGTGACTCGCGGCTCCCACCGACTCTCTTGGTCCCGCCGGACCCCACGACGACAAGCGTATCCCCCAGCTCGAGGATTGTGAGCTGTGCGCCGGGTACGCTCCTGCATTTGATCCATATCCCCATAGACTGTCCCGCTACCTCCTAACCCCCTCCAAGACTCTGTGAGCCCACGCTCTGCTTGTATATATTTGCCTGGCTGATCATAAAGATCCTACCACTTCGATCTGATAAAGATTCGCTCTTAAGAACTCCTCGTGTGGTGTCTCTCTGTCGTGTGGTGCCGAGTGTGCGATCCTAGATACGAGGTTCCTCCCCTGAGGAGTCTCCCGCCAGTGCCCGGCTACGATACCTCGAGGGTGGGTCTCAGGGCAGTCAGGGCCCCCTCCGGGCCCCTCTGAGGCGGCCTTCTAACACACGCCCTCCAATGGAAGCACGTTTCATGGTGGGATATCTGGCCAGGTGGGAAGGAGGACTGACAGCTCTGACCATACTTACCAGCATGTGGAGACAGCCCCCCCCCCTCAACACAAACTCCACACAACTCACCGGGTAGAACGCATTGACCCACACCTCAGTGAAATATCAGCAAAAGATACCCCGTACTGGGTGCTGCTGTGTGAAGCACAGGGGCTGTCTTTGGACTTCTAGCCAAACAAACACCAGGATTTCACAGTCAGCCATCTTGCCATTGCTGTCACACTCCCTCACAGGGAAGCAGAGTCAAAAGGAAGGAAGTATGGGCATACTGGGAAGGGGGGTGTAGCCAAGAGTATGATGGGAGTTGCAGTCACAGACAATCCACACCCATCCACATGGCCCAGCAAGCTCACACTGAACCATGCTTGCTTCACAGGGAGTGGGAATGGACTGACAAGATGTCTGGCACTGGGCTCTGTTGTGGGAAGCACAAGGCCCTGCTGGGAACTGGGCAACAACAAACACCCAGACTTCACAGTCAGCCATCTTGCCATTGCTGTCACACCCCCTCACAGGGAAGCAGAGTCAAGAGGGAGGAAGTATGGGCATGCTGGGAAGGGGGGTGAAGCCAAGAGCATGATGGGAGTTGCAGTCACAGACAATCCGCACCCACCCACATGGCCCAGCAAGCTCACACTGAACCATGCTCGCCTCAGAAGGAGTGGGAAGGGACTGACAAGATGTCTGACACTGGGCTCTGTTGTGGGGAGCACAAGGCCCTGCTGGGAACTGAGCAACAACAAACACCAGGACTTCACAGTCAGCCATCTTGCCATTGCTGTCACACTCCCTCACAGGGAAGCAGAGTCAAGAGGGAGGAAGTATGGGCATGCTGGGAAGGGGGGTGTAGCCAAGAGCATGATGGGAGTTGCAGTCACAGCCAATCCACACCCACCCACAGGGCCCAGCAAGCTCCCACTGAACCATGCTCACCTCACAGGGAGTGGAAATGGACTGTTGTTGGACCCGGCCTCGTAGAATGGCCCTCCGTGCCCCCGCACCACCGAAACCTGGTGCCTGCAGCCCAAGCACGCGGCCCAGCCGCCCTTTCCCACCAGGACACCTGCCCCAACCCCGGACATCCCCGTCCATGGCCTCTCTCCTTTCGGCCACCCCGGGCCCGCGTGCCCACTCCCTGCAACAAGATGGCCGCCCGGCCCCAGCGCGACCCGGGCCTCGAGGCGCCACTCCGGCTGGAGGACATCACGCTTCCAGGGGATGAGAGAGGGAGGAGCAGTTTCTATCGCACCTCTGAACTCCCCTGGGATGATGGGTTTCGATCGGCCCTCCGGCCTCCCTGCGGGCTGGCTCCGTGCCTGCTGGGTGTCTGGGACTCCTCCCGACCCGGCCCTGAAAGGATCAAAAAGACAATAGCAGGAAACCCCGACAAGCGGCCCCCAGGTGACAAGACCCCTGCCTGCACAGACTCCGGACATCAAAGCGGGGTCGACCTATAACAAGGGGTGCTCTGAGACTGTCCGGCAGATTCGACGCTGGAACAACGAGAGCCTGCTGACGTGGTCGCGGCCCCTGGAACTTGAACCCACCTGAGCCCTGCTGAGTGACTCGCGGCTCCCTGAAGATCGTAAGACCTCCGAACTTGTACCTGAGCCCTGCTGAGTGACTCGCGGCTCCCTGAAGATCGTAAGACCTCCGAACTTGTACCTGAGCCCTGCTGAGTGACTCGCGGCTCCCTGAAGATCGTAAGACCTCCGAACTCGTACCTGAGCCCTGCTGAGTGACTCGCGGCTCCCCCAGACTCTCACGGTCCCGCCGGACCCCGACTCCGACCACGTATCCCCCAGCTCGAGGATTGTGAGCTGTGCGCCGGATACGTCCCTGCTTTGAACCGTTACCAGAGACAGTCCCGCTACCCCCTACCTTTCCGAGACTCTTGAGCCCGTGCTCACCTTGTACATATTTGCAGTGATACCTATTTGATAAAACTTGTTTCTGAGAATACCCAGTGTGGTCTCTCTGTGTCGTGGGGTGCCAGAAGTACGATCCTAGTTGCGAGATTCCACCCCCCGGGGGAATCTCTCGCCAGTGCCCGGCTACAATACTACACGGGTGGGACTCAGGGAAGTCAGGACCCCTTTCCGGGCTCCTCTGGGGTCGCCGTCTAACATTGGTGGCAAGCGACGGGATTCGGGCCCATCACCTAGAGATCGTACAGTGAACAACGGACGCACGACCAACAAAGATGGCAGAAGGAAGCGCCATGAGCTCCGCAGAAACCAACGCCAACAGAGTGTTCCAGGTGGAGCACCTGGAAGAATACACACACAAAGAGCTAAAACAATTTTGCAAAGAACTTAAAATCGCTACCACTGGCCTCAACACTAAGGAAGACTTGCAGAAAGCACTGAAAACTTGGGTGGAGACCGGGGCATCCCGCCCGGAAGGCACGGGGGAGCGCCCCGACGAAGCCGAACCCCCTCCAAGTGAAAGCAGCGACAATCAGGTGCGAGGCATTGTACCAGACGGGGGCCTATCCCCGGGAGAACTCGCGGACAGAGAGAGAAGCCGCAGTCATGAACTCGAGTTAGCCAAACTCAAAATCGAGGGCGAATTGAAGTTAGCGGAGAAAAAGCTAGCGGTAGAGCAAATGCGCGTACAAGGCGAACTGGAAGAAAAGAAGCTCCAACGGGAGCACGAAGGAAGAAAGCTCCAACTAGAGCACGAACGCAGCTTAAAAGAACTCGAGCTCAAGGCCCGAAATGAGGACGGGAGGCCCTCGGGGAACCGAGAGACGGCCCCCCCAGCGGAACAAAAGGTCCACATCCCCAAGGATGTGGTCAAAGAATATTATAAAAACGATGACATTCAGCAATGGTTTCGGGCCTACGAGGTCGACATGACCTCCCATCGGATTCCACAGAAGGACTGGGGGGCGGGGTTGTGGGGGCGGTTTCTGAGCGAAGGAAGGGACACCCTGCTCGACCTACCCCTCTCCCTGCAGACCTCCTACAGCCACATGAAAGAGGCTCTCCTCACAAGATACGGCCTCACCCCAGAAATGTACCGCCAACGGTTCCGGGACTGCAGGAAGATCCCGGGCACCACCTGGGTGGAGTATGTAAACTTTTTTAGTCGGGCCTTCGATGGGTGGGTCAAGGGCAGCAAGGTCACCACCCTTGCCGAACTCACTGACCTCATGTTATGGGAACATCTGGCTGCGAACTGCTTCGTAGAGCTACGTCAACATCTGCTAGATAGCACGCTCACAGATCCCCGGAAGCTGGCTGTGGAGGCCGACCGCTGGACCAACACCAGGGTCTCCCGGGGCATGGTAGGAGAGTACCCCCGAACCAGTCAGGGACCACCCCGCCAGAGAGGGGGAGGGAACCAGGGAGGGCCGAGAGAGTCCCAGCCTAGCCCCCCGAAGACACCACCTCCACCTTTTCCGGCGCCCCCCCCACCAGTAACAGGGCCCCCTGGGAGACGAGGACACCGGGTGACCGTCACATGTTTTCGTTGCCAGAAACCCGGGCACTACGCCAATGACCCAGAGTGCCCCATGGCCACCCAAGTCACCCCTGCGAGACAGATAGCCAACGTAGCCCTGGGGGAGGAGGTTGAAGAAGCCGCGGAGTGGGAACCCGCCGCTATGGCCCTAGTATCCCTGGGAGATAGGGAAATGATCCCTGGTAGCCTCCTACCGTCCAACACACAGAAATATGGGCAGCTCGTCAAGATCAATGGCCACCAGGTAGAGGCCCTGCGGGACACCGGGGCCAGTATCACCGGTGTCCTCAGGCACCTAGTTCCTGAGGAGCAGATCCTCCCCAATGTCTTTTGCCCCGTAATATCTGCAGACAATAGGGAAAGTATGTGTCAGGTAGCCCTGGTGCCATTTGAGTGGGGAGGGGTGATAGGTAAACTCAAGGTGGCCGTAAGAACCTCCCAGCCGGTCGACTGCCTCTTAGGGAACGACCTGGAGAGTTCTCCCTGGAAGCACGTAGAGGGCAAGGCCCACCTAGGAATGATGGGACTCCCCGAGTGGGTGTGTGCCACCACCCGATCTATGACAGCCCGACTCACTCCCCGGAGAGAAGTCGAGGGCACCCCGGTCGAAGAAGCCCGTACCGTCCCCGCCGAGGGTCCTCCCGTTCCCCCATCGGAAGGGTCCGTCGCCAGCGACGAACCCGCACCATCCGACCCCGCCCCGGTCCCCGGGTTGGGGGATCTACCCGAGTTGGCCCATTGGCGCCACGAGGGCGGGGGCCCAACCGGGAAGAATTTTGCCGGGAGCAAGCCACCTGTCCTTCCCTGGTCGGGCTGCGGCGCCAGGCCGAGGGCCAAGCCGCAGGTGACCAGACCGGAACGCACCGAATCTATTGGGAGAATAACATCCTGTATAGTGAGCAGAAATCAGTGGAGCTGGGATCCGGACGGGTACTGGTGGTACCCCTCCGCTTCCGGGATTTCCTCCTGGGCTTAGCCCACGATGTCCCCCTCGCCGGTCACCTGGGTCAGGACAAGACCTACAGCCGTCTCGTGACCCATTTTTATTGGCCTAAGATGAAGGCAGCGGTAGAGGCACACTGCAAGTCCTGCCCCACGTGCCAAGCCAGTGGGAAGAGTGGGGGGCAGCGCAAGGCTCCCCTCCAACCCTTCCCGGTCGTCAGTACCCCCTTCGAACGAGTCGGAATCGACATCGTGGGGCCACTGGACCCCCCCACCTCCCAAGGTCACCGTTTCATCTTGGTCCTAGTAGACCACGCCACCCGCTATCCAGAGGCTATTCCCCTGCGCACCATTACGGCCCCCGTGGTGGGCCGGGCCCTGATGGGGATGTTTTCCAGGGTGGGTTTCCCCCGCGAGGTCGTGAGCGATCGCGGCACTAATTTTATATCAAGGTATATGACGTCCCTGTGGCAACAATGTGGGGTGTCCTATAAGTTCACCACCCCGTACCATCCCCAAGGGAATGGCCTAGTAGAGAGGTTTAATAGGACTTTGAAAGGGATGATCGCTGGCCTAGAAGAGCCCCTCCGGCGTAAGTGGGACGTCCTGCTCCCCTGCCTCTTGTTCGCTTACCGGGAGGTCCCCCAGAAGTCCTTAGGGTTCAGCCCGTTTGAATTACTCTATGGGCACCCCGTCCGAGGTCCCCTCAGTTTGGTTAAGGAAGGGTGGGAGGCAGCACCCCCGACCACCCCCCGAGATGTGTTCCAATATGTCCTGGCCCTCCGGAACCAGACCAGGAGGTTCCGAGAACTGGCCGAGGCCAACCTGGAGGCGAGTCAAGAAGAAATGAAGCGCTGGTACGACCAGAATGCCACTCTGGTCGAGTTCCAGCCGGGCCAGCAGGTGTGGGTCATGGCCCCCGTGAAGCCTGGCGCTCTCCAGGAACGATGGACTGGGCCCTACAAAGTGGTTGAGAGGAAGAGCCAAGTCACCTACTTGGTGGACGTCCAGTCGCCTCGGGATCCCCTCCGGGTCCTGCACGTGAACCGCCTCAAGCCCCACTTCGTGCGGACAGAACTGAGCCTCCTGCTGGCCACCGATGACGGGGCCGAAGATGAGTCGGACCCCCTCCCGGACCTCCTGTGTGTCAAGGAGCAAGATGGCTCCGTGGAGGGAGTGAACCTCTCCCCAGCCCTCACTGCCCAGCAACAAGCGGACTGCCGCCAGCTCCTCAGACAATTTTCCGACCTCTTCTCCCTGACCCCCCGGGTCACCAACTGGTGTGTTCACGATGTGGACACCGGGGACAGCCCGCCGGTGAGGCACCGAGCCTACCGGGTTCCTGACCGGGTCCGGTCCTGCATTCAAGCTGAAGTCTCGAAGATGTTGACCCTGGGGGTGATCGAGCCCTCTGACAGTCCCTGGGCCAGCCCCGTGGTCCTGGTTCCGAAGGCAGCAGCTCCCGACGTCGCCCCCGAGCTCCGGTTCTGCGTGGATTACCGGGGGCTCAATGACGTTACCCGAGCCGATGCCCACCCCATTCCACGAGCCGACGAGCTCATTGACCGACTAGGGGCCGCCCGGTTCCTCAGCACTTTCGACCTCACCTGCCGCTACTGGCAGATTGCGCTCACCGAAGGGGCCAAGGAGAGGTCTGCTTTCTCCACCCCCGATGGGCACTACCGCTTCCGCGTGATGCCCTTCGGGATGAAAAATGCCCCGGCCACTTTCCAGAGACTGGTAAATAGGGTCCTGGCCGGGCTAGAACAGTTCAGCGCGGCCTATCTGGACGACATCGCTGTCTTCAGTTCAGAGTGGAGTGAGTACCTCCAGCACCTCCGGAGAGTGCTAACCGCCCTGCGCCAGGCAGGCCTCACCGTAAAAGCCAGCAAGTGCCAGATCGGGCAAGGATCCGTAGTCTACCTGGGGCACCAAGTCGGGAGTGGCCAGGTCGCTCCTCTACAGCCAAAGATCGACGCCATCCTGGCCTGGGACCCACCCATCACCCAAACGGAAGTCCGAGCCTTTCTGGGACTCACGGGCTACTACCGCCGATTCATTCGGGGGTATGGCAGCCTGGTCGGCCCTCTCACTGAACTCACGTCTAAAAAACAGCCAAAGAAGGTGCAATGGACGGCTGCCTGCCAGGAAGCTTTCGATGCTCTAAAAAAGGCCATGTGCACGGCCCCCGTCCTCCAGGCTCCCGACTACACCAAGGAGTTCATAGTCCAGACCGATGCCTCCGAGCATGGCATTGGGGCCGTCCTGTCCCAAGTGAATGATCAAGGCCTGGACCAGCCCGTCGCCTTCCTCAGTCGGCGGCTGCTACCCCAAGAACAGAAGTGGAGCACCATAGAGCGCGAAGCCTTTGCCGTGGTCTGGGCACTCAAAAAACTACGACCCTACCTGTTCGGCACTCATTTCAGAGTCCAAACTGACCATCGGCCCTTGCGATGGCTCATGCAGATGCGAGGAGAAAACCCCAAGCTACTGCGGTGGTCAATCTCCCTCCAGGGAATGGACTTCACCGTAGAACACCGCCCTGGTACGGACCACGCCAACGCTGACGGCCTCTCCCGGTTCTTCCGCCTCAGCGAAGAGAACCCCCCAAGGTGATGGGCAGTTCTCTCCGGCTTTCAGCTGGGGGGGACGCGTGTTGGACCCGGCCTCGTAGAATGGCCCTCCGTGCCCCCGCACCACCGAAACCTGGTGCCTGCAGCCCAAGCACGCGGCCCAGCCGCCCTTTCCCACCAGGACACCTGCCCCAACCCCGGACATCCCCGTCCATGGCCTCTCTCCTTTCGGCCACCCCGGGCCCGCGTGCCCACTCCCTGCAACAAGATGGCCGCCCGGCCCCAGCGCGACCCGGGCCTCGAGGCGCCACTCCGGCTGGAGGACATCACGCTTCCAGGGGATGAGAGAGGGAGGAGCAGTTTCTATCACACCTCTGAACTCCCCTGGGACGATGGGTTTCGATCGGCCCTCCGGCCTCCCTGCGGGCTGGCTCCGTGCCTGCTGGGTGTCTGGGACTCCTCCCGACCCGGCCCTGAAAGGATCAAAAAGACAATAGCAGGAAACCCCGACAAGCGCCCCCCAGGTGACAAGACCCCTGCCTGCACAGACTCCGGACATCAAAGCGGGGTCGACCTATAACAAGGGGTGCTCTGAGACTGTCCGGCAGATTCGACGCTGGAACAACGAGAGCCTGCTGACGTGGTCGCGGCCCCTGGAACTTGAACCCACCTGAGCCCTGCTGAGTGACTCGCGGCTCCCTGAAGATCGTAAGACCTCCGAACTTGTACCTGAGCCCTGCTGAGTGACTCGCGGCTCCCTGAAGATCGTAAGACCTCCGAACTTGTACCTGAGCCCTGCTGAGTGACTCGCGGCTCCCTGAAGATCGTAAGACCTCCGAACTCGTACCTGAGCCCTGCTGAGTGACTCGCGGCTCCCCCAGACTCTCACGGTCCCGCCGGACCCCGACTCCGACCACGTATCCCCCAGCTCGAGGATTGTGAGCTGTGCGCCGGATACGTCCCTGCTTTGAACCGTTACCAGAGACAGTCCCGCTACCCCCTACCTTTCCGAGACTCTTGAGCCCGTGCTCACCTTGTACATATTTGCAGTGATACCTATTTGATAAAACTTGTTTCTGAGAATACCCAGTGTGGTCTCTCTGTGTCGTGGGGTGCCAGAAGTACGATCCTAGTTGCGAGATTCCACCCCCCGGGGGAATCTCTCGCCAGTGCCCGGCTACAATACTACACGGGTGGGACTCAGGGAAGTCAGGACCCCTTTCCGGGCTCCTCTGGGGTCGCCGTCTAACAACTGTCAAGATGTCTTACACTGGGCCTGAGAAATGATGTGGCTGACAATCACACATATGCACTGACCAAACCAAACCCGGTCGCACACACAGCCATTGCAACCATATGTTCTAAATCATTGTCTGGGGATGCAGTGTCCAGGGGTGCCCCCTGGCCGTGCAGGGGAGGTGTGTCTTGTAGATGACCAATGTGGAGAGCCATATATATGGTACATTGTACAAAACACAAAGGAATTCACATATACATCATTGACAGGGGACATCTGACAGTGAATGGAATGGACACATCAATATAGCCGACACCATAGCATGGTCACATTCACACTCGGTGCTGTTGTGAGCTGCATTCCACCCCTACATCGTGCTGAAACATAGGCATCCTTCACACAACACAACACTCACTGACATAGACACTGTAGACACAAGGTCAAACATGGACAGCATTGGAGGAGACATGCTACTCACAGCAGCCAAACTGCAACACACACACCACCGGCCCTCACTTTCATGAACATTGAAAAGCCAGAGTGCTACCATGCCCAATCCATGTCAACATGTGGAACATTGACAAGTCAAATCACATATGCACGTACAAAACTCAGAACCAGAATCATTAACAATGGTGACATCATCACTTGTATGAAATGAGATGGGAACTAGAAACACTGGAAGAAAACACTTCTTCCAAAGATAGGGGTGGATAGGGGTGCTGGGAGGGGTGGGAGGCAGAGGGCACGCCTTGCAGAGGGGTCTGGACTGCATGATGACCCCCAACTGGCACGCATCATAGATGCGTACCAGGATAGCACCGGAGGATTTGGCCAGGTAGTGGGGATCCTCAAGGACATACAACAGGAGCAGGCTGCCCACCATGCCCGCATGGAGGCAAAGTGGGATGCCCTTACTGCAGTGCATCAAGACATACTCCAATGCCTCCGCCAGATCAGCAGAAACCTGTCCACACCTCCCTGTGTGGCCACAACATCTGTTGCAACACCATCTGCAAGCGCCACAGGGAGGGAGGAGGACTCTGGCGGAGAGTCCCCTGCACCGCAGAGGCCTGCACCTGAGGATTCCACCCCCCCCAAGAAGAAGAGGGGTCATCCGAAGAAGGAAATGTGAGAGGCAGATGTCCCAGCACATCCCCCAGGGCCTCTAAAACTGTTCTGGACAATGTTCTTTGTGCGCAACCCATTCCCCTTGTTCAATCGCACACAACTCGCCCACATGACATGGAGGGTTCATGTTGGTCTAATGTAGCAGATGACTGTGGACTTTACTCTGGACATTTCATCTACCAGCACTTCCAAATCTAATGTGAACTTTGGATTCCAAACCAGGTAGCAGATGTGGCGGCAACTGCTCCGCCAACTCCTCAATCAGTGGCCTGGTGAAGCAGTACCGTCGGATATAGTCGCGTTCCTGCATGGTTTGAAGGTCTGGGAACGGTCGATGGACAGCTGGTGCCCTGCAGAACAGAGATGAACAAAGGAAGATTGTCAGTTCATCCACCCATGTGGCCATGACTAGGCTCAATATCATATGATACATCATGACATTACACAATGTACTGAGGTGTGTGTTGTTGGGCATGGACACATATGTCACCTACATGACCATCACCTCACATCTCAATTTCACATGTCCACATAAGTCCCATGTAGTGAAATGGCCAATCATTGGGCTGTGTCACCCGACCTATGTACTGATGTGACATTACAAACACACATCACAGTGACAAGTGAGGCCTGATGTCTCCCAGACATCACAGATCTTTGCCATGCAGATACCCAGGGTCCCTGTATTGCCACATTGACACTGGCATGGACATGGCGTATCACGTACACACCACAAGGCAAGCGTGAGTCCCACAGGTAGTGGCCACTGTTGTCCCTGCAGGCCCTACATGTACGTCTCTTAGACACACACACACACCATCCAGGTTGCTGCATATACCACATGGATGTGGAGACTGTCTCCCATTGGGCACATTTGATCATCCACATCTGAGAAACAACATGCAAACAGACTGTGGGTGCACATCTGAATTGTGGCCACAGGTCTCACTGTGACGTACATGCCATCACCCCCAGCACTCAGGGTGTATGTGACATGTCCTAAACATATCCAACCTGCAACTGTGTCCGTGACTCATGCCCATTACTGTACAGTTGCACATCACAGTGGTAATGTGCACTACACACAAAGGATTCTGCCCCCATGAACACGTGCACAGCCTGGGAGTGGCTGAACAAAAGTGTCACACAACAAACCAAATGTTGCCCCCCCCCCAGGGAATGCAGCCTTACATGCCATGGGACACTGTGTGGCCAGTGCTGTAGTGTGGTAGGTGTGCACATGTGTCCCTGGCAAGTAATTATGTGTTGAATCCGTCAAATAGTCACACCAATGAGGTCTGACGTGGCTGACAATGCGTACGCATTGCACAGTTCATGACCGAGCCGTGCGTATGCATTGCCATTGACTGCAATGAGGTCCGACGCGGGTGACAATGCGTACGCATTGCACGGTTCATGACCAAGCCATGCGTATGCTTTGCCATTGACTGCAATGAGGTCCGACGCGGGTGACAATGCGTACGCATTGCACGGTTCATGACCGAGCCGTGAGTACGCTTTGCCATTGACTGGAATGAGGTCCGACGCGGGTGACAATGCGTACGCATTGCACGGTTCATGACCGAGCCGTGCGTACGCTTTGCCATTGACTGCAATGATGTCCGATGCGGGTGACTATCACGCATGCGCGTCGGGCAGGCATGGTCCGAGACAGGCGTACGCCTTGGCCATTGAATCGTATGGAGACGGGTGCATGTGTACTACGCGATGTACAGTCAGTTGACCGAGCCGGGCGCACCCATTGGCTCTGGACTGTCATGGAGACGGATGCGGATTCAAAACTTGTACAAGTTTTGCGCTGGAAATTCAGTTGGATGCCTACAACAATGTTGCAATTCCTAGGGTTTCATGAAGGTGAAGATTTGAACGATGCGGAAGACGTGTACGAGCTGTAAATTTCCATGGATTGGCCAGATTCATAGAATGCAACCGTGTTGGACCTATCACTGGGGACACATGGCACAGAGTCTGCCTCTGCAGCACCCATATAAGGCTGGCTGGCTCCCAGGGAGCTCACTTGCCTGCACTACATGCTACTGGACCACATCCCTGCTACCACTGCTGCTGTCTCTGCATCCTCTGGCTCCTGCTATGGCACCTACTCTGGTGGGGGCCCCAGCCTTCACTGAGGAGGAGAACCAGGCCCTGCTGGACGGGCTCCTTCCACAGTACAGCAAGCTGTATGGGAAACCAGGGGAGCAGGTGAGTGTGCAGTCCACTTCCTTCCTAATTATGCATGTTGTCTGACTAGCAGTACTAGAAGTGTGTACACCAGTGGCAAGCATTCTCAATGAGTACTTTCATCCCCCAAAGTGTGTAGGTACATGTAATGAACAGGTGTTCTGCTGCTAAAGTGCATTTGTGCTAGCTTAAACTTCCCAGGCATTGTTAACATGTCAGACATGCAGGTTATTTGTCCTTTCCCATGGTTGCACTACCTGTGTAACTCATTTTCCGTTGTGATGATGACATGTATATCCAAATGTGTGCAGCACAAATATGGGGCATGTGTGTTAATGTACTCTTAACTTTGTCATTCTCACAGGTTGATGCCCACCAGAAGCAGGAGATATGGCTGACCATCGCTCGGGCAGTTCGTTCGATGGGAGGTCAAGCGCCGGATCCGCAACTGCCAGAAGAGGTGGCAGGACCTTCGAGGCTGGACCCGGAGGATCGCAAGAGTCCAGCTGAAGCTGTCACCTCTTCACAAGAGGGGCAGACACCGGACCCTGACCCCCCACATGCTCCGGATCCTGGCGGTGGTCTTCCAGGACCTGGATAGGCAGCTGAAGGCCAGACAGCAGCAAGGAGGGGGTAAGTCCATGCCTAATCTGTGTACTATGTCTGACATGCTAATTGCAGTCTTTTGGCCTGGTCACACTTCCACATTGCGTCGGTCTTGTAGTCCAATACTCAGGTCCCTCAATTGTGTGATGCACCCTCCTCATCTGTTCCACAGGTGTGGCCCCTATAGTCTGTTGCTTGTGTCACTAGGGCACTGTGTCCCTGCAGTCAGCTATGCCTCAGCTTCCGGACAGCATCTGTTCCCGTGACTCTGTTGTGTGTTTCATGGGAGGTTCAATTGTTTACCCAATGCCTGGGATCTGATATGTGATCTGTGTGTGCCCTTGATATGTGTTACAATTGCTGGTCTGACTCGCCACATGTGGCTGGGGTATTTCAAACAAAACCATGCAACAGGGGACTCCAATTTGTGGGCCTCAGGAGTATGTATATAAAGTATGTCACACTTGCTTAGCCACATGACTACTGTCCAGGGCCAAACACTGTTTCACGTAGACCTGGGCAGTCATGCCTCCTCAAGGGCATTTAGAAACACTCTGTAATCCCACTCCTGTGTATCAACTTACAGGTTATGCTTAGTGACATGTGTCTTCAGGTGTCTGCCTCTGTGTCATTATGGTGTGGCTTTGTGTTACGTACAAATGGGTTGTCCATGATTTTGAGGGTCAGCAGGACATCTGAGATGTGACTGTGAAAGACAAGACCTGTGTGACATATAGGTGTGTGATCATCTGACAGCGCACAGTGGTGTATGCAACTGTGCACTTCAGGCAGCTGGGTTACATGCACGGCAGACTGTGATGTGCTAATGTATAGGGAGTTGTGTTCGCAGAGACTCATATGTCTGATTTGCATGATGTGGGGTCTTCTGGGTCCTGGATATGTTGTTAGCAGGGGATGGGCAAGTGCACTTGTCATCTGCAGAGTTAGCTTTACTAGTTTTAGTGAGTGGAGCCACACCGAGGAGTCGTCAGCACCATCCACCCCAGCTGAGGGCCACAGCAGCTCCAAGGAGGACTCCCTTGTGGAGGCGGGTGTCAGCAGCCACCAAACCCCAGCTATTGAGGCTCTCCCCGCCACCGCCCCTACTACCACCATCACCCCCCTCCCATCGGCTCCCATCCCAGAGGTCTGTGGAGGCTCCCATGTTTGGGAGCATGTCTCCTTTGTGCGAGGCACTGCACCCCCTGTCCCTGTGTCCCCTGCTGCCCTGAGTGAGGAGTCTGTGGACTTACTTAGACAGATCCATGTAGGGCCGACATCGATGCTGAGTGTCCTCCATTCACACACCAGTCTGTTGACGCAACTAATGTCATTCATGGAGGGCATTTCATCGGGCATGTCTGCCCTACAGAGGACCAATCAGTCCGTGGCCTCCTCCCTGATGGCAGCAGTGTCCTTCCTCCAACAGTCCCGCACCCCTCATACCCCTGCACCACCCATGATTCCTAGCAGCCTACCTGTCCCTAGCACACACACACCTGCACATTCTCACAAAGCCACAGACATGGGCAGCACACAAACACCCAAACCAAGGGCTAGACGTGCACACAAGCAAGTGCAGGGGACTGATACCCCACTCACAGGGGATGGTTTGCAGACACACACACAGTCATCCACAACCACTCTGCAGTCCTCCGAAACCTCTCCCTCCCAGCCCCCTTCCCTTGCCTCACCTGCAACCCCATCTCCAAAGAAGCTCTTCCTCTGTGACCTTGGCCTCTTCCCCACCGACCCAGCAGATCCAGATTACAAGGGGAAGAGGAAGTCCCCACACACAGAGGGGAGTGCCCCTCACACCTGGATACCCTCCCCCAAGTGCAGTCAGACTGAGACCCCCTCCCGCAAGTCCCCCCAGAGCCAGAAGAGCAAGAACCCACCGCCGCCATGCAGCTCCAAGGCGAAGTCTCCGTCCTCCATCCCCAGGCCACCACTCCAGAGGTTCCCATGCCACGCCCTGGCCCGGGTTCCCTCACCCACAGATACACCATCCCCAAAATGCTGAGGTCCTCCCCCCCTACCACCTGCTCCTCCACACCCGGTCAGATGGTTATTGCCAATGATGTGGGGACCGTGTCCTCCCCTCTGTCCTGCCGACCTCACCTGCACCCCATTCTGCTCACATGGATTTAGGCACTGCAGTGGAGTCCTCGACCACCCCGTCCACTCCATCTGACCTGTCCACTGAAGTTGTGCCGGCACCCCCCATCTGACTTGTGCCCCACAGTTGTGACTGCACCCACCACTTCAGTCAGATCCACTGCAGTTGCAAGTGACTCTCCTGCATCCACCACCCCTTCACTGCTTCCTTCTGCTGCGCCATGATCCTGTCCCTGCGGTGCCTGGCCTGCCCCCATGTATGCCCCTCCGAGGGGGTGTCCCCTGTCCTTACCAGTGCAGGCAAGCAACGTGTGACAGTTGTCACTCAAGTTCACTCCTTGTCATTTGATAATGGACTGGCCATTGGCCTTTTGTTTGAACGGACGTTTACATTTTCATATGCTGAATAAAGCTTTTTTCTTTATCCTTGTGAACTTGATTTAGCTGTACATTAGGTTGATGATGTTTAGCATGCCCTTGAACCTGTAATGCTTGGTTTCCAATGTTGAATACTGAGATGTTGATGTGAGGTACTTCATGTGGTCCATGAGATATGTATCCTATTCTGGTCGGTATCCATGTCATCCTTTGCAGCTAACTGGGTGTGTCATGATCAACAATTTGTGGACATCTCTGTGAACATTTCATTTGCATGGTCACATCTGTGGCTTGCACACATGCATATATGATGTGCTTCCCATTGTCTAATTTGTCTATTTCCCTGACTTTGTCCGCATCTCCACTGGACCTACAAGTGTGGGCATCATTGGTATAGGAGCAACTAGGTCCTCTGTGCAACTTGCTGTACATATGTGTTGAGTATGTGCAGATGACTTAGAGGAGACTCACGTACCCAGGCTGTTGTGACCAGAGCCTTCATTGTGTGGTAACTGATGACTGACTGACCAAGTGTTCTGCTGACATGAGTGAGACGTGCTGTGACTATGTTTGGCACAGCTGGGCTTCCACAGGATTTGAGTCGCCTCAAGTAAGTGTGTTGTTCCGTGACATAGCCTGGGCCCATGGTGTGTGTTGTGTGAGCATGTGTGTGTGTGTCCACATCCCTTTTCATACACAGGCAGTGTTTCCTTGATATGTTCCTGTTGTTTATGCTTGCTGGGTGGTACTTTGTTCATCCCACAACTTTGCCATGGGCTACCAGATGTGTGGGTGCATGACACACTACTGTTAATTGGTGTTTCATCATTGGGATTTTTCAGTTCTGAGTTGTGATGATGTTGTCAGACGCAGATGGGACACAGTCAGGGGTCCCCAAGGCACTTGTTAATTCGCAATATCATGTAGTTGTCCCTAGGTGATACCTTTCAGTGATTGAGACATGTGTATGTGTGTGTGACTGCTCGCACTTGTCCGGTTCAGGGCTGCAATGTTTGCAGGTGTCAGCATGTGTGCCTTGTGGTTCTCCTTGGCTTCTGCATTGTCCTGGGACTGTGGGAGGTATTCTGAAGGTTACGTGAGCTTTGCCATCATGGCCAGGTACCACATACTGTGCAGTATGTCTGTCATTCGCCAGGGTTGTAAACTGTCCTTGTGTGATGGGTCTGTGCACCTTAGTTCCTCCCAACATTCCTGTGTTTGTCATGGGCCCCCCCTTAGTCATTTAGAAGTGCATCCCTGTCGTCAGGTGTATGCCCGCCCTCTATCAAACAAAGGTTTTAGAGGGCGAGGACTGGTCAATGATGAAGCATGACACCAGGTGGTGTGTGAGACCAGTCTGTAATTTTTTGTGAGATGCCCACACTCACGACGTTCTCGTAACTTTTTGGGGTTATCACACTAGGAGCAGCTTTTTGTGGTAAACATTTAATATTGGAGGCTGCAAGCTCCTAGAGCCCCATGCCTCTTGTTCCCTCCTCCACACATGTAGTGGAGCTCTATTGTGATTAGACATGTGCAATGTCACCTGTCCATGTGGGATTCACAGATACACATTGTTGCAGTTCAGGGTGTGGTGTTGAGGGTGGACTGATGTAAATGTTTGCATGGATAGGCCCCTAGCTCCCAATTGTCCATGGATGACGGGCCATGCTGAGTGATTTGTGTTTTTGTAGATGTGATGTATGTTTGTGGCACAGGACACATGTCTGGTTTTCACAGTTTGTAAGACATCTACCTTTGTCATCACAGTGGAGATGTCATGCATGCTTGTGTCACCCCAATGTCTGGTCTCTGGGGGTAGTGCTGTTGTGTGTCAATCTCTTGCTGTGTTAGTTTGTGTTCATTCCAGCTTGTGTCACATGTGTCTTTTGTGCTCCCTCTCATCTCACAATGCCTGATTGGCCACTAAGGAGGTCCCAATGATGGGTTACTTTTGTATGGCACTGTGTCCACATCTGTGTCACTGTGGTTCAGTCCCCCTCATGTGTTGTGTAGTTGCCTGGGGATACTGAGACACACACACACATGTGTCAGATGTGCAGTGTGAGGTTGCCTGTTTGTGTTTGTGCATCTGCATCAGTGCATTGGTATTGCTGTTGTGGGCCATTGTCTGGATGCTGTTTCTGTGATTTTCCCTGCTGTCCCTGTGAGTCATATCACGTCATTCAGCACATTCATCCTGGTTGTTAGGTGCCATTGCTGGCATGGAATGGGAGTTTGTGACCTGACACCTACAGTCTACACAGGTTGTTTTGATTAGTGTGTCTATTTTCGAGATGTGTGTATGCTTCGTGATGGTCACTTCTGCTCTTGTGTCATTGTACACTGTATGCATTGTCAGCCCCCATGTGTGGTGCTTGTCTGCACATGGCCGAGAGTATGTTTTGTTTTCACAGCACTGTTAGCCTCACCACATCTCTGTGGGTATGGGACACAACCACTAGTTTGCCCCAAAAGTGTTTAATGTGTTGGGTCCGGGAATCATATATGCTGTTTGGCATTTGCAGCTTTGACCATGATGACAATTACCTTTGGGTCACTGTGATTGGGGGGTTTAGACCCCATCACCACAAAGCTCAACATTTGCTGCAGTTTGGAACCCCACACTTAACTTTTGTTCTACACAGTGAGGGGGTGTTATTTTTACATTGACACAGTGCTATAGTGATGCTTGCCTTGTGTAGGCGACACTCATTGTTTGGTCACACATGTGCTGGTAGTTACATTGTATGTTCAAAGTCATAATCACTGTTGTGGGCATTTGTCACAGACTACACACTGTTGTCATGATGTTAGGGGGGATGTATTTTGCTGACATACCTAATGTTGGAGTATAATGGAATTGTGGCGCATCACCCATCCTATAGGTGGGGGTGGCAGGGGTGATGGGCAACATAGTCCCTATGGGTGGGGGTGGCAGGGTGTTAGACGGCGACCTCAGAGGAGCCCGGAAAGGGGTCCTGGCTACCCTGAGACCCACCCTCGAAGTATCGTAGCCGGGCACTGGCGGGAGACTCCTCAGGGGGAGGAACCTCGTATCTAGGATCGTACCCCTGGCACCGCACGACACAGAGACACCACACCGTGCGTTCTTAGGAATCAATCTTTATCAATCAGATTAGCACTGCAAAGATGTACAAGGAGAGCGTGGGCTCAATGAGTCTTGGAGGGGGGTTAGGAGGTAGCGGGACAGTCTTTGTGGATAAGAATCAAATGCAGGAGCGTACCCGGCGCACAGCTCTCAATCCTCGAGCTGGGGGATACGCTTGTCTTCGTAGGGTCCGGCGGGACCAAGAGAGTCTGTGGGAGCCGCGAGTCACTCAGCGGGGCTCGGTTACAAGTTCGGTGGTCTTACGATCTTCGAGGAGCCGCGAGTCACTCAGCAGGGCTCAAGCACAAGTTCGGAGGTCTTACGATCTTCAGGGAGCCGCGAGTCACTCAGCAGGGCTCAGGCACAAGTTCGGAGGTCTTACGATCTTCAGGGAGCCGCGAGTCACTCAGCAGGTCTCTAGCACAAGTTCGGAGGTCTTACGATCTTCAGGGAGCCGCGAGTCACTCAGCAGGGCTCAGGTGTTCCAAGGCGAATCTGCCGGACAGTCCCAGAGCACCCCTTGTTATAGGGCGACTCCTCTTTGATGTCCGGAGTCTGTGCAGGCAGGGGTCTTGTCACCTGGGGGTCGCTTGTTGGGGTTTCCTGCCATTGTCTTTTGATCCTTTCAGGGCCGGGTCGGGAGGAGTCCCAGACACCCAGCAGGCGTGGAGCCAGCCCTCAGGGAGGCCGGAGGGCCGATCGAGACCCATCGACCCAGGGGAGTTCAGAGGTGCGACAGAAACTGCTCCTCCCTCTCTCATCCCCTGGAAGCGTGATGTCCTCCAGCCAGAGTGGCGCCTCTAGGCCAGGGTCGCGCTGGGGCCGGGCAGCCATCTTGGTGCATGAAGTGGGCACGCGGGCCCGGGGTGGCCGAAAGGAGAGAGGCCATGGATGAGGATATCCGGGTGGGGGGCGTGTGTTTTGGTGGGAAAGACCGGCTAGGCCGTGTGCTTGTGGCTGCAGGTACCAGGTTAGGTGGTGCGGGGACAAGTAGAGCCATGCTACGAGGCCGGGTCCAACACGCGTCCCCCCCAGCTGAAAGCCAGAGAGAACTGCCCATCATCTTGGGGGGTTCTCTTCGCTGAGGCGGAAGAACCGTGAGAGGCCGTCAGCGTTGGCGTGGTCCGTACCAGGGCGATGCTCTACGGTGAAATCCATCCCCTGGAGGGAGATTGACCACCGCAGTAGCTTAGGGTTTTCTCCTCGCATCTGCATGCGCCATCGCAAGGGCCGATGGTCAGTTTGGACTTTGAAATGGGTGCCGAACAGGTAGGGGCGTAGCTTCTTGAGTGCCCAGACCACGGCAAAGGCTTCGCGTTCAATGGTGCTCCATCTCTGTTCTCTGGGCAACAGCCGCCGGCTGAGGAAGGCGATGGGCTGGTCTAGGCCTTGGTCATTCACCTGGGACAGGACGGCCCCAATGCCATGCTCGGAGGCATCGGTTTGGACTACAAACTCCTTGGAGTAGTCGGGAGCCTGGAGGACGGGGGCAGTACACATGGCCTTCTTTAGGGCATCGAACGCCTCCTGGCAGGCAGTTGTCCACTGCACCTTCTTTGGCTGTTTTTTGGACGTGAGTTCTGTGAGGGGGCCGACCAGGCTGCCATACCCCCGGATGAATCTTCGGTAGTAGCCAGTGAGGCCCAGAAAGGCTCGGACCTCCGTTTGGGTGGTGGGTGGTTCCCAGGCTAAGATGGCGTCGGTTTTCGGCTGTAGAGGGGCGACCTGGCTGCTCCCGACCTGGTGCCCCAGGTAGACTACTGATCCTTGCCCAATCTGGCACTTGCTGGCTTTTACTGTGAGGCCTGCCTGGCGTAGGGCGGTTAGCACCCTCCGGAGGTGCTGGAGGTGCTCACTCCATTCGGAACTGAAAACGGCGATGTCGTCTAGATAGGCCGCGCTGAACTGTTCCAGCCCGGCCAGGACTCTATTCACCAGTCGCTGGAAGGTGGCCGGGGCATTTTTCATTCCGAAGGGCATTACGCGGAAGCGGTAGTGCCCATCTGGGGTGGAGAAGGCGGACCGCTCCTTGGCTCCCTCAGTGAGCGCAATCTGCCAGTATCCGCAGGTGAGGTCGAATGTGCTGAGGAACCGGGCTGCCCCGAGTCGGTCAATGAGCTCGTCGGCTCGCGGAATGGGGTGGGCATCGGCTCGAGTGACGTCATTGAGCCCCCGGTAGTCCACGCAGAATCGGAGCTCGGGGGCGACACCGGGGGCCGCGGCCTTCGGGACGAGGACCACGGGGCTGGCCCAGGGACTGTCAGATGGCTCGATCACCCCCAGGGTCAGCATCTTCGAGACTTCCGCTGGCATGCAGGACCGGACCCGGTCAGGGACTCGGTAGGCTCGGTGTCTCATCGGCGGGCTGTCCCCGGTGTCCACGTCATGGACACACCAGTCGGTGACTCGGGGGATCAGGGAGAAGAGGTCGGAAAATTCTCCTAGGAGCTGGCGGCAGTCCCCTTGTTGCTGGGCAGTGAGGGCTGGGGAGAGGTTCACTCCTTCCACGGAGCCATCCTGCTCCTTGACACACAGGAGGTCCGGGAGGGGATCGGACTCATCTTCGGCCCCGTCATCGGTGGCCAGCAGGAGGCTCAGTTCTGTCCGCACGAAGTGAGGCTTGAGGCGGTTCACGTGAAGGACCCGAAGGGGGTCCCGAGGTGACTGGACGTCCACCAAGTATGGGACTTGACTCTTCCGCTCAATCACTTTGTAGGGCCCGGTCCACCTGTCATGGAGGGCGCCAGGCTTCACGGGGGCCATGACCCATACCTGCTGGCCCGGCTAGAACTCGACCAGAGTGGCATTCTGGTCGTACCAGCGCTTCATCTCTTCTTGGCTTGCCTCCAGGTTGGCCTCGGCCAGTTCTCGGAACTTCCTGGTCTGGTTCCGGAGGGTCAGAACGTATTGGAACACATCTCGTGGGTTGGTCTGGGGTACCGCCTCCCACCCTTCCTTGACCAAACTGAGGGGACCTCTGACGGGGTGTCCATAGAGTAATTCAAACGGGCTGAACCCTAGGGACTTCTGGGGGACTTCCCGGTAAGCGAACAAGAGGCAGGGGAGCAGGACGTCCCACTTACGCCGGAGGGGCTCTTCTAGGCCGGTGATCATCCCTTTCAGAGTCCTGTTAAACCTTTCTACTAGGCCGTTCCCTTGGGGATGGTACGGGGTGGTGAACTTATAGGACACTCCACATTGTTGCCACAGGGACGTCATGTATTTCGAGATAAAATTAGTGCCGCGATCGCTCACGACCTCGCGGGGAATCCCCACCCGGGAAAAGATCCCCATCAGGGCCCGGCCCACCACGGGGGCCGTGACGGTGCGTAGGGGGATAGCCTCAGGGTATCGGGTGGCGTGATCCACTAGGACCAGGATAAAACGGTGACCTTGGGAGGTGGGGGGATCCAGGGGCCCCACGATGTCGATCCCGACTCGTTCGAAGGGGGTACTGACGACCGGGAAGGGTTGGAGGGGAGCCTTGCGCTTCCCCCCACTCTTCCCACTAGCTTGGCACGTGGGACAGGACTTGCAGTGGGCTTCTACAGCTGCTCTCATTCTAGACCAGTAAAAGTGGGTCACGAGACGGCTGTAGGTCTTGTCCTGACCCAGGTGGCCGGCAAGGGGGACGTCGTGGGCTAAGCCCAGGAGGAAGTCTCGGAAGCGTAGGGGTACTACCAGCACCCGTCCGGATCCCAGCTCCACCGACTTCTGCTCACTGTACAAAATGTTATTCTCCCAATAAACTCGGTGCATTCCGGTTTGGTCGCCTGCGGCTTGGCCCTCGGCCTGGTGCCGCAGTCCGACCAGGGAAGGACAGGTGGCTTGCTCCCGGCAAAATTCCTCCCGGGTGGGTCCGCCCTCGTGGCGCCATTGGGCCAATTCGGGTAGATCGCCTAACTCGGGGACCGGGGCGGTGTCGGGCGGTGAGGGTTCGTCGCTGGCGACTGACCCTTCCGATGGGGGGACGGGAGGACCCTCGGTGGGGACTGTTCTGACTTCTTCGGTCGGGGCGTCTTCGACTTCTCCCAGGGGGGTGAGTCGTGCGGACATAGATCGGGTGGTGGCGCACACCCACTCGGGGAGTCCCATCATTCCTAGGTGGGCCTTGCGCTCGACGTGCTTCCAGGGAGAACTCTCCAGGTCGTTCCCTAAGAGGCAGTCGACCGGCTGGGAGGTTCTTACGGCAACCCTTAGTTTACCTATCACCCCTCCCCACTCAAACGGTACCAGGGCTACCTGACACATACTCTCTCTATTATCTGCGGAAATTACCGAGCAAAAGACGTTGGGGAGGATCTGTTCCTCGGGGACTAAGTGCCTTAGGACACCGGTGATGCTGGCCCCGGTGTCCCGCAGGGCCTCTATTTGGTGGCCATTGATCTTGACGAGCTGCCCGTTTTTCTTCCTGTTGGAGGGCAGGAGGCTACCAGGGACCATCTCTCTATCTCCCAGGGATACTAGGGCCATAGCTGCGGGTTCCCACTCCCCCGTTTCCTCAACCTCCTCCCCCAGGGCTACGTTGGCTATCTGTCTCGCAGGGGTGACTTGGGTGGCCATGGGGCACTCCGGGTCGTTGGCGTAGTGCCCGGGCCTCTGGCAACGGAAACAAGTGATGGTTACCCGGTGTCCCCGTCTCCCGGGGGGTCCGGTTACTGGTGGGGGACGCTGGGAAAGGTGGAGGTTGGGTCTTTGGGGGGCTAGGCTGGGACTCTCTCTGCCCTCCCTGGTTCCCCCCTCCTCTCTGGCGGGGTGGTCCCTGACTGGCTCGGGGGTATTCTCCTACCAGGCCCCGGGGGACCCGGGTGTTGGTCCAGCGGTCTGCTTCCACAGCCAGCTTCCTGGGATCGGTGAGTTTGCTGTCGAGCAGATGCTGGCGTAGTTCCACAAAGCAGTTCGCCGCCAGGTGTTCCCACAACATGAGGTCGGTGAGTTCCTCAAGGGTGGTGACCTTGCTGCCCTTGATCCACCCATCGAAGGCCCGACTGAAAAAGTTTACATACTCCACCCAGGTGGTGCCCGGGATTTTCCTGCAGTCCCGGAATCGCTGAAAAAACATCTCGGGGGTGAGGCCGTACCTTGTGAGTAGAGCCTCTTTCATGTGGCTGTAGGAGGTCTGCAGGGAGATGGGTAGGTCGAGCAGGGTGTCTCTCCCTTCGCTCAGAAATCGTCCCCACAACCCTGCCCCCCAGTCCTTCTGCGGGACCCGATGGGAGGTCATGGCGACCTCGTAGGCCCTGAACCATTGTTGAATGTCATCGTTTTTATAATATTCTTTGACCACATCCTTGGGGATGTGGACCTTCTGCTCCACTGGGGAGGCCGCCTCTCGGTTTCCCTGGGGCCTCCCTTCCTCGTTTCTGGCCTTGAGCTCGAGTTCCTTCAAGCTGCGTTCGTGCTCTAGTTGGAGCTTCCTTCCTTCGTGCTCCCGTTGGAGCTTCTTCTCTTCCAGTTCGCCTTGTACGCGCATTTGCTCTACTGCTAGCTTTTTTTCCGCTAACTTCAATTCGCCCTCGATTTTGAATTTGGCTAACTCGAGTTCGTGATTGCGACTTCTCTCTCTGTCCGCGAGTTCTTCCGGGGATAGGCCCCCGTCTGGTACGCTGCCTCGCACCTGATTGCTGCTGCTTTCGCCTTGGGGGGGTTCGGCTTCGTCGGGGCGCTCCCCCGTGCCTTCTGGGCGGGAGGCCCCGGCATCCACCCAGGCTTTCAGTGCTTTCTGCAAATCTTCTTTGGTGTTGAGACCGGTGGTAGCGATTTTAAGTTCTTTGCAGAATTGCTTTAGTTCTTTATGCGTGTATTCTTCTAGTTGTTCCACCTGGAACACCCTGTTGGCGTTGGTTTCTGCGGGGCTCATGGCGCTTCCTTCTGCCATCTTTGTCGGTCGTGCGTCCGTCGTTCACGGTACGATCTCTAGGTTATGGGCCCGAATCCCGTCGCTTGCCACCAATGTTAGACGGTGACCTCAGAGGAGCCCGGAAAGGGGTCCTGGCTACCCTGAGACCCACCCTCGAAGTATCGTAGCCGGGCACTGGCGGGAGACTCCTCAGGGGGAGGAACCTCGTATCTAGGATCGTACCCCTGGCACCGCACGACACAGAGACACCACACCGTGCGTTCTTAGGAATCAATCTTTATCAATCAGATTAGCACTGCAAAGATGTACAAGGAGAGCGTGGGCTCAATGAGTCTTGGAGGGGGGTTAGGAGGTAGCGGGACAGACTTTGTGGATAAGAATCAAATGCAGGAGCGTACCCGGCGCACAGCTCTCAATCCTCGAGCTGGGGGATACGCTTGTCGTCGTGGGGTCCGGCGGGACCAAGAGAGTCTGTGGGAGCCGCGAGTCACTCAGCGGGGCTCGGTTACAAGTTCGGTGGTCTTACGATCTTCGAGGAGCCGCGAGTCACTCAGCAGGGCTCAAGCACAAGTTCGGAGGTCTTACGATCTTCAGGGAGCCGCGAGTCACTCAGCAGGGCTCAGGCACAAGTTCGGAGGTCTTACGATCTTCAGGGAGCCGCGAGTCACTCAGCAGGGCTCTAGCACAAGTTCAGAGGTCTTACGATCTTCAGGGAGCCGCGAGTCACTCAGCAGGGCTCAGGTGTTCCAAGGCGAATCTGCCGGACAGTCCCAGAGCACCCCTTGTTATAGGGCGACTCCTCTTTGATGTCCGGAGTCTGTGCAGGCAGGGGTCTTGTCACCTGGGGGTCGCTTGTTGGGGTTTCCTGCCATTGTCTTTTGATCCTTTCAGGGCCGGGTCGGGAGGAGTCCCAGACACCCAGCAGGCGTGGAGCCAGCCCTCAGGGAGGCCGGAGGGCCGATCGAGACCCATCGACCCAGGGGAGTTCAGAGGTGCGACAGAAACTGCTCCTCCCTCTCTCATCCCCTGGAAGCGTGATGTCCTCCAGCCGGAGTGGCGCCTCTAGGCCAGGGTCGCGCTGGGGCCGGGCAGCCATCTTGGTGCATGAAGTGGGCACGCGGGCCCGGGGTGGCCGAAAGGAGAGAGGCCATGGATGAGGATGTCCGGGTCGGGTGCGTGTGTTTTGGTGGGAAAGACCGGCTAGGCCGTGTGCTTGTGGCTGCAGGTACCAGGTTAGGTGGTGCGGGGACAAGTAGAGCCATGCTACGAGGCCGGGTCCAACACAGGGGTGATGGGCAACAGGTCCCCTATGGGTGGGGGTGGCTGGAGTGATGGGAAACAGGTCCCCTATGAGTGGGGGTGACAGGGGTGATGGGCAACATAAGCCCTATGAGTGGGGGTGGCAGGGGTGATATGCAACATAAGCCCTATGATTGGGGGTGGCAGGGGTGATGGGCAACAGGTCCCCTATGGGTGTGGGTGGCAGGGGTGATGGGCAACAGGTCCCCTATGAGTGGGGGTGACAAGGGTGACGGGCAACATAAGCCCTATGAGTGGGGGTGGCAGTAGTGCTGGGCAACATAAGCCATATGAGTGGGGGTGACAGGGGTGATGGGCAACAGGTCCCCTATGGGTGGGGGTGGCAGGGTGTTGGACCCGGCCTCGTAGAATGGCCCTCCGTGCCCCCGCACCACCGAAACCTGGTACATACAGCCCAAGCCCCCGGCCCCGCCGAACCTCCCCACCAGGACACACTCACCGGCCCGGACATCCCCGTCCCTGGCCTCTCCCCTTTCGGCCACCCCGGGCCCGCGTGCCCACTTCATGCACCAAGATGGCCACCCGGCCCCAGCGCGACCCGGGCATAGAGGCGCCACTCCGGCTGGAGGACATCCCGCTTCCAGGGGATGAGAGAGGGAGGAGCAGTTTCTATCGCACCTCTGAACTCCCCCGGGACGATGGGTTTCGATCGGCCCTCCGGCCTCCCTGAGGGCTGGCTCCACGCCTGCTGGGTGTCTGGGACTCCTCCCGACCCGGCCCTGAAAGAATCAAAAGACTATAGCAGGAAATCCCGACAAGCGACCCCCAGGTGACAAGACCCCTGCCTGCACAGACTCCGGACATCAAAGAGGGGTCGAACTATAACAAGGGGTGCTCTGGGGCTGTCCGGCAGATTCGACGCTGGAACAACGAGAGCCTGCTGACGTGGTCGCGGCTCCTGGAACTGGAACTCACCTGAGCCCTGCTGAGTGACTCGCGGCTCCCTGAAGATCGTAAGACCTCCGAACTTGTACCTGAGCCCTGCTGAGTGACTCGCGGCTCCCTGAAGATCGTAAGACCTCCGAACTTGTACCTGAGCCCTGCTGAGTGACTCGCGGCTCCCTGAAGATCGTAAGACCTCCGAACTTGTACCTGAGCCCTGCTGAGTGACTCGCGGCTCCCTGAAGATCGTAAGACCTCCGAACTTGTACCTGAGCCCGCTGAGTGACTCGCGGCTTCCACAGACTCCACCGGTCCCGCCGGACCCCACGACAACCAGCCTACCCCCCCCAGCTCGAGGATTGTGAGCTGTGCGCCGGGTACGTCCCTCCTTTGAACCGTTACCAGAGACAGTCCCGCTACCCCCTACCTTTCCGAGACTCTTGAGCCCGTGCTCACCTTGTACATATTTGCAGTGATACCTGTTTGATAAAACTTGTTCTGAGAATACCCAGTGTGGTCCCTCTGTGTCGTGTGGTGCCAGAAGTACGATCCTAGTTGCGAGAGTCCTCCCCCTGGGGAATCTCACGCCAGTGCCCGGCTACGATACTTTGAGGGTGGGTCTCAGGGTAGTCAGGACCCCTTTCCGGGCTCCTCTGAGGTCGCCGTCTAACATTGGTGGCAAGCGACGGGATTCGGGCCCATCACCTAGAGATCGTACAGTAAACGACGGACGCATGACCAACAAAGATGGCAGAAGGAAGCGCCACGAGCTCCGCAGAAACCAACGCCAACAGAGTGTTCCAGGTAGAGCATCTGGAAGAATACACACACAAAGAGCTAAAACAATTTTGCAAAGAACTTAAAATCGCTACCACTGGCCTCAACACTAAGGAAGACTTGCAGAAAGCACTGAAAACTTGGGTGGAGACCGGGGCCTCCCGCCCGGAAGGCACGGGGGAGCGCCCCGACGAAGCCGAACCCCCCCAAAGTGAAAGCAGTAGCAATCAGGTGCGAGGCATCGTACCAGACGGGGGCCTATCCCCGGAAGAGCTCGCGGACAGAGAGAGAAGCCGCAGTCATGAACTCGAGTTAGCCAAACTCAAAATCGAGGGCGAATTGAAGTTAGCGGAGAAGAAGCTAGCAGTAGAGCAAATGCGTGTACAAGGCGAACTGGAAGAAAAGAAGCTCCAACGGGAGCACGAAGGAAGAAAGCTCCAACTGGAGCACGAACGGAGCTTAAAGGAACTCGAGCTCAAGGCCCGAAATGAGGACGGGAGGCCCTCGGGGAACCGAGAGACGGCCCCCCCAGCGGAACAGAAGGTCCACATCCCCAAGGATGTGGTCAAAGAATATTATAAAAACGATGACATTCAGCAATGGTTTCGGGCCTACGAGGTCGCCATGACCTCCCATCGGATTCCACAGAAGGACTGGGGTGCGGGGTTGTGGGGACGGTTTCTGAGCGAAGGAAGGGACACCCTGCTCGACCTACCCCTCTCCCTGCAGACCTCCTACAGCCACATGAAAGAGGCTCTCCTCACAAGATATGGCCTCACCCCAGAAATGTACCGCCAACGGTTCCGGGACTGCAGGAAGATCCCGGGCACCACCTGGGTGGAGTATGTAAACTTTTTTAGTCGGGCCTTCGATGGGTGGGTCAAGGGCAGCAAAGTCACCACCCTTGCCGAACTCACTGACCTCATGTTATGGGAACATCTGGCTGCGAACTGCTTCGTAGAGCTACGTCAACATCTGCTGGATAGCAAGCTCACAGATCCCCGGAAGCTGGCCGTGGAGGCCGACCGCTGGACCAACACCCGGGTCTCCCGGGGCATGGTAGGAGAGTACCCCCGAACCAGTCAGGGACCACCCCGCCAGAGAGGGGGAGGGAACCAGGGAGGGCCGAGGGAGTCCCAGCCTAGCCCCCCGAAGACACCACCTCCACCTTTCCCGGCGCCCCCCCCCACCAGTAACAGGGCCCCCTGGGAGACGGGGACACCGGGTGACCGTCACATGTTTCCGCTGCCAGAAACCCGGGCACTACGCCAATGACCCAGAGTGCCCCATGGCCACCCAAGTCACCCCTGCGAGACAGATAGCCAACGTGGCCCTAGGGGAGGAGGTTGAGGAAGCCGAGGAGTGGGAACCAGCCGCGATGGCCCTAGTATCCCTGGGAGATAAGGAAATGATCCCTGGTAGCCTCCTACCGTCCAACACACAGAAATATGGGCAGCTCGTCAAGATCAATGGCCACCAGGTAGAGGCCCTGCAGGACACCGGGGCCAGTATCACCGGTGTCCTCAGGCACCTAGTTCCCGAGGAGCAGATCCTCCCCAATGTCTTTTGCCCCGTGATATCTGCAGACAATAGGGAAAGTATGTGTCAGGTGGCCCTGGTGCCATTTGAGTGGGGAGGGGTGATAGGTAAACTCAAGGTGGCCGTAAGAACCTCCCAGCCGGTCGACTGCCTCTTAGGGAACAACCTGGAGAGCTCTCCCGGGAAGCACGTAGAGCGCAAGGCCCACCTAGGAATGATGGGACTCCCCGAGTGGGTGTGTGCCACCACCCGATCTATGACAGCCCGACTCACTCCCCGGAGAGAAATCGAGAGCACCCCGGTCGAAGTAGCCAGCACCGTCCCCGCCGAGGGTCCTCCCGTTCCCCCATCGGAAGGGTCCGTCGCCGGCGACGAACCCGCACCATCCGACCCCGCCCCGGTCCCCGAGTTGGGGGACCTACCCGAGTTGGCCCATTGGCGCCACGAGGGCGGGCCCACCCGAGAAGAATTTTGCCAGGAACAAGCCACCTGTCCTTCCCTGGTCGGGCTGCGGCGCCAGGCCGAGGGCCAAGCCGCAGGTGACCAGACCGGAACGCACCGAATCTATTGGGAGAATAACGTCCTGTATAGTGAGCAGAAATCAGTGGAGCTGGGATCCGGACGGGTACTGGTGGTACCTCTCCGCTTCCGGGATTTCCTCCTGGGCTTAGCCCACGATGTCCCCCTCGCCGGTCACCTGGGTCAGGACAAGACCTACAGCCGTCTCGTGACCCATTTTTATTGGCCTAAGATGAAAGCAGCGGTAGAGGCCCACTGCAAGTCCTGCCCCACGTGCCAAGCCAGTGGGAAGAGTGGGGGGAAGCGCAAGGCTCCCCTCCAACCCTTCCCGGTCGTCAGTACCCCCTTCGAACGAGTCGGGATCGACATCGTGGGGCCACTGGACCCCCCCACCTCCCAAGGTCACCGTTTCATCTTGGTCCTAGTGGACCACGCCACCCGCTACCCAGAGGCTATTCCCCTACGCACCATTACGGCCCCCGTGGTGGGCCGGGCCCTGATGGGGATCTTCTCCAGGGTGGGTTTCCCCCGCGAGGTCGTGAGCGATCGCGGCACTAATTTTATATCCAGGTATATGACGTCCCTGTGGCAACAATGTGGGGTGTCCTATAAGTTCACCACCCCGTACCATCCCCAAGGGAACGGCCTAGTAGAGAGGTTTAATAGGACTTTGAAAGGGATGATCGCTGGCCTACAAGAGCCCCTCCGGCGTAAGTGGGACGTCCTGCTCCCCTGCCTCTTGTTCGCTTACCGGGAGGTCCCCCAGAAGTCCTTAGGGTTCAGCCCGTTTGAATTACTCTATGGGCACCCCGTCCGAGGTCCCCTCAGTTTAGTTAAGGAAGGGTGGGAGGCAGCACCCCAGACCACCCCCCGAGATGTGTTCCAATATGTCCTGGCCCTCCGGAACCAGACCAGGAGGTTCCGAGAACTGGCCGAGGCCAACCTGGAGGCGAGTCAAGAAGAAATGAAGCGCTGGTACGACCAGAATGCTACTCTGGTCGAGTTCCAGCCGGGCCAGCAGGTGTGGGTCATGGCCCCCGTGAAGCCTGGCGCTCTCCAGGACCGATGGACTGGGCCCTACAAAGTGGTCGAGAAGAAGAGCCAAGTCACCTACTTGGTGGACGTCCAGTCGCCTCGGGATCCCCTCCGGGTCCTGCACGTGAACCGCCTCAAGCCTCACTTCCAGCGGACAGAACTGAGCCTCCTGCTGGCCACCGATGACGGGGCCGAAGATGAGTCGGATCCCCTCCCGGACCTCCTGTGTATCAAGGAGCAGGATGGCTCCGTGGAAGGAGTGAACCTCTCCCCAGCCCTCACTGCCCAGCAACAAGCGGACTGCCGCCAGCTCCTAAGACAATTTTCTGACCTCTTCTCCCTGACCCCCCGGGTCACCAACTGGTGTGTTCATGATGTGGACACCGGGGACAGCCCGCCGGTGAGACACCGAGCCTACCGGGTTCCTGACCGGGTCCGGTCCTGCATTCAAGCGGAAGTCTCGAAGATGTTGACCCTGGGGGTGATCGAGCCCTCTGACAGTCCCTGGGCCAGCCCCGTGGTCCTGGTCCCGAAGGCAGCGGCCCCCGGTGTCGCCCCCGAGCTCCGATTCTGCGTGGACTACCGGGGGCTCAATGACGTTACCCGAGCCGATGCCCACCCCATTCCACGAGCCGACGAACTCATTGACCGACTAGGGGCAGCCCGGTTCCTCAGCACATTCGACCTCACCTGCGGATACTGGCAGATTGCGCTCACCGAAGGGGCCAAAGAGCGGTCCGCTTTCTCCACCCCCGATGGGCACTACCGCTTCCGCGTAATGCCCTTCGGGATGAAAAATGCCCCGGCCACTTTCCAGCGACTGGTGAATAGAGTCCTGGCCGGGCTAGAACAGTTCAGCGCGGCATACCTGGACGACATCGCTGTCTTCAGTTCAGAGTGGAGTGAGCACCTCCAGCACCTCCGAAGGGTGCTAATCGCCCTGCGCCAGGCAGGCCTCACAGTAAAAGCCAGCAAGTGCCAGATCGGGCAAGGATCCGTGGTCTACTTGGGGCACCAGGTCGGGAGTGGCCAGGTCGCCCCGCTACAGCCAAAGATCGACGCCATCCTGGCCTGGGAACCACCCATCACCCAGACGGAGGTCCGAGCCTTTCTGGGACTCACGGGCTACTACCGAAGATTCATTCGGGGGTATGGCAGCCTTGTCGGCCCTCTCACAGAACTCACGTCTAAAAAACAGCCAAAGAAAGTGCAGTGGACGGCTGCCTGCCAGGAAGCTTTCGATGCCCTAAAAAGGGCCATGTGTACTGCCCCCGTCCTCCAGGCTCCCGACTACGCCAAGGAGTTCATAGTCCAAACCGATGCCTCCGAGCATGGCATTGGGGCCGTCCTGTCCCAAGTAAATGACCAAGGCCTAGACCAGCCCGTCGCCTTCCTCAGTCGGCGGCTGTTGCCCCGAGAACAAAGATGGAGCACCATAGAGCGCGAAGCCTTTGCCGTGGTCTGGGCACTCAAAAAGCTACGACCCTACCTGTTTGGCACCCATTTCAGAGTCCAAACTGACCATCGGCCCTTACGTTGGCTCATGCAGATGCGAGGAGAAAACCCCAAGCTACTGCGGTGGTCAATCTCCCTCCAGGGGATGGATTTCACCGTGGAACACCGCCCTGGTACGGACCACGCCAATGCTGACGGCCTCTCCCGGTTCTTCCGCCTCAGCGAAGAGAACCCCCCAAGCTGATGGGCAGTTCTCTCCGGCTTTCAGCTGGGGGGGACGCGTGTTGGACCCGGCCTCGTAGAATGGCCCTCCGTGCCCCCGCACCACCGAAACCTGGTACATACAGCCCAAGCCCCCGGCCCCGCCGAACCTCCCCACCAGGACACACGCACCGACCCGGACATCCCCGTCCCTGGCCTCTCCCCTTTCGGCCACCCCGGGCCCGCGTGCCCACTTCATGCACCAAGATGGCCGCCCGGCCCCAGCGCGACCCGGGCATAGAGGCGCCACTCCGGCTGGAGGACATCCCGCTTCCAGGGGATGAGAGAGGGAGGAGCAGTTTCTATCGCACCTCTGAACTCCCCCGGGACGATGGGTTTCGATCGGCCCTCCGGCCTCCCTGAGGGCTGGCTCCACGCCTGCTGGGTGTCTGGGACTCCTCCCGACCCGGCCCTGAAAGAATCAAAAGACTATAGCAGGAAATCCCGACAAGCGACCCCCAGGTGACAAGACCCCTGCCTGCACAGACTCCGGACATCAAAGAGGGGTCGAACTATAACAAGGGGTGCTCTGGGGCTGTCCGGCAGATTCGATGCTGGAACAACGAGAGCCTGCTGACGTGGTCGCGGCTCCTGGAACTGGAACTCACCTGAGCCCTGCTGAGTGACTCGCGGCTCCCTGAAGATCGTAAGACCTCCGAACTTGTACCTGAGCCCTGCTGAGTGACTCGCGGCTCCCTGAAGATCGTAAGACCTCCTGTTAGAAAGGATGGACGGACCTGGAGGGTCGGCCGGGGTCGGGAGGAGAGGTCTCCGGGGAGAGCCGTCTCCAGCGATCGTACAGATAAGTAACTTCCCCCCCACAGACAGATACCACACAAGGATAAGGTTCAGTGTTCTTTATAAGCACTTCTTAGGGTACGGTTGAATGGTACAAGGAGGTCTGGACTCAGGGGTCCCCTCGATTCAAGTCTCTCAATGCAGGGTAAGGGGGAACGGGACAGTCTGGTTACCAGTCAGGTAGTTCGGATGAGATGATGACTAGCTCACAATCCTCGAGCTTGGTGGTTTAGTTGGTACGGGCCGCGGCAGCGCCAGCAGGTCCCGGTCGACATGGTCGGTACACGGTCCGCGGCAGCGCCAGCAGGTCCCGGACAGATGGTCGATGTACGGTCCGCGGCAGCGCCAGCAGGTCCCGGTGAGGATGGTCGTTACAATGGGCCGCGGCAGCGCCAGCAGGTCCCGACGAGGATGGATGTTGCAGAAGGCCGCGGCAGCGCCAGCAGGCAGGACGATGGTTCACAAGAGCGGGCTACGGCAGCGCCAGTAGTCCGTCAAGGCTGAGTTCTCTCGGTGTCTCTCGACTCCAGGATACAACTGCCTTCCTGCTCCGGAGTTGCCCCAGTTATAGGGCAGGCGCTCTTTGATGTCCGGACCCTCGCACTTGGAGGTCGGAGGGCCCGGGATGAAGGTGTCCAGACACCCAGCAGGGGGTGGAGCCAGCGCCGGGGGGAGCTGGAGGCGATCGGCACCTGGCGGGGGGAGAGCTCTTGACACTTCGTCCTCCCATTGACCTGCCAAGTGGTCCGCTCACCTCCCGGGTGGATGGTGGTGCCGGGATGTCGGGGCCGGTCAGGCCCGGGGTTAGGGTCGGGGCGAGGCCACGCGGCCTCGTGGTGCAGGGCCCAGGATGGCGGCTTGAACCGGCCAGGGGAGCCGGTGGGGCTGGGCCCCGTGATGAGTAGAGGTCCGAGGGCAGAAGATCCGTCGGGAGACGGGGTACAGGTGCTTTTCGTGGGTTATGCCTGGTGGGCCGGAGCTCGGGCCCTGTCGTGCGGGGAGGGAGCAAGCCCTTCGTGTGGCCTGTCCAACATGCGTCCCCCCCAGCTGAAGGCGGGGAGAGTCACCCATCTCCTTGGGGACTCTCTTCGTCGAGGCGGAAAAAGCGGGACAGGCCATCCGCGTTGGCGTGGTCCTGGCCTGGTCGGTGCTCCACAGTGAAGTCCATTCCCTGCAGGGAAATGGACCAGCGCAAGAGTTTTGGGTTCTCCCCCCGCATCTGCATCAGCCACTGCAGGGGTCGATGGTCGGTTTGTACCCGGAAGTGGGTACCGAAGAGATAGGGCCGGAGCTTTTTGAGGGCCCACACCACTGCGAAGGCCTCCCTCTCGATGGTGCTCCAGCGCTGTTCTCGGGCCAGGAGACGTCGACTGATGAAGGCCACCGGCTGGTCATGACCTTCGGGGTTTAACTGAGAAAGGACGGCCCCGATGCCGTGGTCGGAGGCGTCGGTCTGTACCATGAATTCCCGACTGTAATCGGGGGCCTGGAGCACAGGGGCGGTGCATAGAGCGGCCTTCAGCTTCTCGAAGGCCGCTTGACAATCGGGGGTCCAGTTAATCCGCTTCGGCTGGTTCTTGGACGTGAGACCCGTGAGGGGCCCCACGATGCTGCCGTAGTCTTTCACGAACCGCCGGTAGTAGCCGGTGAGCCCCAAGAAGGCTCGGACCTCGGCCTGGGTGACGGGGGGCTGCCAGGACTGGATGGCAGCAATCTTAAGTTGTAGCGGGGCCACCAGCCCGCTTCCCACTTGGTGCCCAAGGTAGGTCACAGACCCTTGGCCAATTTGGCACTTGCCGGCCTTAATTGTGAGGCCGGCCCGCTGGAGGGCCTGTAGGACCTCGTGGAGGTGACGGAGGTGGTCGGGCCAGTGGTGGCTGTACACAGCGATATCGTCCAGGTAGGCAGCGCTGAACTCTTCGAGCCCCGCCAAGACCTGGTTCACGAGGCGTTGAAACGTGGCGGGGGCATTCTTCATGCCGAAGGGCATGACCTTGAATTGGTAGTGGCCATCGGGGGTAGAGAAGGCTGACCGTTCCTGAGCCCTGGGTGTGAGGCCGATCTGCCAGTAGCCCGCTGTTAGGTCGAAGATACTGAGGTAGCGGGCGGCCCCCAGCCGGTCGATCAGCTCGTCTGCTCGGGGGATCGGATGAGCGTCGGTCCAGGTGACAGCGTTCAAGCCACGGTAGTCGACGCAGAATCTCAGTTCAGGTGCGGTGCCGGGGGCAGCGGCTTTGGGGACCAATACAACCGGACTGGCCCAGGGACTGTCCGAGGGCTCGATGACCCCGATTGTGAGCATCTTGGCCACCTCCTCCTGTATGCAGGCCCGTACCCGATCTGGTACGCGGTAGGCCCGGTGTCGGACAGGGGGACTGTCCCCGGTGTCCACGTTGTGCGAACACCAAGGGGTGACCCCGGGGGTGAGGGAGAACAGGGTAGCGAACTGCAGTAGGAGGTTCCGGCAGCCCTGGCGTTGCTCCGAAGTGAGGGTGTCAGAGAGCCGGACCCCGTCCACGGAGCCGTCATTCTCCTGAGTCTTCAGAAGATCCGGGAGGGGTTCGGAGTCTTCCTCTGCCCCACTGTCCGTAGCCATCAGGAGGCTGAGTTCTGAGCGCGCAAAGTGTGGTTTGAGTCGGTTGGTGTGGAGGACCAGAAGGGGGTTCCGGGAGGTCCCCAGGTCGATGAGGTAAGTGACGGGGCTTTTGCGCTCGACCACTTTGAAGGGCCCCGTCCACTTATCCTGCAAGGCACATGGTTCGGTGGGGGACATCACCCATACTTGTTGTCCAGGCTCGAACTCAACGGAGGAGGCATTGTGATCATACCACCTCTTCATGTCCTCCTGGCTGGCCTCGAGGTTCGCCTTGGCCATCTCTCTGAAGCGCCGGGTCTGATTGCGTAGGGCCAGGAGGTATTTGAAGACATCTGGAGGGGTCTTTAGGGGGGCCATCTCCCAACCTTCTTTTACTAGGCTGAGGGGCCCTCGCACAGGGTGCCCGTACAGGAGTTCGAAAGGGCTAAAACCAAGGGACTTCTGGGGAACTTCGCGGTAGGCGAAGAGGAGGCACGGGAGTAGTACATCCCACTGGCGACGGAGGGGCTCTTCCAATCCCCCAATCATCCCCTTGAGGGTGCGGTTAAAACGCTCCACTAGTCCGTTCCCTTGGGGGTGATAGGGGGTCGTGAATCTGTAGGTGACCCCGCATTGTTGCCAGAGGGACTTCATGTATTTGGATATAAAGTTCGTGCCTCGGTCGCTGACGACTTCTCGGGGGAAGCCTACCCGGGAGAAGATCCCCATTAGGGCCCGGCCAACCACCGGAGCTGTCACGGTCCGTAGGGGCACCGCCTCGGGGTAGCGGGTGGCATGGTCCACCAGTACTAAGATGAACCTGTGTCCTTGTGCCGTGCGGGGGTCCAGAGGCCCCACGATGTCTATCCCCACCCTCTCGAACGGGGTGGTGACCACAGGGAAGGGTTGCAGAGGGGCTTTCAGCTTCCGACCACTCTTCCCGCTGGCTTGGCATGTGGGGCAAGATCGGCAGTGGTTCAGGACGTCATTCCTCATCTTCGGCCAGAAAAAGTGGGTCACTAGGCGGTTGTACGTTTTATCTTGGCCCAGGTGTCCAGCCAGGGGGACATCGTGGGCCAGGTTGAGCAGAAAGTCTCTGAAGCGGAGAGGTACCACCCGTACTCGACCGGCCCCCAGCTCGGCGATTCTTTGCTCGCTGTATAGCAGGTCGTTATCCCAGTAGACCCAGTGAGTTCCGGTGGAGTCCCCTGCGTTCTGGGCGCTGGCTTGTTGGCGGAGTCCCTCGAGGGAGGGACAGGTCTTTTGTTCCTGGCGGAACTGTGCTTGGGTGGGCCCCCCCTCTTGACGCCACTGAGCCAGGTCAGGAAGGTCCTGGGGTTGCGCGTCCCCTTCGGCCGTCGGGTCTGGGAGGCCGGCCTCGTCGGTGTCTTCTACTGGGGCGACTGGGGGCGGAGGTGCTGGCCATTCTGGTTCTTCTGATTGAGGGACGGCACGGGCGGCCATGGACCGGGTGGTTATGCAGGCCCAGTCCGGGAGGCCCAGCATCCCCAGGTGCTCTCTTCTCTCAACGGTGGCCCACGGGGAACTCTCGAGGTCATTTCCCAGGAGGCAGTCCACGGGGGCATCGTCCCGGACCGTCACCTTCAACAGGCCGGAGACCCCTCCCCATTCGAATGGAACGCAGGCCATTTGGCACAGACTTTCAGAGTTGTCTGCCGAGCGGACGGGGCAGAGAATGTTCGGCAGGATCTGCTCGGGCTTCACCAGGTGACAGCGGACGGCCGTCACACTGGCGCCTGTGTCACGCAAGGCCTCGGCTCGCTGTCCATTAATGGTCACCCACTGACCGTATTTCCTGGTGTTAGCGGGTAGGGGAGCCCGCGGGACCATGTCTCTTCCCCCTAAGCACGCCAGGACCATGGCGGCCGGTTCCCACTCTTGCTGGGCCGGCTCATACTCCTCTGGTTCCTCCAATGATCGCTCTTCCCCCAGGGCGGCGGCAGCTACCTGGCGGGGCTTGGGTGTTTGGTTCTGCGGGCAGCTCGGGTCATTGGCGTAGTGGCCGACTCGCTGGCATCGGTGGCACGTGACGTTGGCTCGGACCCCAGGACGCCATGGGGGGTTGCCCCGACCGGCCGGAGCCGGGGTGCTGGCCACGGGTGTTGCGGGCAAGGCGTCTCTCCCTCGCCCCTGGCCCCCTCCTCCTCCCCGAGGACGGTGCTGGCCTTGGTTGTTTCTGTTCTGTTCGTGTGGCCCCCTCCGGCCCACTCGGGTGCTTTCCCATCGGTCAGCTTCGGCGGCGAGCTGCCGGGGGTCAGTCAGCTTACTGTCGAGGAGGTGTTGCCTGAGCTCGACGAAGCAGTTGTTTGACAGGTGCTCCCATACCATCAGGTTAAAGAGTTGTTCGTAGGTGGTGACCTGGCTCCCCTTTATCCAACCCTCGAAGGCACGGCTGAAATAGTTCACGTATTCTACCCAAGTTGTACCTGGGATCCGGGTGCAATCTCTGAACCTCTGGCGGTACATCTCGGGTGTGAGGCCGTAGCGGGTGAGGAGGGCAGCCTTCATGTGGTCGTAGGACGACATTTGGTGATCTGGGAGCTGTAGTAGGGCATCGCGCCCCTCGTTGATAAACCTCCCCCAGAATCCGGCTCCCCAATCACTCCGGTCGATCCGGTGGGAGGTCATGGCGATCTCGTAGGCTTTAAACCACTGTTGTATGTCGTCTTCTCGGACATACTCGCGGACAACATCCTTGGGGATGTGGACTTTTGTCTCGATTGGCCCCGGGGTGTGTGGTCGCTCAGGCACCCCCAGTTCTTTATTCTGTTTCCGAAGTTCTATTTCCGCCAGTTTGCGCTCGTGCTCGAGCGTTATTTTTTTCTCCTCCAGCTCTCTCTGTCTCTGCTTCTCTTCTCGTTCATCTCGGAGCCGCATGTGCTCGAGGTTGAGTTTCTGTTCAGCTAACTTGAGTTCCCCATCCATCTTGAGTCGTGCCATTTCCAACTCGTGCAATCTGGTTCTTTCTCTTTCTCGGATCTCCTCCTGCGAGAGGCCCGTTCCCCGCTCCTCGGGAGCCGTGGCGTTCCCCTCTGGTGTGATGCTGCTTTGGTCGGAGGGTCCGGCGACCCCAGTTTCTGCCCACGACTCTAGTGCGTGCTTTAGATCCTCTTTGGTACTCAGGCCGGTGGTAGCAATGCCAAGTTCTATGCAGAATTGTCTCAGTTCGCGGTGGTTGTATTCTTCTAATTTCTCCATTTGGAATTTCTCGGTGGGGTTGCTATCTTTGGCTGACATCGTGTTGTTGTCGTGGGGTGAGCCACTCTCTGTACGATTCCGCGTTGATTCGGATCGCGCCGCTGGCCACCAATGTTAGAAAGGATGGACGGACCTGGAGGGTCGGCCGGGGTCGGGAGGAGAGGTCTCCGGGGAGAGCCGTCTCCAGCGATCGTACAGATAAGTAACTTCCCCCCCACAGACAGATACCACACAAGGATAAGGTTCAGTGTTCTTTATAAGCACTTCTTAGGGTACGGTTGAATGGTACAAGGAGGTCTGGACTCAGGGGTCCCCTCGATTCAAGTCTCTCAATGCAGGGTAAGGGGGAACGGGACAGTCTGGTTACCAGTCAGGTAGTTCGGATGAGATGATGACTAGCTCACAATCCTCGAGCTTGGTGGTTTAGTTGGTACGGGCCGCGGCAGCGCCAGCAGGTCCCGGTCGAGATGGTCGGTACACGGTCCGCGGCAGCGCCAGCAGGTCCCGGACAGATGGTCGATGTACGGTCCGCGGCAGCGCCAGCAGGTCCCGGTGAGGATGGTCGTTACAATGGGCCGCGGCAGCGCCAGCAGGTCCCGACGAGGATGGATGTTGCAGAAGGCCGCGGCAGCGCCAGCAGGCAGGACGATGGTTCACAAGAGCGGGCTACGGCAGCGCCAGTAGTCCGTCAAGGCTGAGTTCTCTCGGTGTCTCTCGACTCCAGGATACAACTGCCTTCCTGCTCCGGAGTTGCCCCAGTTATAGGGCAGGCGCTCTTTGATGTCCGGACCCTCGCACTTGGAGGTCGGAGGGCCCGGGATGAAGGTGTCCAGACACCCAGCAGGGGGTGGAGCCAGCGCCGGGGGGAGCTGGAGGCGATCGGCACCTGGCGGGGGGAGAGCTCTTGACACTTCGTCCTCCCATTGACCTGCCAAGTGGTCCGCTCACCTCCCGGGTGGATGGTGGTGCCGGGATGTCGGGGCCGGTCAGGCCCGGGGTTAGGGTCGGGGCGAGGCCACGCGGCCTCGTGGTGCAGGGCCCAGGATGGCGGCTTGAACCGGCCAGGGGAGCCGGTGGGGCTGGGCCCCGTGATGAGTAGAGGTCCGAGGGCAGAAGATCCGTCGGGAGACGGGGTACAGGTGCTTTTCGTGGGTTATGCCTGGTGGGCCGGAGCTCGGGCCCTGTCGTGCGGGGAGGGAGCAAGCCCTTCGTGTGGCCTGTCCAACACCTCCGAACTTGTACCTGAGCCCTGCTGAGTGACTCGCGGCTCCCTGAAGATCGTAAGACCTCCGAACTTGTACCTGAGCCCTGCTGAGTGACTCGCGGCTCCCTGAAGATCGTAAGACCTCCGAACTTGTACCTGAGCCCGCTGAGTGACTCGCGGCTTCCACAGACTCCACCGGTCCCGCCGGACCCCACGACAACCAGCCTACCCCCCCAGCTCGAGGATTATGAGCTGTGCGCCGGGTACGTCCCTCCTTTGAACCGTTACCAGAGACAGTCCCGCTACCCCCTACCTTTCCGAGACTCTTGAGCCCGTGCTCACCTTGTACATATTTGCAGTGATACCTGTTTGATAAAACTTGTTCTGAGAATACCCAGTGTGGTCCCTCTGTGTCGTGTGGTGCCAGAAGTACGATCCTAGTTGCGAGAGTCCTCCCCCTGGGGAATCTCCCGCCAGTGCCCGGCTACGATACTTTGAGGGTGGGTCTCAGGGTAGTCAGGACCCCTTTCCGGGCTCCTCTGAGGTCGCCGTCTAACACAGGGGTATTGGGCAACATCAGCCCTATGATTGGGGGTGGCAGTAGTGCTGGGCAACATAATCCCTATGAGTGGAGGTGGCAGGGGTGATGGGCAACAGGTCCCCTATGGGTGGGGGTGGCAGGGGTGATGGGCAACAGGTCCCCTATGGGTGGGGGTGGCAGGGGTGATGTGCAACATAAGCCCTATGAGTGGGGGTGGCAGGGGTGATGGGCAACAGGTCCCCTATGAGTGGGGGTGGCAGGGGTGATGGGCAACAGGTCCCCTATGGGTGGGTGTGGCAGGGGTGATGGGCAACAGGTCCCCTATAAGTTGGGGTGGCAGGGGTGATGGGCAACAGGTCCCCTATGGGTGGAGGTGGCAGGGGTGATGTGCAACATATGCCCTATGAGTGGGGGTGGCAGGGGTTGTGGGCAACAGGTCCCCTATGAGTGGGGGTGGCAGAGGTGATGGGCAACAGGTCCCCTATGGGTGGGGGTGGCAGGGGTGATGTGCAACATAAGCCCTATGAGTGTGGGTGGCAGGGGTGATTGGCATCAGGTCCCCTATGAGTGGGGGTGGCAGGGGTGATGGGCAACAGGTCCCCTTTGGGTGGGGGTGGCAGGTGTGATGGGCAACAGGTCCACTATGAGTGGGGGTGGCAGGGGTGATGGGCAACAGGTCCCCTATGAGTGGGGGTGGCAGGGGCGAAGGGCGATGGGCAACAGGTCCCCTATGGGTGGGGGTGGCAGGGGTGATGGGCAACTGGTCCCCTATGAGTAGGGGTGCCAGGGGTGATGGGCAACAGGCCCCCTATGGGTGGGGGTGGCAGTGGTGATGGGCAACAGGTCCCCTATGAGTAGGGGTGGCAGGGGTGATGGGCAACAGGTCCCCTATGAGTGGGGGTGCCAGGGGTGATGGGCAACAGGTTCCCTATGGGTGGGGTTGGCAGGGGTGATGGGCAACAGGTCCCCTATGTGTGGGGGTGGCAGGGGTATTGGGCAACATCAGCCCTATGATTGGGGTGGCAGTAGTGCTGGGCAACATAATCCCTATGAGTGGAGGTGGCAGGGGTGATGGGCAACAGGTCCCCTATAGGTGGGGGTGGCAGGGGTGATGGGCAACATAAGCCCTATGAGTGGGGGTGGCAGGGGTGATGGGCAACAGGTTCCCTATGAGTGGGGGTGCCAGGAGTGTTGGGCAACAGGTCCCCTATGGGTGGGGTTGGCAGGGGTGATGGGCAACAGGTCCCCTATGAGTGTGGGTGGCAGGGGTGATGGGCAACAGGTCACCTATGGGTGGGGGTGGCAGGGGTGATGGGCAACAGGTCCCCTATAAGTGGGGGTGGCAGGGGTGATGGGCAACATGTCCCCTATGGGTGGAGGTGGCAGGGGTGATGTGCAACATACGCCCTATGAGTGGGGGTGGCAGGGGTTGTGGGCAACAGGTCCCCTATGAGTGGGGGTGGCAGAGGTGATGGGCAACAGGTCCCCTATGGGTGGGGGTGGCAGGGGTGATGTGCAACATAAGCCCTATGAGTGGGGGTGGCAGGGGTGATGGGCAACAGGTCCCCTATGAGTGGGGGTGGCAGGGGTGATGGGCAACAGGTCCCCTATGGGTGGGGGTGGCAGGGGTGATGGGCAACAGGTCCCCTATAAGTGGGGGTGGCAGGGGTGATGGGCAACATGTCCCCTATGGGTGGAGGTGGCAGGGGTGATGTGCAACATATGCCCTATGAGTGGGGGTGGCAGGGGTTGTGGGCAACAGGTCCCCTATGAGTGGGGGTGGCAGAGGTGATGGGCAACAGGTCCCCTATGGGTGGGGGTGGCAGGGGTGATGTGCAACATAAGCCCTATGAGTGGGGGTGGCAGGGGTGATGGGCAACAGGTCCTATATGAGTGGGGGTGGCAGGGGTGATGGGCAACAGGTCCCTGTTAGACGGACCGGGAGGGTCGGCCGAGGACAAGGGGAGAGGTCTCCGAGGAGAGCCGTCTCCAGCGATCGTACAGATAAATAACTTCCCCCCCACAGACAGATGCCACACAAGGAGATGAGTTAGCGTTCTTTATAAGCACTTCTTACGGTACGATGGAAAGGTACAAGGAGGTCTGGACTCAGGGGTCCCCTCGGTTCAAGTCTCTCAAGGTGGGAAAAGGGGGTAGCGGGATAGTCTGGTTACCAGTCTGGTAGTTGAGGTGGTATGGTGGGTAGCTCACAATCCTCGAGCTTGGTGGTCTAGCTGGTACGGGCCGCGGCAGCGCCAGCAGGTCCCAGTGAAGATGGTCGTTACACGGTCCGCGGCAGCGCCAGCAGGTCCCAGTGAAGATGGTTGATGTACGGTCCGCGGCAGCGCCAGCAGGTCCCGGTGAAGATGGTCGTTACAACGGGCCGCGGCAGCGCCAGCAGGTCCCGACGAGGATGGATGTTGCAGAAGGCCGCGGCAGCGCCAGCAGGCAGGACGATAGTTCACAAGATAGGGCTACGGCAGCGCCAGTAGTCCGTCAAGGCTGAGTTCTCTCGGTGTCTCTCGACTCCAGGATACAACTACTTCCTGCTCCGGAGCTGCTCCAGTTATAGGGCAGGTGCCCTTTGATGTCCGGACCCTCGCACTTGGAGGTCAGAGGGTCCGGGATGAAGGTGTCCAGACACCCAGCGGGGGGGTGGAGCCGGTGCCTGGGGGAGCTGGAGGCGATCGTCACCTGGCGGGGGGAGAGTCCTTGGCGCTTCGTTCTCCCATTGACCTGCCAAGTGGTCCGCTCACCTCCTGGGTGGATGGTGGTGCCGGGATGTCGGGACCGGCCAGGCCCAGCGTTAGGGTCGGGGGGAGGCCACGCGGCCTCGTGGCGCAGGGCCCAAGATGGCGGCTTGACCCGGCCGAGGGAGCCGGTGGTGGCTTGGGCCCGTGATACATGGAGGTCCGAGGGCAGGAGTCCCGTCGGGAGACGGGGTGCGGGTGATTCTCGTGGGTCACGCCTGGTGGGCCGGGGCTTGGGCCCTGTCAGGCGGGGAGGGAGCAAGCCCTTCGTGTGGCCTGTCCAACATGCGTCCCCCCAGCTGAAGGCGAGGAGAGTCACCCATCTTCTTGGGGACTCTCCTCGTCGAGGCGGAAGAAGCGTGACAGGCCATCTGCGTTGGTGTGGTCTTGGCCCGGCCGGTGCTCCACGGTGAAGTCCATTCCCTGCAGGGAGATGGACCAGCGCAATAGTTTTGGGTTTTCCCCCCGCATCTGCATCAGCCACTGCAGGGGTCTATGGTCGGTTTGTACCCGGAAGTGGGTACCGAAGAGATAGGGCCGGAGCTTTTTGAGGGCCCACACCACTGCGAAGGCCTCCCTCTCGATTGTGCTCCAGCGCTGTTCTCGGGCCAGGAGACGTCGGCTGATGAAGGCCACCGGCTGGTCATGACCCTCGGGGTTCACTTGGGAAAGAACCGCTCCGATGCCGTGGTCGGAGGCGTCTGTCTGTACTACGAATTCCCGACTGTAATCGGGGGCCTGGAGCACAGGGGCGGTGCACAGGGCGGCCTTCAGCTTTTCGAAGGCCGCTTGACAATCGGGGGTCCAGTTAATCCGCTTCGGTTGGTTCTTGGACGTGAGACCCGTGAGGGGCCCCACAATGCTGCCGTAGTCCCTCACGAAGCGCCGGTAGTAGCCGGTGAGCCCCAAGAAGGCTCGGACTTCGGTCTGGGTGACGGGGGGCTGCCAGGACTGGATGGCAGCAATCTTAAGTTGCAGTGGGGCCACCAGCCCACTCCCCACCTGGTGCCCCAGGTAGGTCACGGACCCTTGACCAATTTGGCATTTGCCGGCCTTAATCGTGAGGCCGGCCCGCTGGAGGGCCTGTAGGACCTCCTGGAGGTGGAGGAGGTGGTCGGACCAGTGGCGGCTGTATACAGCGATATCGTCCAGGTAGGCAGCGCTGAACTCTTCGAGCCCCGCCAAGACCTGGTTCACAAGACGTTGAAATGTAGCGGGGGCGTTCTTCATGCCGAAGGGCATGACCTTGAAGTGGTAGTGGCCATCGGGGGTAGAGAAGGCGGATCGTTCTTGAGCCCGGGGTGTGAGACCGATCTGCCAGTAGCCCGCTGTTAGGTCGAAGATACTGAGGTAGCGGGCGGCCCCCAGCCGGTCGATCAATTCATCCGCTCTGTGGATAGGATGAGCGTCGGTTCGGGTGACAGCGTTCAAGCCCCGGTAGTCGACGCAGAATCTCAGTTCAGGTGTGGTGCCGGGGGCAGCGGCTTTGGGGACCAATACAACCGGGCTGGCCCAGGGACTGTCCGAGGGCTCGATGACCCCGATCGTGAGCATTTTGGCCACTTCCTCTTGTATGCAGGCCCGTACCCGATCTGGTACGCGGTAGGCCCGGTGTCGGATAGGGGGACTGTCCCCGGTGTCCACGTCGTGCAAGCACCAAGGGGTGACCCCGGGAGTGACGGAGAACAGTGAAGCGAACCGCAGCAGGAGGTCCCGGCAGCCCTGGCGTTGCTCTGGGGTGAGGGCATCGGAGAGCCGGACCCCGTCCACGGAACCGTCGTTCTCCCGAGTCTTCAGGAGATCCGGGAGGGGTTCGGAGTCCTCCTCTGCTCCACTGTCTGTAGCCATCAGGAGGCTGAGTTCTGAGCGCACAAAGTGTGGTTTGAGTCTGTTGGTGTGGAGGACCCGAAGGGGGTTCCGGGGGGTCCCCATGTCGATGAGGTAAGTGACGGGGCTTTTGCGCTCGACCACCTTGAAGGGCCCCGTCCACTTATCTTGCAAGGCACATGGTTCGGTGGGTGTTAGAAAAGGTAGATGGACCGGGAGGGTCGGCCGGGGTCAGGAGGAGAGGTCTCCGGGGAGAGCCGTCTCCAGCGATCGTACAGACAAGTAACTTCCCCCCCACAGACAGATATCACACACGGATAAGGTTCAGTGATCTTTATCGGCACTTATTTAAGGTACGGTAAAATGGTACAAGGAGGTCTGGACTCAGGGGTCCCCTCGATTAGAGTCTCGTAAGGTCGGGAAGGGGGTAGCGGGACAGTCTATTTACCAATCAGGTAATTCGGATGAGATGGTGATGAGCTCACAATCCTCGAGCTTGGGGGTTAGGTGGTATGGGCCGCGGCAGCGCCAGCAGGTCCCGGTGCGGATGGTCGATACAACGGGCCGCGGCAGCGCCAGCAGGTCCCTGGAAGATGAACGGTCCGCGGCAGCGCCAGCAGGTCCCGGTGAGGATGGTCGTTACAACGGGCCGCGGCAGCGCCAGCAGGTCCCAGGAAGATGAAGGTTGCAGAGGGCCGCGGCAGCGCCAGCAGGTCCCGGTGAGGATGGTCGGTACAACGGGCCGCGGCAGCGCCAGCAGGTCCCAGGAAGATGAAGGTTGCAGAAGGCCGCGGCAGCGCCAGCAGGCAGGACGATGGTTCACAAGAGCGGGCTACGGCAGCGCCAGTAGACCGTCAGGGTTGAGTTCACTCGGTGTCTCTCGACTCCAGGATACAACTGCCTTCCTGCTCCGGAGCTGTCTTAGTTATAGGGCTGGTGCCCTTTGATGTCCGGACCCTCGCACTTGGAGGTCGGAGGGTCCGGGATGAAGGTGTCCAGACACCCAGCAGGGGGTGGAGCCAGCGCCTGGGGGCTGCTGGAGGCGATCGGCACCTGGCGGGGGAAGAGCTCTTGACGCTTCGTTCTCCCATTGACCTGCCAAGTGGTCCGCTCACCTCCTGGGTGGATGGTGGTGCCGGGATGTCGGGGCCGGCCAGGCCCGGGGTTAGGGTCGAGGTGAGGCCACGCGGCCGCGTGGTGCAGGGCCCAAGATGGCGGCTTGACCTGGCCGGGGAAGCCGGTGGGGCTGGACCCCGTGATGAGTAGGGGTCCGAGGGCAGAGGGTCCGTCGGGAGACGGAGTACAGGGGCTTGTCACGGGGGTATGCTGGGTGGGCCGGAGCTCGGGCCCTGTCGTGCGGGGGGGGAGCCAGCCCTCTGTGTGGCCTGTCCAACATGCGTCCCCCCCAGCTGAAGGCGGGGAGAGTCACCCATCTCCTTGGGGACTCTCTTCGTCGAGGCGGAAAAAGCGGGACAGGCCGTCCGCGTTGGCGTGGTCTTGGCCTGGCCGGTGCTCCACAGTGAAGTCCATTCCCTGCAGGGAAATGGACCAGCGCAAGAGTTTTGGGTTCTCCCCCCGCATCTGCATCAGCCATTGCAGGGGTCGATGGTCGGTTTGTACCCGGAAGTGGGTACCGAAGAGATAGGGCCGGAGCTTTTTGAGGGCCCACACTACTGCAAATGCCTCCCTCTCGATTGTGCTCCAACGCTGTTCTCGGGCCAGGAGACGTCGACTGATGAAGGCCACCGGCTGGTCATGACCTTCGGGGTTCAGCTGAGAGAGGACGGCCCCGATGCCGTGGTCGGAGGCGTCGGTCTGTACTACAAATTCCCGACTGTAATCGGGGGCCTGGAGCACCGGGGCGGTGCACAGGGCGGTCTTCAGCTCTTCGAAGGCCGCTTGACAATCAGGAGTCCAGTGGACCCGCTTCGGTTGATTCTTGGATGTGAGTCCCGTGAGGGGCCCCACGATGCTGCCGTAGTCCTTCACGAACCGCCGGTAGTAGCCGGTGAGCCCCAAGAAGGCTCGGACCTCGGTCTGGGTGACGGGGGGCTGCCAGGACTGGATGGCAGCAATCTTAAGTTGTAGTGGGGCCACCAGCCCGCTTCCCACTTGGTGCCCCAGGTAGGTCACAGACCCTTGGCCAATTTGGCACTTGCCGGCTTTAATGGTGAGGCCGGCCCGCTGGAGGGCTTGGAGGACCTCTTGGAGGTGACGGAGGTGGTCGGACCAGTGGCGGCTGTATACAGCGATATCGTCCAGGTAGGCAGCGCTGAATTCTTCGAGCCCTGCCAAGACCTGGTTCACAAGACGTTGGAATGTGGCGGGGGCATTCTTCATGCCAAAGGGCATGACCTTAAATTGATAGTGGCCATCGGGGGTGGAGAAGGCTGACCGTTCCTGAGCCCTGGGTGTGAGGCCGATCTGCCAGTAGCCCGCCGTCAGGTCGAAGATACTAAGGTAGCGGGCGGCCCCCAGCCGGTCGATCAGCTCGTCTGCTCGGGGGATGGGATGAGCGTCGGTCCGGGTGACAGCGTTCAAGCCCCGGTAGTCGACGCAGAATCTCAGTTCAGGGGCGGTGCCGGGGGCAGCGGCCTTGGGAACTAATACAACCGGACTGGCCCAGGGACTGTCCGAGGGCTCGATGACCCCGATCGTGAGCATCTTGGCCACTTCCTCCTGTATGCAGGCCCGTACCCGATCTGGTACGCGGTAGGCCCGGTGCCGGACAGGGGGACTGTCCCCGGTGTCTACGTCGTGCAAACACCAAGGGGTGACCCCGGGGGTGAGTGAGAACAGGGCAGCGAACTGCAGCAGGAGGTCCCGGCAGTCCTGGCGTTGCTCCGAAGTGAGGGCGTCGGAGAGCCGGACCCCATCCACGGAGCCGTCCTTCTCCTGAGTCTTTAAGAGATCCGGGAGGGGCTCGGAGTCTTCTTCTGTACCACTGTCGGTCGCCATCAGGAGGCTTAGTTCGGAGCGCACAAAGTGTGGTTTGAGCCGGTTGGTGTGGAGGACCCGCAGGGGGTTCCGGGTGGACCCCATGTCGATGAGGTAAGTGACGGGGCTTTTACGCTCGACCACTTTGAAGGGCCCCGTCCACTTGTCTTGCAGGGCACATGGTTCGGTGGGGGACATCACCCATACTTGCTGCCCAGGCTCGAACTCAACGGAGGAGGCATTGTGATCATACCACCTTTTCATGTCCTCCTGACTGGCCTCGAGGTTCGCCTTGGCCATCTCCCTGAAGCGCCGGGTCCGGTTTCGTAGGGCCAGGAGGTATTTGAAGACGTCTGGAGGGGTCGTTAGGGGGGCCAACTCCCAGCCCTCCTTCACGAGGCTGAGGGGCCCTCGCACAGGGTGTCCGTATAGGAGTTCAAAGGGGCTAAAGCCGAGGGACTTCTGGGGTACTTCTCGGTAGGCGAAGAGGAGGCACGGGAGCAGTACATCCCACTGGCGACGGAGAGGCTCTTCCAATCCCCCAATCATCCCTTTGAGAGTGCGGTTGAACCGCTCCACTAGTCCGTTTCCTTGGGGGTGATAGGGGGTCGTGAATCTGTATGTGACCCCGCATTGTTGCCAGAGGGACTTCATGTACTTCGATATGAAGTTCGTACCTCGGTCGCTGACGACTTCTCGGGGGAAGCCTACCCGGGAGAAGATCCCCATCAGGGCCCGGCCAACCACTGGAGCGGTCACGGTCCGTAGGGGCACCGCCTCGGGATAGCGGGTGGCATGGTCCACTAGTACCAAGATGAACCTGTGTCCTTGTGCCGTGCGATGGTCCAGCGGCCCCACAATGTCTATCCCCACCCTCTCGAACGGGGTGGTGACCACCGGGAAGGGTTGTAGAGGAGCCTTAAGCTTCCGGCCACTCTTCCCGCTTGCTTGGCATGTGGGGCACGATCGGCAGTGGTTCAGGACGTCATTCCTCATTTTTGGCCAGAAAAAGTGGGTCACCAGTCGACTGTACGTTTTATCTTGGCCCAGGTGCCCAGCCAGGGGGACATCGTGGGCTAGGTTGAGTAGAAAGTCTCGGAAGCGGAGCGGTACCACCAGAACTCGACTGGCCCCCAGCTCGGCGATTCTTTGCTCGCTGTAGAGCAGGTCGTTATCCCAGTAGACCCAGTGGGTTCCGGTGGTGTCCCCGGCGGCTTGGGTGCTGGCTTGTTGGCGAAGCCCCTCGAGGGAGGGACAGGTCTTTTGCTCCTGGCGGAACTGTTCTTGGGTGGGCCCCCCTTCTTGCCGCCACTGAGCCAGATCCGGAAGGTCCTGGGGTTGCGCGTTCTCTTCGGGGGCCGGGTCTGGGAGGTCGGCCTCGCCGTTGTCCTCTACGGGGGCAACCGGGGGCGGAGGTGCCGGCCATTCGGTTTCTTCTGATCGGGGGGCGGCCCGGCCGGCCATGGATCGGGTGGTTATGCAGGCCCAGTCCGGGAGGCCCAGCATCCCCAAGTGCTCTCTTCTCTCGACGGTGGCCCACGGGGAACTCTCGAGGTCATTCCCCAGGAGGCAGTCCACGGGGGCATCGTCCCGGACCGTCACTTTCAGTAGGCCGGAGACCCCTCCCCATTCAAACGGGACGCAGGCCATCTTGCACATGCTTTCAGAGTTATCTGCCGAGCGGACGGGGCAGAGAATGTTCGGCAAGATCTGCTCGGGCTTCACCAGGTGACAGCGGACGGCCGTCACGCTGGCGCCGGTGTCGCGCAAGGCCTCAGCTCTCTGTCCATTAATGGTCACCCACTGACCGTATTTCCTGGTGTTGGCGGGTAGGGGAGCCCGCGGAACCATGTCTCTTCCCCCTAAGCATGCCAGGACCATTGCGGCCGGTTCCCACCCTTGCTGGTCCGGCTCACACTCCTCGGGACCCTCCAACGACTGCTCCTCCCCCAGGGCAGCGGCAGCTACCTGGCGGGGTTTGGGCGTTTGGTTCAGCGGGCAGTTCGGATCGTTGGCGTAGTGGCCTAGTCGCTGGCATCTGTGGCACGTGACGTTGGCTCGGTACCCAGGCCGCAACGGGGGGTTGCCCCGGCCGGTCGGCGGCGGGGTGCTGGCCACGGTTGTTGCTGGCAAGGCGTCTCTCCCCCGCCCCTGGCCTCCTCCTCCTCCCCGAGGACGGTGCTGGCCTTGGTTGCTTCTGTTCTGGTCGTGTGGCCCTTTCCGGCCCACTCGGGTGCTCTCCCACCGGTCAGCTTCGGCGGCGAGCTGCCGGGGGTCAGTCAGCTTACTGTCGAGTAGATGCTGCCGGAGCTCGACGAAGCAGTTGTTTGACAGGTGTTCCCATACCATGAGGTTGAAGAGCTGTTCGTAGGTGGTGACCTGACTTCCCTTGATCCAACCCTCGAAGGCCCGGCTGAAATAGTTCACGTATTCCACCCAAGTGGTACCTGGGATCCGGGTGCAATCCCTGAACCTCTGGCGGTACATCTCGGGCGTGAGGCCGTAGCGGGTGAGGAGGGCAGCCTTCATGTGGTCGTAGGACGACATTTGGTGATCGGGGAGCTGCAGCAGGGCATCGCGACCCTCGTTGATAAATCTCCCCCAAAGTCCGGCTCCCCAATCACTCCGGTCGATCCGGTGGGAGGTCATTGCGATCTCATAGGCCTTAAACCATTGTTGTATGTCGTCTTCTCGGACATACTCGCGGACCACATCCTTGGGGATGTGAACTTTTCTCTCAGTTGGTCCCGGGGTGTGTGGTCTTTCAGGCACCCCCAAGTCCTTATGCTGTTTGCGCAGTTCTATCTCTGCCAATTGGCGCTCGTGCTCGAGCGTTATCTTTTTCTCTTCCAGCTCTCTCTGTCTCTGTTTTTCTTCTCGCTCCTCTCGAATCCGCATCTGCTCGAGGTTGAGTTTCTGTTCAGCTAACTTGAGCTCCCCATCCATCTTGAGTCGTGCCATCTCTAATTCGTGCAGTCTGACTCTGTCTCTTTCTCGTATCTCCTCCGGTGAGAGGCCCGTTCCCCGTTCCTCGGGAGTCGTGGCGTTCCCCTCTGGTGTGACGCTGTTTTGGTCTGGTGTGACGCTGCTTTGGTCGGAGGGTCTTGCGACCCCCGTTTCTGTCCACGACTCAAGGGCGTGCTTTAGGTCATCCTTGGTACTCAGGCCAGTGGTAGCAATGCCAAGTTCTATGCAAAATTGTCTCAGTTCGCGGTGGTTGTACTCCTCTAGTTTCTCCATTTGGAACTTCTCGGTGGAGCTGCTATCTTTGGTCGACATCGTGCTTTGTCGTGGGGTGAGCTACTCTCTGTACGATTACGCGTTGATTCGGATCGCGCCGCTGGCCACCAATGTTAGAAAAGGTAGATGGACCGGGAGGGTCGGCCGGGGTCAGGAGGAGAGGTCTCCGGGGAGAGCCGTCTCCAGCGATCGTACAGACAAGTAACTTCCCCCCCACAGACAGATATCACACACGGATAAGGTTCAGTGATCTTTATCGGCACTTATTTAAGGTACGGTAAAATGGTACAAGGAGGTCTGGACTCAGGGGTCCCCTCGATTAGAGTCTCGTAAGGTCGGGAAGGGGGTAGCGGGACAGTCTATTTACCAATCAGGTAATTCGGATGAGATGGTGATGAGCTCACAATCCTCGAGCTTGGGGGTTAGGTGGTATGGGCCGCGGCAGCGCCAGCAGGTCCCGGTGCGGATGGTCGATACAACGGGCCGCGGCAGCGCCAGCAGGTCCCTGGAAGATGAACGGTCCGCGGCAGCGCCAGCAGGTCCCGGTGAGGATGGTCGTTACAACGGGCCGCGGCAGCGCCAGCAGGTCCCAGGAAGATGAAGGTTGCAGAGGGCCGCGGCAGCGCCAGCAGGTCCCGGTGAGGATGGTCGGTACAACGGGCCGCGGCAGCGCCAGCAGGTCCCAGGAAGATGAAGGTTGCAGAAGGCCGCGGCAGCGCCAGCAGGCAGGACGATGGTTCACAAGAGCGGGCTACGGCAGCGCCAGTAGACCGTCAGGGTTGAGTTCACTCGGTGTCTCTCGACTCCAGGATACAACTGCCTTCCTGCTCCGGAGCTGTCTTAGTTATAGGGCTGGTGCCCTTTGATGTCCGGACCCTCGCACTTGGAGGTCGGAGGGTCCGGGATGAAGGTGTCCAGACACCCAGCAGGGGGTGGAGCCAGCGCCTGGGGGCTGCTGGAGGCGATCGGCACCTGGCGGGGGAAGAGCTCTTGACGCTTCGTTCTCCCATTGACCTGCCAAGTGGTCCGCTCACCTCCTGGGTGGATGGTGGTGCCGGGATGTCGGGGCCGGCCAGGCCCGGGGTTAGGGTCGAGGTGAGGCCACGCGGCCGCGTGGTGCAGGGCCCAAGATGGCGGCTTGACCTGGCCGGGGAAGCCGGTGGGGCTGGACCCCGTGATGAGTAGGGGTCCGAGGGCAGAGGGTCCGTCGGGAGACGGAGTACAGGGGCTTGTCACGGGGGTATGCTGGGTGGGCCGGAGCTCGGGCCCTGTCGTGCGGGGGGGGAGCCAGCCCTCTGTGTGGCCTGTCCAACAGTGGGGGACATCACCCACACTTGTTGACCAGGTTCGAACTCGATGGAGGAGGCATTGTGGTCATACCATCTCTTCATGTCTTCCTGGCTGGCCTCGAGGTTCGCCTTGGCCATTTCTCTGAAGCGCCGGGTCTGATTACGCAGGGCCAGGAGGTACTTGAAGACGTCTGGAGGGGTCTTTGGGGGGGCCATCTCCCAACCTTCTTTGACTAGGCTGAGGGGCCCTCGCACAGGGTGCCCGTACAGGAGTTCGAAAGGGCTAAAACCGAGGGACTTCTGGGGAACTTCTCGGTAGGCGAAGAGGAGGCACGGGAGTAGTACATCCCACTGGCGACGGAGGGGCTCTTCCAATCCCCCAATCATCCCCTTGAGAGTGCGGTTGAATCGCTCCACTAGTCCGTTCCCTTGGGGGTGATAGGGGGTCGTGAAGCGGTAGGTGACCCCGCACTGTCGCCAGAGGGACTTCATGTATTTGGAGATGAAGTTCGTGCCTCGGTCGCTGACGACTTCTCGGGGGAAGCCCACCCGGGAGAAGATCCCCATTAGGGCCCGGCCAACCACCGGAGCTGTTACAGTTCGTAGAGGCACCGCCTCGGGGTAGCGGGTGGCATGATCCACCAGTACCAGGATGAACCTATGTCCTTGTGCCATGCAGGGGTCCAGGGGCCCCACAATGTCTATTCCTACCCTCTCGAACAGGGTGGTGACCACTGGGAAGGGTTGTAGAGGGGCCTTCAGCTTACGGCCACTCTTCCCGCTGGCCTGGCACGTGGGGCAGGACCGGCAGTGGTTCAGGACGTTGTTCCGCATCTTCGGCCAGAAAAAGTGGGTCACTAGGCGACTGTAAGTTTTGTCTTGGCCCAGGTGTCCAGCCAGGGGGACATCGTGGGCCAGGTTGAGCAGGAAGTCTCTGAAGCGGAGGGGTACCACCAGTACTCGACCGGCCCCTAGCTCTGCGATTCTCTGTTCGCTGTATAGCAGGTCGTTCTCCCAGTAGACCCAGTGAGTTCCGGTGGAGTCCCCTGCGCTCTGGGCGCTGGCTTGTTGGCAGAGTCCCTCGAGGGAGGGGCAGGTCTTTTGCTCCTGGCGGAACTGTTCTTGGGTGGGCCCTCCTTCTTGACGCCACTGAGCCAGGCCGGGGACGTCCTGGGGTTGCGCGTCCCCTTCGGTCGTTGGTTCCGGGGGGTTGGCCTCGTCGTTGTCTTCTACTGGGGCGACCGGGGGCGGAGGTGCTGGCCATTCTGGTTCTTCTGGTCGGGGAACGGCACGGGTGGCCATGGACCGGGTGGTTACGCAGGCCCAGTCCGGGAGGCCCAGCATCCCCAGGTGCTCCCTTCTCTCGACGGTGGCCCACGGGGAACTCTCAAGGTCATTCCCCAGGAGGCAGTCCACGGGGGCATCATCCCGGACCGTCACTTTCAACAGGCCGGAGACCCCTCCCCATTCGAAGGGGACGCAGGCCATTTGACACAGACTTTCGGAATTGTCGGCTGAGCGGACGGGGCAGAGAATGTTCGGCAGGATCTGCTCGGGTTTCACCAGGTGACAGCGGACGGCCGTCACACTGGCGCCTGTGTCACGTAAGGCCTCGGCCCGATGCCCATTAATGGTCACCCACTGACCGTATTTCCTGGTGTTGGCGGGTAGGGGAGCCCGCGGGACTATGTCTTTTCCCCCTAGGCACGCTAGAACCATGGCGGCCTGTTCCCACTCTTGCTGGGCCGGCTCATACTCTTCCTGTTCCTCTGATAGTCTTTCTTCCCCCAGGGCGGCGGCAGCGACCTGGCGGGGCTTGGGCGTTTGGTTCTGCGGGCAGCTCGGGTCATTGGCGTAATGGCCGACTCGCTGGCATCGGTGGCACGTGACATTGGCTCGGAACCCTGGACGCATCGGGGGGTTTCCCCGTCCGGCCGGGGGCGTGGTGCTGGCCACGGGGGTTGCCGGGAGGGGGTCTCTCCCTTGCCCCTGGCCTCCTCCTCCTCCCCGAGGACGGTGCTGGCCTTGGTTGCTTTGGTTCTGCTTGTGTGGTCCTCTCCGGCCCACTCGGGTGCTCTCCCATCGGTCAGCTTCAGCGGCGAGCTGCCGGGGGTCAGTCAATTTACTGTCGAGGAGGTGCTGCCTGAGCTCGACGAAGCAGTTGTTCGACAGGTGTTCCCATACCATAAGGTTAAAGAGTTGTTCGTAGGTCGTTACATGGCTCCCCTTGATCCAACCCTCGAAGGCTCGGCTGAAATAGTTTACGTACTCCACCCAAGTTGTACCCGGGATCCGGGTGCAGTCTCTGAACCTCTGGCGGTACATCTCGGGTGTGAGGCCGTAGCGGGTGAGGAGGGCAGCCTTCATGTGGTCGTAGGACGACATTTGGTGATCTGGGAGCTGCAACAGGGCATCGCGACCTTCGTTGACGAACCTCCCCCATAGTCCAGCTCCCCAATCACTCCGGTCGATCCGGTGGGAGGTCATGGCGATCTCGTAGGCTTTGAACCACTGCTGTATGTCGTCTTCTCGGACATACTCCCGGACAACATCCTTGGGGATGTGAACTTTTTTCTCAGTTGCCCCTGGGGTGTGCGGTCGCTCAGGCACCCCCGGTTCTTTATTCTGTTTCCGAAGTTCTATTTCCGCCAGTTTGCGCTCGTGTTCGAGTGTTATTCTTTTTTCCTCAAGCTCTCTCTGTCTCTGTTTTTCTTCTCGTTCCTCTCGGAGCCGCAGATGCTCTAGATTTAGTTTCTGCTCGGCTAACTTTAGTTCACCGTCCATCTTGAGTCGTGTCATTTCCAACTCGTGTAATCTGTTCCTTTCTCTTTCCTGGATCTCCTCCTGTGAGAGGCCCGTTCCCCGCTCCTCTGGAGCCGTGGCGTTCCCCTCTGGTGCGACACTGTTTTGGTCGGAGGATCCGGGGATCCCAGTTTCTGCCCATGACTCAAGGGCGCGCTTCAAATCATCTTTGGTACTCAGGCCGGTGGTAGCAATGCCTAGTTCCATGCAGAATTGTTTAAGTTCGCGGTGGCTATATTCTTCCAACTTATCCATTTGGAACTTTTCAGTGGAACCGCTATCTTTGGCTGACATCGTGGTTTTGTCGTGGGGTGAGCTACTCTCTGTACGATTACGCGTTGATTCGGATCGCGCCGCTGGCCACCAATGTTAGACGGACCGGGAGGGTCGGCCGAGGACAAGGGGAGAGGTCTCCGAGGAGAGCCGTCTCCAGCGATCGTACAGATAAATAACTTCCCCCCCACAGACAGATGCCACACAAGGAGATGAGTTAGCGTTCTTTATAAGCACTTCTTACGGTACGATGGAAAGGTACAAGGAGGTCTGGACTCAGGGGTCCCCTCGGTTCAAGTCTCTCAAGGTGGGAAAAGGGGGTAGCGGGATAGTCTGGTTACCAGTCTGGTAGTTGAGGTGGTATGGTGGGTAGCTCACAATCCTCGAGCTTGGTGGTCTAGCTGGTACGGGCCGCGGCAGCGCCAGCAGGTCCCAGTGAAGATGGTCGTTACACGGTCCGCGGCAGCGCCAGCAGGTCCCAGTGAAGATGGTTGATGTACGGTCCGCGGCAGCGCCAGCAGGTCCCGGTGAAGATGGTCGTTACAACGGGCCGCGGCAGCGCCAGCAGGTCCCGACGAGGATGGATGTTGCAGAAGGCCGCGGCAGCGCCAGCAGGCAGGACGATAGTTCACAAGATAGGGCTACGGCAGCGCCAGTAGTCCGTCAAGGCTGAGTTCTCTCGGTGTCTCTCGACTCCAGGATACAACTACTTCCTGCTCCGGAGCTGCTCCAGTTATAGGGCAGGTGCCCTTTGATGTCCGGACCCTCGCACTTGGAGGTCGGAGGGTCCGGGATGAAGGTGTCCAGACACCCAGCGGGGGGGTGGAGCCGGTGCCTGGGGGAGCTGGAGGCGATCGTCACCTGGCGGGGGGAGAGTCCTTGGCGCTTCGTTCTCCCATTGACCTGCCAAGTGGTCCGCTCACCTCCTGGGTGGATGGTGGTGCCGGGATGTCGGGACCGGCCAGGCCCAGGGTTAGGGTCGGGGGGAGGCCACGCGGCCTCGTGGCGCAGGGCCCAAGATGGCGGCTTGACCCGGCCGAGGGAGCCGGTGGTGGCTTGGGTCCGTGATACATGGAGGTCCGAGGGCAGGAGTCCCGTCGGGAGACGGGGTGCGGGTGATTCTCGTGGGTCACGCCTGGTGGGCCGGGGCTTGGGCCCTGTCAGGCGGGGAGGGAGCAAGCCCTTCGTGTGGCCTGTCCAACAGTCCCCCAAGGGGGGGGGTGGCAGGTGTGATGGGCAACAGGTCCCCTATGAGTGGGGGTGGCAGGGGTGATGGGCAACAGGTCCCCTATGAGTGGGGGTGGCAGGGGTGATGGGCGATGGGCAACAGGTCCCCTATGGGTGGGGGTGGCAGGGGTGATGGGCAACTGGTCCCCTATGAGTAGGGGTGCCAGGGGTGATGGGCAACAGGCCCCCTATGGGTGGGGGTGGCAGTGGTGATGGGCAACAGGTCCCCTATGAGTAGGGGTGGCAGGGGTGTTGGGCAACAGGTCCCTTATGAGTGGGGGTGCCAGGGGTGATGGGCAACAGGTCCCCTATGGGTGGGGTTGGCAGGGGTGATGGGCAACAGGTCCCCTATGTGTGGGGGTGGCAGGGGTATTGGGCAACATCAGCCCTATGATTGGGGGTGGCAGTAGTGCTGGGCATCATAATCCCTATGAGTGGAGGTGGCAGGGGTGATGGGCAACAGGTCCCCTATGGGTGGGGGTGGCAGGGGTGATGGGCAACATAAGCCCTATGAGTGGGGGTGGCAGGGGTGATGGGCAATAGGTCCCCTATTAGTGGGGGTGCCAGGGGTGATGGGCAACAGGTCCCCTATGGGTGGGGTTGGCAGGGGTGATGGGCAACAGGTCCCCTATGGGTGGGGGTGGCAGGGGTGATGGGCAACATAAGCCCTATGAGTGGGGGTGGCAGGGGTGATGGGCAACAGGTCCCCTATGAGTGGGGGTGGCAGGGGTGATGAGCAACAGGTCCCCTATAAGTGGGGGTGGCAGGGGTGATGGGCAACAGGTCCCCTATGGGTGGAGGTGGCAGGGGTGATGTGCAACATACACCCTATGAGTGGGGGTGGCAGGGGTTGTGGGCAACAGGTCCCCTATGAGTGGGGGTGGCAGAGGTGATGGGCAACAGGTCCCCTATGGGTGGGGGTGGCAGGGGTGATGTGCAACATAAGCCCTATGAGTGGGGGTGGCAGGGGTGATGGGCAACAGGTCCCCTATGAGTGGGGGTGGCAAGGGTGATGGGCAACAGGTCCCCTATGGGTGGGGGTGGCAGGTGTGATGTGCAACATAAGCCCTATGAGTGGGGGTGGCAGGGGTGATGGGCAACAGGTCCCCTATGAGTGGGGGTGGCAGGGTCGATGGGCAACAGGTCCCCTATGGGTGGGGGTGGCAGGGGTGATGGGCAACTGGTCCCCTATGACAAGGGATGCCAGGGGTGATGGGCAACAGGCCCCCTATGGGTGGGGGTGGCAGTGGTGACGGGCAACAGGTCCCCTATGAGTGGGGGTGACAAGGGTGATGGGCAACTGTTGGACCCGGCCTCGTAGAATGGCCCTCCGTGCCCCCGCACCACCGAAACCTGGTACCTACAGCCCAAGCCCCCGGCCCAGCCGAACCTCCCCACCAGGACACACGCACCGACCCGGACATCCCCGTCCCTGGCCTCTCCCCTTTCGGCCACCCCGGGCCCGCGTGCCCACTTCATGCACCAAGATGGCCGCCCGGCCCCAGCGCGACCCGGGCCTAGAGGCGCCACTCCGGCTGGAGGACATCACGCTTCCCGGGGATGAGAGAGGGAGGAGCAGTTTCTATCGCACCTCTGAACTCCCCTGGGACGATGGGTTTCGATCGGCCCTCCGGCCTCCCTGAGGGCTGGCTCCACGCCTGCTGGGTGTCTGGGACTCCTCCCGACCCGGCCCTGAAAGGATCAAAAGACTATAGCAGGAAATCCCGACAAGCGACCCCCAGGTGACAAGACCCCTGCCTGCACAGACTCCGGACATCAAAGAGGGGTCGAACTATAACAAGGGGTGCTCTGGGGCTGTCCGGCAGATTCGACGCTGGAACAACGAGAGCCTGCTGACGTGGTCGCAGCTCCTGGAACTGGAACTCACCTGAGCCCTGCTGAGTGACTCGCGGCTCCCTGAAGATCGTAAGACCTCCGAACTTGTACCTGAGCCCTGCTGAGTGACTCGCGGCTCCCTGAAGATCGTAAGACCTCCGAACTTGTACCTGAGCCCTGCTGAGTGACTCGCCGCTCCCTGAAGATCGTAAGACCTCCGAACTTGTACCTGAGCCCTGCTGAGTGACTCGCGGCTCCCCCAGACTCTCACGGTCCCGCCGGACCCCAACTCCGACCACGTATCCCCCAGCTCGAGGATTGTGAGCTGTGCGCCGGGTACGTCCCTGCTTTGAACCGTTACCAGAGACAGTCCCGCTACCCCCTACCTTTCCGAGACTCTTGAGCCCGTGCTCACCTTGTACCTATTGCAGTGATACCTGTTTGATAAAGCTTGTTCTGAGAATACCCAGTGTGGTCCCTCTGTGTCGTGTGGTACCAGAAGTACGATCCTGGTTGCGAGAGTCCTCCCCCTGGGGAATCTCCCGCCAGTGCCCGGCTACGATACTTTGAGGGTGGGTCTCAGGGTAGTCAGGACCCCTTTCCGGGCTCCTCTGAGGTCGCCGTCTAACATTGGTGGCAAGCGACGGGATTCGGGCCCATCACCTAGAGATCGTACAGTAAACGACGGACGCACGACCAACAAAGATGGCAGAAGGAAGCGCCACGAGCTCCGCAGAAACCAACGCCAACAGAGTGTTCCAGGTGGAGCATCTGGAAGAATACACACACAAAGAGCTAAAACAATTTTGCAAAGAACTCAAAATCGCTACCACTGGCCTCAACACTAAGGAAGACTTGCAGAAAGCACTGAAAACTTGGGTGGAGACCGGGGCCTCCCGCCCGGAAGGCACGGGGGAGCGCCCCGACGAAGCCGAACCCCCCCAAAGTGAAAGCAGTAGCAATCAGGTGCGAGGCATCGTACCAGACGGGGGCCTGTCCCCGGAAGAGCTCGCGGACAGAGAGAGAAGCCGCAGTCATGAACTCGAGTTAGCCAAACTCAAAATCGAGGGCGAATTGAAGTTAGCGGAGAAGAAGCTAGCAGTAGAGCAAATGCGTGTACAAGGCGAACTGGAAGAAAAGAAGCTCCAACGGGAGCACGAAGGAAGAAAGCTCCAACTGGAGCACGAACGGAGCTTAAAGGAACTCGAGCTCAAGGCCCGAAATGAGGACGGGAGGCCCTCGGGGAACCGAGAGACGGCCCCCCCAGCGGAACAGAAGGTCCACATCCCCAAGGATGTGGTCAAAGAATATTATAAAAACGATGACATTCAGCAATGGTTTCGGGCCTACGAGGTCGCCATGACCTCCCATCGGATTCCACAGAAGGACTGGGGGGCGGGGTTGTGGGGACGGTTTCTGAGCGAAGGAAGGGACACCCTGCTCGACCTACCCCTCTCCCTGCAGACCTCCTACAGCCACATGAAAGAGGCTCTCCTCACAAGATACGGCCTCACCCCAGAAATGTACCGCCAACGGTTCCGGGACTGCAGGAAGATCCCGGGCACCACCTGGGTGGAGTATGTAAACTTTTTTAGTCGGGCCTTCGATGGGTGGGTCAAGGGCAGCAAAGTCACCACCCTTGCCGAACTCACTGACCTCATGTTATGGGAACATCTGGCTGCGAACTGCTTCGTAGAGCTACGTCAACATCTGCTGGATAGCAAGCTCACAGATCCCCGGAAGCTGGCCGTGGAGGCCGACCGCTGGACCAACACCCGGGTCTCCCGGGGCATGGTAGGAGAGTACCCCCGAACCAGTCAGGGACCACCCCGCCAGAGAGGGGGAGGGAACCAGGGAGGGCCGAGGGAGTCCCAGCCTAGCCCCCCGAAGACACCACCTCCACCTTTCCCGGCGCCCCCCCCACCAGTAACAGGGCCCCCTGGGAGACGGGGACACCGGGTGACTGTCACATGTTTCCGCTGCCAGAAACCCGGGCACTACGCCAATGACCCAGAGTGCCCCATGGCCACCCAAGTCACCCCTGCGAGACAGATAGCCAACGTAGCCCTAGGGGAGGAGGTTGAGGAAGCCGAGGAGTGGGAACCCGCCGCGATGGCCCTAGTATCCCTGGGAGATAGGGAAATGATCCCTGGTAGCCTCCTACCGTCCAACACACAGAAATATGGGCAGCTCGTCAAGATCAATGGCCACCAGGTAGAGGCCCTGCGGGACACCGGGGCTAGTATCACCGGTGTCCTCAGGCACCTAGTTCCCGAGGAGCAGATCCTCCCCAATGTCTTTTGCCCCGTAATATCTGCAGACAATAGGGAAAGTATGTGTCAGGTGGCCCTGGTGCCATTTGAGTGGGGAGGGGTGATAGGTAAACTCAAGGTGGCCGTAAGAACCTCCCAGCCGGTCGACTGCCTCTTAGGAAACGACCTGGAGAGTTCTCCCTGGAAGCACGTAGAGCGCAAGGCCCACCTAGGAATGATGGGACTCCCCGAGTGGGTGTGCGCCACCACCCGATCTATGGCAGCCCGACTCACTCCCCGGAGAGAAATCGAGAGCACCCCGGTCGAGGTAGCCAGCACCGTCCCCGCCGAGGGTCCTCCCGTTCCCCCAGCGGAAGGGTCCGTCGCCAGCGACGAACCCGCACCATCCGACCCCGCCCCGGTCCCCGAGTTGGGGGATCTACCCAAGTTGGCCCATTGGCGCCACGAGGGCGGGCCCACCCGAGAAGAATTTTGCCAGGAGCAAGCCACCTGTCCTTCCCTGGTCGGGCTGCGGCGCCATTCCGAGGGCCAAGCCGCAGGTGACCAGACCGGAACGCACCGAATCTATTGGGAGAATAACGTCCTGTATAGTGAGCAGAAATCAGTGGAGCTGGGATCCGGACGGGTACTGGTGGTACCTCTCCGCTTCCGGGATTTCCTCCTGGGCTTAGCCCACGATGTCCCCCTCGCCGGTCACCTGGGTCAGGACAAGACCTACAGCCGTCTCGTGACCCATTTTTATTGGCCTAAGATGAAAGCAGCGGTAGAGGCCCACTGCAAGTCCTGCCCCACGTGCCAAGCCAGTGGGAAGAGTGGGGGGAAGCGCAAGGCTCCCCTCCAACCCTTCCCGGTCGTCAGTACCCCCTTCGAACGAGTCGGGATCGACATCGTGGGGCCACTGGACCCCCCCACCTCCCAAGGTCACCGTTTCATCTTGGTCCTAGTGGACCACGCCACCCGCTACCCAGAGGCTATTCCCCTACGCACCATTACGGCCCCCGTGGTGGGCCGGGCCCTGATGGGGATCTTCTCCAGGGTGGGTTTCCCCCGCGAGGTCGTGAGCGATCGCGGCACTAATTTTATATCCAGGTATATGACGTCCCTGTGGCAACAATGTGGGGTGTCCTATAAGTTCACCACCCCGTACCATCCCCAAGGGAACGGCCTAGTAGAGAGGTTTAATAGGACTTTGAAAGGGATGATCGCTGGCCTAGAAGAGCCCCTCCGGCGTAAGTGGGACGTCCTGCTCCCCTGCCTCTTGTTCGCTTACCGGGAGGTCCCCCAGAAGTCCTTAGGGTTCAGCCCGTTTGAATTACTCTATGGGCACCTCGTCCGAGGTCCCCTCAGTTTAGTTAAGGAAGGGTGGGAGGCAGCACCCCAGACCACCCCCCGAGATGTGTTCCAATATGTCCTGGCCCTCCGGAACCAGACCAGGAGGTTCCGGGAACTGGCCGAGGCCAACCTGGAGGCGAGTCAAGAAGAAATGAAGCGCTGGTACGACCAGAATGCTACTCTGGTCGAGTTCCAGCCGGGCCAGCAGGTGTGGGTCATGGCCCCCGTAAAGCCTGGCGCTCTCCAGGACCGATGGACTGGGCCCTACAAGGTGGTCGAGAAGAAGAGCCAAGTCACCTACTTGGTGGACGTCCAGTCGCCTCGGGATCCCCTCCGGGTCCTGCACGTGAACCGCCTCAAGCCTCACTTCCAGCGGACAGAACTGAGCCTCCTGCTGGCCACCGATGATGGGGCCGAAGATGAGTCGGATCCCCTCCCGGACCTCCTGTGTATCAAGGAGCAGGATGGCTCCGTGGAAGGAGTGAACCTCTCCCCAGCCCTCACTGCCCAGCAACAAGCGGACTGCCGCCAGCTCCTAAGACAATTTTCTGACCTCTTCTCCCTGACCCCCCGGGTCACCAACTGGTGTGTTCATGATGTGGACACCGGGGACAGCCCGCCGGTGAGACACCGAGCCTACCGGGTTCCTGACCGGGTCCGGTCCTGCATTCAAGCGGAAGTCTCGAAGATGTTGACCCTGGGGGTGATCGAGCCCTCTGACAGTCCCTGGGCCAGCCCCGTGGTCCTGGTCCCGAAGGCAGCGCCCCCGGTGTCGCCCCCGAGCTCCGATTCTGCGTGGACTACCGGGGGCTCAATGACGTTACCCGAGCCGATGCCCACCCCATTCCACGAGCCGACGAACTCATTGACCGACTAGGGGCAGCCCGGTTCCTCAGCACCTTCGACCTCACCTGCGGATACTGGCAGATTGCGCTCACCGAAGGGGCCAAAGAGCGGTCCGCTTTCTCCACCCCTTGATGGGCACTACCGCTTCCGCGTAATGCCCTTCGGGATGAAAAATGCCCCGGCCACTTTCCAGCGACTGGTGAATAGAGTCCTGGCCGGGCTAGAACAGTTCAGCGCGGCATACCTGGACGACATCGCTGTCTTCAGTTCAGAGTGGAGTGAGCACCTCCAGCACCTCCGAAGGGTGCTAATCGCCCTGCGCCAGGCAGGCCTCACAGTAAAAGCCAGCAAGTGCCAGGTCGGGCAAGGATCCGTGGTCTACTTGGGGCACCAGGTCGGGAGTGGCCAGGTCGCCCCGCTACAGCCAAAGATCGACGCCATCCTGGCCTGGGAACCACCCATCACCCAGACGGAGGTCCGAGCCTTTCTGGGACTCACGGGCTACTACCGAAGATTCATTCGGGGGTATGGCAGCCTTGTCGGCCCTCTCACAGAACTCACATCTAAAAAACAGCCAAAGAAAGTGCAGTGGACGGCTGCCTGCCAGGAAGCTTTCGATGCCCTAAAAAGGGCCATGTGTACTGCCCCCGTCCTCCAGGCTCCCGACTACGCCAAGGAGTTCATAGTCCAAACCGATGCCTCCGAGCATGGCATTGGGGCCGTCCTGTCCCAAGTAAATGACCAAGGCCTAGACCAGCCCGTCGCCTTCCTCAGTCGGCGGCTGTTGGCCCGAGAACAAAGATGGAGCACCATAGAGCGCGAAGCCTTTGCCGTGGTCTGGGCACTCAAAAAGCTACGACCCTACCTGTTTGGCACCCATTTCAGAGTCCAAACTGACCATCGGCCCTTACGTTGGCTCATGCAGATGCGAGGAGAAAACCCCAAGCTACTGCGGTGGTTAATCTCCCTCCAGGGGATGGATTTCACCGTGGAACACCGCCCTGGTACGGACCACGCCAATGCTGACGGCCTCTCCCGGTTCTTCCGCCTCAGCGAAGAGAACCCCCCAAGCTGATGGGCAGTTCTCTCCGGCTTTCAGCTGGGGGGGACGCGTGTTGGACCCGGCCTCGTAGAATGGCCCTCCGTGCCCCCGCACCACCGAAACCTGGTACCTACAGCCCAAGCCCCCGGCCCAGCCGAACCTCCCCACCAGGACACACGCACCGACCCGGACATCCCCGTCCCTGGCCTCTCCCCTTTCGGCCACCCCGGGCCCGCGTGCCCACTTCATGCACCAAGATGGCCGCCCGGCCCCAGCGCGACCCGGGCCTAGAGGCGCCACTCCGGCTGGAGGACATCACGCTTCCCGGGGATGAGAGAGGGAGGAGCAGTTTCTATCGCACCTCTGAACTCCCCTGGGACGATGGGTTTCGATCGGCCCTCCGGCCTCCCTGAGGGCTGGCTCCACGCCTGCTGGGTGTCTGGGACTCCTCCCGACCCGGCCCTGAAAGGATCAAAAGACTATAGCAGGAAATCCCGACAAGCGACCCCCAGGTGACAAGACCCCTGCCTGCACAGACTCCGGACATCAAAGAGGGGTCGAACTATAACAAGGGGTGCTCTGGGGCTGTCCGGCAGATTCGACGCTGGAACAACGAGAGCCTGCTGACGTGGTCGCGGCTCCTGGAACTGGAACTCACCTGAGCCCTGCTGAGTGACTCGCGGCTCCCTGAAGATCGTAAGACCTCCGAACTTGTACCTGAGCCCTGCTGAGTGACTCGCGGCTCTCTGAAGATCGTAAGACCTCCGAACTTGTACCTGAGCCCTGCTGAGTGACTCGCGGCTCCCTGAAGATCGTAAGACCTCCGAACTTGTACCTGAGCCCTGCTGAGTGACTCGCGGCTCCCCCAGACTCTCACGGTCCCGCCGGACCCCAACTCCGACCACGTATCCCCCAGCTCGAGGATTGTGAGCTGTGCGCCGGGTACGTCCCTGCTTTGAACCGTTACCAGAGACAGTCCCGCTACCCCCTATCTTTCCGAGACTCTTGAGCCCGTGCTCACCTTGTACCTATTGCAGTGATACCTGTTTGATAAAGCTTGTTCTGAGAATACCCAGTGTGGTCCCTCTGTGTCGTGTGGTACCAGAAGTACGATCCTGGTTGCGAGAGTCCTCCCCCTGGGGAATCTCCCGCCAGTGCCCGGCTACGATACTTTGAGGGTGGGTCTCAGGGTAGTCAGGACCCCTTTCCGGGCTCCTCTGAGGTCGCCGTCTAACAGCAACATAAGCCCTATGAGTGGGGGTGCAGTAGTGCTGGGCAACATCAGCCCTATGATTGGGGGTGGCAGTAATGCTGGGCAACATAATCCCTATGAGTGGAGGTGGCAGGGGTGATGGGCAACAGGTCCCCTATGGGTGGGGGTGGCAGGGGTGATGTGCAACATAAGCCCTATGAGTGGGGGTGGCAGGGGTGATGGGCAACAGGTCCCCTATGGGTGGGGGTGGCAGGGGTGATGGGCAACAGGTCCCCTATGGGGGGGGGGTGGCAGGGGTGATGTGCAACATAAACCCTATGAGTGGGGGTGGCAGGGGTGATGGGCAACAGGTCCCCTATGAGTGGGGGTGGCAGGGGTGATGGGCAACAGGTCCCCTATGGGTGGGGGTGGCAGGGGTGATGGGCAACACGTCCCCTATAAGTGGGGGTGGCAGGGGTGATGGGCTACAGGTCCCCTATGGGTGGAGGTGGCAGGGGTGATGTGCAACATACGCCCTATGAGTGGGGGTGGCAGGGGTTGTGGGCAACAGGTCCTGTTTGAGTGGGGGTGGCAGAGGTGATGGGTAACAGGTCCCCTATGGGTGGGGGTGGCAGGGGTGATGGGCAAGATAAGCCATATGAGTGGGGGTGGCAGGGGTGATGGGCAACAGGTCCCCTATGAGTGGGGGTGGCAGGGGTGATGGGCAACAGGTCCCCTATGGGTGGGGGTGGCAGGTGTGATGTGCAACATAAGCCCTATGAGTGGGGGTGGCAGGGGTGATGGGCAACAGGTCCCCTATGAGTGGGGGTGGCAGGGGCGATGGGCAACAGGTCCCCTATGGGTGGGGGTGGCAGGGGTGATGGGCAACTGGTCCCCTATGAGTAGGGGTGCCAGGGGTGATAGGCAACAGGCCCCCTATGGGTGGGGGTGGCAGTGGTGATGGGCAACAGGTTCCCTATGAGTAGGGGTGGCAGGGGTGATGGGCAACAGGTCCCCTATGAGTGGGGGTGCCAGGGGTGATGGGCAACAGGTCCCCTATGGGTGGGGTTGGCAGGGGTGATGGGCAACAGGTCCCCTATGTGTGGGGGTGGCAGGGGTATTGGGCAACATCAGCCCTATGATTGGGGGTGGCAGTAGTGCTGGGCAACATAATCCCTATGAGTGGAGGTGGCAGGGGTGATGGGCAACATAAGCCCTTGAGTGGGGGTGGCAGGGGCGATGGGTGTTAGAATCCGGGGTCTCTGGTTGGCGCAGGTATGCACTTGCGACAAGCAGGGACCCTTTCCTCTAAGTCAGGGCAAAGGATCACCTCTTTAAAAATAACCCCTGCTCACCCTCTAGGTAACGTGGCGCGAGCAGTCAGGCTAAATTTCCAGAGGGCATAAGGTAAAGCGTTCAAGTTGTCCCACACAATAATCACCTCCCCACCACACAAAGACATAAGGCTGTATTTATAGTAAAATATATTTCTTTATATAAAAGGTTTTCTTTCAGGCAGGTTGCATAAATACAGTTCTCTTGGGGAAATAATCCAGTTACTCTTTAAATGCTCAAAGGTAGTCCACAGGTCTTAATAATGGCAAAGTTCTGATTAAAATAAGCTTCTTAGGGGTTCTGCGCACTTCGTAGTACCGTTGTTAGGCTTTGGGCAAGGTTTTTAAAGGGCCTTGCCGTTTCTCACGCCTCTCGCGTGAGCACGAGTACGCTTGCCGAATCTCACTCTTCTCGAGTGAGCACCGGTAATGCTTTTCAATGTAGTTCGGCTCAAAGCAGGTACGGTTCGAACTATGCTGCTCCCGAGGCCAGTACGGTTCAGACCAAGGCTGGTACGAGTCGAACCAAGGTTGCTAAGGTTCAAAACAGGATACTTCAGGGGTCAGTACGGTCCGTACAAAGGCAAGTACGGGCCGTATTTACGCACAATTATTTCAGATGGACGTACCCACAGTACGGCTCGAACTACGGGGCAAGGCAGTACGTTTTCCAAGCGCCATGAATTCAGATGGAAGTACGAACAGTACGACTCGAACTACCAGGCAAGGCAGTACGTTTTCAAAGCGCAATGAGTTCAGATGGAAGTACGGACCGTACATAGGCAGTTACGGCCGTACTTTTCGCGCGATGGTCACAAATACCTTCTTTTCACGGGGTTGGTCACCGGGTTTCCACAGCACGGTGTCTCACGTCGCGGTGTCGTCCCTCGCAGTCAGAGGGCGGCGGTGCTTCGTGGGGCACCCGAAGAAGGTCCCAGCCACACGACCAAGGGCAGAGGAGGGGGAAGCAGCTCCAGGGCAATCCACAGCGCTGTTGCAGCGCGATCAGCTTTTCAGGGGATCACAAGTGTGCACAGGGCCTCGCGGTGATCTTGACGGCACAGGGTCGCCAGGGCTCGGTGCGCAGGCCTTCAGGTGCCTTTCTCCGCGTTGCGAGATATGGCTCGGAGGGGCTGGTACTTGCGGTGCTTGGACCAGGGAGGCAGGTCCTTGCGGTGCTCGTGGTAGTCCCAGGTGGCAGATGTCGCGGTGTGGAGAAAGGGGGAGAGGCAAACAGGTTCTCTGGGGATCAGCGTTAGGAATTGCGTCCAGCTACTTCTCCTCTTCTGGGGGTAGGTTGCGCCCACTGTTCCTGGGGCGCAGATCAGGGGGCAAGTTCACAAGCAAGCCCTTGGAGATTGTTCAGCACAAGTTGATTCAAAGTCTTTTCCTTCAGTCTTTTCCTCTCCTTCCAGCAGACAGGCACCCACTGCAGGCCAGTCTCTCAGGCAGAGAGACAGTATTCCTCCTTCAGCTTCTCCAGGTCCTTCTCCTTCAGGCAGAGGTTCGTCGTTGCGTAAACAGGATCTGATTTCTTAGGAGCCAGGCTCCTACTTTTATACACCAATTCTTTTGTTCTTTAGCGCCAGGGGGCCTGGGCCTGGCTCAGTCCAGTTTTTGGAGCACTTTGTTGTGGTGACTCTGCGCTTTCCTTTCAGCAGCAGGGCAGAGACATCAGCCGCTCCACAGGGGGCGGCGCCGGCTTTGTGCTGGCAGAGCACAGGTCTATTCAAGAGTCGGGGTGTACTCCTCCCACCCATCCTGGTGTAATCTCTCTACCCACCACCTGGCAGCCAGCCTGTCTCCTGGAATTCCCCAGCCCTGCTCCTTACTGTTGCTAGGCAGAACACACACACACACAGCGCAGAGGCGGACTGAATGGCCAGATCAGTAAATACTAACTTTCTAAAAGTAGTATTTACAAACACAGGATATTAAAATAAACTTTACTAAAAGAAGTATTTTATTATTCTGAGTTCAGGCATACTAAACATAATTGTCTACCATGCTCTATGAGTCCACTGGGATTACAGGGTGTAGTAATTCCAGTAGCCCATTCTGGCCTATGGAGAGCAGGTAGCCTTCAATAGTGAAAAACGAAAATGGCTGTAATTCACTATTAAGACATGCCACACACATCAGGGCATGTCCTACCTTATGCCTACAATGCACCCTGCCCTTGGGCCTACCAGAGGGGTGACTAATATGTAGTTAAGGGAAGGTTTAGGGACTGGCAAGTGGGTGCACTTGCGCAGTCAGCGCGACAGTATCAGACTGCGCGCAGGTTCTGCAGTGGCAGATCCTAGACACATTTTACTAGGCCGCTTCTGTGGGTGGCACAACCAGTGCTGCAAGCCCACCAGCAGCATTTGTATTTACAAGCCCTGGCACTCCTGGTGCACTTTACTAGGGGCTGACAGTAAACCAAATAAACCAATCATGGACACCAATCAATGTATACATTTTACCATAGGGAGAGCATATGCACCTTAGCACTGGTCAGCAGTGGTAAGGTGCCCAGAGTCATAAATCAGCCAACACCAGGTCAGAAAAAATACAGGAGGAAGGCAAAAAGTTTAGGGATGACCCTTCAAAAAGGGCCAGGTCCAACACAACCCCCTTCCAGCCAAAACGCAGGGTAGACCAATCACCACCGTGATGGTCTTCCCTGCTTGGGGCGATAGAACAAGGACCTGGCCCGCAACTGCAGGGGCAGACTCCATTTCTACGCCAATCTGAACCTATCGGACTCCCTCTGTCCATACTCTCAGGGCCCACCAAGCCAATCCATGGGGAACCCTTCTCCTCGCCTGTGGACACCACCTGTGCAGCACCTAACCTTAACTGGCCCACAGGTGTGTCCAACCAGAGAGACAGCAAAATGCTACAGTGGCCACTGACAGTAGTCAGGGATGAGACCCAGGCCGTATGCCTCTCAGGGCTCTCAATCCTCTGTGGCGCCAGGGAGCGGGGGGCAGTAGCCCCAGGTGCTTGGCACCCTTTGTCCATTCTCCCCCTTGTCAGGTCAGGTATGACATCCTGGCACTGACCCACCAGCCCCGGGACTGTACCCAGCGGCTGGACCAAAGACTGGGGTGGGCTCTCCCACTCCCGGTCCTCCTCCTTGGGGCTCTGTACCCTCCCACCTGGAGTGGCACCCCCTTCCAGAATTGCCACGGCACCTGTGGCAGGTGTCCTGCGCAATTTGCCCACCAGTTCAGTGGTTCTATCCTGCAACTGGGTGCCCAGGTCAGGGGGGACACCCTGAACCTGGCCCTTCAACCTAGGGTCTAAACCCTTTAGTTGAGCCGGGGTCAGAGGCGAGGACTCCCTCCCTCTGCACCCCCTTCCAGAGTACTGCCCACTCCCAACTGGCGTGGTACCCCTAGAAGCAACATGGGTCAGGACACTGATTACAGTGGTCCCACCCTCCAGGTCAGACAACACCTGAACCTGGCTTCCCAACCCTGGGTCCAACCCATGCGGTTGAACGCTCGCCTGGCGCACCAGGACTTCCCGGGGAGCACGCATGCCCCCCCTGAGGGTGACACATAACTCATGTGTCGTGTGACAGTCTGCCTGGCGCTGATCTCCCGACCCCTGTCCATCTGACAGTGCCTGAAGATCCCCCAGGACAGAAGTGGTGTCACCATGGTCACTCACGGGGGACGCAGCCCTTCTGGCTGGCCCCTGACCCACTGGTTCTTCCACTGGGGACTCTTTCCCCCTCTCACCCCTCAATCTGGACCTCTGCACCCTCCCAACTGGAGCGGTACTGCCAGACACCAGAACTGATGGAGGCCTGCTTACAGACACTCCCAGCTCACCAGACACTAGGGGATCCCCCTCAACGGGCGGCCCATCAGGACAGCCTAGGCTCCCCGCCTGGTGTTCCCTTAAAGAACCATCCAGGCTCTGAGACTGGGTTTCGGGCACCTGGGGGCACGCAGCCCCACACTCACTCCTTCTCCACTGAGACAGGACGTGAGCCCCTACACCCCTCCCACTACCATGGGACCTAGCTGGGCTACTCTGCACCACTTCCACCACTCTGGGTTGGAAGATACCTGAGCCACTCCCCACAGGGTCACTCCCCAATGCCTCTCCAGACCCTCTGGAATCCACCAAAAGGTCTGCCTCCAATGTGAGTTCTCTGCGGTCAGAGAACTCACTCTCCAGCAGGTGTTGACGTAGCTCTGGAAAACAGGGACTTAAAATATGCTCTCCCACCATTGGATCACACAGCCCCCTAGCAGTTTTAACCAAACTAGCCATCACCTTACCATCCAGTGCCTCACACACGTACTCCACACCACTCTCCTGAGACTGGCAAGACAGTATCTGACTGTCTCTGTCACACAACCCACACTCTTCTGGGCGGTCTTCACACTCACCTACCAGGACTTCAATGTTGGGGGAACCCCTCTCCCTGCGCCTCTCATCTAGAGCCAGTAGAGTGTCCCTCCCGCCACTAGGACTATGAACCCCTGCGCCAGTTACCCTATTCCCTTCAGGGATACTGCGCACTACTGGAGCTACCTCATGCCCTTGAACCTCCTGGTGTGTGTTAACCCCCTCCTTCAAGTCAGGCGCCACATCTCTGGGTGTGCGTACTACTCTTTCAACACTAGAGAATTCAATACTGCTGCCACCATCTGAGCTGGATTCCTCCTCCCACTCAGAAAAGCTCAATCTCTGAGCTACGCACCTTTCTTGTTGCTGGGCTGAGACACTCATGGCCTCAAGCCTCTCGAGCTCCATATCATATTTCTTCATTAGGAAGTCATGCTCCATTTGCATTTTCTTTTCTTCCAGAGCCAGCTTCTTGCTCTCTAGCTCCAGTTGGGCATTTACTTCCAGCTTTGCCAACAATACTTCGTGATCCCTGGTGGCCTGTCTGTCTGCCAGCTCCTCTGGCGACAGGCCTCTACCAAAACTGCGAACACTTCCCGCTGGTTTCAATGGTGTAACTTCCTTGGTTGCACCCCTTGATTCAATCCAGGCTTTCAGCGCGGTTTTCTCTATGCTGTTTGGGCCCGGCATGACTCCAAACACAAGGGATCGTCTTCTCTTGGCATGCAAAAATAAAAAGTTCTGTGGCTCAAGCTACTGGACTGTCTACTGTGCAATGGTTAGTAATCACTGTGCAGACACCAAGAACGCAAATCCGTAAATCCTCACCGCTGCCACCAATGTTAGAATCCGGGGTCTCTGGTTGGCGCAGGTATGCACTTGCGACAAGCATGGACCCTTTCCTCTAAGTCAGGGCAAAGGATCACCTCTTTAAAAATAACCCCTGCTCACCCTCTAGGTAACGTGGCGCGAGCAGTCAGGCTAAATTTCCAGAGGGCATAAGGTAAAGCGTTCAAGTTGTCCCACACAATAATCACCTCCCCACCACACAAAGACATAAGGCTGTATTTATAGTAAAATATATTTCTTTATATAAAAGGTTTTCTTTCAGGCAGGTTGCATAAATACAGTTCTCTTGGGGAAATAATCCAGTTACTCTTTAAATGCTCAAAGGTAGTCCACAGGTCTTAATAATGGCAAAGTTCTGATTAAAATAAGCTTCTTAGGGGTTCTGCGCACTTCGTAGTACCGTTGTTAGGCTTTGGGCAAGGTTTTTAAAGGGCCTTGCCGTTTCTCACGCCTCTCGCGTGAGCACGAGTACGCTTGCCGAATCTCACTCTTCTCGAGTGAGCACCGGTAATGCTTTTCAATGTAGTTCGGCTCAAAGCAGGTACGGTTCGAACTATGCTGCTCCCGAGGCCAGTACGGTTCAGACCAAGGCTGGTACGAGTCGAACCAAGGTTGCTAAGGTTCAAAACAGGATACTTCAGGGGTCAGTACGGTCCGTACAAAGGCAAGTACGGGCCGTATTTACGCACAATTATTTCAGATGGACGTACCCACAGTACGGCTCGAACTACGGGGCAAGGCAGTACGTTTTCCAAGCGCCATGAATTCAGATGGAAGTACGAACAGTACGACTCGAACTACCAGGCAAGGCAGTACGTTTTCAAAGCGCAATGAGTTCAGATGGAAGTACGGACCGTACATAGGCAGTTACGGCCGTACTTTTCGCGCGATGGTCACAAATACCTTCTTTTCACGGGGTTGGTCACCGGGTTTCCACAGCACGGTGTCTCACGTCGCGGTGTCGTCCCTCGCAGTCAGAGGGCGGCGGTGCTTCGTGGGGCACCCGAAGAAGGTCCCAGCCACACGACCAAGGGCAGAGGAGGGGGAAGCAGCTCCAGGGCAATCCACAGCGCTGTTGCAGCGCGATCAGCTTTTCAGGGGATCACAAGTGTGCACAGGGCCTCGCGGTGATCTTGACGGCACAGGGTCGCCAGGGCTCGGTGCGCAGGCCTTCAGGTGCCTTTCTCCGCGTTGCGAGATATGGCTCGGAGGGGCTGGTACTTGCGGTGCTTGGACCAGGGAGGCAGGTCCTTGCGGTGCTCGTGGTAGTCCCAGGTGGCAGATGTCGCGGTGTGGAGAAAGGGGGAGAGGCAAACAGGTTCTCTGGGGATCAGCGTTAGGAATTGCGTCCAGCTACTTCTCCTCTTCTGGGGGTAGGTTGCGCCCACTGTTCCTGGGGCGCAGATCAGGGGGCAAGTTCACAAGCAAGCCCTTGGAGATTGTTCAGCACAAGTTGATTCAAAGTCTTTTCCTTCAGTCTTTTCCTCTCCTTCCAGCAGACAGGCACCCACTGCAGGCCAGTCTCTCAGGCAGAGAGACAGTATTCCTCCTTCAGCTTCTCCAGGTCCTTCTCCTTCAGGCAGAGGTTCGTCGTTGCGTAAACAGGATCTGATTTCTTAGGAGCCAGGCTCCTACTTTTATACACCAATTCTTTTGTTCTTTAGCGCCAGGGGGCCTGAGCCTGGCTCAGTCCAGTTTTTGGAGCACTTTGTTGTGGTGACTCTGCGCTTTCCTTTCAGCAGCAGGGCAGAGACATCAGCCGCTCCACAGGGGGCGGCGCCGGCTTTGTGCTGGCAGAGCACAGGTCTATTCAAGAGTCGGGGTGTACTCCTCCCACCCATCCTGGTGTAATCTCTCTACCCACCACCTGGCAGCCAGCCTGTCTCCTGGAATTCCCCAGCCCTGCTCCTTACTGTTGCTAGGCAGAACACACACACACACAGCGCAGAGGCGGACTGAATGGCCAGATCAGTAAATACTAACTTTCTAAAAGTAGTATTTACAAACACAGGATATTAAAATAAACTTTACTAAAATAAGTATTTTATTATTCTGAGTTCAGGCATACTAAACATAATTGTCTACCATGCTCTATGAGTCCACTGGGATTACAGGGTGTAGTAATTCCAGTAGCCCATTCTGGCCTATGGAGAGCAGGTAGCCTTCAATAGTGAAAAACGAAAATGGCTGTAATTCACTATTAAGACATGCCACACACATCAGGGCATGTCCTACCTTATGCCTACAATGCACCCTGCCCTTGGGCCTACCAGAGGGGTGACTAATATGTAGTTAAGGGAAGGTTTAGGGACTGGCAAGTGGGTGCACTTGCGCAGTCAGCGCGACAGTATCAGACTGCGCGCAGGTTCTGCAGTGGCAGATCCTAGACACATTTTACTAGGCCGCTTCTGTGGGTGGCACAACCAGTGCTGCAAGCCCACCAGCAGCATTTGTATTTACAAGCCCTGGCACTCCTGGTGCACTTTACTAGGGGCTGACAGTAAACCAAATAAACCAATCATGGACACCAATCAATGTATACATTTTACCATAGGGAGAGCATATGCACCTTAGCACTGGTCAGCAGTGGTAAGGTGCCCAGAGTCATAAATCAGCCAACACCAGGTCAGAAAAAATACAGGAGGAAGGCAAAAAGTTTAGGGATGACCCTTCAAAAAGGGCATGTTGGACAGGCCACACAGAGGGCTGGCTCCCCCCCCGCACGACAGGGCCCGAGCTCCGGCCCACCCAGCATACCCCCGTGACAAGCCCCTGTACTCCGTCTCCCGACGGACCCTCTGCCCTCGGACCCCTACTCATCACGGGGTCCAGCCCCACCGGCTTCCCCGGCCAGGTCAAGCCGCCATCTTGGGCCCTGCACCACGCGGCCGCGTGGCCTCACCTCGACCCTAACCCCGGGCCTGGCCGGCCCCGACATCCCGGCACCACCATCCACCCAGGAGGTGAGCGGACCACTTGGCAGGTCAATGGGAGAACGAAGCGTCAAGAGCTCTTCCCCCGCCAGGTGCCGATCGCCTCCAGCAGCCCCCAGGCGCTGGCTCCACCCCCTGCTGGGTGTCTGGACACCTTCATCCCGGACCCTCCGACCTCCAAGTGCGAGGGTCCGGACATCAAAGGGCACCAGCCCTATAACTAAGACAGCTCCGGAGCAGGAAGGCAGTTGTATCCTGGAGTCGAGAGACACCGAGTGAACTCAACCCTGACGGTCTACTGGCGCTGCCGTAGCCCGCTCTTGTGAACCATCGTCCTGCCTGCTGGCGCTGCCGCGGCCTTCTGCAACCTTCATCTTCCTGGGACCTGCTGGCGCTGCCGCGGCCCGTTGTACCGACCATCCTCACCGGGACCTGCTGGCGCTGCCGCGGCCCTCTGCAACCTTCATCTTCCTGGGACCTGCTGGCGCTGCCGCGGCCCGTTGTAACGACCATCCTCCCCGGGACCTGCTGGCGCTGCCGCGGCCCTCTGCAAACCTTCATCTTCCTGGGACCTGCTGGCGCTGCCGCGGCCCGTTGTATCGACCATCCGCACCGGGACCTGCTGGCGCTGCCGCGGCCCATACCACCTAACCACCAAGCTCGAGGATTGTGAGCTCATCACCATCTCATCCGAATTACCTGATTGGTAAATAGACTGTCCCGCTACCCCCTTCCCTACCTTACGAGACTCTAATCGAGGGGACCCCTGAGTCCAGACCTCCTTGTACCATTTTACCGTACCTTAAATAAGTGTCGATAAAGATCACTGAACCTTATCCGTGTGTGATATCTGTCTGTGGGGGGGAAGTTACTTGTCTGTACGATCGCTGGAGACGGCTCTCCCCGGAGACCTCTCCTCCTGACCCCGGCCGACCCTCCCGGTCCGTCTACCTTTTCTAACATTGGTGGCCAGCGGCGCGATCCCAATCAACGCGTAATCGTACAGAGAGTAGCTCACCCCACGACAAAGCACGATGTCGACCAAAGATAGCAGCTCCACCGAGAAGTTCCAAATGGAGAAACTAGAGAAGTACCCCAGAAGTCCCTCGGCTTTAGCCCCTTTGAACTCCTATACGGACACCCTGTGCGAGGGCCCCTCAGCCTCGTGAAGGAGGGCTGGGAGTTGGCCCCCCTAACGACCCCTCCAGACGTCTTCAAATACCTCCTGGCCCTACGAAACCAGACCCGGCGCTTCAGGGAGATGGCCAAGGCGAACCTCGAGGCCAGTCAGGAGGACATGAAAAGGTGGTATGATCACAATGCCTCCTCCGTTGAGTTCGAGCCTGGGCAGCAAGTATGGGTGATGTCCCCCACCGAACCATGTGCCCTGCAAGACAAGTGGACGGGGCCCTTCAAAGTGGTCGAGCGTAAAAGCCCCGTCACTTACCTCATCGACATGGGGTCCACCCGGAACCCCCTGCGGGTCCTCCACACCAACCGGCTCAAACCACACTTTGTGCGCTCCGAACTAAGCCTCCTGATGGCGACCGACAGTGGTACAGAAGAAGACTCCGAGCCCCTCCCGGATCTCTTAAAGACTCAGGAGAAGGACGGCTCCGTGGATGGGGTCCGGCTCTCCGACGCCCTCACTTCGGAGCAACGCCAGGACTGCCGGGACCTCCTGCTGCAGTTCGCTGCCCTGTTCTCACTCACCCCCGGGGTCACCCCTTGGTGTTTGCACGACGTAGACACCGGGGACAGTCCCCCTGTCCGGCACCGGGCCTACCGCGTACCAGATCGGGTACGGGCCTGCATACAGGAGGAAGTGGCCAAGATGCTCACGATCGGGGTCATCGAGCCCTCGGACAGTCCCTGGGCCAGTCCGGTTGTATTAGTTCCCAAGGCCGCTGCCCCCGGCACCGCCCCTGAACTGAGATTCTGCGTCGACTACCGGGGCTTGAACGCTGTCACCCGGACCGACGCTCATCCCATCCCCCGAGCAGACGAGCTGATCGACCGGCTGGGGGCCGCCCGCTACCTTAGTATCTTCGACCTGACGGCGGGCTACTGGCAGATCGGCCTCACACCCAGGGCTCAGGAACGGTCAGCCTTCTCCACCCCCGATGGCCACTATCAATTTAAGGTCATGCCCTTTGGCATGAAGAATGCCCCCGCCACATTCCAACGTCTTGTGAACCAGGTCTTGGCAGGGCTCGAAGAATTCAGCGCTGCCTACCTGGACGATATCGCTGTATACAGCCGCCACTGGTCCGACCACCTCCGTCACCTCCAAGAGGTCCTCCAAGCCCTCCAGCGGGCCGGCCTCACCATTAAAGCCGGCAAGTGCCAAATTGGCCAAGGGTCTGTGACCTACCTGGGGCACCAAGTGGGAAGCGGGCTGGTGGCCCCACTACAACTTAAGATTGCTGCCATCCAGTCCTGGCAGCCCCCCGTCACCCAGACCGAGGTCCGAGCCTTCTTAGGGCTCACCGGCTACTACCGGCGGTTCGTGAAGGACTACGGCAGCATCGTGGGGCCCCTCACGGGACTCACATCCAAGAATCAACCGAAGCGGGTCCACTGGACTCCTGATTGTCAAGCGGCCTTCGAAGAGCTGAAGGCCGCCCTGTGCACCGCCCCGGTGCTCCAGGCCCCCGATTACAGTCGGGAATTTGTAGTACAGACCGACGCCTCCGACCACGGCATCGGGGCCGTCCTCTCTCAGCTGAACCCCGAAGGTCATGACCAGCCGGTGGCCTTCATCAGTCGACGTCTCCTGGCCCGAGAACAGCGTTGGAGCACAATCGAGAGGGAGGCATTTGCAGTAGTGTGGGCCCTCAAAAAGCTCCGGCCCTATCTCTTCGGTACCCACTTCCGGGTACAAACCGACCATCGACCCCTGCAATGGCTGATGCAGATGCGGGGGGAGAACCCAAAACTCTTGCGCTGGTCCATTTCCCTGCAGGGAATGGACTTCACTGTGGAGCACCGGCCAGGCCAAGACCACGCCAACGCGGACGGCCTGTCCCGCTTTTTCCGCCTCGACGAAGAGAGTCCCCAAGGAGATGGGTGACTCTCCCCGCCTTCAGCTGGGGGGGACGCATGTTGGACAGGCCACACAGAGGGCTGGCTCCCCCCCCGCACGACAGGGCCCGAGCTCCGGCCCACCCAGCATACCCCCGTGACAAGCCCCTGTACTCCGTCTCCCGACGGACCCTCTGCCCTCGGACCCCTACTCATCACGGGGTCCAGCCCCACCGGCTTCCCCGGCCAGGTCAAGCCGCCATCTTGGGCCCTGCACCACGCGGCCGCGTGGCCTCACCTCGACCCTAACCCCGGGCCTGGCCGGCCCCGACATCCCGGCACCACCATCCACCCAGGAGGTGAGCGGACCACTTGGCAGGTCAATGGGAGAACGAAGCGTCAAGAGCTCTTCCCCCGCCAGGTGCCGATCGCCTCCAGCAGCCCCCAGGCGCTGGCTCCACCCCCTGCTGGGTGTCTGGACACCTTCATCCCGGACCCTCCGACCTCCAAGTGCGAGGGTCCGGACATCAAAGGGCACCAGCCCTATAACTAAGACAGCTCCGGAGCAGGAAGGCAGTTGTATCCTGGAGTCGAGAGACACCGAGTGAACTCAACCCTGACGGTCTACTGGCGCTGCCGTAGCCCGCTCTTGTGAACCATCGTCCTGCCTGCTGGCGCTGCCGCGGCCTTCTGCAACCTTCATCTTCCTGGGACCTGCTGGCGCTGCCGCGGCCCGTTGTACCGACCATCCTCACCGGGACCTGCTGGCGCTGCCGCGGCCCTCTGCAACCTTCATCTTCCTGGGACCTGCTGGCGCTGCCGCGGCCCGTTGTAACGACCATCCTCCCCGGGACCTGCTGGCGCTGCCGCGGCCCTCTGCAAACCTTCATCTTCCTGGGACCTGCTGGCGCTGCCGCGGCCCGTTGTATCGACCATCCGCACCGGGACCTGCTGGCGCTGCCGCGGCCCATACCACCTAACCACCAAGCTCGAGGATTGTGAGCTCATCACCATCTCATCCGAATTACCTGATTGGTAAATAGACTGTCCCGCTACCCCCTTCCCTACCTTACGAGACTCTAATCGAGGGGACCCCTGAGTCCAGACCTCCTTGTACCATTTTACCGTACCTTAAATAAGTGTCGATAAAGATCACTGAACCTTATCCGTGTGTGATATCTGTCTGTGGGGGGGAAGTTACTTGTCTGTACGATCGCTGGAGACGGCTCTCCCCGGAGACCTCTCCTCCTGACCCCGGCCGACCCTCCCGGTCCGTCTACCTTTTCTAACAGGGCCAGGTCCAACAATGGGCAACAGGTCCCCTATGAGTGGGGGTGGCAGGGGTGATGGGCAACAGGTCCCTATGGGTGGGGGTGGCAGGGGTGATGAGCATCAGGTCCCCTATAAGTGGGGGTGGCAGGGGTGATGGGCAACAGGTCCCCTATGGGTGGAGGTGGCAGGGGTGATGTGCAACATACGCCCTATGAGTGGGGTTGGCAGGGGTTGTGGGCAACAGGTCCCCTATGAGTGGGAATGACAGAGGTGATGGGCAACAGGTCCCCTATGGGTGGGGGTGGCAGGGGTGATGTGCAACATAAGCCCTATGAGTGGGGGTGGCAGGGGTGATGGGCAACAAGTCCCCTATGAGTGGGGGTGGCCGGGGTGATGGGCAACAGGTCCCCTATGGGTGGGGGTGGCAGGTGTGATGTGCAACATAAGCCCTATGAGTGGGGGTGGCAGGGGTGATGGGCAACAGGTCGCCTATGAGTGGGGGTGGCAGGGGCGATGGGCAACAGGTCCCCTATGGGTGGGGGTGGCAGGGGTGATGGGCAACTGGTCCCCTATGAGTAGGGATGCCAGGGGTGATGGGCAACAGGCCCCCTATGGGTGGGGGTGGCAGTGGTGATGGGCAACAGGTCCCCTATGAGTAGGGGTGGCAGGGGTGATGGGAAACAGGTCCCCTATGAGTGGGGGTGCCAGGGGTGATGGGCAACAGGTCCCCTATGGGTGGGGTTGGCAGGGGTGATGGGCAACAGGTCCCCTATGTGTGGGGGTGGTAGGGGTATTGGGCAACATCAGCCCTATGATTGGGGGTGGCAGTAGTGCTGGGCAACATAATCCCGATGAGTGGAGGTGGCAGGGGTGATGGGCAACAGGTCCCCTACAGGTGGGGGTGGCAGGGGTGATGGGCAACAGGTCCCCTATGGGTGGGGGTGGCAGGGGTGATGTGCAACATAAGTCCTATGAGTGGGGGTGGCAGGGGTGATGGGCAACAGGTCCCCTATGAGTGGGGGTGGCAGGGGTGATGGGCAACAGGTCCCCTATGGGTGGGGGTGGCAGTGGTGATGGGCAACAGGTCCCCTATAAGTGGGGGTGGCAGGGGTGATGGGCAACAGGTCCCCTATGGGTGGAGGTGGCAGGGGTGATGTGCAACATACGCCCTATGAGTGGGTGTTAGAAAGGATAGACGGACCGGGAGGGTCGGCCGGGGTCAGGAGGAGAGGTCTCCGGGGAGAGCCGTCTCCAGCGATCGTACAGACAAGTAACTTCCCCCCCACAGACAGATACCACACACGGATAAGGTTCAGTGTTCTTTATAAGCACTTCTTAAGGTACGGTTGAATGGTACAAGGAGGTCTGGACTCAGGGGTCCCCTCGATTCAAGTCTCTCAAAGCAGGGTAAGGGGTAGGGGGACAGTCTGTCTACCAGTCAGGTAGTTTGGATGAGATGATGATTAGCTCACAATCCTCGAGCTTAGTTGGTGCGGGCCGCGGCAGCACCAGCAGGTCCCGGAAAGATGGTCGATGTATGGTCCGCGGCAGCGCCAGCAGGTCCCGGTGAGGATGGTCGTTACAACGGGCCGCGGCAGCGCCAGCAGGTCCCGGAAAGATGGTCGATGTACGGTCCGCGGCAGCGCCAGCAGGTCCCGGTGAGGATGGTCGATGTACGGTCCGCGGCAGCGCCAGCAGGTCCCGGTGAGGATGGTCGTTACAACGGGCCGCGGCAGCGCCAGCAGGTCCCGACGAGGATGGATGTTGTAGAAGGCCGCGGCAACGCCAGCAGGCAGGACGATGGTTCACAAGAGCGGGCTACGGCAGCGCCAGTAGTCCGTCAAGGCTGAGTTCTCTCGGTGTCTCTCGACTCCAGGATACAACTGCCTTCCTGCTCCGGAGTTGCCCCAGTTATAGGGCAGGCGCTCTTTGATGTCCGGACGCTCGCACTTGGAGGTCGGAGGGCCCGGGATGAAGGTGTCCAGACACCCAGCAGGGGTTGGAGCCAGCGCCTGGGGGAGCTGGAGGCGATCGGCACCTGGCGGGGGAAGAGCTCTTGACACTTCGTCCTCCCATTGACCTGCCAAGTGTTCCGCTCACCTCCCGGGTGGATGGTGGTGCCGGGATGTCGGGGCCGGTCAGGCCCGGGGTTAGGGTCGGGGCGAGGCCACGCGGCCTCGTGGTGCAGGGCCCAAGATGGCGGCTTGAACCGGCCGGGGGAGCCGGTGGGGCTGGGCCCCGTGATGAGTAGAGGTCCGAGGGCAGAAGATCCGTCGGGAGACGGGGTACGGGTGCTTTTCGTGGGTTATGCCTGGTGGGCCGGAGCTCGGGCCCTGTCGTGCGGGGAGGGAGCAAGCCCTTCGTGTGGCCTGTCCAACATGCGTCCCCCCCAGCTGAAGGTGGGGAGAGTCACCCATCTCCTTGGGGACTCTCTTCGTCGAGGCGGAAAAAGCGGGACAGGCCATCCGCGTTGGCGTGGTCTTGGCCTGGTCGGTGCTCCACAGTGACGTCCATTCCCTGCAGGTAAATGGACCAGCGCAAGAGTTTTGGGTTCTCCCCCCGCATCTGCATCAGCCACTGCAGGGGTCGATGGTCGGTTTGTACCCGGAAGTGGGTACCGAAGAGATAGGGCCGGAGCTTTTTGAGGGCCCACACCACTGCGAAGGCCTCCCTCTCGATGGTGCTCCAGCGCTGTTCTCGGGCCAGGAGACGTCGACTGATGAAGGCCACCGGCTGGTCATGACCTTCGGGGTTTAACTGAGAAAGGACGGCTCCGATGCCGTGGTCGGAGGCGTCGGTCTGTACCATGAATTCCCGACTGTAATCGGGGGCCTGGAGCACAGGGGCGGTGCATAGAGCGGCCTTCAGCTTCTCGAAGGCCGCTTGACAATCGGGGGTCCAGTTAATCCGCTTTGGCTGGTTCTTGGACGTGAGACCCGTGAGGGGCCCCACGATGCTGCCGTAGTCCTTCACGAACCGCCGGTAGTAGCCGGTGAGCCCCAAGAAGGCTCGGACCTCGGTCTGGGTGACGGGGGGCTGCCAGGACTGGATGGCAGCAATCTTAAGTTGTAGCGGGGCCACCAGCCCGCTTCCCACTTGGTGCCCAAGGTAGGTCACAGACCCTTGGCCAATTTGGCACTTGCCGGCCTTAATTGTGAGGCCGGCCCGCTGGAGGGCCTGTAGGACCTCTTGGAGGTGACGGAGGTGGTCGGGCCAGTGGTGGCTGTATACAGCGATATCGTCCAGGTAGGCAGCGCTGAACTCTTCGAGCCCCGCCAAGACCTGGTTCACGAGGCGTTGAAACGTGGCGGGGGCATTCTTCATGCCGAAGGGCATGACCTTGAATTGGTAGTGGCCATCGGGGGTAGAGAAGGCTGACCGTTCCTGAGCCCTGGGTGTGAGGCCGATCTGCCAGTAGCCCGCTGTTAGGTCGAAGATACTGAGGTAGCGGGCGGCCCCCAGCCGGTCGATCAGCTCGTCTGCTCGGGGGATCGGATGAGCGTCGGTCCGGGTGACAGCGTTCAAGCCCCGGTAGTCGACGCAGAATCTCAGTTCAGGTGCGGTGCCGGGGGCAGCGGCTTTGGGGACCAATACAACCGGACTGGCCCAGGGACTGTCCGAGGGCTCGATGACCCCGATTGTGAGCATCTTGGCCACCTCCTCCTGTATGCAGGCCCGTACCCGATCTGGTACGCGGTAGGCCCGGTGTCGGACAGGGGGGCTGTCCCCGGTGTCCACGTCGTGCAAACACCAAGGGGTGACCCCGGGGGTGAGGGAGAACAGGGTAGCGAACTGCAGCAGGAGGTTCCGGCAGCCCTGGCGTTGCTCCGAAGTGAGGGCGTCAGAGAGCCGGACCCCGTCCACGGAGCCGTCATTCTCCTGAGTCTTCAGAAGATCCGGGAGGGGTTCGGAGTCTTCCTCTGCCCCACTGTCCGTAGCCATCAGGAGGCTGAGTTCTGAGCGCACAAAGTGTGGTTTGAGTCGGTTGGTGTGGAGGACCCGAAGGGGGTTCCGGGAGGTCCCCAGGTCGATGAGGTAAGTGACGGGGCTTTTGCGCTCGACCACTTTGAAGGGCCCCGTCCACTTATCTTGCAAGGCACATGGTTCGGTGGGGGACATCACCCATACTTGTTGTCCAGGCTCGAACTCAACGGAGGAGGCATTGTGATCATACCACTTCTTCATGTCCTCCTGGCTGGCCTCGAGGTTCGCCTTGGCCATCTCTCTGAAGCGCCGGGTCTGATTGCGTAGGGCCAGGAGGTATTTGAAGACGTCTGGAGGGGTCTTTAGGGGGGCCATCTCCCAACCTTCTTTTACTAGGCTGAGGGGCCCTCGCACAGGGTGCCCGTACAGGAGTTCGAAAGGGCTAAAACCGAGGGACTTCTGGGGAACTTCGCGGTAGGCGAAGAGGAGGCACGGGAGTAGTACATCCCACTGGCGACGGAGGGGCTCTTCCAATCCCCCAATCATCCCCTTGAGGGTGCGGTTAAAACGCTCCACTAGTCCGTTCCCTTGGGGGTGATAGGGGGTCGTGAATCTGTAGGTGACCCCGCATTGTTGCCAGAGGGACTTCATGTATTTGGATATAAAGTTCGTGCCTCGGTCGCTGACGACTTCTCGGGGGAAGCCTACCCGGGAGAAGATCCCCATTAGGGCCCGGCCAACCACCGGAGCTGTCACGGTCCGTAGGGGCACCGCCTCGGGGTAGCGGGTGGCATGGTCCACCAGTACTAAGATGAACCTGTGTCCTTGTGCCGTGCGGGGGTCCAGAGGCCCCACGATGTCTATCCCCACCCTCTCGAACGGGGTGGTGACCACAGGGAAGGGTTGCAGAGGGGCTTTCAGCTTCCGACCACTCTTCCCGCTGGCTTGGCATGTGGGGCAAGATCGGCAGTGGTTCAGGACGTCGTTCCTCATCTTCGGCCAGAAAAAGTGGGTCACTAGGCGGCTGTACGTTTTATCTTGGCCCAGGTGTCCAGCCAGGGGGACATCGTGGGCCAGGTTGAGCAGAAAGTCTCTGAAGCGGAGAGGTACCACCAGTACTCGACCGGCCCCCAGCTCAGCGATTCTTTGCTCGCTGTATAGCAGGTCGTTATCCCAGTAGACCCAGTGAGTTCCGGTGGAGTCCCCTGCGTTCTGGGCGCTGGCTTGTTGGCGGAGTCCCTCGAGGGAGGGACAGGTCTTTTTTTCCTGGCGGAACTGTGCTTGGGTGGGCCCCCCCTCTTGACGCCACTGAGCCAGGTCAGGAAGGTCCTGGGGTTGCGCGTCCCCTTCGGCCGTCGGGTCTGGGAGGCTGGCCTCGTCGTTGTCTTCTACTGGGGCGACTGGGGGCGGAGGTGCTGGCCATTCTGGTTCTTCTGATCGAGGGACGGCACGGGCGGCCATGGACCGGGTGGTTATGCAGGCCCAGTCCGGGAGGCCCAGCATCCCCAGGTGCTCTCTTCTCTCAACGGTGGCCCACGGGGAACTCTCGAGGTCATTCCCCAGGAGGCAGTCCACGGGGGCATCGTCCCGGACCGTCACCTTCAACAGGCCGGAGACCCCTCCCCATTCGAATGGAACGCAGGCCATTTGACACATACTTTCAGAGTTGTCTGCCGAGCGGACGGGGCAGAGAATGTTCGGCAGGATCTGCTCGGGCTTCACCAGGTGACAGCGGACGGCCGTCACACTGGCGCCTGTGTCACGCAAGGCCTCGGCTCGCTGTCCATTAATGGTCACCCACTGACCGTATTTCCTGGTGTTAGCGGGTAGGGGAGCCCGCGGGACCATGTCTCTTCCCCCTAAGCACGCCAGGACCATGGCGGCCGGTTCCCACTCTTGCTGGGCCGGCTCATACTCCTCTGGTTCCTCCAATGATCGCTCTTCCCCCAGGGCGGCGGCAGCTACCTGGCTGGGCTTGGGTGTTTGGTTCTGCGGGCAGCTCGGGTCATTGGCGTAGTGGCCGACTCGCTGGCATCGGTGGCACGTGACGTTGGCTCGGACCCCAGGACGCCACGGGGGGTTGCCCCGACCGGCCGGAGCCAGGGTGCTGGCCACGGGTGTTGCGGGCAAGGCGTCTCTCCCTCGCCCCTGGCCCCCTCCTCCTCCCCGAGGACGGTGCTGGCCTTGGTTGTTTCTGTTCTGTTCGTGTGGCCCCCTCCGGCCCACTCGGGTGCTTTCCCATCGGTCAGCTTCGGCGGCGAGCTGCCGGGGGTCAGTCAGCTTACTGTCGAGGAGGTGCTGCCTGAGCTCGACGAAGCAGTTGTTCGACAGGTGCTCCCATACCATCAGGTTAAAGAGTTGTTCGTAGGTGGTGACCTGGCTCCCCTTTATCCAACCCTCAAAGGCACGGCTGAAATAGTTCACGTATTCTACCCAAGTTGTACCTGGGATCCGGGTGCAATCTCTGAACCTCTGGCGGTACATCTCGGGTGTGAGGCCGTAGCGGGTGAGGAGGGCAGCCTTCATGTGGTCGTAGGACGACATTTGGTGATCTGGGAGCTGCAGTAGGGCATCGCGCCCCTCGTTGATAAACCTCCCCCAGAGTCCGGCTCCCCAATCACTCCGGTCGATCCGGTGGGAGGTCATGGCGATCTCGTAGGCTTTAAACCACTGTTGTATGTCGTCTTCTCGGACATACTCGCGGACAACATCCTTGGGGATGTGGACTTTTTTCTCGATTGGCCCCGGGGTGTGTGGTCGCTCAGGCACCCCCAGTTCTTTATTCTGTTTCCGAAGTTCTATTTCCGCCAGTTTGCGCTCGTGCTCGAGCGTTATTTTTTTTTCCTCCAGCTCTCTCTGTCTCTGCTTCTCTTCTCGTTCATCTCGGAGCCGCATGTGCTCGAGGTTGAGTTTCTGTTCAGCTAACTTGAGTTCCCCATCCATCTTGAGTCGTGCCATTTCCAACTCGTGCAATCTGGTTCTTTCTCTTTCTCGGATCTCCTCCTGCGAGAGGCCCGTTCCCCGCTCCTCGGGAGCCGTGGCGTTCCCCTCTGGTGTGATGCTGCTTTGGTCGGAGGGTCCGGCGACCCCAGTTTCTGTCCACGACTCTAGGGCGTGCTTTAGATCCTCTTTGGTACTCAGGCCGGTGGTAGCAATGCCAAGTTCTATGCAGAATTGTCTCAGTTCGCGGTGGTTGTATTCTTCTAATTTATCCATTTGGAATTTCTCGGTGGAGTTGCTATCTTTGGCTGACATCGTGTTGTTGTCGTGGGGTGAGCTACTCTCTGTACGATTACGCGTTGATTCGGATCGCGCCGCTGGCCACCAATGTTAGAAAGGATAGACGGACCGGGAGGGTCGGCCGGGGTCAGGAGGAGAGGTCTCCGGGGAGAGCCGTCTCCAGCGATCGTACAGACAAGTAACTCCCCCCCCACAGACAGATACCACACACGGATAAGGTTCAGTGTTCTTTATAAGCACTTCTTAAGGTACGGTTGATTGGTACAAGGAGGTCTGGACTCAGGGGTCCCCTCGATTCAAGTCTCTCAAAGCAGGGTAAGGGGTAGCGGGACAGTCTGTCTACCAGTCAGGTAGTTTGGATGAGATGATGATTAGCTCACAATCCTCGAGCTTAGTTGGTGCGGGCCGCGGCAGCACCAGCAGGTCCCGGAAAGATGGTCGATGTATGGTCCGCGGCAGCGCCAGCAGGTCCCGGTGAGGATGGTCGTTACAACGGGCCGCGGCAGCGCCAGCAGGTCCCGGAAAGATGGTCGATGTACGGTCCGCGGCAGCGCCAGCAGGTCCCGGTGAGGATGGTCGATGTACGGTCCGCGGCAGCGCCAGCAGGTCCCGGTGAGGATGGTCGTTACAACGGGCCGCGGCAGCGCCAGCAGGTCCCGACGAGGATGGATGTTGTAGAAGGCCGCGGCAGCGCCAGCAGGCAGGACGATGGTTCACAAAAGCGGGCTACGGCAGCGCCAGTAGTCCGTCAAGGCTGAGTTCTCTCGGTGTCTCTCGACTCCAGGATACAACTGCCTTCCTGCTCCGGAGTTGCCCCAGTTATAGGGCAGGCGCTCTTTGATGTCCGGACCCTCGCACTTGGAGGTCGGAGGGCCCGGGATGAAGGTGTCCAGACACCCAGCAGGGGGTGGAGCCAGCGCCTGGGGGAGCTGGAGGCGATCGGCACCTGGCGGGGGAAGAGCTCTTGACACTTCGTCCTCCCATTGACCTGCCAAGTGGTCCGCTCACCTCCCGGGTGGATGGTGGTGCCGGGATGTCGGGGCCGGTCAGGCCCGGGGTTAGGGTCGGGGCGAGGCCACACGGCCTCGTGGTGCAGGGCCCAAGATGGCGGCTTGAACCGGCCGGGGGAGCCGGTGGGGCTGGGCCCCGTGATGAGTAGAGGTCCGAGGGCAGAAGATCCGTCGGGAGACGGGGTACGGGTGCTTTTCGTGGGTTATGCCTGGTGGGCCGGAGCTCGGGCCCTGTCGTGCGGGGAGGGAGCAAGCCCTTCGTGTGGCCTGTCCAACAGTGGGGGTGGCAGGGGTTGTGGGCAACAGGTCCCCTATGAGTGGGGGTGGCAGAGGTGATGGGCAACAGGTCCCCTATGGGTGGGGGTGGCAGGGGTGATGTGCAACATAAGCCCTATGAGTGGGGGTGGCAGGGGTGATGGGCAACAGGTCCCCTATGAGTGGGTGTGGCAGGGGTGATGGGCAACAGGTCCCCTATGGGTGGGGGTGGCACGTGTGATGTGCAACATAAGCCCTATGAGTGGGGGTGGCAGGGGTGATGGGCAACTGGTCCCCTATGAGTGGAGGTGCCAGGGGTGATGGGCAACAGGTCCCCTATGGGTGGGGTTGGCAGGGGTGATGGGCAACAGGTCCCCTATGTGTGGGGGTGGCAGGGGCGATGGGCGATGGGCAACAGGTCCCCTATGGGTGGGGTGGCAGGGGTGATGGGCAACTGGTCCCCTATGAGTAGGGGTGCCAGGGGTGATGGGCAACAGGCCCCCTATGGGTGGGGGTGGCAGTGGTGATGGGCAACAGGTCCCCTATGAGTAGGGGTGGCAGGGGTGATGGGCAACAGGTCCCCTATGAGTGGGGGTGCCAGGGGTGATGGGCAACAGGTCCCCTATGGGTGGGGTTGGCAGGGGTGATGGGCAACAGGTCCCCTATGTGTGGGGGTGGCAGGGGTATTGGGCAACATCAGCCCTATGATTGGGGGTGGCAGTAGTGCTGGGCAACATAATCCCTATGAGTGGAGGTGGCAGGGGTGATGGGCAACAGGTCCCCTATGGGTGGGGGTGGCAGGGGTGATGGGCAACATAAGCCCTATGAGTGGGGGTGGCAGGGGTGATGGGCAACAGGTCCCCTATGAGTGGGGGTGCCAGGGGTGATGGGCAACAGGTCCCCTATGGGTGGGGTTGGCAGGGGTGATGGGCAACAGGTCCACTATGGGTGGGGGTGGCAGGGGTGATGGGCAACATAAGCCCTATGAGTGGGGGTGGCAGGGGTGATGGGCAACAGGTCCCCTATGAGTGGGGGTGGCAGGGGTGATGAGCAACAGGTCCCCTATAAGTGGGGGTGGCAGGGGTGATGGGCAACAGGTCCCCTATGGGTGGAGGTGGCAGGGGTGATGTGCAACATACACCCTATGAGTGGGGGTGGCAGGGGTTGTGGGCAACAGGTCCCCTATGAGTGGGGGTGGCAGAGGTGATGGGCAACAGGTCCCCTATGGGTGGGGGTGGCAGGGGTGATGTGCAACATAAGCCCTATGAGTGGGGGTGGCAGGGGTGATGGGCAACAGGTCCCCTATGAGTGGGGGTGGCAAGGGTGATGGGCAACAGGTCCCCTATGGGTGGGGGTGGCAGGTGTGATGTGCAACATAAGCCCTATGAGTGGGGGTGGCAGGGGTGATGGGCAACAGGTCCCCTATGAGTGGGGGTGGCAGGGGCGATGGGCAACAGGTCCCCTATGGGTGGGGGTGGCAGGGGTGATGGGCAACTGGTCCCCTATGACTAGGGATGCCAGGGGTGATGGGCAACAGGCCCCCTATGGGTGGGGGTGGCAGTGGTGACGGGCAACAGGTCCCCTATGAGTGGGGGTGAAAAGGGGTGATGGGCAACATAAGCCCTATGAGTGGGGGTGCAGTAGTGCTGGGCAACATCAGCCCTATGATTGGGGGTGGCAGTAATGCTGGGCAACATAATCCCTATGAGTGGAGGTGGCAGGGGTGATGGGCAACAGGTCCCCTATGGGTGGGGGTGGCAGGGGTGATGTGCAACATAAGCCCTATGAGTGGGGGTGGCAGGGGTGATGGGCAACAGGTCCCCTATGGGTGGGGGTGGCAGGGGTGATGGGCAACAGGTCCCCTATGGGTGGGGGTGGCAGGGGTGATGTGCAACATAAGCCCTATGAGTGGTGTTGGACCCGGCCTCGTAGAATGGCCCTCCGTGCCCCCGCACCACCGAAACCTGGTACATACAGCCCAATCCCCCGGCCCCGCCGAACCTCCCCACCAGGACACACGCACCGACCCGGACATCCCCGTCCCTGGCCTCTCCCCTTTCGGCCACCCCGGGCCCGCGTGCCCACTTCATGCACCAAGATGGCCGCCCGGCCCCAGCGCGACCCGGGCATAGAGGCGCCACTCCGGCTGGAGGACATCCCGCTTCCAGGGGATGAGAGAGGGAGGAGCAGTTTCTATCGCACCTCTGAACTCCCCCGGGACGATGGGTTTCGATCGGCCCTCCGGCCTCCCTGAGGGCTGGCTCCACGCCTGCTGGGTGTCTGGGACTCCTCCCGACCCGGCCCTGAAAGAATCAAAAGACTATAGCAGGAAATCCCGACAAGCGACCCCCAGGTGACAAGACCCCTGCCTGCACAGACTCCGGACATCAAAGAGGGGTCGAACTATAACAAGGGGTGCTCTGGGGCTGTCCGGCAGATTCGACGCTGGAACAACGAGAGCCTGCTGACGTGGTCGCGGCTCCTGGAACTGGAACTCACCTGAGCCCTGCTGAGTGACTCGCGGCTCCCTGAAGATCGTAAGACCTCCGAACTTGTACCTGAGCCCTGCTGAGTGACTCGCGGCTCCCTGAAGATCGTAAGACCTCCGAACTTGTACCTGAGCCCTGCTGAGTGACTCGCGGCTCCCTGAAGATCGTAAGACCTCCGAACTTGTACCTGAGCCCTGCTGAGTGACTCGCGGCTCCCTGAAGATCGTAAGACCTCCGAACTTGTACCTGAGCCCGCTGAGTGACTCGCGGCTTCCACAGACTCCACCGGTCCCGCCGGACCCCACGACAACCAGCCTACCCCCCAGCTCGAGGATTGTGAGCTGTGCGTCGGGTACGTCCCTCCTTTGAACCGTTACCAGAGACAGTCCCGCTACCCCCCTTCCTTTCCGAGACTCTTGAGCCCGTGCTCACCTTGTACATATTTGCAGTGATACCTGTTTGATAAAACTTGTTCTGAGAATACCCAGTGTGGTCCCTCTGTGTCGTGTGGTGCCAGAAGTACGATCCTAGTTGCGAGAGTCCTCCCCCTGGGGAATCTCCCGCCAGTGCCCGGCTACGATACTTTGAGGGTGGGTCTCAGGGTAGTCAGGACCCCTTTCCGGGCTCCTCTGAGGTCGCCGTCTAACATTGGTGGCAGCGGTGGGATTCGGGCCCATCATCTAGAGATCGTACAGTAAACTACGGACGCACGACCAACAAAGATGGCAGAAGGAAGCGCCACGAGCTCCGCAGAAACCAACGCCAACAGAGTGTTCCAGGTAGGGCATCTGGAAGAATACACACACAAAGAGCTAAAACAATTTTGCAAAGAACTTAAAATCGCTACCACTGGCCTCAACACTAAGGAAGACTTGCAGAAAGCACTGAAAACTTGGGTGGAGACCGGGGCCTCCCGCCCGGAAGGCACGGGGGAGCGCCCCGACGAAGCCGAACCCCCCCAAAGTGAAAGCAGTAGCAATCAGGTGCGAGGCATCGTACCAGAAGGGGGCCTATCCCCGGAAGAGCTCGCGGACAGAGAGAGAAGCCGCAGTCATGAACTCGAGTTAGCCAAACTCAAAATCGAGGGCGAATTGAAGTTAGCGGAGAAGAAGCTAGCAGTAGAGCAAATGCGTGTACAAGGCGAACTGGAAGAAAAGAAGCTCCAACGGGAGCACGAAGGAAGAAAGCTCCAACTGGAGCACGAACGGAGCTTAAAGGAACTCGAGCTCAAGGCCCGAAATGAGGACGGGAGGCCCTCGGGGAACCGAGAGACGGCCCCCCCGGTGGAACAGAAGGTCCACATCCCCAAGGATGTGGTCAAAGAATATTATAAAAACGATGACATTCAGCAATGGTTTCAGGCCTACGAGGTCGCCATGACCTCCCATCGGATTCCACAGAAGGACTGGGGGGCGGGGTTGTGGGGACGGTTTCTGAGCGAAGGAAGGGACACCCTGCTCGACCTACCCCTCTCCCTGCAGACCTCCTACAGCCACATGAAAGAGGCTCTCCTCACAAGATATGGCCTCACCCCAGAAATGTACCGCCAACCTGGGTGGAGTATGTAAACTTTTTTAGTCGGGCCTTCGATGGGTGGGTCAAGGGCAGCAAAGTCACCACCCTTGCCGAACTCACTGACCTCATGTTATGGGAACATCTGGCTGCGAATTGCTTCGTAGAGCTACGTCAATGTTAGACGGCGACCTCAGAGGAGCCCGGAAAGGGGTCCAGACTACCCTGAGACCCACCCTCAAAGTATCGTAGCCGGGCACTGGCGGGAGATTCCCCAGGGGGAGGAATCTCGCAACTAGGTTCGTACTTCTGGCACCACACGACACAGAGAGACCACACTGGGTATCCTCAGAACAAGCTTTATCAAACAGGTATCACTGTAAATATGTACAAGGTGAGCACGGGCTCAAGAGTCTCGGAAAGGTAGGGGGGTAGCGGGACTGTCTCTGGTAATGGTTCAAAGCAGGGACGTATCCGGCGCACAGCTCCCAATCCTCGAGCTGGGGGATACGTGGTCGGAGTTGGGGTCCGGCGGGACCGTGAGAGTCTGGGGGAGCCGCGAGTCACTCAGCAGGGCTCAGGTACAAGGTCGGAGGTGTTACGATCTTCAGGGAGCCGCGAGTCACTCAGCAGGGCTCAGGTACAAGTTCGGAGGTCTTACGATCTGCAGGGAGCCGCGAGTCACTCAGCAGGGCTCAGGTACAAGTTCGGAGGTCTTACGATCTTCAGGGAGCCGCGAGTCACTCAGCAGGGCTCAGGTACAAGTTTGGAGGTCTTACGATCTTCAGGGAGCCGCGAGTCACTCAGCAGGGCTCAGGTGAGTTCCAGTTTCAGGAGCCGCGACCACGTCAGCAGGCTCTCGTTGTTCCAGCGTCGAATCTGCCGGATAGCCCCAGAGCACCCCTTGTTATAGTTCGACCCCTCTTTGATGTCCGGAGTCTGTGCAGGCAGGGGTCTTGTCACCTGGGGGTCGCTTGTCGGGTTTTCCTGCTATAGTCTTTTGATCCTTTCAGGGCCGGGTCGGGAGGAGTCCCAGACACCCAGCAGGCGTGGAGCCAGCTCTCAGGGAGGCCGGAGGGCCGATCGAAACCCATCGTCCCGGGGGAGTTCAGAGGTGCGATAGAAACTGCTCCTCCCTCTCTCATCCCCTGGAAGCGTGATGTCCTCCAGCCGGAGTGGCGCCTCTAGGCCCGGGTCGCGCTGGGGCCGGGCGGCCATCTTGGTGCATGAAGTGGGCACGCGGGCCCGGGGTGGCCGAAAGGAGAGAGGCCAGGGACGGGGGTGTCCGGGCCGGTGCGTGTGTCCTGGTGGGGAGGTTCGGCTGGGCCGGGTGCTTGGGCTGTAGGTACCAGGTTTCGGTGGTGCGGGGGCACGGAGGGCCATTCTACGAGGCCGGGTCCAACACGCGTCCCCCCCAGCTGAAAGCCGGAGAGAACTGCCCATCAGCTTGGGGGGTTCTCTTCGCTGAGGCGGAAGAACCGGGAGAGGCCGTCAGCATTGGCGTGGTCCGTACCAGGGCGGTGTTCCACGGTGAAATCCATCCCCTGGAGGGAGATTGACCACCGCAGTAGCTTGGGGTTTTCTCCTCGCATCTGCATGAGCCAGCGTAAGGGCCGATGGTCAGTCTGGACTCTGAAATGGGTGCCAAACAGGTAGGGTCGTAGCTTTTTGAGTGCCCAGACCACGGCAAAGGCTTCGCGCTCTATGGTGCTCCATCTTTGTTCTCGGGCCAACAGCCGCCGACTGAGGAAGGCGACGGGCTGGTCTAGGCCTTGGTCATTTACTTGGGACAGGACGGCCCCAATGCCATGCTCGGAGGCATCGGTCTGGACTATGAACTCCTTGGTGTAGTCGGGAGCCTGGAGGACGGGGGCCGTGCACATGGCCCTTTTTAGGGCCTCGAAAGCTTCCTGGCAGGCAGCCGTCCACTGCACTTTCTTTGGCTGTTTTTTAGACGTGAGTTCTGTGAGAGGGCCGACAAGGCTGCCATACCCCCGAATGAATCTTCGGTAGTAGCCTGTGAGTCCCAGAAAGGCTCGGACCTCCGTCTGGGTGATGGGTGGTTCCCAGGCCAGGATGGCGTCGATCTTTGGCTGTAGAGGGGCGACCTGGCCACCCCCGACCTGGTGCCCCAAGTAGACCACGGATCCTTGCCCGATCTGGCACTTGCTGGCTTTTACTGTGAGGCCTGCCTGGCGCAGGGCGATTAGCACCCTTCGGAGGTGCCGGAGGTGCTCACTCCACTCTGAACTGAAGACAGCGATGTCGTCCAGGTATGCCGCGCTGAACTGTTCTAGCCCGGCCAGGACCCTATTCACCAGTCGCTGGAAAGTGGCCGGGGCATTTTTCATCCCGAAGGGCATTACGCGGAAGCGGTAGTGTCCATCGGGGGTGGAGAAAGCGGACCGCTCTTTGGCCCCTTCGGTGAGCGCAATCTGCCAGTATCCGCAGGTGAGGTCGAATGTGCTGAGGAACCGGGCTGCCCCTAGTCGGTCAATGAGTTCGTCGGCTCGTGGAATGGGGTGGGCATCGGCTCGGGTAACGTCATTGAGCCCCCGGTAGTCCACGCAGAAGCGGAGCTCGGGGGCTACACCGGGGGCCGCTGCCTTCGGGACCAGGACCACGGGGCTGGCCCAGGGACTGTCAGAGGGCTCGATCACCCCTAGGGTCAACATCTTCGAGACCTCCGCTTGAATGCAGGACCGGACCCGGTCAGGAACCCGGTAGGCTCGGTGTCTCACCGGCGGGCTGTCCCCGGTGTCCACATCATGAACACACCAGTTGGTGACCCGGGGGGTCAGGGAGAAGAGGTCAGAAAATTGTCTTAGGAGCTGGCGGCAGTCCGCCTGTTGCTGGGCAGTGAGGGCTGGGGAGAGGTTCACTCCTTCCACGGAGCCATCCTGCTCCTTGATACATAGGAGGTCCGGGAGGGGATCCGACTCATCTTCGGCCCCGTCATCGGTGGCCAGCAGGAGGCTCAGTTCTGTCCGCTGGAAGTGAGGCTTGAGGCGGTTCACGTGCAGGACCCGGAGGGGATCCCGAGGCGACTGGACGTCCACCAAGTAGGTGACTTGGCTCTTCTTCTCAACCACTTTGTAGGGCCCAGTCCATCGGTCCTGGAGAGCGCCAGGCTTCACGGGGGCCATGACCCACACCTGCTGGCCCGGCTGGAACTCGACCAGAGTAGCATTCTGGTCGTACCAGCGCTTCATTTCTTCTTGACTCGCCTCCAGGTTGGCCTCGGCCAGTTCTCGGAACCTCCTGGTCTGGTTCCGGAGGGCCAGGACATACTGGAACACATCTCGGGGGGTGGTCTGGGGTGCTGCCTCCCACCCTTCCTTAACCAAACTGAGGGGGCCTCGGACGGGGTGCCCATACAGTAATTCAAACGGGCTGAACCCCAAGGACTTCTGGGGGACCTCCCGGTAAGCGAACAAGAGGCAGGGGAGCAGGACGTCCCACTTACGCCGGAGGGGCTCTTCTAGGCCAGCGATCATCCCTTTCAAAGTCCTATTAAACCTCTCTACTAGGCCGTTCCCTTGGGGATGGTACGGGGTGGTGAACTTATAGGACACCCCACATTGTTGCCACAGGGACGTCATATACCTGGATATAAAATTAGTGCCGCGATCGCTCACGACCTCGCGGGGGAAACCCACCCTGGAGAAGATCCCCATCAGGGCCCGGCCCCCCACTGGGGCCGTGATGGTGCGTAGGGGAATAGCCTCTGGGTAGCGGGTGGCGTGGTCCACTAGGACCAAGATGAAACGGTGACCTTGGGAGGTGGGGGGGTCCAGTGGTCCCACGATGTCGATCCCGACTCGCTCGAAGGGGGTACTGACGACCGGGAAGGGTTGGAGGGGAGCCTTGCGCTTCCCCCCACTCTTCCCACTGGCTTGGCACGTGGGGCAGGACTTGCAGTGGGCCTCTACCGCTGCTTTCATCTTAGGCCAATAAAAATGGGTCACGAGACGGCTGTAGGTCTTGTCCTGACCCAGGTGACCGGCGAGGGGGACATCGTGGGCTAAGCCCAGGAGGAAATCCCGGAAGCGGAGAGGTACCACCAGTACCCGTCCGGATCCCAGCTCCACTGATTTCTGCTCACTATACAGGACGTTATTCTCCCAATAGATTCGGTGCGTTCCGGTCTGGTCACCTGCGGCTTGGCCCTCGGCCTGGCGCCGCAGCCCGACCAGGGAAGGACAGGTGGCTTGCTCCCGGCAAAATTCTTCTCGGGTGGGCCCGCCCTCGTGGCGCCACTGGGCCAACTCGGGTAGATCCCCCAACTCGGGGACCGGGGCGGGGTCGGATGGTGCGGGTTCGTCGCTGGCGACGGACCCTTCCGATGGGGGAACGGGAGGTCCCTCGGCGGGGACGGTGCTGGCTACTTCGACCGGGGTGCTCTCGACTTCTCTCCGGGGAGTGAGTCGGGCTGTCATAGATCGGGTGGTGGCACACACCCACTCGGGGAGTCCCATCATTCCTAGGTGGGCCTTGCGCTCTACGTGCTTCCAGGGAGAACTCTCCAGGTCGTTCCCTAAGAGGCAGTCGACCGGCTGGGAGGTTCTTACGGCCACCTTGAGTTTACCTATCACCCCTCCCCACTCAAATGGCACCAGGGCCACCTGACACAGACTTTCCCTATTGTCTGCAGAGATTACGGGGCAAAAGACATTGGGGAGGATCTGCTCCTCGGGAACTAGGTGCCTGAGGACACCGGTGATACTGGCCCCGGTGTCCCGCAGGGCCTCTACCTGGTGGCCATTGATCTTGACGAGCTGCCCATATTTCTGTGTGTTGGACGGTAGGAGGCTACCAGGGATCATTTCCCTATCTCCCAGGGATACTAGGGCCATAGCGGCGGGTTCCCACTCCTCGGCTTCCTCAACCTCCTCCCCCAGGGCTACGTTGGCTATCTGCCTCGCAGGGGTGACTTGGGTGCCCATGGGGCACTCTGGGTCATTGGCGTAGTGCCCGGGTTTCTGGCAGCGGAAACATGTGACGGTCACCCGGTGTCCCCGTCTCCCAGGGGGCCCTGTTACTGGTGGGGGGGGGCGCCGGGAAAGGTGGAGGTGGTGTCTTCGGGGGGCTAGGCTGGGACTCCCTCGGCCCTCCCTGGTTCCCTCCCCCTCTCTGGCGGGGTGGTCCCTGACTGGTTCGGGGGTACTCTCCTACCATGCCCCGGGAGACCCGGGTGTTGGTCCAGCGGTCGGCCTCCACGGCCAGCTTCCGGGGATCTGTGAGCTTGCTATCCAGCAGATGTTGACGTAGCTCTACGAAGCAGTTCGCAGCCAGATGTTCCCATAACATGAGGTCAGTGAGTTCGGCAAGGGTGGTGACCTTGCTGCCCTTGACCCACCCATCGAAGGCCCGACTAAAAAAGTTTACATATTCCACCCAGGTGGTGCCCGGGATATTCCTGCAGTCCCGGAACCGTTGGCGGTACATTTCTGGGGTGAGGCCGTATCTTGTGAGGAGAGCCTCTTTCATGTGGCTGTAGGAGGTCTGCAGGGAGAGGGGTAGGTCGAGCAGGGTGTCCCTTCCTTCGCTCAGAAACCGTCCCCACAACCCCGCCCCCCAGTCCTTCTGTGGAATCCGATGGGAGGTCATGGCGACCTCGTAGGCCCGAAACCATTGCTGAATGTCATCGTTTTTATAATATTCTTTGACCACATCCTTGGGGATGTGGACCTTCTGTTCCGCTGGGGGGGCCGTCTCTCGGTTCCCCGAGGGCCCCCCGTCCTCATTTCGGGCCTTGAGCTCGAGTTCCTTTAAGCTCCGTTCGTGCTCCAGTTGGAGCTTTCTTCCTTCGTGCTCCCGTTGGAGCTTCTTTTCTTCCAGTTCGCCTTGTACACGCATTTGCTCTACTGCTAGCTTTTTCTCCGCTAACTTCAATTCGCCCTCGATTTTTAGTTTGGCTAACTCGAGATCATGACTGCGGCTTCTCTCTCTGTCCGCGAGCTCTTCCGGGGATAGGCCCCCGTCTGGTACGATGCCTCGCACCTGATTGCTACTGCTTTCGCTTTGGGGGGGCTCGGCTTCGTCGGGGCGCTCCCCCGTGCCTTCCGGGCGGGAGGCCCCGGTCTCCACCCAGGTTTTCAGTGCTTTCTGCAAGTCTTCCTTAGTGTTGAGGCCAGTGGTAGCGATTTTAAGTTCTTTGCAAAATTGTTTTAGCTCTTTGTGTGTATATTCTTCCAGATGCTCCACCTGGAACACTCTGTTGGCGTTGGTTTCTGCGGAGCTCGTGGCGCTTCCTTCTGCCATCTTTGTTGGTCGTGCGTCTGTCGTTTATTGTACGATCTCTAGGTGATGGGCCCGAATCCCGTCGCTTGCCACCAATGTTAGACGGCGACCTCAGAGGAGCCCGGAAAGGGGTCCTGACTACCCTGAGACCCACCCTCAAAGTATCGTAGCCGGGCACTGGCGGGAGATTCCCCAGGGGGAGGAATCTCGCAACTAGGTTCGTACTTCTGGCACCACACGACACAGAGAGACCACACTGGGTATCCTCAGAACAAGCTTTATCAAACAGGTATCACTGCAAATATGTACAAGGTGAGCATGGGCTCAAGAGTCTCGGAAAGGTAGGGGGGTAGCGGGACTGTCTCTGGTAATGGTTCAAAGCAGGGACGTATCCGGCGCACAGCTCCCAATCCTCGAGCTGGGGGATACGTGGTCGGAGTTGGGGTCCGGCGGGACCGTGAGAGTCTGGGGGAGCCGCGAGTCACTCAGCAGGGCTCAGGTACAAGGTCGGAGGTGTTACGATCTTCAGGGAGCCGCGAGTCACTCAGCAGGGCTCAGGTACAAGTTCGGAGGTCTTACGATCTGCAGGGAGCCGCGAGTCACTCAGCAGGGCTCAGGTACAAGTTCGGAGGTCTTACGATCTTCAGGGAGCCGCGAGTCACTCAGCAGGGCTCAGGTACAAGTTCGGAGGTCTTACGATCTTCAGGGAGCCGCGAGTCACTCAGCAGGGCTCAGGTGAGTTCCAGTTTCAGGAGCCGCGACCACGTCAGCAGGCTCTCGTTGTTCCAGCGTCGAATCTGCCGGATAGCCCCAGAGCACCCCTTGTTATAGTTCGACCCCTCTTTGATGTCCGGAGTCTGTGCAGGCAGGGGTCTTGTCACCTGGGGGTCGCTTGTCAGGTTTTCCTGCTATAGTCTTTTGATCCTTTCAGGGCCGGGTCGGGAGGAGTCCCAGACACCCAGCAGGCGTGGAGCCAGCTCTCAGGGAGGCCGGAGGGCCGATCGAAACCCATCGTCCCGGGGGAGTTCAGAGGTGCGATAGAAACTGCTCCTCCCTCTCTCATCCCCTGGAAGCGTGATGTCCTCCAGCCGGAGTGGCGCCTCTAGGCCCGGGTCGCGCTGGGGCCGGGCGGCCATCTTGGTGCATGAAGTGGGCACGCGGGCCCGGGGTGGCCGAAAGGAGAGAGGCCAGGGACGGGGGTGTCCGGGCCGGTGCGTGTGTCCTGGTGGGGAGGTTCGGCTGGGCCGGGTGCTTGGGCTGTAGGTACCAGGTTTCGGTGGTGCGGGGGCACGGAGGGCCATTCTACGAGGCCGGGTCCAACAGTCAACATCTGCTGGATAGCAAGCTCACAGATCCCCGGAAGCTGGCCGTGGAGGCCGACCGCTGGACCAACACCCGGGTCTCCCGGGGCATGGTAGGAGAGTACCCCCGAACCAGTCAGGGACCACCCCGCCAGAGAGGGGGAGGGAACCAGGGAGGGCCGAGGGAGTCCCAGCCTAGCCCCCCGAAGACACCACCTCCACCTTTCCCGGCGCCCCCCCCACCAGTAACAGGGCCCCCTGGGAGACGGGGACACCGGGTGACCGTCACATGTTTCCGCTGCCAGAAACCCGGGCACTACGCCAATGACCCAGAGTGCCCCATGGCCACCCAAGTCACCCCTGCGAGACAGATAGCCAACGTGGCCCTAGGGGAGGAGGTTGAGGAAGCCGAGGAGTGGGAACCAGCCGCGATGGCCCTAGTATCCCTGGGAGATAAGGCAATGATCCCTGGTAGCCTCCTACCGTCCAACACACAGAAATATGGGCAGCTCGTCAAGATCAATGGCCACCAGGTAGAGGCCCTGCGGGACACCGGGGCCAGTATCACCGGTGTCCTCAGGCACCTAGTTCCCGAGGAGCAGATCCTCCCCAATGTCTTTTGCCCCGTGATATCTGCAGACAATAGGGAAAGTATGTGTCAGGTGGCCCTGGTGCCATTTGAGTGGGGAGGGGTGATAGGTAAACTCAAGGTGGCCGTAAGAACCTCCCAGCCGGTCGACTGCCTCTTAGGGAACGACCTGGAGAGTTCTCCCTGGAAGCACGTAGAGCGCAAGGCCCACCTAGGAATGATGGGACTCCCCGAGTGGGTGTGTGCCACCACCCGATCTATGACAGCCCGGCTCACTCCCCGGAGAGAAATCGAGAGCACCCCGGTCGAAGTAGCCAGCACCGTCCCCGCCGAGGGTCCTCCCGTTCCCCCATCGGAAGGGTCCGTCGCCGGCGACGAACCCGCACCATCCGACCCCGCCCCGGTCCCCGAGTTGGGGGACCTACCCGAGTTGGCCCATTGGCGCCACGAGGGCGGGCCCACCCGAGAAGAATTTTGCCAGGAACAAGCCACCTGTCCTTCCCTGGTCGGGCTGCGGCGCCAGGCCGAGGGCCAAGCCGCAGGTGACCAGACCGGAACGCACCGAATCTATTGGGAGAATAACGTCCTGTATAGTGAGCAGAAATCAGTGGAGCTGGGATCCGGACGGGTACTGGTGGTACCTCTCCGCTTCCGGGATTTCCTCCTGGGCTTAGCCCACGATGTCCCCCTCGCCGGTCACCTGGGTCAGGACAAGACCTACAGCCGTCTCGTGACCCATTTTTATTGGCCTAAGATGAAAGCAGCGGTAGAGGCCCACTGCAAGTCCTGCCCCACGTGCCAAGCCAGTGGGAAGAGTGGGGGGAAGCGCAAGGCTCCCCTCCAACCCTTCCCGGTCGTCAGTACCCCCTTCGAACGAGTCGGGATCGACATCGTGGGGCCACTGGACCCCCCCACCTCCCAAGGTCACCGTTTCATCTTGGTCCTAGTGGACCACGCCACCCGCTACCCAGAGGCTATTCCCCTACGCACCATTACGGCCCCCGTGGTGGGCCGGGCCCTGATGGGGATCTTCTCCAGGGTGGGTTTCCCCCGCGAGGTCGTGAGCGATCGCGGCACTAATTTTATATCCAGGTATATGACGTCCCTGTGGCAACAATGTGGGGTGTCCTATAAGTTCACCACCCCGTACCATCCCCAAGGGAACGGCCTAGTAGAGAGGTTTAATAGGACTTTGAAAGGGATGATCGCTGGCCTAGAAGAGCCCCTCCGGCGTAAGTGGGACGTCCTGCTCCCCTGCCTCTTGTTCGCTTACCGGGAGGTCCCCCAGAAGTCCTTAGGGTTCAGCCCGTTTGAATTACTCTATGGGCACCCCGTCCGAGGTCCCCTCAGTTTAGTTAAGGAAGGGTGGGAGGCAGCACCCCAGACCACCCCCCGAGATGTGTTCCAATATGTCCTGGCCCTCCGGAACCAGACCAGGAGGTTCCGAGAACTGGCCGAGGCCAACCTGGAGGCGAGTCAAGAAGAAATGAAGCGCTGGTACGACCAGAATGCTACTCTGGTCGAGTTCCAGCCGGGCCAGCAGGTGTGGGTCATGGCCCCCGTGAAGCCTGGCGCTCTCCAGGACCGATGGACTGGGCCCTACAAAGTGGTCGAGAAGAAGAGCCAAGTCACCTACTTGGTGGACGTCCAGTCGCCTCGGGATCCCCTCCGGGTCCTGCACGTGAACCGCCTCAAGCCTCACTTCCAGCGGACAGAACTGAGCCTCCTGCTGGCCACCGATGACGGGGCCGAAGATGAGTCGGATCCCCTCCCGGACCTCCTGTGTATCAAGGAGCAGGATGGCTCCGTGGAAGGAGTGAACCTCTCCCCAGCCCTCACTGCCCAGCAACAAGCGGACTGCCGCCAGCTCCTAAGACAATTTTCTGACCTCTTCTCCCTGACCCCCCGGGTCACCAACTGGTGTGTTCATGATGTGGACACCGGGGACAGCCCGCCGGTGAGACACCGAGCCTACCGGGTTCCTGACCGGGTCCGGTCCTGCATTCAAGCGGAAGTCTCGAAGATGTTGACCCTGCGGGTGATCGAGCCCTCTGACAGTCCCTGGGCCAGCCCCGTGGTCCTGGTCCCGAAGGCAGCGGCCCCCGGTGTCGCCCCCGAGCTCCGATTCTGCGTGGACTACCGGGGGCTCAATGACGTTACCCGAGCCGATGCCCACCCCATTCCACGAGCCGACGAACTCATTGACCAACTAGGGGCAGCCCGGTTCCTCAGCACATTCGACCTCACCTGCGGATACTGGCAGATTGCGCTCACCGAAGGGGCCAAAGAGCGGTCCGCTTTCTCCTCCCCCGATGGGCACTACCGCTTCCGCGTAATGCCCTTCGGGATGAAAAATGCCCCGGCCACTTTCCAGCGACTGGTGAATAGAGTCCTGGCCGGGCTAGAACAGTTCAGCGCGGCATACCTGGACGACATCGCTGTCTTCAGTTCAGAGTGGAGTGAGCACCTCCAGCACCTCCGAAGGGTGCTAATCGCCCTGCGCCAGGCAGGCCTCACAGTAAAAGCCAGCAAGTGCCAGATCGGGCAAGGATCCGTGGTCTACTTGGGGCACCAGGTCGGGAGTGGCCAGGTCGCCCCGCTACAGCCAAAGATCGACGCCATCCTGGCCTGGGAACCACCCATCACCCAGACGGAGGTCCGAGCCTTTCTGGGACTCACGGGCTACTACCGAAGATTCATTCGGGGGTATGGCAGCCTTGTCGGCCCTCTCACAGAACTCACGTCTAAAAAACAGCCAAAGAAAGTGCAGTGGACGGCTGCCTGCCAGGAAGCTTTCGATGCCCTAAAAAGGGCCATGTGTACTGCCCCCGTCCTCCAGGCTCCCGACTACGCCAAGGAGTTCATAGTCCAAACCGATGCCTCCGAGCATGGCATTGGGGCCGTCCTGTCCCAAGTAAATGACCAAGGCCTAGACCAGCCCGTCGCCTTCCTCAGTCGGCGGCTGTTGCCCCGAGAACAAAGATGGAGCACCATAGAGCGCGAAGCCTTTGCCGTGGTCTGGGCACTCAAAAAGCTACGACCCTACCTGTTTGGCACCCATTTCAGAGTCCAAACTGACCATCGGCCCTTACGTTGGCTCATGCAGATGCGAGGAGAAAACCCCAAGCTACTGCGGTGGTCAATCTCCCTCCAGGGGATGGATTTCACCATGGAACACCGCCCTGGTACGGACCACGCCAATGCTGACGGCCTCTCCCGGTTCTTCCGCCTCAGCGAAGAGAACCCCCCAAGCTGATGGGCAGTTCTCTCCGGCTTTCAGCTGGGGGGGACGCGTGTTGGACCCGGCCTCGTAGAATGGCCCTCCGTGCCCCCGCACCACCGAAACCTGGTACATACAGCCCAAGCCCCCGGCCCCGCCGAACCTCCCCACCAGGACACACGCACCGACCCGGACATCCCCGTCCCTGGCCTCTCCCCTTTCGGCCACCCCGGGCCCGCGTGCCCACTTCATGCACCAAGATGGCCGCCCGGCCCCAGCGCGACCCGGGCATAGAGGCGCCACTCCGGCTGGAGGACATCCCGCTTCCAGGGGATGAGAGAGGGAGGAGCAGTTTCTATCGCACCTCTGAACTCCCCCGGGACGATGGGTTTCGATCGGCCCTCCGGCCTCCCTGAGGGCTGGCTCCACGCCTGCTGGGTGTCTGGGACTCCTCCCGACCCGGCCCTGAAAGAATCAAAAGACTATAGCAGGAAATCCCGACAAGCGACCCCCAGGTGACAAGACCCCTGCCTGCACAGACTCCGGACATCAAAGAGGGGTCGAACTATAACAAGGGGTGCTCTGGGGCTGTCCGGCAGATTCGACGCTGGAACAACGAGAGCCTGCTGACGTGGTCGCGGCTCCTGGAACTGGAACTCACCTGAGCCCTGCTGAGTGACTCGCGGCTCCCTGAAGATCGTAAGACCTCCGAACTTGTACCTGAGCCCTGCTGAGTGACTCGCGGCTCCCTGAAGATCGTAAGACCTCCGAACTTGTACCTGAGCCCTGCTGAGTGACTCGCGGCTCCCTGAAGATCGTAAGACCTCCGAACTTGTACCTGAGCCCTGCTGAGTGACTCGCGGCTCCCTGAAGATCGTAAGACCTCCGAACTTGTACCTGAGCCCGCTGAGTGACTCGCGGCTTCCACAGACTCCACCGGTCCCGCCGGACCCCACGACAACCAGCCTACCCCCCAGCTCGAGGATTGTGAGCTGTGCGTCGGGTACGTCCCTCCTTTGAACCGTTACCAGAGACAGTCCCGCTACCCCCCTACCTTTCCGAGACTCTTGAGCCCGTGCTCACCTTGTACATATTTGCAGTGATACCTGTTTGATAAAACTTGTTCTGAGAATACCCAGTGTGGTCCCTCTGTGTCGTGTGGTGCCAGAAGTACGATCCTAGTTGCGAGAGTCCTCCCCCTGGGGAATCTCCCGCCAGTGCCCGGCTACGATACTTTGAGGATGGGTCCCAGGGTAGGGGAATGGACCACTTGTCCTGTGTACCAGGGTCTTTTAATTTACGTGGTTGGGCATCCTTAAAAAACCCTCATATACGTACACTGGCGTTAGGCGGTATATCTTGATTCTCCGCCGTAGTGTATCGTGATAGCATGATCATTGGGCTTTTTATTGTCCAAATGCTAACCTCCCCATGGAGGAAGACCAACTGGTTGTACAGTAGTGGTCAGAGATAATGGAACGAGGGCGTGCTCGTGCTCTGTGAACTGTGGTGTTAAAATTCCTAAAGTCAAGTCCCGTGTCCTTTATTCTTGGGATTCTTGACAGAGGGAAATTAAAATTGGTGTTTGTGCATGTGAATAAACTTGATTATTAGTTTAATGCACTGGTATGAATCTAGGGTTATCTGGTCAACATGTTTCAGCCCCATGCAGGGTCTAGAGGCTTTCGTCAGGACCGGAAGGTGAAATGGAGGGTTTAATTGGGCTCTCCACTATTTTTCTGGAGGTGGAGAAAAGTACTCACCACCTTCGATTTAAGGAAGTCAGACCGGTTGTATCTGTTCCTGTAAAGACAATCAAGGATTATATGACAGCCTAACGTGATACTATACAATGCTAAAACGATATTCTCGTGCTTTATGCCCTGTTGACATCAATATCTTAAATCAATGGACTGCGTTGCTGTCGCGCCTTCTTTCATTACAGGGTGCATGCTTATTAAAAGGGGACTCACTACAAAAGGTTTTCGTGAACGCTATCTCGGTTCTCTCACTGGTGTGATTCTTAATTGTGTTGAATAAGGTCGCTTAAGGTTAAGGTTCTCTTACTGGTGTGATTCTTAATTGTATTGAATAAGGTCGCTTAAGTGATGCGATTAGTCTATCGATGTTATTCTCATAGCTACTCGTTTCCCTATGGGAGAGCGAGCCGTCGTTGTTAGCTAATAGGTTTAGTATGTTGCGTCTCAAAATGAGATTGTAGGGTAATGGTAACAAACTGAAGGTCTAGTGCATTGTAAGCGTAAAGCTATGTGAACTGACGGTGTTGCCGTCTGCTGATTCAGCGTTACGGAGCCAAAAGCGAAAAGCAAACTGTCTGGGTCAATTACCTTGTTTCGCAAGTTGGACATCTTCATTCAGGGTGTCAGTCAGTTAGGTGAGTGCCAATTGCTGCATGGAATGGGAAAATATAAGGTTACTTATCTTACAGGTTACCGCGGTGTGGAGAGCTCGCCTCGCCGTCGCTTACCGGCTACTCTGGCAGAATAGCTTGTTCTGACTCTGACGTTCCCCTGGATTAACGTGCTCCCGGTTGGGCTCGTTTTTCATAGACCGGTTCTATGAAATTGAAGTAGGACTAGTCGGTCTTGGTTGGCCTCGGGAGAGCACTAATGGTTGGCATAATGCTCTTTGCCGTATGAGTGTAATATGATGTGCGAATGTGAAGAAGAGATTCTCTATCGTATTTTCGCATCTTGAGTTGCGCCAAATTAGACAAGGATAATGATGTGCGAATGTGGAGAAGAGATTCTCTATCGTATTTTCGCATCTTGAGTTGCGCCAAATTAGACAAGGATAGTGGTGGCAGATGGTTTCGTTTGTTGAAGCTTCCCTTTCACGGGATGCATTGAGCGATGTGTACAGTTAATATGATGAGCATCCTTAAGCATCTTATATACCTTTGTTACTCAGGTTTGTGCCTCGGGGTTACCGAGAGATTTGTGTGTGTAGAGATCACATCAGAGTGTACTTAATAGAATAGGCATTTCTGCAGCTGGATTATCATCCTTACTCTGAGTGATGGTGATGTCTGTAATTATACATGGGGTCTTCTGTATAAGGGGATCACATTCGAGTATTTCACCTCCTTAGGGCGTGCCATGGTATGGTATCGTTCAGGCCCTCTTTATCTGTCTTAAGGCGGTGGACCCAGCGCTGTTCTTTTTCAAAGAGGGTGCGTTCCACATTATGGCCTTTGAACAGTTGGGTTTCCAAAACAACCCATTGCAGATCTTCTGCGGTATGTTTGGCTTCGATATAGTGTTTGCTCATTTGTGTTGTTGCTCTTTTACATGTGATGTTACTTCGATGTTCTATGATCCTTTGCTTGATTTTCCTGCACGTCATTCCTATGTATCTCAATCCACACGGGCAGACAATCATGTACACCACATGGGTGGTGTTGCAGTTTGTGTGGTGACGTAGTTCCCATTTTAGGTTTGGCAGTAGTTGTAGGGTCTTGGTCACTTTCGTGAGTTTGCAGACCGAGCAGGTTCCACAAGGGTAGTGTCCCACTATAGGATTCAGATTCCATACTGTAGTCAGGGTTTCTCTTGGAGTAACATCTCTTGGTCTGGTGTGGACCAAAATGTCTTTGATGTTTTTGGTTCTCCTATGGGCAAATCTCGGTTTGGGCCATTTCAATGTGCTTGAGGTCAAGATTCCCCAGTTTTTATTGATAATTTTCTTTACTGCATTCGATTCGGTGTTATAGGTTGTGACGCATGTAAGGAGATCTTTTGGTTCTTCTTTCTGCATCGTTGATAGTAGGTTCTCTCTGGGCTGGTTACGGGCTCTCTTCTGGCATCTTTTTATGATCTTTGTAGGGTAGTCTCTCTTTTTGAGCTGATCCTCTAGACCTCTTGCTTGTTCTCTATAGTCATCTAGGTTACTGCAGTTACGTTTTAAACGTAGGAATTGACTATAAGGTAGATTGTCTCGGAGGGGTCGGGGGTGGAAACTGTTATAGGAAAGAAAGCTGTTCCTTGCCGTGGGTTTGTAATAGGTTTTGGTGTGCAGTGTGCCGTTTTTAGAAAAAATGGTTACATCCAGGAAGTCCAGTTGTTTCTTGTCTGTTGTGGATGTAAACTTCAGACATTCGTCTCTGGTGTTTAACCATATTAGGAAATCATTGAGGGTTGATTGACTGTCTTCCCATATCATAAATACATCGTCTATGTAGCGGCGCCAAAACTTGATGCCCTGCTGGAATGGATTGATGGCGTTAAGTATGTGCTCTTGTTCAAAATTACTCACATACAGCCCTGCTACACTTGGAGCAAATGTGCTGCCCATCGAAGTTCCGTGGCACTGTCCAAAGATGGTTCCTTCGAATTCAAAATAATTTTCTGTGAGTGCTAGTCTGCAGCATTCTAACACGAAATGTCTTGGTGTTTTGTGGGTCCAATTGCCTGTGAAAAGAATTTCTTCAAGGGTATCTAGAGTTTTCTGTTGGGGTAGGCTAGTGTAGAGACTCTCTACATCTAGACCTACCAGGAGCATGGTGTGTTCATTGTAGACCTGTCCCTCAAGTAGATTGAGGAGATCACGGGTATCTTTTAGATAAGTTGGTGTCTTTTGTACCAAAGGTTTTAGGAATTGATCCGCAAACTGAGAGAGTGGTTCTAACACTGAACCAATTCCGGACACTATTGGGCGTCCTGGTGGTGGAATCCTGTTCTTATGAATCTTTGGTAGAGAATAAAAATACGGGGTTCTTGGTGATTTGGTTTTTAAAAACGCAGCTTCTTGGCTCGAAATCCATTGATTGATCTCTGCTTCATCCACCATTAATTCAATGGTTCTTTGTAGTCTTTTTGTAGGATCAGCAGGTAGTTTGACATAGAATCTTTCATTAGAGAGAAGATCAGTACATTGTTGTTGGTAACCTTGTCTGGTTAGTAGAACAATGGCTCCTCCTTTGTCCGCTGGTTTGATTATCAGGTTGTCGTTTTTGCGTAGATCGTCCATCGCTCTTTGTTCCCTCTTGGGAAGATTAATGTAGGGTCTCCTGTTCGTGGAACCTAGGATGTCTGCTTGCTGCATTATGGCTTGTTCAAAAGCTTGTATCTCCACCGGAATTAGGTGCATTGGAGGGTTGAAGGTAGACTTTGGTCTCAGGTGTGTATCTCCTTCTTTAGGTTGTGTTTCCTTTTCTTTGAAGAAAGCCTTGAGTTTTACTTTTCTGCAGAATTCTGCTAGCTCACATTTCAATTTGAAGATGTCGAGTGTCGGAGTCGGAACAAATCCCAGGCCTTTATTTAGAACATTTTCTTGGTCTGGTGTCAGTGTGATTTCAGTCACATTGACTACCAGTGATTGGTCGTGCTGGTTCCTGGTTGGTCCTTGGTCATGCTCCGGGTGTGCATCTGTCTTTCTGGTTCGTTCCAGGTGACTGTTTTTCTTCTTCCTCTCTGGCGTCCAGGGCCTCTCCCTAAAAAAGAGGAGGGCTGCGGTTGCATATTCATCATCGTGCCCATGTGTGGTGGGCCTTGGAAATAGGGGTTCATCCATCCTTGATAATTAGGTACGTAGGGTTGGTAAATTGGTGGTGGATGTTCATAGTACCTGGGCATTTGCCAATTGTTGCCTCTCTGGCGGCGGTTCCTCCTATTTTGGCCTCTTCCTCTCCTTGAGGTTGTTCCTTCATCGCTACTCCAGTCAGAGTTGTTGTTAGAACTCTCTACTGAGGAGTCATCGTCTTCCCTGTCTTCAGGGGTAATGTAGTCCTCTCTTGAGTAGGGATGCATCTTCTCTGTTGAGAATTTTTTTAGATCTTTATTTAATTTTTGAATTTTATTTTGAGTGATGTATTCCTTTGTTTCGTTCATTTCTTTATTTATTTCCTCAAGTTTTTTCTTGAAGACTGATATATGCACTGTTGTCTTGAGTTTGGCTTCACTGGTTTGTATGCTGATCGTCAGAGCTTCTACTAATCGTGTTGCTGTTTTGATGATTAGGACCAGATAGTCTCTGGTACACTTCCATGAAATGGACGACCAGTCTTTACGGAAGAGTATATCCTTCAAAAAAATGCGAGGAGCATTCTGTACCCAAAGGCCTTTGGGTGCTGAGTTGGCGCGCAGGTATTCCTTCATTATGATGCCATGGATGGCTGTTCTCACTAGTTCTTTCTTGGTTTCTGTAAGTTCATCCCACTCATTGGTTTGTGTTAGTGTTTGTGCCAAGTCTCTGTCTTGTAACAGAGAAGATTCCGAAAGGATAGCGTTCACCTCTTCCTCTGTGTAGCTCAGTCCTTGCATTTCAGCCATGATCACCTTTATGTTCTCAAGCTGTTGTTTTACTACCCTTTTGTCCCAGTTCTGGTGTGAAATAGGGTTTGTAAGAAAATCCCACAGCTGTGCGCTGCTGATAACTGTAATATATCAATGGGGGGAGGGAAAAAGAAGCAGAGGTCCATTCGGCTTCCAGAGGTTAGTACAAAGATATCAGGGTGGGGGAATGGACCACTTGTCCTGTGTACCAGGGTCTTTTAATTTACGTGGTTGGGCATCCTTAAAAAACCCTCATATACGTACACTGGCGTTAGGCGGTATATCTTGATTCTCCGCCGTAGTGTATCGTGATAGCATGATCATTGGGCTTTTTATTGTCCAAATGCTAACCTCCCCATGGAGGAAGACCAACTGGTTGTACAGTAGTGGTCAGAGATAATGGAACGAGGGCGTGCTCGTGCTCTGTGAACTGTGGTGTTAAAATTCCTAAAGTCAAGTCCCGTGTCCTTTATTCTTGGGATTCTTGACAGAGGGAAATTAAAATTGGTGTTTGTGCATGTGAATAAACTTGATTATTAGTTTAATGCACTGGTATGAATCTAGGGTTATCTGGTCAACATGTTTCAGCCCCATGCAGGGTCTAGAGGCTTTCGTCAGGACCGGAAGGTGAAATGGAGGGTTTAATTGGGCTCTCCACTATTTTTCTGGAGGTGGAGAAAAGTACTCACCACCTTCGATTTAAGGAAGTCAGACCGGTTGTATCTGTTCCTGTAAAGACAATCAAGGATTATATGACAGCCTAACGTGATACTATACAATGCTAAAACGATATTCTCGTGCTTTATGCCCTGTTGACATCAATATCTTAAATCAATGGACTGCGTTGCTGTCGCGCCTTCTTTCATTACAGGGTGCATGCTTATTAAAAGGGGACTCACTACAAAAGGTTTTCGTGAACGCTATCTCGGTTTTTTAAGGATGCCCAACCACGTAAATTAAAAGACCCTGGTACACAGGACAAGTGGTCCATTCCCCCACCCTGATATCTTTGTACTAACCTCTGGAAGCCGAATGGACCTCTGCTTCTTTTTCCCTCCCCCCATTGATATATTACAGTTATCAGCAGCGCACAGCTGTGGGATTTTCTTACAAACCCTATTTCACACCAGAACTGGGACAAAAGGGTAGTAAAACAACAGCTTGAGAACATAAAGGTGATCATGGCTGAAATGCAAGGACTGAGCTACACAGAGGAAGAGGTGAACGCTATCCTTTCGGAATCTTCTCTGTTACAAGACAGAGACTTGGCACAAACACTAACACAAACCAATGAGTGGGATGAACTTACAGAAACCAAGAAAGAACTAGTGAGAACAGCCATCCATGGCATCATAATGAAGGAATACCTGCGCGCCAACTCAGCACCCAAAGGCCTTTGGGTACAGAATGCTCCTCGCATTTTTTTGAAGGATATACTCTTCCGTAAAGACTGGTCGTCCATTTCATGGAAGTGTACCAGAGACTATCTGGTCCTAATCATCAAAACAGCAACACGATTAGTAGAAGCTCTGACGATCAGCATACAAACCAGTGAAGCCAAACTCAAGACAACAGTGCATATATCAGTCTTCAAGAAAAAACTTGAGGAAATAAATAAAGAAATGAACGAAACAAAGGAATACATCACTCAAAATAAAATTCAAAAATTAAATAAAGATCTAAAAAAATTCTCAACAGAGAAGATGCATCCCTACTCAAGAGAGGACTACATTACCCCTGAAGACAGGGAAGACGATGACTCCTCAGTAGAGAGTTCTAACAACAACTCTGACTGGAGTAGCGATGAAGGAACAACCTCAAGGAGAGGAAGAGGCCAAAATAGGAGGAACCGCCGCCAGAGAGGCAACAATTGGCAAATGCCCAGGTACTATGAACATCCACCACCAATTTACCAACCCTACGTACCTAATTATCAAGGATGGATGAACCCCTATTTCCAAGGCCCACCACACATGGGCACGATGATGAATATGCAACCGCAGCCCTCCTCTTTTTTAGGGAGAGGCCCTGGACGCCAGAGAGGAAGAAGAAAAACAGTCACCTGGAACGAACCAGAAAGACAGATGCACACCCGGAGCATGACCAAGGACCAACCAGGAACCAGCACGACCAATCACTGGTAGTCAATCTGACTGAAATCACACTGACACCAGACCAAGAAAATGTTCTAAATAAAGGCCTGGGATTTGTTCCGACTCCGACACTCGACATCTTCAAATTGAAATGTGAGCTAGCAGAATTCTGCAGAAAAGTAAAACTCAAGGCTTTCTTCAAAGAAAAGGAAACACAACCTAAAGAAGGAGATACACACCTGAGACCAAAGTCTACCTTCAACCCTCCAATGCACCTAATTCCGGTGGAGATACAAGCTTTTGAACAAGCCATAATGCAGCAAGCAGACAACCTAGGTTCCACGAACAGGAGACCCTACATTAATCTTCCCAAGAGGGAACAAAGAGCGATGGACGATCTACGCAAAAACGACAACCTGATAATCAAACCAGCGGACAAAGGAGGAGCCATTGTTCTACTAACCAGACAAGGTTACCAACAACAATGTACTGATCTTCTCTCTAATGAAAGATTCTATGTTAAACTACCTGCTGATCCTACAAAAAGACTACAAAGAACCATTGAATTAATGGTGGATGAAGCAGAGATCAATCAATGGATTTCGAGCCAAGAAGCTGCGTTTTTAAAAACCAAATCACCAAGAACCCCGTATTTTTATTCTCTACCAAAGATTCATAAGAACAGGATTCCACCACCAGGACGCCCAATAGTGTCCGGAATTGGTTCAGTGTTAGAACCACTCTCTCAGTTTGCGGATCAATTCCTAAAACCTTTGGTACAAAAGACACCAACTTATCTAAAAGATACCCGTGATCTCCTCAATCTACTTGAGGGACAGGTCTACAATGAACACACCATGCTCCTGGTAGGTCTAGATGTAGAGAGTCTCTACACTAGCCTACCCCAACAGAAAACTCTAGATACCCTTGAAGAAATTCTTTTCACAGGCAATTGGACCCACAAAACACCAAGACATTTCGTGTTAGAATGCTGCAGACTAGCACTCACAGAAAATTATTTTGAATTCGAAGGAACCATCTTTGGACAGTGCCACGGAACTTCGATGGGCAGCACATTTGCTCCAAGTGTAGCAGGGCTGTATGTGAGTAATTTTGAACAAGAGCACATACTTAACGCCATCAATCCATTCCAGCAGGGCATCAAGTTTTGGCGTCGCTACATAGACGATGTATTTATGATATGGGAAGACAGTCAATCAACCCTCAATGATTTCCTAATATGGTTAAACACCAGAGACGAATGTCTGAAGTTTACATCCACAACAGACAAGAAACAACTGGACTTCCTGGATGTAACCATTTTTTCTAAAAACGGCACACTGCACACCAAAACCTATTACAAACCCACGGCAAGGAACAGCTTTCTTTCCTATAACAGTTTCCACCCCCGACCCCTCCGAGATAATCTACCTTATAGTCAATTCCTACGTTTAAAACGTAACTGCAGTAACCTAGATGACTATAGAGAACAAGCAAGAGGTCTAGAGGATCAGCTCAAAAAGAGAGACTACCCTACAAAGATCATAAAAAGATGCCAGAAGAGAGCCCGTAACCAGCCCAGAGAGAACCTACTATCAACGATGCAGAAAGAAGAACCAAAAGATCTCCTTACATGCGTCACAACCTATAACACCGAATCGAATGCAGTAAAGAAAATTATCAATAAAAACTGGGGAATCTTGACCTCAAGCACATTGAAATGGCCCAAACCGAGATTTGCCCATAGGAGAACCAAAAACATCAAAGACATTTTGGTCCACACCAGACCAAGAGATGTTACTCCAAGAGAAACCCTGACTACAGTATGGAATCTGAATCCTATAGTGGGACACTACCCTTGTGGAACCTGCTCGGTCTGCAAACTCACGAAAGTGACCAAGACCCTACAACTACTGCCAAACCTAAAATGGGAACTACGTCACCACACAAACTGCAACACCACCCATGTGGTGTACATGATTGTCTGCCCGTGTGGATTGAGATACATAGGAATGACGTGCAGGAAAATCAAGCAAAGGATCATAGAACATCGAAGTAACATCACATGTAAAAGAGCAACAACACAAATGAACAAACACTATATCGAAGCCAAACATACCGCAGAAGATCTGCAATGGGTTGTTTTGGAAACCCAACTGTTCAAAGGCCATAATGTGGAACGCACCCTCTTTGAAAAAGAACAGCGCTGGGTCCACCGCCTTAAGACAGATAAAGAGGGCCTGAACGATACCATACCATGGCACGCCCTAAGGAGGTGAAATACTCGAATGTGATCCCCTTATACAGAAGACCCCATGTATAATTACAGACATCACCATCACTCAGAGTAAGGATGATAATCCAGCTGCAGAAATGCCTATTCTATTAAGTACACTCTGATGTGATCTCTACACACACAAATCTCTCGGTAACCCCGAGGCACAAACCTGAGTAACAAAGGTATATAAGATGCTTAAGGATGCTCATCATGTTAACTGTACACATCGCTCAATGCATCCCGTGAAAGGGAAGCTTCAACAAACGAAACCATCTGCCACCACTATCCTTGTCTAATTTGGCGCAACTCAAGATGCGAAAATACGATAGAGAATCTCTTCTCCACATTCGCACATCATTATCCTTGTCTAATTTGGCGCAACTCAAGATGCGAAAATACGATAGAGAATCTCTTCTTCACATTCGCACATCATATTACACTCATACGGCAAAGAGCATTATGCCAACCATTAGTGCTCTCCCGAGGCCAACCAAGACCGACTAGTCCTACTTCAATTTCATAGAACCGGTCTATGAAAAACGAGCCCAACCGGGAGCACGTTAATCCAGGGGAACGTCAGAGTCAGAACAAGCTATTCTGCCAGAGTAGCCGGTAAGCGACGGCGAGGCGAGCTCTCCACACCGCGGTAACCTGTAAGATAAGTAACCTTATATTTTCCCATTCCATGCAGCAATTGGCACTCACCTAATTGACTGACACCCTGAATGAAGATGTCCAACTTGCGAAACAAGGTAATTGACCCAGACAGTTTGCTTTTCGCTTTTGGCTCCGTAACGCTGAATCAGCAGACGGCAACACCGTCAGTTCACATAGCTTTACGCTTACAATGCACTAGACCTTCAGTTTGTTACCATTACCCTACAATCTCATTTTGAGACGCAACATACTAAACCTATTAGCTAACAACGACGGCTCGCTCTCCCATAGGGAAACGAGTAGCTATGAGAATAACATCGATAGACTAATCGCATCACTTAAGCGACCTTATTCAATACAATTAAGAATCACACCAGTAAGAGAACCTTAACCTTAAGCGACCTTATTCAACACAATTAAGAATCACACCAGTGAGAGAACCGAGATAGCGTTCACGAAAACCTTTTGTAGTGAGTCCCCTTTTAATAAGCATGCACCCTGTAATGAAAGAAGGCGCGACAGCAACGCAGTCCATTGATTTAAGATATTGATGTCAACAGGGCATAAAGCACGAGAATATCGTTTTAGCATTGTATAGTATCACGTTAGACTGTCATATAATCCTTGATTGTCTTTACAGGAACAGATACAACCGGTCTGACTTCCTTAAATCGAAGGTGGTGAGTACTTTTCTCCACCTCCAGAAAAATAGTGGAGAGCCCAATTAAACCCTCCATTTCACCTTCCGGTCCTGACGAAAGCCTCTAGACCCTGCATGGGGCTGAAACATGTTGACCAGATAACCCTAGATTCATACCAGTGCATTAAACTAATAATCAAGTTTATTCACATGCACAAACACCAATTTTAATTTCCCTCTGTCAAGAATCCCAAGAATAAAGGACACGGGACTTGACTTTAGGAATTTTAACACCACAGTTCACAGAGCACGAGCACGCCCTCGTTCCATTATCTCTGACCACTACTGTACAACCAGTTGGTCTTCCTCCATGGGGAGGTTAGCATTTGGACAATAAAAAGCCCAATGATCATGCTATCACGATACACTACGGCGGAGAATCAAGATATACCGCCTAACGCCAGTGTACGTATATGAGGGTTTTTTAAGGATGCCCAACCACGTAAATTAAAAGACCCTGGTACACAGGACAAGTGGTCCATTCCCCCACCCTGATATCTTTGTACTAACCTCTGGAAGCCGAATGGACCTCTGCTTCTTTTTCCCTCCCCCCATTGATATATTACGGGTCTCAGGGTAGTCAGGACCCCTTTCCGGGCTCCTCTGAGGTCGCCGTCTAACAAGTGGGGGTGGCAGGGGTGATGGGCAACAGGTCCCCTATGAGTGGGGGTGGCAGGGGTGATGGGCAACAGGTCCCCTATGGGTGGGGGTGGCAGGGGTGATGGGCAACACGTCCCCTATAAGTGGGGGTGGCAGGGGTGATGGGCTACAGGTCCCCTATGGGTGGAGGTGGCAGGGGTGATGTGCAACATACGCCCTATGAGTGGGGGTGGCAGGGGTTGTGGGCAACAGGTCCCCTATGAGTAGGGGTGGCAGAGGTGATGGGTAACAGGTCCCCTATGGGTGGGGGTGGCAGGGGTGATGGGCAAGATAAGCCATATGAGTGGGGGTGGCAGGGGTGATGGGCAACAGGTCCCCTATGAGTGGGGGTGGCAGGGGTGATGGGCAACAGGTCCCCTATGGGTGGGGGTGGCAGGTGTGATGTGCAACATAAGCCCTATGAGTGGGGGTGGCAGGGGTGATGGGCAACAGGTCCCCTATGAGTGGGGGTGGCAGGGGCGATGGGCAACAGGTCCCCTATGGGTGGGGGTGGCAGGGGTGATGGGCAACTGGTCCCCTATGAGTAGGGGTGCCAGGGGTGATGGGCAACAGGCCCCCTATGGGTGGGGGTGGCAGTGGTGATGGGCAACAGGTTCCCTATGAGTAGGGGTGGCAGGGGTGATGGGCAACAGGTCCCCTATGAGTGGGGGTGCCAGGGGTGATGGGCAACAGGTCCCCTACGGGTGGGGTTGGCAGGGGTGATGGGCAACAGGTCCCTGTTAGAAATGGGATTTCTGGTTGGCTAAGGCTTGCGCCAAAGTCAGGCAGAAACCACCACTCTAGTCAGGGCAAGGAAGTTACACGCCAAAGATAACCCCTGCTCACCCCCTTGGTAGCTTGGCACGAGCAGACAGGCTTATCCCTGAGGCGATGTGTAAAGCGTTTGCGCGCGCACCCAGCAACAACACCCAAGGCCCACCACAAAGGAAACTCCACACAAGGTATTCTATAAAAATAGCCTTTGTATTATACACAACACATTAGATAAAAACACACACTCTACAATGTGCCAACAGGCACGGGCAGAATTTACAAGGGATTATATATACAGGGGACAGGGCCACATGGACCACTGTCAGGAATTAGCACTCTTAGAACATAACACAAATTACCAAGTGTACATGTAGAACATAACCAGTATCTTCTGGCGCAATAATGACCTCAGTGTCATCACACTAGCATCAGGTATAAAACCTATCCTGTATCTATCACAGGGGCATAAATCACATTATGCAATTCTCATTGGTCTAACTCATTAGACCTAACCACCTAGCTATAACTATACTAGGGGCGCACATCGCACAGGGAAGTACATTCTCCCTACCATCAACCTAAGCAGGTAAAACAACCTTCTAGGCAGAAATAACCACATTTAGAGGTATCAGACATAGGGTGCGCAAAACATGCTATACACAATACATTTCCTAGCACCCAAAAGCACATTAGCATGAATCGCAATAACACCTCAATCACATTAGAGTCCAGGACGCACCAGAACCTAAACGTAGCAGCTGCCCACTACTTGCTGGGCAGCTGGGGACAAAGCAGGGCCTAAACGCTGCAGCTGGCACTAAGTGCTGCGCAGCTGTGGTAGGCAAATAAGGCATGGGCTCTCACTAGCCCTTGGAACAATATCCACAATGTTGGAGCCACCTAGGCTCGTCACACACCATGTCCCCAAGTTGGAGCCTCTCTGGGCTCTAGAATAATCATGCCCGCCTCTCTGGGCTTTAAAAACAATTATGGCCCCATCGTTGCAGCTGCCCACTGAGTAGCGGGGCAGCTGTGAGTATCGCGGCCAAAAGGGAACTTGAAATTACTCTGCCCCCATGTTCGAGCCTCACTGGGCTCTAAAAACAATTATACCCCCGTTGGAGCGCACCAGTGCTCTAAAGCACACCTGCCCAGCGTTGGAGCCTCGGGGCTCAGAGAAAACAATGCCCCCGACGTTGGAGCCATGCTAGGCTCTAAACAAGTATGTCCCCCACGTTGGAGCCTCGCAGGCTCGGGAACCACCTGTGCCCCGCATTGGAGCGCCCTGGCGCTTTGCACAACATGCCCACGTGTTGGAGCGGCCCGCAACGGCGGGTCCGCTCATGCCCAAGAATGGACACTGGCACCGAGGGTGACGGAGGAGCCCCGTTCACCGGGCTCCTCCTGGTAGCAAAACACTCTGTCCCCATCCCGCGTGCAGCCAGTATGAGGCGACCGGGGGCAGCCCCACTCACCGGCTTCTTCTGAGGCCCCGACCGGATCTCCCCCGCCCCCTTGAGCCCTCACTCACCGGCTCTGGGGGCGGTTTCCTTTCCTCCGGTCTCGGCTTCCTTCGCTTCGCCCGGGCCCCCTCCTGGGACCCGGGGCTTCAGGAACATGCGCGGGGCTCTCTCCACTCATGGGAGCCCTGCCATGCTTCACCGTCTTCCGGGCCGTCCTTTCTTCGGCGGGCGGGGCTTCCGGACTCCAGGGAGGCCCCGCCCATGTCCCAGGCAATCTCTGTCTGACTTCCTGCCTAAGCGGCCGCGGCGGTGATTGCACGATGTCGGCACATACGGGGTGGGCACCCGCAAATTTAAACCACAGAAGCGGGGTGGCACCCGTAAATTGAAGACATAAGCGGGGTGGGCACCCGCACCAAAGGCACAATATAAGCGGGGTGGGCTCCCGCTAGGCATAATCAGAATGCGGGGTGGGCACCCGCTCTCGGCAGCATCACGGGGGGAATCCCTACGATGGGGATTCCCTCCAAACAGACGGCAGCGCCTCGCTTCGGAGCTCCAGCGCTCCTATGGGGCAAAATAAAGCGATGTAGCGCTCCCAGGGCGCTAGCAGGCTGCACCAAGCCTGAGCAGAGACAAAGGACCAGCAAAAAGGTCCAAAAGGTCCTGAAGGCGTCCAGGGGGGCAAAGCAGGGCCCAGGGGCCAGCACACAGGGCCCTCCAGCAGGGAGGTAGCCCCCATGGCGGTCCCTCCTGGGCCCCACCAGCAGCAAGCCCCCCCTGTCAGGATCCAAAGCAGAACAAGAACATTTTGTAAGGGGGCACAGCCCCTTTTTATACACCAAATCCCTTTGTCTGGGTTCAGGGTGAGGGGGAAAACCAGTCGCAGCTGGTTGGGGAGCACCCTTGATGTGCTCAGCCCCTCACTCTATTCACTGGCAGGGCTAGGGTCGTCAGTCGCACCACAGGGGGCGGAGCCAGCAGTGTGTGGGGAAAACCCTGCCCTATTCAGGTCCAAGGTGCACTCCTCCCCAGCCATCAGCATGCTAATCACACACTCACCACTGGGGCAGACCCAACCAGACTCCTGGAGCCAGGCTCACCAGCCAGCTCCAGCCAATCACACGCCAGATGCACTGCACACAGAAGTGCCCACTTCTAGAAGTGGCACTTCCACACTAGGTACATGCACGCCGCACACATCATCGCGCAGCATTCACTCCCACGAGTCCGCACATACCAAACTCGGGCCTGCACACCCCACACCTCAGGAACTACTAGGGACACATACATTCCCCATGCATTCCTATGGGAGGGCAGGCCTATCTCACCACATGCACTCAGAGCACGCACGCACTTTACCCTGGGACACAGGGAAAGTGCGCAGGAACCAAACAAATCACCACACCAAGTCACCAATAAAAAGCAAAAAGTTCAGGGGTGAACCTGCCAGAAGGGCCAAGTCCAACACAACCCCCTTCCAGCCAAAACGCAGGGCAGACCAATCACCACCGTGATGGTCTTCCCTGCTTGGGGCGATAGAACACGGACGCAGGCCCGCACTGCAGGGACACTCTCCGGTTCTACGCCATTCTCAATCAACATGGTTCCATCTGAAAAAAAAAACAACCGCAAAGAACTCAGGCCCAACTAGGCTACCCCACTGGTACTACCTAGTTGTCCACGGCCAGGACCAGGCCCTAGGCCACCCAGATACCACTGGTCCTTGCCAAACCCAGAGTGGGGGGTAGTAACCCCTGGCATACAAGCCATTCTCCACTCTCCCTCTCAGTGTAGTTCCCAACTACCATTGATCCTTCAACCTAGGGTCCGCACCCTCAGGCTGACCAGAGGTCACGGGCAAGAATGCCCCACCCTACCTCTACTTCTGGGGTTCCGCACCCTCCCAGGGAAGCACCCACCAGAACACAACTCTCCCACCAGTTCAGGACCTCTCTCCACCAACTGGTCTACCACCTGGGATCCAAGGGGTCAGAGGCGAGGACTCCCTCCCTCTGCACCCCCTTCCACTGTAGAGCAGGGTCTCTTCACCTAAGATGAGCCCCACCTGCCCTCAGGACTACAGCCGCCCTTACGTCCAGATCCGGAAACACCGACTACTGGCTCCCCAACCGAGGGACGTACCCTTTGGTCAGATGCCTGGCGAACCAGGACTTAACGAGGGTGACACATAACTAATGGGTCGTGTGACAGTCTGCCTGGCGCTGATCTCACTACCTCCTGTCCATCTGACAGTGCGTGCAGACCCCCCAGGACAGAAGTGGCGACACCACGGTCACTCAGTGGCGACACAGCCCTCCCGGCTGGTCCCTGACCTACTGGTTCCCACTGGGGAATCCCTCCCCCTCTCACCCCTCCCTCTGGACTTCCGCACCCTCCCAACTGGAGCGGTACCGCCAGACACCAGGACTACTGGAGGTCTGATTACAGACGCTCCACGTCCTCTAGACACTGGGAGATCCTCCTCAAGTGACCTATTGGTACAGCCTAGGCCCCCGACCTGATGTTCCCTAAAGAAACCATCCAGGCCCTGACACTGGGTTTCGGGCACCTGGAGACACGCAGTCCCACCCACTCCTTCTCCGCAGAGACAGGCCGTGAGCCCCTACACCGAGACCTAGCTGGGCTACTCTGAACCTCTTCCACCACGCTGGGCTGGAAGACACCTCAGCCACTACTTTTGGAATCACTCCCCAATGCAAGCTCCCTATCCCAGAGAACTCACACCCAATCAACCAGCAAGCTCCTTATTTCAGAGAACTCACATCATTCATCCACATACACACACCCCCCAGACTAGTAAGACAGTTTCTACCGCCCCTGATTTCTCAACCTGACCACCACGTGACACAGGTACTATTACTCTGGGAACTGGGAATGGGACATCCACATTCATCCAGCGCATTACACATTCATCCCCAAACCCCTCCCAAGACTGGTAAGACAGTTTCTACCGCCCCTGATTTCTCAACCTGACCACCACGTGACACAGGTACCACTACCCCGGGAACTGGGAATGGGAATACATGCACTGGACACACATCTGCTGCCACCACTGGATCCCACCCTCTGGTGAATCCAGAAAACACAATGCACTAAGGGGGATGATCTACCCTCCCGAGCTAGGGACACCTAACTCACAGTGCACAAGAAACACATTTCCAAAGAAATGACACTTAAAAACAAACTTAGAACAATAATCCCTATACCATGTGATTTATCTAAATGCAGAGTTTTGTAGTGCGGCCAGTTGCCGCTGCGGTACAGCGCAAACGCAAGTCCAAATCCCACCGCTGATCACCAATGTTAGAAATGGGATTTCTGGTTGGCTAAGGCTTGCGCCAAAGTCAGGCAGAAACCACCACTCTAGTCAGGGCAAGGAAGTTACACGCCAAAGATAACCCCTGCTCACCCCCTTGGTAGCTTGGCACGAGCAGACAGGCTTATCCCTGAGGCGATGTGTAAAGCGTTTGCGCGCGCACCCAGCAACAACACCCAAGGCCCACCACAAAGGAAACTCCACACAAGGTATTCTATAAAAATAGCCTTTGTATTATACACAACACATTAGATAAAAACACACACTCTACAATGTGCCAACAGGCACGGGCAGAATTTACAAGGGATTATATATACAGGGGACAGGGCCACATGGACCACTGTCAGGAATTAGCACTCTTAGAACATAACACAAATTACCAAGTGTACATGTAGAACATAACCAGTATCTACTGGCGCAATAATGACCTCAGTGTCATCACACTAGCATCAGGTATAAAACCTATCCTGTATCTATCACAGGGGCATAAATCACATTATGCAATTCTCATTGGTCTAACTCATTAGACCTAACCACCTAGCTATAACTATACTAGGGGCACACATCGCACAGGGAAGTACATTCTCCCTACCATCAACCTAAGCAGGTAAAACAACCTTCTAGGCAGAAATAACCACATTTAGAGGTATCAGACACAGGGTGCGCAAAACATGCTATACACAATACATTTCCTAGCACCCAAAAGCACATTAGCATGAATCGCAATAACACCTCAATCACATTAGAGTCCAGGACGCACCAGAACCTAAACGTAGCAGCTGCCCACTACTTGCTGGGCAGCTGGGGACAAAGCAGGGCCTAAACGCTGCAGCTGGCACTAAGTGCTGCGCAGCTGTGGTAGGCAAATAAGGCATGGGCTCTCACTAGCCCTTGGAACAATATCCACAACGTTGGAGCCACCTAGGCTCATCACACACCATGTCCCCAAGTTGGAGCCTCTCTGGGCTCTAGAATAATCATGCCCGCCTCTCTGGGCTTTAAAAACAATTATGGCCCCATCGTTGCAGCTGCCCACTGAGTAGCGGGGCAGCTGTGAGTATCGCGGCCAAAAGGGAACTTGAAATTACTCTGCCCCCATGTTCGAGCCTCACTGGGCTCTAAAAACAATTATACCCCCGTTGGAGCGCACCAGTGCTCTAAAGCACACCTGCCCAGCGTTGGAGCCTCGGGGCTCAGAGAAAACAATGCCCCCGACGTTGGAGCCATGCTAGGCTCTAAACAAGTATGTCCCCCACGTTGGAGCCTCGCAGGCTCGGGAACCACCTGTGCCCCGCATTGGAGCGCCCTGGCGCTTTGCACAACATGCCCCCGTGTTGGAGCGGCCCGCAACGGCGGGTCCGCTCATGCCCAAGAATGGACACTGGCACCGAGGGTGACGGAGGAGCCCCGTTCACCGGGCTCCTCCTGGTAGCAAAACACTCTGTCCCCATCCCGCGTGCAGCCAGTATGAGGCGACCGGGGGCAGCCCCACTCACCGGCTTCTTCTGAGGCCCCGACCGGATCTCCCCCGCCCCCTTGAGCCCTCACTCACCGGCTCTGGGGGCGGTTTCCTTTCCTCCGGTCTCGGCTTCCTTCGCTTCGCCCGGGCCCCCTCCTGGGACCCGGGGCTTCAGGAACATGCGCGGGGCTCTCTCCACTCATGGGAGCCCTGCCATGCTTCACCGTCTTCCGGGCCGTCCTTTCTTCGGCGGGCGGGGCTTCCGGACTCCAGGGAGGCCCCGCCCATGTCCCAGGCAATCTCTGCCTGACTTCCTGCCTAAGCGGCCGCGGCGGTGATTGCACGATGTCGGCACATACGGGGTGGGCACCCGCAAATTTAAACCACAGAAGCGGGGTGGCACCCGTAAATTGAAGACATAAGCGGGGTGGGCACCCGCACCAAAGGCACAATATAAGCGGGGTGGGCTCCCGCTAGGCATAATCAGAATGCGGGGTGGGCACCCGCTCTCGGCAGCATCACGGGGGGAATCCCTGCGATGGGGATTCCCTCCAAACAGACGGCAGCGCCTCGCTTCGGAGCTCCAGCGCTCCTATGGGGCAAAATAAAGCGATGTAGCGCTCCCAGGGCGCTAGCAGGCTGCACCAAGCCTGAGCAGAGACAAAGGACCAGCAAAAAGGTCCAAAAGGTCCTGAAGGCGTCCAGGGGGGCAAAACAGGGCCCAGGGGCCAGCACACAGGGCCCTCCAGCAGGGAGGTAGCCCCCATGGCGGTCCCTCCTGGGCCCCACCAGCAGCAAGCCCCCCCTGTCAGGATCCAAAGCAGAACAAGAACATTTTGTAAGGGGGCACAGCCCCTTTTTATACACCAAATCCCTTTGTCTGGGTTCAGGGTGAGGGGGAAAACCAGTCGCAGCTGGTTGGGGAGCACCCTTGATGTGCTCAGCCCCTCACTCTATTCACTGGCAGGGCTAGGGTCGTCAGTCGCACCACAGGGGGCGGAGCCAGCAGTGTGTGGGGAAAACCCTGCCCTATTCAGGTCCAAGGTGCACTCCTCCCCAGCCATCAGCATGCTAATCTCACACTCACCACTGGGGCAGACCCAACCAGACTCCTGGAGCCAGGCTCACCAGCCAGCTCCAGCCAATCACACGCCAGACGCACTGCACACAGAAGTGCCCACTTCTAGAAGTGGCACTTCCACACTAGGTACATGCACGCCGCACACATCATCGCGCAGCATTCACTCCCACGAGTCCGCACATACCAAACTCGGGCCTGCACACCCCACACCTCAGGAACTACTAGGGACACATACATTCCCCATGCATTCCTATGGGAGGGCAGGCCTATCTCACCACATGCACTCAGAGCACGCACGCACTTTACCCTGGGACACAGGGAAAGTGCGCAGGAACCAAACAAATCACCACACCAAGTCACCAATAAAAAGCAAAAAGTTCAGGGGTGAACCTGCCAGAAGGGCCAAGTCCAACAGTCCCCTATGTGTGGGGGTGGCAGGGGTATTGGGCAACATCAGCCCTATGATTGGGGGTGGCAGTAGTGCTGGGCAACATAATCCCTATGAGTGGAGGTGGCAGGGGTGATGGGCAACATAAGCCCTATGAGTGGGTGTTAGAAAGGATGGACGGACCTGGAGGGTCGGCCGGGGTCGGGAGGAGAGGTCTCCGGGGAGAGCCGTCTCCAGCGATCGTACAGATAAGTAACTTCCCCCCCACAGACAGATACCACACAAGGATAAGGTTCAGTGTTCTTTATAAGCACTTCTTAAGGTACGGTTGAATGGTACAAGGAGGTCTGGACTCAGGGGTCCCCTCGATTCAAGTCTCTCAATGCAGGGTAAGGGGGAACGGGACAGTCTGGTTACCAGTCAGGTAGTTCGGATGAGATGGTGACTAGCTCACAATCCTCGAGCTTGGTGGTTTAGTTGGTACGGGCCGCGGCAGCGCCAGCAGGTCCCGGTCGAGATGGTCGGTACACGGTCCGCGGCAGCGCCAGCAGGTCCCGGACAGATGGTCGATGTACGGTCCGCGGCAGCGCCAGCAGGTCCCGGTGAGGATGGTCGTTACAATGGGCCGCGGCAGCGCCAGCAGGTCCCGACGAGGATGGATGTTGCAGAAGGCCGCGGCAGCGCCAGCAGGCAGGACGATGGTTCACAAGAGCGGGCTACGGCAGCGCCAGTAGTCCGTCAAGGCTGAGTTCTCTCGGTGTCTCTCGACTCCAGGATACAACTGCCTTCCTGCTCCGGAGTTGCCCCAGTTATAGGGCAGGCGCTCTTTGATGTCCGGACCCTCGCACTTGGAGGTCGGAGGGCCCGGGATGAAGGTGTCCAGACACCCAGCAGGGGGTGGAGCCAGCGCCGGGGGGAGCTGGAGGCGATCGGCACCTGGCGGGGGGAGAGCTCTTGACACTTCGTCCTCCCATTGACCTGCCAAGTGGTCCGCTCACCTCCCGGGTGGATGGTGGTGCCGGGATGTCGGGGCCGGTCAGGCCCGGGGTTAGGGTCGGGGCGAGGCCACGCGGCCTCGTGGTGCAGGGCCCAGGATGGCGGCTTGAACCGGCCAGGGGAGCCGGTGGGGCTGGGCCCCGTGATGAGTAGAGGTCCGAGGGCAGAAGATCCGTCGGGAGACGGGGTACAGGTGCTTTTCGTGGGTTATGCCTGGTGGGCCGGAGCTCGGGCCCTGTCGTGCGGGGAGGGAGCAAGCCCTTCGTGTGGCCTGTCCAACATGCGTCCCCCCCAGCTGAAGGCGGGGAGAGTCACCCATCTCCTTGGGGACTCTCTTCGTCGAGGCGGAAAAAGCGGGACAGGCCATCCGCGTTGGCGTGGTCTTGGCCTGGTCGGTGCTCCACAGTGAAGTCCATTCCCTGCAGGGAAATGGACCAGCGCAAGAGTTTTGGGTTCTCCCCCCGCATCTGCATCAGCCACTGCAGGGGTCGATGGTCGGTTTGTACCCGGAAGTGGGTACCGAAGAGATAGGGCCGGAGCTTTTTGAGGGCCCACACCACTGCGAAGGCCTCCCTCTCGATGGTGCTCCAGCGCTGTTCTCGGGCCAGGAGACGTCGACTGATGAAGGCCACCGGCTGGTCATGACCTTCGGGGTTTAACTGAGAAAGGACGGCCCCGATGCCGTGGTCGGAGGCGTCGGTCTGTACCATGAATTCCCGACTGTAATCGGGGGCCTGGAGCACAGGGGCGGTGCATAGAGCGGCCTTCAGCTTCTCGAAGGCCGCTTGACAATCGGGGGTCCAGTTAATCCGCTTCGGCTGGTTCTTGGACGTGAGACCCGTGAGGGGCCCCACGATGCTGCCGTAGTCTTTCACGAACCGCCGGTAGTAGCCGGTGAGCCCCAAGAAGGCTCGGACCTCGGTCTGGGTGACGGGGGGCTGCCAGGACTGGATGGCAGCAATCTTAAGTTGTAGCGGGGCCACCAGCCCGCTTCCCACTTGGTGCCCAAGGTAGGTCACAGACCCTTGGCCAATTTGGCACTTGCCAGCCTTAATTGTGAGGCCGGCCCGCTGGAGGGCCTGTAGGACCTCGTGGAGGTGACGGAGGTGGTCGGGCCAGTGGTGGCTGTACACAGCGATATCGTCCAGGTAGGCAGCGCTGAACTCTTCGAGCCCCGCCAAGACCTGGTTCACGAGGCGTTGAAACGTGGCGGGGGCATTCTTCATGCCGAAGGGCATGACCTTGAAGTGGTAGTGGCCATCGGGGGTAGAGAAGGCTGACCGTTCCTGAGCCCTGGGTGTGAGGCCGATCTGCCAGTAGCCCGCTGTTAGGTCGAAGATACTGAGGTAGCGGGCGGCCCCCAGCCGGTCGATCAGCTCGTCTGCTCGGGGGATCGGATGAGCGTCGGTCCGGGTGACAGCGTTCAAGCCACGGTAGTCGACGCAGAATCTCAGTTCAGGTGCGGTGCCGGGGGCAGCGGCTTTGGGGACCAATACAACCGGACTGGCCCAGGGACTGTCCGAGGGCTCGATGACCCCGATTGTGAGCATCTTGGCCACCTCCTCCTGTATGCAGGCCCGTACCCGATCTGGTACGTGGTAGGCCCGGTGTCGGACAGGGGGACTGTCCCCGGTGTCCACGTCGTGCGAACACCAAGGGGTGACCCCGGGGGTGAGGGAGAACAGGGTAGCGAACTGCAGTAGGAGGTTCCGGCAGCCCTGGCGTTGCTCCGAAGTGAGGGTGTCAGAGAGCCGGACCCCGTCCACGGAGCCGTCATTCTCCTGAGTCTTCAGAAGATCCGGGAGGGGTTCGGAGTCTTCCTCTGCCCCACTGTCCGTAGCCATCAGGAGGCTGAGTTCTGAGCGCGCAAAGTGTGGTTTGAGTCGGTTGGTGTGGAGGACCCGAAGGGGGTTCCGGGAGGTCCCCAGGTCGATGAGGTAAGTGACGGGGCTTTTGCGCTCGACCACTTTGAAGGGCCCCGTCCACTTATCCTGCAAGGCACATGGTTCGGTGGGGGACATCACCCATACTTGTTGTCCAGGCTCGAACTCAACGGAGGAGGCATTGTGATCATACCACCTCTTCATGTCCTCCTGGCTGGCCTCGAGGTTCGCCTTGGCCATCTCTCTGAAGCGCCGGGTCTGATTGCGTAGGGCCAGGAGGTATTTGAAGACGTCTGGAGGGGTCTTTAGGGGGGCCATCTCCCAACCTTCTTTTACTAGGCTGAGGGGCCCTCGCACAGGGTGCCCGTACAGGAGTTCGAAAGGGCTAAAACCAAGGGACTTCTGGGGAACTTCGCGGTAGGCGAAGAGGAGGCACGGGAGTAGTACATCCCACTGGCGACGGAGGGGCTCTTCCAATCCCCCAATCATCCCCTTGAGGGTGCGGTTAAAACGCTCCACTAGTCCGTTCCCTTGGGGGTGATAGGGGGTCGTGAATCTGTAGGTGACCCCGCATTGTTGCCAGAGGGACTTCATGTATTTGGATATAAAGTTCGTGCCTCGGTCGCTGACGACTTCTCGGGGGAAGCCTACCCGGGAGAAGATCCCCATTAGGGCCCGGCCAACCACCGGAGCTGTCACGGTCCGTAGGGGCACCGCCTCGGGGTAGCGGGTGGCATGGTCCACCAGTACTAAGATGAACCTGTGTCCTTGTGCCGTGCGGGGGTCCAGAGGCCCCACGATGTCTATCCCCACCCTCTCGAACGGGGTGGTGACCACAGGGAAGGGTTGCAGAGGGGCTTTCAGCTTCCGACCACTCTTCCCGCTGGCTTGGCATGTGGGGCAAGATCGGCAGTGGTTCAGGACGTCATTCCTCATCTTCGGCCAGAAAAAGTGGGTCACTAGGCGGTTGTACGTTTTATCTTGGCCCAGGTGTCCAGCCAGGGGGACATCGTGGGCCAGGTTGAGCAGAAAGTCTCTGAAGCGGAGAGGTACCACCAGTACTCGACCGGCCCCCAGCTCGGCGATTCTTTGCTCGCTGTATAGCAGGTCGTTATCCCAGTAGACCCAGTGAGTTCCGGTGGAGTCCCCTGCGTTCTGGGCGCTGGCTTGTTGGCGGAGTCCCTCGAGGGAGGGACAGGTCTTTTGTTCCTGGCGGAACTGTGCTTGGGTGGGCCCCCCCTCTTGACGCCACTGAGCCAGGTCAGGAAGGTCCTGGGGTTGCGCGTCCCCTTCGGCCGTCGGGTCTGGGAGGCCGGCATCGTCGGTGTCTTCTACTGGGGCGACTGGGGGCGGAGGTGCTGGCCATTCCGGTTCTTCTGATCGGGGGACGGCACGGGCGGCCATGGACCGGGTGGTTACGCAGGCCCAGTCCGGGAGGCCCAGCATCCCCAGGTGCTCTCTTCTCTCAACGGTGGCCCACGGGGAACTCTCGAGGTCATTCCCCAGGAGGCAGTCCACGGGGGCATCGTCCCGGACCGTCACCTTCAACAGGCCGGAGACCCCTCCCCATTCGAACGGGACGCAGGCCATTTGACACATACTCTCAGAGTTGTCTGCCGAGCGGACGGGGCAGAGAATGTTCGGCAGGATCTGCTCGGGCTTCACCAGGTGACAGCGGACGGCCGTCACACTGGCGCCTGTGTCACGCAAGGCCTCGGCTCGCTGTCCATTAATGGTCACCCACTGACCGTATTTCCTGGTGTTAGCGGGTAGGGGGGCCCGTGGGACCATGTCTCTTCCCCCTAAGCACGCCAGGACCATGGCGGCCGGTTCCCACTCTTGCTGGGCCGGCTCATACTCTTCTGGTTCCCCCGATAATCGCTCTTCCCCCAGGGCGGCGGCAGCTACCTGGCGGGGCTTGGGTGTTTGGTTCTGCGGGCAGCTCGGGTCATTGGCGTAGTGGCCGACTCGCTGGCATCGGTGGCACGTGACGTTGGCTCGGAACCCAGGACGCCACGGGGGGTTGCCCCGGCCGGCCGGAGGCGGGGTGCTGGCCACGGGTGTTGCTGGCAAGGCGTCTCTCCCTCGCCCCTGGCCCCCTCCTCCTCCCCGAGGACGGTGCTGGCCTGGGTTGCTTCTGTTCTGTTCGTGTGGCCCCCTCCGGCCCACCCGGGTGCTTTCCCATCGGTCAGCTTCGGTGGCGAGCTGCCGGGGGTCAGTTAGCTTACTGTCGAGGAGGTGCTGCCTGAGCTCGACGAAACAGTTGTTCGACAGGTGCTCCCATACCATAAGGTTAAAGAGTTGTTCGTAGGTGGTGACATGGCTCCCCTTGATCCAACCCTCGAAGGCACGGCTAAAATAGTTCACGTATTCTACCCAAGTTGTACCTGGGATCCGGGTGCAATCTCTGAACCTCTGGCGGTACATCTCGGGTGTGAGGCCGTAGCGGGTGAGGAGGGCAGCCTTCATGTGGTCGTAGGACGACATTTGGTGATCTGGGAGCTGCAGTAGGGCATCGCGACCCTCGTTGACAAACCTCCCCCAAAGTCCGGCTCCCCAATCACTCCGGTCGATCCGGTGGGAGGTCATGGCGATCTCGTAGGCTTTAAACCACTGTTGTATGTCGTCTTCTCGGACATACTCGCGGACAACATCCTTGGGGATGTGGACTTTTTTCTCGATTGGCCCCGGGGTGTGTGGCCGCTCAGGCACCCCCAGTTCTTTATTCTGTTTCCGAAGTTCTATCTCCGCTAGTTGGCGCTCGTGCTCGAGCGTTATTTTTTTCTCCTCCAGCTCTCTCTGTCTCTGCTTCTCTTCTCGTTCTTCTCGGAGCCGCATATGCTCGAGGTTGAGTTTCTGTTCAGCTAACTTGAGTTCCCCGTCCATCTTGAGTCGTGCCATTTCCAACTCGTGCAATCTGGTTCTTTCTCTTTCTCGGATCTCCTCCTGCGAGAGGCCCATTCCCCGCTCCTCGGGAGCCGTGGCGTTCCCCTCTGGTGTGATGCTGCTTTGGTCGGAGGGTCCGGCGACCCCAGTTTCTGTCCACGACTCTAGGGCGTGCTTTAGATCATCCTTGGTACTCAGGCCGGTGGTAGCAATGCCAAGTTCTATGCAGAATTGTCTCAGTTCGCGGTGGTTGTATTCTTCTAACTTATCCATTTGGAATTTCTCGGTGGAGCTGCTATCTTTGGCTGACATCGTGTTTTTGTCGTGGGGTGAGCTACTCTCTGTACGATTACGCGTTGATTCGGATCGCGCCGCTGGCCACCAATGTTAGAAAGGGTAGACGGACCGGGAGGGTCGGCCGGGGTCGGGAGGAGAGGCCTCCGGGGAGAGCCGTCTCCAGCGATCGTACAGACAAGTAACTTCCCCCCCCACAGACAGATACCACACACGGATAAGGTTCAGTGTTCTTTATAAGCACTTCTTAAGGTACGGTTGAATGGTACAAGGAGGTCTGGACTCAGGGGTCCCCTCGATTCAAGTCTCTCAATGCAGGGTAAGGGGGAGCGGGACAGTCTGGTTACCAGTCAGGTAGTTCGGATGAGATGATGACTAGCTCACAATCCTCGAGCTTGGTGGTTTAGTTGGTATGGGCCGCGGCAGCGCCAGGAGGTCCCGGTCGAGATGGTCGGTACACGGTCCGCGGCAGCGCCAGCAGGTCCCGGAAAGATGGTCGATGTACGGTCCGCGGCAGCGCCAGCAGGTCCCGGTGAGGATGGTCGTTACAACGGGCCGCGGCAGCGCCAGCAGGTCCCGACAAGGATGGATGTTGCAGAAGGCCGCGGCAGCGCCAGCAGGCAGGACGATGGTTCACAAGAGCGGGCTACGGCAGCGCCAGTAGTCCGTCAAGGCTGAGTTCTCTCGGTGTCTCTCGACTCCAGGATACAACTGCCTTCCTGCTCCGGAGTTGCCCCAGTTATAGGGCAGGCGCTCTTTGATGTCCGGACCCTCGCACTTGGAGGTCGGAGGGCCCGGGATGAAGGTGTCCAGACACCCAGCAGGGGGTGGAGCCAGCGCCTGGGGGAGCTGGAGGCGATCGGCACCTGGCGGGGGGAAGAGCTCTTGACACTTCGTCCTCCCATTGACCTGCCAAGTGGTCCGCTCACCTCCCGGGTGGATGGTGGGGCCGGGATGTCGGGGCCGGTCAGGCCCGGGGTTAGGGTCGGGGCGAGGCCACGCGGCCTCGTGGTGCAGGGCCCAAGATGGCGGCTTGAACCGGCCGGGGGAGCCGGTGGGGCTGGGCCCCGTGATGAGTAGAGGTCCGAGGGCAGAAGATCCGTCGGGAGACGGGGTACAGGTGCTTTTCGTGGGTTATGCCTGGTGGGCCGGAGCTCGGGCCCTGTCGTGCGGGGAGGGAGCAAGCCCTTCGTGTGGCCTGTCCAACAGTGGAGGTGGCAGGGGTGATGGGCAACAGGTCCCCTATGGGTGGGAGTGGCAGGGGTGATGGGCAACATAAGCCCTATGAGTGGGGGTGGCAGGGGTGATGGGCAACAGGTCCCCTATGAGTGGGGGTGGCAGGGGTGATGAGCAACAGGTCCCCTATAAGTGGGGGTGGCAGGGGTGATGGGCAACAGGTCCCCTTGGGTGGAGGTGGCAGGGGTGATGGGCAACATACGCCCTATGAGTGGGGGTGGCAGGGGTTGTGGGCAACAGGTCCCCTATGAGTGGGGGTGGCAGAGGTGATGGGCAACAGGTCCCCTATGGGTGGGTGTTGGACAGGCCACACGAAGGGCTTGCTCCCTCCCCGCACGACAGGGCCCGAGCTCCGGCCCACCAGGCATAACCCACGAAAAGCACCTGTACTCCGTCTCCCGACGGATCTTCTGCCCTCAGACCTCTACTCATCACGGGGCCCAGCCCCACCGGCTCCCCCGGCCGGTTCAAGCCGCCATCTTGGGCCTTGCACCACGAGGCCGCGTGGCCTCGCCCCGACCCTAACCCCGGGCCTGACCGGCCCCGACATCCCGGCACCACCATCCACCCGGGAGGTGAGCGGACCACTTGGCAGGTCAATGGGAGGACGAAGTGTCAAGAGCTCTTCCCCCGCCAGGTGCCGATCGCCTCCAGCTCCCCCAGGCGCTGGCTCCACCCCCTGCTGGGTGTCTGGACACCTTCATCCCGGGCCCTCCGACCTCCAAGTGCGAGGGTCCGGACATCAAAGAGCGCCTGCCCTATAACTGGGGCAACTCCGGAGCAGGAAGGCAGTTGTATCCTGGAGTCGAGAGACACCGAGAGAACTCAGCCTTGACGGACTACTGGCGCTGCCGTAGCCCTATCTTGCGAACTATCGTCCTGCCTGCTGGCGCTGCCGCGGCCTTCTGCAACATCCATCCTCGTCGGGACCTGCTGGCGCTGCCGCGGCCCGTTGTAACGACCATCTTCACCGGGACCTGCTGGCGCTGCCGCGGACCGTACCTCGACCATCTTCACTGGGACCTGCTGGCGCTGCCGCGGACCGTGTATCGACCATCTCTACCGGGACCTGCTGGCGTTGCCGCGGCCTGTACCAGCTACACCACCAAGCTCGAGGATTGTGGGCTAACCATCATCTCATCCGAACTACCGGACTGGTAAACAGACTGTCCCGCTTCCCCTTCCCTATCCTAAGAGACCTAAATCGAGGGGACCCCTGAGTCCAGACCTCCTTGTACTATTTCATCGTACCTTAAGAAGTGCATATAAAGAACACTAAACCTTATCCTTGTGTGGTGTCTGTCTGTGGGGGGGGGAGTCACTTGTCTGTACGATCGCTGGAGACGGCTCTTCCCGGAGACCTCTCCCCCTGACCTCGGCCGACCCTCCCGGTCCGTCTACCCTTTCTAACATTGGTGGCCAGCGGCGCGATCCGAATCAACGCGTAATCGTACAGAGAGTAGCTCACCCCACGACAAAAACACGATGTCAGCCAAAGATAGCAGCTCCACCGAGAAATTCCAAATGGATAAGTTAGAAGAATACAACCACCGCGAATTGAGACAATTCTGCATAGAACTTGGCATTGCTACCACCGGCCTGAGTACCAAGGATGATCTAAAGCGCGCCCTAGAGTCGTGGACAGAAACTGGGGTCGCCGGACCCTCCGACCAAAGCAGCATCACACCAGAGGGGAACGCCACGGCTCCCGAGGAGCGGGGAACGGGCCTCTCGCAGGAGGAGATCCGAGAAAGAGAAAGAACCAGATTGCACGAGTTGGAAATGGCACGACTCAAGATGGATGGGGAACTCAAGTTAGCTGAACAGAAACTCAACCTCGAGCATATGCGGCTCCGAGAAGAACGAGAAGAGAAGCAGAGACAGAGAGAGCTGGAGGAGAAAAAAATAACGCTCGAGCACGAGCGCCAACTAGCGGAGATAGAACTTCGGAAACAGAATAAAGAACTGGGGGTGCCTGAGCGGCCACACACCCCGGGGCCAATCGAGAAAAAAGTCCACATCCCCAAGGATGTTGTCCGCGAGTATGTCCGAGAAGACGACATACAACAGTGGTTTAAAGCCTACGAGATCGCCATGACCTCCCACCGGATCGACCGGAGTGATTGGGGAGCCGGACTTTGGGGGAGGTTTGTCAACGAGGGTCGCGATGCCCTACTGCAGCTCCCAGATCACCAAATGTCGTCCTACGACCACATGAAGGCTGCCCTCCTCACCCGCTACGGCCTCACACCCGAGATGTACCGCCAGAGGTTCAGAGATTGCACCCGGATCCCAGGTACAACTTGGGTAGAATACGTGAACTATTTTAGCCGTGCTTTCGAGGGTTGGATCAAGGGGAGCCATGTCACCACCTACGAACAACTCTTTAACCTTATGGTATGGGAGCACCTGTCGAACAACTGTTTCGTCGAGCTCAGGCAGCACCTCCTCGACAGTAAGCTGACTGACCCCCGGCAACTCGCCGCCGAAGCTGACCGATGGGAAAGCACCCGAGTGGGCCGGAGGGGGCCACACGAACAGAACAGAAGCAACCCAGGCCAGCACCGTCCTCGGGGAGGAGGAGGGGGCCAGGGGCGAGGGAGAGACGCCTTGCCAGCAACACCCGTGGCCAGCACCCCGCCTCCGGCCGGCCGGGGCAACCCCCCGTGGCGTCCTGGGTTCCGAGCCAACGTCACGTGCCACCGATGCCAGCGAGTCGGCCACTACGCCAATGACCCGAGCTGCCCGCAGAACCAAACACCCAAGCCCCGCCAGGTAGCTGCCGCCGCCCTGGGGGAAGAGCGATTATCGGGGGAACCAGAAGAGTATGAGCCGGCCCAGCAAGAGTGGGAACCGGCCGCCATGGTCCTGGCGTGCTTAGGGGGAAGAGACATGGTCCCACGGGCTCCCCTACCCGCTAACACCAGGAAATACGGTCAGTGGGTGACCATTAATGGACAGCGAGCCGAGGCCTTGCGTGACACAGGCGCCAGTGTGACGGCCGTCCGCTGTCACCTGGTGAAGCCCGAGCAGATCCTGCCGAACATTCTCTGCCCCGTCCGCTCGGCAGACAACTCTGAGAGTATGTGTCAAATGGCCTGCGTCCCGTTCGAATGGGGAGGGGTCTCCGGCCTGTTGAAGGTGACGGTCCGGGACGATGCCCCCGTGGACTGCCTCCTGGGGAATGACCTCGAGAGTTCCCCGTGGGCCACCGTTGAGAGAAGAGAGCACCTGGGGATGCTGGGCCTCCCGGACTGGGCCTGCGTAACCACCCGGTCCATGGCCGCCCGTGCCGTCCCCCGATCAGAAGAACCGGAATGGCCAGCACCTCCGCCCCCGGTCGCCCCAGTAGAAGACAACGACGAGGCCAGCCTCCCAGACCCGACGACCGAAGGGGACGCGCAACCCCAGAACCTTCCTGACCTGGCTCAGTGGCGTCAAGAAGGGAGGCCCACCCAAGAACAGTTCCGCCAGGAACAAAAGACCTGTCCCTCCCTCGAGGGACTCCGCCAACAAGCCAGCGCCCAGAACGCAGGGGACTCCACCGGAACTCACTGGGTCTACTGGGATAACGACCTGCTATACAGCGAGCAAAGAATCGCCGAGCTGGGGGCCGGTCGAGTACTGGTGGTACCTCTCCGCTTCAGAGACTTTCTGCTCAACCTGGCCCACGATGTCCCCCTGGCTGGACACCTGGGCCAGGACAAAACGTACACCCGCCTAGTGACCCACTTTTTCTGGCCGAAAATGAGGAACGACGTCCTGAACCACTGCCGATCTTGCCCCACATGCCAAGACAGCGAGAAGAGTGGTCGGAAGCTGAAAGCCCCTCTGCAACCCTTCCCTGTGGTCACCACCCCGTTCGAGAGGGTGGGGATAGACATTGTGGGGCCTCTGGACCCCCGCACGGCACAAGGACACAGGTTCATCTTAGTATTGGTGGACCATGCCACCCGCTTCCCCGAGGCTGTGCCCCTACGGACCATGACAGCTCCGGTGGTTGGCCGGGCCCTAATGGGGATCTTCTCCCGGGTAGGCTTCCCCCGAGAAGTCGTCAGCGACCGAGGCACGAACTTTATATCCAAATACATGAAGTCCCTCTGGCAACAATGCGGGGTCACCTACAGATTCACGACCCCCTATCACCCCCAAGGGAACGGACTAGTGGAGCGTTTTAACCGCACTCTCAAGGGGATGATTGGGGGATTGGAAGAGCCCCTCCGTCGCCAGTGGGATGTACTACTCCCGTGCCTCCTCTTCGCCTACCGAGAAGTTCCCCAGAAGTCCCTCGGTTTTAGCCCTTTCGAACTCCTGTACGGGCACCCTGTGCGAGGGCCCCTCAGCCTAGTAAAAGAAGGTTGGGAGATGGCCCCCCTAAAGACCCCTCCAGACGTCTTCAAATACCTCCTGGCCCTACGCAATCAGACCCGGCGCTTCAGAGAGATGGCCAAGGCGAACCTCGAGGCCAGCCAGGAGGACATGAAGAGGTGGTATGATCACAATGCCTCCTCCGTTGAGTTCGAGCCTGGACAACAAGTATGGGTGATGTCCCCCACCGAACCATGTGCCTTGCAAGATAAGTGGACGGGGCCCTTCAAAGTGGTCGAGCGCAAAAGCCCCGTCACTTACCTCATCGACCTGGGGACCTCCCGGAACCCCCTTCGGGTCCTCCACACCAACCGACTCAAACCACACTTTGTGCGCTCAGAACTCAGCCTCCTGATGGCTACGGACAGTGGGGCAGAGGAAGACTCCGAACCCCTCCCGGATCTTCTGAAGACTCAGGGGAATGACGGCTCCGTGGACGGGGTCCGGCTCTCTGACGCCCTCACTTCGGAGCAACGCCAGGGCTGCCGGAACCTCCTGCTGCAGTTCGCTACCCTGTTCTCCCTCACCCCCGGGGTCACCCCTTGGTGTTTGCACGACGTGGACACCGGGGACAGTCCCCCTGTCCGACACCGGGCCTACCGCGTACCAGATCGGGTACGGGCCTGCATACAGGAGGAAGTGGCCAAGATGCTCACAATCGGGGTCATCGAGCCCTCGGACAGTCCCTGGGCCAGTCCGGTTGTATTGGTCCCCAAAGCCGCTGCCCCCGGCACCGCACCTGAACTGAGATTCTGCGTCGACTACCGGGGCTTGAACGCTGTCACCCGGATCGACGCTCATCCGATCCCCCGAGCAGACGAGCTGATCGACCGGCTGGGGGCCGCCCGCTACCTCAGTATCTTCGACCTAACAGCGGGCTACTGGCAGATCGGCCTCACACCCAGGGCTCAGGAACGGTCAGCCTTCTCTACCCCCGATGGCCACTACCAATTCAAGGTCATGCCCTTCGGCATGAAGAATGCCCCCGCCACGTTTCAACGCCTCGTGAACCAGGTCTTGGCGGGGCTCGAAGAGTTCAGCGCTGCCTACCTGGACGATATCGCTGTATACAGCCGCCACTGGCCCGACCACCTCCGTCACCTCCAAGAGGTCCTACAGGCCCTCCAGCGGGCCGGCCTCACAATTAAGGCCGGCAAGTGCCAAATTGGCCAAGGGTTTGTGACCTACCTTGGGCACCAAGTGGGAAGCGGGCTGGTGGCCCCGCTACAACTTAAGATTGCTGCCATCCAGTCCTGGCAGCCCCCCGTCACCCAGACCGAGGTCCGAGCCTTCTTGGGGCTCACCGGCTACTACCGGCGGTTCGTGAAGGACTACGGCAGCATCGTGGGGCCCCTCACGGGTCTCACGTCCAAGAACCAACCGAAGCGGATTAACTGGACCCCCGATTGTCAAGCGGCCTTCGAGAAGCTGAAGGCCGCCCTGTGCACCGCCCCTGTGCTCCAGGCCCCCGATTACAGTCGGGAATTCGTGGTACAGACCAACGCCTCCGACCACGGCATCGGAGCCGTCCTTTCTCAGTTAAACCCCGAAGGTCATGACCAGCCGGTGGCCTTCATCAGTCGACGTCTCCTGGCCCGAGAACAGCGCTGGAGCACCATCGAGAGGGAGGCCTTCGCAGTGGTGTGGGCCCTCAAAAAGCTCCGGCCCTATCTCTTCGGTACCCACTTCCGGGTACAAACCGACCATCGACCCCTGCAGTGGCTGATGCAGATGCGGGGGGAGAACCCAAAACTCTTGCGCTGGTCCATTTCCCTGCAGGGAATGGACTTCACTGTGGAGCACCGACCAGGCCAAGACCACGCCAACGCGGATGGCCTGTCCCGCTTTTTCCGCCTCGACGAAGAGAGTCCCCAAGGAGATGGGTGACTCTCCCCGCCTTCAGCTGGGGGGGACGCATGTTGGACAGGCCACATGTTGGACCCGGCCTCGCAGAACGGCCCTCCGTGCACCCGCACCGCCGAAACCTGGTACCTGCAGCCCCAACCACCCGGCCCAGCCGGTCCTTCCTACCAGAACACCCGCACCCGGCCCGGACATCCTCGTCCATGGCCTCTCTCCTTTCGGCCACCCCGGGCCCGCATGCCCACTTCATGCGTCAAGATGGCCGCCCGGCCCCAGCGCGACCCTGGCCTAGCGGCGCCACTCCGGCTGGAGGACATCACACTTCCAGGGGGATGAGAGAGGGAGGAGCAGTTTCTATCGCACCTCTGGACTCCCCTGGGACGATGGGTTTCGATCGGCCCTCCGGCCTCCCTGAGAGCTGGCTCCACGCCTGCTGGGTGTCTGGGACTCCTCCCGCCCCGGCCCTGAACGAGATCAAAAGACAATAGCAGGAAACCCCGACAAGCGGCCCCCAGGTGACAAGACCCCTGCCTCCACCGACCCCGGACATCAAAGAGGGGGCGACCTATAACAAGGGGTGCTCTGGGTCGGTCCGGCAGATTCGACGCTGGAACAACGTAAGCCTGCTGAGTGACTCGCGGCTCCTGGAAGATCGTAACACCTCTGAACCTGTGTCTAAGCCTGCTGAGTGACTCGCGGCTCCTGGAAGATCGTAACACCTCTGAACCTGTGCCTAAGCCTGCTGAGTGACTCGCGGCTCCTGGAAGATCGTAACACCTCTGAACCTGTGCCTAAGCCTGCTGAGTGACTCGCGGCTCCTGGAAGATCGTAACACCTCTGAACCTGTGTCTAAGCCTGCTGAGTGACTCGCGGCTCCTGGAAGATCGTAACACCTCTGAACCTGTGCCTAAGCCTGCTGAGTGACTCGCGGCTCCTGGAAGATCGTAACACCTCTGAACCTGTGCCTAAGCCTGCTGAGTGACTCGCGGCTCCTGGAAGATCGTAACACCTCTGAACCTGTGTCTAAGCCTGCTGAGTGACTCGCGGCTCCTGGAAGAACGTAACATCTCCGAACTTGTGCCTAAGCCTGCTGAGTGACTCGCGGCTCCTGGAAGATCGTAACATCTCCGAACTTGTGCCTAAGCCTGCTGAGTGACTCGCGGCTCCCCCAGACTCTCACGGTCCCGCCGGACCCCGACTACGACCCCGTATCCCCCGGCTCGAGGATTGTGAGCTGCGCGCCGGATACGTCCCTGCTTGAACTATTGCCAAAGACTGTCCCGCTACCCCCCTACCTTTCCGAGACTCTTGAGCCTGTGCACATCTTGTACATATTTGCCGTGATAACCTACTTGATAAAGATTGTTTCTGAGAATAACCGGTGTGGTTACTCTGTGTCGTGTGGTGCCAGAAGTACGATCCTAGCTACGAGATTCCTCCCCTTGGGGAGTCTCCCGCCAGTGCCCGGCTACGATACTTTGAGGGTGGGTCTCAGGTAGTCAGGACCCCTTCCGGGCTCTCCTGAGATCGCCGTCTAACATTGGTGGCAAGCGACGGGATTCGGGCCCATCACCTAGAGATCGTACCGTGAACAACAGACGCACTACCGACAGGGATGGCAGAAGGAAGCACCATGAGCCCCGCAGAAACCAACGCCAACAGGGTGTTCCAGGTGGAGCATCTAGAAGAATATACACACAAGGAGCTGAAGCAATTTTGCAAAGAACTTAAAATCGCTACCACTGGTCTCAACACGAAGGAAGATTTGCAGAAAGCACTGAAAACTTGGGTGGAGACCGGGGCCTCCCGCCCGGAAGGCACGGGGGAGCGCCCCGACGAAACCGAACCCCCCCAAAGTGAAAGCAGCAGCAATCAGGTGCGAGGAGGCGTACCAGACGGGGGCTTCTCCCCAGAAGAACTCGCGGACCGAGAGAGAAGCCGCAATCATGAACTAGAGCTGGCCAAACTCAAAATTGAGGGCGAATTGAAGTTAGCGGAAAAAAAGCTAGCGGTAGAACAAATGCGTGTACAAGGTGAGCTGGAGGAGAAAAAGCTCCAACGGGAGCACGAAGGAAGAAAGCTCCAGCTGGAGCACGAACGCAGCTTAAAGGAACTCGAGCTCAAGGCCCGAAACGAGGAAGGGAGGCCCCCAAGTAACCAAGAGACGGCCTCCCCAGCGGAACAGAAGGTCCACATCCCGAAGGATGTGGTCAAGGAATATTATAAAAACGATGACATTCAGCAATGGTTTCGGGCCTACGAGGTCGCCATGACCTCCCATCGGATCCCGCAGAAGGACTGGGGGGCGGGGCTGTGGGGGCGGTTTCTGAGCGAAGGAAGGGACACCCTGCTCGACCTACCCCTCTCCCTGCAGACCTCCTACAGCCACATGAAAGAGGCTCTACTCACAAGATACGGCCTCACCCCAGAAATGTACCGTCAACGGTTCCGGGACTGCAGGAAGATCCCGGGCACCACCTGGGTGGAATATGTAAACTTTTTCAGTCGGGCCTTCGATGGGTGGACCAAGGGCAGCAAGGTCACCACCCTGGCCGAACTCACTGACCTCATGTTGTGGGAACATCTAGCTGCGAACTGCTTCGTAGAACTACGTCAGCATCTGCTGGACAGTAAGCTCACAGATCCCCGGAAGCTGGCTGTGGAGGCCGACCGCTGGACCAACACCCGGGTCTCCCGGGGCATGGTAGGAGAGTACCCCCGAACCAGTCAGGGACCACCCCGCCAGAGAGGAGGAGGGAACCAGGGAGGGCCGAGAGAGTCCCAGCCTAGCCCCCCGAAGACACCACCTCCACCTTTCCCGGCGCCCCCTCCACCAGTAACCGGGCCCCCTGGGAAACGGGGACACCGGGTGACCGTCACCTGTTTTCGCTGCCAGAAACCCGGGCACTACGCCAATGACCCAGAGTGCCCCATGGCCACCCAAGTCCCCCCGACGAGACAGATAGCCAACGTAGCCCTGGGGGAGGGGGTGGAGGAAGCTGAAGAGTGGGAACCCGCAGCAATGGCCCTAGTATCCCTGGGAGATAGGGAGATGATCCCTGGTAGCCTCCTCCCCTCCAACACCCAGAAGTATGGGCAGCTTGTCAAAATCAATGGCCACCAGGTAGAGGCCCTGCGAGACACCGGGGCCAGTATCACCGGTGTCCTCAGGCACCTAGTCCCCGAAGAGCAGATCCTCCCCAACGTCTTTTGCCCTGTAATATCCGCAGACAATAGAGAGAGCATGTGCCAGGTAGCCCTGGTGCCATTCGAGTGGGGAGGGGTGATAGGCAAACTCAAGGTGGCCGTGAGAACCTCCCAGCCGGTCGACTGCCTTTTAGGGAACGACCTAGAGAGTTCCCCATGGAAGCACGTAGAGCGTAAGGCCCACCTGGGAATGATGGGGCTCCCCGAGTGGGTGTGCGCCACCACCCGATCTATGTCCGCCCGACTCACTCCCCAGAGAGAAGTCGAGAGCACCCCGATCGAAGAGATCGGAACAGTCCCCGTCCGAGGTCCCCTCAGTTTGGTAAAGGAAGAGTGGGAGGCGGCACCCCAGACCACCCCCCGAGATGTGTTCCAATATGTCTTGGCCCTCCGGAACCAGACCAGGAAGTTCCGAGAACTGGCCGAGGCCAACCTGGAGGCGAGTCAAGAAGAGATGAAACGCTGGTACGACCAGAATGCCACTCTGGTTGAGTTCCAGCCGGGCCAGCGGGTGTGGGTCATGGCCCCCGTGAAGCCTGGCGCCCTCCAGGACCGATGGACTGGGCCTTACAAGGTGGTTGAGCGGAAGAGTCCAGTTACGTACTTGGTGGACGTCCAGTCGCCCCGGGACCCCCTCCGGGTCCTGCATGTGAACCGACTCAAGCCTCACTTCGTGCGGACAGAACTGAGCCTCCTGCTGGCCACCGATGACGGGGCCGAAGATGAGTCGGATCCCCTCCCGGACCTCCTGTGTGTCAAGGAGCGGGATGGCTCCGTAGAGGGAGTGAACCTTTCCCCAGCCCTCACTGCCCAGCAACAAGCGGACTGCCGCCAGCTCCTAAGACAATTTGCCGACCTCTTCTCTCTGACCCCCCGGGTCACCAACTGGTGTGTTCATGACGTGGACACCGGGGACAGCCCGCCGGTGAGACACCGAGCCTACCGGGTTCCTGACCGGGTCCGGTCCTGCATTCAAGCTGAAGTTTCGAAGATGCTGACCCTGGGGGTGATTGAGCCCTCTGACAGTCCCTGGGCCAGCCCCGTGGTCCTGGTCCCGAAAGCAGCGGCCCCCGGTGTCGCCCCCGAGCTCCGATTCTGCGTGGATTACCGGGGGCTCAATGACGTTACCCGAGCCGATGCCCACCCCATTCCACGAGCCGACGAACTCATTGACCGACTAGGGGCAGCCCGGTTCCTCAGCACATTCGACCTCACCTGCGGATACTGGCAGATTGCGCTCACCGAAGGGGCCAAGGAGCGGTCTGCTTTCTCCACCCCCGACGGGCACTACCGCTTCCGCGTGATGCCCTTCGGGATGAAAAATGCCCCGGCCACTTTCCAGCGACTGGTGAATAAGGTCCTGGCCGGGTTGGAACCGTTCAGCGCGGCATATCTAGACGATATCGCCGTCTTCAGTTCAGAGTGGAGTGAGCACCTCCAGCACCTCCGGAGGGTGCTAACCGCCCTGCGCCAGGCAGGCCTCACAGTAAAAGCTAGCAAGTGCCAGATCGGGCAAGGCTCCGTAGTCTACCTGGGGCACCGGGTCGGAAGCGGCCAGGTAGCCCCTCTACAGCCAAAGATCGATGCCATCCTGGCCTGGGAACCACCCATCACCCAGACGGAGGTCCGAGCCTTCCTGGGACTCACAGGATACTACCGACGCTTCATCCGGGGATATGGCAGCCTGGTCGGCCCTCTCACCGAACTCACATCTAAAAAACAGCCAAAAAAGGTGCAGTGGACGGCTGCCTGCCAGGAGGCTTTCGATGCTCTAAAAAAGGCCATGTGCACTGCTCCCGTCCTCCAGGCTCCCGACTATGCCAAGGAGTTCCTAGTCCAGACCGATGCCTCCGAACATGGCATTGGGGCCGTCCTGTCCCAAGTGAATGACCAAGGCCTAGACCAGCCCGTCGCCTTCCTCAGTCGGCGGCTGCTGCCCCGAGAGCAGAGGTGGAGCACCATAGAGCGCGAAGCCTTTGCCGTGGTCTGGGCACTCAAAAAGCTACGACCCTACCTGTTCGGCACGCATTTCAGAGTCCAAACTGACCATCGGCCATTGCGGTGGCTCATGCAGATGCGAGGGGAAAACCCCAAGCTACTGCGGTGGTCAATCTCCCTCCAGGGGATGGATTTCACCGTAGAACACCGCCCTGGTACGGACCACGCCAACGCTGACGGCCTCTCCCGGTTCTTCCGCCTCAGCGAAGAGAACCCCCCAAGATGATGGGCAGTTCTCTCCGGCTTTCAGCTGGGGGGACGCGTGTTGGACCCGGCCTCGCAGAACGGCCCTCCGTGCACCCGCACCGCCGAAACCTGGTACCTGCAGCCCCAACCACCCGGCCCAGCCGGTCCTTCCTACCAGAACACCCGCACCCGGCCCGGACATCCTCGTCCATGGCCTCTCTCCTTTCGGCCACCCCGGGCCCGCATGCCCACTTCATGCGTCAAGATGGCCGCCCGGCCCCAGCGCGACCCTGGCCTAGCGGCGCCACTCCGGCTGGAGGACATCACACTTCCAGGGGGATGAGAGAGGGAGGAGCAGTTTCTATCGCACCTCTGGACTCCCCTGGGACGATGGGTTTCGATCGGCCCTCCGGCCTCCCTGAGAGCTGGCTCCACGCCTGCTGGGTGTCTGGGACTCCTCCCGCCCCGGCCCTGAACGAGATCAAAAGACAATAGCAGGAAACCCCGACAAGCGGCCCCCAGGTGACAAGACCCCTGCCTCCACCGACCCCGGACATCAAAGAGGGGGCGACCTATAACAAGGGGTGCTCTGGGTCGGTCCGGCAGATTCGACGCTGGAACAACGTAAGCCTGCTGAGTGACTCGCGGCTCCTGGAAGATCGTAACACCTCTGAACCTGTGTCTAAGCCTGCTGAGTGACTCGCGGCTCCTGGAAGATCGTAACACCTCTGAACCTGTGCCTAAGCCTGCTGAGTGACTCGCGGCTCCTGGAAGATCGTAACACCTCTGAACCTGTGCCTAAGCCTGCTGAGTGACTCGCGGCTCCTGGAAGATCGTAACACCTCTGAACCTGTGTCTAAGCCTGCTGAGTGACTCGCGGCTCCTGGAAGATCGTAACACCTCTGAACCTGTGCCTAAGCCTGCTGAGTGACTCGCGGCTCCTGGAAGATCGTAACACCTCTGAACCTGTGCCTAAGCCTGCTGAGTGACTCGCGGCTCCTGGAAGATCGTAACACCTCTGAACCTGTGTCTAAGCCTGCTGAGTGACTCGCGGCTCCTGGAAGAACGTAACATCTCCGAACTTGTGCCTAAGCCTGCTGAGTGACTCGCGGCTCCTGGAAGATCGTAACATCTCCGAACTTGTGCCTAAGCCTGCTGAGTGACTCGCGGCTCCCCCAGACTCTCACGGTCCCGCCGGACCCCGACTACGACCCCGTATCCCCCGGCTCGAGGATTGTGAGCTGCGCGCCGGATACGTCCCTGCTTGAACTATTGCCAAAGACTGTCCCGCTACCCCCCTACCTTTCCGAGACTCTTGAGCCTGTGCACATCTTGTACATATTTGCCGTGATAACCTACTTGATAAAGATTGTTTCTGAGAATAACCGGTGTGGTTACTCTGTGTCGTGTGGTGCCAGAAGTACGATCCTAGCTACGAGATTCCTCCCCTTGGGGAGTCTCCCGCCAGTGCCCGGCTACGATACTTTGAGGGTGGGTCTCAGGGTAGTCAGGACCCCTTCCGGGCTCTCCTGAGATCGCCGTCTAACACCACACGAAGGGCTTGCTCCCTCCCCGCACGACAGGGCCCGAGCTCCGGCCCACCAGGCATAACCCACGAAAAGCACCTGTACTCCGTCTCCCGACGGATCTTCTGCCCTCGGACCTCTACTCATCACGGGGCCCAGCCCCACCGGCTCCCCCGGCCGGTTCAAGCCGCCATCTTGGGCCTTGCACCACGAGGCCGCGTGGCCTCGCCCCGACCCTAACCCCGGGCCTGACCGGCCCCGACATCCCGGCACCACCATCCACCCGGGAGGTGAGCGGACCACTTGGCAGGTCAATGGGAGGACGAAGTGTCAAGAGCTCTTCCCCCGCCAGGTGCCGATCGCCTCCAGCTCCCCCAGGCGCTGGCTCCACCCCCTGCTGGGTGTCTGGACACCTTCATCCCGGGCCCTCCGACCTCCAAGTGCGAGGGTCCGGACATCAAAGAGCGCCTGCCCTATAACTGGGGCAACTCCGGAGCAGGAAGGCAGTTGTATCCTGGAGTCGAGAGACACCGAGAGAACTCAGCCTTGACGGACTACTGGCGCTGCCGTAGCCCTATCTTGCGAACTATCGTCCTGCCTGCTGGCGCTGCCGCGGCCTTCTGCAACATCCATCCTCGTCGGGACCTGCTGGCGCTGCCGCGGCCCGTTGTAACGACCATCTTCACCGGGACCTGCTGGCGCTGCCGCGGACCGTACCTCGACCATCTTCACTGGGACCTGCTGGCGCTGCCGCGGACCGTGTATCGACCATCTCTACCGGGACCTGCTGGCGTTGCCGCGGCCCGTACCAGCTACACCACCAAGCTCGAGGATTGTGGGCTAACCATCATCTCATCCGAACTACCGGACTGGTAAACAGACTGTCCCGCTTCCCCTTCCCTATCCTAAGAGACCTAAATCGAGGGGACCCCTGAGTCCAGACCTCCTTGTACTATTTCATCGTACCTTAAGAAGTGCATATAAAGAACACTAAACCTTATCCTTGTGTGGTGTCTGTCTGTGGGGGGGGAGTCACTTGTCTGTACGATCGCTGGAGACGGCTCTCCCCGGAGACCTCTCCCCCTGACGTCGGCCGACCCTCCCGGTCCGTCTACCCTTTCTAACAGTGGGGGTGGCAGGGGTGATGTGCAACATAAGCCCTATGAGTGGGGGTGGCAGGGGTGATGGGCAACAGGTCCCCTATGAGTGGGGGTGCCAGGAGTGATGGGCAACAGGTCCCCTATGGGTGGGGGTGGCAGGGGTGATGGGCAACAGGTCCCCTATGGGTGGGGGTGGCAGGGGTGATGTGCAACATAAGCCCTATGAGTGGGGGTGGCAGGGGTGATGGGCAACAGGTCCCCTATGAGTGGGGGTGGCAGGGGTGATGGGCAACAGGTCCCCGATGGGTGGGCGTGGCAGGGGTGATGGGCAACAGGTCCCCTATAAGTGGGGGTGGCAGGGGTGATGGGCAACAGGTCCCCTATGGGTGAGGTGGCAGGGGTGATGTGCAACATACGCCCTATGAGTGGGGGTGGCAGGGGTTGTGGGCAACAGGTCCCCTATGAGTGGGGGTGGCAGAGGTGATGGGTAACAGGTTCCCTATGGGTGGGGGTGGCAGGGGTGATGTGCAAGATAAGCCATATGAGTGGGGGTGGCAGGGGTGATGGGCAACAGGTCCCCTATGAGTGGGGGTGGCAGGGGTGATGGGCAACAGGTCCCCTATGGGTGGGGGTGGCAGGTGTGATGTGCAACATAAGCCCTATGAGTGGGGGTGGCAGGGGTGAAGGGCAACAGGTCCCCTATGAGTGGGGGTGGCAGGGGCGATGGGCAACAGGTCCCCTATGGGTGGGGTTGGCAGGGGTGATGGGCAACTGGTCCCCTATGAGTAGGGGTGCCAGGGGTGATGGGCAACAGGCCCCCTATGGGTGGGGGTGGCAGTGGTGATGGGCAACAGGTCCCCTATGAGTAGGGGTGGCAGGGGTGATGGGCAACAGGTCCCCTATGAGTGGGGGTGCCAGGGGTGATGGGCAACAGGTCCCCTATGGGTGGGGTTGGCAGGGGTGATGGGCAACAGGTCCCCTATGTGTGGGGGTGGCAGGGGTATTGGGCAACATCAGCCCTATGATTGGGGGTGGCAGTAGTGCTGGGCAACATAATCCCTATGAGTGGAGGTGGCAGGGGTGATGGGCAACAGGTCCCCTATGGGTGGGGGTGGCAGGGGTGAGGGGCAACATAAGCCCTATGAGTGGGGGTGGCAAGGGTGATGGGCAACAGGTCCCCTATGAGTGGGGATGGCAGGGGTGATGGGCAACAGGTCCCCTATGGGTGGGGGTGGCAGGGGTGATGAGCATCAGGTCCCCTATAAGTGGGGGTGGCAGGGGTGATGGGCAACACGTCCCCTATGGGTGGAGGTGGCAGGGGTGATGTGCAACATACGCCCTATGAGTGGAGGTGGCAGGGGTTGTGGGCAACAGGTCCCCTATGAGTGGGGGTGGCAGAGGTGATGGGCAACAGGTCCCCTATGGGTGGGGGTGGCAGGGGTGATGTGCAACATAAGCCCTATGAGTGGGGGTGGCAGGGGTGATGGGCAACAGGTCCCCTATAAGTGGGGGTGGCCGGTGTGATGGGCAACAGGTCCCCTATGGGTGGGGGTGGCAGGTGTGATGTGCAACATAAGCCCTATGAGTGGGGGTGGCAGGGGTGATGGGCAACAGGTCGCCTATGAGTGGGGGTGGCAGGGGCGATGGGCAACAGGTCCCCTATGGGTGGGGGTGGCAGGGGTGATGGGCAACTGGTCCCCTATGAGTAGGGATGCCAGGGGTGCTGGGCAACAGGTCGCCTATGAGTGGGGGTGGCAGGGGTGATGGGCAACAGGTCCCCTATGGGTGGGGGTGGCAGGTGTGATGTGCAACATAAGCCCTATGAGTGGGGGTGGCAGGGGTGATGGGCAACAGGTCCCCTATGAGTGGGGGTGGCAGGGGCGATGGGCAACAGGTCCCCTATGGGTGGGGTTGGCAGGGGTGATGGGCAACTGGTCCCCTATGAGTAGGGGTGCCAGGGGTGATGGGCAACAGGCCCCCTATGGGTGGGGGTGGCAGTGGTGATGGGCAACAGGTCCCCTATGAGTAGGGGTGGCAGGGGTGATGGGCAACAGGTCCCCTATGAGTGGGGGTGCCAGGGGTGATGGGCAACAGGTCCCCTATGGGTGGGGTTGGCAGGGGTGATGGGCAACAGGTCCCCTATGTGTGGGGGTGGCAGGGGTATTGGGCAACATCAGCCCTATGATTGGGGGTGGCAGTAGTGCTGGGCAACATAGTCCCTATGAGTGGAGGTGGCAGGGGTGATGGGCAACAGGTCCCCTATGGGTGGGGGTGGCAGGGGTGATGGGCAACATAAGCTCTATGAGTGGGGGTGGCAGGGGTGATGGACAACAGGTCCCCTATGAGTGGGGATGGCAGGGGTGATGGGCAACAGGTCCCCTATGGGTGGGGGTGGCAGGGGTGATGAGCATCAGGTCCCCTATAAGTGGGGGTGGCAGGGGTGATGGGACACACGTCCCCTATGGGTGGAGGTGGCAGGGGTGATGTGCAACATACGCCCTATGAGTGGAGGTGGCAGGGGTTGTGGGCAACAGGTCCCCTATGAGTGGGGGTGGCAGAGGTGATGGGCAACAGGTCCCCTATGGGTGGGGGTGGCAGGGGTGATGTGCAACATAAGCCCTATGAGTGGGGGTGGCAGGGGTGATGGGCAACAGGTCCCCTATGAGTGGGGGTGGCCGGTGTGATGGGCAACAGGTCCCCTATGGGTGGGGGTGGCAGGTGGGATGTGCAACATAAGCCCTATGAGTGGGGGTGGCAGGGGTGATGGGCAACAGGTCGCCTATGAGTGGGGGTGGCAGGGGCAATGGGCAACAGGTCCCCTATGGGTGGGGGTGGCAGGGGTGATGGGCAACTGGTCCCCTATGAGTAGGGATGCCAGGGGTGATGGGCAACAGGTCCCCTATGAGTGGGGGTGGCAGGGACGAAGGGCAACAGGTCCCCTCCCCTATGGGTGGGGGTGGCAGGGGTGTTAGGCAACTGGTCCCCTATGAGTGGGGGTGCCAGGGGTGATGGGCAACAGGTCCCCTATGGGTGGGGTTGGCAGGGGTGATGGGCAACAGGTCCCCTATGTGTGGGGGTGGCAGGGGTATTGGGCAACATCAGCCCTATGATTGGGGGTGGCAGTAGTGCTGGGCAACATAATCCCTATGAGTGGAGGTGGCAGGGGTGATGAGCAACAGGTCCCCTATGGGTGGGGGTGGCAGGGGTGATGGGCAACACGTCCCCTATGGGTGGGGGTGGCAGGGGTGATGTGCAACATAAGCCCTATGAGTGGGGGTGGCAGGGGTGATGGGCAACAGGTCCCCTATGAGTGGGGGTGGCAGGGGTGATGGGCAACAGGCCCCTATGGGTGGGGGTGGCAGGGGTGATGGGCAACAGGTCCCCTATAAGTGGGGGTGGCAGGGGTGATGGGCAACAGCTCCCCTATGGGTGGAGGTGACAGGGGTGATGTGCAACATACGCCCTATGAGTGGGGGTGGCAGGGGTTGTGGGCAACAGGTCCCCTATGAGTGGAGGTGGCAGAGGTGATGGGCAACAGGTCCCCTATGGGTGGGGGTGGCAGGGGTGATGTGCAACATAAGCCCTATGAGTGGGGGTGGCAGGGGTGATGGGCAACAGGTCCCCTATGGGTGGGGGTGGCAGGTGTGATGTGCAACATAAGCCCTATGAGTGGGGGTGGCAGGGGTGATGGGCAACAGGTCCCCTATGAGTGGGGGTGGCAGGGGCAATGGGCAACAGGTCCCCTATGGGTGGAGGTGGCAGGGGTGATGGGCAACTGGTCCCCTATGAGTAGGGGTGCCAGGGGTGATGGGCAACAGGCCCCCTATGGGTGGGGGTGGCAGTGGTGATGGGCAACAGGTCCCCTATGAGTAGGGGTGGCAGGGGTGATGGGCAACAGGTCCCCTATGAGTGGGGGTGCCAGGGGTGATGGGCAACAGGTCCCCTATGGGTGGGGTTGGCAGGGGTGATGGGCAACAGGTCCCCTATGTGTGGGGGTGGCAGGGGTATTGGGCAACATCAGCCCTATGATTGGGGGTGGCAGTAGTGCTGGGCAACATAATCCCTATGAGTGGAGGTGGCAGGGGTGATGGGCAACAGGTCCCCTATGGGTGGGGGTGGCAGGGGTGATGGGCAACAGGTCCCCTATGGGTGGGGGTGGCAGGGGTGATGTGCAACATAAGCCCTATGAGTGGGGGTGGCAGTGGTGATGGGCAACAGGTCCCCTATGAGTGGGGGTGGCAGGGGTGATGGGCAACAGGTCCCCTATGGGTGGGGGTGGAAGGGGTGATGAGCAACAGGTCCCCTATAAGTGGGGGTGGCAGGGGTGATGGGCAACAGGTCCCCTATGGGTGGAGGTGGCAGGGGTGATGTGCAACATACGCCCTATGAGTGGGAGTGGCAGGGGTTGTGGGCAACAGGTCCCCTATGAGTAGTGGTGGCAGAGGTTATGGGCAACAGGTCCCCTATGGGTGGGGGTGGCAGGGGTGATGTGCAACATTAGCCCTATGAGTGGGGGTGACAGGGGTGATGGGCAACAGGTCCCCTATGAGTGGGGGTGGCAGGGGTGATGGGCAACAGGTCCCCTATCGGTGGGGGTGGCAGGTGTGATGTGCAACATAAGCCCTATGAGTGGGGGTGGCAGGGGTGATGGGCAACAGGTCCCCTATGAGTGGGGGTGGCAGGGGCGATGGGCAACAGGTCCCCTATGGGTGGGGGTGGCAGGGGTAATGGGCAACTGGTCCCCTATGAGTAGGGGTGCCAGGGGTGATGGGCAACAGGCCCCCTATGGTTGGGGGTGGCAGTGGTGATGGGCAACAGGTTCCCTATGAGTAGGGGTGGCAGAGGTGATGGGCAACAGGTCCCCTATGAGTTGGGGTGCCAGGGGAGATGGGCAACAGGTCCCCTATGGGTGGGGTTGGCAGGGGTGATGGGCAACAGGTCCCCTATGTGTGGGGGTGGCAGGGGTATTGGGCAACATCAGCCCTATGATTGGGGGTGGCAGTAGTGCTGGGCAACATAATCCCTATGAGTGGAGGTGGCAGGGGTGATGGGCAACATGTCCCCTATGGGTGGGGGTGGCAGGGGTGATGGGCAACAGGTCCCCTATGGGTGGGGGTGGCAGGGGTGATGTGCAACATAAGCCCTATGAGTGGGGGTGGCAGGGGTGATGAGGCAACAGGTCCCCTATGAGTGGGGGTGGCAGGGGTGATGGGCAACAGGTCCCCTATGGGTGGGGGTGGCAGGGGTGATGAGCATCAGGTCCCCTATAAGTGGGGGTGGCAGGGGTGATGGGCAACACGTCCCCTATGGGTGGAGGTGGCAGGTGTGATGTGCAACATACGCCCTATGAGTGGAGGTGGCAGGGGTTGTGGGCAACAGGTCCCCTATGAGTGGGGGTGGCAGAGGTGATGGGCAACAGGTCCCCTATGGGTGGGGGTGGCAGGGGTGATGTGCAACATAAGCCCTATGAGTGGGGGTGGCAGGGGTGATGGGCAACAGGTCCCCTATGAGTGGGGGTGGCCGGTGTGATGGGCAACAGGTCCCCTATGGGTGGGGGTGGCAGGTGGGATGTGCAACATAAGCCCTATGAGTGGGGGTGGCAGGGGTGATGGGCAACAGGTCGCCTATGAGTGGGGGTGGCAGGGGCAATGGGCAACAGGTCCCCTATGGGTGGGGGTGGCAGGGGTGATGGGCAACTGGTCCCCTATGAGTAGGGATGCCAGGGGTGATGGGCAACAGGTCCCCTATGAGTGGGGGTGGCAGGGACGATGGGCAACAGGTCCCCTCCCCTATGGGTGGGGGTGGCAGGGGTGTTGGGCAACTGGTCCCCTATGAGTGGGGGTGCCAGGGGTGATGGGCAACAGGTCCCCTATGGGTGGGGTTGGCAGGGGTGATGGGCAACAGGTCCCCTATGTGTGGGGGTGGCAGGGGTATTGGGCAACATCAGCCCTATGATTGGGGGTGGCAGTTGTGCTGGGCAACATAATCCCTATGAGTGGAGGTGGCAGGGGTGATGAGCAACAGGTTCCCTATGGGTGGGGGTGGCAGGGGTGATGGGCAACACGTCCCCTATGGGTGGGGGTGGCAGGGGTGATGTGCAACATAAGCCCTATGAGTGGGGGTGGCAGGGGTGATGGGCAACAGGTCCCCTATGAGTGGGGGTGGCAGGGGTGATGGGCAACAGGCCCCTATGGATGGGGGTGGCAGGGGTGATGGGCAACAGGTCCCCTATAAGTGGGGGTGGCAGGGGTGATGGGCAACAGCTCCCCTATGGGTGGAGGTGACAGGGGTGATGTGCAACATACGCCCTATGAGTGGGGGTGGCAGGGGTTGTGGGCAACAGGTCCCCTATGAGTGGAGGTGGCAGAGGTGATGGGCAACAGGTCCCCTATGGGTGGGGGTGGCAGGGGTGATGTGCAACATAAGCCCTATGAGTGGGGGTGGCAGGGGTGATGGGCAACAGGTCCCCTATGGGTGGGGGTGGCAGGTGTGATGTGCAACATAAGCCCTATGAGTGGGGGTGGCAGGGGTGATGGGCAACAGGTCCCCTATGAGTGGGGGTGGCAGGGGCAATGGGCAACAGGTCCCCTATGGGTGGAGGTGGCAGGGGTGATGGGCAACTGGTCCCCTATGAGTAGGGGTGCCAGGGGTGATGGGCAACAGGCCCCCTATGGGTGGGGGTGGCAGTGGTGATGGGCAACAGGTCCCCTATGAGTAGGGGTGGCAGGGGTGATGGGCAACAGGTCCCCTATGAGTGGGGGTGCCAGGGGTGATGGGCAACAGGTCCCCTATGGGTGGGGTTGGCAGGGGTGATGGGCAACAGGTCCCCTATGTGTGGGGGTGGCAGGGGTATTGGGCAACATCAGCCCTATGATTGGGGGTGGCAGTAGTGCTGGGCAACATAATCCCTATGAGTGGAGGTGGCAGGGGTGATGGGCAACAGGTCCCCTATGGGTGGGGGTGGCAGGGGTGATGGGCAACAGGTCCCCTATGGGTGGGGGTGGCAGGGGTGATGTGCAACATAAGCCCTATGAGTGGGGGTGGCAGTGGTGATGGGCAACAGGTCCCCTATGAGTGGGGGTGGCAGGGGTGATGGGCAACAGGTCCCCTATGGGTGGGGGTGGAAGGGGTGATGAGCAACAGGTCCCCTATAAGTGGGGGTGGCAGGGGTGATGGGCAACAGGTCCCCTATGGGTGGAGGTGGCAGGGGTGATGTGCAACATACGCCCTATGAGTGGGAGTGGCAGGGGTTGTGGGCAACAGGTCCCCTATGAGTAGTGGTGGCAGAGGTTATGGGCAACAGGTCCCCTATGGGTGGGGGTGGCAGGGGTGATGTGCAACATTAGCCCTATGAGTGGGGGTGACAGGGGTGATGGGCAACAGGTCCCCTATGAGTGGGGGTGGCAGGGGTGATGGGCAACAGGTCCCCTATCGGTGGGGGTGGCAGGTGTGATGTGCAACATAAGCCCTATGAGTGGGGGTGGCAGGGGTGATGGGCAACAGGTCCCCTATGAGTGGGGGTGGCAGGGGCGATGGGCAACAGGTCCCCTATGGGTGGGGGTGGCAGGGGTAATGGGCAACTGGTCCCCTATGAGTAGGGGTGCCAGGGGTGATGGGCAACAGGCCCCCTATGGTTGGGGGTGGCAGTGGTGATGGGCAACAGGTTCCCTATGAGTAGGGGTGGCAGAGGTGATGGGCAACAGGTCCCCTATGAGTTGGGGTGCCAGGGGAGATGGGCAACAGGTCCCCTATGGGTGGGGTTGGCAGGGGTGATGGGCAACAGGTCCCCTATGTGTGGGGGTGGCAGGGGTATTGGGCAACATCAGCCCTATGATTGGGGGTGGCAGTAGTGCTGGGCAACATAATCCCTATGAGTGGAGGTGGCAGGGGTGATGGGCAACATGTCCCCTATGGGTGGGGGTGGCAGGGGTGATGGGCAACAGGTCCCCTATGGGTGGGGGTGGCAGGGGTGATGTGCAACATAAGCCCTATGAGTGGGGGTGGCAGGGGTGATGAGCAACAGGTCCCCTATGAGTGGGGGTGGCAGGGGTGATGGGCAACAGGTCCCCTATGGGTGGGGGTGGCAGGGGTGATGGGCAACAGGTCCCCTATAAGTGGGGGTGGCAGGGGTGATGGGCAACAGGTCCCCTATGGGTGGAGGTGGCAGGGGTGATGTGCAACATACGCCCTATGAGTGGGGGTGGCAGGGGTTGTGGGCAACAGGTCCCCTATGAGTAGGGGTGGCAGAGGTGATGGGCAACAGGTCCCCTATGGGTGGGGGTGGCAAGGGTGATGTGCAACATTAGCCCTATGAGTGGGGGTGGCAGGGGTGATGGGCAACAGGTCCCCTATGAGTGGGGGTGGCAGGGGTGATGGGCAACAGGTCCCCTATGGGTGGGGGTGGCAGGTGTGATGTGCAACATAAGCCCTATGAGTGGGGGTGGCAGGGGTGATGGGCAACAGGTCCCCTATGAGTGGGGGTGGCAGGGGCGATGGGCAACAGGTCCCCTATGGGTGGGGGTGGCAGGGCTGATGGGCAACTGGTCCCCTATGAGTAGGGGTGCCAGGGGTGATGGGCAACAGGCCCCCTATGGGTGGGGGTGGCAGTGGTGATGGGCAACAGGTCCCCTATGAGTTGGGGTGCCAGGGGTGATGGGCAACAGGTCCCCTATGGGTGGGGTTGGCAGGGGTGCTGGGCAACAGGTCCCCTATGTGTGGGGGTGGCAGGGGTATTGGGCAACATCAGCCCTATGATTGGGGGTGGCAGTAGTGCTGGGCAACATAATCCCTATGAGTGGAGGTGGCAGGGGTGATGGGCAACAGGTCCCCTATGGGTGGGGGTGGCAGGGGTGATGGGCAACAGGTCCCCTATGGGTGGGTTTGGCAGGGGTTGTTGTGCAACATAAACCCTATGAGTGGGGGTGGCAGGGGTGATGGGCAACAGGTCCCCTATAGGTGGGTGTGGCAGGGGTGATGGGCAACAGGTCCCCTATGGGTGGGGGTGGCAGGGGTGATGGGCAACAGGTCCCCTGTAAGTGGAGGTGGCAGGGGTGATGGGCAACAGGTCCCCTATGGGTGGAGGTGGCACGGGTGATGTGCAACATACGCCCTATGAGTGGGGGTGGCAGGGGTTGTGGGCAACAGGTCCCCTATGAGTGGGGGTTGCAGAGGTGATGGGCAACAGGTCCCCTATGGGTGGGGGTGGCAGGGGTGATGTGCAACATAAGCCCTATGAGTGGGGGTGGCAGGGGTGATGGGCAACAGGTCCCCTATGAGTGGGGGTGGCAGGGGTGATGGGCAACAGGTCCCCTAAGGGTGGGGGTGGCAGGGGCGATTGGCAACAGGTCCCCTATGGGTGGGAGTGGCAGGGGTGATGGGCAACTGGTCCCCTATGAGTAGGGGTGCCAGGGGTGGTGGGCTACAGGCCCCCTATGGGTGGGGGTGGCAGTGGTGATGGGCAACAGGTCCCCTATGAGTAGGGGTGGCAGGGGTGATGGGCGACAGGTCCCCTATGAGTGGGGGTGCCAGGGGTGATGGGCAACATGTCCCCTATGGGTGGGGTTGGCAGGGGTGATGGGCAGCAGGTCCCCTATGTGTGGGGGTGGCAGGGGTATTGGGCAACATCAGCCCTATGATTGGGGGTGGCAGTAGTGCTGGGCAACATAATCCCTATGAGTGGAGGTGGCAGGAGTAATGGGCAACAGGTCCCCTATGGGTGGGGGTGGCAGGGGTGATGAGCAACAGGTCCCCTATAAGTGGGGGTGGCAGGGGTGATGGGCAACAGGTCCCCTATGGGTGGAGGTGGCAGGGGTGATGTGCAACATACGGCCTATGAGTGGGGGTGGCAGGGGTGATGGGCAACAGGTCCCCTATGAGTGGGGGTGGCAGGGGTGATGGGCAACAGGTCCCCTATGGGTGGGGGTGGCAGGTGTGATGTGCAACATAAGCCCTATGAGTGGGGGTGGCAGGGGTGATGGGCAACAGGTCCCCTATGAGTGGGGGTGGCAGGGGCGATGGGCAACAGGTCCCCTATGGGTGGGGGTGGCAGGGGTGATGGGCAACAGGTCTCTATGGGTGGGGGTGGCAGGGGTATTGGGCAACATCAGCCCTATGATTGGGGGTGGCAGTAGTGCTGGGCAACATAATCCCTATGAGTGGAGGTGGCAGGGGTGATGGGCAACAGGTCCCCTATGGGTGGGTTGGCAGGGGTGATGGGCAACAGGTCCCCTATTGGTGGGGGTGGCAGGGGTGATGTGCAACATAAGCCCTATGAGTGGGGGTGACAGGGGTGATGGGCAACAGGTCCCCTATGAGTGGGGGTGGCAGGGGTGATGGGCAACAGGTCCCCTATGGGTGGGGGTGGCAGGTGTGATGTGCAACATAAGCCCTATGAGTGGGGGTGGCAGGGGTGATGGGCAACAGGTCCCTTATGAGTGGGGGTGGCAGGGGCGATGGGCAAGAGGTCCCCTATGGGTGGGGGTGGCAGGGGTGATGGGCAACTGGTCCCTATGAGTAGGGGTGCCAGGGGTGATGGGCAACAGGCCCCCTATGGGTGGGGGTGGCAGTGGTGATGGGCAACAGGTCCCCTATGAGTAGGGGTGGCAGAGGTGATGGGCAACAGGTCCCCTATGAGTTGGGGTGCCAGGGGAGATGGGCAACAGGTCCCCTATGGGTGGGGTTGGCAGGGGTCATGGGCAACAGGTCCCCTATGTGTGGGGGTGGCAGGGGTATTGGGCAACATCAGCCCTATGATTGGGGGTGGCAGTAGTGCTGGGCAACATAATCCCTATGAGTAGAGGTGGCAGCGGTGATGGGCAACATGTCCCCTATGGGTGGGGGTGGCAGGGGTGATGGGCAACAGGTCCCCTATGGGTGGGGGTGGCAGGGGTGATGTGCAACATAAGCCCTATGAGTGGGGGTGGCAGGGGTGATGAGCAACAGGTCCCCTATGAGTGGGGGTGGCAGGGGTGATGGGCAACAGGTCCCCTATAAGTGGGGGTGGCAGGGGTGATGGGCAACAGGTCCCCTATGGGTGGAGGTGGCAGGGGTGATGTGCAACATACGCCCTATGAGTGGGGGTGGCAGGGGTTGTGGGCAACAGGTCCCCTATGAGTAGGGGTGGCAGAGGTGATGGGCAACTGGTCCTCTATGGGAGGGGGTGGCAGGGGTGATGGGCAACAGGTCCCCTATGGGTGGGGGTGGCAGGTGTGATGTGCAACATAAGCCCTATGAGTGGGGGTGGCAGGGGTGATGGGCAACAGGTCCCCTATGAGTGGGGGTGGCAGGGGCGATGGGCAACAGGTCCCCTATGAGTGGGGGTGGCAGGGGTGATGGGCAACAGGTCCCCTATGGGTGGGGGTGGCAGGGGTGATGGGCAACAGGTCCCCTATGGGTGGGGGTGGCAGGTGTGATGTGCAACATAAGCCCTATGAGTGGGGTGGCAGGGGTGAGGGGCAACAGGTCCCCTATGAGTGGGGGTGGCAGGGGCGATGGGCAACAGGTCCCCTATGGGTGGGGGTGGCAGGGGTGATGGACAACTGGTCCCCTATGAGTAGGGGTGCCAGGGGTGATGGGCAACAGGCCCCCTATGGGTGGGGGTGGCAGTGGTGATGGGCAACAGGTCCCCTATGAGTAGGGGTGGCAGGGGTGATGGGCAACAGGTCCCCTATGAGTTGGGGTGCCAGGGGTGATGGGCAACAGGTCCCCTATGGGTGGGTTGGCAGGGGTGCTGGGCAACAGGTCCCCTATGAGTAGGGGTGCCAGGGGTGATGGGCAACAGGCCCCCTATGGGTGGGGGTGGCAGGGGTCATGGGCAACAGGTCCCCTATGTGTGGGGGTGGCAGGGGTATTGGGCAACATCAGCCCTATGATTGGGGGTATCAGTAGTGCTGGGCAACATAATCCCTATGGGTGGAGGTGGCAGGGGTGATGGGCAACATGTCCCCTATGGGTGGGGGTGGCAGGGGTGATGGGCAACAGGTCCCCTATGGGTGGGGGTGGCAGGGGTGATGTGCAACATAAGCCCTATGTGTGGGGGTGGCAGGGGTGATGAGCAACAGGTCCCCTATGAGTGGGGGTGGCAGGGGTGATGGGCAACAGGTCCCCTATAAGTGGGGGTGGCAGGGGTGATGGGCAACAGGTCCCCTATGGGTGGAGGTGGCAGGGGTGATGTGCAACATACGCCCTATGAGTGGGGGTGGCAGGGGTTGTGGGCAACAGGTCCCCTATGAGTAGGGGTGGCAGAGGTGATGGGCAACAGGTCCCCTATGGGTGGGGGTGGCAGGGGTGATGGGCAACAGGTCCCCTATGGGTGGGGGTGGCAGGTGTGATGTGCAACATAAGCCCTATGAGTGGGGGTGGCAGGGGTGATGGGCAACAGGTCCCCTATGAGTGGGGGTGGCAGGGGCGATGGGCAACAGGTCCCCTATGAGTGGGGGTGGCAGGGGTGATGGGCAACAGGTCCCCTATGGGTGGGGGTGGCAGGTGTGATGTGCAACATAAGCCCTATGAGTGGGGGTGGCAGGGGTGAGGGGCAACAGGTCCCCAATGAGTGGGGGTGGCAGGGGCGATGGGCAACAGGTCCCCTATGGGTGGGGGTGGCAGGGGTGATGGGCAACTGGTCCCCTATGAGTAGGGGTGCCAGGGGTGATGGGCAACAGGCCCCCTATGGGTGGGGGTGGCAGTGGTGATGGGCAACAGGTCCCCTATGAGTAGGGGTGGCAGGGGTGATGGGCAACAGGTCCCCTATGAGTTGGGGTGCCAGGGGTGATGGGCAACAGGTCCCCTATGGGTGGGGTTGGCAGGGGTGCTGGGCAACAGGTCCCCTATGGGTGGGGTTGGCAGGGGTGCTGGGCAACAGGTCCCCTATGTGTGGGGATGGCAGGGGTATTGGGCAACATCAGCCCTATGATTGGGGGTGGCAGTAGTGCTGGGCAACATAATCCCTATGAGTGGAGGTGGCAGGGGTGATGGGCAACAGGTCCACTATGGGTGGGGGTGGCAGGGGTGATGGGCAACAGGTCCCCTATGGGTGGGGGTGGCAGGGGTTGTTGTGCAACATAAACCCTATGAGTGGGGGTGGCAGGGGTGATGGGCAACAGGTCCCCTATAAGTGGGTGTGGCAGGGGTGATGGGCAACAGGTCCCCTATGGCTTGGGGTGGCAGGGGTGATGGGCAACAGGTCCCCTATAAGTGGGGGTGGCAGGGGTGATGGGCAACAGGTCCCCTATGGGTGGAGGTGGCAGGGGTGATGTGCAACATACGCCCTATGAGTGGGGGTGGCAGGGGTTGTGGGCAACAGGTCCCCTATGAGTGGGGGTTGCAGAGGTGATGGGCAACAGGTCCCCTATGGGTGGGGGTGGCAGGGGTGATGTGCAACATAAGCCCTATGAGTGGGGGTGGCAGGGGTGATGGGCAACAGGTCCCCTATGAGTGGGGGTGGCAGGGGTGATGGGCAACAGGTCCCCTAAGGGTGGGGGTGGCAGGGGCGATTGGCAACAGGTCCCCTATGGGTCGGAGTGGCAGGGGTGATTGGCAACTGGTCCCCTATGAGTAAGGGTGCCAGGGGTGGTGGGCTACAGGCCCCCTATGGGTGGGGGTGGCAGTGGTGATGGGCAACAGGTCCCCTATGAGTAGGGGTGGCAGGGGTGATGGGCAACAGGTCCCCTATGAGTGGGGGTGCCAGGGGTGATGGGCATCATGTCCCCTATGGGTGGGGTTGGCAGGGGTGATGGGCAGCAGGTCCCCTATGTGTGGGGGTGGCAGGGGTATTGGGCAACATCAGCCCTATGATTGGGGGTGGCAGTAGTGCTGGGCAACATAATCCCTATGAGTGGAGGTGGCAGGGGTGATGGGCAACAGGTCCCCTATGGGTGGGGGTGGCAGGGGTGATGAGCAACAGGTCCCCTATAAGTGGGGGTGGCAGGGGTGATGGGCAACAGGTCCCCTATGGGTGGAGGTGGCAGGGGTGATGTGCAACATACGGCCTATGAGTGGGGGTGGCAGGGGTTGTGGGCAACAGGTCCCCTATGAGTGGGGGTGGCAGAGGTGATGGGCAACAGGCCCCCAATGGGTGGGGGTGGCAGGGGTGATGTGCAACATAAGCCCTATGAGTGGGGGTGGCAGGGGTGATGGGCAACAGGTCCCCTATGAGTGGGGGTGGCAGGGGTGATGGGCAACAGGTCCCCTATGGGTGGGGGTGGCAGGTGTGATGTGCAACATAAGCCCTATGAGTGGGGGTGGCAGGGGTGATGGGCAACAGGTCCCCTATGAGTGGGGGTGGCAGGGGCGATGGGCAACAGGTCCCCTATGGGGGTGGCAGGGGTGATGGGCAACAGGTCCCCTATGAGTGGGGGTGGCAGGGGCGATGGGCAACAGGTCCCCTATGGGTGGGGGTGGCAGGGGTGATGGGCAACTGGTCCCCTATGAGTAGGTAGGGGTGCCAGGGGTGATGGACAACAGGCCCCCTATGGGTGGGGGTTGCAGTGGTGATGGGCGACAGGTCCCCTATGAGTAGGGGTGGCAGGGGTGATGGGCAACAGGTCCCCTATGAGTAGGTAGGGGTGCCAGGGGTGATGGACAACAGGCCCCCTATGGGTGGGGGTTGCAGTGGTGATGGGCGACAGGTCCCCTATGAGTAGGGGTGGCAGAGGTGATGGGCAACAGGTCCCCTATGAGTAGGGTGCCAGGGGTGATGGGCAACAGTTCCCCTATGGGTGGGGTTGGCAGGGGTGATGGGCAACAGGTCCCCTATGTGTGGGGGTGGCAGGGGTATTGGGCAACATCAGCCCTATGATTGGGGGTATCAGTAGTGCTGGGCAACATAATCCCTATGGGTGGAGGTGGCAGGGGTGATGGGCAACATGTCCCCTATGGGTGGGGGTGGCAGGGGTGATGGGCAACAGGTCCCCTATGGGTGGGGGTGGCAGGGGTGATGTGCAACATAAGCCCTATGTGTGGGGGTGGCAGGGGTGATGAGCAACAGGTCCCCTATGAGTGGGGGTGGCAGGGGTGATGGGCAACAGGTCCCCTATAAGTGGGGGTGGCAGGGGTGATGGGCAACAGGTCCCCTATGGGTGGAGGTGGCAGGGGTGATGTGCAACATACGCCCTATGAGTGGGGGTGGCAGGGGTTGTGGGCAACAGGTCCCCTATGAGTAGGGGTGGCAGAGGTGATGGGCAACAGGTCCCCTATGGGTGGGGGTGGCAGGGGTGATGGGCAACAGGTCCCCTATGGGTGGGGGTGGCAGGTGTGATGTGCAACATAAGCCCTATGAGTGGGGGTGGCAGGGGTGATGGGCAACAGGTCCCCTATGAGTGGGGGTGGCAGGGGCGATGGGCAACAGGTCCCCTATGAGTGGGGGTGGCAGGGGTGATGGGCAACAGGTCCCCTATGGGTGGGGGTGGCAGGGGTGATGGGCAACAGGTCCCCTATGGGTGGGGGTGGCAGGTGTGATGTGCAACATAAGCCCTATGAGTGGGGGTGGCAGGGGTGAGGGGCAACAGGTCCCCAATGAGTGGGGGTGGCAGGGGCGATGGGCAACAGGTCCCCTATGGGTGGGGGTGGCAGGGGTGATGGGCAACTGGTCCCCTATGAGTAGGGGTGCCAGGGGTGATGGGCAACAGGCCCCCTATGGGTGGGGGTGGCAGTGGTGATGGGCAACAGGTCCCCTATGAGTAGGGGTGGCAGGGGTGATGGGCAACAGGTCCCCTATGAGTTGGGGTGCCAGGGGTGATGGGCAACAGGTCCCCTATGGGTGGGGTTGGCAGGGGTGCTGGGCAACAGGTCCCCTATGGGTGGGGTTGGCAGGGGTGCTGGGCAACAGGTCCCCTATGTGTGGGGATGGCAGGGGTATTGGGCAACATCAGCCCTATGATTGGGGGTGGCAGTAGTGCTGGGCAACATAATCCCTATGAGTGGAGGTGGCAGGGGTGATGGGCAACAGGTCCCCTATGGGTGGGGGTGGCAGGGGTGATGGGCAACAGGTCCCCTATGGGTGGGGGTGGCAGGGGTTGTTGTGCAACATAAACCCTATGAGTGGGGGTGGCAGGGGTGATGGGCAACAGGTCCCCTATAAGTGGGTGTGGCAGGGGTGATGGGCAACAGGTCCCCTATGGCTTGGGGTGGCAGGGGTGATGGGCAACAGGTCCCCTATAAGTGGGGGTGGCAGGGGTGATGGGCAACAGGTCCCCTATGGGTGGAGGTGGCAGGGGTGATGTGCAACATACGCCCTATGAGTGGGGGTGGCAGGGGTTGTGGGCAACAGGTCCCCTATGAGTGGGGGTTGCAGAGGTGATGGGCAACAGGTCCCCTATGGGTGGGGGTGGCAGGGGTGATGTGCAACATAAGCCCTATGAGTGGGGGTGGCAGGGGTGATGGGCAACAGGTCCCCTATGAGTGGGGGTGGCAGGGGTGATGGGCAACAGGTCCCCTAAGGGTGGGGGTGGCAGGGGCGATTGGCAACAGGTCCCCTATGGGTCGGAGTGGCAGGGGTGATTGGCAACTGGTCCCCTATGAGTAAGGGTGCCAGGGGTGGTGGGCTACAGGCCCCCTATGGGTGGGGGTGGCAGTGGTGATGGGCAACAGGTCCCCTATGAGTAGGGGTGGCAGGGGTGATGGGCAACAGGTCCCCTATGAGTGGGGGTGCCAGGGGTGATGGGCATCATGTCCCCTATGGGTGGGGTTGGCAGGGGTGATGGGCAGCAGGTCCCCTATGTGTGGGGGTGGCAGGGGTATTGGGCAACATCAGCCCTATGATTGGGGGTGGCAGTAGTGCTGGGCAACATAATCCCTATGAGTGGAGGTGGCAGGGGTGATGGGCAACAGGTCCCCTATGGGTGGGGGTGGCAGGGGTGATGAGCAACAGGTCCCCTATAAGTGGGGGTGGCAGGGGTGATGGGCAACAGGTCCCCTATGGGTGGAGGTGGCAGGGGTGATGTGCAACATACGGCCTATGAGTGGGGGTGGCAGGGGTTGTGGGCAACAGGTCCCCTATGAGTGGGGGTGGCAGAGGTGATGGGCAACAGGCCCCCAATGGGTGGGGGTGGCAGGGGTGATGTGCAACATAAGCCCTATGAGTGGGGGTGGCAGGGGTGATGGGCAACAGGTCCCCTATGAGTGGGGGTGGCAGGGGTGATGGGCAACAGGTCCCCTATGGGTGGGGGTGGCAGGTGTGATGTGCAACATAAGCCCTATGAGTGGGGGTGGCAGGGGTGATGGGCAACAGGTCCCCTATGAGTGGGGGTGGCAGGGGCGATGGGCAACAGGTCCCCTATGGGGGTGGCAGGGGTGATGGGCAACAGGTCCCCTATGAGTGGGGGTGGCAGGGGCGATGGGCAACAGGTCCCCTATGGGTGGGGGTGGCAGGGGTGATGGGCAACTGGTCCCCTATGAGTAGGTAGGGGTGCCAGGGGTGATGGACAACAGGCCCCCTATGGGTGGGGGTTGCAGTGGTGATGGGCGACAGGTCCCCTATGAGTAGGGGTGGCAGGGGTGATGGGCAACAGGTCCCCTATGAGTAGGGTGCCAGGGGTGATGGGCAACAGTTCCCCTATGGGTGGGGTTGGCAGGGGTGATGGGCAACAGGTCCCCTATGTGTGGGGGTGGCAGGGGTATTGGGCAACATCAGCCCTATGATTGGGGGTGGCAGTAGTGCTGGGCAACATAATCCCTATGAGTGGAGGTGGCAGGGGTGATGGGCAACAGGTCCCCTATGGGTGGATTGGCAGGGGTGATGGGCAACAGGTCCCCTATGGGTGGGGGTGGCAGGGGTGATGTGCAACATAAGCCCTATGAGTGGGGGTGGCAGGGGTGATGGGCAACAGGTCCCCTATGAGTGGGGGTGGCAGGGGTGATGGGCAACAGGTCCCCTATGGGTGGGGGTGGCAGGGGTGATGGGCAACAGGTCCCCTATAAGTGGGGGTGGCAGGGGTGATGGGCAACAGGTCCCCTATGGGTGGAGGTGGCAGGGGTGATGTGCAACATACGCCCTATGAGTGGGGGTGGCAGGGGTTGTGGGCAACAGGTCCCCTATGAGTGGGGGTGGCAGAGGTGATGGGCAACAGGTCCCCTATGGGTGGGGGTGGCAGGGGTGATGTGCAACATAAGCCCTATGAGTGGGGGTGGCAGGGGTGATGGGCAACAGGTCCCCTATGAGTGGGGGTGGCAGGGGTGATGGGCAACAGGCTCCCTATGGGTGGGGGTGGCAGGGGTGGCAGGGGTGATGGGCAACTGGTCCCCTATGAGTGGGGGTGCCAGGGGTGATGGGCAACAGTTCCCCTATGGGTGGGGGTGGCAGGGGTGATGGGCTACAGGTCCCCTATGGGTGTGGGTTGCAGGGGTGATGGGCAACAGGTCCCCTATGAGTGGGGGTGACAGGGGTGATGGGCAACATAAGCCCTATGAGTGGGGGTGGCAGGGGTGATGGACAACAGGTCCCCTATGGGTGGGGGTGGCAGGGGTGATGGACAACAGGTCCCCTATGGGTGAGGGTGGCAGGGGTGATGGGCAACATACGCCCTATGAGTGGGGGTGGCGGGGGTGATGGGCAACAGGTCCCCTTTGGGTGGGGGTGGCACAGGTGATGTACAACATAAGCCCTATGAGTGGGGGTGGCAGGGGTGATGGGCAACAGGTGCCCTATGAGTTGGGGTGGCAGGGGCGATGGGCAACAGGTCCCCTATGGGTGGGGGTGGCAGGGGTGATGGGCAACAGGTCTCTATGGGTGGGGGTGGCAGGGGTATTGGGCAACATCAGCCCTATGATTGGGGGTGGCAGTAGTGCTGGGCAACATAAGCCCTATGAGTGGGGGTGACAGGGGTGATGGGCAACAGGTCCCCTATGAGTGGGGGTGGCAGGGGTGATGGGCAACAGGTCCCCTATGAGTGGGGGTGGCAGGGGTGATGGGCAACAGGTCCCCTATGGGTGGGGGTGGCAGGGGTGGCAGGGGTGATGGGCAACTGGTCCCCTATGAGTGGGGGGCCAAGGGTGATGGGCAACAGGCCCCCTATGGGTGGAGGCGGCAGGGTTGATGGGCAACAGGTCCCCTATGAGTAGGGGTGGCACAGAAGTGATGGGCAACAGGTCCCCTATGAGTGGGGTGCCAGGGGTGATGGGCAACAGGTCCCCTATGGGTGGGGTTGGCAGGGGTGATGGGCAACAGGTCCCCTATGAGTGGGGGTGGCAGGGGTATTGGGCAACATAAGCCCTATGATTGGGGGTGTCAGTAGTGCTGGGTAAAATAATCCCTATGAGAGGGTGTGGCAGGGGTGATGGGCGACAGGTCCCCTATGGGTGGGGGTGGCAGGGGTTATGGGCAACAGGTCCCCTATGGGTGGGGGTGGCAGGGGTGATGTGCAACATAAGCCCTATTAGTGGGCGTGGCAGGGGTGATGGGCAACAGGTCCCCTATGAGTGGGGGTGGCAGGGGTGATGGGCAACAGGTCCCCTATGGGTGGGGGTGGCAGGGGTGATGGGCAACAGGTCCCCTATGAGTGGGGGTGGCAGGGGTGATGCGCAACAGGTTCCCTATGAGTGGGGTTGGCGAGGTGATGGGCAACATAAGCCCTATGAGTGGGGGTGGCAGGGGTGATGGGCAACAGGTCCCCTATGAGTGGGGGTGGCAGGGGCGATGGGCAACAGGTCCCCTATGAGTGGGGGTGGCAGGGGTGATGGGCAACAGGTCCCCTATGGGTGGGGGTGGCAGGGGTGATGGGCAACAGGTCTCCTATGGGTGGGGGTGGCAGGTGTGATGTGCAACATAAGCCCTATGAGTGGGGGTGGCAGGGGTGAGGGGCAACAGGTCCCCAATGAGTGGGGGTGGCAGGGGCGATGGGCAACAGGTCCCCTATGGGTGGGGGTGGCAGGGGTATTGGGCAACATCAGCCCTATGATTGGGGGTGGCAGTAGTGCTGGGCAACATAAGCCCTATGAGTGGGGGTGACAGGGGTGATGGGCAACAGGTCCCCTATGAGTGGGGGTGGCAGGGGTGATGGGCAACAGGTCCCCTATGAGTGGGGGTGGCAGGGGTGATGGGCAACAGGTCCCCTATGGGTGGGGGTGGCAGGGGTGATGGGCAACAGGTCCCCTATGAGTGGGGGTGGCAGGGGTGATGCGCAACAGGTTCCCTATGAGTGGGGTTGGCGAGGTGATGGGCAACATAAGCCCTATGAGTGGGGATGGCAGTAGTGCTGGGCAACATAAGCCCTATGAGTGGGGGTCGCAGGGGTGATGGGCAACAGGTCCCCTATGGGTGGGGGTGGCAGAGGTGATGGGCAACAGGTCCCCTATGAGTGGGGGTGGCATTAGTCATTTTCAAAATGAGCCCTATGGGTGGGGGTTTTAGTGGTGCTGGCCATACAACCCCTATGGTGGCCTGTAGTTAATGGCCAGGATATGGATCCCCTGTGTGTGTGTGTGCCATTTTGCAGGTACATGTCGTTTGTTTGTGTGGTAGGTGTCTGACATACCGTCTGTGCTGTCCGCGTCTGTTCCTGATCCGGTCATAGATGTAGAGTACTGGTATGACCTGCGCAATGGGATTCATGATGTGTTTGTCTCGTACACGCTGCTTTTTGCTCCGTCTTGTACCCGTTGCAAACTGATCCGTGTCGTAGCCGTGGATTGAGTTGTGGCGTGAATCGAAGCTGATATGCTTCTTTTCCGGATGCTGTGACGTGCCATACGTGGTAACCCATCCGGCGCGTAGGAAGTACGCATCGTACTTGTCAGGGCGGAAACTGCTATGGATACTGCTTCCGGGCGACTCAGTTTGGCGTTAGGAGTTACAACTCGGACGGATCTTGAATCACAGCCTACGTGTCGGTCGGGTTTTAGGCAGTTATGTGCATCGTACTTCATCAACAGGACGGACCGGCTACGGGTACGTGTCGGTCGCAAGGTAAGGCTATGAACAGCTCTCGGAGAGCTGTCCGACTTGGATCGGAATCGACCCCGATGACACAATATGGTGCAAATTCTCATAGCGTTATCTTCTTGTGAGGATCTGTAGAGTGTATATCAACAGCAGAAATGGCCAATCAGCAAGGATGTGGATGGTGCTAGCCTTGCTCCTGATTGTGTAAACAAAGCCTGCACTGAAAGGGAGAGGACAGTGACCAGTATTGTGCCTAGAGTGCTGAGATGGCCATCTGTGGGCTCTGGTGAGCTGAGCGGCTAAATAGAGGGTCTTGGTCTGAGCCTGCAGCGCTGTGCAGGTCAGCACCGAGGACTCAAACATTGGTCTGACACAAATCCTGAAATACATGTACAAATAAAGCAGCTTTGAGATCAACTGTACGCAATACCGCATGGTATCTTCAAAGCAGCAGTGCGGCTTTAGTGACAAGTCAGAAGCCTCACAGCGCATGTTGTCGGCACCGTGCAGTACATGGGGCTACAGTACTGAAAGTGGCTCTAGAAGACACAATCCTGCTCTGACAGACCTCCATGGGCGTGTCTGGGGGTGGAGGAGGAGGCGCCCCAGACCAGTAGCCCTGTTCATGTGAGCCATATCCCTTCCTGACCCCAACGCAGATTCCCGGAAGAGAACACCCCATGAATAGGAAGGATGGATCTGAGCTGCCCAAACAGTCCTCTGACTTCAACTTAACTTTTTTGGCAAGCCAAAATAAGAAAATATTCTATGAAAAAAACATAAATCCACACAGGAGAAAGAAAAAAGTGAAACGGCAGTCGCCATAGGCAGGAACGAAACACCAAAGACCGGACAATTAGGATGGTTTCACCACCCAAAATCCACGGAGTTTAAAAGACACACAAACATATAAATGAAAACTAAGGGGCGTGAAGGGCCGTGGTGAAAGCCCTCAGAGTAGAAACTGCATGTCTCAAATGAGACAACGCATTTAACACCAATTTTCATTGTATTTTTCTTTGTTTGACAATCGTATGCAGCCCAAAAGACAATAATTTGCATTCCTGGACAGCCCTATGCCTCAGGACAGGCACTAATAGTAGTTGTTCTAGGCTCACTGCCCTGTTTCCTCTCCTCAATTTTCCCACCGTCTTTGGTTGCGTAAACTCAAACTCTTTAGTACCCTGACCACCCTACAACTGCTTTAATGCTGTGGCAATCTGATGCAATGTGCCACATAGGCTGCAGCCCTTTCTACATACATGCAGCACCAATAATGATTCTGTTCAACTGATAGGTCGTCAGAAGGGAACAATTCTAAAGCAACTCCTACAGTTGGATTTGGCTGCTGCACATTTAGCTTCTATGGTGAATATCATTTATTTCTGCTTCTCAGGGCTATTTCTGGTGAGAATTCATTTTTATATATTTGATTATAATTATTTCAACAAAATAGAAGGAAAAAAATATTTCTACTGGACATAACAAACGTAAACAAACTATTTCTCCTCCTCCTGTAAAATCTAAAATTGTTGATTCTAATGAACCTTCTTTATCCACTCTGTTGGAGGAGCTGCAAGCTGTGCATTTAAATACTGATTCTATTGCATGAGAAATTAAAAATATCCGCAAAGATATGGCTAGTCTTTCTATACATTTTCTGATAACGCAAATAAAATTCAGGATAATAAAGCCAAAATTGATAGCCTCACACCTATGGTGCCAAACATTCTACCAATGAGTAAGGCGTTGTTGGATTTAGAAATTCCTAAACACCAATACAATTTATTTATTTTTAAATTGCCAGAAGATGTGGAAGGAAATGATTGTAGGCAGTATGTAAAGAAATTGTTGCCTAGCCTGTTTCAGTTAAAATTTCCTAAAAATGTTGAAGTGGACATGGCACATAGAATTCATTGTCACCGAAACCCTTGTCAAGGCAAACCACGGCAAATAATATTTAAAGTTTTGAGCTATAACCATTTCGTGATGATCAGAAAGACAGCTAGAGAAATTCTGTCTTAAATGGTAAATGGAAATAAAATCTACATTCATCAAGACTTTGCTAAGGAAACTCTTCATCTTCATAAAGAGTTTGTTGAGCTGCGACCACGACTTCACTCCTCTGGTTTCAAATATGGTCTCTTTGATCCTTCAACAATGAGAATTTGGAACGTGTGTTTTGAAGTTCTTTCAGAGACCGGAAGAGCTACATTCATTCTCAGACAACAATTCCCATTGTCTATGGATACAAATGCTACTGATACTTGATTTTTTCAGTTTTGGTTTTCAGGCTAACTTGCCCTTTCTCTAAGATTAGTTGTGTGGGCGTTTTCTGGGTAGGTTGCTCTTGGTTATGCGTGTGTGTGATTCTGCAATTTTATTTATGTTTTTATGTTGTCTTATTTAAGTTTGTCCTTGTCTTGCTTTTTATCCCTGTTTTTTCTATATCTAAAGCTATTTTTGGTATATTCCCTTTCTTTTTTCTGTCCTTTTCTATTGACTTTCCTCTCAACATATGGACAATATAAACAATATTAAAATTGTTTCTTTGAATGTAAAAGGGTTAAGATATCCCAGTAAATATTTCAACATTTTAGACTATTTAGCAAGTCACAGAGGTGATATTTGTTTTTGACAGGAGACACATATTGATGATATGGTTCTAGCATATATGCAGAAAAAATGGGTTGGTACAAGGGTTTCTTTGCCTGCAGTTAGTAAGAATAATGGATGGGCTATTCTTTTTGCAAAGAGATTTCATATTAAAATATTGAGCAAAATTTCAGATACAGAAGGTCATTACATTATTGTTAAAATTCAATTGTATAATACGCCCATTTATTTAATTAATCTTTATGGGCCAACAAATGATGATCCCAAATTTTGGTCCCTCTTTACGACGTAGGTGCTCAAATTAGGTCATGTTCGACTCAATGTTGGGGGAGATTTTAATTTAATCTATGATCCTTTGTTAGATAAATCATCACAATCTAAATATCGGTCTGCTAAGGCCTTTTTCACCCTAAAGTCCTTTTTTAAAACAACTAAGCTGGTTGATATTTGGCAGTTACATTACCCAACTGAAAAATATTTTACGTTTTCCTCAAATCCTCATAATTCTTATTCACGACTTGATTATTTATTAGTATTCCAGCAGTTAATTCACCCAATTTCTACTCCTTGAATACATAATATAGATATTTCTGATAATGCACTTATTTCAGCTGTTTTTCAGTTAACCCCTATGCTTTCTACACAATCTTGATGCTGTATGAATACTCACACTATTCTCAATGAACTTAACAAACTAAAACCTTTATCTGCACTTCAGGATTATTTTTATTTTAACCCTGAGGGTTCTGTGTCTTTGGTAACCCGATGGGATGCATTTGAAACATATATTAGAGGCGTAACCATTTCTCTTATAACTCATAAAAACATGTCTTTTAATGCTCAAATTAAAGATTTGGACAAACAAACTGCAAAATTAGAGAGGCTATTTATCTCATCTAATGATCTCAAATATATATAATGCAATTACAAAGACTTTGTTACAAATTTTATTTCATATTAAGTAATCGAGCAGGGTTACAACTTTCCAACAACAAGGCCAAATTTTCTTTTAATGCAAATAGATCTGGTAGAATTTTGGCAAATTGCTTGTGTATTAAAAAAGATTAAACTCTTATTACTGCAATTCATGGTGTCAATGGTAATATTGCCTTATCCCTTAAAGATATTGTTAATGAATTTTAAAATGATTATAAGCCCTTATATAATAAGCCTCCTTCTGTAGAATCTTCATTGATTGATAATTTTTTATACAATTGTGGCTTACAGAAAATATCACACTCAGCCAAAGAGGATTTAGATTCACCGATTACTTTAGAAGAGATTGCTTTGAAAAATCTCTTAAACGTAATAAGTCTCCTGCACCCGATGGAATACCAGCTGAGTTTTATAAAGATTTTCTTCCCAACTCATATTTCATTTGCATCAGCTCTTTTAGCTCTTTAGGAACAACTTCTGGATCATTTACAGAAGCATTAATTATTGTTCTTCCAAAACCTAACAAAGGCCCTACTATTGTTTCAAATTAAAGACCGATTTCCATAATAAATCAAGATTGTAAACTTTATACTAAAATACTTGCCAATAGGTTGACCTCTATTCTTGATTCTCTTATAGATACTGATCAATCTGGTTTTGTGAAACTTCGATATTCTGCCAATAATACCAGGGTGTTATTCCATGCTATTGAACAATTTCACACTTTGTCGATAACATCTGGAGTGTTGGCATTAGATGATGAAAAAGCTTTTGAAAAAGCTTTTGATAAAGTACATTGGCAATTTTAATTAAAAAAATTATCTACATTTAATTTTGGAGACTCATTTATTCACATGATATCTGCTCTTTAATCTAGGTCTTCTGCTCAACTTTTTATAATGGTCATATTTCCAATGAAATGTTCTATTTTCAGGGGTACAAGACAAGGTTATCCTTTGTCACTTTTCCTTTTCCTTCTGGCTATTGAATCTTTACTCACTGCTATTAGAAATTGTACAGGAATTGCTGCAGTACTTTTAATGATGCTATTATTAAAATTTCAGCTTATGCAGATGATGTTCTTTTGTTTATTAGTAATCCAGAATCATCCCGTCCTCCTTTAGTTGATATCTCTTTATATTCTCAGATTTCTGGATATAAGTTAAATACAAACAAAACAGATTTGTTTCCTTTCAATATTTATTGTACTCCTAACATTTTACCCATTCAAGATATAATTTGGCAAAAGGTGAAATATGAATATCTTGATGTTTTCTTTTCCCATAGTATTAAAAAATCAATCTCGTTAAACGGTGACATTATTATAAAATATATCAAAGAAACATTGTCCCAGTGGTCTTCTTTACATCTCTCATGGTGGGGAAAAAGATTCAATTAAAATGGTGATTGCTCCCAACATATTGTATCTCATTGCTATGTTGCTGACTCAATTCCCTAGGTCATTTTATAAAAATATTGATAAACTTCTTTCTATATTTATTTGAAGCAATATAACTGCAATGGAAGTTAGGGGTTACCTATTTTTTTTAATTATCACAAAGCATTCACATTAAAGCAAATACTCTTTGGTTTACTCATTTTCAATTTACTAATCCTCCTTCCCGGTTTCTTATAGAAAAAGGGTTAATAGCGCCATTTCCTTTACCTGCTGTATTAACTATGTCTAATACTTCAATATTACTTAATAAATCTGTAATTTTAAGATCCACTAAACTGATATTACATGATTTCAATTCGCTATTTCAATCTCCATTCTACCATTCCTTAAAAATATTGTTATGGTATAATCCGCAGTTGACCCTTCCCAGAAATGTACAAATTTAGAAGACTTGGACAATGGCAGGTAATTTATTTCTAAAGGACATATATCATAATAATGTATTTTTCTCGTTTGCAGAAATGGAAAAAAATGTAGTTTGCCTTAATCTAATTTTTCTAAATATGAACTTTTATGTAATTCTATTTTAGATTCCTTTTCTAATAATATTCTCACAAATAATACCTCTGATTTAGAAATGTATCTTCAAACAGTGAATACCTCAGCTTATGCTGTTTACCTAATTTATAAAAAGATGCAAAATTTCCCTGGCAACAATATCAACATGATTTCTAACTTCTGGAATAAATAATTATCTTTATCATTATCGCAAGATATTTGGAAGAAAATTTTGCTAAATAGTGTATCCGGGTGGCTTACAGTGTCCTTATATCAAACCAACTCTCACATTCTTTTGAATTGTCTCTGGACTCCTTTAAAGCTATTTCAAGCTAAGCTTGTATCTATCCCTTATTGTAGGCATTGTAAACTGCATACAGGTTTGTTGAACCAATTTTGTATATTATTTAGATTTGTAAATATCAGCAGTCTTAAAATCTATTACTGCTAGTTGGAATGATGCTTCATAATTATCAACCCATAAATGGTGGCCATGGACATGTTTTACTAGAAGATGTACTAATCTATCTTTATCTGGTGTTAGTCATAATGGTTCTGTGTATCACATATTTTGGAAGCCCATTGATGATTATATTGCTGTCCATTTTTAATTTATTTATTTTTACTGCTCTGCTTTTTCCTATATTTACACGGTCTTTATGGTTATTAATAGTAGCTTTATTCTCAGTTTTTACATTGTTGCTAATCTGTATTTCTCCTTTTCCTTTTTTAGTTAAGGTTTTTATTTCCTATATATTGTAGACGGGTTTTTTTTTTGTATAAAGGTTCTGTTCTATTATTTACATTGTTATTGTAGTAGTGCCAAGCCCTGATGGGCACAATTGTGCTCCTCGATATGCTCTTTGTTATGAAGCAGAATGCCATCACTCCCAGTAAAGTTAGCTAATGTTTGAGGTGGGCTGACCCACTCTCCCATGCTGCATGCTGTAGTGGATGGAAGAAAAATGTGAATTAAACAATAATAGACCAATGGATTAGGGCCACTGGTTAAAGCCAATATAGGTATTTTATACATACAGATTTAGGAAAATCAAAAGGTCTTGGGCACAACCATTACCCATGCTGAGTGCTGGACCTAACAAGCCTCCCAGAGAATACAGGTATTGTGTGGACTGTTAGCTTTTTGCCTTTGTCAATGCTGTTTTGTTTTGCTAGGCTTTTTGGAAAATGTTAGTTGTGGAAACTGTGGGGCCCTCCTCAATCTAAAAACACTGGATAAAAGGAAAAAAAAATCGTCCTTAAAAAGCACATACTGCCATAGTAGTGTCTGGCACTTAAGGAATCTACTGACGGGTATGCTGTAGCACAGAAGAAAAATGTGAATCACACAGCAACAGACCATTAGATAAAGACGGCTGTCTGGAAACCTCTCAAAATTAATTATAAGTATAGTTTTAGTAAACTAAACTAGTCTTGGCTGACACAAGAACCTAAAAATGACCCTGTCAAATAATGGGAGATAACTAACCTAATTACAAAAGGACGTTTTTCTGTGTTTATATTCTAGTTGAATTATGTTTTTGCATTCATTATGTCAAGATTTAACATAGTAACTTGGTCAGCGAATGTACATTATTTTTGTTCTCTTCATTCCTGTTCACTGGAATGAAAATAGACCTTTAAAATAGTTGGTACATAATTCAGTGTCAAAGAAGAAGAATGCACCACTCTGAAGAGTTTAATATTTAAATTTATAGTCACATTTTTGTGAACAAAGCATATGCTGTGCTCACAGAACTGGGAGTTATAGGAATTCCTCTGAAACACGTTTCAGACCTAGAGCTCCTGAGGTTACAGCGCTATAGGAGGTAGAGTGGAAGGAAGTGTAACTTTACCAAATGAAAACAAGAGGCAACCACAAAAAGAATACAAGAACGCAGCATAGTATACTTAATAAATGCGCAGGCCAAATAAATACTAGGTTTTTGGCTGTTTTATTTTTTATCAGTGTAGAAGCACATGGTTGTGAAAGTAAATAGTTTGGGTAAGAAGCTTTTAGTCTATTGGGTGCCAAAAATACATTTAGTAAATATTGAAATACTATATTAGTAATCTTGCTTTATAGCTGGCTGCAGCGAGTGCCGCAATGTTAAACACTCAGGGTCAGATTTACTCAGGTATTGCATCGAGGTTGTGTAATTTTTATGGTGCAGCCAACACAAAACCCTTTTTGCCACTAACTAAGCCATGCAAAGCCACTTTGTGTGAATTTACATAGCATAGTAAATACTAAGTAACACAAGGCAGTGCATACTTTGCATTGGCGAGGTGTTCCATGCAGGGCCGGACTGGGAACCAAAACCAGCCCTGGCAAAATGTTTGGCTGCCCCCCTCCCCCTCCACAGGGGGTTGGGGGTGCCGCCGAGCTCTTTGCCAGGGCCAGTTTTTGGACGATTTTGTTACAGGGCAGATTTTGTAGCAAAATCGGCCCTGTAACAAAAACGGCCCCCAGGGGCCCAAAACTGGCCCCCACCCACGTGGCGCACCAGGGGATTGCCCGGTGCCCGCTACGGCCAGTTCGGCCCTGGTTCCATGGGTGGATCATGAATGGTTCCATGCCTCCACCCAGGGATTTTAGCGCATTCCCAGATTTGCTAAAGATAGAAAACCGGAGAAAGCATAAAAATGCATGCCTCCATGATGCAGGGGTAACGAGGAGAAATATCTTTATTTCTTCTAATTTCTTCCTCTGTCTATGTGTGCAGCATTCTACAGCACACATAGAAATAAGAAAATGTCTCAAAGGATTGTTTTTGAGGAGGAAGGTATCCCTTGGGTTGAAATGGTGTACACAGATGTGTGCAAACCTACAGATGTATCTTTTGTATTTAGGACCTTTATTCGGTCTATGGAAGGTGATTCACTCTGACACTTACTCGAGACAGTTGTGGCTCTCATTTAATACTAAGAAAGTACATTGTTCTTCCTAAGCTATACATCACATCCTCTGCAAAATATGAGTACAACATTTGAACTCACAAATTAGCATTAGTTTTAGAAATGGGGTGACTCGTTGGCAGAGGTTTGCACCCAGCATCACTAAAAGATATATATTTAAATTGTGAGTCCAGAGACACCAAACTCCAATTTTTCTATCCAAGTGGCAGATACACTTGTAAGAGGTTAAAAGGAATTAACAATATTTCACTACAAAGACATGTAAAACACAACAGTATATGTCCTATCTTCTAAATACACTGCACCCTGGCCATGGGGCTTGCTATCTTTGGCCTACCTTAGGGGGTGTCTTACATGTAATAAAAGGGAAGGGTTAGGCATGGCAAGTGGGCGCACTTGCCAAGTCAAAATAGCAGTTTAAAACTGCACACACAGACACTGCAGCGGCAGGTGTGATGCATGTTTGCAGGGCTACTCGTGCACAGTCGATGCTGCAGGCCCACCAGTGGCATTTCCTTTACAAGCCCTTGGCACATATGGTGCACTGTACTGGGGATTTACTAGTAAATCAAATATGCAAATCATGGAGAAACCAAATACCATTACATTTTAGATAGGGAGCACTTGCACTTTAGCACTGGTCAGCAGTGGTAAAAACAGGAGGTGAGAGGCAAAAAGAAGGGAAACCACGCCAAAGATGCCAGGTCTAACATTTAGCACTTGGCATGGTTAATGGTTGTGAAATTTGTGTCCAATTGTAAATTTGCTACCAGGGAAATTTGTAATGCCGTACAATGTGTGTTTAAAGTCACCAATTTCTTTGTGCACAAAGTGGTATTTTACATACTTTGCACTCCCAATTTCCAGAAGGATTTTAATACCATAAATCTCTGGAGCAAACACCCATTTCAGCCAAAACTAGCATCTAACTTCTAATCCAGTGTTTTTGCACAAATGAGAGTTTGTACCCAAAACAAGATAACTGGCCAAATGTAACCAGACCATTACTGTTATCTTCCTGTCCAAATTCACTGCACATAGAAAAACGGTACAAAATTAAAGTTGTAGAAAAAGGACGGTATCTCACTATGTAGAAAATATCATCTGTAACACAGAAAAGAAAATGCTCAGTTGATGGTGAAGGTAAGCTGGGCAACTTCATAGCCTACACCCCAAAATAATATTGGTATTTTTTTTGCTTACACTCAGGGGCCTGTTCACAAACTGAATTTTGTAATAAAATTAGTAGTACTGCAGTCCTACTTCTAACATAATGCAAAGTGCTATTCACAAATCTACGTGTGGAGGTTTCACTCTAACCACGGAGTCTCAGCACCCATGAGTATATGTTGTAGTTGTAAATGTGGGAGGTACAGAGGGGTGTTAGACTTAGCCCTCTTTGCATGGTCATACTCAAACTTTTTTTCTTAACCCTTCTGTTTTCTAAACCCTTTTTGTTGGCCTTTAAGACTCTGCTCACTTTACCACTGCTAACCAATGCTAATATGCTTGTGCTCTCTACTTTAAACAAGGTAAAATTGACTTACTGACAATTAGCACATTTTATTTGCTTGTAAGCCCCTAGTAAGGTGGTCCTGCATGTACCCAGGTCCTGTGATTTAAATGTTACAAGTGAGCCTGCAGCACGTATTATAAAACCGACTTAAGTAGCCTTTTTAAATGTCTCAGGCCTACCATTGAAGCCTGTGGGTGCAGTTTTAAGCTGCCATTTCGACCGAACAAAATAATCTTTTGCCAGGACTAAACCTTCCTTTTTATAACATGTAAGTCACCCCTAGTGTAGGCCCTAAACAACCCATATGGCTGGGTAAAGTGTATTTGAAATGCAGGACATGTACTTTTAACTTTTACATGTCCTTGTAGTGAAAAAATCTTAAATTAGTTTTTCACTACTAGCCACTCCCATAGAATACCATTGATTTACCTTGTTACATATAATAATAAGTGATACCTTTCAATTGAGAACAGGTATGGATGTTGAGCTTAATCTCTAAAGAATTGTCATTTAAAATGGTAAAGTGGGATTTTAAGTCACAATTCTGAAAATGCCAGTTTTAGAAAGCAGACATTTTCTTGTCCCAACCATTTGGTGCCTGTAAACAGTATCCTGGGTCACTGATTAGGTGTAGCTGCCAGTTGGTCTTTGTGTATTGCTCCCAGGAATGAGGATATTCCAAGAAGGTATTAGATCAGGCAGTATTTGATTAGATTAGGTAGTATTAAAAACAAGCAGGATATGAGAGAAGACCTTCTTGTGAAAAGAAGAGAGGAACAGAAAGAAAAGCACGAGATAACATTTATTACTACCTATAATAAAGGGAGCAATGACATCTGTAGGATTTTGAGAAAACACTGGTCAATTTTCCAGACTGATCTGGTCCTCACTGATGTAGTTGGAGATGGCCTATGAGAAATAGGTATTACAGACAGGACTTTGAAACCACTGTGTTCCTTCCTAAAGGATAGACCTCAAAGGGTGACGTTGAAACAATTCCAGTCAGACTTATTTTATCTGCCATGTGGGGTGCTGGAGGGATCATCTTTGAGTCCTACATTTTTTAACCTTTATGTCTCCCCACTTGCCAGGATCACCACTCCTATGGGCTATAAGCGGTATTGAATGCCGACGATACCCAGATCATTTTGTCGGTTTATAAGGATATGACAGCACCTGCAGCTTATTTTAACCAATACATGACAGCAATAGCAGGGTGTATGGAAAGAAAGTACCTGAAGCTTATTGGGGAGAAAACTGAGATGCTGTTCTTTGGAACTCAATCCTCCATCTGGAACAACAATTGGGGGCCGGACACTCTAGGTACCTTACCAGCGCCAACAGAGAAGGCTAAGAATCTGGGAGTGATCCTGCACAGTGAGTTCTCACTAGACTGGCAGGCCAACCGTACCACGTCAACTTGTTTCTGGCTCATCAGAAGGCTGAAGAAAACCTTCCCTTTTATTCTCCTCTCGGCATGGAAATAAGTTGTCCTGGTGTTAGTTATGTTAAAAATTGACTATTGAAATGTGCTTTATTTGGATACTAATAACAGCACTCAAGCCACACTGCAGTTAGTGCAGAATGTGTTGGTGAGGCTTACCTTGGACATTCCTAAATGGTAGTCGGTGTCCAAGGGATTTACTTGATCTGCACAGGCTCCCTATGAAAAGCCCATTTTGTTCAAAGCCCTCTGTATAGTACACAATACCCTTTATCAGACCAGTCCGGATAGAATCAAGTTGATGTTTCACTGGTATATCCCAGGGAGAATTCTTGGCTCAGCTCGCCTCAATTTGGTTACAGTGGCCGGAGTCCGGAAGAAGAGATGGGGAGGCAGAGCTTTCTCGATCATGGCAGCAAGACTGTGGAAATTCGCTTCCTCATCATTGGACCTGTATCAAACTGCATTCTCCTTTTAGAAAAGCCCTAAAGACTTTGCTCTTCAACTTATCGGGCAATCTTTCAGCAATGTTGATACTCTGCTAAACTGCTCCCTGGCTCAATCAGACTACCAAGACTCCATCATCTTGACATCCATGGGCATTTGCTGCACTCTCAAAATCCGGTTCAAATCAAATTAAATCATATCATGGCCCAAGAATACATTTGGGAAAAGTTCCTCTTTAAGGGATAGATTGAGTAAGACCTTTATTGTTAGCAAACCCGTAGAGGCCACATCAGAGGAGAGAATTTGTAAGGTGTAGGAATTGTAAGGCTAGTAGATTTAGTAATGATAGAAAGGAATTTGAGACAGCTGTTGGAGAGTTAAATGTATCAATAAATCCTTGACCAGTACTTCACATTATGTAATATATATCTTGGTATGCCCATGTGGGAAACAATATGTGGGTAATATTATGCACCTAGTTAAAAAAAAGAGTTTCAGAACCTGTGAGGGCTACAGATGATGTATTATCATTATTTAGTTAGACATATCCAGGAGCACTACAGTAGTAATAGAGATTTATCGAGTTTCTATACTATTGATAGGATCACCCCTGCAAGCGAGCTGGGAACATAGAACTGATGCTCAAGAGGGCTGAATCAAGATGGATCATTGAATTGGAAACTAAGAGGCCGAACATGACTGTGGATTATTATTACCATTTATGTAGAATACCTGGTATCGTATTAATTGTACAACATGATGTGTCAGTCCCTTGAAAGCCTGTTCATCCTCCTCTACTGTGAGTGAATTTGTTTCATCATTCATTTTCTACACTAATTTCTTCAGCACATTTTATTATTTTTGCATTTTAGATCTCATAATGTTACAGGCCCGGGTTAGGCCCATGTAGCTTAGATGCCCATTTCTTTACACTGTCCTCTTTCTGCACAAGAGAAAGAGAGAGAGAGAGAGCGAGAGAGAGAAAGAGAGAGAGAGAGAGAGAGAGAGAGAGAGAGAGAGAGAGAGAGAGAGAGAGAGAGAGAGAGAGAGAGAGAGAGAGAGAGAGAGAGATTGATTGATTTCCGGATCTGGTGGCTCAGTGGACTAATGCCCCCTTCCCCTGTAGAGACGTGTATCCGACCTCATGCTCACAGGTTTTAATTCCAGCAGGTCCACGCAGCCTTTCATCCATCTGAGGTCGATAAAATTAGTACCATTGAGTTGGGTAACAATAAATATGTGTTATACAGAGTCAAGATACCCTTCTGGGTGGACGTTAGCTTTACAAATACTCATGGTATGTTAATGTGTGTGTATATCTATAAGGTTCTATTTTAAGTCCCTGCCTCCTTATGAAACGGTGTTGCAGTATCAATGGTTGGCCATGCGTGGTGCTGTACATTATTCTGCAACATAATTCTGCTCCGTTTTGGCTGAAGTAACTTCTCATGTTTCAGAAATGGTGACTAGCCCAAAGTAGTACAGTTACACAAAAGTGTGAGAGTGACTTACATGTGTAGATTTAGTCATAAGTAAGTTACCTTTGTCAATAGTCCCCATAGTAATTACCTCAGACATTATTTTTGTTTGCAGCAAAGCTATTATATTGTTCATCATGAGGATGCATTGCTTAGAGTCCCAATCAAATGAATACATGCTTAATGCAACATGTTAGAAGAAATTCACACTAATATTTCACAACATGGAAAACACATAGTGGGTCTAATATGCAAATATTTTTGGCTGCGCTGAAACATATAGTACTGAAAAACAAATGGCAGACATTAACATGTAAAATGTGTATAATTCACAAAGTCAGATAAATTAAAAGCACTTATGACTTTGTGTGTATGTATATCTGTAAAGCACAACCATAGCTAAAAGGGCCAATTGCAATGATGATGTGAATGTGTGATGAGAGCAGTGCCTAAATGTAGCTGGTGGTTGCCGGTGGAGCCCACAGGCACTCATTTTTGGGGACCAGCCCCAATTTTTCTACCTAAGATATTTAGCAACAGCAAGAGAGTGAAAAATACACAAAACTGTACGACAAAGGAAGAGAAAGATGGACAAACCATCACAAAAGGAGAAAGCAGGAATCTGTAACAGTGAGATAAAGGGATATAATGGCGTGGGAAAATTAAATGTAAACACTCAAAAGTGGATTGCATTCCCTATTGTTGCACAGACTGGAGGTGGAATAGTAAATCTTACCCTCCTAAGTCCAAACATTTCCTTACCATTGGACTATTTGGAGTGGGAATAGTAAATGTAACCCCTATGAAAGCCTACACTTTCCCTACTGTTGCCTAAACTGGAGCGAGAATAGTATATCTATTATTCCCTTGCTCCAATAATTTTCTTAAGTTTGGTAAAAAATATCTATTAATATTATTTGTACATAAGCAATGATGCCTATGTACTGTTGAAAAGCATTATGGACATTGGAGTCCTTCAATACAGAGACACTAAGATCAGTGACCAACAAACTTGAGTATTGCTAAAATGCGCACATTAGCAATATAATAATATTGAGTACTGGTTTGAAAGAGTGCCATGTGATCCCCTAATAATGAAGAACTGTGAAGTTGCATTAATGATTGACAGTGTACCAATGATATGTCTTCACTCTGAGTCTATATATATATATATGTATATATATATATATTCACTGAAAAAACCATAGGTTTCACACATGTTATAGTTAGCGGAAATTTTACTGATAAAAAACCAATGAAATTCCCCCGTTATAGTTAGTGCAGGCAACTATAACTCACGCGACCGCAATCCTCTGCTGATGCTAATACTGTATTTAGACACTTATTTGCCCATGTCTTCTTCCATAAATTTTTAGCTATACATATATTACAAATATTTTTTTTTCATAAAGACACATATGTCATCAGCAGAAGATTGCGGTCGCGTGAGTTATAGTTGCCTGCACTAACTATAACGGGGGAATTTCATTGGTTTTTTATCAGTAAAATTTCCGCTAACTATAACATGTGTGAAACCTATGGTTTTTTCAGTGAATTTGCAAGGTTTTTTAAATGCTAATTCCTAACTATAACGTGTGTGAAACCTATGGTTTTTTCAGTGAATTTGTACGGTTTTTTAAATGCTAAGTTACTTTACGCCATTCGTGGCGTGCGCGCCCACTTAACGCAGTTCGTTCCGTGCGCGCACGGTGCGCTTCGCGCACCGTGCGCACTTTACGCAGTTAGTGCCGTGCACGCACGGTGGGCACGCGGTGCGCGTAGCGCACCGCGTGCCCACGTTACGCTAGATGGGCCATGTACGCACGATGTGCTTCGCGCACCGTGCGCACATGGAGGACATATGATGCACTTCGTTTTGAAAGGTAATATTTTACATTTTTCACAACTTTTATAAGCCATGCACAAATGGTGCCCTTCGGGCAACATTTGCACAGGGGGTGGGGAGAGTGTGGATAATATTTTTTTTTAAATATTTTTTTACCGTAAGCGTAATCGGCGAAATTAGCGAAAAAATATAAATTCCGTTTTTGGCCTTGGGGGATCTTTGGGGACTCCCTCAACATGGCTAGGTGTTTTGGGGGTGTCCAAACAGCCCCTTTACATGTTTTTGTGCTTTGTATTTTAATCCACACTCTCAGTGCGAGAGAGAAAATGGCGGCCGGCGCTTCCTGGTTTCGGCCGATTCGAATGTTTACTAAGATCTAAGAGACAATCAGAATCGCGCTCGCGCACGCCACCGTACGCGTACTGTAAGCGTACCGTAAGCGCACCGTAAGCTGGCTCAGATATATATATTGATTTAAAGGCTATTTTCTCAGAATCTACTGAACAGATTTACACCAAACCTACAAAAGGCACTTCCTTGACCTGGGGACTACCTCTCTGCCAAATTTCATTAAATTCTGTTCAGCCGTTCGGGCTGTAGCCCTGTCTAAAGGTCCTATGGAAAAATGCATGGGAAAAACGCGTTTTGGGATCCCCCTTTTATCTCAGCCCCCGCTTGACGAATCCCCCCGAGACTTTCAGGGTAGGAGCGGAGCGTAGCGCCCCACCTATTTTGAAAAATTTGCGAGGATTCGTCGACCGGCGCCAAAGTTATTCAAAATAGAATGTTGCGGATTTCCTATGGAAACGTGGTCCTAACTATAACTACCTACTGGCGACCGCCAGTAGGTAATATATATATTACCTACTGGCGGTCGCCAGTAGGTAGTTATAGTTAGGACCCTGTTTCCATAGGAAAACCGCAACATTCTATTTTGAATAACTTTGGCGCCGGTCGACGAATCCTCGCGAAATTTTCAAAACTAATGGGGCGCTACGCTCCGCTCCTACCCTGAAAGTCTCGGGGGGATTCGTCAAGCGGGGGCTGAGAAAAAAGGGGGGTCCCAAAACGCGTTTTCCCCATGCATTTTTCCATAGGACCTTTAGACACAGCTACAGCCCGAACGGCTGAACAGAGTTACTTGAAATTTGGCAGAGAGGTAGTCTACAGGTCAAGGAAGTGCCTTTTGTAGGTCTGGTGTAAATCTGTTCAGTAGTTCCTGAGAAAATTGCATTTAAATCAATATATATATCTGTGGCAGCTTACCGTGCGCTTACCGTGCGCTTACGGTAAGCTTACCGTAGGCGTACGGTGCCGTGCGCGATTCTGATTGGCTGTTAGATCTTAGTAAACATTCGAATCGGTAGAAACCAGGAAGTGTCGGCCGCCATTTTCTCTCTCGCACTCTGAGGGGGGGAGGAAAAACAAAGTTGGATAACATGAAAAGGGGCAGGCTAGACAGCTCCTAACCACATAGCCATGGTTAGGGTGTCCCAAAAGAACCCCCAAGTTCAAAAATTCAAATTTTATTTTGGGGAAAAAACGCCGATTGCGCTTACCGTACGGCAAAAAAAAAATAAAAAAAAAAACAATATCCAAATTTTCCCCACCCCGGGTGCAAAAGGTGCCCGAAGTGCACCTTTTGTGCATGGCATATACAGCCTCAAGAACAATTAATAGATAACCTTTCACAACGAAGCTCATAATATGTCCTCCGTGTGCAGACGGTGCGCGAAGCGCATCATGCGTACATGGCCCATCCAGCGGAACGTGGGCACGCGGTGCGCGTAGCGCACTGCGTGCCCACCGTGCGTGCACGGCACTAACTGCGTAAAGTGGGCACGCGGAAGGAGAAGGGAAGGATCACTCTTTCTCTGACGGCACCGCATGACAAGCAAGTAATTTTTGGGTCAGCGGAAAAACCTGCACTATGCTGAGATGATTTGCAGCAATGTTTGGGACATTACAAATTCACGCTTATTTTGCAATATTTACAAAATGTCGTGTCTCATAAGCAAAGAACATTGCATTCTGGGGCTTGCAGTCAATATACAAGCCATGTGACCACTGGGGACTACAATTGAAACCGCACTCACCTGTGACCAAGGCCTAACGGCTGAAACGCGTAAGAATGGGGTGTTTCATTTCCGCTTGCCATGACGAATAAAAAGTCAAGCCTGCCAATCAGTCGGTGTTGAGCTCCAATTTGTGATGTTGGAAGTACCGTGTTGCCAGGATCTCCATTCCTGGCATTGAGAGCTCGCCCTGCAGGACCGAGGGCCCCCAGTAAAATGGAGATGCTTGGTAGATGTTAACAGAGGGGGCACGGACCGCTCGCAGAAGCGCCAGCAACAGGACTGCCTTTGCCATTTGGTAGTACTCTGCTCGTGAAAGGGAGAAGGGAAGGATCACTCTTTCTCTGACGACACCGCATGATAAGCAAGTAATTTTTGGGTCAGCGGAAAAACCTGCACTATGCAGAGATGATTTGCAGCAATGTTTGGGACATTACAAATTCACGCTTATTTTGCAATATTTACAAAATGTCGTGTCTCATAAGCAAAGAACATTGCATTCTGGGGCTTGCAGTCAATATACAAGCCATGTGACCACTGGGGACTACAATTGAAACCGCACTCACCTGTGACCAAGGCCTAACGGCTGAAACGCGTAAGGATGGGGTGTTTCATTTCCGCTTGCCATGACGAATAAAAAGTCAAGCCTGCCAATCAGTCGGTGTTGAGCTCTAATTTGTGATGTTGGATATACATACATATATATACTTTTTTTATAGAAGTAAATATAAAAAGCTGCACCAATTTTTTTATATAATGTAACATTTATATGTTTAATAATAGTGTTACATTATGTATATGAATATATATAAATATACACACATATATGTGTGTGGTTATATAGGTATATATTTATATATAGTATTAAATATAATGTAAATGTATTTAATTTACATTATATTAATGTTATATATTAACATATTTAAGATTTACTATTTTAAACTATATTACTAAAAAACAACATTTTTGTCATTTTGTTTAACAATATTAGTGTGAAGTGATATTTTATTTTCATAATTTTTGTACTTCCTATTATGAGTACAGGGAGACAATATTTTGACACAGTATCTTTGTAACACAATGTTGTTTTCAATATTCTGTCAGTAATCCAATTCATCACTCCCATCCCTGACTTATTCAAGCATACCAGCAGAAATAAAGTGGCTAATGAGCATTTCTTCCTCAGAAGCCATGCGGCTTCAAAACTACTTAAAAAATTCAAATGATATGACACACCAGAATAATGTGGGATATTGCTCGGTGTTACCCAGACAATTATCAGCATGGCAATTGGCAGTATCTCTGATGCATGGTAAATAGAAGAAATTGGATACATTTGTAAGAAATTGCTTGGATTCATATATATCATTTACCATCTTCTCCAGTTTTCTGACATCTCTGCTCTGGGTTGAATCCTGGAACCTATTCAGTATTACTGGAACCACAAAGTACTCCACACTTAGGTCACTTCTATCTCAGAAGGGATCTTAAGTCAGCAGTCCAAAGCTAAAATCATAAATCAGTCAACAGTTGTAGCAGAGTATATGTATGCCACAATACCACCATGGTAGAGTTGCAGTCACTCACTCCATTATCTTCCCTACCCCTACCTTACTGTCTACTCTCAACCCAGTCCCAATTCTAATTCAGTTTTTTCTATTCTTCTCCCACTCACAAACTTATTTTCCTGCATGCTCTTCCCCCTTAGTTCTGGTTGACGTATACTTATATTATGCATTATTCTGTTATAAAGCAGTTTTTAACAATATTTGTTAAGTGTAATGTATCGAAATTGTCCCCTGCTCAGGCAGTGAAAATGTGCCCTAATCTTATTGCACAAGGATATCTAAAGAACAATCTCTATAGCATAAGGAGCATACAACAGTTACACTGTGATGTAAGAGAAACTCCAAAGGTAAGCAAATACCATCAACACTTCATCCAGAAAAAATGTGGTCTAGCAAATGAAGAATTTACTGTCTTGGTTTAGCTGCTATTTCTGCTTTAGATTTCAACCTCCAATGGATTGGTGAAGGGCTCGGGGATTGTCAAGAAGCCACGCTCATGGACAGTGTTGGCAGAAAAGGTAACTAAGTCTTCCAATGCTGTCTTTATTTCTTTTCACTTTCAAAGACTGTATGGGCCAACCAGGCACATCGTTAAAAATGCATTTGCTACTCAGCTTTGGATAGATCACACAAATTCAGAGCGCTAAAGTTACAGAGCATCTCAGGAGCATTATAAAGGCAAAACCAATCAATGTTGTGTTGGAAATAAAGGTGCATAGTCTGGAGGGAGATCACTGACAATACTGGAAACAGAAATATCATGTGGACATAATATCATGCCAAAAATATCGACGACACAAATATTGTGAAGGTAAGTGCAAATAGGTGAGTATAGATTTACTATTTTTAACTCCACATCTAAGTACCTGGAAGATACATATATTGTCAGGGTACATACACATATGTGGAGTTATAGATAGTAAAACTTTGCTTAGAAGCTTACCTTCACAATATTTGTGTCCTCGATATCCTTTTCGTGGTTTTTTGGTCCACGATATTTCTGTTTCCGATATTCTGTCAAAATACCCCTGGAAGGGATACATATGCCAGTTTCATTTCAGTTTGCTATTGAATATTAAGAATTGGACACATGAATATTATTTGGAGCTTTTGGAGCCCGGCATTGAGAACGGAATGGGCGGTGCTGTTGTGGTGTGGTGGTGCGGTGCGGTGGTGCGGAGGCCGCGTCCAGCACCCACCACCTTTAGCCATACCCATTACCTCAAGGAAACCACCCTAAAGGGAGCTGAGAGGAGAGGAATGCTGATTAAAAGGACCAGAAGGAGTGGAGCGTCAGAGTCAATACATCGGGCCGAGATGAGCAGGTAAAGAGAGTGAGTAATTACATCTTGTGAAGCCCACTGCTCCCCCGCTTCCAGCACCCTGTATTACTCCTTTGCTCCCATTGCATACATCAAGGCAGAAGCAGTGTTAAATGTGACTGTTAAACCAGCAATTAAACATATTATTAAAACAATAGAGCCTACCAGGCTAGCGACAACAGACCCTACAGCCCTCTGTAGAGGAAACAAACTAAAAAGGGGCATTGGCGCGCGAGTAAATTATCACGACCGAAACCCACTAAAATTAGTGGACACTTGAGTACGAGGAGACACAAGCAGAAACTGCAGAAACTGCTTACACTGACTTAGGAACAACCCAATCACCCAGCATAAGGAAAAAAGAGGATCTTTGTAACAGAGCTCTCGCAAAGTCCCAGAATAAAGAAAGTCCAACAAAGTGACCAAAGAGTGGACCAAGCTAAGCTGCAAAGAGTATGAGGTCAGGAACAATTCGTCAAGTGCCTATGAGCAAAATTAGGAAAAGAGCACTCACAAAAGACCCAACTCTTACTTCAAACAAAAAGAAAAAAAAGAGGACTCCACTTCACAAAAAGAGAGGCTGGTCTCAGTTCCAACACCAGAACCAGCACTTTTTAAATTCGGGGGGGAAAACGGGAAGCAGAAATTACACTTTCTAAAGGATCCAATGGCCTCAATTTACGCCTTCCCAGAAGAGGCGCTTGGCTTGCAAAGCCCAATAATAAAAATTAAAAAACTATAACCCCAACAAAATCAGGAGAAATTTACCTTTGAAATCGCAAGTAAAACAACAGCAAACAAGCAAAAATACCCCACAAAACAGGAAATATGGACAGGAACTAAGCGCAGGGGTAGCAAAACAACACCAAATAAGCAACATAGCCCACAAAATAGGAAATTTGGTCAGGAAAAAAGCGTAGGGGCAGTTGATCAAGAAAAAGTATCTATTAAAAGATGGTTGATAAAAACAACAGCACAGATACATAAGCCCTTGGTTTCATCAGAAATAAGTAAGGAAGGGGAAAGTGGAAAGAGTCAAAACAAAAAAGAAGGCTCAGGACAAACTGGTACCCAAGAAAATTTACAAAAGGAAGAATGGTCTAGATCCTTCTCCATTTCAGAGAAAAAAGACCTTATCGAAGCAGTGGAATTTAATACTCAAACAGAAGAGGATTTTTACGCAAATAAGCAAGGGAAAACCCCAGAAGCTGGCCTGTTGCCGAAAAGGAAAATTGGGGAGGAAGGGGGGGCCGCCTCTACACCCATTAAACTCTTATTTAATCTGGACCAACAGGAGGAACAAAACAACGAGAGAACTGGCCAACCCCAAGAATGACTAAAACCTCAATCACCCCCAATTACGATTTTCGTCAGTTAGTGGAATAAACTCAATATCGGGGATTTTGACGCAATCCATCAACACAGCCACAGCTACATGGAGCGAATCGCTGTTAAGAACACTACAGCAAGCAATTGATGTCCTAAATTTTCAATCCGATAAATTAGATGTCCAGGTTGACTTAATGAACCTAATTGCAGTCCACATAGCAGGAATTAATGCAAAACTGAACACAATCACAGCACAAATCACAAAAGGGAATAAAAAAGATGTTCAAGCCAAAAACAAATTGTTAAATCTAAATTGTGGATGTGGTCAGATTATAGACAAACTGGCATCTCTTCCTGAAATACAGACAGAAAGTTTACATGTTGTCCAACCACCAAGAAGTACAGATAAAACGCCGATACGAGAACAAAAGGGTGAAAAAAACGAAACACCAGGACAAGTAATGAAGACAACCGACTCCATGCACGATGAAAGTAGAAAAACAATGGAAGTTAAGAAATAAACGGGGTTGGTAATGCACAAAGTGTAATCAAAATAACTTTCACACACAGCTTACCAGATGTTCAAACAAAAAGACAACGTAAACGAGCTCGGAAAGTCAGGAACCATGTTAGCAAAAAAGCTGCCCAGGAAAAAAGACAAATCTATTCAATATTCACTCAACAGCCAAAAAAGAACAGCGACGATCAAAGTAAAAACACATCAAAAGTAGACTCAAGTAGTCCAGGACTAAACACACAAGACCGTACGGACAGCCCCAGCACATCCCCGCAAAGTAAATCCACGTCACCGGTAATAGAACATAGGAAAAAACTGAGCCATCAGAGCCAGGGAATAAAAACTACAAATTATGCAAAGACAAATACAGACACTACGAAAACAAGGACCGAACTCAAAATCGTAACTAAAAAACAAGAAGGAGCAATGAAATCATTAGATCCACAAGTCTTATTTCCTAACATAGAAATAAAAAACAAAGAGCAAGTAGACAAAAGTACAAAAACAAGGAAACTAGAAGTGCAGACACCAGACCAGCCAATTAAGGTATCATCACCAATATTAAAAATGCCAGGATTACAAACGGAAAGAGAAAAAAGTATCAGTAACCAAATAAAAATGACCCTGGACAAACAGGGCAGGGTATGCAAACTTCCAAATGAAATTCAAACCAAAAAGGAAAATGCACGGCTAGACATAAGCCAAAAAACAGTAAAAACAGAATATGAAATAATCAATGGGGGAACCTCAACATCAAATTTTTCCTCACTGGAAAAGGCCTTTGAAGTCAACGGGTGCCAAAAAAGAAATAAGGCCAGTGAACCTTTAACCTTTAAAGGAAAAAAAAAGAACAATTCAAAATCAGAACCAACAAAGTGATGTAGTGGAGTTTTGCCAAAAACTAATCTTTACGCCCGAATTTTCAACCAAAGGCAGACTGGATATTTTAAATAGGGGAAATCTAATGAGGCTGTTTAAAGAGATTCAAAAATTAAGAAATATTACAACAGCAGACCTCTTGGCAGCAGAATTCCTACAAATGGAAAAAGGAACAGAAACAGAGGCAACCCGCACGACATGGTCTTCAAATGAAGTAACAGCACTGATATATTCAGCAAGAGCGGCCTTTGAAGCTTGGGGCATAATGCTAACATATCCGAAACTGCAAAATATATCCACTGTTCAAGAAGTTACTTCAACCAGTAACTGCAACAACCGTTATTGCTCACATGCAGATAAGGCTGCACTCTCAAGTTTATTTCTACATGCAACATATGATAGGATGCAATCCTGACATAGGAAACCTGGGTGTCATGCAGATGGTGCCCACTCCAGTATCCACACTAACCCGGGGCCTGTCTATGCCCCTAGCACATACGGCTGGCCAAAATATTTAGCTGTAGGTTGAACCATTGCCATCATCATCTCGAATACTAGCAAGTGTAATATGGCCTTCCGTCCTGCCTAGATCAGCAAACTAAGTAACATTGAACAAGGAAGATGTTAACTTTTACTGTATATAGAAATATTTTCAGTTGAATCACCACCATCGGCATACGCGTTGGTCTCTAGGGGACATATTTATGGGATTGGGAGCATACGGCAGCTGCGCCACAGGTTTAGGGCAGGAATGCACCATATGTATTCAATACGGTGCATTCCTTTCCTTTCCCCCAGTGCTGGCAACATTTTGGCTGCCTAGTGCCAATGCAGGAACACTTCCACTATAGTGCAAGGGAGCCTGTGTTGTCAGCAGGGTTGTTTTTGTGCAGGAAGGGTCACCTTCCTGCACAAAACCAATCCATAGAGGCATTTTCCTCTTTCTACGTGACACATAGAAAGAGGGAAAAAAGGAGAAATAAAAATATTTCTCCTCATTTCTCCTCACCTAGGGTGGCATAAGATTTTGATGCATTCCCAGCTTTAAAAGTCCTCACAAATTTGGGAAAGCGTCAAAAGCCATGGGAGTTCCGTGGAACACCCACTGTAACACCCATGGAATGCCTTCCTTGTGCAGAGTAACGCAGTGATTTGTGCTGCGTTGCATTACTCCATATTTGTGAAGTCATGGAGGTCCCAGCAAGGTGACTTTGCATGGCTTCTTAAATATGACTTGGGGCTTTGTGTCGTGCATGTACCCCTTTGCGTGGTGCAAGCATGATGCATGGCCCTCATAAATATGCCTCTAGGTCGGAATCCCAAATCCCAGCAAGTCCAATCAGGCCTTCCATCATAGCTAGGTCGGAAAACTGAGTAACACTGAACAAAGGAAATGTTGCCTTCTATTATTTACAAACATAGAGGCGCTATATAAAACATGTTGTTGCTAAATAGAAAAAGAGGTCTCCTGGGTAGATAGCAGCAGGAGAATCATATGTGTTGATGTTCTGTGTTTTGTCCTAAATCTGCATTTTCTTGTCATATCCAACGGCAGGATGTATTGCTTGGCTAAAGAAGACTCCTAGGGGCATATGTATCAAAGGATTTTGTATTCGCAAGCGCTGCGAATCACAAACAAACAGTGTTTGCGAATACAAAATCGCAAAAGGAGATGTATGAGGCATTTCAGCCTCGCAATCTTTTGGAATCGCTAAATTAGCGATTTCTTAAGATTGCGTAAGCATTTAAGAAATCGCAAATTGCGATTTCTTAAATGCAATGTAACACGCACCCAAGTTGTGCGATTTCTCCTTTAGAAATCACAAATTACCACCAACTTCAAGTTGGTGGTAAGTTGCGATTTCTTTGAAATATGCACTTTTATGCATATTTCAAAGTGCCATGTGGTGCACATACATGCCCTTAGGGCATGTATGTGCGCCATATGTGCACACATGCTGATTTCAGGGGTGCATCAGGGTGTCGTCATGACACCCTTGCACCTTTGAAAATATTCTCAATTTGCGATTAGCAAATAGCGATTCACAAATTGAGAAGGACTTCCCATTCATTGCTATGGGCCTCCTGGCCCATAGGAATGAATGGGAAGGTATTCCTTAATTGCGATTTCGCAATTTGCTAATCGCAATTAAGGAATTTTAAGAAATCGCAAAATTTGTGCGATTTTTTAAATACATCCCGTTTAGCAATTCTCAAATAGCGATTCTCAAAAAATCGCTATTTGAGAATCGCAAATGGAGATGATGATACATATGCCCCCTAGTTCGCAATATAAACCTAGCTCAATGTAAAGAACTATTTTATATTTATTTCTGAAAGCAGCCAAATATTTCTGTAGAGGTAGAGCCAACATATTAACAGGGAAGGCCGAGTCAATCGCAGTGGTGGGGCCTGGCTTTAGGAGCTTGTGCTTGAGTCGAGGCCTGAAAATATTTGGCATGTAGTTCATGCAACAAACATCATGTCAGAATGTGCCAAGGTGTCTTCAAAATGCATTTTACCTGAGTATATCAGATGCATTTAGAAGTGTGTATTAGAAATGAGAGGATTTAAACATGAATTGAGAAGCATTCATTTTGTGCCCTAATGACAATGCTATTAGTGAATTAATTCCTCCCACACCACCACCCTTTTCCCCTCAGTGCTGAGCCCTTTTTTGGATATTTTGGGTAGCTCGAACTTAGTGCTCCACAACATTTTTCCACATCAGGTATCCACGCCAGATTTGTGTCCTTTTTTTTCAACATCCTGGAGATAAAAGTGTCTGTTTTTTTCCTAAACATGACATCAACAAACTGTTTCCTGTGTTAAAGTCACAATCTTTCCAACTTTCAGGAACATGCAGAGCTGTATTTAAAGAATGAGTTTTTTACCACAGTTTTGGTGTTTTTCAATGAGCTAGCTCATTTTTTCTATTTTTTTGTGCTCCCAACCTACTTTCAGTTTGTGTTGGAAACAAGTGTGAAACCCATGGGAGATCCAGACGAGCTATAGATTTATGAAAAGTAAACACAGTTCTGTATGTAACAAGGGGTCATATGTGTAGATCCCTTAAGGTTTTCCCAAAGAAACTAACTGTTGAAATAAAGAAATACTGAAAATGAGTAGGAAAAAACTGCAATTTGTGCCAATATTTTCATATATATCTTTTTGTCACAATGACTGATTCACAAAAGCAATGCACCACTACATCCGCAAGACCCTTCTGGTTGTGGGGATATATTGGGTTTTTAGGATCTCTAAGAACCCAAGGTACCCAGAGCCAATAATTGAGCTGCACCATACAATGCTTTTTCATTGTGTACCGAGCATAGACCAATTCATATGGTAAAATATGTAGAATGAAAAATGTGTATCAAGGAAACCTATGCATTTCTGAAATGGGCACAAGATAGGGAGTTTAGGAGCAGTGGTTATTTGTACATATCTGAATTTGTGGGTTCCCGTACTAGCAAATGCTTTAGAGGGTACTTTTCAAAAGATCTTCTTTCTTAAACACTTGCTTACATTTGGCAGGCACAAATGCAGTGAAATCTAGTTGATAATAACAAATATGTTACTTGTCTATGCTCCAATGTGTCTTCTGATAAAAATAGTACCTCACTTGTGTGGGTAGGTAGGCCTAGTACCTGCAACAGGAAACGGCCCAAAAAGCAACATGGCTAGATCAAATGTTTCCACTCAAAACTGACCCGTCTTTCCTAAGTGAGTAGCTGTGGATTTTGGGCCTTAACTCATGGGGCACCTAGGAAAATCTAGCTAACCTGCACAGTTTAAGAAACAAGATACGAGGGGGAATCCAGGGTAGGGTGACTCGTGGGGCTCTCAGCAGGTTGTTATACCAAGGATCCCTTGCAAACCTCAAATCTTGACTAAAAAAACACATTTTCCTCACATTTCTATGATGGAAAGTTCTGGATATTGTGGGGAGCCACTACGTTCCTTCCACCAAGCGTTCCCCCGAGTCTTCCGATAAAAATGGTACCTCACTTTTGTGAATAGGCCTAGTGCTCATGACAGAAAACGACCCAAAACACATCATGGATACATCACATTTCTCCACCAAAAGCTGACCTGTCTTTTGCATAATGGGTAGCTGTGGATTTTGGGCCCTATCTCAGGCAGCTAGTGTAGTGTTTTGATTTAGATGCCCATACATAGGTTTCCCTGAATCATGTCCTTATATAGGCAAAATTCGCATTGCCCTTATTTAGGCATAGAATCCCAGTCCTTATTTAGGCATTAGCCATGAAATCCAAATACAGGCATGGTCACCTACCTTCGTCCATCCCACGTCACAACGAGTTCTTAGAAACTGACACTTAAGCTGACGGGACTTTCCCTAGCCAGGATTATTGATTTCTCCAAGAACTCATCTATTATGCATGAACTACAATTCCTTAGGGGTTCATTCATGACGTCTTCCTCTGCCCGACTTTACATCAATGCTAGCATTCCTAAACACCTTCCAGGTATAAATATACCTTCCCTTAATATGGCAAGTCATGGCACGGCTCGACACAACTTGACTGCACGGTTCGCCACGGCAAGTTCGGAAGAGACCCTATCCCAGCCTGATGCACTGACCAGACGCTGTCATCCCTGCTCGCAGAGAATCCAGCTTCCAGTGTTCTGACTCCCTTCTCAGGGTGTTAGCGTTTGAGACCCGGAAAGAGATTCCCACCTCTCTCATTCTAAAGGTATGGAGCTGGCTAGAACCTAGAGGGACTCTTGGCATACTAACTTAGTATATACCTTACTATAGAAAACAGCACCTACTTCTTACCTCACACTACACCTAGGATAGGTACACTGGGGTAGAACTATTTAGAAGCATTAGGCGAGTATTCATGTTTTAGCCTGTGTTATTTATGTATGTCTATTTGAATATATCTCATAGCTAAAAGACAATGCTATTGCAGTATTATTTCTTCTTACTGCTTACGCTGTGCGTATTATATCTTGCTTACTGTCTAATGATTGTAACAGCTCATATCTCTTACATGGGAAACAAAACTGTTCAATAAATCCTTTTTTATTGAAACGTCCGTCTATCTATTTCTGTGTAACTCTGAAGAAACTAAGCATGCACAATTGACTGAGTGAAACTGTTATCTATTGTTTCCACGATTCTGAGGCACGTTCCGATTCTATGGGAAACAAAGTTGTCATGTTTGTGCGGTTGTCAGAAACTAATCCCTTCTTGTTTATTTGAAAAGTTTCTAGTGACCTCTGAGTTAGCTGGCACACAAAGTAATTAAGTTTAATGTACTCGATAGGAGCATACTGACCTTAGTCATATGCAAAAACTATAGTGTATATTATTCCGATGCGCAGAGCCTATAAGGGAAATAGGAACTACACTACACTAGGGCAGTCCAGGGTGGTGTGCCTTGTGTTGATCACATGAGGTTTTTTTACCCACAATGTCATGGAAACCTCAAACATTTCCTGAAATCACGCATTGTTCTAACATTTCTGTGATAAAATATTCAGAATCCGCAGGAATCCACAAAATTCCTACTAACCAGAATTACCCCACTTGTGCCGATAAAAACACTGCCCTACTTGTGTGGCTGACATAGTGCAAGGGACATGAACGGATCAAACCAAGGTCAAATGGAGCCCTTACTCCCTGGTGTCAAGTGGGTGGATCCAATCTTGGCGATTGCTCTCCTATGATGATCCCAAAGCAGGGACCCAATGGAAAGAGATAGCATTGGGAAAATGAGATCACCACCTTTTCAACTATACCTTTAACACCTCAATAAGTGCTCAGGGGGCTGAGTTATCCCCCACCCCAACACTGATGTAGTGAAAGTAAAACAAGCCCATTGGCTCGTTTTACTTTCACTTTAGCGAGAGTCTAAAAAAATAATAAAGGAATCCCTCTGGTGCTGTGACTTTATGTGTCTTCCCAGTGTCAGTCAATGGCCAAAACCCACACCGGGGAGGTAGTGCAGCCATCAGCCATTAGCTAAAGCAAAACCAAAGGGGTTGATGGACGGAGTGTTGAACATTGCAAGCACTCACCCCCAGTCAACTGATCTGGGTTTAATCTATCATCATTCTTTAGCTCATTCCGCCACCCCAGTTCAGACATGGCCATATGCAAATCAGTCTGCCCCTCTGCCTCATGGGAACAGTCCAGCCGGAACTGCCCAGCCATGTCTTCCCTAGACCGGAAACAAGCATTCTGGGACCAGTTTGTGGCTAATTAGCCATCATCAGCCAGGCTAGCTTGAATCCAGTGGCAAAGTGAGCAAGGGACCCACGTCTAGGCATACCCTGCCAACTTAGGGCAAACAAAGCAAAACCAAAGGGGATGATGGACGGAGTGTTGAACATTGCAAGCACTCACCCCCAGTCTACTGATCTGGGTTTAATGCATCATCATTCTTTAGTTCACTCCGCCACCCCAGTTCAGACATGGCCATATGCAAATCAGTCTGACCCTGTGCCTCATGGGAACAGTCCAGCCCAAACTGCCAAGCCATGTCTTCCCTGGATCAAAAACAAGCATCCTGGGATGGTTTCTAGCTAATCAGCCATCATCAGCCAGGCTAGCATGAATCCAGTGGCAAAGTGAGCAAGGGACTCACGTCTGGGCATACCCTGCCAACTTAGGGTGAACAAAGCAAAACCAAAGGGGATGATGGACGGAGTGTTGAACATTGCAAGCACTCACCCCCAATCAACTGATCCGGGTTTAATCCATCATCCTTCTTTAGCTCACTCCGCCGCCCCATTTCAGACATGGCCATATGTAAATCAGTCTGACCCTGTGCCTCATGGGAACAGTCCAGCCCGAACTGCAAAGCCATGTCTTCCCTGGACTGGAAACAAGCATCAAAATTTGATTAGCCAGAAACCGGTCTCAGGAGGCTTGTTTTTGGTCCAGGGAAGAAATGGCAAACCTTGCCAGGGAACATAAGAGAGCTTCACAACTGAGACTATGTTACACATTGTACTTTCCATCACAGGGAGATTTGCCAGTTTTCACAGGATGCTGAACAGAGGCTGGGATTCTTAACAGGTTTTCCATGAAGCATCCTCCACAGCTCTAGCCAGAAGGCCACATCACTTCCCATAAAAGGTTGGCTAGTATTTGGCTCAAAGTTACAAGAGGACCTCAAGCAAGAGCTGGGCACAAGCTTTCAGTGGCTATATGCAGCGCTGGCATTAATTGAACTGACTATTGCTAATTCTGGAACAGTCTTTTGTAGTCCAAGTGACACAGCATCTAAGGGTGCATTAATGATCTACATGTGCAGGTGTAATTTTGAATCAGGTATAACCCGTCCTCTGAGCTCACAAAAGATGCTGTTCAATTTTGTAAGTCTGAAGCCTCAAAAATAGGGGAAGCCCCCATGTTTATTTCTTTTTTTTCTTTTAAAATATCCAACTGCAGTGGTGTGTATCAGTTACAGTGACAAACAGATGTATACAATATGCAATATTAATCACATCTGTTGAGGTTATTTTAAACAATAATATTTAAAATTGTAATAAATAAGGTTATGGCTTTAGTGTGTATTTTTAGACTCATTTGTAGGTCTTGACCAAGACGGCACCTACGCTGTATGTTGTAAGACATTTTGTTAGCTTACAATGAGCTCAAAACAACGCCATTCCATTCCATTGATTGGCTTCATTCTCACACCCATTTGCTTTTTTCTAATTCTTTAGTGTGTGTGGGCTTCACTTCCTCTACTTGTGTTCATTACACCACTGGTGCAGGACCCATCACTTGCGTCCTCCCCTGCTCTGTTTTCAGGTGCTACTTGCTTTCCTTTTTTAAAAAAAGAGTATTTGCCAGCTCTCTCCCTCATGTACTTATCCCTCTCCATCATGATCTTGCTGCCTGCATGTTTCCACTTGCACTCCTCCATGATGCCCGCTTCTAATGCCTACCTCACAGTGTGCGCTTTCTTGTTCTTACCCACATTCATTTCTCTTCACCGTTTGCTTACCCCACCCTGCATGTTCCTTACCTGCAACATCTGTGTTGTTTTGCACTCCTGCTTCAGGGTGATGTTTTGCTCAAACCCTGTGTGTTTGCTTCACCAGCCCCTCCCACCATCCTCCATTACCCATGTTTTTCCCCATCCTCTCCTTTTTTCTGTTGTCAGCTTGTTTCCCCATCTACTCCAGCCCACCATCCATTGTCCATGTGCTACCCCCGCCACTCTCATCAACCTCTGCTGTCCATTTGATGCCCAAATACCTCCAACCCACCCTCCGTTGTCAGCTTTCTCCCTCATCCCCCCCATGTGCCCCCCTACGTTGTCCACTTGCTGCCCCTTCACCTCCCAAATGGCCTTGTTTATCATTTTGCTGCCCCATCCTCTCCCAGACACCCTTCATTCTCTGCCAGCTTCTCAACCCCTCGCAGCCACCATCAATTGGCGTGTGCTTCCCCAGCCTATCCTGCCCCCCTCCATTGTGTATGTGCTTCCCAAACCCCTTATGAGTCCTCTCCCCCACCCTTGTCCTTCTCTTCTGCCCTCCCTCCCTTGTATTGCCTCGTCCACTAACCAACTTCCCTGCTTGTTTTATTTTTAAAAAAGGTGCAAGAGTGCTAACTTGATTATAGCACTTTTTTAGAAATTATTTTCAGCCATGGTGCACACCCGCTAAGCAGCTGTACAGTATTGCTAAAATCATTGTAGAAGCCAATAGTTCTAATGGGCAAGCCCTACTGGCTTTTCCAATGCTTCTTTAACAAGCATTTGCAATGCAATAGGTCTTGCATTGACAGTAGTTTGAGCTAATGCCATTGTAAATGACATTGTCTTTTATTTGTGCTTTTATTTGTAAAATATAAATAAAAGGCAGTGTTATTTGCTATGCCAACATTTTAAACTCTTGTAAATGGGAGACATATTGCATTGCATTTATGCGAGTTTGAGTTATTGTCAATGTTACTACTACTAACACAGCTAAAATGAAGTATTTGTTCCTGTCTGCTGGTCAAAGACAGAGGCGCGCGAGCTGCGCCCAAATTTTTTATATTTATTACTATTTTTCAATGTGCATACTGCTAAACACCGGCTTAAATTAAGACCTGTTATCTTCAAGACTGAAGGAGGGGTAATCAACAGCACACTGAGCAGAGCTCAATGGTTGAGGTAGAGTGCTGGGTAGCAGCCTAACGCTATTGTAAACACAGCATTTAGGTTCTGTCCTGCACACGCGCACATATGCTGCCCAGCTGCACCAACATTAGAACTGACCCCTTCCCTCGGTGGGTTGCACTCACACGGCCTCTCTGGCAGCCTCCTCCTGCTAGTTGCAGACAGAGGCGCGTGAGCTGTTCCCAAATTTTCAATATTTTTTACAATTTATCAATGTGTATACCGGCAAACACTGGCTTAAATTAAGGCCTGTTATCTTCAAGGCTGGGGAGGGGTAATCAACAGCACACCGACCAGAGCTCAGCGGTCAAGTTAGAGTGCCAGACAGCAGCCTAACGTTATTGTAAACAAGCTGGAAAGAAATGATTCGACTGTGCTGCTGCTGAGCGCGGTGTCCCAGAACTGTGCGCCATGCTCGGTATTATATTATAATAAAAAAAAAAATTTAAACGAGCGCTGTCCATGGGCCTGCTACAAATAAGCAGCTCTGTTGAGGGGAGACATGCTTACAACAGAACGTAATTAAATCTTTTTTTAAACTTGTGTTTTAAGAACAGTTACATCCTGAGGGAAATAAGTGCATATTGAAAAGACACGGTGAGCATAGTGAAAGGACACAGGTGAGGAGCAAATAAAAGGAGATGAAGTTTATTGCAGAGCTGTTGTTTGGGAGTGGGGGAGGTGTGCTGTGTCTGCCTGCTGTTACTGTGGCGGTGCTGGTCTGCTTCCTGTGAACAGTTGTCACAACAGCATTGTAATTTAGGTGTGGTGATGCACACGAGGATGTTATTACATCTGTGTTAAAGACACTAGCTTAAATAGAGGGCCTGTTATCTCCAAGGCTGGGGGAGGGGTAGTCAACAGCACACTGACCAGAGCTCAACGGTCAAGGTAGAGTGCCGGGTAGCAGCCTAACGCTTTTGTAAACACATCATTTTGGTTCTCTCCTACACGCACGCACACATGCTGCCCGGGCTGCGCCAACATTAGGTCTGACCCCTTCCCTCAGTGGGTCGCACTCAGATGGGCTCTCTGGCAGCCTCCTCCTGCTGTTCTCAGACAGAGGTGCGCAAGCTGTGCCCATATTTTTTATATTTATTACAATTTGTCAATATGCATACCGCCTGGCACCGGCTTAAATTAAGGCCTGTTATCTTCAAAGCTGGAGGAGGAGTATTCAACAGCACAGCGACCACAGAATAGCAGTAGAGGGAAAGCACCAGCCAGCAGCCCAACACCATTGTAAACAAGCTAGAAAAAAAATCAGTGCTCCCTTCAATTTGTAACACAAAAAACGGTGGCATACGATGCAGGTCCAAAAATATTACTAACACAATACCACACATGACCTCTACTGTATTTAGGTTCTCTCCTGCACACGGGCACACATGCTGCTCGTGCTGCGCCAGCATTAGACCTGACCCCTTGCCTCGGTGGGTCGCACTGAGATGGGCTCTTTGGCAGCCTCCTCCTGCTGGTCGCAGACAGAGGCACGTGAACTGTGCCCAAAGTCTTTGTATTTATTACAATATATGGATGTGCATACCAGCAGACACCACCTTAAATTAAGGCCTGTTATCTGCAAGGCTGAGGGAAGGGTAGTCAACAGCACACCGACCAGACCTCAGCGGTCGAGGAAGAGCACCGGGCAGCAGCCTAACGCTATTGTAAACAAGCTGGAAAAAAATGCTTCGACTCTGCTGCTGCTAAGCGTGGTGTCCCTGAACTGTGCAACGCGCTCGGTATTACATTGTGATACAACATTTTTTTAAAATGAACGCTGTCCATGGGTCTGATGAAAATAGGCGGCTCTGGATATAAGCAGCGTGCTAATTTGGGTGCAAACAAAATAATGAGGAGGATGCTTATTTGATAGACATGTTTATTCTCTCACACATAGGAAAAGCACACATATGTATGTATATTGGATGAATCATAGACCTGAGATAACAGCGATTCTAACTGTTGCCACAGTGTTAATGGAGACGCAATGAGAAGTTGATACGGGCGAAAAGGCGCAACGTTAACTTGCTCATTTTTAGGAAAAACATCAATTTATTAAAAATGTAATGACTAAAATTTACTTGTAAAACAGATACGTTATAACTTGTACAGTGCTCCCTTCAATCTGCAACATTAAAAAATGTGGCAGATGATGCAGGTCCAAAAATACTATTAGCACAATACGGGCTGCGCCAACTTTAGAGCTGACCCCTTGCCTCAGTGGGTTGAACTCATACAGGCTGACACAGGTGCGCGATCTGGGCCTTGCTTCCAACGCTCCCAGGAACCACCGCTGCGCGACTCACTATAGGAAGAAACTCCAGTAGAACTAAACCCTTGCCTCAGGGGATTGAACTCAAATGGGCTCTCTGGCAGCCTCCTCCTGCTGGTTGCAGACACAGGCGCGTGAGCTGTGCCCTGCTCCGAACACTCCTAGGAATGCCTCTATGTGCATATGTGCACAAAACAACAAGCTGCTAAGGCTGCTGCAATGTTTAACAAGCTCTTACTTCCCAAAAAATAAAAAATAAAGTTTTACCCTGTACTTAAAGGAGAGCTTCTAACGCCGTCAAATGTCGTTCGGGTCCGGATGGGCGGAGCCAAAAAGGAGACAGGGCACTAACAAAAAGCCTAATTGCAAATCACAACAGAGCGTTCACCATAAACGATGACATAAGCCAATCAGAAAGATGGGCGGGGCTTCATATCCACTTCCAAAATCTCCTCTACCACAATATGTCTCGCAGAGCGAGCAACACACGAGTGCTGCAACACTAGGCGAGACCTAAAAATGTGTCTTGTGCGAACAGGCTCAGAATGCACTTTCACAACAATAATTGTGATTGATGTGTTGGGACTGCAGGCAAGACTTGCAGACCCTGTGCTGTGAATCTCACAGTGTGGATGTAGTCTGCTTCAGCAGTCAGAACTTGAAGCTAGCAGTAATTGCCATGTGATGCAGGATTGGTTATAATAGAATTGACAAGCAAGTTAAAAAATCATTGTTGTTGGTGTGAGGGATGGAGGTGAGAGCTAAGGCTGCCTGGAGTGTGAGTGGAGCATGTGGAAGTGAGGGCCTTTGTGTGTGTGTGGGAAAATGTGTGCGTGCTAGTGTCTGTGTGTGTGTGGGGGGGTTGTGTGTGTGTGTAAATGTGTGTGTGTAAATGTGTGTGGAAGGGAGAGTCTGTGACTGTGCCAGCCCCCCTCCAAATGGCAGTATGTCCCAAAACTGGCCTTTGCCATCTCTAATCAAGTACTAGCATACTGAGGCAGATTTGAGGGTACACTAGGTTGGAGAGAGTCATTAACATTTATGTTGGGTCATTTAATATCAGTATTGGTTTAAGCTATCCTGTCTGGTGGCTGTCTGCAGTGAGCAAATGTGTTTTTTAGGCAGTTTATTGCACGCCTCATGATGAGGGTTATAGAATAATGCCTGGGTTTCTGTGGAGAACGATGCTATTAGTGGTGCTTTTTTTTGTCTTGCATTAGAACAGGACAAGGTCTTCTCCATGCAGCGGCAGCTCCTCCTGCTATGGCGACGGAGCATCACCCCCCTACCAGCAGCCAAAAATACAATTAAAATAAAATGATAAAATGATAATAAATGATAATAAACCTTGGTTTATTATCATTTTATTTTGTGCCCCGGGGTCTTTGGGGCGGGGGCAGGGGGGATAACAGGCACCCACGGAGAGTATTATGCAGTGTTATCAGTGTGCATGACTATTTGGCCAGCCGTCTTTGGCCCGCCAAACAGTCATGCGCACTTTGCATGTTCTCCATCCAAGCTGCATTACAGCCTGGTTGGAGAGCATGCCAAGGCCCCCAAATCCTGGCTGAGCACTAAAAAACAGAGCTCAGAACAATCACAATGCTGCATCGCAGCATTATGATTGGCTCAGGGGAGCCTCAGTGCTTATCAATCACAATGCTGCATTGCAGCGTTGTGATTGGCTATGGGAAGCCAGGGTGCTTCCTGATCGAGCAGAGGAACGATGAGGAGGAACGACGAGCAATACGGCGATAAGGTAAACATGTATTTTTTTATTTTACTATCCCATTCCCCCCCTCAGTCCCCGCCGCCCTAGACCAGATCCATGTCAACTGCCACAGTCTCCATGTGGGCCATTTCAGTAGGCTCCAGCGCTGAGTTTACACACCATAATCCCTGGCTTGGGAAGGCAAATGGGGTCATGTTGCAATGCACTGCCTCTGGAAAAGACCCCCAACTCACAGAGATAACTTGAAAGAATAGTAAGGGCCAGGATGGCACCGAATACTGTGATGCAGGAACACATCTTATTTTCCAGAAAATGTGGACCACATTAACTTTCACAGGTATTTTAGGATATATCAAGTGTCCCTTGTAATGAGCTGTATTTTACATTTGTCTTGCAATGTGCAATGCCACAAAAAACAGTGCATTTATATCTGAGGGGTGGTCGATCTATTGAATTGGATCCCGATCATATACTCCATCCATACATGTTTCGTTCTTTTCCCCTAGCGAGGGACGTAGAAAATCCACTCTTGTGGTAGCAGGATCAACTTGCAGGTTGTTTATAGCTCATCCTGACAATCAGCAGAGCTATCAACTGTCGTTTCACAAAGTGGGCAGAAGAACCGATGGTCTGAAATGAGGCCCCATACAAAATTCCAATGGCTGCGATTGATTGAAACATTTAAGCTTTGCAAAGTCATCACTTTTTAGTTATCCTGGCAATAAGCAGTACTGGAAATATGGGGAGTGATGCAGGGAAGTGTCACATAGAGTGTAGTGGTATAGAGTGCATTTGCTTAGAGTGCAGTAGAGTGGTGTAGAGCTGAGTAGTGAAGAGTGGTGAAGAGTAGAGTGTAGTGGTGCAGAGTAGAGTGGCGTTGAGTTCAGTGGTGGAGAGTGCAGTCTTCCAGAGTAGTGTGTCATAGAGCACAGTGTTGTTGAGTGCAGTGGCATAGAGTTCAGTGGCATAGAGTGCATTGCCATAGAAAGTATTGGTGTAGAGTACAGTGGTGCAGAGTACAGTAATGCAGAGTACAGTGGTGCATAGTAGAGTGGGGTAGAGTGCACTCGCAAAGAGTAGAGTTGAGAGAAGTAGAGTGAAGTGGCGTAGAGTGCAGTGTCATAGTGTGCAATGGTGCACAGTAGATTAGAGTGGCGTGGAGTAGATTGGCATAGAGTGTAGTGACATAGGGCCTGATTACGAGTTTGTCAAATGGGTTACTCCATCACAAATGTGACGGATATCCCGTTCGTCATATTATGAGTTCCATTATATCCAATAGAACATTATGAAACTCATAATACGGCAGCCGGAAAATCCATCACGTTTGTGATTGAGTAACCCTTCTTCCAAATGCGCAATCAGGCCAATAGACTGTAGTGGGATAGAGTGCATGGTTTAGAGTGCAGTAGAGTGGCATGAAGTAGCGTGGTACAGGGTAGAGTGCACTGGCACAGAGTAGAGTGGAGTAGAGTTCAGTGGCAGTACTCCAATATACCCCACTCGACTCTACCCCAATCTACCCCACTTCAATCTACCCCACCCCACATCACTCCAATCTAGTCCAATGTACCCCACCCCACTCTAGTCTACTCTAATCTACGGGAAGGAGCATATTTTCCACGTTCTAGACCTGCTCTAGAACCTTGAGTCGATGGTACTTTTTCTCAGCATGAAAGCTTGGGGGGGAGAAATCGTTAGAGGGTTAATTATTTCAAATCCAACTCATTATGACTTTTAAGAAACACAGAATACCAAATGGGGTTAGTTGTTTTATTGCGAAGCCAAAAATAACTGAACATACAGGCACATCAAGGTGAGGTTGTAGAAGTACATCGGAACTAATACAAAGCCAAATCTACGAATGCAATTAAGGCGGTGCAACATGCACAAGAAAATTAGTTCAAGAATCAGGATACAGAAGATTAGGGAACAAACGTCCAAGTTCCCCTCCATTGAAGGTTCGTGGAAATAAATCATTAATCTGTCTCTAAACCAACACTAAATTGACATCCCTAAATGAGCATTTTACGGGGCAGGATCAGTTAAGGTGTCAGCGTGTGAGGTCTTCCATAGAAGTTTCCCAACATCAGTTGGGTCAGGTAACTTGAAACTACAGAGCTCATTCTAAGATGCTCTCTCTCTCTCAAGGCAGAGAAGAAGTGCCCTTGGCTCTTTCCCTAGTTATGATACACCAAACCTACAGGTGGCTTCCCAGGATCGTTCACGGGTCACGCCATATGGTCAGGCCACATCCTCATAGGTACTATTCCATTGGGCAGTGATGCTGCCGAGCGGTGGTGAGATGAACTTTAATTCCCAGGCTCTCTCCGGTGAGAAAATACAACAGTTCTCCATTATCAGTAGCAACACTCAATGTATCCCCTTCCCTCCTTGCCTAACTCCTAAAACAAAAACATTATTCTAACTAACATGGATGATTCTTCCACTTGCGACAGAAACGTGAGAAAGAACAGAACCCAGAGTACACATGAAATTTGATTATTAATTCTAATGTGAGAGTCTGCAGGGAAAATGCATTTCAGGCCTACAGAACTCAGCTAACATAAGAGAAGTGGAACATGAACTTTACGAAAATATATAGAATTTGAATCATGTACAGTTAATAATTTCACCTACATATAAAATGACACGATTAGTAAGCAAATTCAATAATGAAATAATTGTCTATGGCACAACATGTCCGTTCATTCAATATTCTCTGCTAGATACATTAATCTTCTATGTTATTTTCTTCACATATTCTACATTTTGGCCTAAACACATCATGCTTATCTTATCACGTTCCAAAATTCTAACACTTAGGTTAACACAACAAGGATTATATGCGGATGCAGTCTACCTGTGTGATTATAATGCACCCCTACAATGAAAAATGAATTTTACACTACATCACACCCCATGTCAATCTCCCGTACTCCAATCTACCACACCAATCTACCCCATTACCCCACTCCAATCTAACCCACTCCACCCCACCCCCTCCACTCCAATCTACCCACTCAATTCCAATATACCACATTCTACTCCACTCCAATCTACCCAACTCTACTCCAGTACAATCTACCCCAATATACCCCAATCCAGTCTACCTCACTCTACCCCAATCTGCACCACTATAATCTACTTAGTTCTACCCCAAAATCCCCACTCCACCCTACTCCACTCTACTCCAATCTATCCATTCCACTCTACCCCAAAACTATCTCACTCTAATCTACCCCTATCTACTCCACCACACCTAACTCCACGTCACTAACTTTTAGCCATGCTGAACAGCATCCACACTGGTGTAGAACATGGCTAGAACACATTTCCAAAGCCAATAGCTCTTGCATTGGCAAGATCTATTGGCTTTGCCGATGCTTGCCCTCCAACAGACTGCACTGCAGCAACCGTGGCTCTCACTTTTCTCACTCATCAAGTGTAGGTCATCTGGCATACTTATCCCCTACTGCCATACTACTTCCCCAGCCACCACTGTAAACTGCTGCGGTTTCTGCAGCTCCACGTTTTGAAAGTTTAACAGCCATAAGTGACCAAGTCACACCATGTGGAATCTTTGTTTTTACCACACCACTTCTCCCCCACAGATACCTGCCTCCTCCAAGAAATGAAGCTACCTAGTCATGGAAAAATATATTTATCCTGATGTTAGAATGGCAAACCCAGAAGCATTATATGTAGAGGAGAATTAGGTGAAATTACGCAAAATGTGGCTTGCACGTATTGTGAGTGAAATATCAAGGGGGTTTATCCTCATGTGTAAAAATTCACACGAGACGCAAGCAGAACACTAGTTCAAGCAGAAAATGTTACTTGAGCAAGACATTTTTTGCATGAATCAGTGTCCATAGCTAAACATGATATGAAATAGCAACATTTAGGTTTTGCCTACGCCTATTTAGAAAGCTCTTCTTAAAACATACTGAACTTGTGTTATCAATAATGCTGCCAAAGAAAGACATTCAAATTGATTCTGTGATTCCATCCTAATTTAGTAAAAATCTTAAAAGTTCCCCAAAGATCAAGTATAGACTGGACATATGAATGAGACAGAGCAAAGAGGAATCTTTCTTAATCTTTAATACGGGAAAACCATAATTACCTCAAATTAGTGAGTAGGCTTTAATAGTCAGGACTATTAGATGCTTCTGGATTTTCTCCTAAACATGATCCATATTACAAATTATCTTTAATGTGATTTTAATTACTTTGGTACATTAGGTTTAGACAGAGAAACATTACTGGCTGCAGATGTAATTAGGACTCATAACAAATTCTTCTATTTTCTTACCTATCACCTTCATCTTCCTGACTTTTGAATTCTACTTTTCATGTATCATTTTAGTTTGTTTTTTTCAACTGTGTAGGATGCTTAGTCATGGAAGTTATTGATATTGATTGGAATTCTGTTACAGTGTATTCAAACATTACTTATAATGTCTTTCCATCTGCATTTATGTTTTCTTGGTACTTTTCTTTTTACCTAGAAAATGTTAACATACTGTGGTAGTGATCTGAATAACCCTTTAAAATAAAAAAAGATTTTGAAACATTTATTTAAATTGAACTATCCAGAGAATTATTTATACTGCAGTATTTTATGGGAGCGTTCTCATCATAATATTCTACATTATTTATCTGCTTTGTTAATTATAATTAAATCTGGTGTAATCCTTGTCGATATATCTCAACAAAATAACCTCTCACCCCTTCAGTAAGTTAAAGAACAGCAAAGTCCTAACTTTCCTCTATCTCTAGATTGTCTTTTACTCTTACCTTTGTCGTCCCGTTTGATAAGCACCAGAAAACACGCCTTATCAGAAGTCTTGCTTCAGTTTTTGACTTTGCCTCTAGAATTGGGCATAAGTGCGTACCTGCAATGTTGAAGCATATGTTGAAATTACTATTGCAAAATATGATTTTGACAGCTGGGGGTACTCAAACCTATTACCCTAAGGCTAACATATGTCAAGGAGTGATTTTAAAAAACTCGGACGCTCTGACCAGTTTAGCCACCCAGAATCCATAACCAAGGCTGACCATTATCTGGGTCTGGGAGGCATTTATGGCAATCTGAAGCCTGAGAATCTATAGCTCTGATGATGTCTACGATGAGATCCTAAGTTGTGGTCCAATCCACGCCTTTATTAGAATCTTATCTCACCTATGGGTTCTCTAACAATCGGTGTTTCTTGCTTGCGAGCTTCAGGTGTAAGCTTATTCAACATTTGTTACGTTTCCTGAAGGGTTAGGCGTACGATGAATTAGACACTTCCCACCAATGTGATGGCTGCTCAGCTCAAGAAACTATGCATTTTGTCCTTATATGTCGTAGTTTATCTGTCCATACGCAAGCCCTTTTCGAAACTGATCTTGGCAGTTCTTAATTTCAGACATGCCAGGCCCGCCTTGTTATATTTCTGCTTGAAGGCTTGACATAGAAGAAATAAGTGTGGATTTTTATGCAATTTAAGTGTGGCTGAGACTTCCCATTTCTTCCGATACCGGGACCTTTCTTAAAATCTGTGTTTCCAAACCAGACATTGATGAGAATTCCCTTGTGTGTACTCCTGATGACACATGCATACATTGTAAATCAATACTGTCCTGATGAAGGTGGCTGAAAAGAAATATATATCCACCGAAATGTGCGTTGGCTGACTGTTGTTTGTCCAGTTTCTCCCACGCACCTAAATGAGAAAAATAATTTAAGCTTGGTTGGTGTATGGTGCACGTTTGTGTGTTGGATGTGTGAAATGTGGAATGAGTGGCGTGTGAGACGAGAGTATGATATAGAAGAGTTCATGGGGACATGTAATTTGCAGTGATTTGGTTAATCTTTTTAAATAAATGTGTGCTTTTTGTCTATTTGTATTGGAAGAAAAACTATAAATAGACGCAAATAATGTTATGAGAAATGTATGTTTTGTATTAAAAATGTAAGGAAACAGAGTTGAATGAAATACATTTTTAAAATTCATGTGGTGTAAATTTTCCAGAATGAAAAGTCAAGCAGGATTGTCTTTGTTTATCTCTCTCTCCCCCACCCCCCCAGTCCTAATCTTGACATTGAAAGTGAGTAAGTAGAGGGGGGGCCCTTCTGTGTGTTATATTGCAGATGGTGCAGATGGTGACTGATTTTAGAACTAGTTGCCATGTGGGGTGTTTTCAAAATGATGCAGTCGAAGAAAGCGATACTATGTTTTAGATTGAAATAATGGTCTTAAAGTTAGTTTGTATTTTTGTATTGTTTGTAGCCACATTTTGAGATGGATTTATAATTTATTTTAATAGCATATAGTTTTTGGCAATAATACTGTGATCTTAATGATTTTAGTGTGTTTATCTGTCCTTTATGGTTTACTTGTTTTAAACCGAATAAAAATGTTGATTGATTGAAGTTAAAAAACAGACAGACCTAGAGTAACATGTGTAGCTCTGCCTTTCAAAACTTCCTGCTGGCTCACACTCTTGGATAGGGATTCACAGCAAAGGCACAGCACTGTGTGTCCCTTTTTGTTCAGTTAGCAAACACCAAATGCATTCACCCAATCTAATAAAAGAACACACACCCAATGAGTTATTTGGTTCATCAAGGGTGCTGTAAACTGATTCAATTTGGTTTTTGTCTAATGCAAAATAAAATGTATGACTCCAAATTGCTGATAAGCAGCAACAGTAGCACAAAGATCTCAGCTGGTTATCATAAAGCTGCACAAAGATAATATTGAATGTACCACTGGTGTTAGGGGCTGGGTTTCATCAGCTGTTGGCACCCAAGGGTGTATAGTGTCATAACAGAAATCACAATTGTAGGTAACAGAATAAGGAATCAAACATTCTCAAGTTTAGAGTTAGGCTGATGGAATTGAAGAATTGCCATTGTTGTGATGAGGATAACCCTTGGGTCAGCAGTCCAGCCCAAAAAGAGGTTGTCAGATACCCCAGGAAATCATTGAAATCATTGAAGTCATTGAAAAAATGTGAGAGACACATGCTCAACCCACATTATGACATTGAGCCTGTAATCTCTGACAGCCTCAAGAAGAGAGACCACTAAGCTGAGCAAGGTCACAGGCAGATTAACTGCTTACACTAACCTTCCTCCCTGGTCATCTCTTCTGCTGGTCTTCACATAAATGTGGCTTTCTTTACTCATGCCCATTGCATATTGTCTGGGTCTTGATCCAGGGCAGCTCCTATCCTCGCCAGGAAATTCATTCCTACCTATCAAAACAGGCCACAGCAGTGTCCTTTGGCCCTTAAACCCCAGCCTTGAGAAATACTTGGAGGCTTGGTAAAGTTAACTCCTACCAGCTTCTAATACAGAGCTTCTACTCTAAGTCCAAATGATTACAAAGTTCAAGTCTCAGATGGTCAACACTTATCTAGACCTGGAGGCAGTGGTAAATTCAAAAGTGTGCCATATTCAAGTTTGATTGGCTCATGACATTTCAATAGGTTTACTAAACTAGAAAAGGATGGCGATCAGAGAATAACACATGCCCGGTGGAATGTGTATTGGACATCGCAAAGCAAGGAGGGTAAATCTTTTGCGTTTGCTGTAAAGACAAGAACTGTCAAGATTTTTTGCCAGACAATTACAGGAATTGTCTCACGCATTAAGGAAATTGGACTGGTCTTTTAGGGAGCATCCATCAATGTGGTGCAATCTTCATGGCTTATGGTGTGCATCATGCACTTAACTCAAAGACTCCTATTTACAAAGAAATTAATAGATTTTCTACAGAGAGAGTCAGTTGATGGAGTGGATCATATTATGTAAGTGCTACACCAAACTCTCAAATAATGAGATCAATCATCATGGATACAATTAATTAACAACTGCTGCCAATGAGGTTCCACTTGCAATGATCACTGTCTTATAAGGCTCTTGGGGGACCCAGAGGCTATTTTGTTCCTGCAAGGATTTGACATCTTAATGTTTCAAGAAATGTGAAGGGAACATAGTGCTCTGATTACTGGACATCAGGAGATCCTCACCAAAGCTACAAAATCTTCACCCAAAGGTCGGGCAAAAATTGGGTGATCTATTTATATATCAACAGAAATTGATGTAGAATTCCAATCACTGTTTTTTTTACCTGACCTGGCTGCAGAGTATAAAATCAAACTCTCTTCTCCGTTATTTTTTTACTAAATATACACTCAGTTCCCTAATGTAAATTATATGGTCTTACTCTTAATAACTTTAATTTACAACTCAATACTGCCAGCATAAAAACTAAAACCCATTGCAAGCCCACTAGCATTATAGTTCAGTCCTGCCATGACCAGGTTCAACTATTTGGGCTGCAGTTACTGAACGATCGTTCTTGTAATGATTTGTTTATGGTTCCAACATTCAGGTACTTTTGACATAGCTCTATAATTGACTATACAATCATCTCAAGGGGCTTGGTAACACAAATGATTGGATTTTCCATAACACCAAGAAAAGAAAGCCACCATAATTCACAATCACTATCCTTGGATTTCTTGTTCTGTCATATGCAGAAATCCAATGTCTTCCAACAAGCTGTTTTTTCATACAATCTCAAATGTTGTTTTTGGCAGTCTAACACTCAGGATAAGATTATTCATTATGCTGAATCATTCATTAGAATCAGATGCACTCCTTCTGCTGAAAAAACTTAAATAGTAGATGCAAGAAATACCATCAGGCATTGTATAGTGTTAACGTTTTGCCCAAACCTCTGGCAAAGGCAAATCTAAACAAAAAGTGGTTCACTGCAACCTTGCATCGACAAAGAATGCTCAGAATAGAGCAACCAGCGCTGTCTTTCACCACAAGAGTTTTTCATCTCAAACCAAAGCTAAACATCAATTTAGAAAATTAAGAAGGGTCTATAAGCAAGCACTATGGCATGCAAAGAACAGCTACCATTAGGAGCTATGGAATAAACTATGATATGCAAGTAATCTTAAAAATAGCAGGGCTTTTTGGGCCATTATAAATGATCTAGAAAATGATTGAAATATTTCCCACAGTGCCAAAATCCTGAAGGCTACAGGGGTTGATCATAAAAATGACCTATATGGATCCCGGTCGGAAGTGACACCTGATCTAAGCGCATCCCAAAGGAATCGATCTCCAGGGAAAACTGAGTGTGAAGTTAGAAGTCGGTACCCAGTAGGGGTTCGATATTGTGCTCTTCTACCAAGGTGTTGTTCGAACAGGAAGAGACATCAGCCCACCTTAAACAAATTAGAAATAATGGGGTGCCTGGTCCAAACGGCTCCCCAAGCGCCATCTTCAGGGATGACCCCGATCTGTGGACAATGATGTTGACTCCCCTCTATAATGAAGTCCTCTTGACCAAGACCATTCCAGAGTTATGTCAAGGAAGTATCTTGCAAACCATCTATTAGAACGGCCCACAGGAATTTCTTACAAATTATCGTTTAATTGCTCTAGCACACGTAAAGGCAAAAGTCTTTGCCTTTTCGCCTGTTGGAGGAGCTAGAAGCCTGGGCAGCTGCAGCAAATTTTATCCCACTGAAGCAAACTGGATTTCGTAAGAGCTTGTTGACTACTACCAACTTGCTTGCTCTGACACTTCTGGCCGAGTCCGCCATATCAATGAAACACATGCTTTACATCTGATTCATTGTTTTAAAGGCAGCGTTTGACACTGTTCCAAGAGAATTGCTGAGGCAAAAGCTAGATGCCAGAGGTGCACCACCAAAACATCTGGACCTCAAAACACGCTTTTATACGAACACTTGGATCCAGATTAAAATAAGGGACAGAAAGTCTCTCGCTCAGAGAATAGATACATCAAATGGCCCAAAGCAGGCCTTAACCAATATTTGGAATCATCTAATTCTCATCCCCCCACACTGTCTATCATTCCCTTAAAATGTATATTGGCCAGGCCCAAATTTGACAAGAGTTTGGTCTTCGAAGGCAGGATCTAGCTCATCAAACAGCATTTCAGAAACACTCCTTTTCCTTGGCCTCATTGGAATCTTGATCCCTTGAGACATGTACTGGTTGGTAATTAGCAACTCTGTCCATACTGGCAGACTTATTTGATGGATTCCCTCCAAGTCTTAGGCCTAAAGGTTCAATGGCCAGCCCAAATAACCGCAGTTTGCTTCACCTACATTTTTCTCATTCTAGTTGGACAAAGGAGTTATTGCAGTTAAAAAGCATGTCTGGACAATTATCAGCTCTTTGGATTTCTGGTCATTTATTCCTTACCTTACCTCGCATTTCTCTCCATACATGCGAGATTCATTCCTGAGGCTAAGACTTGGCGTTTTTCTGAGTAAGGGGGGCACCCTATTATGGTTACATGATTGGCCAAACAGAAAGTGTAGGCTTTGAGCTATTCATCGGAAACTCTACAGCCTATGGTGTTCATTTGGCCAAATCTATTAAACTCCAGTTAAATTTTCTATGACCTTTTCTAGTAGAAGCGGGGATAAGAATGAGCCATCAAGCTATGCCTTTATGTTTATCAGGCAATTCTATTCCACTCATTTGCCGGTTTATCAAGTTTTAGTCTGAGGCAGAGAAACAACTGCGTGTTTCAGAGCCACGGCAGCAAGTTACGCTTTATATTCTAATTTGCTTAACTGAGGACCTTTCTACTCATTAAATAGCCGACCAGCTGAATGAACTATTTTCTAGCTCCATTAAGCAATTGTTTTTTTAGTTGAACTTTATGTTATTTTAGGGTAATCATTAAATAGTACCTACCTCAGCACATTTGCACATGTTTTGTGAATGTTTTGCACATTTGTTTGCTGCCACGGAACATTTGGTTATAATTTAGTGGACTCAGGACCCATGAAATCATCCGGTTACATGAAGTGCAGCAAACTTGTATAATGTATTAGGCCCCAGGTTTTAATTCAGCTGTTAAGTATGTCAACTTAATCCCTTAACTTTTATGCATTTTCACTTCTGTGATTTATGCTTGTTCTACTTACTTAATGGGCAAGTATAGTGAAAAAAAGAAAACATGAATTCTGCACTTCAAAGTTGTTTCTAGTTATATTATATATAGTTTATACCGGCTTCTTATGGACATTGTGTATTAAGCTGTGTTTTAAATAATTCTGTTTTATTTCTGTGATTGTAATGATTTTAATTAATCAAACAATAGATAAACTAACTAACTATGTCTGCTGCACCCCTAGGCAAACAAAGTGTAATGTTCTGATGATGTTACACTAAAATTAACATTGATCACACACAGCGATATCAAGCATGCTATGGGGAAAGGCGTAATAGGAAGTGGGACATATATTTTAAACAAGGCAGTATAGCGCAGCTCTCAGAACAATGTGTGACATTTGTCCTTTTCATTTATGTACATGATTGTCTGAAAGTACATAGTTTTATCTTTGAAATGATCAGCATAAACCTGTAGGGTGTTGGCAAAATGTATGTGCTTTTGGATGTTTGGGGGCATCTTCTAGATCAGAGGTGGAGGGATGCCAGCAATCCTTGTACTTCTTCACTTGCCCATAATCAATGTAATCTATGTCTATGTAAAGCATACATGCAGATATAGGAATATAGATTGTCTCAACCATATGTTGATCTACCATTGCTTTAGACGCTTCATGTGTATTTGGGGGCCACTGGTGTTTCTCCAGGTTGGTACCTGAGGTTGCCATATTACTTAATATCTGGACAACAGACTTATAACCAATCAGTGCATTCTGTGAGCTGTAGACTTCGTTTGCTTCATTTTGGCCATTGTTAAGAATCCACCTGATAATAATCGATTATAAAAGCATAGCCTCTTATTGGAATCGTTGGTGTCTGCTGACAGGGAGTGATCTGCGGAGCCAGCACAGGGCCTCCTCAGTAGCCTAATGGCAGAAGACAGATTAATGTACAGCCACTGTGCCCATGCTGTACTAACCTTTTGTTGCGCGTTTGACCCTGTTTTTGTGTCTTCAAGTATCTCAGTAGTGCTGCCAAACACAAACAGCCTTCCTTTGTCATTGTCTAGAGCCAGGGCTAATAATAAAGCGCATATTTTAGTTTGATATTTCACGACGGCTCACCTTTCCACAACAATGCAGATGTAGTGGTCACACAATGCCACTATTACCTTTATATAGCACCTAACATTCTTTACACGTATTTCGGATCATACGAGTTCACTACAGAGGACTCTTCTTATTCTCATTATGGTCTTTTCTTGTACCATTGTTCGAGGTAAATCATTTAAAAATAAAGCACAGCAAATGTAGTGGCAGGGTATAATCGAGGAGTCAAATCAAACTGCAATCAAGTAGCACTAATGTATCTTCTCTAGCTAAAATTAAAATGGCTCAGTGTTTGGTTAAGCAAAGAGAGTTGGCAACCATATTGGTCACTTAAGGGAATTTAAAAGAGCAATCTGTGCTTTAATCTTTCTATTTGCCTGCAACTCAGTGAATCAATTGTCTTTGACTTTGAAGTTTGAAGCATGAGGAATATTGGGAAGGTCGTGACTGGTTTGCTTCTGAGTCTAGGTATGATTCTTTCAAAAGACTCCACAAATCGTAGGATTACTAATAGCGATCCAGACTACTACTTGATTCAGGAATCCATTAGGAGAATTCAAGGGAACGGTATGATTGGCTTAGTATTCATGGCGTGTTTTGGGTGTCTCATCTAATAAAGTTTTAGACCTGTGTTAGGCCTTAGGGAGGTTGCCCCCCAAACCTTTTGCCTTAGTCGTACTTATTTTTCTGATCCTGTTTTTGTTGGCCTAAGGACTATGTGCACTTTATCACTGCTAACCAGCGCTAAAGTGCTTGCATGTGCAAATTCCTTAAAACATACAATAAAACAATGGAGAAAGTGTAGGCCTCCACTGCCTTGACAATTTCAATGAGCCATCAACTGGTTGCTTCTCATAGGGAAATGAATTCATTTGTTTTGGACAATAAAGAGATTATTCTCAGAATAGATGTAAATACATATAGACACATTGTATCAGAAGGTTCTCCTAGAAACAACGCAGTGTTGTTGAATAAGTGAATTAAAGTGCACAAGTGCTATATACCATGCATATTTACGAAGTTAGTGGCTGACATGAAATTTCACAGCTCAGAATCAGAGTATAATGTGAAAGATCCTGATTAGAGTGGTTCCTCTAGCATATTTGTCAATGTTTCGACCCCAATAAACATTATTTTGAAACAGGGTCCTCCTCATCAGGAGCCAAGGCAAGGAAGCACCCACCTTAAGCTAAACATCCAGGAGTATAAATTACTCCACCTCTTGGCACTTAACGCAATCCATACCTTGTGTCACTTATAAGGAGATTTAGCAAGGAGCAAGAAAAATTAGGCAAAAGACTTGCCTCAAACACTGTCTATAGATCGTTCATTGTTGGGTTGCAGCTCTACACTGCACTGAAGGTGCTCTGCCAGTCCATCTGTGGATCCAGCAGAACTGACACATCTACTCTGCTGCATGGCGCAACCCCAAGCAGAACTTGTGCATCCCCTCTGCTGAGTGGGCTTGTCCCATCGAAAGGACTTCTCATAGTCACTGCAGCCTCATCAGAACCACTGCTGTGTGGTACATTCCCAACACAATCCCTTGCTTCACAAGCCATTTGTTGACGGCATCCTCAACGATGACACAGAACTCCACATCGCAAGCCCTGTAGCTTCCTCAGAACCAGCCGGTGTGCAACGCATCCTAGATGCAGGACTTCACATCTCAAGCCCCGTATTGATGACAACCTAGACGATGATACAGGACCTCACATCCCTCACATCGTAGCCTTGCAGCTCCCTGGAACTGAATCTGCACAACGCATCTCCGACCCAGACCTTGCCTCGCATAACCTGTTCGATGCATCCTTGAAGCAGGACCTCGCAATGCTCCGCAACCATGATTTCAGTGAGCCTAACTTGGTCCCTGTAGCTAGCTTGCACTCCATTGTGGTCAGCCTAAACTTGTGACTTTGTTCTGGTCCGGTGCGAACAGATATCCATAGTTAGCACTTTGTGCTTTTTGCGCTATTTTCACTTAAATCTTTAAAGCTGCATATCTCTGGTTTTACTAACTGGATTATTGTTGTTTTGGTCTTTTTTTTTTTAAATAAAATTCACTCTATTACTCTAAAGTTTCATTGGTCATTTCTTGTGTTGTGATTTCACTTCATTACTGTTTGAAGTGCTGCATTATACTTTACTCATTGCATCTAAGTTAAGCCTGACTGCTGTGTGTTAAGCTATTATGTTCTATTCTGTTGAATTTATGTAGTGTATAGCTTCCCAACACGCCTTCCAGCACTAGGAAAAACACGTCTGCCACAGGACTCATTGAACATCCAGAAAAGAGCCTATACTAGAAAGGTCTTCAAGTGTTTCCTGAAACTGAATTCTGACTGGTTCATTCTGAGATACAATGGGAGGGTGATTTAAAGTTTAGGAGGTAAATAGGCAAAGGACCCACCCCCCCCCTTCTTGCCTTTTTGATCCTGGAGACCAGCAGCAGCCTTTGATCCCCAGAATGTAGTGATCTCCTAAGAATATAGAGATTTAGCAAGTGCTGTATTAATCAAAGACCCGAAGGACTAGATGAAGCATCTTGAATTGGATTCGCTCATGCACAGGTAGCCAGTGCAGAGGAATATAACACCTTACATAGTATGCGTTTACAACGCATATGATTATAACACGGTTGTTACAACAACTGCATTGTTACATCGCAGTACATTACATCAACTTGCTGTAGGGGGCACGCTGGATTTAGGAATAGTATAATTTACTATTCCAACTCCAGTGTACGCAACAGTAGGGAAGGTGTTGGAATAGTAAATTATACTATTCCTTGGGTTAGCGCGCCCCCTACAGCAAGTCGATGTAACAACTAGCATTGTAATGTACTGCGATGTAACAATGCGGTCATTGTAACGACCGCGCTGTACTTGCATGCGTTGTAACGCATGCAATGTAATAGCTGTTTCCCGTTCAGAGCTGCTAGGGCTGGTGCAATCGACTAGTGCTTTGGAATTTTGAAGAGGATGTAGGGAGCTGCACTCTGAACCAATTGAAGCCTCTTTTTCATGAACTTAAGACTTCCCAGGTAAAGAGAGTTTCCATAGTCCAAAAGTGAATTCACCAGCCCCTGCATAACCCCTCTCCGCAAAAGGCACAGTAGCAGTGCAGTAGCAGTTTTCTGAGAGCTCTTAGAATTTCAAAGCACTTTGATGCTACTTTCCTAGCCTGCACCTCCAGGGATAGTTTATTGTCAATTCAAAACCCATAACTAACATCTCTGTTTTTTCACCATTTAATTTTAGGTTGCTGGCAGACATCCAGTCTGTTTCCTGTTTCAGACAGGCAGAAAGGCACTTCGTTGGTTGGAGACTGTCACAATGTGGGGCAAAAGGACATTTCTGGACTCACATTCATCAAAACCTGTGCCCTCCTTGTATTACAGGATGGGATATTCAAGGGTGAGTAAACAGGAAGTCAGGCAGACCAAAGAAAGACAAGAGTGCCAGTGGGCCTGTGCAATGTGGAGAAACAAGAGTAGGAATCCAGGTATGCAAAAGAAGAAGTTTGGAAGGTGAACAAGTTGGTGTGTGTCCCAGCTAGCTTGAGCAAAGACGAAGGAGAAACATTGGAGAGATGGAGCAGAAGAACCGAAAGGCCAATGTGAACCGAGGAGTCCAGATGTGTCGATGGAGCTCCACAACGAATTGCAGAAGAAGTTGCTGAATGGGAAGAACCGACACATGGAGTGAATGCAGCAGAGTCTGCCTTCCTGCCACGCTCCCCGAGGAGTGAGGCTATGCCAGGTGAGCGGACTATTCCTGAATCAAGAGAGGGAGAGAGAGATGGAACGAGAGAGTAGAGCGGGCTTTATGGAGGGAATCAGTTTAAAATTAAAAAGGATATTATTTCTGTGACATTTTCGTTCTTTCTTTCATTTTCTCAGCAATCTTTTATTTGGGGTGATTCCTACCACATTTAGTGGTTTGGAGGGAATGGTTATCTACACCTGAGATTGTTGAAAGAGACCACCGGGTTGTATCTTCTTCCCCACCCATCCCTCCCTTCACCTTAGGGATAAGCGATACAATGGTTCACATTACAATTTACTCCACAAGAAGGGTGACAAAATTGTATTAGTATAATCACTTACCTGACATATTCTTTCTGTCGAGGGTGCCGGTGGATGGGAGCTCCAGAGGACCTAAATTCAAAGAAAAAAATAAAAGAAGTTTTGTTGAAAATAACAGAACTATTGTGAATTGCATAAAAGAAAAGAAAATCTTTGCATCTAAACCAATGACTCACATAATAAATTCTTGCACCGAGTGACAGAGACTTTATCTGTATCTCAGGTGAGAGATATGAAAATCTATATTTGGTCTGCGTAGGAGACTACTGCTAGGTCAGAGGGTTGAGCACAGGTTAACTTGGGGCATGCTTGTGACTTCACTCTGGCAAGGATTTTGGTTTCTCCTTGAGAAGGGTTTCACCCAACCAGTATAACCCCATTTTTTACGTAAGGCATTGATTTGTGTACACCCTACTTGAAAGGTTTCTTGCTGCTGGTCTTATCTCTTATCACAGCTACCTTAACGAAGTGGGTTTTTATTGTGTTCTTGGAGCTGGTACGGTTGGATGTGCATGGGGTTTTCAGAAGCAATTTACCCTGAATTCTTAGGTTTCTCTTGTGGTCATATAAAATAATATCCAGCTAGACTTAAACATAAAGTAGTCAAGTTTAAACATTATGTATTTCAACAGTAACCAGTAGAGCCTTCTCCTGTATGACATAATGTGGTCCAATATACTGAGAGCAGAAAAATGTTTGACTAGAGCAATCTTCGTCCTCTTCATGTAGGTGAACTAACCTGGAAGCAGGAATATACTCAATTAAAGTTTTCTAGATTAGAGATAACCGTACATCCACCGCAAGTACTTTATGGATGGAAGAATTCAAATGCATCATCCGTAACCCCTAGATTCTTAACTTTGGGTTGGTTTTACATTCGACCAAATGATTCTGGGAGAGGCAGACAAGAAGGCTGGCTCTCCGTTGATACTAAAGAAAATGGGCCCAATTCCCAAAGGTAAACTTAGATGTTTGGTCCAAATTTGAACCAAGTGTCTCAGTTTACGACTTTGGGAATTCACAAAGGGCATTTTATTAGCAATTTTATTAGTAATTTTATTAGTAATATTTTTATGTCCACGGTTGGATCTCCGGTTTGAGTGTGGACATAAAGATAATACTCATACATGACATTTGTGTCATAAACGTAGACGTTTGGCCTAAGTTTAGCTCAAACGTCTAAAATTACATTTGTGAATTGGGCCCCAAGAACATTGCAGTGGAATTGTTCAGCTAGAGATAGCTGGAGTTCCACAAACATTAACATCATTTTGAACTAAATGAAAATCATTCACACATGGGTTATCCTTGAAGATTTTAATGTAGGTGTAAGAAATTGGGGTGTTGGTTGACTGGAGAGTGAGCCCTGGTCAATCAGCAACCACAATCCTTGTCAAGGTGAAGTACAAGTCAACTCTAAGTTTACCTGTGCTCAACCACCTGGTAGCTTGGCATAGAGAAGTTAGGCTTAGTTTAGAAGCAAGGTGTACATTATTTGTTCAACAGTTTAAACAGTAATAAAGTGAAAACCACCACACAAAAAGGATTCATCACCAACTTGGAAAAATAGAGGTATTTGTAATAAATTAAACAAGACCAATACAACAAAACTCCAATCAGTAGACCAGGAAATGTGTAATTTTAGAGATTCCAGTGAAAATAGTGTCAAAAAGAACAAAGCTTCCACTGTGGCTATCTGGTCAAATTGGACCGGGACAAAGTAATAAGTTCAGCCGATCAGGATGGAGCATGGTCCGGCTACAGGGGCCCTGTGAGTCCTGCTGAACAAAGGACCTTAAATCCTGGTTTGCGAATCATTGTGAGGATCCACGCATGAGTTCTGAGGTGCAGCGAGGCTGTGTTGTGAGGACCTATGTCATAATCGAGGATCCTGCAGATGAGGGCTTGCGATGCAAAGTCCTGCATCGAGGATGCGTCATGTAGCTGAGGTGATGCATCAGTTTCGAGGAGCTGTCAGGCTGCGATGGAGAGTCCGGTGTCACCATCGAGGATGCTGTTAACGAGCAATGTGGACTGCACTGAGAATGCGCTGTGCAGCACCAGTTCCGAAGAAGCTGAGGAGGCGATGCAGGTTTTGTGGATGGTTCCAATCCATGCAGTAGCAGTGATACATTGGTTCTGCTTCAGGTTGTGATGCACAACAGAGGAGATGCATTAGTTCTGCTGGATCCAGAGAAGCTGAGGTGCACCTTAAGCCCACTTCCAAGGAACCACTTTGCAGGGTAGACTCACAGATAACATGGTCCAAGTGCATGTGCAAGGTTGTTGGAAGCCTGTTATGTTCTTGAGGCTTTTGATCAGGAGGCCAGCCAACTAGCCTTAGAAGTCACTCTGGGTTCCTTCACACACAGGCTTGAAGGCAGCAGGTCAGCACAGTAGGGCAGCAGTCCTTCAGAGCAGCAGTCGAACAGAGTGGCCGTCCTTTCAGCTGCACAGCAGTCCTTCCTGGCAGAGTATCCACAGGTCCCGACCTGCACTGAAGAGTTGGTGTCTAAGGTCCAGTATTTTTACCCTGTTGGGCCTTTTGAATTGGGAAGAAGCCTTAAAAGGTTTGCCTTTGATGTGTACAGGTGAGATGCCTTCCTGGCCCTGGCTCCAGATTAACTACAGGGGTTATGTAGCCCTTTGTGTGGAGACAAAACATAGCATACTTAAGTGTAAGTGGGGAAGTGCCCAACTCCGCCTGCCAGTGCTGGCCAATCCAGGCACAGTAAGGTCCCTATTTTGTGTGGCTGTCTAGGAAGAATACACAAACCCAACTGTCAACTACATCCAGTCACGAGACCAAGAGTTAGGCAATAGTTACAAAAAGACTAAGGCAGAAAAATGCCAACTTTCTGAAAGTGGCATTCTCAAAATTGTAAATCAAAATCCGACTTCACCACCAGTTAGGGTTTTTCATTCCAATTCAAAAGACACCTAACATGAAATGGGTACCTGTCCCCATTTGGAAATTGCAGTGTATTAAATGTAATAAGGTAAATCCAATGATTTCCTATGAAAGATGTAGGTATGCATTAGTGAATAACGAATTTAGATGTTTTTCATTACTAGGACATGTAAACTTAAAAGTACATGTCCTACTTTTTAAATACATTGCTCCCTGCCATCTGGGCTGTCCAGGGTCTAAATTAGAGGTGACTTATATATATTAACAATTAAGATTTGGGCCTGGCAAAAGGTTTATTTTGCCAGGTCAAAATGACAGGTAAAACCTGCACACACAAGCTGCAGTGGTAGGCCTTAGATATATTTAAAGTGCTGCTTAAGTGGGTGGCATAATCACTGCTTCTGTCCCACCAGTGGCATTTAATTTACATGCCCTGGGTCCAGGCAGTGACACTCTACTAGGGACTTACAAGTAAATTAAATATGCCAGCTGGATGTAAGTCAATATTGCCATATTTTCAGGAGCGAGCACAAGCACTTTAGCACTGGTTATCAGTGGTGAAGTGTGCAGAGTCCTAAGGCCAGCAAAAACAAATTCAGCAAAACAGGAGGTCCGAAAGTAAAAAGGGGGGAAAATCACACCAAGGATGCCAGGTTCTAACAGTAGGCCTGCGTATTGTCTGCCTAGGTCTATACCCCCACTTGCATATCCTTACATTTGTTCAAAATAGGGGCACGGTAGCTGTAGGAGTGCAAGCAAATGTGGGGAGCAATGAGGCTTTTCACACGGGAGCAAGGCTTCCTATGAGAGCTTAGGTCCAGTGACATCTTTTCTATTCTCTGGGAAAAGAAAAAGTCAAGCCATTTGAGATTTTTAGTTTCAGGTGTGTGACCATAGCTAGTCTGTCGAACAGGAGCAATTGTGTCAAAGAGAGGTCCAACATGGCGACTAACTGTTGCCCCTCTCGAGCTGTGAAATAGAGTGCATTGCATCAGAAACCAATAAGGGTCCTTTTAATGCAGTGCAGAACTGAAGCCATATTCAAGCAGGGAGACCATTCAAATTGCAAATATGCTGCTTAAATTGAGCAAACTACAGAACCTTATTTTCTCTAAAATGATGACCAGTAATGGGAGATTAGTGATAGGTCTGAAGTTAGAAAACACTGAAGCCTCTAAATGACATATTTTATTAGGGAGGAAACAGTACTTCTTTTTAGAGGATTTTGCAATAATCTGTCTTGGATTGAGTAATGTATAAATTAGCAATCAGAAACAGCAACAGAATAGCATGCCTCCTTGGCAAAGATGCTGGGACTGGATTGACAGTCTAACTATGAGCCTTATAGCCCTCAAAGAGTTTCTACAGTGACCTGAGAGACATACTGAGGAGAAGATGCCTGCTGAGAAAATTGAGATACTACAGACTCTGGAACAGGTGAATGACAATTGTGGTCATTCCCTTCTCCCTGTATTAATTTTATCAATGGTGAGCAAATCACAGAACTGTTGAAATCTGTCTAAGGACATATCACATATATATAATCAAGATTACGAGATTTGTGGACACTATTCTTGAGGCTGTCTCAATCAGTTGTGTTGTCACTGTTTTACTAGTAGCATCTTAATTTGCTTTAAAGTGTCTAGCCCTTAATTAACTTTAAAATCCTTCTAAACAGCCCTTTAGACAGTCTCCTGGACTGAAGAGCGAACGTGGTTTGCTACAGGAGTTACTTACAACATTTCCACATTTAATGAGAGTTATCTGGCAAAGTCCTTCATTTTCTGACCAAGATTGATCACATGACTTATCAAACAAAATTGTCTGAAAGAGACAATTCAGAATATTTACCCTCCAAATATAAAGAAGCGTTGTATTGTGCATTAGTGGGTGACAGGAACAGATCCAATTCTACAGCTCTTCTTTTCCAGAAAAGTTGCTTAATGCATCAGCAGTTGGCAGGTACAGATGTAACTATGCAGCACGTCTTTATTCAATGAAGTGCTCATGCATGGAAAAGAGCCAACTGGGCAGGATGATTTGATCAACAAAGGTAAACTGAGCACAGAAATAGATTAACCATATCCATAGCGTACCTGTATGTAAGAGAGATGCTCATTTTAGGGATACACTACAAAACAAGGATACTATTTTTTCAGGAATTGCTGAGGGGCCCTATATGTCCAGGCATGAAGGATATATTCTGATGGATACATTTTTCTGCAGACTCTTCACATTATGAATTTTCCTTTCAAGCTTCATGCGGATATTGAAGCCTTTTTCCCAGCAATTTCTCTCCAGTACCACCAGGTGCCACCACACGGATTCAGCCACGTCTGCTCCTCCGGATATGATAATGGAGTAGATTAGCCACCAACCAGCACACTGATATCAATTTCAATTTTTCTATGCCTCACCAATGCGGTTCCAGAGCTCACTTGGTGTCTCACAAATGAAGTCTGCCAAGGTGCTGTCTTCCATTTGGTCAGAGCCACGTTTAGTGCTGATACAGATGCCACCCATGGAACTAACTGAGCTGCCATCATTGAAGCTGCAGTAGCCACAGGAAATTATTTTTGCAGCCAATGAGAAGGGTACAGCATGCTTTGATGATGTCCACTTGTCAGAGCACCTTCTTAGGGATCAGAGAGCCAGCCAGATATATGAGTTGTTTGGCTATGACTTTGAGGCTCTGACAGTTCCTAGTAAGGATTAAGGTTGCTCTGAGGATGATGATTCAGAGGCTGTTAACCACCTTGGTCAGTATAACACTGATGCTGGCTTGCACCTGAATTTGTTAAATCCAAGTGGCCTGGACCACTGCCTGACCTTCTTCAGCAGAAGATTCCACACTTACAACCTTTGGGGAGAGGAGTTGGCCTAACGGCTAGGGCTCTCGACCTCGGACCTGGGGAACTGGGTTCGAGTCTCGGTAATGACGCTGAACATCCTGTGATTCTGGGCAAATCACTTAATCTCCGTGTGCCTAACAAAAAATGAATGTGTGTCCTCATGTAACGTAACTGGTGCTATGTAAAGCGCTCTGATACCTGATTGCTCGGATCAAGTTTGCGCTATAGAAAACTCTGCAATATAAAACAATAATAATAACTGTCGCGTGGAAAGCATCTAAAGCCTCGGAATTAACCTTTTCCTCTGAGGAGGTATAGTCTAACGTTTTGACTGATATTGTCCAACCCTCCTCTTAAGGGGTGGAACACTATCTTCTAATTCATGAGGCTCTCCTGGATTCTGTCAAGACTGCATGGGAGAATCCTTTCTCAGGTCTGGTGGTCCACAGGCAGGTAGACATTCACCTTAGACTGGTTGTGATGAACCACACTTTTTGTCCAGAAAATCTGGTAGACCAAGCGTCTTCAAAGTAAAACCTGAATGCCTTTCCCATGGCATAACCTGACAGAGAGTTTAAGAAACTTGGCGGTATGAGCCGCAAAGTCTTAGATTCTAGTAGACTCTCTCTGCACTAAGAATGTGACCTCCCTTCTGGGCCGAAATGTTCATGCCCTGTGGAAACTGGCATAGCATATAGCAATTAGTTCACCGGATCATATAAAAAAAATTACACATTTGTTCATTGACAGTTTGGGACCCCTAACCCTATCCTGGAATGGAGTCTGGATTCTGTGTCACTGTGGCGTGATCCTTTAGGTCAGTTGTCAGGCTGCTCCAGCATGCCTGTATGTGTTGTATTTGCTTTTCTAGAGATGTCTAGGCCACACGTATCGACACACTGTATTAAGGTGAGCAGCTGTTTCGAAAGAAGGCTGCCATGTCTGTGGGATGCTTCAGAAAAAGCACAGCTATGCTTGCCTGCTGGGCTCGGCCTCCCCAGCAAAGCAATTCCATCAGAAGTATAGCAAGTTTTGGGGCTACTCTCGAAGTCAAATCCTGAACGAGGCAACATTTTCGTTGCTGCGTTCCCTCACCACCTGGAACACATTGGGACAGGTCAGTGAATTTGGAAGGCCCAGAAGCAACAGCAGCGCGGTGAGACTTGTCTTAAGCCCTTTTGAGACAGGCTATGCTGGTGGCATAGACTTATTCTTCGCCCTTAAAACGTTTGGTCATGGGGGGTCCATCAGGGGGTTAATTGGATGATTACTGTCCTTTTTGCATGAACTTGCATCACTGTAGGTGCAGAAGGGATCCCCGAAGAGCTGAGAAGGAGCCAATTAGGAAAAGAAAATCGAGACGGGGAGCACAACTGCCACATTGTGATTATAGAATATTCACAGATGTTTTTGTCCCATGACATTGAACAGAGATATAGAAGGTCGATACTAAGCAAATAAACAGGGCAGGCACTTGTGAAAGGAAAAACCCTATAATCTCGCCTGGTTGATCAAACTCAATACCAGGCTGGACCCAACTCAGACACAGTCCTTATCCGGCTCTGTAACAGGTTAAAGGAGGGGTAGAAGCAGCTTGGGGGGGGTGGTATAGGTCTCTTCTCAAGAGAAAGATGAGCTGGATAGTTGCAGAAGGGGTCTGTGTAGCACAGATGTAGCTTGCGTCTGCCTTGTGATAACTCCACCGTCCCTCAGTCCATTAGCAGACTTTAGACACTCAACCTTATATTCTACCATAGATGGTGCCATACACAAATGTGTTAATGAAACGGTTTTCAAGAGACTCGTCAATGAAAACTTGCATGGCCAGGAAAAATCAACAGGCAAAAAAGAAAACGGACAGAATTATTCTCAGGCACTAAATCAACCGACTCTCTCCCCTGATCGATTCTGGTATGATTTCTCTCAGGAAACAAAGGACAGGATGGAGTCCACTACAGGCCTTAAGAACGAGACTAGTTCACCTCTTACTGTAGCAAAAATAGATCTTTCAACTGGCCAAATGAATGCTCGTGCGGAGGAACGAAGCAAAGAAAGCAAGAAACAGACATATCCACTATTCACGCTGTGGGCTCCCAGGAAGGCCAAAAGAAGAATATAGCAGACTTAGACAATGCGAAGATTTTAAAAAAAAAACAATAGACTCACCGCTCCGAAAAACCTCTCCAGGCAGCAAATGTCTAAATTCAACTGGGTCACCTGGCCGTTGTGACACTGAACCCAGCTCAACCTTCTTCAATAGAGATAATACTAAATCAGATGTGAAGCGACCTTACAAGAATCGGCATATCTTAAAACCAATGACCAGCTTTGGGAGATGAATCAAAATCTTTAACAACTCGCTAAAGAATTGACCCTGGTAGAACTGAAGGTATCTACTCTTGAAGATACCAGCAATAAAAAAGACGGAAGCTTGATTAAAATTGGAAGATCTCTAGCTAAAACTAGATGATTTGCAAAATGGAGCTCTGCGATTTTTGTGCATACATGAGGAACGCAAGGCAGGGCATTCACCCATAAAATTGATATCAGATCTGATTGATAAATTTGTTCTCCCAGAAAAAGCAGCTTCAAGGGAACACTTAACCATTGCTAGAGCACATCGGGTCCCAACAGTTCAATCTACACATGCAAGATATCCTCAAACAGTCTTGGCCAACTTCAGGGATGTCAGAATTAAAGAACAAATTCCCACTTTTTTTAAGAAGAAATCTTTCTCTAGGCCGGACAATTTGTCATATCAGATATACCCAGACATGTCGATTGTAGCAGCACGAAGATGCCGAGCATTTTTCGGACTGATAGATGAATTCAAACAAAATGGTGCTCCTGCTGGTATAATACAATCCAAACAATCCAATCCAAACTAAAGGTTCTTTTCAAGGGCCGATTCCATATATTTCAGTCTATTGATCGGGCTAAAGAATTTTTACTTACAGTAAAGGGGAAGGAGGATGAAGAGACAGCAGTCATTTAAGATAAGATGGAAATCATTCCACATTGATTATAAACAGTCAATGAGATTGATTTAATATAATTTGGAGAATTTAAGAATATACTATGTATATTATGATGACGAGGCATTACAAGGTCTAAGGCTATCTTGCAATACCTCCCTAGAAGAGCTCACAGAGTACTATTCCTAGGTACTCCCAAAGGGGGAGGAGGGGTGACACGGGTGGTGCGATAGGGCACGGGTGGGGCACAAGCCCATGCTTGATAGGGATCAGAGTATAGGGAGGAGGGAATGCAAGGGGACACAGAGAGTAGAAGGGATAAAAGGGGGGAAAATCTCAGGTAGAAGGGAGGAGGAGAATTTCTGATTTTTAAGATATAGGCTTACTTATATCACATTTCACCCCCCCCCCCCATCTAGACTGCTATTTCCTAAACTTTTTTTGCATCTGCAGGTGTGGCAGTCAGGGGAGTTGCGGTTCTACTCACACGCTACTGTCAGGGAGAAGTACTTCAAATTAATAGGGATCCCAGAGCGAGATGGAGAGTTGTAAGTCTGAAGAATAGTGACAAAATCCTTCAGATAGCCAGTTTCTATGGCCCAAATGAAGACAATACAACCACTCAGGAGGAACTCGAAAATGCACTATATTTATTGCCTGTCTTCAAAATCACAAGAGGTGATTTCAATATTTTACAGAACTTAAGTTTAGACTCACTTGTAAGAACAAAGCACAAAATACACCTAACTCATATAGACGAATAGCCAAAATTACTCGAGATTTAACAATAATTGACCCCTGGAGAACTCAACATCTGCTATCTAGAGAACTTACATGTTTTTCAAAAAGATTTAACTCAGCTTCAAGAATAGATTTTTTTCTTATTTCCCATCAATATGAGAAAAAGATAACACGGATTCTTCCAAATCTTTTTTCAGATCATTCTGTCCCTGTGACCAAAATTAGGATTAGTGTAAACTCAGGTGAGCACCCCGGGTGAACATTAGATAAGACTCTCTTGACTGAGGATGGTTGGATTACGATCATGCAAACCCGCCTTACTTAATTTTCTGTGAGGAATATTGGACCAGTCCCAATATTCTCTGTTTGGAATTCATGCAATGCTGGTATCAGCAGGGAGACAATATCACGTAAAGCAAATATCCTCAAGCTTAGGAAGGAGACTGCCATGAAATCGCAGCAGGAGCTAGAGCAGGAAACTCTCTTGTATTTAACATACTATTCACAAGCACCTGAATCCAGGCTAAGAAAAGCTAGACAAGATATAAAGAAGCATTATGACCCCCACACAATACCCAATCTGTCCACTTGCTTACAACAGCTCTACGAGGAGAGCGAGCATGCTGGGATGTTTTTGGCATGGTCAGTGAAAAAAAGACGAAATAATGCCACCATCAAGTCAATTTTGGATGAAACTAGAGACCAAATAGTAGACCAAATGGCTAAAATTGATAAGATATTCCTGACACACTACAAAAGGCTTTATGCTTCCCCATCCTCGATAGCTCCTGAGATGGTTAATAAATATCTTGGAAATTTGGATTTATCCACACTAAGTGTCATAGAGCAGGCTCAGGTAATGACTCCTATTTCAATAAAGGAAGTCCAGGAAGCCATTAAAAACACCCCTAGTGAAAAAGCTTGTGTAGTGCTTGATTGGCATTAGAATTATATAAAAGTTATTTGGCGCAAATAAAAAGGTTATTGGTGTCACTATTTAACACAATCCTAAATGAGTGTCAGATCCCTAAAACCTTTTCCAAAGCAATCATAATTTGTTTCTTGAAGAAAGATAAACCACCAGATAGGCCAGAATCATATCACCCAAGTAGTCTACTTAATAATGATAACTAACTATTCACTAAAATTATCGCAGCTAGACTAACTCCGCTGGCCCAAGAATTGGTGAATGAAGATCAGTGTGGCTTCCGGCCAAGGAGACCCATTGCTAATAATACAAATTTTCTACTTAGGCCACAGATTATTTTACAAATAACGATACAAAAGCTGCATTTATTATGATCGACGCTGAAAAAAGTTTCGATTTAGTTCATGAGGATATTTTGTTGAGAATTAAGTTTCATTTGAGTTTTGTGAATCTTCTACAGAAATTATACAACGAAGCCTAAGTAAAAATCATAATTACCTCACACATGGCAGGGTCAGTAAAAATCTGTGGCTCTCGTCAAGGGTGTACTATGTCCGCGTGTTATTTACATGATTTATTGAATCATTAGCTTCACAGATACAACAAGATTTGCAAATTAGGACATCTTTGTTGGAAGCACCAAAGCTTAGCTATTTGCAGACAATCTAATTTTGTATCTGGCAGCAGAAGTACAAAATATCATCAGAACTTTATAGCATTTTAATTTTTTCAGACTTAGGGGGTTATAGGATTAATCGTGCAAAGTCGGAAATTCTTCTGTTCATTTGTTCCCATCAGGTCCTTCCAATTGAATGGCGAACGCAGGTTCACAAGCCTGCCCCAATTAGATATCTGGGCATTTTTGTGTTGCATGATTTCTCCCAACTTTTCCAACTCAACTATATGTTGACACTTGCTAAAGCCAAAAATATTTTAAATACCTGGCAGTAGTTACCACTCCCCAATAGAGGGAGAACTGCGTTAATAAACAATGATGGGACCCCTCTTTTTCTTTTTTCAAATGTGAAAATTAAAGTGCAAATTCCTATGGGCAGGCAAGAACCCCTGCACCAAATAAGAGACCATGCAGTTGAATATATAGGATGGTGGCCTTGGCTTGCCCTATATCAAGAAATACTTTCAAGCCGCTTTTATGGATTGGTGTGGACAGGCATCGCTCCCCAGGGTCACTGAGGACATTTATACCTTCAGCAAATGTTATTAGAAAGCAACATCCAGTTAATGACATTTATAAAAATCCCAAGACTCCCCAAACGAAATAGATATATGGTCCTGTGCATAATTCTTTATAGGTGTGCCTTAATGAAGGAAGAATATCAGTTTTCCCCACTTCACATACATTTTTGGATAAGGCATTGTGACGCAATAGGTCTTCAGTTGGCTGTACAGAATATAAGTAACTGGGAAAAGGTTGGGGTTTTTCAGCTGAAAGATCTATTGATAGAGAGGGTTGTGAAAACATGAGACCAACTAAAATTGAGTAGAAAGGAACTCCTGTAGTGAGGAAATGGGGTTAACAGCAGACATTGCTAAGTTAGCATAGGTAGCATAGGCTTGGCTGCCATTCTGCTGCTTTTGCACACAACACTACATGGCTCTGTTTCTTGTGAAATACTTTGCTGGTGCTGCTTCATTCGAGTACTGTCTACCTTTCACATATCCAGCGGGTCACCGCGCTCTCTGTCTGCACAGCTTGTTCAAGGTCGAATAACAATGTATGCTGTTGATTCACTTTGGTCAGTCCCACGCACATAGACATAACATGAAGCACAGCAGCCCAACTGAAACTCGGGTGCTTTTAATATGGCATTACATGCATGAGGGAGCACTTGGACAAAACCTTTCTAACATAGAAGAGCTGTGCTGATCCTGAGATGTAATTCACTGCATCTGATCTCGTAGGTATGGGGTCTTGCTGACAAAGCCCAGAGGTCTTCTAGAATTATTCTAAACTAGCTCATGAGCACGGGGAGGGTGGTCAAAGGAGCTATAGTCCTGTTTCCACTGTCATTATAATATGATTTCCTCTTTTGTGCTGTATGGAATTGTAACAATGCTAATTATATTGTTTTTATGTATTATGCTGCTCGTATTGGCTAGAGTACTGCACCTTAGATCACGTTAGTTAAAAATAAACATTTTAAACTATAAAGTGTCTCTGATTACTCACGTTGTGGACAAGTATGAGTGTGATCAAAAGAGTGTTCTTTTTACCTGCTATTCCTGAGAGTTTACTAAGTCACATGTTCTAGGTTGTCTAATCATTGGTAGCTTCGCTGTAGTACGGAGAACGAATGAGACACTAATGCTAGTCAGATTGGGGATCTGGGCACTGAGGTGGCTTTTTTGGTACACAACAATACACCTAGGTCCTGGTTTCCTGCGCATAGTTCTGTGCATGAGCAGAATCCCTGCAATATGGCGCCCTAACGTTTGGTCTGGTACTTATTTACCAGACACTTTAGTAGTGCTTCTACTTGTCAACAATACCCTCGCTCCTGTTTTCCGTCAAACAGTGGTGACGACATAACATACCTGTATTGATATTTTATAGGTCTTTTCAAGCTTGATATTATAAGATGGTTTTCTTATTCATATGAATTACGAACCTGTTGAGCTGCCACGCTTTTAAGTTGTTTTCCTTTTCTTAGTCCTTATGGCTGAAGTCGATATAACTGCACATAGCCGCACGCCAGTCCGTCAACATTTGGCGGCATATGGAGTGCCAGACGCTGGTATCGCACTAATCTTTGTGGTTGAAGCCAATCCGGCTTTCCAATTTGAGGTATTTTACTCTTGGGTAATGTTTCCGGTAGTGGACGGTGATGATAACTTTTTCCATACATACACTCCCACTGCAATACCTGTAGCTTATCGGCCACATACGACTCTCGAGGTTCCGATTTCAACATGGCAACACCGTATTTGGTTTAATGGCGCCCTCCCCCACACCGTGACTCCGGTCCGGTTAGGCCCTTTGTCGATTCCAGGGGCCACTTGGCCAGTTTTGGCCGGGTACACACCACATCCAAGTTATCTAGCAGCCACTTTAGACGAATTGCGTGTCTTGCACACCTCCTCTATTGGGGTGCATAGGGCTCTAGTACAATATGTTTCCCGCAATCTCAAGATGGGAGCACCTGGGGTTGCGGCCCGAGCAGCTGGCCCAGCCGGGATGTCTATTAGTCCCGTCATGGTTAATTCGGATATGGGCAAGCGACCGCAGAATAAGGAAGATTTACCTTACTGGCTTGCTGAGAAATTTGACCAGCTGGAAGCGGTATTTCCTAATACCTCACCCGTGGAGAAACACAGGATCTTGACAATAAGTTTGCAAAAAGGCTTAATGCCTGAGGTAACTGATTGTGAGACTTGGGGTAAAGTGTTCACAGCGGTGTATGCGAAGTGTTTTGGCACACCTTCTATAACTTTGCTACCCTCCGTGATTCAGCGTGGTCAGAATGAGCACGGCCAGGAGGCGGCAGTTGATTTGGGAATAAGGCTTGCAACCTCGTCAGACTGACGGAAAAGGAAAGCAGGATGATTTTCCTCGTAAATGCCCTCCGTTTCAGAAAAAGAAAGTTGCTGATTTAGCAGCAAGATATGCCACGGACGGTGAGAACCTGCCTTCAGAATCTAACTTGGGCAGTAACGCTGCTAGAAAGCGCAGTGGAGGTTACCATAGTGCGGCAAGCACTGCGTCCATTTCTGGAGGCGATAGCAAATGACACTTTCATTACAGTAGAAACAGCTGACACCCGAGTGGTTCCCCTGATAGATTATATGAAATAGTATTTTTAATAGAAGGTGATATACAATGGTGCCGATTACGATCCGGTAAAAAAATTCCCCTTGCGACTCGTATCCGGTCTTTTTACCGTATGAATCGTACAAGTGCCGTACGAACTGGCAATCACGATTCGCATGGTAAAAAGTCCATACGAACCGCATTGGGAATATTTCCCCACACGTCCTCGGGTCGGAAAATGTGTCCGACACGTCCTCGTACGATTTACCATACAAATGTGAAAGGTGAAGTCCGACCAAGGAATCACGATCCATCCCGTGCGTCCGAGGCTACAACCGTATGGAAAAAACACCGTCCGCACCGAACTCCCATAGCAACCATGGAGACATGTGCCCGCATATGCGCCCAACACTCCCCCCAGCCCCCGTACGTCCGACACGTACCCCCCGTGTATGTACACCCCCACCCGTGTATGTACACCCCTGTACGTTCGAGTCGTACCCTCACCCCTGTACGTGTCGTACCACCGTCCATGTACACCCCCCACCCCTGTACGTGTCGTACCACCGTCTATGTACACCCCCCCACCCCTGTACGTGTCGTACCACCGTGTACCCACACCCCAGTAAGTTCGAGTCGTACCCCCACCCCTGTACGTGTCGTACCACCGTGTACCCACACCCCAGTACGTTCGAGTCGTACCCCCACCCCTGTACGTGTCATACCACCGTGTACGTACACCCCTGTACGTTCGAGTCGTACCCCCACCCCTGTACATGTCGTACCACCGTCAATGTACACCCCAGTACGTTCGAGTCGTACCCCCACCCCTGTACGTGTCATACCACCGTGTACGTACACCCCAGTACGTTCGAGTCGTACCCCCACCCCTGTACGTGTCGTACCACCGTCAATGTACACCCCAGTACGTTCGACTCGTACCCCCACCCCTGTACGTGTCGTACCACCGTGTACCCACACCCCAGTACATTCGAGTCGTACCCCCACCCCTGTACGTGTCGTACCACCGTGTACCCACACCCCAGTACGTTCGAGTCGTACCCCCACCCCTGTACGTGTCGTACCACCGTGTACCCACACCCCAGTACGTTCGAGTCGTACCCCCACCCCTGTACGTGTCGTACCACCGTGTACCCACACCCCAGTACGTTCCAGTCGTACCCCCACCCCTGTACGTGTAGTACCACCGTGTACCCACACCCCAGTACGTTCGAGTCGTACCCCCACCCCTGTACGTGTCGTACCACCGTGTACCCACACCCCAGTACGTTCGAGTCGTACCCCCACCCCTGTACGTGTCGTACCACCGTGTACCCACACCCCAGTACGTTCGAGTCGTACCCCCACCCCTGTACGTGTCGTACCACCGTGTACCCACACCCCAGTACGTTCGAGTCGTACCCCCACCCCTGTACGTGTCGTACCACCGTCAATGTACACCCCAGTACGTTCGAGTCGTACCCCCCGTTCAATGTACACCCCCCCCCCTGGATGTACACCCGTGTACGTGTCGAACCCCCACCCGTGTACGTGTCGTTCCACCGTCAATGTACACCCCAGTACGTTCCGGTCCTACCCCCAACACAACCTCCTAAGTACGGAGCGCACCCTAGGCCCCAACATCACAACCGCATGTACGAGTCGTACCAACCCACACACAAGGACAGCACCGTACAACCAAATGGCCCATGTACACACCGTACACACGCTCAAAACGCACGTACACAACCAGGACAAAACAAAACCACACAATAATACACTATACGAATGGCACAAAGCCACTAAACATGGCCAACAAACACTACAAAAACACCTTCACTGACCTGCAACTGCCAAAGACAAACAGAGGCCCAAAACACCACCACTACTTATAACACACCCACCCAAACTTCAAACACAGCCACACCCACCCATGGACCAATAAAAAGGGCCCACACACACAAACCATGAGCCTTTGCAACAGACTCACTGCTGCCAGACACCACAGCACCATACTACAAGCTTCATCACACCTTACACTTGCACACCTTCACACAACCACCTTCACAAACACACCCTCATCACATTCTAAAACACACACCCACAACCATCCACACACACCCCCCAACATCCACACACCCCCCCCACCATCCACACCCACACCCCTCACCATGCCCACCACCAAGAATCCAAAGTTCAGTAACCGAGAGTTGGAGGTCCTTGTTGATGAAATCCTCAGAGTCGAGCCACAGATCTTTGGAACATTGGTCAGAAACACCAGCATGGCAGCAAAAACAGCCATGTGGCAGACCATCGTCGATGCTGTGAATGCTGTTGCGGACACCAGAAGGACCAGGCAGGAATGCCAGAACAGGTGGTACGATCTGCGGAGGAGGGTCCGAGCCAAGAGGCAGGAGGAACACGACCAGGCCAACGCCACAGGAGGAGGGCCCTCCCGCAGACCCGTACACTACCAGCCCTGGGAGGAGAGGGTGATTGCCATACTGCCGGTGGAGGCAGTCGAAGGATTAGAGGGACTCCGAGACCCGGGTGAGTACACAAACAACGCACCTCACATGGGGGGAACGGCATCCACAACCAAAATCACTAACAGGCACGCAACCACCACAAGCCATCGCATGACTCAACCACACTCCATGAGCACGCACATGCCACTGCTGCCACCATGCCCCATGCACCCAGCTGGACAATGTCAAGTCACAGGCCACAGAAGACACCAACACATGACACGGTAACCCGGATGGCGGGAGGCTGGGCCACAAAAATCACTAAGTGCAACTCAGAAGCAGACAACAATGCCCTCTGCCCATATGGCCTAGGTCACAGCCAGACAAACAGTGTGTCCCAACACAGGAATGACTTGCCAGCAAATGCCGGACGCCTTGCATCAACACATGGGGGTGAAGGCACTGTTTTGCACATGACAGCAGCTAATTAACAGCCAACATTGTGAAAGAGTTGCAGCACACACCACCACAGCAGCAGCGCACAGACACACATCACACCCAATGGGTGCCTGCAGATCAGAAACAAACTCACATCAACAAGCCAAGGGCCACTCAAAGATCTGCTAACAGTGTGTGCCCAGGAAGCTGGGCTGAGATGACAGAGGGTGACACACAGAGGGAGGGAGAGGGGGACGGAGAGGGAGGGAGACGGACAGAGGGAGGAGGCTGACACACGGAGGGAGGGAGAGGGGGACACAGAGGGAGGGAGAGGGGGACACAGAGGGAGGGAGAGGGGGACAGAGAGGGAGGGAGAGGGGGACAGAGAGGGAGGGAGACGGACAGAGGGAGGAGGCTGACACACGGAGGGAGGGAGAGGGGGACACAGAGGGAGGGAGAGGGGGACACAGAGGGAGGGAGAGGGGGACAGAGAGGGAGGGAGAGGGGGACAGAGAGGGGGGGAGACGGACAGAGGGAGGAGGCTGACACACGGAGGGAGGGAGAGGGGGACACAGAGGAAGGGAGAGGGGGACAGAGAGGGAGGGAGAGGGGGACAGAGAGGGAGGGAGACGGACAGATGGAGGAGGCTGACACACGTAGGGAGGGAGAGGGGGACACAGAGGGAGGGAGAGGGGGACAGAGAGGGAGGGAGAGGGGGACAGAGAGGGAGGGAGACGGACAGAGGGAGGAGGCTGACACATGGAGGGAGGGAGAGGGGGACACAGAGGAAGGGAGAGGGGGACAGAGAGGGAGGGAGAGGGGGACAGAGAGGGAGGGAGACGGACAGAGGGAGGAGGCTGACACACGGAGGGAGGGAGAGGGGCACACAGAGGGAGGGAGAGGGGGACACAGAGGGAGGGAGAGGGGGACAGAGAGGGAGGGAGACGGACAGAGGGAGGAGGCTGACACACGGAGGGAGGGAGAGGGGGACACAGAGGGAGGGAGAGGGGGACAGAGAGGGAGGGAGAGGGGGACAGAGAAGGAGGGAGACGGACAGAGGGAGGAGGCTGACACACGGAGGGAGGGAGAGGGGGACACAGAGGGAGGGAGAGGGGGACAGAGAGGGAGGGAGAGGGGGACAGAGAGGGAGGGAGACGGACAGAGGGAGGAGGCTGACACACGGAGGGAGGGAGAGGGGGACACAGAGGGAGGGAGAGGGGGACAGAGAGGGAGGGAGAGGGGGACAGAGAGGGAGGGAGACGGACAGAGGGAGGAGGCTGACACACGGAGGGAGGGAGAGGGGGACACAGAGGGAGCGAGACACAGGGAGAGCAAATCAGCCGTGTGGCGTGTGCGAATGTCTGCTCGTCAGCAGGTAGACTGCGTGCATGTAGACAAGGGTGGCCAGTCCCAGAACCCCCCCTCTTCCCCATGGCAAAACACAGGGCCATGTCACAACCTGTTCACGAGCACAACGACAGCTACCTGGATCATATAAGTGTGTGGATCCACTCCATGTGCACATGTACAGTGCTAGACGGAAGGCGCCAATGCATGGCTCGCCACACCTGCCCACTCCACTGCTGACTGCAGTCACACTTGACGCAGCAAGTAAGACCGTGCCACACATAGTGAAAAGGGCAAAAGTGGTGCACAAGGGACACACCCATGCACAAGTGCACTGTGAGTGGAATGCAAGACAGATCCCAATTCCAAGAGGAAAAGTGCCAACTTTGACACTGATGAAACATGGATGTTGCATGGACCAAAATTAACATTGTCTCTCTCACACACAGGTCAACGTCGTGGTTCACCCCCCAACACTGGGGGGGAAGCCTCACAGGACCCGGATCTGCAGGAGCTCGATCCCACCGGCAGCGACCACTCTCACCACTCTGTGGACGACCCCGACCGACCTGGCCCCTCTGGTGTCCAACCACCTGCAGCACCTGCGTCAGGTACAACTGTGCCAACCACCACCCCCACTCCTGCCACATCCCAGGAGACACCCAGGATCCCTGCCCCAACACCACAATGCAGCCAGGCTCGCCAGGAGGGACACAGTGTCCCGGGCACCCAGGAGGAGGCAGGCGACAACGCCAATGCCACCCCTCAGGGGTCCCGGAGACCTGATGTGCCCACAAGGGCAGGCCAGGCGCAAGTGGGCAGGGGTGGTGGGAGTGGAGGACGGCGGAGGCGCGAGCCTGACCAGTTGGCTGGGGATCCGGTATTTTCCCATGTCCGTAACATCCTGGACTCATACCGGCAGGACACCACGGGCATGGCCCAGGTTGTGTCCGTACTCGAGGGGATCAAGGCCCAGCAGGCCCAGCAACATGCGGAGCTACATGCCTGTCTACTGCAACACCAACGGAGGATGGAGGACAGACAGGCTGAGCAAGTGACGGCATTCCAGGGGATTCACGCTACACTCCGTCGGATGGCTGACAACATGGCCGACCCTCCCTGTGCCAGAAGGCGGAGAACATCACCACCCACAGGGAGGGATCAGGAGGAGGAGGAGGAAACATCCGACGGAGCATTCCAGATGTTGTCACGGCCTGCTGCTGAGGGTCCCCGCAGGAGGCCGGGTCGTCCACGGAAAGGACCGTGAGGGTCGGCGCAACATCACCATCTCCCAGGACACCTGGCCTGGCACCTGGCCCACTGGAGCAACAGCATCACAGCATCAAGAGACATTCTCTGCCACATGGCCCTGCTGGTCACTGGCTGACCAATGTTGACAAAGACTGTGGCATGGACTATGAGGATTTCCAATGGCAAGGACACCAACTCCCCTACTGAACTTTGGATTCCAAAATCCCGGAAAGCCCCTCACTTTGTCCCCCCCCCCCCCCAATAATAAATCACACTATGAAGAGTAGATGCCTGCTGGTAGCATTATTACCTAACATGTGTCTTGTAAAGTCTAAACATGCCTGAGTCATCTTTTGTCTTCAACCATCCACACCCTGGGGCCTGAGTCTGGCACAGGACACATGGGTCACAGTGTATTAGGCAAGACAGACATGGAGCACCATACACACCCGTGATGGGCCCAACCAGCTGAGGGGGTTGCCGAACAACCGTGCTGACAGACACATTGAGTACAGCAACAGTCATGCGCAGAGGTCAGGGATCCAGTCCAGTGTCCTGGGGGGCACCCAGGTATGTGTAGACAGGTGGCAGAACCATGTCCTGCAAGCTTGAGTCCGGTGGATGCAGAGAATGGGGGCCTGGCCAAAGTTGGATGCATGGGGATGGCACATGTCACAACACCCACACAGTCATGGACATCATGCCCAATACACAGTCACAGCCCACACACAGCTTGCATCTTGCTACTCGACACATTGACACATAGCCACAATCAGGGAATACCATGCCAGACATGCTGGATGCACCGTGGCAACACACCAGCATTGACCGAGAAGAGGCACCTTGGAGGCATAGGGACACCTTTATTAGTCATGTATTCGGGATTGCAGAGGCAACTCGAAGTACACATGGAGACGTCATGTGGAGTAACATGTGGGTCCAACACTGGCACCCCCCTTCTGCAGCACAAATGCGTGTTCGCCATGGAACTGGCACACAAGCGTCGGCTAACAGCTAAATACCCACAGCTGCACACGGAGAGCCTGCCATACACCATAGATCCGCTGATGTCGAAGTCCCACACCATGTCAAGCCAATGCTAACCGTATGTGGCCGAGGGCAGTGTCACACACATTGATGCCATCATCACAATCCCCTATCCCATCACTGATGACGGTCAACCAGGCAGACCATCTATTCAGGTGTACACAGCTGCATGTCGTGTCCCATGAGGATGCGACATGGCTGCAGAGGAACCAAACATCGACAGGGGCAGTGTGCATACATCGTGAACAACTGCCACACCCAATACACCCCAGATGCATCCCTTACCCCATGGAGACTTCCAAACGTGTCCGTGCCTGTAATGCTGAGTCAGCCCACGATGACGTGTCCATGAGGAATAGCAGTGCCACAACAATGCAACCAGCAGACGGCATGCGCAAGTACCTGGGGAAGAGAGACACACAAGAAGTCAGCCACAAAAAGCACAGCCACTTGCATGTGCATTTACTCGACACATGTATGGATGACAACATGCTAGTTCACAATTATGACTGGGGAAGTACAACCATCACTGCCACCATCACTCCAGTGACACACTCACACACACCTCTGACTCACGTGCCATACATGCAGGTGGACACACACATCACAACACATGCCACACGGGGACCAATGCGTGCACACTCAGACACTGGTACTCACCACTAAGCAAAGAAGTCGCGTATGAGCCGAGTCCGGATGTCCTCTTGCGGCTCCACATCCTCCACATCACTAGCCCCATTGCCAAGCCCTTCGTCCTCCACGGGTGGATGGTCCTCGTCATGTTGATTCAGGATGAGTGGCACAGCTCTTTCAACTGCCATGTTGTGCAGCATGCAGCAGACCATGAACATCTAGCAGACCTTCGTCGGGGCATATGGGAGTGCGCCGCCGGTCTTGTGGAGGCACCTGAATCGGCTCTTCAGCAGGCCAAACGTCCTCTCGATCACTCGCCTTGTCCGGCCATGGGCGGTGTTGTAGCGGAGCTGGGCCGGCGTGATGGGGTTGCGGAGAGGTGTGAGCAGCCAAGGCATGTTGGGATAGCCAGCGTCCCCTACATGGGAAGCACATGGACATCGTTAGAACTGGTGAAGCGGTCGTGCTGGTAGGTTATGCAAAATACAGGACAGACAGACTGTACCCACCAACAACACATGCCCGTTCGTTGCGCAGCTGCATCATCATTTCAGGCATCCTGCTACGCCTCATGATGTAGGCATCGTGTGCTGATCCTGGAAAACGAGCACAGACATGTGAAATCACCATGTTCGACAGACACACCACAAGGGCATTAATGGAGTGGTAGTGCTTTCGATTGCGGTACGCCACCTCCCGTGCGTGTGGTGGTACCAAAGCTACATGTGTCCCATCTATGGACCCAATGACATGGGGCATCCCTCCCAGGGCATAGAATCCACGCTTGACCTCAGTCATCTGTTCAGGGGTTGGGAACTTGATGAAGTCATCCAGGTGAATCAACATGGCCTCTAAGAAATTATGCAGCACACGGCAGAACATGCTCTGGGACATGCCACCAACATGAGCTATGGTATTTTGAAAGGTACCCGTGGCAAGAAAATGTAGGGCAGCCATTACCTTCAGCTGGGGTGTCAGTGCCGTAGGCTACCTGTGCTGCGGTTGCAGGTGTGGTGCCAGTCTCGCCGTCAAGTCCAGAATCAACGGTTGGGTGAAGCGGTAGAGCCGGATGCTGTCATTCTCCTGCATGGCAGCCAAGTCCGGAATTGGTCGGGCAAGAGGCGGCGCTCTGCAGTAATTTGGAAGTGACAAGGAAGAGTGAGTGCACTACGACAACAAATCATGTGTACTGAGCACATGTTAATCTGTCAATACACACATGCAACATAGGGAGTCAGGTATGTGCTACATGGCCAGGACACGTATGGATGCAAGGTGACACTCCTACTAAGACCCAGCTACACACGGAGATTGAGAACCTCCCCATGTCACACCATGGGAATAGCTGTGTCCCAGTGCAAGTGAACAGCCAGACGCAAGACAGGAGTGACATACGCCCACACATCAGCAGCCGTAGGATGCCAATTGCAGAGACTGGTAGCGGAACACTGGAGCCACAGGTCACATGACATTACACTAGGACAGCCCACACACCTTGCCATGAAGGTGCACATGTCATGACTCACCACACATTCCTTGTGAGGATGCTGACATGTCCTTGTCACGCTACTCCGTGTCCCATGCATACATGTGCACCTCACATCCGATACCACATGTGGCATGGTGTGCGGAACAGTGTGCACTGACAATCTACACACAGACACATTTTGGTTGCTGCAACGGCTGCAGCTTTTGAGGGTGCTCCAACATCAACCTGATGGGAAGCACCCACACATACATGACATAGTCACATTGTGCACCGTGGGTAGTGACAAGTCAGGTGTCATGACCCCTGTACCGGGCATCAGGGGACACTTCCGTGTGTTGGTGTCCGTGCCATGCCAGTGCCGCTCACCCCAAGTGTGCAGTACGACATGCACACATGTCAAAGGAGTCAAGGGCATGCCTGGCACACATAGCACCATCACACAGTACATCTGTACACATCTCATCATACATCTGGTGCCATCTCGACTCAGGAGTAATGTTCCACATCACAGGCCGTCACACCTGTGCCCCACACATGTAGTGATGCACAGACGATGCCTTGATGTCAATTAATGGACAAGTATGTCCATTCATGGACAAGTATGTCCATCCATGGACAAGTATGTCGCCCTATCCCTACCTGTGTGCCGCCTGTCACCACTGTGATGTGTGAAAACCACTGTACTGCTGCGAAGAGGGCCTGTGTACGTTCCCATATCACTATGGGAGTGCTGCCGTATGTGTACCCATCGTGATGGCGAGCGTACAGGCGTGTGTACGGCCCGTACCACTACGAGTACGCATACGCGTGGACACCCATAGTGGTACGGGCCGTACACACGCCTGTACGCTCCCTATCACTATGGGTGTCCACGCGTATGCGTACTCGTAGTGGTACGGGCCGTACACACGCCTGTACGCTCCCTATCACTATGGGTGTGCTTGCGTATGCGTACTCGTAGTGGTATGGGCCGTACACACGCCTGTACACTCCCTATCACTACGAGTACGCATACGCGTGGACACCCATAGTGATAGGGAGCGTACAGGCGTGTGTACGGCCCGTACCACTACGAGTACGCATACGCGTGGACACCCATAGTGGTACGGGCCGTACACACGCCTGTACGCTCCCTATCACTATGGGTGTCCACGCGTATGCGTACTCGTAGTGGTACGGGCCGTACACACGCCTGTACGCTCCCTATCACTACGAGTACGCATGCGCGTGGACACCCATAGTGATAGGGAGCGTACAGGCGTGTGTACGGCCCGTACCACTACGAGTACGCATACGCAAGCACACCCATAGTGATAGTGAACGTAGGCACGCGTGTACGGGCCGTTGCAATGCATTTGGGGTGCCCTAGGGCCCCGGAACGCACCGTACCTGTGTGTGAAGCTCCAAATTATCTAGGGGACACATGAGGGACAAGTATTAAGGCCTACATGCATGCTGGTTGTCATGGAGACCAAGTTCAAAATTCGATTTTCTTCTGGAAGGTGCACAGCAGAAGTCAGTTGGAATTAATCTACTTTGTTGCAATGTGTTTGTGGAGCTGACATCATGCAGGAGAATGAAACCGATAGAGTACACACAGACTGCTAGGTTTGAAGGGATTGGTGGAAACATAGGATGCAAATGTGAGTGACCAATCGCTCTGTACTCCTGTGCATGAGACAGGGCAGGAAGGCACATATAAGGCAGCCAGGTCCCATGAGGGAGTACTTGCCTGCACATCTTTGAATTCGTCGACCCAGCTGCTGCTACTGATTCCCTGGAACCATGTCAAGGGCTGTGGAGAGGACACAGCCATTAACCCTGGAGGAGAACATGGCATTGCTGGATGTGATCCTCCCACAGTACCCCATGCTGTATGGGCGACCAGGGTATCAGGTGAGTGCATAGGCCACTGGCACAGACTGTCCCTATGTTGTGACTGTGACTTCTGGCATTGTGTCCTGGTGTGACACACATGCCATGTACTGTAGGGGGGGTCCCAGGGGGGGATGCCTGATGTCTCCCAGCCAGAGCATGCTGTGGTGCATGTCTGCTCTCCTCACTTACATTGTGTTTACTGTGACATTCACTGCATGTGGCATTACACATTGTGCCTGTCTAATCCTCCAGGGTATGGGGCTACTACAGTCCTCCTGTGATTCTGTGGTTACCCCAGTGTGACAGTTGACTGTGCCTACAGATGTGTGTTTGTCCACTGTACCTATGCTGAGAGTGTCCACATGATGTGTTCGTCCCCTGGACATCTGTGTGTGTAAGTCCAATGTCATTTGTGTGGGTGCATATGTGTAGTGGACCCCCCCAGATGCATGAGGCCTGGATATGCCCTGCACATCTCATGTGAGCAGGGAGCAGTGCTGTGTGTCTGACATGCAGAGACAGCCCCACACCTGTGAGCCCCCCCGATCTAGTGGCACATGTGCAGTGAGGTTTGTATCTGCATTTGGCAATGGCAGGTGAATGTCCTGTGCCTGTGTGTGTCTGTGTACTCTGCTGAGGTGGCGTCAGTGGCCTGTGGCATGTGACTGCTTTGAGGTGCTGGCCAGACACAGGAGGTGTGTGTGCAGAGTCCTCCCAGCAGTGCCCTGAGACAGGAGGGGTGGGTGCAGAGTCCTCCCAGCAGTGCCCTGAGACAGGAGGGGTGGGTGCAGAGTCCTCCCAGCAGTGCCCTGAGACAGGAGGGGTGGGTGCCTATCACTACCAGCAGTGCCCTGAGACAGGAGGGGTGGGTGCCTATCACTACCAGCAGTGCCCTGAGACAGGAGGGGTGGGTGCAGAGTCCTCCCAGCAGTGCCCTGAGACAGGAGGGGTGGGTGCAGAGTCCTACCAGCAGTGCCCTGAGACAGAAGGGGTGGGTGCAGAGTCCTCCCAGCAGTGCCCTGAGACAGGAGGGGTGTGTGCCTATCACTACCAGCAGTGCCCTGAGACAGGAGGGGTGGGTGCCTATCACTACCAGCAGTGCCCTGAGACAGGAGGGGTGGGTGCAGAGTCCTCCCAGCAGTGCCCTGAGACAGGAGGGGTGGGTGCCTATCACTACCAGCAGTGCCCTGAGACAGGAGGGGTGGGTGCAGAGTCCTCCCAGCAGTGCCCTGAGACAGGAGGGGTGGGTGCGATGCACAGTGTGAGCCTTCATCATTGATTGTGACATTGCCATCATTCCACCTGTGTACCCACAATGGCACGTACTGCTTTTTCCCTCACCAGAGGATCATGTCCCTATGACAAAGGTGCAATGCGTTGGCTGCATGACATGCCTTGTTGTAACCAGCTAATTTGTTCTCATATGTCTCTCTGTGACATGTGGCTGGTGTATTGATGTGGTGTCACTTGTTCTTCCTCACAGGTAGGCGCCACTGCCAAGGAGCAGATCTGGCTGACCGCCGTCAGTGCCGTGAGGGGTGTGGATGGTCGGAGGCAGAGCCTGTCCCAGGTGAGGAAACGCTGGCAGGATATCCGGTGCTGGACGCGGAGGATTGCACGGGTCCTGCTGGGGGACTCACCTGTGAGCCACAAGAACCGCGGGCGCCGCCGTCTGAGCCACCTCCACAGGCGTGTGCTGCCGGTGGTCTTTCCAGACTTGGAGAGGCGCTTACAGGAGATGCAGCAGCCGGAAGGGGGTAGGTACATTTGTGTTTGTTGTGTGTCACCGGCATTTGTAAGGGCACAGTAGCATGATTTCACTGCCAGGGTTTACAGGTGCTGTGCAGATCCAGGTTGCCCCAGTATAGCGCTGCGCTCCTGCCACCCTTCCCCTCCTTGCAATGTGTTCCCTGGTCTGTGTGTAGTCACTCCTTCACAAGGTAATGTAGGCTGGCGCTTTGTCCACGAGAACTATGCCTGTAGCGTCATGTGTGGGGGTGGTGTGTAACAGGTTTTGGGACCTTGGCTGTGCCCTGTCCAGTTCACTGCATGTGGGTTCCATGTCAGTTGGCACTGATGCTGAGTCCAGACATGGGAGTTAGTCTCTCAAGTGTCATGCCTTACAGCGCGCATGTCCTATGTAGTGGCCTGTGACATGATGTGCATGAGTGTGCGATACGCATAGTGCAGGGATGGTGGCGTGTGTTGCAGTCATTACCATTCAGGAGCATGGAGTTGCGTGGCCACTACTGTCCCCTGGGGCACCTTTTCGTCAGTGTTGTATGTGTCATCACAAAACGTGGACACTCTCAGTGTCTACAGCGTAGGTTGTGCTCTGTGCCATTGTCCCCTGGCACCATGTATATAGACGTGCAATTTTGTACAGGTGTCCACTGTGCAGCCTGACCTGAATGTCCTTCTTCATACTCACAGTTGCCAGTGCCTGTGTGTCTTGTTATACTCATCTGAGGATGGGCACTGGTACCTCATTATTTGTACAGGCACACCTTGGGTGTTTGGCGTCCAATCTTGCATTTTGGCTGCCCCTGTGTTTATCACCCAGACTATGAGATGTTGATGCCACCTGTGTCTCAACAATTTGCCTCGTGTAGGGGGTGGTTGGGACGGGCAAAGCCTATATGTCAAATCCTGATTTCTACTTGCTGGGTCTGGGCAGTGTGTGATGTTTGTCTGGACACACACGCAAGGTGCAGTGACCCAGTCATGTGTGGCATGTTTTCAGCATTACCTATGCAGCATGTGTCTCAAGTTCAGGGATATGGTCCCTGGTCATCCCTATTTTCGCCAACGCTGTGTGGTGCAGATGCAGTGCTGGATTGTCCCCAGGGCCTGGGTGCTATGTCAGACTCCGTTTCCTGTCTTTTGCTATTGTCTCATGCTCTCCATGGTATTTCAGTGGCATGGTGGCTCAACCAACTGTGTGTTTCATGCCCTACATCGGTACCTTGTTTAGTAGATGTTAGGGATCTTCCTTTTCAGGCTATGCAATGTAACCTATGTAGATTGGACTCATGTGACAGATGTGTACAGGTGTCTGATTAATTTCTGTCTCTCCACCCTGCCCACAGCATCGTCGGGGGACACAGAGGGAGACATGGCCACAGACCAGGCGGAGGGACCGAGCACCAGTGCCAGCCGTGACATCGGGGCTGGCACATCGAGTGGGACAGAGGCGGAGGAGAGTGCGGGCGAGGACCTGTCGACTGGCACGTCAGAATACGAAGCTGACAGGTCCGAGGAGGATGTCTCCGAGTGGGCGGAGGCTGCACCAGCAGCTGACAGCGGAACAACACCTCGTACCGCCCCCTCAGTTCCCATCAGCCGCCTCCCACTTGCTCGTGTCCCTTCCCAGCGTGCCCGGTCACCGCATGTCTCCTTCATGCCAGGCACCGCACCCCCTGCCCCTGTCTCCACTGCTGCCGCCAATGCCGAGTCTGTGGACATCCAGCGGCAGCTGCAGGTTGGTCAGGCTGCGATCCTTAATGTCCTCCATGCCCACGGGCAAACCCTCACCAACATCGAGGCATACTTGGAGGGCATTCATTCATCGCAGGCTGACCAACGCAACTTGCTGAGGTCCATAGACTCCACACTGACTGCAGCAGTGGGTCTCCTGCAGCGCGACCTCCCCCCACCTACCCCTGCCCCATCCACACTTCCCACTCCCATGCCTGTCCCACGTACACCCAGACGTCGGCATGCACCCACATCAAATGTAAATGTATATGTAAATGTAGTTGAGCTTATATAGCGCACAGCTACCCGCTGTGGGTTTCCCGGCGCTTGCTTAGGGAACCCGTCCTGGTATTCCCCTGTGAGATAGCAGGGTATCCACAAGGTGAAAGTCAGGCATCCCGCCGCGAGGGGCCGTTGTGGAGATTAAGCAAGCTATTGCCCAGAGTCGCAGAGTGTGAACCCGTGAGTCGAGGAGGCACCGGGGCGAGAATTATCGAGTCCGTGGAATTTTTAGCCCAAGACGCGCCGAGGCGGGGAATTGAACCCTGGTCCAGGACCGATCTCAGCTTCCGGGTCTGCCGCCTCTAACCCCTGAGCCACACTTCCCCACAACAGGCACAGGCACCTCACCAGCAGGGAAGGTCCACCGCACTCCTCCTGACACGCACACACAGGGTGAGGTAGGCACACCCACTGGGTCGGGGGGCAAACGTGTGACACGCAGCCATAGTGGGAGTCCGCATTCCACCCAGTCCACTCCCTCCAAATCCCCTCCCCTCAGCTCTCCTGGCCACATCTCCCCCAAGGACTCCTTCATGGCCGCTCTGTCCCTGAGCCCCACAGTGACACCACCACGCAAGCGGTCAAGGAAGTCCTCGGTCAGGGTGGTTGATTCTCCCCCCTGTCTCCACCCTCCCCCGGTGGCGCTGCGACCCATCCCTCTGACCCCCCCCTCCTTGGGGCCTGTGGATCCTTCGGGTGCAGGGGACTCCCTGGAGGACCTTGCAAAGGTGTGTAGTGCCATCCTGGCCTCCGCCTTTGGCCCTGCCCCACCCCCTGTGGTGGAGTCCTCCATCCCTGCACCCACAACGCCTCCCCTTTGCCCTGATGTCCCTGTGGTGCCTGGTGCTTCCCCCCCCATGATGCCCTCACCCCTGTGGAAGACGAAGGCATGTAACTGTGCAGGCAAGGTAGGGGACAGGCATCGCACTGTGTCCCCCATCCAGCTGAGACTCATTGACTGCCCTATGGGCTTTGTGAATATTGAACTGCCTGCGATCCACGGACATTGTGCTCATGCTGAATAAAGCTTCATTTTTTTTTCATTATAACACTACTGCTATGCTGGTATTGGTGTTGGTGGGGCTGCTACATGGTTTTGGGTGGTGTTTATGTGTTGGGTGTGTGGGAAATGTAGTAGTGTGCTGCTCATTGGGGGGACCCGGGGATCTGTGTGCCATCACAAGGTGTTAGCTCACTTTCTTTGTTCATGTAAGCAGTTACTGCATGGTGCAATTGTCCCAGGGTGTATTCTTTCCTCTGTGTACCCTGATATCTTCCCTGCAGGGTGATCCCAATATTTAGCGCAGAGCTGTGTCTACATGAGCTGTGTGTGTGACGGAGCCCTTCTACTTTGGCCATGCATGCAGGGCCATGTCTCCACCTGCAACATTCGTGGCATCCTTGGTGATCACTGTACTTGTGTATGGAGTCTGTTGACATGAGTTCATGGGGACATGTTCCCTTGTAGGCAGTATGCATGTGTGTACTTCCAGCCTCACACACATGTGTTACACCCCTCCTGTCTCAGGGCACTGCTGTGAGGACTCCACACCCACCCCTCCTGTCTCAGGGCACTGCTGGTAGTGATAGGCACACACCCCTCCTGTCTCAGGGCACTGCTGTGAGGACTCCACACCCACCCCTCCTGTCTCAGGGCACTGCTGGTAGTGATAGGCACACACCCCTCCTGTCTCAGGGCACTGCTGGGAGGACTCTGCACACACACCTCCTATTTCTGGATATACGCATGGAACATACACGGTGGGGGTACGCTCCATGCATTCGAGGTGAGGTTACGAGTCGTACTTACACTGGTGGGGTGGGGGTAGGCTCCGTGCATATGGGGGTGGGGGTACGTGTCGTACTTACACTGGTGGTGGTGGGGGTACGGTCCGTACGTCCGCGGGTGTGGGTACGAGTCGTACTTACACTGTTGGGGTGGGGGTAGGCTCCATGCATACGCGGGTGAGGGTCCGAGTCGTACTTACACTGGTGGGGTGGGGGTAGGCTCCATGCATACACGGGTGAGGGTACGAGTCGTACTTACACTGGTGGGGTGGGGGTACGCTCCATGCATACGGGGTGAGGGTACGAGTCGTACTTACACTGTTGGGGTGGGGGTACGCTCCATGCATACGCGGGTGAGGGTCCGAGTCGTACTTACACTGGTGGGGTGGGGGTACGGTCCGTACGTCCGCGGGTGAGGGTACGAGTCGTACTTACACTGTTGGGGTGGGAGTACGCTCCATGCATACGCGGGTGAGGGTCCGAGTCGTACTTACACTGGTGGGGTGGGGGTACGGTCCGTACGTCCGCGGGTGAGGGTACGAGTCGTACTTACACTGTTGGGGTGGGGGTAGGCTCCATGCATACGCGGGTGGGGGTAGGGTCCGTACATATCTGTCCCCACGCTATGTGATGCTTGTGCGGTCCGTACCCAGGCCTTTGCCATGTGGGTACGATCCGTCCCGCCATTGTTGGGGTGACGTGGGTGTGGGCATGGTACGTCTCGTACCCACGCTCTTCAGGCGTGGGTTCGGGCCGTACCGGTCTGGTTGTGTTGCCGGTTCGTGTGGTGACGGACTTCCGTTGTGGCGGTCGCTGGCTTGGCTGGACACGCCCCCACCCCCTCGTAGTGACCAGGGCATGGGTGTCAGGTATGTCCTGGGCATGTGTGGTGTGTGACTTTGGTGGGGGTTTTGTGGCCTGCCCTGGTCCTGCCACCCCCACCCCACCCCACTTTCCCCCCTCCCTTAGTTATTCTGACCTTCTGGGGCGTCTGCGTCGGAACCTGTAGAGGAGGTGGACTGCTATGAGGGCCGGGATGACACGTAGGTTCGGGTCCATGTCTGTCCGTTGCGTACGGGTCCTCCTTGTTTGCGTCGTCCTGTGTGTCCGTCGCGTACTGGTCCTCCTTGATCGCGTCGTCCTGTCTGTCCGTCGCGTACTGGTACTCCTTGATCGCGTCGTCCTGTCGCGTACTGGTCCTCCTTGTTCACGTCGTCCTGTCTGTCCGTCGCGTACTGGTGGTCCTTGTTCGCGTCGTCCTGATTTCCCGGCAGTTTTTGGCAGCCGGAAAATATTCACCGTGCGGGATGACGTCGGTGCGAATCGTAATTCCTGGGTCGTGAATGGCTGGCTGCGAGTGTCCCGACGTCAGGTCGGCGCTTTCCCGGATCGCATTTGTAGGTTTATTTTGTTCGGTCGGGCTTTTTTACGATTCGTACGGAAATGGTGTTCCCGTGCGAATCGTAATTCCTTGTTTGTCATTTTTGACGACCGGGTACGCGTCGGACGGAGAATATGCTCCGTCCGACGGTTCGTACCCGGTTTTTACCGGATCGTGATCGGCACCAATGTGTTGTTAAAGGAATTTTTGGGGAAAATCTGACTTCTTCGTATGAAATCTTGTTAGCTGAGGCAGACTGGCCCCCGCCTTTTGTTTTAGCCGCTCCACGGGGGGAGGAGGTAATAATCTCTAGTTTTTCACACAACGTAGCCAAGGAGCAAGCAATGGCTTTTGCGAAAGAGTGGGCTTTGGTGCTTGCACTGGCCCTGCACCGTACTCAGGTGGGCTGGGATAAAACCTCTCCGTCTTGTGAGATACCAGTGCAGTCTATGCCACATCCATAACCCCAATATTCCCTCTGGCGGGAAGCAAAAGCTCCAGTTTCTGAAATTCTTGAACAATTAGAGTATCAAGGAGTGATTGAGACATATGTTAGTTTTGGATTACCGACATTTGAACTCTCATTATCGTAACTGTGCGGTTCAGAATACCCATAGCTCAGGACTTGTAGACAGTCTTGTGCGTAATAAATATAAAACTACACTTGACATTTCCAATGGCTTTTTTAGCCACAATCTGTCCTCTATAAGTAGTCAATGGACAGCCTTCACTCTGGGCGGTAAACAAAAAGAATTTACAAGTTTGGCCATGGGCTACGAAAACAGCCCGGGCGTTTTTGCCGCAAGTGTTGTCTCTCTATTGGACGACATAGACCCTGATGTGTACTCGTATGTTCATGATATTTATCTCACGGATGAGGAATTATGGCCATATCTTTGTCACGTGGACCGCATCATAGTTTTGTTTGTGGACTACGGTTACAAATTTAACTTTGCAAAATCACACCTTGCAGAGTACACTGTGTTGTTCCTGGGCTATGAGCTCAATTATGAAGGTAGAGACCTGGCGCCTCACTTCTTGGAGAACTGTGCACATTTGCGCTCTCCTACAACCCTGAATAAATTGCAATCTTTGCTGGGATTCTTAAACTTTGGACGGATTTACATTCCCGATTATGCCCAGCATATCAAGCCGCTGTATGCCTTGCTACAACCAACATTTACAAAAGCCTGCTGGCTTTCAGAACATTCAGCTATTCTGCAATCCTTGCAGTCTGATCTTCTTGAATCTAAATACTTGTTAACGCGTGATAACCACACACACCTGGTGATAAGAATTGTGCCAGGGGCAGTCAGTTTCACCTACTTGACATTTAATGAAGGTGACACAGTACCTATTGCTTACAAGTCACATTTGTACACTTCCGCTGAACTGCGTTTTTCAACAGTTGAAAAAGTATTGACCGCAGTCCAGATTGCGATCCTGAAGGAACGTAAACTGGCGCAAGGAAAATGCATGATGGTTGTAACACCATATCCTGATCTTGAAGCTGTGACAAAAGCCAGTGTACCAAATTCAAAAGCTTTACATCTGCATTGGATACAATGGGCTACTTCGTTGACATCATCTGATGTCACCTATATCTTTGACTCCTCATTGCAAACTCAGGAGTTCTTGCAGTATGAATTTTTTCATCCTGCTTCTATGTCAATGCGCCCGCTCGAGGACTACCATTTTATCATTTATATCGACGGTTCTGCGCAACCGGCGACCGGATCAAAACATTCTTACTTGCGCATGCGCTATAGTGGCAGGTACCATAGTGAACGGTGAGTTCAAGTCCAGTGTCGTGCACACGCAGGCACTAGGGGACTGTACCGCCCAGCTAGCAGAGCTGTGAGCTCTGGTGCTAGCACTGGAGTTTGCTGATCCTAACGTGGCTACCTTGATTGTAATCGACTCTTATTACTGTGTGCAGTCTTTTAATGACAACTTATTCTTTTGGTCTTAGAATGACTATCGTGATTCTAAAGGCAGCACAATTAAGCATAAAATGCTTTGGGTTTGAGTCGCAGAGCTTAAAGAATGTCTGCCTCTCACACAAGTAATTCATACTCTTGGCCACCAGCACGTAGGGGTACACGTGGTCAGTAATAGTTTGACTGATGAAGCAGCTAAAACAGCAGTAGCCACATATTCTGTTGCAGTAGTTACAAGATCCATGACTAAGATTGATGATGACATCTTGGCAGCTATAGCTGTTACAGAAAAGGGAAGTAAGTACCCACAGGGTTTCCCTTCAAAATACTCTTATCATTTAAGTCCCAATAAAGTTCCCTATGTGAGAATTAATGATGTTGGTGACAGGTTGATTCCCAACCAGGACTGCAGACTAGCATTGATGACATCCATGCACGATGCATGGCCTCAGCTCATGCAGACGTTTTGGCGACTATCTCTATCTTACAACAACGTAACTGGTGGGGTGGGTTATATAAACAAACCCGTAATTATGTGCTTTCTTGTGACATTTGTCAGCAGATTAAACCTTCAACGGCAGCACGCCCACCACAAACTCAGTTGTACATTTCTAATAAACCATTAAATTGTGTTTATTTAGATCACTGCGGTACATTTTCTTCTGATACTGCGTATAAGTTCATCTTGGTTGCAGTTGGTTCGTACACACGTTTTCTTTGGGTTTGGCCAAAACGCAGTGCTGACACATGAACTGTCAACAGGGATTTGCGTATCTTTGTGGGAATTTTTGCATTCTGACCAGGGTCCCGCATTCACCTCTAAGGTGTACAAGGATGCCATGAGGTCTTTGGGGGTGCAAGTTAAATTTTCTTCTCCATACAGGCCTGAGGGCAATTCAGTTGTGAAGCGAATGAACCATGACTTAAAGCAATCCTTGACAGCTAGAGTTATAGGTACTGGCAGGAACTTGTTCGCTCCTTTGTATAGCATACAACTTGCACTAAATAATCTCCCTAGAAGATTTCTGGGTGGGCGGACCCCATACGAAATGCTCTTTGGCATGAAGATGTTTGTTCCGGACCTTGATGTCCTTGATCAACAGAAATGAAGAAAGCATTCAATCCTGGTTAGAGGCCGCTAGTGATAGTCATGCCCCCTTTAGGAAAGTCAATACAGCTAGGCACCACAAAGGCCAGAGATGGTTTTCAGAAGATCTAAAACACTAAAAACTAACCCTACTCTGTGCTGAACGTTACTTGAGATGAAATTACTCGCCAGTAAAAAAATACATCTATCAAACCCAACTCAAACAGTATAAAAGCTCTATTTTACAAACCAAGGCAACTTATTTTTCCAACAAAACATTAAGTTCCACAAACAAATCCAAATAAACTTTTGCTATTGTTTCTGAGCTTTCCAATCCAGATAGAGCATGCTTAAACCAGCCTCTCCTCAAGCACTATGTGACCTTTTTTATTGATAAAATCATCACCATCAAGACCTGCATACCTGCTAACTCCCCTCCTGAAGCTCAGCCAACTGCGTTCAGGAATTCTCACTCCCTGGGGCAGTTCCCAACATCAGCAGAGAAGTTTTTTTGAACCTTCTAATGAAGGTCAGATCTCATTCTCCGGCAGTCTGTTGACCCTCACACATCTTAAAGGAAGCTTTCTTTACATGTCCCGACCCTCCTCACTCGCTATTTAAACTCTTTTACTCAGGGTACAGTTCCTAAAGCTTTTAAAGAAGAAGAAATAATTTATATCATGAAGAAATGAGGGGCAGCTCCTCTAGTCCTTATGAACTATTGTCCCATTTCCTTGCTCCCCTTCTCAGCCAAGGTCTTGGAAGTCCACTTTGTTAATTGCCTCTGATCTTTTATCGAACAGTCTCATTTTCTTGACCCTCATCAAGCAGGTTTCCGACCTTTCCATTCTACCGAGGCAGTTATCTTGACTGTACTAGACGAACTAAGGAAAGAGGCAGACAAGGGCTGTGGTGTTTCTCGATCTCTCTGCTTCATTCAACACGGTCGACCATGAGCTTTTGGTGGATCGTGTCAGGGATGCAGGGATGCAGGGCCCGGCCCTTAAGTGGCTTACATCTTTTCTAGATGATCACACTTAATCTGTATGTCTCTCCCAATTAACTGCCTCTAAAGTCAAATTTACATGTGGGGTGCCGCAGGGCTACTCCCTGTCGCCGCACCTTTTCATTTTGTACTTATATCCATGAATTCAATCCTTAGGTGAAAGGAAGGTATGCACTTTCAACCACGCTGATGATCTTCAATTGATCTTTAACATCGATAAGTCTGCCGCCTCCATCACAAATTTTCAAACTACCATGCAACATATAAGTAGCTGGATGAACTGTAATCAACAGAAATTAAACCCAGACAAGTCTGTACAGATCTTAATTGGAGGGCCCTTAAACCCTTGGAATTCAAATTTTTGGCCGACTAAGTTGGGAAACCCACCCTACTATCATGATCAACTAAAAAACTTGGAAACACAATTGATTGTGATCTATCCATGAAATCCAAGATTGGGGTAGTGGTCTCTACCTGGTTCTTTCAGCTCCGGAAGATCAGGAAGATCAGCCAATTTCTCACTCCTGAAGCTCTTACTCAAGTTGTTTTAGCCTTAGTAATCTCTCATATTGACTACGCTAACCCACTTTACTTTGGCATACTGGCATATCTGTTAAAAAGACTGCAACTGGGTCAAAACCAGGATGCTAGATTAATATATCATCAGCCGGGATGGCACCATGTTACTCCCCTTATGAAAAAGTTACATTGGCTCCCAGTAGTCGAACGCGGTGCATTGAAGTTGGGATGCCTCATCCTTAAAGCACTTCATGACAATTGCCCAGAATTTGTATCTACTCTGGTCCAGAGATATTTCCCAACTCAGGATCTTAGGTCTTCCCACCTGAATCTCTTCGCTACTTCCTCCTTCAAACACAAGAAATTGGAGGGACTAAATTTGCTGTCCTGGCCCCTCTCTTCCTCTGGACATCAGATCTATGACATCCTATCCTCAATTTAGGAAACTTTTAAAAACCTGGCTATTTTACCAGGCTTATGAATGAATCACTTAGCGGCAGGACCTCCTAGACCCCAGCACCAAGAAACTGTGTGATGTGCGCACGCTAAATAAGTATTTTTTAACATAACATAACTATTAAGGTTTTTACTATAATGATGAAATTATGTAGATGAAATGCTATTTATTCTTTTTTTTCTACTACAGTACCTTCCACCCTTGATTATAAATAAATATATTAAAAAAATAAAAAAATAAAAAATCCAGATGCCTAAACAGCTATATAACTTCTTTTAGGATAGTGGAGGTTCTATGGAACACGATCACGAACAGCTTAAATAGGCACTCCCTTTTTCTTCTGCTGGTTTTATTGCCTCCAAACCTACTCCCCTACTCCTTGTGCCTCTGTCTATCAGTGGTAGAGAGGGCCTCCCAAGTTTTCATAAATTAAAAGATGAATACAATGGATTGCCTCCTAGTTTATCCAAAAAGATTACATCATACCTTTCCTATCCTTCCCCCCTTTAGGCCATCATCCCTCCATCAGTACCTGCTCTCTGGCACACAACAAGCTTTTGAAAGTAGAAGATCTCTCCTTGCTAAAAAATGGGGCCATAGAAGTGTGGCTGCTGGAAGAATGATTTGCATATGGCTGGGTCCAAACAGAGGTGGCATGGTTTGCAAAATAACAATGGACTTTGATGTGGCCCTGAGTATTTACCAGCGGCTGAGATAAATTTAAGCATTCCATCCATCACTTTTTTGTATACTTCAGTGTGTCTCTCTAAGTGGGACGGGTATGCCCAAATGTGGAACCCACGCACACTGTCACTGAACCAAGCTATACCTGGCTCATATGCCCTATCTATAGCAAAACAAGTCCTAAGTTCCTTGAGTATTTGGTTCAGGGAGGACCTGGCCTTGCAGTTTGCGCTGGACATGTCTTGCATTATCTCTACATTTTTTAGGTCTGGCCTAGAGACAGCCTTAATCTAAAACATTCTTAAATTAAAAAAATAGACATAGATACATATATAGCTACAGAGATGGGGCTTAGGGTCAGACCTCTTCGTTCTTTGGTCGATTAAACTGTCATTCAGATTTTGCTTCTTCCCGCAACAGCATACAGTATGGGACAATGGGCTACCCCACACCAGCAAATGCTTCTCTTGCACAGTGAGTAAGGGCATTTTGCAAGATCAAATTTCCACATCTGCCTAAAATAACTGTTCTTCAGTGCCAGGGACTAAGTGGCAATACTTTACATGACAATGCTTATTTTCTTTCCATTTTAATCATACTTATAGTAATTCAAAACCAATAGTATTTTACGTTGTACCAAGACAGATAGTATTTTCTTGTAATATGCTGTAAAAAAACAAGGTTTTCTAAACGTATTGTAAGTGGACATTCTTCAAGGACGCGCCCACAATTTTCTAATAACTTTTTTAATGATTTTTTTTGTTCTAAGATTATGTGTGCCCTATGCAAATATCAACGATCCCCCTAGACAAAAATTTACCATTTCAAAGACAAGTAAAGAACATGATCAAAATTAAGTTAAATGGTGTTACGCCGAAAAAGTAAGACCATTGTTGGAGAGTAAAGTAGATCAGAGACTGTATTTGAGCTACACAAAAGGGATTCTCCTGAAAAGAATGTACACAACAGACAGCATCAAATACCTTTCCTAACAATTTAAAGAAACATCATCCACCTACAGACTCGACTCACTTCCCTTTAGGATTTTGTGAGGTCCTGACATTTATGTTTTTAGAGGACCATTGATTCATTTCCTGTTTTTAGGTGAAAGGCACACTCGTTCAGGCTATAATAATGGCATGTGAATAAGAACTAATTTAGTTTGAGTCTGCTGATGCAAAGGAAATGGGATTGCTGGTCTGAGATCCGAAGACTGGGCATAGAATTGCAAGGAAACAAATTAGTTTGTGCAACCAAGTTTGCAAACTTTCTAAAGCTTTTTTCCCCTTTGATATGAGCGGTGCCCTCAGCAAAATGTTCTCGAGACAGCAGATAACCGTGGTAATGCTTGCTGGTTGGTGCCATCGTTCTTTGCCAAATGTTTTCCTACAGATGCCTCATTCGATCTGCCCACAAGGATCATTACACACCAGACAGGGACTCCATTACCAGAAAGAAACGAGAGCAAACATGCTTGTTATCTGGGGCTCCAATTACCAGCCCCAAATCGTTCTGTTGGGAATGCAGCCGCAGCAGAGAACAGCAGGGCCTGCACACAGCAACCCCCCACTGCTCGGTCACCCTGCCCTCCCTGCTTCCACAACTAAATTGCCTAATATTCATTAGACTAGACTCGGAAAGTTAAACTTGTTAATGGGGACAGTTCCAGCCGCCTGTCCCATGGGAAAAATGCGGCCGGTGGGAGATGACTTCAAGGGCGGTGGTGTGCTCTGTGGAATGAGCCCGCCCTGCTGGGAAAGGCGCTGTATGGAAGTCGTGTCCTGCTGGGAAAGCAAATAAGCCAGCCCAGAGCCAGGACGGCTCCAAATCACAAGGCAGGGTTAGGCTGATAAGAGGACTTTGCTGTCGTAATGACAGTGTTTGGGCTTAATTGTAACTCCTGCACCTTTTATAGCAAGACTGCCTGGGAATAAGTGTCTCGTTTTTTTCAGAACTTCACTCGCTCATCTGTCCTCAGAATTTCAATTTGTTTTGAAGCCTTGCATTTATTGGATGAGGATGCGCATTGTATTCTTTGTCTATCAATTTATGTAAGCACATCAAAACAATATTGTTGCCTAATTCGCAATGGGAAGTCCTCACTGCAGAAGCTAAACAAATATTTAAAATCCCTACTGTGTGGTTTGTTCATACATTCTTTTCTGTCTAGAAAACATTTTGATTCCATCGTTCTTGAATTTTGCAGCAGGCCTTAAGCTAGGCCCCAATTGAAGCCTGCATCATAGCCCAACACCACCTCACACCATTGTCCTTTAACCCACTTCCCTGTCTTCTGCGTGTAATAAATAAAGGTATACACAGACCCCAGCACCAATGATTCCAGCCCTAAATAGAAAGTCAATAAACATCGTTGGATGCTGAGCAATAGGAAGAGGATATCTAAAAGTCAAGTAATTTTAACACCAAAACTTGAACTAGCAGGACAGTCTTCGTAACAAAACCAACTGAGAGTTAGATGCAGTGATGGAATTCCTGGAATATTCTCTAATTTAAGATCGACTCCGTTCTGAAATGTTATCCCTCAGAAGGCATTCAATAAAATAAGGGAAATTACATTTTCCAATGAACCATTCAGGGTACATTGCCCAATGCTTTCGAAGGTTAAAGGAGTTCTCCATTGCTCTGCATATTTCATATTTGAAGCAACCAGTCTGAACGTTCAAGGAGAAAAATGATCAAATAGCAAAACACAGACCTATCTTTCTCTTTGAGTAAAGGTAATTCCAACCAGACTTAGCTTTGGACACATGATGGGGGCAAATGATATATGTATGGATGGAAAGGCAGGACATTGGGCTACACTGAGCCAGCACGCCTGGAAGGGCTGGTGAACAAAAAGACAAAGACGGAATTAACTTTCAATTTACAGCTCTTATGTAAACATGTTAATAAATAAAGTATTATCGCTCAACTTGCTTTTTTAGATGCAGGATGCACGTTAGGTCCTCCACACTCAACATATTGCCCATCAATGGAAATGTCAACACCATAATACTCTAAGTTAAATTTCCAAACTACATTCAAGGAACAGTTGTGCTTCACTCCAGGTTTAGGTATGACTTACTCATCTACTTACTGAAGTGAGACAGACTTACCTATTGGGAAAAGCTTGCTTTACTACTAGAAAGTCATGGGTCAGGCACCGCTATGCCTAGAATAAAACACTGCTCACAGAAAACTCTTTTTGAGTCAGGCCTCAGCATTCAAGAGTGATTAACTTCGAAAACTGAAGAAAAACATATGTAATCTCAGAAAAAGGTTTGTGGATCTGGATCTGTGCACTTGTCCTACCTGTGATTCACATAAGTGAAAAAGTAAGTGTTGGGGATCAGTGGGTGGGGAAATGGCTATAACATCCCATTGACATTTTTAATTTTTAATGAATTACTGTTTAAATAAATGATTCATCACGACAATAAGAACACTGGCTTTACAATTATACTTCTGTTCAAATACACACTTAACAGCTAAAAAGTTAAAAGAAGAAGTAGCAGAATGATTTTCTGGTCTACACAAAAATGTCAAAGAGATCAAAGATTTACACAAACATTCTGGGAAATTAATTTACTGCACATTGCCTAAGGTTTCTAGACACGGAGCATAAGTGGACCACAACCTAATCAGGATCAGTTAGATTTTCTTAAACCATCTTTTCCACATCCTCCAACCTGCAGCATTGAAGTTATAGTCAGCCTCCTGTACTATGTTAGCCTTAATAAGATAGCCTCTTGGGCCATATTTATGCATGTTTTTTTTTCAAGGATATCAAACATCTGGCATGCACGGCTTTACATATGGGACAAAAATTCAGAACGTCCTGAATAGCTTCTTTGAAGGTTCCATAATAAATAAAATTTTCAACAATTCAAGGCACCTAGTCTAAAATTCTCATATACAGAGAAATTGTTAAATGGATTTAATTAGGTAAGGTTCGAGGCCCTCATCATCTTTTAAGTATTCAGTAGTTGACCACTTAAGTCGTGGCCAAGAACAAACAAACCAAATGCCCTGATCATTTAGCATCAAGAAGCTAGATATTGCTACCTACTCTCACCTATGCTGTTTGCCCTAGCCATTAATGAAGAGAAAAAGGAATGAGAGGGGAATCCTTTTAGCTGATGAAGTGCATGTGATCGCATTATTTGCAGATGATATGCATACGCTTTTGTATTTATGAAATGGAGGCAAAAACATCGGCCCAATGATACAACTTCGGACCTTATGTTGAAATGGTCTAAAACATGTATTTCTGGTAGCACCCGAGATGGAGGATAGACTTCAAATGTTGACAGACGGCAACATAACTTGGGAAACGACATTTTTAGATTGTGTGAATGTGTAATAGGCAGAGTGGGGATGGTCCTGAATCAAGGAGCAATGGTAGCAATGATCATAGGAAGAAATTACAGCTACCTACAGCAAGTCATTTTGGTTAAAATAGCACTGAAATATTGAATATGTTGTACAAGACTGACTTCACAGTCAACTTTGTATGCACCAATCACCATACCATTGGTTGGATTACCCATCAAACAGGGATAATTCACCATCACCTAAATGGATGAATGGACCTTGGTAGGGAGATCACAAGTATCAAAAATCCGTATGACCGTATCGTACACCTTGGGTCCCCACGCTGGAGGTCTTTGGATGGTGATAACGTGACCGCTTATCTACATGGAGCTTTGCCCCGTGGTCCACATTGAAAATGTAATCATTATCAGCCGTCATGACTCACCAACCACTTTTTGAATCGTCATTTGAACGTGTAGACATTTTTACCTAATAGACTGGCTATTTGACTTTCCGTCCGTATCTAATTATCTTTAAATCATCGGAGACCGTTCCCAATAAAGCTCTATATATTTATTTTTAATTTAACCTTAGTGGACTTGGCTTACTAGCAGAGACTAGCTGCTGTTTATCTTCCCCGTTTTTAGTCCATCAAATGCCCCTTGGAGGAGGTTGAATTGACTCTACGTGCCCAGTGGAATAAATCCTTAGAATGGATCCTTTTTCAAACCAACAATTTTAGCTTGAGTGAAGCCCGGCATTAAATCCAAACCATGGTCATAAGTAAATAACTTGGTTATCCCTACAAACTCAAATATTAATTGCGCCCTGAAGAAGGAGCTCACAGAATTACATGGGATCTCCGAAACGCACGTCGTCGCTTTCTTCTTTGTTTATTGTTTTTTCTTTTCTGCATGCTTTATTGTATTGTGTCATTCATTGTTTTGTTGAGTTTTCTTTGTTAGCTATTTTTGTGGCTCTTCTCATGTACTGACTTGGATTAGTATATGCATTCTCGCCGATTGGCTCTCTTATTACTCTGTTCGCTGGGCTCAGGTTCTGTCTCTCTTCAAATGTCTGTGTTATATTTTGTGTATCATGAATGAAAATTAACAAAAATGGATATATAACTATTAAGGGAAAAAAAATATTTTGATAAATAGATGAAACAAAAACATATTTTATAAACTCACTTTTGGTCTGTGGGTGTACTTAATTTAATAGGCTAGTTGCCTACATTTGATTAACTAGTGTGAGGGAAGTGTTTTGTTTTTTGATACTTGTGATTTCCCTGCTGACTTCCCCACCTATTTAATTACCTCAGGGTCCCTCTTTCGTTTCTTTCCTTGGTAGTGAGAACCATGGTGTGTGAATATAATAAAAGGGGCCAACAGGTGAGAGGATGCAGCCTTAGGACTAGAGCGGTCGACCTCGAAGCTGGGGAACAGGGTTCAAGTCTCTGCAACGACGCTCAACATCCTGTGATTCTGGGAAAATCACTTAATCTCCCTGTGCCTAACAAAACAAAAAATGTGACCTCATGTAAGGAAACTGGTGCTCATGTAAAGTGCTCTGATAATCGATGTCTCGTTTCTAGTTTGCGCTATAAAAAAATCTAAAAAGAAAAAAACTAACATCTTTGGAATCGATGACTGACGGATTATCAGTTCCTGCTATATGTAGCTGTCTGGAGAACACTGAGGAACAAATGCGGCACTAATTGAACCGAACATCAAACACATGAGGTTTCCAATTAGTATTATGTTGTAAATGTATATTCTGAAATGTACTGGTTTGGTTTTAGCCCTTCCTTTGTGTCCTTTCCTTTCTTACTTCTAGAACGTAAGAATGTTCTTTGTGTGTTCTTGAAACCTGGCTGGGTTTGAGCTTAGTCAGTTACGAGTTCGGTCAGCTGGGGAGTTGTATGCTGTAACCTGTTTCCTGAATAAGCTCTCACTTACCTCTACCGTGGTGTTCCTTCTCCATCGCTCCATCTTACTTCATATTCATCAAGGGGAATGGACATAGAGCAATTGCATGGTTCTGTAGGGTCAATTTTATACTTACTAGTTGTAAATTGATCAAGATAAGGGAAACATGTGAGCCAAATGTGGAAAGAGTGGTTAACAGTGGATAATAGCCCAAAGCATTTGATTACACTCGCAACGTAAATAGAAAAGCGATATTCAAATACACACAATGAATTATTGCCAGGTATAATCATCAAGGTGCAGACGTTTTCCCCATGCTACAGACGTATCCAGTTGTTACTGGGAGAAACTTACACAAATCTTTTATGGAACATTGGGCAGATTGGGATTATATACACTTGAGGGTTGCCTGCTGGGTCACTTTGCCCACCCAAAACACAGGAAGGCAGGGAATAGGTTCTTAAACTTGGTGTTTGTTATAGCAAAAAGATCTCTTTCAATACATTGGACAGCGATGGCTGCCCCTCTAATTAATTAATGGAGGAACAATGTCGAAAGATGGGTCAATGGATAGAGTATAGCCTTTCATGGTGAAGAAAAAAGAGGGTCGCGCAGACACGGATTAGCAGATATGTGGGATGAGGTTCTGCTTCACTGAAAAGAGGTCTTACAGTGAGACTCCAGCACACTAATAGAATAAGGAATATCAGGTATGCACACGAGTATAAGGCGTAAAGGTTCTAGAAAACAGTGACTTGATCATGACAAAATGGTATTGGGGACCACCCAGAGTAGACTGTCAAGGTTGAAACTATGACACAAAGTTACACTCACACAGGAACACAAATATATAAGAGTAAAGGCTGATGAGAGGAAACGGGGGGCATATTATCAAGAAACGGCGTTACAATTATCGCCGCTTTAGCGGCAGAAAACTGCCTCTAAAGCGGCGATAATGGGCTTGATAATATGCCCTTGAGAATTCCCATAGAAGCCCATGTTCTGGTGTCAACATGGGCTTCTATAGGAATTCTCTGCGGCATATGATCAAGCCCATTATCGCCGCTTTAGCAGCAGTTTTCTGCTGCTAAAGCTGTGATAATTTTAACGCTGTGCTTGATAATATGCCCCCACGTCCGGCTACCGAGGGGACTACGGGGCATATTAGCAAGACCGTCGATAAAATTATCGCCGTTTTAGCGGCAGGAAACTGCCGCTAAAACGGCGATAATGGGCTGGGCTAATATGCGTTATAGAATTCCAATAGAAGCCCAGGTTAGATGTCCTGCACATCTAAACTGGGCTTCTATTTGAATTCTCTGCGGCATATTATCAAGCCCATTATCGCCGCATTAACAGCAGTTTTCTGCCGCTAAAGCAGCGATAATTTTAACGCCGTGCTTAAAGAAGAAGTGCAGTTCATGGAAGAGTGATTCGCTGATTTTGGAAGAATTTTGGTTCAAATGGTTTGAAATGCAGATGATGACCTATGTCGAGAGATGCTGCCAGAGCAGTCTTGGGCCTTATCTGCAGATATTGCACTCATCTTGAAATACACATTAGATATGATTACCTTACGCATACAGATACATTATTGTCATTGAACCAAAGTGCATAGTAATATGATATGTTCATGGGTTTCACAATAAAACAACAATGTTCATAACCATGGCATGATAGACTTTGTTTGGAGTAGTTTTGCAGATAAAACATAATTTCCAAAGGGAATGGGTCTTTACAGTACACCGAAGCCTGTTCTGCATAAAAGAATGCATACATTCTTTGCCCTTTTGGGCTAAATTACAAAGGAAAACTACACATAAATCTCCAGCAATCAAGAATGACTAAGTCATTTCAGTAGCTCTTCTGAAACTGTCATATTACTGAACATGTCAGAGCTTAAGCTCATTCAAGACAAAGAAATGCTTTAACAGAAATCGAAAACAGCTGTACACATGTGTGCATTCCCTATTTTTATAGGCCTTTCTCAAATACCTTTTGTGCAAATGTATTGAAAGAAATGACCAAATGCAGCCAGCTGAGAGTCTGGCAGTACTGACAGAAACATTCTCCACGTGCTCACCCTCTCTTGTTCCCTTTTTTTGTCAAATCATTACATTTTAATATGCGACGAAGAGAACGCTTCAAAATATCAACAGCCATATTGTCTGAAACATAAAGGTCTTTTGGGAGCCGCTCACCCATGAAAGCCAGCAGCTGTTACATCATAGGCACACATGATGCACCTGGTTATAAAAGAGGAGAAGTATTGAGAGTGGCGACCTCAAAATGAACTATGTGGTTTATGAGCTTTTATCCAGACCCCTAGAAGCCCTGGGCAAGAAGTGTGGCCGCCCAATGACATGGATCTTAATTTGGGCATCAACATTTGTTTCAATAGAGATGTCAAACTTAAAACATGTTGATAAACTGATGGTAATTGGCAGCATGTAGGGCAGATTCCACATTTGCAAAACAATGCCACTTTCTTTAGGAAAACACTTTTTTTGAGAACATCAAAACTATAATTTCCACAAACAATGTGGGATGCTGCTTCTTATGATTCATTGAAATGTACAGGTAAGAGAAAGAAATCAAAATCCAGGCAAAGCTGCCGTTTCCTAAAAGAGCATTGAAGTACCATTCTGGTCAACAGAAGTGGGCACACTGGCAAACTGATAAGATATCAAATTTGAACTATAGACCATTGATCTGACAAGTTTTGGCATGCACCAACTCCCATCTGCCAATGGGTTAATGGAGAACTTCCTATAGTGCATTCAGTGTTGCAAAATAAACCGCACTGCACTTGGCATGAAACCAATGGAGATGCCAAAGGATGAGTCAAATGTTGGGCATGGCATAACTATATATATATATATGTTGCTGTTACAACAGAACTGTTCCAATATCTATGGTTTCATTAAAAAAGGATTCCTGAATGGGATCTTTCACGAGAGCGCCTTCCAGACCTACCTACCTAACCACATAAAATCCAGGATTTTGTGCCTTCCTTCAGATTTCAGAATGGCTAACATAGCTGGGATTTTTGATCTGAAGACAATAGGAGTCAAAATATCTACCCATATGTTGTCATGATGGGGCTCTTGAGTGGCCTATTTTTGAGACTCTAAGGTCATCTTGTGAAATTCCAGAATTTTCTTACCTGTAAGGTACCCCTATGGTAGGCCCAAGGTCCCCGCCCCCGGGCATGGTGCAGTGTATGTGAAAGGTAGGGCATGTACTGGTGTGTGTGGCATGCCCTGATAGTGAAATACTGTCAATTTCGTTTTCCACTATTGAAAGGCTATCTTGCCCCATAGGATAGAATGGGAGATGCTCTGTAACATCTTACAAGTATGATTTCCTATTGGTAAAAGATAGAGAAATAAAGTTTAGGCTCTCTGAATTCAAAATTTAATAACTCATCTTTTAGTAAAGATGGTTCTTAAATTGTCTGTTTGAAAATGCCACTTTTAGAAAGTAGGCATTTTCTTGTTTAACAATTCTGTGTACCTCTGCCTGTTTGTGTATTGACTGTCTGGTGTTGGAGTGACAGGGGTTGGGGATGTGCATTCACTGTAGACAGCCACTGGGGGGGTTGAGGTGTGCCTGGCCCTTCCTGGATGACTAAGAGCTGGGCTGAATAGAGCTTGGCTGAACTTAGAGTGGTGGGAGGAGATTTCCTTGCACCTGAATAGGGCCTGTCTTCCTTGCACAATGCTGTCTCCACCCCCTGTGGTCATACTGCACCAGTGAGAACAGAACTGGTTTGGACTGGGCTCAGAGACCCTTGCACAAAGAGAACAAAGACATTTTTGGGTATAAGTATTAGACCTAAAACCCCAGAACTTTAGATTACTTCTGGACTCAAGAGGAACCTTTGCCATGGAGAAGAGCTGAAGAGCTGTAAGGAAGAGTACTGCCCCTTTGCTGTGTGCTGTGTGGGGTTGGCCTGCAGTTGCTGTTTCTGCCAAGGAGAGGACAAAGACTGGAACTTTGCTTTGAACCTGCTCGAAGAAGATATACAAGGGCCTTTGTGTGCTGGCCTCCTGTTCTGAAGTCTCAGGGACACAAAGACTTCACCCCGCTCCCCTGACCTCTGTTGCTAAGAGTTTTGACCTGCCAGAACATGCCTGTTCCAGTTCTGGGCCTCTGGAGGTTGGTCCTGCTGTTTGAGAGCTGAAAGAAAAGAAGAACAGAAGAAATCGACGAATTGCTCTTCTTGCAGCTGTTTTTCCAACACAGCACGCTGTGCAAGACGAATCTCCACGTATCGGTGTGCCGCTGCGGAATCTGACGCAGTCTGATGCCACAGCAGGAACCGGTGCATCGAGGGATCGCGGCTGAAGAAACCGAAGTAGCTCCGCTCAATGCCGCCTCATTGATCGCCGACGCATTCCCGGATTTCCACGCATTGTACCTGTGAGGCAAATTTTCCGGACTCATCACCCACGGACCAGAATCGTCTTGGAGTTGACGCATCACATCCCCTTACATACCGGACTCGACGCATCACTTCTCCTGAGAGCAGGAGAAGTGTCACATCGCCTCCCTAGGTCTCAGGAACTGATGCATCTCTTTGTTTCTCAATGCTTCCCATTTCTGTGGGTGTTTGGCCTTGTGAATTTTGACGCATCTACAGGTCCTTTGTGAGAAATCAAGCATCCATACTTTTCTATGTACCCAGTTGCTTGAAACCTTTTTAAAGTCATATTCTTATTCCATGTATGTTGGATTTTTTGTCGTTTTGGTCTTGTTGAGTTAAGAAAAAGATACTTTATTTTTCCTAAACTGGTGTGGTGTCCATTCGTGGTGTCATCACTGTATTACTGTGTGTTTTTAGTACAAATACTTTACACATTGCCTTTAGGATAAGTCTATCCCCTCGTGCCAAGATACCCAGGGGATAAGCAGGGGTTATCTAAAGTGTGCATACCCCTTACCCTGACTAGAAGCAATGGTCCCTATTTGGACAAAGGTACCTACCTCTGCCAACTAGAGACTCCCATTTCTAACAAACGCCTATTAACATATCTCACGTTGTTGGGGTAAGGGGGTACTTTTAATGCGTTAGCGAGCAACTGTGGTCTGGGAAAGTCTGGGGATAGAGGGTAAGTAGGAATTACCGGTGAGTAGTAGTATAAGGTAATTGGAGCGGGTTGATTGAAGGAAAGTGATTAGGAGATAGCCTTTTTTGTCATAGAGTTTTCAGTGGCATGATTGTGTCTGAGATGTGGTGTGATGGAGTATCAGGTTTGGAAATTGTAATCTCAAAGTTACAAGATGGCTATGTGAGGCCAAACGATCATACTGGTCATAATGCTGCATTTATTCTATTGATTGACAATATGTGCACAATCCTAAATGTTATACTAGAAGACTAACTTTATAATAATGATAGAACATTATTAGAACAAACGTGAGACTACCAAATAATTGATGGTACTGAAATATGAGCTGAACAATCACATAATTATATATTAAGCTGACTGTTGGAACTCTTTCCTAAAAGATAACAAAAACCATTAGATGCAAACAGGAGAGGGAAAGCCTTTTAACCCCTTGTGTGCCCCGCCCTTTCCCCGCCCTGTGCCGGGCGTTGAATTAGCGGGCGGGGTTCATGACGAGATAGTCTCGTCATGGGCACAGCGCAACCGCGGCCCATGACGAGACCATCTCGTCATGGGCACTCAAGGGGTTAAAGGGTCCGAGTAGTTGTGTCTTTCTATTGTATTACATATTAGTGATACCTAAATATACAGGCATGATTCACTAAGCATTTTTCCTGAGTAGTTTCCAAGAGTAAACTTGTGTGCTAAAGTAAAACTTAAGAAAGCATGTCTTTCTCCTTTAACTGACACCTACTTTTATAATAAACACATTGAACCCATAGAAAATGCTTTGTATATCAGGCATGGATATTCAAGTTTAACTCACACCTAAACTTGAAATAAAACTTACTCATAGAAAGTCTTTGTGAATTGGGCTGCTAGTGCCTTATTTACAAATGCAAAAATAAAAATTGATGGACAGAATGCAGAACAGTGTCATGCATTCACCTCAGTACAGAGATCTGGGCCTAAATCCATTGTTTTTTTTGCTCACCATGCCATACCAGTTTTGACCCAGCCATATGCAAATTAGTCTTGACCCTGTGCCCAATGGGAACAGTCCACCCCGAACTGCCAGGCCAGGTCCTCCCTGGACTCGAAACAAGCATCCTAGGACCGGTTTCGAGGTTTCACCCCTCATCAGCCAGGATAGCTTGACTCCAGTGGCATGGAGAGCACGGGACCCAGTTCTGGGCATCCCCGTACCACACGGGGTGACAAATGCAAAAAGAATAATTGATGGACAGAATGCAGAACAATGTCATACATTCACCCCAGTACAGAGATCTGGGCCTAAATCAATTATTTTTTTGCTCAACATACCATACCAGTTTGGACCCAGCCATATGCAAATAAGTCTTGACCTGTGCCCAATGGGAACAGTCCAGCCCGAACTGCCAGTCCAGGTCCTCCTTGGACTGGAAACAAGCATCCTAGGACCGGTTTCGGGGTTTCACCCCTCATCAGCCAGGACAGCTTGACTCCAGTGGCATGGAGAGCACGGGACCCACATCTGGGCATACCCGTCCCACACGGGGTGACAAATGCAAAAAGAACAATTGATGGACAGAATGCAGAACAATGTCATACATTCACCCCAGTACAGAGATCTGGGCCTAAATCTAACGTTTGTTTGCTCACCAGTCCAAATCCAGTGTGGACCCAGCCATATGCAAATCAGTCTTGACCCTGTTACAATTCATTTTCACCATAAACATAAGTTTACATCCAAAAATATCCTATTTAACCTGCCAGGAATTAACAAAATTATTTTGGGTGGGTGTAAATGCATCTACTTTTGCATATTTGTTCATCATGAGTGTGGAGATAGCAACAGTAGTAAATCCCAATCAAGGGGTGGGAAGTGAATGTTCCAAAGGTTTGTTTACCCTTGAAATTTGGAAATGGCCACAACATGTTCATTTTTGGGCATTTCAATGCTCCACTCTGAACCCTTTTGACTCTGGAAATGCTCAGAGATGTACTCCAGCCGGAGCTGGACTATTTCCCCTTTTTAAGCTGTGACGGGGAAACTGATCACCCCAGATTTACAGGAAATTTAAGGTATGTGCTTTCCTCATGGGTGAAAATGTTTTCCATGTGGGAAATGAAAACATACATTCAGACAGTGTTAGAAATGGAGTTTCTGGTTGGCTAGGTTATGCACCTAAAACAGGCGGAACCCACCACTTTAGTCAGGGTAAGGGAGTTACACTCCCAGGATAACCCCTGCTCACCCTCTTGGTAGCTTGGCAGAGAAGTCAGACTTATCCCAGAGGCAATGTGTAAAGCGTTTGTGCAACACACACACAGCAGCGACACACATGGCACACCACAAAAAGAGACTCCACACAAGGTTATATTACACATAAAAACACATAGACCAAAACAACATAAATCATAAATTACATTGCCAACTAGGCAATTGTCATAATCATATATAGATCATAACTCACTTTGCCAACTATGCAATTGTCATAACACCACATTTAGGGCAATAAAGCAAAAGACTTATAGGTTGCACATGTCATAAAAGAACCATCAGGAAAACATTATCACTGTACATAATAGGTAGTTCCTACCAATGCTAGTTTTTATCCTGTCACCAGGCATAAAATGCCACATAGCACCACATCAGGGCATGAAACAAGATGCAGTAGTTTATAAAATACCTTAACAACCACATGTCTCCCAAAGCATAAAGGGTGCAGCAGACCTGCACTCCTATTACGTTTTGCATGATAATTTCCATTGAAAACATAGGAAACCTCTCCTGGTCTCGGGCGCCCAACCCCAACAATACCTGCCCACCACTGTAGTGAGCACGGAGCGGTGAATGAAATTAACAGCAGGGCGAGCAGGACCTCTATTGAGGATTCCCACCCGTGCGACAATCTGGAGGGGGTGAAGAAGCCAAAAGGTTCTTCCCCTTTGGGCTAGCACAGGGGTGCTAGTCAGTCACAAGCGCACTGTCCTGATCATCTGAAAGGGGCTGCCGGCCCGTACATTATTTCCTTAATGTGGCAGGTCAGCAATCCATCTCCATGCACCCGGTACTGTCCTGTAGACGAGATGGGGGTAGAGCACCACCACAGCGTTGGGAGCGCTCCTTGGGTCTCTGATGCGAAGGGAGCAAGGATCTTCATGTCTTGATGACATCAGCCTCATGCGACTAGGTAGCTCCAGCTTTCCTTGGCCACACCCGCATCAGGATCTGTTGGCAGTGGACCTTAGCCACTGTATCATTCTGGCTGCGGCTGCTGCGATGCGTCCTGGTTGTCAGGGGCAATGGTGGGGCTCCTGTCAGGCTGTCGCAGACTTTGGTATGTCTTTGCCATACCGGGGTACCTCGGCGGCAGTGTTGGGGCAGCAATTATGGAAGCACAAAGGAACTTCCAAATGAGACAAGCCCTGTGAAGCAAACAAAGTGCTTGGGGACTCCAGGGCAAGCGCAGGAACTCCCACAGCAATGCAAGAGAGTTTCCCAATGAGACAAGCTCCGAAGGGCTTTTTTAAAGCACCTAAAGTGCTCAGTTATTTCTTGATTTCTGGAAAAGCACACAAACTCCTCCAGGAGTGCAAGGGAGTTTAGATCAGCACCAACAGATTCCAGCGCCTTGAGACCCTCATGGGTGAGTAGCCGTGCTATACAAAACACTGATTGATTGATTGATTGATTGATTGATTGATTGATTGATTGAAGCACCAGAAACACAAAATAAAGCATAGCTCCCAGAATGAAGACTTTGATGTTCCTGAGTCTCTGAAATAGGCCAGCATACAGAAGACCTTAGAGATTTCTTCCCAAGCAGGATGCCACACCAGGGCAAAAAGAGTTAGTCCTTTTCCTTCACCACAGACAGAAGTAGCAACTGCAGGCCAACTCACCTCTCACACAGAAATTTCAGCACTCCTCAAACAGTCCTTCTTCTCTTTTTGGCAGGGTCCTCTTGGTTCTTGAAGTAATCTAAAATCCTGACGTTTTAGGTCTAATACTTATCCCCATTTTGTCGTTGTTCTCTTTGTGTCAAGCGTCTCTGTACCCAATCCAAACAAACCCTGACCTCTCTTGTGCAGCATGACCACAGGGGGTGGAGACCGCATTGTGCTAAAGAGACACAGCTTATTCAGGGGCAAGTGAAACTCCTACCACCACCCATTTGGGTACCCTGGGCCTACCTTAGGGGTGCCTTACATGTAAGGAAAAGGAAGATGGCAGTCTGGCAAGTGAGTGCACTTCCAGGTCGACAAGACAGTTTACAACTGCGCGAGCAGACACTGCAGTGGCAGGTCTGAGATACGTTTGCAGGGTTACTCATGTCGGTGGCACAACCAGTGCTGCAGGCCCAGTAGTAGCATTTGATTTACAGGCCCTGGCACACACCGTGCACTTTACTAGGGACATACCAGTAAACAAATATGCCAATCATGGATAACTAATAATATCACCATTTATATACAGAGAGCATATGCACTTTTGCACTGACCAGCAGTGGTAAAGTGCCCAAAATCCTATAGCGAACTAAATCAGAGTCAGAAAAATAGGAGGCAAAAGGCAAAAAGTTTGGGGATAAACCTGAAAAAAGAGCTGGGTCTCACAGTCTACTCAGTTTCCCTCCTGTTATCTGCTTTGCAATGCTCCACATAGGAGGAGTAGAGGCCTTTGGGACATGTCACATGGCATTCCCTGAAACACGCCAGGAAAAACGTGCCTGTTACTGCTTTCCACCTGTGCTACTGAGAGTGTAAATATACAAATTGAACATTATGCTCTATCGGAGATGTAAATCTCCACATAGTTAGACATACCTCTTTTAAATATGCTTTACTTTACAGTCAAAATAATAATTTTATGTTTTTAGAAAATGCATAAACTTCAAAATATAACTACATTAGCACTAACCTCAAACATTGGGCTCATGATTCACAAAGTCATTTGAGTTCGAAAACATATGTTTATTGTCAAAAATAGCTCCATTCATGGCTGCCAAATATCCAGGAAAGGAGGAAAAAGGGTAACCAACACCACCAAATGTCAAGGTGTGGGCCCGGGAGGGGGAGGTGTTTCTTTAAGGGAAAATATGTTTGCTCCATGGAGTAAAAAATGCACTTCCATAGTGGGCTACCTTTTCCACTCTTCCTACAGTTCTGAATTGGGGAAATAATTCACAAAAATGTTGCATGGCATTCCCATTAGTACAAACGAAAACGTGTGCAGTTTTCAAGGTGTACCATAGGGAATGTAAGTGAATTCACAGAGTTCGTAAATCTACTCCAGTACGTAAGAATATATTTACAGATGTTTATTTATGAGTTTTCTTTAGGAATCAGGCCTAAAATGTTGGTACTAATTTATAACATATAATGTGAAATGAATCTAAATATTAACGTTTCGCTATAACTCAACCCTTTCTTCATTTTTGTCCTGGGAATACTCATTCCTTTTTTTTCTTCGATGGAGAAAGAAGCAAATTGTCAGTTTTCCACTGAAAAGTGTTTTGAGGGTTTGTTTTAGAGACACAACAAGCTAGCTTTGGTCGCGTTCCTCAAATACTTAAGTCTATTAATCCTGCCAGATACTTATGAAACTAATTGGCTAAACGTGAGATGAAATGCCTAGGGGAGGGGGAGGGGGGGGGGAATCCTAAATCACCATTTAAAGTGATCTTCCGAATCATTCAACTGTTGCACATTATGACTGACCCAAGGTGCTTTAAAATGCACAATGGGTCAGCACTTTTCCAAAATGTTAATTGAGAAAGCAACCTCCATTTTAGAGTGACATTTGTGGCATTTTTCACTGTAACACAAATTATTCTTGTGGTGTTGCAATACCAAAACAGGGGCCGTATCATACATTCAGTACATTTTCTGTGTTTGTGCCATATAAGGATGAATGCGCTTCTCCCAGGACAGCCACAAACTCACACTGCCCTTCGGGCAGCACATTCATGTGAAAACAGAGCGGCTGCTTTGAAGCCGCTCCATGTTTCACAGTGCAGGCCAGTGGCATAGCTAGCCCTATGGGCGCCCGTGGCAGTCTCAGCGTTTGCTGCCCCGCAACAGCTGGACGCAGTGAAAAACGAGGGGGGAGGGGTCTGTAGCCGCCCGAGACGGGCGGTGATACCGGGTGGAAGCAGCTGCCCCCAAAGCTCGTGCTGCCCGTGGCAGACCGCCCCCTGCTCCCCCTAGCTATGCCACTGGTGCAGGCAGCAACCTGCCTGCAATTTTAAGGGGGATTAGGTATCTCCTTGCAGGCGGGTGTAGTGAGTGAATGCACTCACCTGCAAGGGGATATCTTGTGGTCCATAGGACTCCCTTTCCCCCTCCAGAGGGCTGTTATCAGGAAGAGCACTGCCAGTGCGCCCCCTGAAATGTTATTTGCCTCTGCGCCTGCGCCTGTAATAAGGGCACGCCCCATGCAAATGAGGGAATGCCCCCTGATGATAGTGCTGGCGCTTTATGTACACCAGCGCTATTGGTATTATAGAAGGTGACACACAAGCGTCTGTGTCCCCTCCTGTAATGCTAATGTGCCTGAGGGTGCGCAAAGTGGGCGCAAAAGCCCATTTCACCCCGAGCACTTCGGTAATATGGCTCCAGGTATTCATCTCATGCTGGTATCTACATCTTTAATGTTGTATCTTTAGCAAGAGATGTAATTGTTCAGACCATATCCACCCAAATAAGGCCACACAAGGGTCTGATTCCCTTTACCTATGGTTCCAATAGTGGCTGCATATCAGCAAAGCTCCTCTCCCAGGTCAGCAATCGATGCTCATTGCCTCGGAAGATAGGTGGCCGTGATAGCGGAAAAGATATATAGCTGCTGAAGGGCTGGAACAGAATATGGGGAAATAAAGAAACTGCCCAGCATAGGCATCTTAAGGGCAGATTACAGGGCCCTTCTCTCTGTATGGTCTCAGCTTTGGAGGCCCCGTGGTGACAGGAGCTGCCACTGCCACAAAGTCTGAGGCTGCATGGCTCATCACTCGCAGTGATATGTAAGACCACATAATGTTCCCAGGGTCCCTTACTCCTCTCTCTGTCCCCTCTTCCAACTTGTAGTGCTATGGGGGCATAGTGTCACTGACAGAGACACCACCATGGAGCAGGAGGTGATAGAGAACGCTTGTGGCTGCCATCTTATTCACCCCCCGGATCATCGCAGCAACCACTAAGGCCTGATCGGAGAACTGGGTTGCGGACAAGGGCAATGTGGTTGAGGTGCTGCCAGGGCCCTCAAAGGGGGCAGCATCAGTTGAGGCTGCTTCCTGGAAGCAGCAATGTGGAGGGGGGGTCGGTTTAAAAACAAAATACTGCTGGCCGGCTGCCAACTCCTCTACTCCATCCTCTTCCTGTCTTCTTGGGAGAAACAGGAAGCAGGAAGCACCAGAGCTCCCACGCTCCCCGCAGCCAATCACAATGCTTCAATGCCGTGTTGTGATTGGTCTGAGTGCCATGCCACGGCGCTCAGACTGGTGCTGGAGAGCTGGGCATGTTCTCCATGCAGGCTGTAATGCAGCCTGCATGGAGAACAGGGAGAGTTCACATGACTGTTTTGGGTTACCCAAGAGGGCCGACCCAGCAGTCATTGCGCACTTAGGAGTGTTCTACCAATCCTCCCTTGCTCTGCCGCCCTGCCCCACCCCCTCACGCAAGTTGCTGCTGCAAGATGAGAAAATAAAATGATAATAACATTATGTTATTTCATTTTATTTTTTCCTTTCTTTTGCTGCTTATAGGAGGAGCACCCACTGTGCAGCATCCTGTCTTGCTTGGTGGTTGGGGAGGTGAGCTTTCCCCTGCTTCATTCTGAACAGCATTTAATAAACTGAATCCAAGGTGGTGCCTGCTACACATACACAAGTGGAATACAGACGTTGCTGTGCTGGGGCACCACTCCAGGGGCCGTTGTCTCCACCCAAATAGACCATAAGACAGGATGGAGGTTCTTTTCTTCATAAGATTTGTGTACAGCATCACCCCTAATCTTGGAGATCAGACCCAGTGAACGTAGGCCTTGTGTAGGAGCTAGGAGAATTGTTGCATGGTCTGTCCTTCACTTGTGATCATCTATGTAGTTGGGGGTGTACCAATCATTCCTGTACTACTGTCCTGTAGCAACTTAGGTTGAAGAGTGAGGAGCTTGTGCCTGTTGCTGCTCTCATTACCTTTGGTGGATGGAAACCTTAACCACTCTGCAGAGAACAGGCAAAGCGGAGCTGAAACAGACCAAGCTATTTTTTGATCTACAGAGGACCAGTTGGCAAACAGCCATAGCTTCTGGTGATGGCATCAGCAGCGGCTCCCTCGCTTTGGTGGAGGAGCGTCACCACCCCTGCCAGTAGCCTTAAAACGGAAAGAAGAAGAAAATAATGCTAGTAAACATGTTTTATTATCATTTTATTTTTCCTTTCCTGCTGAGTCTTTTGGCGGGCAATAGAGGATGACAGGCTGCAGGAGGAGTGGCGGGCACTGCCTTCAGTGCGCATGACAGTTTGACTGGCCATCTCAGGCCGGCCAAACCATCATACGCACTGAAACTGTCTCAAACCTGAGCTGCATTGCTGGGTTGGAGACAGCAGGCACATGCTCCCAGCCTCACTGAGAGCACAAATTCAGAGGGCTCAGGGCAATCCTGATGCTGCTCTCATGATATGAGAGCAGCATCAGGATTGGCCGCAGTGGAGCCTGGGAGCATGTGCCTGTGAGGAGAGGTGCAGAACAGTGCAACGCAGTCGGATGCAGGTAAGTTTTTCTTTTTATCTATTTTATTATTTTATCATCCCGACCCCTCCCACCCTGCCACTCATCCACAACACCAGCCACTACTTTTGAAAGGAGTCGGTGGACCAGATGAAAGACTGATTCCACCATAATTTTGTTGGATCTCAAGGTGTGTTTAAAAACAAAAAACTAAGATTGATGTGGTCTAAATAAAACACTGAAATTCATCAGTTATAGTAAATTCAAATAACAATAACTGCATTGGTTCGTGACCATAGATGGAGCGGCTGCCCATCTCGCATCACAGACCTACTAATTGCGGTCTGTCAGAATTTTACGCGCACACACACCAACTTCGTGGTGCTGCGCTTGAATTTATCTCCAACCTACTGGACAGTCAAAAGCGGGTTCCTGCTCAGCTAATGCCTTTCTGTCCCTGACACACCAGCCAATCGCTAGTGGCCCCTGTTACTGCCTATACCTTGATTAACATGACGCTGCCCGGGCTCATACTTACCACCTTGCCCATTTCGACCGACACCCTCGGGGTTGTAATACCGGCTACATTCGGTTCACCCTTCTCTGTGCCGACGTATATCATGTGCCTTGATTCTTCTTGCTCACAAATATCATCCTGATGATGATCTCCAATTGTTGAGATCGAAACGCCGTTGACTTTTACACACAAAAAAGAGTTTTTTGCCAATGTTGTCAATGCGATGTATTTTTAACCTCACCTTCACCCATCACGTCACGCCCTTCCCACTATTTTGTGAGCACTTGAACTATAATCTTAAGAAGTTAACAAGTTTTTGATATACTATGTATGAAATAAATAAGTACTTTATCAATACCATTGTGTGTACCTACGTACATTGTGAAGCGGTCTTATACCGTTGATTCTGGAAATTACTAATGTCCAGTTGTTACTTGGTTGATGATAAATGCCCTCTTAAATTCGATAGGTCAGGCTGTTTTGGGACCTTTGTGGTCTTATACGTACCATTGTTTTCTGACATTACTAGGGTTGGAGACAGCAGACACATGCTCCCAGCCTCACTGAGAGCACAAATTAAGAGTGCTCAGGCCAATACGGATGCTGCTCTCATGATATGAGAGGAGTGTCAGAAATGGCCGCAGTGGAGCCTAGGAGCCTGTGCCTGCGAGGAGAGGTGCAGAACAGTGTGACGCATTCAGATGCAGGTAAGTTTTTCTTTTTATCTATTTTATTATTTTGTCGTCCCCGACCCCTCCCCCACATCCCCCACCCTGCCACTCGGCCACAACACCGGCCACTACTGGATGGCACAATAGTCAAAGAAGGTGGGTGGACCAGATGACAGACTGATTCCACCGCAAATTTTGTTGGATCTCAAGGTGTTTTAAAAAATAAAAAACTAAGATTGATGTGGTCTAAACAAAACACTGAAATTCATCAGTTATAGTAAATTCAAATAACTATAACTTGCACGCTCGCCATGCACTGCTTATGAACTCACATATAACATTACTCATGTCTTGGTCTATTGATAACAACTGAAATGACATCATTGATAGCAAAACTGTGCATGGCAGGGGTGCGAGTTATAGTTACTTCAATTACCTGTAACTAGTGAATTTCAGTGTTTTTTTGTTTAAAATCTTATGTTTAAACTGACATTTTCACCTAACTATAATGTCACTTTAACCTTTGTTTTTTCAGTGAATATATATTTATATGTGTGTGTGTCCTATTTGAACAAATAATTAAAAAAGAGTTGCACAGCAGCAGTCTTATGTATGTCTTATTCCCATCACCATGCAGAATATCACCTATGATCCCACTGTAAATATTGTCCCACAATTCAAGATAAGATACGCACTGCAAAAATTGTGTTTCTTTGAATATAAAAAAAACCTATTGCATGTGATTCTGTTTGTTTTAATGCATTGTACACCTCGATGGCACTGCCACATTAAAGCACTACATTTCAGTGTCTGGAGTAAGGTTAACTTTGTAATTAAGGGGCAGTGCTTGGAACCGTGTGATCAATCAGTTCTTTGAAGGTTTTTCAAGCCGGTTAAAATTGTTTTAAGGTGGTTTTCTTCTATTTATAGAGGAAAGATCTTTTTAACTCGGACTTTGTATTTAAACTATACTATCAGGCAGTTCATGGCAAAGGACATTTATTTGTCCAAAAGAAAAAGTTAAAGTGATTAACCACAGCGCATGAGAGTTGAAGCGGCAGGATTTCCGACTGAACTGTTTAAAGCTTTAGCTACTGTAGATAAAAAAAAGATACATTTTGGCGTCATGAAAACAGTTGTTCATTCTCAAAAGTACAATTATTCTATGAGGAAAAGAAACTCTGGCGGAAATTAAAGACGTGAGGAACTAAACTTATACCCATGAAGGTCACAGCTTTTGCCATTTTGCTCTGTAGGTGAGGTTTTCCAAAAGGTTTGCAAGGAAATATTCGGGTGAGAATTATTGCAATAAAAGTATTTTTTGTGGATGTTTCTTCCACAAAGTCAACATTAAGTTCAGTTTTCCCACTTTTTAAAAACTTTGCAAAATTGAAAAAACATTTTATCTTTAAAAACATAATTTTGAACAGACATGATCACAATCCTTTGGGGAAAAAAAGGTGTACAATATCACTAGAGTCGGAAAACCAATAAGGCTGCCTTTTTCTGTTATTTGCAGATAGGGGCTAGTAGGTCAGTTGCTGACTTGGAATTCAGACCTTTGATCTAAGCCTCTGCCGGCGCCTGGATACCCTCATGGGTGACAAGCAGCGCTATACAAATCCACCTTACATTACATTTTCTCTTCTGTGCACCCAGGATTTGGAACGACATCCTCTTATCCATCAGAACCACCCCAAAACTGCTCCAATTTAAGTGAGAGCTGAACACACACTTTTAAGATCAATACATCATGATACAGTAAAAATCTTCTCCTGCTCACAGAACCTAGCTTCCTCTCCAGTCCCCCCTGTATATTTTTCCATGACCCCATAGAGTGCTTGTTACCTTTCACTGAGGTTGGCACTATACAAAAACATCATGCATACCTACATACGATGTTCACCTCCATCTTGAATCCTCACTTTTAGCCACAGTTGTCCCCAAACTGTTGTGATCCTATTCTCCACAGGCGACAGAAAGCATTCACCCCCTACCACTAACCCAAAGATCAGGTTGGTGAAGCAGTTACAGAAACTATGACAGTTGTTTAAACTACGATCCATGCTCTTCACTTGTCTGGTACACCTCTGGTGTCATTGTCTCTTTGCCCTGCATCAACCCAATCATCCTTGAGTCCCTTATTCTGGCCCTTTCCTGGTGAGGTCCCATCTCCCATGTGTTCCCCTTCACTGACTAAGTTTGTACCACTGCTTTCACCATCCTAGTGTAGTGGGCTTTCTTCATTGGGCCATTGTTTCATCTGCCTCACCATCTGTACCCATCACTAAAGTTTACCTTCTTCCTCTCGACCTCTCCGGCTCATAGCACACTGGCTTGGGAAACTCTACCCTGGATCCATGGTTCAGGTGCCATCATCTAAGCACACTTTAAAAGGAGTGATCAGTGATTATATTTCAATGGGTACATTTTCAGTGCACTTTTCTCCAAACCTTTTTCATGACTCCACCCTTCCCCTCCCCTGTGTCTGTATGTTCCAGATCTCTCACACTTTCTGTGTCATCCAATGATGTCTGTGTCTTTGACCGTCCCTATCCAATTCTCGGTAGACATCTTGTTCTACTACTCTTTTACATTATCCTTCATCCTGCATTCAGGACTAGCGCCTCATTTCCACCGTTCCACAGCTTCTGACAATATTTGTTCTGTACATCACCACACGACGGTACCTATGACAGGGAAGTGGGCTGGGCTGTTGGCAGTCTGATGTTGGATAATCCTTAGAGTGCAACCAAAACTGTCTCAGTGGTAACCGCCTATCTAAACAATGGTATGGGCAAATTCCCCTTACTGCCATTTAGTTCAGTGTCCTATGGTGGTTGTCCATCTCCATACAGTACTAAAGCCTTTGTTCGCGTTTAGAAGTCTTGGCATGTGAGTCATAGCTGATAGTATAGGGTGCTGCAAAATAATACTAGCAGAGTACATTTTCTAGTGTCGCCCTGGACTGTCTTAAGCTACAGATATCTTTCACTTTCCTTCTATTTTTTCAGCCTTCCTCCTGAGGTCTTAGTGGCATGAGGGTTGTCTTTTTTCCCCAAAATTGTGATTTTTTTTTTGTTTCATTACTCAGGCCTGCACTATGACAGCTTGTGTTTGCTGGGCTACAGGAGGGACCTACATGTCACTTGGCCATGGGGTCCCTGAATGGCATTGGACACGCCTGATACTGCATGGCCGCGGGTGAGTATTGAATTGAAGAGGTCATTTCTAGTTGCTGTGGCACTGCAGTTCCTGGGAATGTGAGAAACTGGTTCTTATTCCCTCAACACAGCACATAATATCATAACCTACTTGGTTCATCGCTGCTCTCCCTTTGCTCCATCCTTCTTCCCCAAACTCCTAAATAAATGCATAATAGCTATGATATTCCTTGTGGACTTTAAGGATTTTTTTTTTGCATTTTCTCCGCATTGTCCCAAAGCATTTTAATGGACAATAAAACATCGAACAGCTTGATGGATGACTGGTTCAATTAAAGGTCTGTTAAATCCTAAATATTTGCAGGAGGTACAGTTCAGCTTCATTCCTGCATTCCTGCATTCCTGTTTTATAAAACTATGCTTTGTTATGTTAATGTCATATTAGACCTTAGACTGAAATGGTTTCTTTGTCGTTTCATATACAGTAAGGACAAGTGAGAGGTGAAATACATGTGCCCCAAAAAAACCTGCAGCTGGTCTTGCCACCAGCTGCTTTCTTCCATTATGTGTAACTGCACACCAATAGTGTAAGGGAGCCCCTTGAAAACAAAAAGTGTCCACACTTACACTTGATGTGTCTTCACAATCTCCACTGGCAGGATCAAAGGACTATGAGATGAACACATCTGACAAAACTTGCACGGTTTGATTCCAATTCTAATAAAGAGTTCCAGAGCCCTTTTAATCATTTGTATATGTATTCATTTGTCAGTAAACAGATTTAAAGTCCCTGGATTAATAGTCAATGCGCTACATATTTTCCAGTATTAAATGGCTGCACGGTCATAAATTTACAACTGAACTCTCACTGAAAGTGCATTTTATTGAACAAATACAATATGGCTCTAACAAAGAGTTGTACCATGTTGGAAGAGTACGCGCATTGTGCCCAGATAATATTTGTAAATGGGATTCCTGTTGTTCAACTCCATACACCAGCAATACAAACACTTGAGAAACTTTGTAAAGCTGTCATCGTTGTCACAACAAACGCTATTGTCCTAGGTCCCTAACTTTATTTTCCTGATACATGGGATTTTTTTTAAATTTGAGATTCAAGTTGTGACCAGCATTCCAAAGCTATGATTGATATTGTGCATTAGGAATATCCTCAATGTAACACAAAAGAAGTGGTTGGTGTGAGTGCCAACTGCCCTTCAATTGACAATCACACAATGGCATGAACAGCCTTCATCATGAAGATGGCTGACTCATGAAGGAGTCTTCCCAGGTCATTCTTTCCATTGTGCTTCTGGGTTTTGTTTTTAACTTCTCTCAGTTTTAAAGCACGCCTACCTCCAGATGCCAGTCACCAACGCGCCCCAGCAAATTATCTTGCAAACAAAGGAACCTATTGTTAGATTACTTCCTTTGTATCTGGCTTTGGGATAAGCATTTTCAGCAATCTTCTAGTTCGTATTTGGGTGTTTCTATAAGAAATACGTTTTGTTTTATTCCCACTTTGATATGTGGCTTCTCAATTCCTCTTTGTCTTCTCGGGTTCTTTAAGACACATAGATTGTGTGTGATATTCTGTGGCACATGCATGACTCCCTTATCAGCCTAAAGAACTCCTAAACTTTCCTTTTAATTACTCCAGGCTTCATTAGTGCACTATTCAACATGATAGATTCTTTCCTACCACATCCCTAAATTTCGAAACCCATGTTTGCCTGTCTTCATTCCTTCCAGATCAAAGGGACTTGAAATCAAGTGGTGGAGTCCAGGTAGATATAGTTGCTTATGTGTGTGTGACTCCTTTGGCCAGACTGCACTAGTACCCTTTGAGTAGACATCTGTGGGGCTCCAGAAGTCCTGCTTTATATGTTTCCTAGTATGACCATCATTTCCAGTGGGGACTGGTTTAAACTTACAAATGAAAATAAATTGCCTCCCTCCTCCCAACCTCTGTGATGATCATTACAGCCGTAGATTTGATGAGATGAGGACACGTTAGGGTCTGCCTCAGTTCAGTGCACATGGAGTGCCCTCGAGACAACTTCTTCATTTAATTGAGTGATGTCAAATGATAGTCATGTTTGATGATATTCCAGTCTTCATTTCAAGTCCTTCCGTATTTCACAGCTGCTTTGTGATATGTCAAGAATTAGCTAGCTACTAATTGTGGACAATGACGTATTTGGCTTGCCATATGGGGCAAATGGTGTTCTAGAAACATTTTAGTATTAATGGCATTCCATTTGCTAGTAGTAGATAAATGTTGATGCATATCAAATCAATAGAATCTTCCAGGTCTGCCAAGATTATTTACCTCCACTGTTTAATGTTTTAAAAAGACTTTCTGAGGATGGAGATTCTGCAGTGTATTATGAGCACGTCTTGGAAGCATTCTCTAATACCCAGATTATCAAGAAGAGATGGGGATAGCTCTGCATTGATTGCAGGTTTCTTGTCACTTTGTTCTGAGTTGCACATTTGCTAATTTTCTCTAACCGTGGGGTTTCTGGACAATAATAGTAAAAATCAAGTTCAAGTAATGCTCAAACTAACTCTCTGGCCATGCATGATATGGTAACTCTGCTAGATTACTTGGCAGTGTATACAGAGAGGTAATTTCTCTCCTCAACCATCTCCCTTTATGTTTAGTGCACTCAGCCTGCGGTTTCTGTACTCAGATTGTTGGCGAGGATGATGTGCCATAAAGCACAAAGGCCCACATGCATCAAAGCAAAAGCCAGTCGCAAACGGGCAGATTCTCAGAATCTGCCCCTTTGTGACTGGGATTTTTGCATTTGGGATGCTTCATCCCAAATGCAAAAATCGCAATTTAAGGAATCTCTAAATTGCGATTCCTTAAATTGCTATTGCATTTAAGGAATCCCAAATTGAGATTCCTTAAATGCAATGCATGAAAGTTTAAAAATTTGCGATTTCGCTAATAGGGGGAGCAAATTACCATGAAGTTGAACCAGTTTAGACAAATAGCAATTATTTATCTTATCAAAACAGGACCAAACCAACAAAAATCCCACATTCAGATACCAAAATATGACCTTTAAAAAGTAAAAACGGTCTGTCCATACAAAACTATGGATGCAACACTTTTAGCATAAAGTACATTAAATGTGCAAACGTACAGCACGAAAACAGGTGCAGGGAAGGTGATGCACCGGTTCCTTACACCCTGGGAAGGTGATGTGCCAATTCCTTGCTCCAGGGGAGGTGATGCGTTGGTTTGTTACATCAATGCAGGGGCAGTGATGTGTCAGTTCCTTACCGGAGAAGAGTTAATGTGTTGGTTTCTTACTGAGAGGGGAGATTATACATCAGTTTCATACTGGAAGCCCAGCATCTATGTAGATTTGGTGCACAGGTGCGATGCGTGAAAAAATCCAGGCGCTACGGGTCTATGCAGCAGCTATCCAGGTTCATTATTTTCCACCGCAGTCAGATGATGCGTCGATTTTCCGGACCCACAGCAGGGCCTGCATCAGAGTCGGAGCGGTAGTTTCAGACTTTGGAGACTCAGTGCTCGGAACTCGGGCTGTGGCAGTTTCTTCGTCCGTGGGCAGGCGTTGCATCAATATTTTCTGCTGCACCTCAGCAATGCATGTGTTTTTCAACCGCACAGCAACTTGCAGCAGGAAAAATAGTGCTGGAAGGGTGATGCATGGAATTTCAGCAATAAGAGCAGCAAAACAACCTCCAAGGGCCCAGAACTGGAGTTGGCACCACAAGGCAGGTCAGAACTCCCGGCAGTGGAGTTCATGGATGCTGCAGGTGAAGGATTTGTGTCCCTGAGACTACTTAACACTAGGCAAGATCTACATCAAGCCCTTGGAGAATCTACTCAAGCAGGATACACAGCAATGTTCAGTCTTTGTCCTCTCAAAAGCAGAAGCGGCAACTGCAGGTCAACCCAGCAAAGCAACACACAGCAAATGGGCAGTACTTCTCCTCACAGCTGTTCTCTTTATCAGACGTTCCTCTTGGTTTAGAAGTGTTCTAAAGTTCTGGGGTCAGGGCCCCACTACTTATACTACTTTCAGCCTTTGGAGTGTACAGGTTTCAAAGAAAGTCTCTCTTGCTTACTAGAATCAGTTCTGTCCTCGCTGGTCCAGGCACACTACAGGAGGTGGAGACAGCATTGTGAAAGGCCCTATTCAGGTGTCAGTGACAACTCCTCCCACCACTCTAGCTCAGAAAGACCCATCAGGATATGCAGGGCACACCTCAGCTCCTTTTGTGAGAGTGTCTGGAGTGAATGCACAAACAGCTTCTGTCAGTCTAAACTAGAAGTTGATTCCAAAAGCAGGCAGAGGCACACACAATTTAAAAACAATCTTCCCTAAAAGATGTATTTTTGAATTCTGAGTTCAGGGAACCTAAACTCCAAATCTCTACCTGTTCCCAATCAAAAGTTGCACTTGTTAAATGTCACAAGGCAGCTTCAATGATAGCCTATGAGAGAGCTACGCCTTGAATAGCAAAAAACGAATTTGGCAGTATTTCACTATCGGACATGTAGAACACACCAGTACATGGCCTACCTTTCACATACACTGCACCCTACCCATGGGGGGCCTTGGGCCTACCTTGGAGGTGACTTAGGGAAGGTTAGGACCTGGCAAGTGGGTGCACTTGCCAGGTCAACGTGGTAGTTTAAAACTGCACTCACAGACACTACAGTGGCAGGGCAGAGACATGTTTACCTGGCTAATTATTTGGATAGAACAACCAGTGCTGCTGGACCACTAGAAGCATTGGATTTACAGGCCCGGGGCACATTTTACTAGTGCTTACCAGTAAATCAAATATGCCAATTATGGATAAACCCATCATGAATACATTTAGACAGGGAGCATATGCACTTTAGCACTGATTAGCAGTGGTTAAGTGCCCAGAGTCCTAAAGTCAACAAAAACAGGGTCAGAAAAATGTGAGGCAAATAGTTTAGGGATAAACCTGCAGAAAGGGCCAGGTCCAACAATTGGGATCTGGGACATCGGGAGTAAAAGGCCTCAACCCCCACAGTTGGGTCCAGTAGCTCCTGCTTGCCTCATGACCCTCTGAAATGGGTTCTGACATGGAGAGATAGTAGTGCTAAATTTCATCAAATGCAATGGATTCATTTTTTCACTAACAGAAACGTTTTCAACATGGCTTAAATGCTGTTACTTTTTTCGTTTATTTTGAAGGTATAAAGAGTTATGAAGTAAATGTTCACATTTTCAGAAAGTTGAATATCATTTTTTACAGCAATTAATCATGGTCAAGGTCAATGACTGAAATCTGCTGGAGATTTTTTACTACCGCAAAACACCATATCAGCAACCAAAGTCTCAACTTACATCTAACCACATTAGGCCCTTTATCATGTGATGACCCCCACGCAACACCCACTTAATACTAGCACTTTTCTCTAGATCACCAATCTTGGAGCCCCCACACTAAGTCCAAACACTGTCCAGCTGAACCAGACCTATTTTGACTCCTATCTATTTGCAAAAATTGGCCTCATTAATACTTATTCAGTCTTAAAGCACAGATTAGTAGTCCATGACTTCTTAACTGACTCCAACTGTGGTGTCTTTGGTCTCACTAAGAATTGTTTCCGAGAAAACTACATTACCTGTCTCAATGAACTAGTCCAACAGTGCACAAAATCACCCTAAAGGAGAGTGAGGGGAGGAGGTGTAGCCCTAGCCCAGGCCACTGACTGACCTGCACTGCTATCCCCAAAAATATATATCTTGTTTGAGTACACAATTGTCCATTAATCCCAACAAGTCTTTCCTCCTGAGCCACAGTCACAACTTTATAGAAGAACGTCTGGAATTGACAGTCCACTGCCAGGACAAATATAAGATCATGGATGATTTCAAATTATGAGTTGACAGAACAGACGTAAAACTGGCAACAGACCTCACCAGGAACATGCAAGAATTTGTTTTCTGGGAAATAGTTAGCAGCCCAAAACATCCAGGGCACAAACTGTGTCTTATCCTTATGTACAACCTTGAAACCTCAAATGTATCCACACCATCACAAACAGAGTCAGACCATTCCTTCATCGGTGCTAACCTCTCCAACCTTACTCAAAACACACAGCTTGAAATTCTAACAACACCTTAAAGCCCCTGCAGGAACTTGAAAAAGTATGAAATTGAAGTATTGAAGTCAATGTTGGGCAAAGTTTAAGCCTTGATACCCATCACATCCCAATCTACATCCCTCCTAAACAATCCATCTTTCTTAGCTATTTTTGCTCCTGCCACATCTGGCACATCCAAAGAAGGCAGCAAAACCATCTACTTGTGGTTCAATGGTGAATATGACAAACTGAAATACAGCAACCCAAACCTTAAATGCTAGTTGCCAAATCTAGGTCTATAGAGCAAAAGACATGTCGCAATATGCAGAGAACGGGCTACTACCAGAGAGCAATCAGAGTAGTCAAAAAGGCCTACCTCATGAAATGTATTACTGAGCCACCAAACAATTTGCAGGAGGTCTGCAACATTAACCACAAATTGGCCAACAGTGAGTTCTGAACTGCCACCCATCTCCCCAGATAAATACTGCAACGGCTTACCTGCGTTCTTTATACATAAAATCTCGAAAATGCAAGCCATCTCCAGCACATATACAACACCTATGTCCCAAATAGGTGCGGAAAACAACTAGTTTCAGGGGACTGGAGAACAACTGTGAAAAGGTAGGATAGGCTGGTAAGTGATTCTCTTTGGCAAGGAGTGGAAGACTGTCCTACTTTGTGGATATAATTTATATCACCGGTATCAATATCAGTCTTTTACAGCCCGGCGAGCAGTGCTCAATTTGAGCCGGTGCTTTCCAGTGCTTGGCACCCGTACTTAATTGTGAACACCAGCACTATGACAGTCTGCCACATTAGAGATGAGCAGAACAACAAGTGTTTATTAATTCAATATACAGGAAAACAAGTAATTCTTAACACCCAAGCCATTCTTATAGCTTTGGGGGCCTGGAATAGTCTAAAAAAGTCACAATTGGTAATGGCATAGGTACCGTCATTGGCAATGCTGGCGAGGCAAGGGGTGGTTAAAGCAGCAGCGGCCTACTGGCGAGGGCCCTGGCACATTTTTTATTACAAATTAAGCACTGCCTGACGAGCTGACCGTAGCCACTCTTGGGAAGGAGTGTTCACATAGCCCGCTCCTCCTGTCTGTGGAGCCCAGTGCTTGGTCTCAATCCATGTACACACATTATTGTTATGTGTGCTAAGATGAGGTCTGAAAAGTCTTCATTTTTCTATTTAAACTCGAGGCAGGAGCACACTCTGCCCAGAGCCGTGCAGGGGTCTTTCTCTGCCACATCAACCCTGCAAGACAGGAGTCCTGTAATACTCGAAAAGGACTTAAAACTGTCATTTACTCTACATTCATGTATTGGTGAAAGGGATTCATCTTCACTTCGTCCTACAGCAGAGAATACTTCATTTTCACATTCACAGCAACAATTCATTACAAATAGAAGTGACATAACAAGGGATGGGCCAAGTCATAAGAATATCCTCTCACATATGCGTAATGTTGCTGATTTTTTTTACTCCATTTCTTTGGTCATCTGATTGAAAATTGTACTTGGCGACATAAATGGCATAAAAATGTATTCAAAATAAAAGTGAGAAACCAGTTTGAGCTGAAAGTGTCAAGCAACTCAGGCACACATTCGTTTCTTTTTTGTGAAAAGCATTTTATTTGCACAGAAACAATTCCTCGCCCATGTATACTTACAGTTGTTATTGTTGGTAAATAAATAATGATAAAATGAAATGCGTGCACTGAGGGTGCTGCAGCCCGCCCAGTGACGAAAGGGTTCTGCAGCCTCTACGGTAACAAAAGTGGGCTTGAGAAATACGAATACTGGATACTGTGCCAGACCCAGAGGCATGAATGCACTTTACAAAATTCATAACTGTCTCTAAACCCTATTGCTTTTAAGCCACCATATTTGGGAAATTGTATTTCAAAATGCATTATTCTCCTTTCTAAATTCTTTGTGCCCTCTTGGAGGCGTCTGTCTGTTCACACAATGAAACCTGGTACTGGTATTAAATGAAACACTTTCTGTAGTTCAGCCCTGGCTTTTCAAGTGTTTGGCTGGACTATTTCACGTGTTAGTAAATGTTCATATACAGTCAAATTATAATAGCACCAGCGCTATGGACCAGGATACAAGAAGAGATGGTTAAAGTGCCCCACAGTTAGCAGCATCCATTTCATTGTTAGCTCGTCGGTGGCTTGCCTGCCCTATGGTAGTGTGGCCAGACTCCATATGGACGCTATTATTGTGCAGGCGAGTGTGTGATGGGAGAATACACGGGCATTATCCCATCATAGAATCATAGATGGACCAGAACGGCATGGATGCGAGGCAGATGGAATCTCTTCAGCACTGCTCTCTGATGAGCTGGAGAGCCCGGGGCGAGTCTGGCGTCCTTGCACGGGCGTTTTGAGCAGCATCCTTGGTAAAGAGGTATCTGAACTGTAGTCTTTGGAGGGAGGGAAACAAGAATATAGTGTGTGCTTTCAGGTATGATGTCTCAGGCGGGCCTGAGGCTGCTAATCACTTAAATCTGCTTTTAATCAGTCTCTCACAGAAGCAACTTGATTGTGAATGACAGAACAATCACTGGGAGAGGACGTGGCGTAACGGCCAGAGCTGATGAGCTTGGAACTAAGGAACCAGGGGGCATATCAGCAAGCTGGCGATGAAAAATTATCGCCGCTTTAGCGTCCGTTTTCGGACGAAAAGCGGCCATAATTTTATCGCTTAATCATCAAGGTCACGCTAAGGCGTGATTCCTTGCTTTAGCTCCCTTTCCCATAACGCCCACCTTTGCATCTCTAATGAGATGCAAAGTGGGCGTTCCGTCCCAAAATAACTGGAGAAATGTCGCTAAGCGACATTTCTCCAATTATCAATGGAATCGCTAACAGGCACAGCGATAGGAAAAGTAGCGCTAACTACAGTTAACGCTAATTTCCTTACGCCTGCTTGCACCCTGACGTTGCCATTATATCCAATGTAAGGTGGATACAATGGCTAAGTATGCCCTGCCTTTTCAGCAAGCGATAATCTCACTTTTGGCTGTTAGTGCGAGGAATTTTATCGCTTTTGAGATAAGCGTTGCTGATAGCACGCTATCTCAGCGATAAAATTCCACGATAGCCGTCGATAATTATCCTAGTGCTAAGTGCGCTTAGCGATAATTATCGCCGGCCCTTGCTGATATGCCCCATAGTTCGAGTCTGGCACCAGCTCAGCATCCTGTGAATCTGGGCAAACTACTTAATCTCTCCATGTCCAGAAATGAACATGCCCTGGTGTAAAGTAACTGGTGCTCATGTAAAGCGCGCCAATACCTTCAGTTCCAGGTCGTGCTGTATAAAACGGCAAAAAAAAATCAAAACGGAGAAAATGAATTTGACCGACAAAATGTGGAACATTCAGCTAATAAAATGTGTTTGGGATTGTTCCAGTATTCTAGTACAGCTGTTCTTAACCCTTTAACGTCTGTGGACCCCGAGTGAAACACTACTGGAACACGGAGATGCCAAACAAAGCAATTTCTTCGATTTCCACTACACAAACAATATACGCCACATGCTCACGTTATGAAGCTTTTATTTTAATTGGCAAGACAATAAAGTACAACAAATCTAATTTTCAGGTTTAATGGGACGTTTGCAGCTTTTCAAAATGTGACTTTATTTCTAAAAGATTAAAGCGACATGCCATATACCAACATATGACTTTGTCTTTTTTGCTGTTAATCGATGCTCTGGTTTCTTTTGGCGCATACCAGTGGTACAAGTGAGGCACCTACCATCCATACTAGATTCAGGTAGCTGTACTTGAGCAGGTCCCATAAATGAAGCTAGTAATGCTCCTCTGCGTCCCTTATCTTGGTGAATCGTTGTGCACAGGTGACTTTGACGAGTATTGAGGAATGTGGGTGTATGGCTTCTCCTGAGATTAAAGTATGTGTTCTTACTAGTGATGATCATGGCACTACATAGGCCACTCCCAAAATCTCAGCTAACAATGAACTCAAGCTTGGGAGCCTGGTTGAAAATATGGTTCCTTACAAAGGGCCTCATTATGATGTCGGTCGGACGAGCGCCCGACTACCATTGTTTCGGGCTAGAGATCATACGACAAGGAGTCAGCAGTCCCGACAGCCCAAATAGGAAATGACTGCCGTGCAGGCGGTCGTAAGCATCCCTTTTTCCAACGCGGCTTGTGTTGCGGCCCGTAAAAGGGCCACAGCACAAGCCACAATAGAAAAAGGGATGTTTTTGAACATCCATGCACCGTACGCCAGGCACACAGTGCATGGATGGTTGGGGTGGCACCGCATGTGCCTAGCAGAGTCTTATGGGGGCCCTGCTAGGGGCCCCTAAAGTCCCTTTCAGACAGCCTTCCCATGGTGGTGGGACTGCCATGAAAAGGCAGACAGAAAGTGACATTGTAATCCCTACGGCGGTGCCTGTGCAGGCTCACACCCCATTGTAGGGACTACGGTCCGACTGACACCCCACTGGGCTCCTTGAGCCTTTCGGAGGGGTCAGTCCTTCCTCTGACCGCTGCGGTCTGACCGACTGCATCATAATGTGGCAGTCAGACCGCAGCCTCAGATGTCGGATGAACCTCCACCGACGGCCTGTCGGTGGCTCTCCGGCAGACATAAATTAGGCCCAAAGTCTGAATGCAAATTATGCACATGACCTTTTAGAGCTAAAGTCTAAATGACATGAAGGAATGACTGATACGTTTTATCTAGGGAATAACACATGGAAGTCGATATAGCCTTTTTTATTGATTAAGGTGGCATAGTGGAGCAGTCCTATGCATTGCGCGCGTGCCCCCAAACCTCCATTAGCTCGTTGTCTTCAGTGCATGTGTGAAGCACGGCCCCCTGATCCACAGAAACGCTGATCTGGCTTTCAGGATGTCCAGGAAACCAGGTGCCCTGGAGCAAAACTTTAATCTCGCAAAGAAGAAAAAAAATAGAAGACTGCAATTTCAAAGCCCTCATTACTGTCTGAGGACCTTCATTATTGTTTTGTTCCCACTGACTTCCTCTGCAAGAAGCCACATGTTCTCCCCCCACCCCAAACACACAGCAGAAGTTTATTAGTCTCTGCAGACGGCTTACTGTGTGAGTAAGATGCTCAAGCAGGACTTCCATGGCAGGAAATGGATGTGGGGCAGACATGTTCTCAACATCAAAGCCAAACCTGGAAACCACTGATAAGCACAAAATACACTTAAGAGTTTCCTGCTAATAAAGAATTGTGAAACCTTTGACAATGTGGAGATAATTGTGCTAAATGATACCCCCCCCCCCCCGCAAACCAGTTTATAAACTTTAAATCATTGGAGGTCAGTACTAAGACATACAAACCATTCTTCCCATTCAAAGTAGTGCTTGATTTCCCATGCTTCAGTTGCCTATCTACAGAGTGGTTTCTACTTAAAAAGTGTTCTTGATTATACTTCAAAGTCTATTAGAAGCCCAAAAATAACACTTATTTAAACATAGAGGGCCCGATTAATTATTTCTTCCACAAAGCAACACAGCATTCAAAGATGCTGTTCTATGTTGCACAAGGAGACGAAAGCAGCATAGAGCCATATTTACTAATACAAATGTCCTGCTGTGGCTCTCCTCCCCAATGCTCTCACGTAAAGAGGCCGCCTAGTGCCCCTCACAACCTGTGCACCCAGGTGCAAAGGTGCATGCACCCTGTATATCAAAGGTTTTATACTGAATGCATACACTTCCACCACAAAATCCTATGCCTAGACAATTTGTGTAAGATTCCATTCATTGGATGCCGTACAGCACATCACATCTGCAATGTCTGGAATTCTTGGAAAAATTCAAGCTTGTCTCTAACTTTGCGCCTGCTTCAAGGAGGCATTATGTTTTTTGCAGTGCCCCTTCCGACTATCTTAGTAGAGAAGGCTTCTTGTCAAAAACCATGGGCGTTTGTACTGATCCGCCCAACAACCACCAATGTTACGTCCCATTGACGCAAAGCGGTGCAATAGCACAGAGGAAATGGCACCTTTGCAGTGCAAAATATCTTTAGTTCACAAAAGTAAAAATCTGTCTCAGACTTTGTGCCACTTTACGGCACTTTACATCACTTTGCGTAGGCGCAAAGTCTTGATAAATCAGCCCCTAAGTGTACCAACAGCTGCACCTAACTTACTGCCTATAACCCGGTGATTTGATGATCGATCTTTTATGAAGTACGAAGGTCTTTGGCATTTCTTCACCTTTATTAACAGATCACTTATGCCTGCGAGTCATCATTGTCAAAATGTTGCAGAAAGTAGCTTTCATAGAGATAGTTTTGTAAAATCTTCCACTGGTCTCTCATTGTGCTCAAGGTTTGTGCTGTTACTTCAGCTGCCCCTAAGAGTTTGTTGTAGGGCTTCATTGATTATTCTGTGGCAGTTGTAAGTCCAAATGGAGTCTTAACATCAATGCTATAATCAATGCATGCTCCACATAGTATTTGTGTCCGCTATGGCTTAGAGGCCTTTGAGTTTGTTGTCATTCTCAAACTTCCATCTGATCCCTTTCCAGACAAAAATGGTCAAAGATGAACTCCAGCCAAGGGATGGAGTAAGTCATCTTCCATGATGGAAGAGGCGTGGATCACCAGCACAGTTGTTGGTGATGGAGGGGAGAGGCTTTCTCCAGGCAGAAACATGAGTTCCCTGCTCCCCCCCCCCTTCCCAGCCCCCTCCCTGCCCCAGGGGACAGTGATATGCTACACAGAACCCCAAAGATTGGGGACAGGATCCTGGATGAATTGCATCTGGCAGTCCAAGTATGACGCCTGGAACCCTGGGCTTGCTCCAGGCTCCCAGACAAGCTACTCAGAATGTCTGTTTACAGCTGGAAAACGGAAAAGTACGTCCAGGGGGAGATGTAAAGCTCCACCCTGATTTTTGTACTTTTTGTTTGTAAATATGTACTTAGATTAATCGCAGGCAATATATTTTATGAAGTCATCTTCAAAATATGGCAGGCATCCGGCCATCCTGAACCCTACGGTGTCAGAGGAAACAGAGAGGCATTTATCAACATATAACTAAATAAATGCATCCTTCATCGAGCACTATACTCGCCAACGCCATTGTATAGCGACACAATATTAATTATATCTCACACCGATCATGTTTCCTTACCATTGCAAAACTCGTACCTCTGTATATTTGTTATTGCTGCAGGTGATACTGAAATTAATAATTATTATTTCATGTATTTCCATCCTCAGCACATGTACATTACATTTATATGTACAGATTGCTTAACGAATAAAGGTTTTTATAAGAAAAATAATGCCGAATGTCTGTAATATAAGGACTAACATGGAGAAAGAGAGACATTTTATTAGAAAGTGACACATTCCTGGTTGTGAAAGAAACTCAGTTCAAGGGCATCTAAACTGTGCATGTGACATGCACAGACACACAAACTGACTGCATCTGCTAATGCAAGAGCCAAACACATCTCTGTTCAGATGTTGCAGCTCAAAGTCAGACCTTGTATCCTTGCAAGTGATGGAATCTTTCCAGATGTTTTCAGGAATGTGTCTGGACATCCACCCCTTGTAATGTTTCAGAAACATCTGGTTTTGTGTGTGTGCAGAACAAATAGGTATCAACAGCGGTAAAAGGTTGACATCATCCTAAACGAACCCTAAATCATGAGTTCTTTATGCACATTGTCCTAAAACATATATCAATAATCCTAATTTCTGAATACCAGATGTTGTTTTGTATAGTTCCTGCACCAGTTCTATCAAAATCAACTAATAGTGTTTCTGTAATATCCACGGTTCGTGGGCAGAGCCAGCTTTAACTCTAGTATCCATCAGAGCTCTGCGGCTGACCAACAGCCTGAAGGAACAGCTGAGGAATGCTTCTGAAAATCATTTTGACAATTTCTATGAGGTAATCAGTTATTGGATTACAAACGACTGGGAGCACACCATGAGAAACATCTACACGGTGTACATATCTAGGGCTTAACTCGCGCTTTACTACAGCTTAGAAATCGCTGAACGATGTGAATTTGAAAACTGAAGGGAAAAAACACTAAGGGAAAAACAAACCTTTTCAAACAGAGAGAAAACAAAAATAACGTCCGGAAAAAGAAGCAAAGAAATAAAGGAGCAAGCAAACAAAGAAGGAAATAAACTACCCACTTAAGCAAAATAAATAGCGGTAGCAAAACACTCTGGCCCCGTTACATTTCGAAGCTGGCGTTAGCTGTGCCGGATATAGACAGGGGCGCAATAAATGAGAAATACCGAGCACAACATGGTTTGTCACCCATTTTTTTTTTTTCTGCATGGTCTAATACAATCAGCTACAAGCTGGTGTTAACTGTCCGTGCAATCAAAACAGCATGTGCTCATTTTATAGCGCACAAAAGTGAGATAAGGACATAAATAAATATAGTTTTTTTTAGCATTTGTGTTCCGATCTAAGGGGCATATTTACAAGACAGGCAATAAAATTATCGCCGCTTTAGCGGCAGAAAACTGCCGCTAAAACGGCGATGATGGGCTTGATAATATGCTCTATGGAATTCCAATTAAAACCCATGTTAGATGTCCTTCACATCTAACATGGGCTTCAATTGGAATTCTATAGAGCATATTATCAAGCCCATTATCGCAGTTTTAGCGGCAGTTTTCTGCCGCTAATGCGGCGATAATTTTATCCCCTGGCTTGTAAATATGCCCCTAAATGACTCTGGAAGCCTTGCTTACAATTAAATGCTGCAATAAAAACAACTTGATAGTGCAAGAACCAATTCTTTACACATACCACATTGTAAAAGTATGATAGGTCATTGCTAAATACAACAGACGTGTCTGAGGATGCACAGGAGCTGCATGTAGCATCTTTGCAGATACAGCAATGATAACATTACAAAGGATGAAGAATTCCTCACTGGAGGGTACCATCTGCACTGGAGGTCTTGTAAAGGAGTCTAAAGGGTAACTAGGGCGAAGTATTACATTATATTTTCTCTCAGAGAAGCAGAACATATCCCGGGGAAAAAAGTAAGGGCAAATACCGTATTCAATCTCTGGGGCAGATTTCCAAGCCCCTTGCGCCACTTTTGCGTCACTTTTGCGTCGCTTTTACGATGTTAAAAGTGACTCAAAAGTGGCGCAAGGAGCTTGTAAATCTCCCCCTCTGTGTTTTGATGACGAATAGGAAACTGTGCCTGTGGGCCCCTAGTCGCCACTAATGTTTATGGGGCAGATCTATATCGGAGATGCGCCACTTTTATGCCGCCGTTGCGTCACTTTTGTGACGCAGCGGCGGTGTAAACCCTGCGCCACGTTGCGCCATATTTACATCGTGACGCATCTATGGAGATGCGTCACGATGTAAAGCACTGCGCCACGTAAAACCTGCGTCAGGTTTCACGTGGGCGTGTCAACAGAGGGGGGGGCGTTCCGTCGCAGGAACGCCCCTGAAAAGTGACTCAGTCAAATCTATAAGATTTGACTGAGTCACTTTCCCAACGCTGATGCGCCAAAACTCTGCGCCTGCTTGAAGCAGGCGTAAGGCTTGACGCACCATGTTAGGGATAGGGTAGGTTGGAACAGTGCTGGAGTTGCGTCGCGCTTGCGACGCAACTGAAGCACTGCGCCAACCTTACGCCATCGGATGCGTCACGTATCTGTTTATTCCTGCGCCATGATGCGCCGCATTGTAAATGCGGCGCATCATGTGTGGCGCAAGGGTAAACTTGCGTGACGCATCATTCCTGGCGCATCCTTGCTGATTTGCAGGGATGCGCCAGGAAACATAAATCTGCCCCAAAGTTTCTCTATTTTGCTTTTAGAGCCTGACCATGATCTGAAATTAAGAAATACCGAAAAGATAGTGGGGTTCCTGAGAAACACTGTTATCAAAAGCAACATATAATCACCTACTGAAAGTACCATATTTAAAGGACTCTGTGGGTCAATTTACACAACATTTTACTCTGGTTATTTCACACCATTGGTGGTAAGGTACAGGAGTGCCTGCTTCAAACACGTTTTACAGCCTCATTGTGAAAGCAGGGTTCGCGAGCTGGTAATGTGTAACAATAATGTGGCAGTTTTTGCACGGCATTTGCTTGTGGTGATTATGTGCTCTGTTTTTTTTATGCTGCTGTATTTTTGTGCTGACTTCTTGCAAGATGATGTGTTGCACTGTGATTTTGATCTTGTGTTCTGATTTTTTTGTTGCGCCGTTATGTTTTAATTGTGCTGTTATTTTGCTTTTTGTGTTACATCCTGTTGTTTACTTTAGTTATGTCAGAGAATACTGCCACATTTCCAGACAAAAAAGCACATACCATTAAAATTCCCCTGATAAACAATCATTTACCACTGTCTAACGTGGAAAAGTAGTGTTGCTCCAGATTTTGAATATTTAAGGCAACAGTCAGCCCAAAACTGTGGCAACACCATGGAAAAGACGACATTTTTTTGTTCCATAAAATTTGAAAAGAAAGGTATGAGAAATACATCCACAGCAGGGCTGAATGTTGAAAGGCCAGTGGCAGGTGGAGAGGTTACAGGAGAAGGTCAAATAAGGTAAACTGATCAAACATTATATAGCAATAAATACATGGGACATATAAACAGTAAAGAAGCTAGCTGTTATGGTATCATTGACATTTTCAAAACAGATCTCATTGGTGGTTGCATTAATTGCTCAGCTGCTGACGCTTTTCCACCCCTAGAGCTGAGCCATGTTGTTTTATGTTTGGGAAACTTCACACCTAAGCTTTCACAGCCTTTTTTACACACAAGGTATCCAGGTAAAATGTGCCTCATCCCCCCCCCCCTCCATTTTGGGGATTCTAACAATACCCAAGGTATGTGTATTGCCTTGGGGGTAACTGAGGCAATTTAGAAGGGGGAGGGTTAAAAATGGGAAAAGGTTTTGCTCCAGAAAGTGTATTTGTTTTCTAAAAGTGGCATCAACAATGGTTTGCTGTGCTAAGATCACCCTCTTCCCAGCATTCAGGAAGCAGCAGTGTTGTCAACAAAAACAATTTTTTCCACAGTTTTTTCATTTTTGGAAGTCGTCATCTTTTGGTATTTTCTGTGCTTTTAACCTACTTGCAGTTTGCTGTGGAATGTGGTGTGAAATCTTTGGTGAATATAGAAAGCTATACATTTCTGAAAACTAGACCACATTCTCACTTCAGCAAAGGATCATTTGTGTAAATCTCTAAAGATTTTCTCATAGCAAGTATTAGTTTGAATGAAAACCTGATTTAAAAAAAATAGGAAAAAAGAAATAGCTGACATTGTTTTTCATCTGTAAATCTTAGCCAATTTACAAAAGTAATATACTATTACATCCGTCAGACGCTTCTCGCCACCGATATATATAGTGTGCTTGTAGTCTAAAAACAGGCTATACCCAGAGCCAACAACTGATGTGCAGCTTATAATGATTGAAGAATAAAAAATAGTGTTGAACGAAGCCCATGCATTTAAAAATATTTTTTTAAATCCCCATTACTTTGAAATATAATATGACTTGCATCAAAAGAATGGTGTGATTCATATGTATGTCCCAGTGGCACTGTCTTTCCAATACCCCTTCCCGAGACAGAACTGACCAATGCCATTGTGCCACTACATCAATCTGCGCCCCAGGAACTTTCCCATCTCCTGTGATTCATCCTTCCTTTTCCTCTAAACCCACACCCTCCTTTTTCTCTTCATGGCCACACATTTCCAGCTTTTCCGCTAATACCCAACACACGTTACCTCCCCTGAATCGTTTCCCTTTCTCTGTCCCAGAAGTAGGACACAACCTCACTCACACCTTGATCAGCTCACCCAGAGTCTAATCATTTCCACTATTCTACACAGCTTAGTCACAGTGTATTGGTTCAGACATGCCACTCTCCCCATCTTACCAGCTCTCATGTATAGCATGAACTTCCTAGATCACAAAAGTGTACCTGTGCAAGCTAAGGTTACTACAGAGAGCAATAATAATTTAAGATCCCCACTGCTACTCAGAAGAATGTGGTCTCTCTTAACCTAAACGGTGTCTCTAGTTTCATACAGCGAAAGAAAGTCTTATATTAGCTAAACATGAAGTACACCAATATTGCGTTTCTGCAGGAAACCTATCCGTCCACATTATAAGTTCTGAAATGTAAGCATGATTGAGTGGGCGGGGTCCAGTACACTTGTTAAGGAGTAGGCTCACAGTAACATCATCACAGGCTACTTAACTGTTCCAAAAGATGTCATGTTGACATCCAAATCAATTTGCTCTCTGCCAATTAAGGTTAAAAAAACCTGGATATATGGAGTGGACCAATATATCTTTGCTAAAATGAAAATTATGACCGCAAACGTCATTCTAGGCATGATTTTTCAAGCTCCTCATGGAATTTGATCACATTAAAACCATCATATGTGGGAACTGAAACATAGTTCTGGACTCATTACTTGGCGAGCAGATAGGGCAAATGCGACCAACAAGCGGGCCTTCATATTGTAATGGCAATTCATAGCCTGCCATGTGACTGATCATGATTACACTTTTTGTCACATGCCCATAGCTCAGTGTATCGGACTGACCACTTCCTGTTACACGTCTGTGTATTATCAGATGTATGCAGCTGCAACATCTTTGAGGGAGGGCTGATGGATCATGCACCTATTCAACTATCATCAGACTTTCTCCTGCTAAGCGCATCTCCAGCACAATGGCAGTTGAGGGTGATAAAGAAAGGGACACCAGACAAAAAAGAACACTTTAATGGACATATATGTGAATGCATAGAAAATAATAGAAATTCCGTCTCCACCACAAAGATTGCATAGTAGGCAGGAATGGTGACATGGAGAGACCAGATAAAGCAAGACTCAGCAATGGCCACATGAAAGCATTGACACAGATTTAAAATAAGAAGCAGACCCCCATCTTGCGGTATACACTACAAGTGGCCAAAACAGCTTTGAATACACTATATTCCCAAGTTGTTGAACCTGCTTTACTGAAATTGGAACTTTGATATTAAGAGAGGTGAGAAGGCTGAGCTCTTGTTAGGAGCACATCTAAAGTAAAGCAAATTTTATCATGAGATACCAGCTATTAGAAAAATAGACAGCACGGATGTGACAAACCCACGTGCCATCACTGAATACTGCACTGACTATATGAAATTCCTCTGCGACTTGAATTGACTTGACACCACTACTATGGAATAAGAATTCCTGCAACAATTGACTACCCTGTAATTATCTGCAGAATGCAGAGCCATAGTTGAGGGAAGAATAACCGTAGACGAAATTGCAGATGCAATATCTACCTGCCCTACTGTCAATCTCCTGGGAAATATGGGTACCCTGAATAATTCTACAAGATCATCAAACCATTATTAGTTCCACTCACATAGGGTCTACAAGGAGGCAAAAGCGTCTGATTACTTGGAATCCATAGCAAAAAAAATTATAATGTCTCTGACACCTAAGCCTGGGAAAGTCCTCTTGAATGCTTGGAATGTCATCAAATTTTTCTTCTAATTGTGGATGAAATCAATCTCAAGAGAAAACTAGTCACAAGACTGAAACATGTAATCCTTGACTTGATGCATGAGTCCCAAGTGTGGTTTATGCTGGTGTGTACATCTAGGAACCATACTGTAGACTATCACACATACTATGGATCACTAGAGACAGCAAAATTAAGCCTTTGCACTCTCATTGGATGAGGAGAAGGCATTTGGCAGGGTGGAATAGGAAGATCTTTACTGCACTCTTGATTGGGTGTGCCTGGGCAGGAGTAGACACAGATATCATTGCAAAAGTTCACAGGCCATATAGGGACCCAACGGCACAGGTGATCAGTAGGAAACATTTGTCACATCCAGATTCACCATAGTACATGGCAAGGCTGCCCTCTGTCACCTCCATTGGTTTTTTTCCACAGAACCTCTGCCTGCCTCTGTCTGTGGAGATCCACGTCTCTCCAGATGATAGTGCTGGCATTGAGACTCCATATGGCTCTATAAAGATGTCTATCTATGTCGATGATATATCGTTAACTATCACATATCTTTAAATTTGCATTTCATTGATAATGTCCCTCATTTGCACATTCATCCAGTTTTATGCGTATAAATTGTACTGTGATAAGCTGAAGCATAGCACCTTAACCAGAAGTGTGATTAAAAACAATATACAGGGTTACCCTATCAAATGGATTCCAAAAAGACTCAAATATCTAGGTTTTGGGTGATCAGGCTTCCTGTACATAATCTTAACCCTTTATTATCCCAGACAAACAACAACTTTACCCAATGGATCCAGTTGAATCTATCACTATGGGTGTGAGTATAGTACCATGCACACTAAAAGTATGACATTCCCCGTCTGTCACTCCAAAAAGTAATACTAAACACAATTGACTCAGACATTAAAATATTTATATGGGGTGAAGCCCAACTCAGATTAAAACCAAGCTCCCTCTAGCCATTCTCCATCAGAGACTTGTGTCTTCCAATATATGACACTATACAACTATGCATTTAATTCATCCTAAGTAGCCTACTTTTTAACCAAACGTTCGACAGTAGCCAGTGTGGCTTACCATGGCGGTCACTCTCCTCCATGTACTGAAGGGAAACTGTCATCGTACAGACCCAATGTCTGACCCATGCATGGTGTGAATCTGACAATTAAAAGCACATCATGCTACCCAATCCATCCTTATTTTGCACACCATGCCGGCTCAGTTTGGACCCAGAGATAAGCAAATCAGCCTTGACCCTGCTCCAATGGGAACAGAGCATGCCCATTAGCCAAGCCAGGTGTCCCTGAACCGGTACACCAGCAACCCAGGAGCAGTTTGGCCCTACTAACCAGGTATAGCTCGGTTCTAGTGACAATCTGTACCGAGCTGAAGAGCTCTACTTTGTGCAAAACTGGTCCCGAGTTGCTTGTGTTTCAGTTCCAGGAAGACCTGGCTTGGCAGTTTGGACTGGACTGTTTCCATTTAGGATGAAGATTGATTTGCATATAGCTGCGTCTAAACCGACGTGGCATGGTGTGCAAAATAACAATGGATTGAGATGTAGCCCTGAGTGATTACCAGTGCCTGAGGTTAATTCAAGCATTTCATCTATCACTTTTTTGTTTACTTTAGTGTGACACCCTAATTGAGACGAGTATGCCCAGACATGAATCCCATGAACACTATGTCACTGAAACCAAGCTATGCCTGTCTGATAAGCTCTAAGTAGAGTGATACCGGTCCTGGGTTGCTTTTTTCTCTGGTTCAGGGAGGACCTGGCTTGGCTGTTCAGGCTGTACTGTACCCATTGGAGCAGGTTCAACACTGATTTGCATATAGCCGGGTGCAAACTGAGGTGGCATATTGCACAAAACAACAATGGATTGGTATGCGACTCAAAATAATTACCAGTGGCTGAGATTAATTCAAGCATTCCATCCATCACTTGCTTGTATACATTCTTGTTTGGGGGCATGGCAAGTGCCTTGGCAGGTCACCCTCACCCTTTTTAAAAACTATTTTTTCCCTGGTGTCTAGGGAATTTTCTGCTCTCCCGACAGAGGATACCCTGCACCAGGAGAGCAGAAACACTGTTTGGCTCATGCTGGGTTGGGGGCATGCCTGGGTGAACTTTTTGCTAAACCCTTTCAGCTTTTTCTTACCATTTTTCCCTGGTGTCTAGTGGGCTTTCTGCACCCCTTAGGGTGGGCAGATTGGGGGTAAATCCTCAATCTTCCCTCAGGTGAGGCAGAAATACTGCTAGGCCTATCCAGGAGTGTGGGCATGGCATGATTTCCCCCTTTTTTCTGACCACTTTCCCTGTCTAGCGAGCATTTCGACACCTTGAGGGGACAGAGTGTGGTAAATATCCCCATACCCCTCACAGGGTGGCAGAAACACCATTAGGGCTCTTTTCGGGTGGTGGCATAGCCTAATGTCAGGTAGGCCTTCCACATACCATCTTTGTTGACAAAAATGTGCTCCCTTGTGGGATTTTTGGTCCCTTGGGTGGAGGTGATGAGGAAAAATACTTCAAACGCCCTCCCCTGATGAACAGAAAGACTGTTCAATATTTTTAATGGGGGGACCACTTGGGGGAGTTACTCCCTTTCCCATAGTCTAAGTGGTGGATCCCTCCTTTGGGACTGTGGTCCAGGCAATCTCCATGCAGGCAACCACTTGGGATAGGTGTCACTGAAAAGAGTACCTTTCCATCAGTTCTTTTTGCACAGAGATCAGTTCTGTGGGGAAGAGTTATGCCCCAAGAAACTACAGAACATTGCTCACTGTCATATTAGCCCACTGTGCTCTCTCCATGTCTCAGTAAACAAAACAATTAAAGAAACTTGGATACGAAGGAACAACTTCCATAGTGTCTGAACTTTCTTTTGAAAAAAGAAAATGCTTCTGGTGCTTACACCAGAAGCAGATTCTCTGGCTGCATCTTGACGAGACATTGTGACATTCTCTGCACTGCAGAAGTGACATAGTGAACACGAACTTCTTCATCCACTGCTCTGAACCGGTTAATTGTGATGCAGTCCGGTAAAAGGCATATGTTTGACATTTAGGGGCTCATTATGATGGCGTAACGATCGCCACCGCTGAGCCGCCGGTGGCGACCGTTACGCCATCGGAACGAGTAATCCCCCCTGCCATATTATAATGGTGGGGGTATCGTGGAGGATGCAAAGTGCATCTGCCGCTTTTACGTTGGTCAGCAATCGTTCCGATTGACGGCTGGGCGGTCTTGGGCCACAATATGGTGACGGTGCCTAGCAGGCATCGCCATCCGTATTAGGATGTGTGCAGTGTAAGGCCTTTCCATGGCAGCGATGCCGCCATGGAAAGGCTGGCGGGGATTTGCTTTGGGGGCCCTTTGCGGGCCACCGGAGGGTGGGGGGTTAGGGGGTGCACTTGGAGAGTACCAATGGTACCCCACTCCATTTCCATGCACAAGGTGGCAGGCACCGCGCGGTGCCTGGCACGTTGTGCATGCAAATGCACAACATGGCAATTTGGCATTGCGGCGGGTGCTGCTGTAAGCAGCACCCGCCGCAATGTTAAACTGCAGAATGCGACTGCCAGGGTGGTGGTCGCATCCTGATTCGCGGTACGGGACCGCCGCATTTCTGGCGGCCGGTCCCAAAACTGCGGGAATGGAGGGTGGCCTCAGGTCCACCCACCATCCTAATTGACCCCATAGTCTCAAAACTCCTTCATGAAAACAGCATTGCATCTTAGCACTCCATTAACTATTATGAGTTAATAACTTTAAAAGTATTTTTACGGGGGCGTGGCCAAGATGGTGCGGTGAGCGGTCGCCTTCTCTGTGAGCTACCGAGACCCTAGGCCCCTAGACCGCGTTTTTTCGCAGAATCTCCCCCTGTTCTGCGGGGAATTCGCGGAAGAGGTGGTGGAGTGCCAGCGGATATCTTTTGGAGCCTGAAGTCCCCGGGAGGCGCCTCTGGAGCCCAGCAGAACGGGCGAGGAAAAGAGCGGAGTGGAGGCGAAGCCGAGAGCCGGGGCCTGCCGGCACAGCCCGGGATCGTCACCTAATTGAGGCCCCGGGCCCAGCAGTACGGGCCGCCGCTGCACGGCGGTGAAGCTTGGAGGAAGGCTGCCGAAGGAACCGAGTGGTGCGGGCCGTCTTGAAGCGGCCGGGGGCGGCATCGGGCCCGGGTGCATACATCGCTCCCCTGCGCTTGGCCGTAGGCGCGGCCGATCCGAGAGGCGGTCTGGAACCCGGATGAAGCCCCGGCGGCTGCTGGTGAGAGACGGGGAACCGGCGGTTGAGCAGCGCCAGGCGGAGGACTCAGCGCGTAGTAGTAGGAGGACGCTGCGACGGACAGAACCTCTCACGAGCACGGAGGCCTTCCCGGAAGGCAGAAGGTGAGGTGGCTGACCGGAGGAACCACGGTCCCGGGTGAACCTCCAGCCCCTAGGGAGCAGCGATACCTCGGAAGAGGGGAGGCAGAAGCGGGGGCGGCGGGGTTCTAGCCCAAGGCGTTGGTGCAGAGCAACAGCGGGGAGAGGGAGCGGTGGTTCCGCGTGCGGACGACCAGGTCTTGGAAACCTGCTGCCTGAAACCGAAGAGGGAGCTTTTGGGAGGGGCAGCCCAGCCGATAGCAGAGAGAGTGGGGGTGGGGGACCCCCCCGGCGGCTGTTCCCCTGACCGACTGGCACCGGAGGGAGAGCGTGGAGTGGACGAGGGCCCTGGGCTCAAGACGAAATAGGGCCTGGTGCGCGTGGATGAAACTGAGGCCTGTGCGTATCCCAGCAGCTGGGCCCGGACACTAGCAGGCGGTCGCTCGGCGGCGCCACCTATAGGGGGCCCGAGGCCGGCCGCGCATGGACCGGAGCAGCTCGCGGGGCCTTAGAAGCTGCGGTGGAAGAGCGGAAGCTGGTCACGGGGACTCGTGCCCTTGAGGGGGACCTGTTGCTTGGCGCGCGGAGCCGCCGGGGACCTGAGGAAGGAGCCGCCGAAGGGTGTAGGAAGTGGACGCCGCCTACGTGGCTTGAGGGCGGCAGAAGAGGAAAGAGGGCCTCGCGGGGTGCCAGTGACGCCGACGGCTCGGGCTGCCTTGCATCCCCACAACAATGGCAGGCAACAAAGGGGGAAAGAAGGGGGAACGCACTCTCCCCGAGCTACTTGGCAGGCACCAACAGAGAGTGGACAGGGGACAGCCGTCGCCATGCTCCTCCAGGGGCTCGCAGGAGGCCGGCGGGGGGGAGCCTCCAGTCACCAGGTCCTTCATGGAGTCCCTCTTTGGCTCCCTCAGGGACGACTTCCAAACATTGAAAAAGGAGGTGGCCGGTGAAGTGCGGGAGATGCGACGAGAGGTAGATGGCCTGGGAGAACGTGTGGCCACCGTGGAAGGTGCAGGCCAGCGGAGAGTCGAAGAAATCGAACAATTGCAGCAGGAGGTGCTGCGCCTCAGGGACCAACAGCTAGACCTCCAGGCGCATAACGAAGATCTCGAAAACAGATCCCGGTGGAATAACATTCGGGTCCAGGGAATTCCGTCCACAGAAGAGGGGACAGACATTGCGGGTTATCTACGGGGCCTGTTTCGGGAGGTCTTGGGGGAGTCAGAGGACTTCCCCATCTGGATCGATAGAGCACACAGAGTGGGGCCGCAGCGAAGGGCATCAGCACCACCCCCGGATATTCTGGCCTTTCTTCCAGACTTTCCGCTCAAAGAGCGCATCCTAGCTGAAGCCCGGAAGCGGCAGCCCTTGACCTTCCGAGGACACCCGGTCGCCCTCTACCAGGACTTATCTGCCATCACGCTTCAGAAACGCAAAGCATTCAAAATCGCTACTGACTTTCTGAGGGAGCATGAGACGCCCTATGCCTGGGGTCACCCTTTTCGACTTATATTTCGGTGGAATGGCACTATGCACCAACTACGCTCCTTGCAAGAGACATGCGGGGTCCTGGGCATCACCGCGATGGAGGACGATGCAACTACGCAGCGACGGAGGCGCTCTACAGGGAATGGCTGGCAGCGGGTGTCAAGGTGACGCTCCCACGAACGCTCCATGAGGCCGGATTCACCCACCATTAGGGCCAGCATGGACAGCGCGGTGCTCGGAGTGGCCAGGGACACTGCCCCCGGCGACGTAGCACTGACGGTGTAAGAACACTCCGGGGGGAGATCATCATAGCCAACTTCATACTGCAGGTTTGGGGGCTCGGGGGGGGGGGTGGGGACGGTGGCTGGATGTCCACTTAAGTAATCTACCACGGACTTGTTCCCTTTGGGACTTGACTTGGACTATGGTGTGCCGGGGTTCGGGGTTGGGGAGGGGAGGGAAGGAGAGGGGGGATCCAGGGTTGTTGGCCTTGTTGGTCTCCTTTCTCAACGGAAGAACACAAAGAGTCCGCCTACCACCGTACAAGTCAGAGGCCACCGAAGTCATCTGCGGCGTCCCTCAAGGATCCTCACTGAGCCCGACTCTCTTCAACGTCTACATGAGCCCTCTCGCGGCCATCGCACGCCAACACAACCTCAACATAATCTCCTACGCCGACGACACCCAGCTGATCCTCTCCCTGACCAACGACGACCCCGCCGCCGCCAGAGCCAACCTGCACGAAGGGATGAGAGAGGTAGCCGAGTGGATGACGACGAGCCGCCTGAAGCTGAACTCAGATAAGACGGAGGTCCTCATCCTGGGCTCCACGCCCTCCGCCTGGGACGACTCCTGGTGGCCCCCCGCCCTGGGCACCGCACCCAAACCGACAGACCACGCACGCAACCTGGGTTTCATCCTGGACTCCTCCCTCTCCATGACCAGGCAAGTCAACGCCGTCTCCTCATCGTGCTTCAACATCCTGCGCATGCTTCGGAAGATCTTCTGGTGGATCCCCACGGAGACCAGGAAGACCGTCACCCAGGCCCTCGTCACCAGCCGACTGGACTACGGCAACGCACTCTACGCCGGAACCACCGCCAAGATCCAGAAGAGACTCCAGCGCATCCAGAACGCCTCAGCCAGACTCATCCTCGACATCCCACGTCACAGCCACATCTCCGGACACCTAAGAGACCTGCACTGGCTCCCGATCAACAAGAGAATCACCTTCCGCCTCCTTACCCACGCACACAAAGCTCTCCACGACCAAGGCCCGAGCTACCTCAACAACCGAATCAACTTCTACGCTCCCAGACGCCACCTCCGATCCGCCAGCCACGCCCTCGCCACCATCCCACGCATCCGCAGAACCACTGCTGGAGGAAGGTCCTTCTCCTACCTGGCCGCCAAGACCTGGAACTCCCTCCCGGCCGACCTGCGCCTGACCCAAGACCACCTCTCCTTCAGGAAGAAGCTCAAGACCTGGCTGTTCGAGCAGTAGCGGCACCCCCCCCCCCCCAAGCGCCTCGAGACCCTACGGGTAGGTAGTGCGCTCTATAAATTTCCTTGATTGATTGATTGATTGATTGGCATGTTGCCGGTGGGTGGGTTGGTTGGTAGTTCGGGGGTTTTACATGGGTTGTTGGGGGGGGAGGAAGGGTGGCCTAGGGGTTGGGTTGGAGTGTGGGGGGGGAACCAGGAAGGGAGGGGGGGTCGTCCAGTGCATAATCGGGGTTCCGGCCGTGGCAGCGGCACTCATGAAACAGACTCTGGGTCTACAGAGGGCCTGCGCTACCCCTACTGTCCTTCCACATGCCGCCCACAACTCTTAAGATTGTGACGCTTAATGTCAGGGGCCTCAACAACCCGGTTAAACGGCGCGCTGTGCTGTCCCTGTTAGAAAGCACCCAAGCGGACATTTGTCTCCTTCAGGTGACTCACCTCTTGCCCCGGGACTGCCTTAGACTACGCTCACACAAATTCCCGACACAATTCTTCTCGTCCTGCAACACTAAGACAGTGGGGGTGGCGATCCTGGTAGCCAGGAGTTTTAGAGGAGAGGTCCTCCACAAACACGTGGAACAGAAAGGCAGGCTGTTAGTCTACAGGTTTAGAGTTGGGGGTCCCCCCTTTACGATAGGGTCCCTCTACAGCCCGAACGACCAACAGGAGCGCTGTCTTTGCTCAGCACTGGGGGATGTCACGGCTACACAGGACAGGCACATTATACTCGGAGGTGATTTCAATATGGTCTTTGTTGGACCCGGCCTCGTGGCGTGGTCCCGAACCCTCCTACCAGACTAGACGGGGCTACCCGAACCCTTCGGGGTCCCCCTGGATTGTACCCCGCTACCCTCCAGCCGTCGTGACGCGACCCGCCTCTGGCCTCGGTCCCCGCGAAGCCCTGACCTCATGGCGCCAAGACCTGACCGGAGGGGGTCGTGTGGCCACTCCACAGCTTCCGGAGGAGGAGAGTTTCGATGGGGCCTCCAGCCGTCCCCCGACGCCTGGTTGCGATCGCCCTCCGGCCTCCCTGGGCGCTGGCTCCACTCCCCGCTGGGTGTCTGGACGCTCTTCTCCCGGCCCCTCCGACCTCCCCAGGTGCGAGGGTCCGGACATCAAAGGGCTCCAGACCTATATCTGGGGCAGCCCAAAACCAGGACGGCAGTTGTATCCTGGAGTCGAGAGCCCTGCTGATCGGATCGCGGCTGACCCTACGGAGAGAGACTCATTGCCTGGAACTTGGAACTCGAGCCCTGCTGACTGCGACGCGGCTCCCCCTTGCTGAGAAGAAGACCCTCACGGAACATCGGAGCCCTGCTGACCTTGTCGCAGCTCGACCTTGCAGAAGTAACCATCGGAGCCCTGCTGACCTCGTCGCGGCTCGATCTCGCAGAAGTAACCATCAGAGCCCTGCTGACCTCGTCGAGGCTCGACCTCGCAGAAGTAACCATCAGAGCCCTGCTGACCTCGTCGCGGCTCTACCTCATCGAGGCAACCCTCCGAGCCCTGCGGACGACGCCCAGGCTCCCGAAAAACCCCCAGCTCAAGGATTGAGAGCTGGGCGCAGGGTGTTCCCGTACCAGGCTGGTACTGAGACTGTCCCGCTACCCCGTCCCTGAACGACCCTGAGACTCTTTGGGATCCCTCAATCCGCCTGTAAATATTGCCACAGAAACCTGCCTTTTAAATACCGATAAAGACTTGTGAGAATTGATACCCTTGTTGTGTCCCTTTGTGGTGGTGGGGTTGCTTGGCTGGTACGATCATAGGAGAAGGACCTCACCCAGGAGGCTTCTCAGCGGCGCTCGGCTACTTTCCTACGGAACGGTGGCTCTCAGGGTGGTCAGTCCGACACCCTCTGACTCCCCAGAGAGCGCCCTTCTAACAGTCTTTGACTCAGCTCTCGACAGATCCGCACATCGCTCACCGCAAGCCGGGGAATTCTCGTCCGGGTGCAAGGCACAGCTGACAGATATGGACCTCCATGACCTTTGGCGTCGCATGCACCCTACTGATAGGGAATATTCTTATTACTCCCACGCACATAAAACTTATGCGAGGATGGACCACTTCCTGGTCACAGCACCGGTGTACACCCTGGCCACTGCGGCAGAGATGGGGGTGGTCTCACTGTCGGATCACGCCCCAGTTACCGCCACACTTTTTTTGCCGCCGATCTCATGCCAACCTCGGGTCTGGCGTCTACGGGACACCTTACTGCACAGAAAAGCGGTGGCCACGCGCGTAACGAATACGATTCGGGAATATCTGTCCCACATTCCCGGGCGACCCAGTGGGCTGCTCTGAAAGCGGTACTCTGGGGGGAATTTATTGCTATCTCCTCAGCGGACAATAAAGAACGGCGGCATAAGCGAGAGGAACTTACCCAGCGGGTCCGTGAACTTGAGCAAATGCATTGCAGGACGGGAGCTCCCCGGATCTGGCGGCAGCTCAAGGAAGCGAGAAAACTCCTGACGGCCTTGGACATGGATCGCGCGGAATACGCGGCTTTGCGTCTGACGCACGCCTACTACACGGGGGGGACAGATGTGGCTGGCTGCTGGCGAACAGGCTCCGGGTGACACGACAACAACAGCTAGTGAGGGCAATCTCCGACCCCACGGGATCGACGGCCACGGAGGATGCCCATATAACTGAGACCTTTCGCAGGTTTTACGCCGACCTCTACGCCGGGGATCCCCCGGATGAACCCGCAACGGTGACGTACCTGGATTCGGTCTCTTCCCCTCCTTGGCACCTTCGCAGGCGGAGGATCTTGACAGGGATATACGAGTCGAGGAAGTGATATCCGACATTGCCAACCTTAAGCATGGCAAATCCCCAGGGCCGGACGGCTATACGCCCCTCTTCTATAAGACGTTTTGTGCGACGCTGGCCCCGCTCCTCATGCGCCTTTTCAACACGTTCTCTGAGCCGGGTGCCATTTCGCCGGACCTGTTGCGAGCTTCTCTTGCGGTTATCCCCAAGCCAGGGAAAGACCGGACGCAGTGCGGTTCTTACAGGCCGATATCTCTTTTAAATATAGACCTCAAGCTATACACCGGGATCCTGGCAGCCCGCTTGGCCCCCCATCTACCGAGACTTATAGACCCGGATCAGGCGGGCTTTGTCCCGGGACGGCAGACAGTGGACAACACCAAGAGGATTACTCATCACATAGAAAAGGCATCGCGGATTCCAGGGGAGAGAATGTTGCTCTCGGTGGACGCAGAAAAGGCGTTTGACCGTGTTCACTGGCCTTATCTGGAACGGGTGCTACTGAAGGTAGGGATAGGGGAGAAGTTCCGCTGTATGATTCTCAACTGCTACAAATTGCCGACGGCGGTGGTGCGGGTGAATGGCTATAGCTCCAGGAGTTTTGACATCGAGAGAGGCACGAGGCAGGGATGCCCGTTGTCGCCTCTACTCTTCGCCCTATACATGGAGCCCTTTGCCCAGAGGATACGTCACAACTCAGCAGTGAAGGGGGTGAGGTTTGGCGGCTTTACTCATGCCATTAGCTTATACGCTGATGACGTTATACTATCATTGGAGGATCCGCTTTATGCCCTTCCGGCCTGTATCGAGGAGTTGACCTCCTTCGCGGCGGTCGCGGGCTTCAAGATGAACAGGGGAAAGTCGGTGGCCTTGGATATGTCTCTTACGCCAGCAACCAGAACCTACTTACAAAGCCTTTTTCCGATAGTCTGGTCGACGGATCTGGTGCCCTATCTGGGGATCCAGCTGGCCCCCACCTTGCCCGCTATGGTGACAGCTAACTATGCCGCCTTAGGCAGAAAGATTCGGAAGGAAATAGGCCGGTGGGACCGCAGCACCCTTTCGTTGTTGGGCAGAATAACGGCCGTTAAAATTACGGTCTTGCCTCAGATTCTGTATTTGTTTAGGGCGCTTCCGCTGCAGCCGCCGGTTGGATGGACTCAGAAGATGCAGTCTGACCTGGCATGCTTTATATGGCAGGGCAAGAAGCCCAGGATGAAGAGGGCACTCTCAATGTTGGCACCGGAAGCCGGGGGACTGGGAATTCCGGATCTCCGTAAGTATTTTCAAGCGGCGCAGTTGCGCTATCTGGTGGAATGGAGCAGGTGGGAGTCTGACAAGCATTGGCTCTTTCAGGATCAGGCGGTGGCGGAAAGGAGGTGCCGTTCCTGCGCAGGGCCCACCGCCCCGCAAACCTATATGCCTCCTTTATCACGAGGGTACCTCTGCGGGTATGGGACACCACCAACGCCACGCACGGCCTGACGACATTCCCTTCGCCTCTAACGCCCCTGGTGGATAATCCTGACTTTACCCCGGGACTGGAAGGGGGGGCCTTTGATCACTGGCGTGAAGCGGGGTGTAGGGCCTTGTGCCATATGTACGACTCGGAAGGGGTCATCCCCTTCACGCGCTTCCGACAAGAATACACGCTCCCGGAGACCGAGAGGTTGCGTTACATGCAAAGTTCGCCATTGGGCGATGCACCCTCAGGTGCGAGAGACGGCTGATAGGAGATTCCTCCCTTATGAACACTGGCTTCTATCTCACACGTCCGATGCAAAGCTAATAACTGACCTTTATCAGTTTCTCCAACCACCCTCTTCACACTTCTATAATCCAGGGAGGGAGCGCTGGGAGAAGGAATTGGGAAGGTCCCCGAGTCATAAAGAATGGGAACAGGTAGCATACAGAGCCAGACACTCGGCATATCACACGGGCCTCACTGAAACCTTCACTAAAGTCTCGACATACTGGTATTATACCCCGGAATGTGTACACGACATGGACCACAGTAAAGATGACACCTGTTGGAGGGGTTGCGGGCGGGTGGGTACGCTGACGCACGTTTTATGGGACTGTCCCCTCCTCGACTCCTACTGGAAAGAGGTGATAGACGATATTGACTCCCATTTTGATACTGAACTGCCACGCCTCCCAGCATATATATTATTAGGTCTCCCGAACAGGTTGATGTATCCTTTAAAATCCCGCAGAGGTAGGCAGATAGCCATTGCGCTGGGATCAGAGATGCAGAACATTCTCGTACACTGGCACTCCACTACACTCCCCACGGTTACGGGCTGGCTCCATAGATTGTGGCATGTGCTAGGAATGGAGAAAATGTCACTTACAGTGGCAGGGGATGCGGAGCAGTTCATCGACCTCTGGCAGCCGTTTCAGTCCTTATTGGTCACAGAATTCAGGGAACTGTTCTGCCCGAGATATCTTCGACTCTTGCGGCTTACCATGCTAGAGGACTCGGCCTCCTGAATAGGCTCGGAGCAGGGATCCCTAGGAGGTGGTGACAGGAAAGGGCGGGGATGATCTGAACTATGCACTGGACGAGGAGAGGGTCGGGGAGGGGGGAGTTCAGAAGTTGGGGTTCCGGAAGGGTGATTTTGGGGGGGGGAATTTGTACTATTGCTTAATCTTTTCTTTCTGAGTGTCATAACGGTCTGATGTTTCAGTGGAATATTCTTTGAAGGGCCTCCCGCCCAGTACAGGGCCTTGACCGCCACGTTCTGACACCTTTTTTGGTTTATATTTTTACATTGCCTGTATTAGTACACCTTCTTAATAAATAAATAATATGTTTTCCATTATTATAACTAAATGCTTAACTGGATATATTTATGGATGCTAATTGTTGATCATTTCAACATTAACAATCCAACTATTCAAAGAGTAGCACAATAATAAAGGCAAAGAAAGACAATGGGATAATGTTTGGAATCACTTTATAAAATATCTGGAAACCTACTGAGTAATCAATACAGCTGACAGAGCAGTTTAAGCTTTCATTTCACAAACGGGATTGTGTTTGTAGCTTCTTTCAAAGTCTTGTTACAAAAAATAGTGAAACATTAACATACCATTCAGAAAAATGCAAAGATTTAACAGATGTGTTGTCTGCAGGTAAAAATGAGCAAATCAGTACTGCACGAGATCTCATGTTCTCAAATAAGAATGAAAAACTCTGTCCATGAGTGTATCAAAATAAAAAGTAAGTCAAGGCAAAGTGCTATAAGTACTGTTGAAGTCTAAGGTCTGCAGCAAATTATTGCTCATGAATCATGTCCATCATGCAAGACATTGGTAATACACAGCATATTGCATTTTGCACACAAATATGTGTGAAACTGCAAAAAACTTTCCCCCTAAAAAAGTTTCCCACCTCAGCTCATTCTTGGAAGGTTTTGGGTGATTTGTCAAACGGGCCCCAAATAAAGGGGGAGGGGGGCAAATTGATTTTTCATGTTCTCGTAGGAAACATCTGTTGCAGATATAGAAAAAGAATGGCTGAACGCAAATATTCTGAATTAAAAAGAAATGTTAGAACTTTACTCAGAAAGCATGCTTTTTGTGATTTGTTGTAAATCTGTTCAGCCGTTTGAGAAATTAGGGGTCTATTACAATGTCGGGTAGATCGACACCGCCCGTATGGCGGTGGCGATCCGCCTTGCATTATACACCCCCCGCCACCCATTTCCCACCCACCTTATTACTATAGCGTGGGACAACGGTGGACGGATAGACCGTCTGCCGGTTTTCCGCAGGTCGACCAGTTGACTGGGCGGAAAAGGGGCTGGATATGAACACTGCTATCCATATTAGCATACAGGCGGATAGGTGCCTTTCCATGGCTGCATTGCTGCCATGGAAAGGCATGCAGTGCATGGCCGTGGGGGCCCGTTGCAGGTCCCCAGGGTGTTGGGGGGTAGGGGGTGCACATGGGGGGTACCTATGGTTCCCCCCTCTATTTGCATGCACAACAAGGCAGGCACTGCGCCAAGCGTGTGTGTGTGTGGTTGTGTGTATGGTTGTATGTGTGTGTGTTTGTGTGTATGGTTGTGCATGTGCATGTGCATGTGCATGTGTGTGTGGTTGTGTGTGTGTTTGTGTGTGTGCTTGTGTGTGTGCTTGTGTGTGTGGTTGTGTGTGGTTGTGTGTGTGGTTGTGTGTGTGGTTGTGGCTGTGTGTGTGGTTGGATGTGGTTGTGTGTGTGTGTGGTTGTGTGAGTGGTTGGGTGTGGTTGTGTGTGTGGTTGTGTGTGTGTGTGGTTGGGTGTGGTTGTGTGTGTGTGTGGTTTTGGTTGTGTGTGTGTGGTTGTGTGGTTGTGTGTGGTGGGGTGTGGTTGTGTGTGTGGTTGTGGTTGTGTGTGTGTGTGGTTGTGTGTGTGGTTGTGGTTGTGTGTGTGTGTTGGACAGGCCACATGAAGGGCTTGCTCCCTCCCCGCATGACAGGGCCCAAGCCCCGGCCCTCCAGGTGTGTGGGGGGGAAGTTACTCGTCTGTACGATCGCTGGAGACGGCTCTCCCCGGAGACCTCTCCCCTTGTCCTCGGCCGACCCTCCCGGTCCGTCTAACATTGGTGGCAGCGGTGGGATCCGAATCAACGCGTAATCGTACAGAGAGTAGCACACCCCACGACAAAACCACAATGTCAACCAAAGAGAGCGGATCCACCGAGAAATTCCAGATGGAGAAATTGGAAGAGTACAGCCATCGTGAATTGAAACAATTCTGCATGGAACTAGGCATTGCTACCACCGGCCTGAGTACCAAAGACGATTTCAAGCACGCCATTGAGTCGTGGGCAGAAACCGGGGCCGCCAGATCCCCGGACCAAAACATTGCAGCATAGGAGAGGAACACCACGGCTCCCGAGGAGCGAAGAACGGGCCTCTCGCAGGAAGAGATCCAAGAGAGAGAAAAAAACAGACTACATGAGTTAGAAATGGCACGGCTCAAAATGGACGGGGAACTAAAATTAGCCGAGCAAAAATTGAACCTAGAGCATCTGCGGCTCCGAGAAGAACGGGAAGAAAAACAGAGGCAGAGAGAGCTCGAAGAAAAGAGATTAGCATACGAACACGAGCGCAAACTGGCAGAAATAGACCTACGGAAGCAGAACAAAGAACCGGAGGTGCCCGAGCGACCGCGCACCCCGGGAGCGACAGAAAAGAAAGTCCACATCCCCAAGGATGTCGTTCGAGAGTATGTCCGAGATGACGACATACAACAGTGGTTCAAGGCCTACGAGATCGCCATGACCTCCCACCGGATCGATCGAAGTGACTGGGGAGCCGGTCTATGGGGGAGGTTCGTCAATGAAGGCCGCGATGCCCTGCTACAGCTCCCAGACCATCAGATGTCATCCTATGACCACATGAAGGCTGCCCTCCTCACCCGATATGGGCTCACACCCGAAATGTACCGCCAGAGGTTCTGAGATTGCACCCGGATCCCGGGTACAACTTGGGTGGAATATGTCAACTATTTCAGCCGAGCCTTCGAGGGTTGGATCAAGGGAAGCCACGTAACGACCTACGAGCAACTTTTTAATCTCATGGTGTGGGAGCACCTCTCTAACAACTGCTTCGTCGAGCTCAGGCAGCACCTCCTCGACAGTAAATTGACTGACCCACGGCAACTCGCCGCCGAAGCTGACCGGTGGGAAAGCACCCGAGTGGGCCGGAGAGGGCCACACGAACAGAACTGGAACAACCAAGGTCAGCACCGTCCCCGAGGAGGAGGAGGAGGCCAGGGACGAGGAAGAGACACCGTCCCAGCCGCTCCCGCTGCCAGCACCCCGCCCCCGGCCAGCCGGGGCAACCCCCCGATGCGCCCGGGGTTCCGAGCCAACGTCACGTGTCACCGATACCAGCGAGTCGGCCACTACGCCAATGACCCGAACTGTCCACAGAACCAAACTCCGAGAGCCCGCCAGGTAGCTGCCGCCGCCCTGGGGGGAGAACAAATCTCCGAAGAACAGGAAGAATACGAGCAGGCACAACAAGAGTGGGAACCGGCCGCCATGGTTCTAGCGTGCCTAGGGGGAAGAGACATGGTCCCGCGGGCTCCCCTACCCGCCAACACCAGAAAATATAGTCAGTGGGTGAACATTAATGGACGCCGGGCCGAAGCACTACGTGACACGGGGGCCAGTGTGACGGCCGTCCGCTGTCACCTGGTAAAACCAGAGCAGATCCTGCCGAACATTCTCTGCCCCGTCCGTTCAGCTGACAATTCGGAGAGTCTATGTCGGATGGCCTGCGTCCCCTTCGAATGGGGAGGAGTCTCCGGCATGTTGAAGGTGACGGTCCGGGATGATGCCCCCGTGGACTGTCTCCTGGGGAATGATCTTGAGAGTTCCCCGTGGGCCGCCGTAGAAAGAAGAGAACATCTGGGGATGTTGGGCCTCCCGGACTGGGCGTGCGTAACCACCCGGTCCATGGCCGCCCGTGCCATCCCCCAACGAGAAGAACCAGAATGGCCAGCACCTCCTCCCCCGATCGCTCCAGTAGAGGACACCGACTATACCGACCCCCCAGAGCAAACCCCCGAAGGGGTCACTCAGCCCCAGGACCTTCCCGACCTGGCTCAGTGGCGTCAAGAAGGGGGGCCCACCCAGGAACAGTTCCGTCAAGAACAGAAGACCTGTCCCTCCCTCGAGGGACTCCGCCAGCAAGCCCTCGCCCAAAGCGCAGGGGGATACCACCGGAGCCCATTGGATCTATTGGGACAACGACCTATTGTACAGTGAACAGAGAATCGCGGAGTTAGGGGCCAGTCGAGTGCTGGTGGTGCCCCTCCGTTTTAGAGACTTCCTGTTAAATTTGGCCCACGATGTCCCTCTGGCTGGACACCTGGGCCAGGACAAAACCTACAGTCGCCTGGTGACCCACTTTTTCTGGCCAAAGATGAGAAACGACGTCCTCAACCACTGCCGGTCCTGCCCCACGTGCCAGGCCAGCGGGAAGAGCGGCTGCAAACTCAAAGCACCTCTGCAACCCTTCCCAGTTGTCACCACCCCGTTCGAGAGGGTGGGAATAGACATTGTGGGGCCCCTGGACCCCCGTACAGCACAAGGACATCGGTTCATCCTGGTACTGGTGGACCACGCCACCCGCTACCCCGAGGCTGTGCCCCTGCGAACTGTGACAGCCCCGGTGGTCGGCCGGGCCTTAATGGGGATCTTCTCCCGGGTGGGCTTCCCCCGAGAAGTCGTCAGCGACAGAGGCACAAACTTTATTTCGAAGTATATGAAGTCCCTCTGGCAACAGTGCGGGGTCACCTACCGATTCACGACCCCCTATCACCCTCAAGGAAACGGACTAGTCGAGCGGTTCAACCGCACGCTCAAGGGAATGATTGGGGGGTTGGAAGAGCCCCTCCGTCGCCAGTGGGATGTACTACTTCCGTGCCTCCTCTTCGCCTATCGAGAAGTTCCCCAGAAGTCCCTTGGCTTTAGCCCTTTCGAACTCTTGTACGGGCACCCTGTGCGAGGGCCCCTCAGCCTAGTCAAAGAAGGTTGGGAGATGGCCCCCCTAAAGACCCCTCCAGACGTCTTCAAGTACCTCCTGACCCTACGCAATCAGACCGGGCGATTCAGAGAAATGGCAAAAGCGAATCTTGAGGCCAGTCAGGAGGACATGAAAAAATGGTACGATCAAAATGCCTCCTCCATCGAATTCGAACCTGGCCAACAAGTGTGGGTGATGTCCCCCACCGAACCATGTGCCTTGCAGGACAAGTGGACGGGGCCCTTCAAAGTGGTCGAACGCAAGAGCCCCGTCACCTATCTCATCGATATGGAATCTCCCCGGAACCCCCTCCGGGTCCTCCACACCAACAGACTCAAACCCCACTTTGTGCGCTCGGAGCTCAGCCTCCTGATGGCTACAGACAGTGGAGCGGAAGAAGACTCCGAGCCTCTCCCTGATCTCCTGAAGACTCGGGAGAAAGATGGTTCCGATGCCCTCACCCCGGAACAGCGCCAAGGCTGCCGGGACCTCCTGCTGCAGTTTGCTACCTTGTTTTCCCTCACCCCAGGGGTCACCCCCTGGTGCTTGCACGACGTGGACACTGGGGACAGTCCCCCTATCAGACACCGGGCATACCGCGTACCAGATCAGGTGCGGGCCTGCATCCAAGAGGAAGTATCAAAGATGCTCACGCTCGGGGTCATCGAGCCCTCGGACAGCCCCTGGGCCAGCCCGGTCGTGCTGGTCCCCAAAGCTGCTGCCCCCGGCACCACTCCTGAGCTCCGATTCTGCGTCGACTATCGGGCTTGAATGCTGTCACCAGAACCGACGCTCATCCCATCCCCCGAGCGGATGAATTGATCGACCGCATGGGGGCTGCCCGCTACCTCAGCATCTTCGACCTGACAGCGGGCTACTGGCAGATCGGTCTCACACCCCGGGCCCAAGAACGATCCGCCTTTTCTACCCCCGATGGCCACTACCACTTCAAAGTCATGCCCTTCGGCATGAAGAATGCCCCAGCTACTTTTCAGCGACTGGTGAACCAGGTCTTGGCGGGGCTCGAGGAGTTCAGCGCCGCCTACCTGGACGATATCGCTGTGTACAGCCGCCACTGGTCCGACCACCTCCACCACCTCCGAGAGGTCCTGCAGGCCCTCCAACGGGCCGGCCTCACAATCAAGGCCAGCAAGTGCCAAATTGGTCAGGGGTCCGTGACCTACCTCGGACACCAGGTGGGAAGCGGTCTGGTGGCCCCTCTGCAACTCAAAATCGCTGCCATCCAGTCCTGGCAGCCCCCAGTCATGCAGACCGAGGTCCGAGCCTTCTTGGGGCTCACCGGCTACTACCGGCGGTTCGTGAGGGACTATGGCAGCATTGTGGGGCCCCTCACGGGACTCACATCCAAAAACCACCGAAGAAGATCAACTGGACCCCAGACTGTCAAGCGGCCTTCGAGAAGCTGAAAGCCGCCATGTGCACTGCCCCTGTGCTCCAGGCCCCCGACTACAGTCGGGAATTCATCGTGCAAACAGATGCCTCCGACCATGGCATCGGGGCGGTCCTCTCCCAGCTGAACTCCGAGGGACTTGACCAACCGGTGGCCTTCATCAGCAGATGCCTCCTGGCCCGAGAACAGCGCTGGAGCACCATCGAGAGGGAGGCCTTCGCAGTGGTGTGGGCCCTCAAAAAGCTCCGGCCCTATCTCTTCGGTACCCACTTACGGGTGCAAACAGATCATCGACCCCTGCAGTGGCTAATGCAGATGCGGGGGGAAAACCCCAAACTATTGCGTTGGTCCATCTCCCTGCAGGGGATGGACTTCACTGTGGAACATCGACCGGGCCAAGACCACGCCAACGCAGATGGCCTGTTACGCTTTTTCCGCCTCGACGAGGAGAGTCCCCAAGAGGATGGGTGACTCTCCCCGCCTTCAGCTGGGGGGACGCATGTTGGACAGGCCACATGAAGGGCTTGCTCCCTCCCCGCATGACAGGACCCAAGCCCCGGCCCTCCAGGTGTTACCCACAGAAACAACCCGCACCCCGTCTCCAGACGGGACTCCTGCCCCCGGACATCTCTGTATCATGGGGCCGAACCACTACCAGCTCCCTCGCCCGGACCGGCCGCCATCTTGGACACTGCACCACGAGGCCGCGTGGCCTCAGCTCGACCCTAACCCTGGGCCTGGCCAGGCCCCGACATCCCGGCACCACCATCCACCCAGGAGGTGAACGGACCACTTGGCAGGTCGATGGGAGAAAAAAGTGTCGATGGCTCTCCCCCGCCAGGTGCCGATCGCCCCCCAGCTCCCCCGGGCACTGGCTCCACCCCCCTGCTGGGTGTCTGGACTCCCTCATCCCGGACCTCCCGACCTCCAAGTGCGAGGGTCCGGACATCAAAGGGCGCCAGACCTATAACTAGGGCAGCTCCAGAGCAGGAAGGCAGTTGTATCCTGGAGTCGAGAGACACCGAGAAGAACTCATCCTTGACGGACTACCGGCGCTGCCGTAGCCCTGCCTTGTGAACTATCGTCCTGCCTGCTGGCGCTGCCGCGGCCTTCTGCATCCTCCATCCTCGTCGGGACCTGCTGGCGCTGCCGCGGACCGTTGTAACTACCACCTTCGTTGGGACCTGCTGGCGCTGCCGCGGTCCGTTGTAACTACCACCTTCGTCGGGACCTGCTGGCGCTGCCGCGGACCGTTGTAACGACCACCTTCCCCGGGACCTGCTGGCGCTGCCGCGGCCCGTCCAGCTAGAACACCGAGCTCGAGGATTGTGAGCTATCCATCATATCATCGCATCTACCAGATTGGTAACCAGACTGTCCCGCTACCCCCTTTCCCCACCAAGAGACTAGAATCGAGGGGACCCCTGAGTCCAGACCTCCTTGTACCATTCTATCGTACCTAAGAGATCTCTTATAAAGAACGGTAAACCTTATCCTTGTGTGGTGTACATCTGTGGGGGGGAAGTTACTCGTCTGTACGATCGCTGGAGACGGCTCTCCCCGGAGACCTCTCCCCTTGTCCTCGGCCGACCCTCCCGGTCCATCTAACAGTGTGGTTGTGTGTATGGTTGTGTGGTTGTGTGTGGTTGTGTGTGTGTGGTTGTGTGTGTGTGTGGTTGTGTGTATGTGTGTGTGTGTGTGTGTGTGTGTGCGTGTGGTTGTGTGTGGTTGTGTGTGGTTGTGTCTGTGGTTGTGTGTGTGGTGTTGGGTATGGTGTTGGGTGTGCTGTTGGGTGTGCTGTTGTGTGTGGTTGTGTGTGGTTGTGTGTGTGTGTGTGGTTGTGTGTATGGTTGTGTGGTTGTGTGTGTGTGTGAGTTTATGTGTGTGGTTGTGCATGTGCTTGTGTGTGTGCTTGTGTGTGTGGTTGTGTGTGTGTGTGGTTGTGTGTGTGGTTGCGTGTGTCATTGTGGTTGTGTGTGGGTGCGGTTGTGGGTGTGGGTGTGGTTGTGGGTGCGGTTGTGGGTACGGTTGTGGGTGCAGTTGTGGGTGCGGGTGTGGATGTGTGGTTGGGTGTGGTTGTGTGCATGGGTGGTTGTGTGTGTGGTTGTGGTTGTGTGTGTGTGTGTGTGTGGTTGTGGTTGTGTGTGGTTGTTTGTGTGTGGTTGTGTGTGTGGCTGTGTGTGTGGTTGTGGGTGTGGCTGTGTGTGTGTGGTTGTGTGTGTGGTTGTGTGTGTGGTTGTGTTTGTGGTTGTGGTTGTGGTTGTGTGTGTGTGGTTGTGTGTGTGGTTGCGTGTGTGGTTGTGTGTGGTTGTGGGTGTTGTTGTTTGGTTGGTTGTGGTCGTGTGGTTGGTTGTGGTTGTGTGTGTGTGTGGTTGTGGGTCCGCTGTCACCTGGTAAAACCAGAGCAGATCCTGCCGAACATTCTCTGCCCCGTCCGTTCAGCTGACAATTCGGAGAGTCTATGTCGGATGGCCTGCGTCCCCTTCGAATGGGGAGGAGTCTCCGGCATGTTGAAGGTGACGGTCCGGGATGATGCCCCCGTGGACTGTCTCCTGGGGAATGATCTTGAGAGTTCCCCGTGGGCCGCCGTAGAAAGAAGAGAACATCTGGGGATGTTGGGCCTCCCGGACTGGGCGTGCGTAACCACCCGGTCCATGGCCGCCCGTGCCATCCCCCAACGAGAAGAACCAGAATGGCCAGCACCTCCTCCCCCGATCGCTCCAGTAGAGGACACCGACTATACCGACCCCCCAGAGCAAACCCCCGAAGGGGTCACTCAGCCCCAGGACCTTCCCGACCTCGGCTCAGTGGCGTCAAGAAGGGGGGCCCACCCAGGAACAGTTCCGTCAAGAACAGAAGACCTGTCCCTCCCTCGAGGGACTCCGCCAGCAAGCCCTCGCCCAAAGCGCAGGGGGATACCACCGGAGCCCATTGGATCTATTGGGACAACGACCTATTGTACAGTGAACAGAGAATCGCGGAGTTAGGGGCCAGTCGAGTGCTGGTGGTGCCCCTCCGTTTTAGAGACTTCCTGTTAAATTTGGCCCACGATGTCCCTCTGGCTGGACACCTGGGCCAGGACAAAACCTACAGTCGCCTGGTGACCCACTTTTTCTGGCCAAAGATGAGAAACGACGTCCTCAACCACTGCCGGTCCTGCCCCACGTGCCAGGCCAGCGGGAAGAGCGGCCGCAAACTCAAAGCACCTCTGCAACCCTTCCCAGTTGTCACCACCCCGTTCGAGAGGGTGGGAATAGACATTGTGGGGCCCCTGGACCCCCGTACAGCACAAGGACATCGGTTCATCCTGGTACTGGTGGACCACGCCACCCGCTACCCCGAGGCTGTGCCCCTGCGAACTGTGACAGCCCCGGTGGTCGGCCGGGCCTTAATGGGGATCTTCTCCCGGGTGGGCTTCCCCCGAGAAGTCGTCAGCGACAGAGGCACAAACTTTATTTCGAAGTATATGAAGTCCCTCTGGCAACAGTGCGGGGTCACCTACCGATTCACGACCCCCTATCACCCTCAAGGAAACGGACTAGTCGAGCGGTTCAACCGCACGCTCAAGGGAATGATTGGGGGGTTGGAAGAGCCCCTCCGTCGCCAGTGGGATGTACTACTTCCGTGCCTCCTCTTCGCCTATCGAGAAGTTCCCCAGAAGTCCCTTGGCTTTAGCCCTTTCGAACTCTTGTACGGGCACCCTGTGCGAGGGCCCCTCAGCCTAGTCAAAGAAGGTTGGGAGATGGCCCCCCTAAAGACCCCTCCAGACGTCTTCAAGTACCTCCTGACCCTACGCAATCAGACCGGGCGATTCAGAGAAATGGCAAAAGCGAATCTTGAGGCCAGTCAGGAGGACATGAAAAAATGGTACGATCAAAATGCCTCCTCCATCGAATTCGAACCTGGCCAACAAGTGTGGGTGATGTCCCCCACCGAACCATGTGCCTTGCAGGACAAGTGGACGGGGCCCTTCAAAGTGGTCGAACGCAAGAGCCCCGTCACCTATCTCATCGATATGGAATCTCCCCGGAACCCCCTCCGGGTCCTCCACACCAACAGACTCAAACCCCACTTTGTGCGCTCGGAGCTCAGCCTCCTGATGGCTACAGACAGTGGAGCGGAAGAAGACTCCGAGCCTCTCCCTGATCTCCTGAAGACTCGGGAGAAAGATGGTTCCGATGCCCTCACCCCGGAACAGCGCCAAGGCTGCCGGGACCTCCTGCTGCAGTTTGCTACCTTGTTTTCCCTCACCCCAGGGGTCACCCCCTGGTGCTTGCACGACGTGGACACTGGGGACAGTCCCCCTATCAGACACCGGGCATACCGCGTACCAGATCAGGTGCGGGCCTGCATCCAAGAGGAAGTATCAAAGATGCTCACGCTCGGGGTCATCGAGCCCTCGGACAGCCCCTGGGCCAGCCCGGTCGTGCTGGTCCCCAAAGCTGCTGCCCCCGGCACCACTCCTGAGCTCCGATTCTGCGTCGACTATCGGGCTTGAATGCTGTCACCAGAACCGACGCTCATCCCATCCCCCGAGCGGATGAATTGATCGACCGCATGGGGGCTGCCCGCTACCTCAGCATCTTCGACCTGACAGCGGGCTACTGGCAGATCGGTCTCACACCCCGGGCCCAAGAACGATCCGCCTTTTCTACCCCCGATGGCCACTACCACTTCAAAGTCATGCCCTTCGGCATGAAGAATGCCCCAGCTACTTTTCAGCGACTGGTGAACCAGGTCTTGGCGGGGCTCGAGGAGTTCAGCGCCGCCTACCTGGACGATATCGCTGTGTACAGCCGCCACTGGTCCGACCACCTCCACCACCTCCGAGAGGTCCTGCAGGCCCTCCAACGGGCCGGCCTCACAATCAAGGCCAGCAAGTGCCAAATTGGTCAGGGGTCCGTGACCTACCTCGGACACCAGGTGGGAAGCGGTCTGGTGGCCCCTCTGCAACTCAAAATCGCTGCCATCCAGTCCTGGCAGCCCCCAGTCACGCAGACCGAGGTCCGAGCCTTCTTGGGGCTCACCGGCTACTACCGGCGGTTCGTGAGGGACTATGGCAGCATTGTGGGGCCCCTCACGGGACTCACATCCAAAAACCACCGAAGAAGATCAACTGGACCCCAGACTGTCAAGCGGCCTTCGAGAAGCTGAAAGCCGCCATGTGCACTGCCCCTGTGCTCCAGGCCCCCGACTACAGTCGGGAATTCATCGTGCAAACAGATGCCTCCGACCATGGCATCGGGGCGGTCCTCTCCCAGCTGAACTCCGAGGGACTTGACCAACCGGTGGCCTTCATCAGCAGATGCCTCCTGGCCCGAGAACAGCGCTGGAGCACCATCGAGAGGGAGGCCTTCGCAGTGGTGTGGGCCCTCAAAAAGCTCCGGCCCTATCTCTTCGGTACCCACTTACGGGTGCAAACAGATCATCGACCCCTGCAGTGGCTAATGCAGATGCGGGGGGAAAACCCCAAACTATTGCGTTGGTCCATCTCCCTGCAGGGGATGGACTTCACTGTGGAACATCGACCGGGCCAAGACCACGCCAACGCAGATGGCCTGTTACGCTTTTTCCGCCTCGACGAGGAGAGTCCCCAAGAGGATGGGTGACTCTCCCCGCCTTCAGCTGGGGGGACGCATGTTGGACAGGCCACATGAAGGGCTTGCTCCCTCCCCGCATGACAGGACCCAAGCCCCGGCCCTCCAGGTGTTACCCACAGAAACAACCCGCACCCCGTCTCCAGACGGGACTCCTGCCCCCGGACATCTCTGTATCATGGGGCCGAACCACTACCAGCTCCCTCGCCCGGACCGGCCGCCATCTTGGACACTGCACCACGAGGCCGCGTGGCCTCAGCTCGACCCTAACCCTGGGCCTGGCCAGGCCCCGACATCCCGGCACCACCATCCACCCAGGAGGTGAACGGACCACTTGGCAGGTCGATGGGAGAAAAAAGTGTCGATGGCTCTCCCCCGCCAGGTGCCGATCGCCCCCCAGCTCCCCCGGGCACTGGCTCCACCCCCCTGCTGGGTGTCTGGACTCCCTCATCCCGGACCTCCCGACCTCCAAGTGCGAGGGTCCGGACATCAAAGGGCGCCAGACCTATAACTAGGGCAGCTCCAGAGCAGGAAGGCAGTTGTATCCTGGAGTCGAGAGACACCGAGAAGAACTCATCCTTGACGGACTACCGGCGCTGCCGTAGCCCTGCCTTGTGAACTATCGTCCTGCCTGCTGGCGCTGCCGCGGCCTTCTGCATCCTCCATCCTCGTCGGGACCTGCTGGCGCTGCCGCGGACCGTTGTAACTACCACCTTCGTTGGGACCTGCTGGCGCTGCCGCGGTCCGTTGTAACTACCACCTTCGTCGGGACCTGCTGGCGCTGCCGCGGACCGTTGTAACGACCACCTTCCCCGGGACCTGCTGGCGCTGCCGCGGCCCGTCCAGCTAGAACACCGAGCTCGAGGATTGTGAGCTATCCATCATATCATCGCATCTACCAGATTGGTAACCAGACTGTCCCGCTACCCCCTTTCCCCACCAAGAGACTAGAATCGAGGGGACCCCTGAGTCCAGACCTCCTTGTACCATTCTATCGTACCTAAGAGATCTCTTATAAAGAACGGTAAACCTTATCCTTGTGTGGTGTACATCTGTGGGGGGGAAGTTACTCGTCTGTACGATCGCTGGAGACGGCTCTCCCCGGAGACCTCTCCCCTTGTCCTCGGCCGACCCTCCCGGTCCATCTAACAGTGTGGTTGTGTGTATGGTTGTGTGGTTGTGTGTGGTTGTGTGTGTGTGGTTGTGTGTGTGTGTGGTTGTGTGTATGTGTGTGTGTGTGTGTGTGTGTGTGCGTGTGTGTGTGTGTGGTTGTGTGTGGTTGTGTCTGTGGTTGTGTGTGTGGTGTTGGGTATGGTGTTGGGTGTGCTGTTGGGTGTGCTGTTGTGTGTGGTTGTGTGTGGTTGTGTGTGTGTGTGTGGTTGTGTGTATGGTTGTGTGGTTGTGTGTGTGTGTGAGTTTATGTGTGTGGTTGTGCATGTGCTTGTGTGTGTGCTTGTGTGTGTGGTTGTGTGTGTGTGTGGTTGTGTGTGTGGTTGCGTGTGTCATTGTGGTTGTGTGTGGGTGCGGTTGTGGGTGTGGGTGTGGTTGTGGGTGCGGTTGTGGGTACGGTTGTGGGTGCAGTTGTGGGTGCGGGTGTGGATGTGTGGTTGGGTGTGGTTGTGTGCATGGGTGGTTGTGTGTGTGGTTGTGGTTGTGTGTGTGTGTGTGTGTGGTTGTGGTTGTGTGTGGTTGTTTGTGTGTGGTTGTGTGTGTGGCTGTGTGTGTGGTTGTGGGTGTGGCTGTGTGTGTGTGGTTGTGTGTGTGGTTGTGTGTGTGGTTGTGTTTGTGGTTGTGGTTGTGTGTGTGTGGTTGTGTGTGTGGTTGCGTGTGTGGTTGTGTGTGGTTGTGGGTGTTGTTGTTTGGTTGGTTGTGGTCGTGTGGTTGGTTGTGGTTGTGTGTGTGTGTGGTTGTGGGTGTGGTTGTGTGGTTGTGTGTGTGGTTGTGGTTGTGTGTGGTTGTGTGTGGATGTGGTTGTGTGGTTGTGTGTGTGTGGTTGTGTGTGTGTGGTTGTGTGTCTGGTTGTGTGGGTGGTTGTGTGTGGTTGTGGCTGTGTGTGTGTGGTTGTGTGTGCTTTGTTGTGTATGTGTGGTTGTGGTTGTTTGGTTGGTTGTGGGTGTGGTTGTATTGGTGTGGTTGTGGGTGTGGTTGTGTTGGTGTGGTTGTGTGTGTGTTTGGGTGTGGTTGTGTGTGTGTGGTTGTGTGTGTGTGGTTGTGGTTGTGTGTGTGGTTGTGTGTGTGAGTGTGGTTGTGTGTGTGGTTGTGTGTGTGTGGTTGTGGTTCTGTGTGTGGTTGTGTGTGTGGTTGTATATTTGGTTGTGTGTGTGGTTGTGTGTGGTTGTGTGTGTGGTTCTGTGTGTGTGGTTCTGTGTGTGGTTGTGGGTGTGTGGTTGTGGGTGTGTGGTTGTGGGTGTGGGTGTGTGTGTGGTTGTGTGTGTGTGTGTGTGGTTGTGTGTGTGGTTGTGGGTGTGGTTGTGGGTGTGGCTGTGGTTGTGTGTGTGGTTGTGTGTGTGTTGGTGTGGTTGATTGTGTGGTTGTGTGTGTGGTTGTGTGTGGTTGTGTGTGTGTGGTTGTGTGTGGTTGTGTGGTTGTGTGTGTGCTTGTGGGTGTGTGTGGTTGTGTGTGGTTGTGGTTGTGTGAGTGATTATGGTTGTGTGTGGGTGCAGTTGTGTGTGTGGTTGTGGTTGCGGTTGTGGGTGTAGTTGTGGGTGCAGTTGTGGGTGCGGGTGTGGATGTGTGGTTGGGTGTGGTTGTGTGCATGTGTGGTTGTGTGTGTGGTTGTGGTTGTGTGTGTGTGTGGTTGTGGTTGTGTGTGGTTGTGTGTGTGTGGTTGTGAGTGTGGTTGTGGGAGTGGTTGTGGGTGTGGTTCTGTGTGTGTGGGTGTGTGTGTGGTTGTGTGTGTGTGTGTGGTTGTGGTTGTGTGTGTGGTTGTGGTTGTGTGTGTGTGGTTGTGTGTGTGTGTGTGGTGGTTGTGTGTGTGGTTGTGTGTGGTTGTGGGTGTGGTTGTGTGGTTGGTTGTGGTTGTGTGTGTGTGGTTGTGGATGTGGTTGTGTAGTTGTGTGTGTGGTTGTGTGTGTGTGGGGTTGTGTGTGGTTGTGGTTGTGTGGTTGTATGTGTGTGGTTGTGTGTGTGTGGTTGTGTGTGTGTGGTTGACTGGTTGGGTGTGGTTGTATGTGTGTGGCTGTGTATGTATTGTGTATGTGTGGGTGTGGTTGTGTGGTTGGTTGTCAGTGTGGTTGTATTGGTGTGGTTGTGGGTGTGGTGTGTGGGTGTGGTTGTGTGTGTGGTTGTGTATGTGGTTGTATATGTAGATGTGTGTGTGTTTGGGTGTGGTTGTGTGTGTGGTTGTGGTTGTGTGTGGTTGTTTGTGTGTGTGTGTGGTTGTTTGTGTGTGTGTGTGTGGTTGTGTGTGTGTGGTTGTGTGTGTGTGGTTGTGTGTCTGGTTGTGTGGGTGGTTGTGTGTGGTTGTGGCTGTGTGTGTGTGGTTGTGTGTGCTTTGTTGTGTATGTGTGGTTGTGGTTGTGTGGTTGGTTGTGGGTGTGGTTGTATTAGTGTGGTTGTGGGTGTGGTTGTGTTGGTGTGGTTGTGTGTGTTTGGGTGTGGTTGTGTGTGTGTGGTTGTGTGTGTGTGGTTGTGGTTGTGTGTGTGGTTGAGTGTTTGGGTGTGGTTGTGTGTGTGTGGCTGTGTGTGTGTGGTTGTGGTTGTGTGTGTGGTTGTGTGTGTGTGTGTGGTTGTGTGTGTGGTTGTGTGTGTGGTTCTGTGTGTGTGGTTCTGTGTGTGGTTGTGGGTGTGTGATTGTGGGTGTGGGTGTGTGTGTGGTTGTGTGTGTGTGTGTGTGGTTGTGTGTGTGGTTGTGGGTGTGGTTGTGGGTGTGGCTGTGGTTGTCTGTGTGGTTGTGTGTGTGTTGGTGTGGTTGATTGTGTGGTTGTGTGTGTGGTTGTGTGTGGTTGTGTGTGTGTGGTTGTGTGTGGTTGTGTGGTTGTGTGTGTGTGCTTGTGGGTGTGTGTGGTTGTGTGTGGTTGTGGTTGTGTGAGTGATTATGGTTGTGTGTGGGTGCAGTTGTGTGTGTGGTTGTGGTTGCGGTTGTGGGTGTAGTTGTGGGTGCAGTTGTGGGTGCGGGTGTGGATGTGTGGTTAGGTGTGGTTGTGTGCATGTGTGGTTGTGTGTGTGGTTGTGGTTGTGTGTGTGTGTGGTTGTGGTTGTGTGTGGTTGTGTGTGTGTGGTTGTGAGTGTGGTTGTGGGAGTGGTTGTGGGTGAGGTTCTGTGAGTGTGGGTGTGTGTGTGGTTGTGTGTGTGGTTGTGGTTGTGTGTGTGGTTGTGGTTGTGTGTGTGTGGTTGTGTGTGTGGGTGTGGTGGTTGTGTGTGTGGTTGTGTGTGGTTGTGGGTGTGGTTGTGTGGTTGGTTGTGGTTGTGTGTGTGTGGTTGTGGATGTGGTTGTGTGGTTGTGTGTGTGGTTGTGTGTGTGTGGGGTTGTGTGTGGTTGTGGTTGTGTGGTTGTATGTGTGTGGTTGTCTGTGTGTGGTTGTGTGTGTGTGGTTGAGTGGTTGGGTGTGGTTGTATGTGTGTGGCTGTGTATGTATTGTGTATGTGTGGGTGTGGTTGTGTGGTTGGTTGTCAGTGTGGTTGTATTGGTGTGGTTGTGGGTGTGGTGTGTGGGTGTGGTTGTGTGTGTGGTTGTGTATGTGGTTGTATATGTAGATGTGTGTGTGTTTGGGTGTGGTTGTGTGTGTGGTTGTGGTTGTGTGTGGTTGTTTGTGTGTGTGTGTGGTTGTGTGTGTGTGGTTGTGTGTGTGTGGTTGTGTGTCTAGTTGTGTGGGTGGTTGTGTGTGGTTGTGGCTGTGTGTGTGTGGTTGTGTGTGCTTTGTTGTGTATGTGTGGTTGTGGTTGTGTGGTTGGTTGTGGGTGTGGTTGTATTAGTGTGGTTGTGGGTGTGGTTGTGTTGGTGTGGTTGTGTGTGTGTTTGGGTGTGGTTGTGTGTGTGTGGTTGTGTGTGTGTGGTTGTGGTTGTGTGTGTGGTTGTGTGTGTGTGTGTGGTTGTGTGTGTGGTTGTGTGTGTGTGGTTGTGGTTGTGTGTGTGGTTGTGTGTGTGGTTGTGTATTTGGTTGTGTGTGTGGTTGTGTGTGGTTGTGTGTGTGGTTCTGTGTGTGTGGTTCTGTGTGTGGTTGTGGGTGTGTGGTTGTGGGTGTGGGTGTGTGTGGTTGTGTATGTGTGTGTGTGGTTGTGTGTGTGGTGGTGGGTGTGGTTGTGGGTGTGGCTGTGGTTGTGTGTGTGGTTGTGTGTGTGTTGGTGTGGTTGATTGTGTGGTTGTGTGTGTGTGGTTGTGTGTGTGGTTGTGTGGTTGTGTGTGTGTGCTTGTGGGTGTGTGTGGTTGTGTGTGGTTGTGGTTGTGTGAGTGATTATGGTTGTGTGTGGGTGCAGTTGTGTGTGTGGTTGTGGTTGCGGTTGTGGGTGTAGTTGTGGGTGCAGTTGTGGGTGCGGGTGTGGGTGTGTGGTTGGGTGTGGTTGTGTGCATGTGTGGTTGTGTGTGTGGTTGTGGTTGTGTGTGTGTGTGGTTGTGGTTGTGTGTGGTTGTGTGTGTGTGGTTGTGAGTGTGGTTGTGGGAGTGGTTGTGGGTGTGGTTCTGTGTGTGTGGGTGTGTGTGTTGAGGAAATATGAATTTTGTGATCAGTTATGTCCCCTATCGTAGACCCCAACGGCTCCATGTGCATGCTATAAGTACATGTATGTTCCCTCCAGTTCCAGTTATGAAGACGCAAATACATGTGCGTCCTCCGTCAACATGTCCTCTTTCAGATCCGCCATGAATGGGTCAGATATTCCATTCCTAAGTATGAAAGGCCACCGACTTTATGTGGTTCACTTTCCACATTTTACAGATTCAGGCGAGTAGGCCCTGAATTCTGCCATCAAGCCTTTTCCTGCCTTCTGCCTCCGAGAGCTCCAGTCTGAGCCCGCATCTGTATCCATGAACTTTGTCCTACTCCCTGCGCGGCTAACGGTGCCTGATATAGCCTGTTGCTTGCCAAAAACTGTATTTCACCTTCAAGATTATCTGCTCCGCTCCTCATCCGATGCATTCCTGTCTAGTAGTTTAGGTAAACATTCTTCCAGCTACCGTGCTAAGGGCCAGGCCTCGCTGTCCTCATGCAAGTAATTCATAGCCCCTGTTACCATGGAAGATTCCTGCCCCCTCGCATCTCATGTAGACACTTAGACGCTTGTACACGCACTAACAGTCAGTATAGAATAGATTTCATCCTAGAGACCTTTCCTAGTGGATAATACAGTTCTTTAAACATAAGATATTAGATATGATTTTGAATTAGGTTGACATGACCCCCCAGACTTCTGTCTCCACATGTAGAGCTAAATGTCAAGTCCCCTTCACCCTCTAGTTGCACGTCAATCACACGTCATGCGGCTGCGCGCGCATCTCTGCCAAATATTTCTGCTGACATTGCAGGATTCTCTTATGGTTCCACCCACTTGTGACATCATGTTTAATGACGTATTTAGTTACGCCTATGTTAACGCCTTTTTTTCATTACGTATGTATATCATATCTGTATTATCAGCTGTTACGCCTCTTGCATCTGTCTTAATGTAATGCTTTCCATATAAATACCATTACTTGTCAATAATGTATTGCCTTCCCTTCCTGAACTTTCGTGGTGATGGAATTTGAAGCCTGCAGTTCGAACTGTAATTCCTTTGTAGAGGAATAAAGCCTTTTAGAACCTCTAATACCACGGATTCTGCCTCTTATATTTACTGAGTTATTCTTACTAGACTTTACCGCATAAAAAATAGTACCGGTAATGAAATATTTACCACATAAATTGGCGCCCGAATAGGGACACTTTCTCATCTCACGCGCCGGAGGTGCGTTGCAGGCCCGGTCTCCTGCCACAGCTGAACGGACAAAAACGCGTACCTGCAGGATTTCCTGTATCTCCCTCCGGCCAAGCGGGGGTGACTGAGGCTGCGATCAACACCCAGACGAGGCGGTGAGAAGTGCGAAGTATCCCGACCAGAGCCTAGCTGAGAGAGCAAGATCCGAGGTATACAGAGGCCCACCAGGTTCCGAAGTTCCGAGTCCAGTCGAGTCGAGTCCAGTCCGGTCCAGTTTCAGTTCAGTTCCGAGGCCTTCCGTTCCGAGCTACCCGGTGAGTACCATTGCCGGGGAGGCATTTAAACGTGCACATAGTCTGTGCCGGTCAAGACGGGTTTGGGTACACAAATCCGGTCTGCACTGTTTCAGCAGTGTATCTGTACTGTTTAGCAGTATATCTAGTATGTCTTGCATATAAATAAGTATTATCTAGTGTCAGTATTATGTCAGTAACTAGTTTTCTATTAGTTATCATCGTTAAATTTAAATGTTAAATGTTTTAATACGTTCTATACATTGTGGTGTGAATGACTGTTCATTATTGTGTTTACTGTATTAAGTGTGTTCAAAATTAAGTAACCAGATCTAAAAATGCCGCTCTTTTCGAAATTAAGACAGATCAAAACTAGAAAAGGGGTACTCGAAGAAGCTGTTCCCATCCCACCTAGGGACACTCCAGGGTACTTTATGTATCATAAACATGGCCTAGATGCCGTATTATTTCTTGATTTATGGGTGGACTACACCAAGGATTTACCAGAGAGTCAGAGATGGCCCGCAGCGGGGACCTGGGATGCAGATTGCATCATGAGAGTAGAAGAAGAATTATGGAAAAAGAAAGCCAGACAGTCACAGAAAGATGCCATTGAATTATGGCGTAAAGAATCATATAGACGTACAGAAAAAGCGCTCAGACAGGAAGAGAAAGGTAGGGAGAATTCAAATAAAGCCCGAGAAAATCTATTAATTGAGGAAGGTACCCGAGTAAAATCAGAACAAGTAGATAGACAAAGAAACACTCTTATGAATGGTATGTATCCTCTTCTGGCCGAAGGGTTACCTAAGGCTACTCCGGAAATATCAAAAGACTTGACTCCTCCATTGCTCCCGATAAAAGCGCATCCCAAAACACATCCTAAAACAGCAAAGGACGTTTTCCTTTCCTCCTATTTAGATGACGTAGCTCCCGAGTATGCTAATACCACAACACACACACCGCTTGCCGATGGTGTCCAACATCAAGAGCATCCGTCTGTATCCCCGCAACAACAAACTCCTACGCCCATTCCCACAGGTCCATCCGTTTCTACTGTTTTTCCCGCATCTACAATTTCTATCTTACGTCCAACGAATCCTTTCTTGCCCAGCACCTCAGATGGTGCTACAGGAGGTACGACAGACATATTTGCCACACCGCCGCGAAATAAACAGACCCTTAGAGATTTAGCACTCCAACGTACACCCCAACTAGCGACATCCGACATGTTTAAAGAACATCTTGTGGATTGTAGATACGATCCAGTGCCAGGTAAACAGGACAGATTACTAATATCATCACTACGTATACGACGAGCTACATTGTATTTAATGACGATACCAGGAATGGTTGAACACCTAGACAATATATATCACTTTGTCCAAACAGGGCGAGGTCCAGAGAGTATTAACGAAGCTATGGAATACCAGAAAGTGGATGTACAAAGACAACTACTACGTTTTTTCATAAATTGCGTGATTAGGAACCAAGACAGGCCTGGGGCAGATCATGATACCATGCAAAAACTTGCCAAATGGGGTCAGAACATATCAGACGAGAAACATGATAAACAGGCGTGTATAATCGCCATGTATCGAAAGATCCGCAAGGAAGTAGAACGAATACATAAAGAAAGACGAGAAGCAGACAGAATTGAATCAGAGGGAGAGGAGGAGCAAGAATCAGAACAATTAGAAACAATAGCTTACGTAGGTAGAGGAAGACCCCATAATAATACTAGAGGCTTTAATGATCCGATACGTCCGATACGTCCAGAATGTAATAGACATTTTCAAACCCCTATGTTAAATACAAGGTCCCCTGAACACCTATTCCAAGCCGCTGATAAATTACTCCGAGATCGAAGGGGGTACCACATGCTCGATTCCATGGACGAACAAGAATTAGCCAGGTCAGCAGTACAATGGGCTGACAGTCCCAGCAAATACAGTGATGATGCACTAGCACACACGTTTCTGAATCTTGCCCCAGACGAACAGCGTTTAGCTAGTATATACATGATTCAACACCTCCTTATATTATATAAAAGCCAACACTCCGATCCTGGACCCTTACCTGACATATTGACAGAACTACTCACGAATAAATGGAGAGGGTCAGGTACTGATTTGATTAAAGAAATTCTAGAATTTCGAAACCAGTATATAGCTTTCGTGTGCCCAGAACACGTTCCAGTTCCCACTATGGGAAGAAAAATGTATCACAGAGATAGACTGAATCCGTTACGCGAAGTACACCCAATCAGAGGTGAAGGTAATAACTTTACACGCGTGTTTGTGTACACGCCTATAACTAAAATTGAATTATTAGAAATGAAGAAAGTAGTACCCAGCCATGACAAGGATCCAGCAGGTTTCCACCGTGAGATAAAAGACATGTTACTCATGGGAGAGTATACCTACCCCGACATTATGAAAATACTGAAAGTGTTAATGCCTGCCGGTGTTTACGAGAAACTAAAAGAAAAGGAATGGGAGGTGGGAGACCAAAAGATAGATTGGACAGCATTAGAAAACGAAGAAAAGGCCCGAGCTGCAGGAGCAGGGCTTGGGGAAAAGACTACAGCACTACCAGGATTACTAGTGCAGGTACTGCCACGTTTATTAACTACGAAAAAGGAAGACTGGGGTGCAATCTCAGCCTGTAAACAAAAGCAAGATGAAGACACTAGTGATTTCTATTCCCGATTTGAAAAATGTTTTGGTATAAATAGTGGCATAAAAGCAAGTAGCGAGTCATATCCACATCTGTTTGTGACAAAATTAGTTGAAAATTCCCTGCCACAAGTTAAGAATAGAGTATTGAAATTCGAGAGTACCTGGCAAGGTAACACCCCGTCACAGATGTTACAGATGTTACAATACCACCACAATAGAATTAGAGAAGAACAAGAACATGAACAAAGACGTATGAAAGATACAAAAATGAAAATACTTGTTGCTCAGTCAGTTCCAGCTGATGGTCATCAAAAGGGTGATTCAACAGGTCCAGTTAAAGGGACATGTAACTATTGTAAACAACAAGGTCATTATATACACGATTGTCCGGTCCTGAAACATAATATTGCCACAGGTAGAACCCAGGAAAGACCACGTCCACCTAGACAGGATCAGAATCAACAACAAATCCCTCAGCATGCACAACCTAGGTCAGCTCCGCAACAACTAGCTCCGCAACAGGCAGCTCCACAACAGACCGTAGCACCACCACAAGCGCAGCCTATTGCTGCAACACAAGCAACAACGCAACAGATGTATCAGTATGCACAAGCAGATTATCCCGATTGTCAGCGATACACATGAAATAGCCTAGAGAGGGAAGTTGGCTTACCCCTTATTGAGGTTCCTGTAGATCAAGAGGGACCTTATGTACATAGTGAACTATTAGGGGAAGACAGAAAGTTTTTACTTGATACAGGGGCAAGCAGAACAACTATACGACGCAGTGAAGTTCCAGGGGCACCCCTCTCAGGCTCACAAAATATTTCCCTTGGATTCTCAGGAAAACCTATAATTAATGAAGTAACGCAACCCCTTCCACTCACGGTTGGTCCATTGACACGAACTACAGATTTATTGCTTACTAAATCATGCCCAGAAAACTTGTTAGGTATAAAAACATTGAAAGCTCTAGGAGCTATAATATGTTGTTCTCCGGAAGGAGTACGACTATTTTTACGTGACTTTAAAGGTCACTACGTGTCCAGAGACATGGATCACCGGCTGCAGAATTTACCTACACATTTGTGGGCACAAGGCCCAACTGATGTTGGTTGCATGAACATTACACCATATCGAGTCACACTAAAAACAGGAGTAGTACTACCACGAATGCGACAATATAAGTTACCACCAGATGCTGTTGTGGCTTTGCTGCAAATCATTGACGAGCTCATTGCACAAGGAGTGGTTGTCGAAACCGACTCCAATGTATGAAATTCCCCGATAATTCCGATTCTTAAAAGAACGGATCCAAAAGCACCACCAGTATATCGATTAGTTATTGATCTGCGCGAATTAAATAAATGTATTGTACCACAATACCCTGTGGTCCCAGATATCTCTTCATTACTAACAGCTATTGACTCTGAAGCAACGTTCTTCACTGTAATTGATCTCAAGAATGCTTTCTTTAGCGTCCCAATAGATCCGGAAAGTCAATATCTGTTCGGATTCTGTTTAAATGGACGAAGTTTTAAATTCACACGCGCACCTCAAGGATTTACAGAAAGCCCCAGCATCTATAGCCAAGCACTGAAACGAGAACTTGACAGTATCCACATGCCAGTTAACATTGCCTTGCTTCAATATGTCGATGATCTGCTGATCACCGCCCGAAGCGAACCTGAATGTGAAACAGCGTCACTGACGGTTTTAAAATTTCTGGCCGATAAGGGGCACAAGGTGTCCCCTTCTAAGCTGCAATTCTGTGTCCAGCGAGTTGTTTACCTTGGGCACTCGCTGTCCAAGGAGGAAAGACAGCTTACACCTGATCGCATCCAGTTAATCGCTAACATGCCACCACCCAAGACACAAAAGGAGGTGCGGGCTTTTATAGGTCTCACTTCATACTGTAGGCAGTGGATCCCTCAATATGCATTTCTAGCAAAACCACTCATCCAGTTGACAACACAGGAGGCAGCCACATCGACTGTCCTCCCTTGGACTCAAGAACATACACATGCTTTTGAAAGCTTAAAGAAAGCTTTATGCCAAGCACCTGTTTTAGCAACACCATGTTACAGTAAGCCTTTTACACTATTTGTTACAGAACGCGAAGGTACTGCCTTGTCAGTACTCACTCAGGAACAAGCAGGATCACACAAACCATGTGCTTATTTCTCTAGTACATTAGATCCAGTAGCTCAGGCTCTTCCTGCGTGCCTGAAATCAGTGGCAGCAACAGCTTTAGCAATCAGACAAAGCAATGCCATAGTGTTAGGACATCAATTGACAGTACAAGAACCACACGCAGTAGAGGTTCTCTTGAACCGCACACAAACACAACACTTGACTATAGCGAGACTCACCGGTTACGAATTGACATTGTTTCAGCCACACATAGAAATCAGACGTTGTAATACATTAAATCCTGCCACACTGTTGCCAGTAAATGGAACAGATCCATTAGCACATGATTGTATTGAAGTCATTACTATCACAACGAAACCCAGACAAGACTTGACAGATATCCCTTTATCAGATCCAGACTTGACATTGTATGTAGATGGTTCATGTATGAGAACAAGTACAGGAGAGTTAGTGGCCGCTTACGCAGTCACAACAGACACTGAAGTCATTGAAACAAATTGTATTAACACTTTGTCAGCTCAGGCAGCAGAGCTCATCGCTCTGACACAAGCCTGTACTCAAGCCAAAGATAAGAAAGTCAACATATACACAGATTCACGTTATGCATTCGGAGTCGTCCATGACTTCGGCGTACTGTGGCGAGAGAGAGGTTATTTAACTTCTCACGGTGCCCACATCCAACACGGACCCCTCATTCAAGCCCTATTAGACGCGATTCATCTACCTACTGCAATATCGATTATGAAATGCAAAGCTCATACAAAAGTTACCGATATCATTTCTCAGGGTAATGACCTAGCTGACAGAACAGCTAAACAGACTGCTCAGAACCAGACTCATACAACTGACGCGACGAAGACAATAGTTCCGACACCAACACATTGCATGACAGTTAAGGATCCCGCCCTTGATATAATTGACATACAGACACATGCTACACCAGAAGAAATAAAGAAATGGACTGAATTAGGAGGGATCCAAACGGATCAAGGATGGATGACGAAGGAAAAATCTATATGGTTTCTTCCCGACTCCATGGTCCAAGTCATCATTAACACAATACATAGTCCAGCGCATCTAGGAGAAAAAGCTATGCTAGACAGCATTCAACACATTTGGTTCAACAAACACTTGCGAGCAGCAGCCAAACAGAAAGTACGTACCTGTATGATATGTTGTCAGTTTAATCCAGGTAAAAGCATCCCCGTAGAGCAGGGTGGATTTCAACCTCCCGATCATGCTTTTGAAGTCCTCCAGATGGATTATATCCAGATGGAACGATGTCGAGGATTCAAATATGTTCTCGTAGTTGTCTGTGCTCTTTCCCGTTGGACAGAAGCCTACCCGGTTTCAGATTACACTGCCCCGACTACTGCCAAACAGTTAGTTCGAGAATTCTTCCCACGGTGTGGTTTGCCACGTGTTGTCTACTCAGATAATGGCCAGCCATTCTCATCCGAACTAATGAAACACGTTTCACTTTTGTTAGGTTACCAATGGAAATTCCACTGTGTCCGACATCCCGAGGCAGCAGGTCTCGTGGAACGCCATAATCAGACTCTGAAAATTAGATTGTCCAAAATATGTAGAGAAAAAGGTGTCGATTGGATAGTAGCCTTACCAGTTGCGCTCTTTTACATGAGAATGGTAGCACATTCTCGAACAGGGCTATCCCCGTACGAGGTGATCTTCGGTAGACCACCAAATATGTGGGGGACGCCTATACCTCGCAAAATCACTGATGTTGACTGTAATATGCTGACAGATTACCTGGCTTCCTTGATGTCTGCACTACAATCTTGTCGTTCACAGGTAGCTGCAGCTTTTCCCGATAACACTGAGGTGAAGCCCCATGACGTGGTTCCAGGTGACCTGGTTCTGGTACGGAATTTCGACCGGAAGACCCAACTGGAGCCTAGGTGGAAATCGCCTAAACTCGTTCTACTAACAACAAGGACAGCCGTGAAGATCGAGGGACGTAAAGGGTGGTTGCACTCGAGTCATATCAAGAAATTTTATGGACTACCGTCCAGTGTGAACACTCAGCCCTGCATTCCCTCACAGACAGACCCAAAGCTCCCCTTGGTTGAACAGACAAAAACTGAACTTTATAAACTGAAATTAAGGTCTAGCAAGTCAGACAATTTGATTGATTAAGTCCTCTCCAAGGTGAATCGGTTGAATTTGTCTCTGACATGTATCCTCTAGACCGGAATAGAGAAAGAAATCGACAGATGCAGCTTAAAAAGCATGCGTATTGCAAATCACTTCGTAGTCATTGCACAGTAACATTATTAATTTTGTTTTTTCTAAGTTTTTTGATCATTATAACTAGTATATTGCTTCATATGTATTACCCTATTTCTAAGCGTGCTTACAATGTTACTGCTGAACATTCTTTTAGCGAATTACCTCCGCATGAGTTGTCCTATAGATTTGCGCTGCACAACAACACATTCATTAGTATGTTACATCATTCCCATCAGACCAGCAATGCTACAAATTGTTGGATATGTGGCCGACTCCCTCCCTATCAGAACTATAAGGGAGTTTTGCCCCTCTTTCCGTATCCGTTCACACACAATGGCTCCTGTGGAGCATGGTTTAGTTTGATTAATTCCCTAGATTCAAATTCAGTAGTTTATCAAGACAACTGGGTATGGGGAAACCTGAACCTAGTTTTGCTTAAAGTCTGCTACCCTAACAAGGAGGGACTTCCCAAAAGAACAGGAACTGATCTAGAAAATGAAGTATATGGATTGGGTAATTTTACACTTAACCTCATGATCCTGAATGTTGAATCCGAAGCTACGCCAATCTTGCCCGCTATGTCAGTATTCCCAGTTAAAGGGGAATTATGTGTAAGAAAGAATGGTTCCATACACATGGGCCATAGTAAATGCACCACTGTAATAAAATTCAGTGATCAAGGCAAGTCTACATTTAGAGCTTCCCGTCATTCCTACTTCATATGTGGCCAGACCGCATATATACGTCTACCTCTAGATTGGGATGGTACCTGTTACATAGCATTCCTCCTGCCACCTGTTTTCCTAGCCCCTCCTGATTATCACAGAAATACCCATTTAGTACACAATAGACAGCAGAGAGATCTCCCGATTGTCGATTACACTGAAACAGCATGGGAGCAATACACAGATTTCAATAAAGGTTTCTTTCCTTATATAGGTACAGTCACTAATAGTAAGCTGATACGTAGATTAACTAGAACCCTTGAAGCAGTAGTGAACGAGACTACTTCCGCCTTAGGCAATTTAACAGAAGAGCAGTCTGCTATGCGGATTGTTGTGCTTCAAAATCGTCTTGTCCTTGACGTCATCCTGGCTGATAGGGGCGGAGCTTGTAGGGTCATCGGATCAAGTTGCTGTGTTTTCATACCAGAAAATTCGCCGTCAGTATATAAAGCCATAACTCGCCTTCATAAGATTATAAGCCAGATACACCAGAGTCCAGGCACCTGGACTTGGTCCGGTTGGTTCTGGAGCGTGTTGTCAGCCTGGGGATGGAGGATCCTATCCTTCCTAGGTATTGGCTTTCTCATACTATTCAGTTGCTGCTTATGTCTACAATGTGGGCCAGCGATTTGTGGTCTGTGTGCCACATCGTGTATCCCGCATCCAAGTTTTCGTTCGAGATCCCGGAAGAAGAAAGAAGAACAAATGATGCTATATGAACAGATCGATGGATTGATGAAGATCGATATCTCCTGAGGGTCCGTAGGGGACAAGGAGGGAATGAGGAAATATGAATTTTGTGATCAGTTATGTCCCCTATCGTAGACCCCAACGGCTCCATGTGCATGCTATAAGTACATGTATGTTCCCTCCAGTTCCAGTTATGAAGACGCAAATACATGTGCGTCCTCCGTCAACATGTCCTCTTTCAGATCCGCCATGAATGGGTCAGATATTCCATTCCTAAGTATGAAAGGCCACCGACTTTATGTGGTTCACTTTCCACATTTTACAGATTCAGGCGAGTAGGCCCTGAATTCTGCCATCAAGCCTTTTCCTGCCTTCTGCCTCCGAGAGCTCCAGTCTGAGCCCGCATCTGTATCCATGAACTTTGTCCTACTCCCTGCGCGGCTAACGGTGCCTGATATAGCCTGTTGCTTGCCAAAAACTGTATTTCACCTTCAAGATTATCTGCTCCGCTCCTCATCCGATGCATTCCTGTCTAGTAGTTTAGGTAAACATTCTTCCAGCTACCGTGCTAAGGGCCAGGCCTCGCTGTCCTCATGCAAGTAATTCATAGCCCCTGTTACCATGGAAGATTTCTGCCCCCTCGCATCTCATGTAGACACTTAGACGCTTGTACACGCACTAACAGTCAGTATAGAATAGATTTCATCCTAGAGACCTTTCCTAGTGGATAATACAGTTCTTTAAACATAAGATATTAGATATGATTTTGGATTAGGTTGACATGACCCCCCAGACTTCTGTCTCCACATGTAGAGCTAAATGTCAAGTCCCCTTCACCCTCTAGTTGCACGTCAATCACACGTCATGCGGCTGCGCGCGCATCTCTGCCAAATATTTCTGCTGACATTGCAGGATTCTCTTATGGTTCCACCCACTTGTGACATCATGTTTAATGACGTATTTAGTTACGCCTATGTTAACGCCTTTTTTTCATTACGTATGTATATCATATCTGTATTATCAGCTGTTACGCCTCTTGCATCTGTCTTAATGTAATGCTTTCCATATAAATACCATTACTTGTCAATAATGTATTGCCTTCCCTTCCTGAACTTTCGTGGTGATGGAATTTGAAGCCTGCAGTTCGAACTGTAATTCCTTTGTAGAGGAATAAAGCCTTTTAGAACCTCTAATACCACGGATTCTGCCTCTTATATTTACTGAGTTATTCTTACTAGACTTTACCGCATAAAAAATAGTACCGGTAATGAAATATTTACCACAGTGTGGTTGTGTGTGTGGTTGTGGTTGTGTGTGTGTGGTTGTGTGTGTGTGTGTGTGGTGGTTGTGTGTGTGGTTGTGTGTGGTTGTGGGTGTGGTTGTGCGGTTGGTTGTGGTTGTGTGTGTGTGGTTGTGGATGTGGTTGTGTGGTTGTGTGTGTGGTTGTGTGTGTGTGGGGTTGTGTGTGGTTGTGGTTGTGTGGTTGTATGTGTGTGGTTGTGTGTGTGTGGTTGTGTGTGTGTGGTTGACTGGTTGGGTGTGGTTGTATGTGTGTGGCTGTGTATGTATTGTGTATGTGTGGGTGTGGTTGTGTGGTTGGTTGTCAGTGTGGTTGTATTGGTGTGGTTGTGGGTGTGGTGTGTGGGTGTGGTTGTGTGTGTGGTTGTGTATGTGGTTGTATATGTAGATGTGTGTGTGTTTGGGTGTGGTTGTGTGTGTGGTTGTGGTTGTGTGTGGTTGTTTGTGTGTGTGTGGTTCGGTGTGTGGTTGTGTGTGTGTGGTTGTGGTTGTATGTGTGGTTGTGTGTATGGTTGTGTATGTGGTTGTGTGTGTGGTTGTGTTTGGTTGTGTGTGTGGTTGTGTGTGTGTGGTTGTGTGTGTGGTTGTGGGTGTGTGGTTGTGGGTGTGTGTGGTTGGGTGTGGTTGTGGGTGTGGTTGTGTTGGTGTGGTTGTGTGTGTGGTTGTGTGTGTGTGGCTGTGGTTGTGTGTATGGTTGTATGTGTGTTGGCGTGGTTGTGTGTGTGGTTGTGTGTGGTTGTGTATGTGTGGTTGTGTGTGTGTGGTTGTGTGTGTGGTTGTATGTGTGGTTGTGTGGTTAGGTGTGGTTGTGGTTGTGTGTGTGGTTGTGTGTGTGTGTGTGGTTGTGAGTGTGTGGTTATGGGTGAGTGTGTGGTTGTGTGTGTGGTTGTTTGTGTGGCTGTGTGTGTGTGGTTGTGGTTGTGTGTGTGGTTGTGATTGTGGTTGTGTGCATTGTTGTGTATGTGGTTGTGTGTGTGGTTGTGTGTGTTTGGTTGTGTGTTTGGTTGTGTGTCTGGATGTGTGTGTGTGGTTGTGTGTGTGTGTGTGTGGTTGTGTGTGGTTGTGGTTGTGTGTGTGTGGTTGTGGGTGTGGTTGTGGGTGTGGTTGTGTTGGTGTGGTTGTGTGTTTGGTTGTGTGTGGTTGTGTGTGTGTGTGGTTGTGGTTGTGTGTGGTTGTGTGTGTGTTGGTGTGGTTGTGTGCGGATGTGTTTGTGTGTGGTTGTGTGTGTGGCTGTGTGTGTGGTTGTGTGTGTGGTTGTGGGTGCGGTTGTGTGTGTTGTTGTGGGTGTGGTTGTGTGTGTGTGGTTGTGGTTGTGTGTGTGGGTGTGGGTGTAGTTGTGTGTGGTTGGGTGTGTGTGTGGTTGTGGGTGTTGTTGGGTGTGGTAGTGTGTGTGGTTGTGTGTGTGGTTGTGTGTGTGGTTATGGTTGTGTGTGGTTGTTTGTGGTTGTGTGTGTGGTTGTGTGTGGTTGTGGTTGTGTGTGTGGTTGTGTGTGGTTGTGGTTGTGTGTGTGTTGTGTGTGTGTGGTTGTGTGTGTTGTGTTTGTGTTGGGTGTGTTGTGTGTATGGTTGTGGGTGTGTGTGTCGTTGTGTGTGTGGTTGTGTGTGTAGTGTTGGGTGTGGTTGTATGTGTGATTGTGTGTGTGTGGTTGTGTGTATGGTTGTGTGGATGTGTGTGTGGGTGTTTGTGTGTGTGGATGTGCATGTGCTTGTGTGTGTGGTTGTATGTATGGTTGTGTGTGTGTAGTTGTGGTTGTGTGTTTTGCTTTGTTGTTGTGTGTGTGGTTGTGGTTGTGTGTGGGTGCAGTTGTGGGTGCAGATGTGGGTGCAGTTGTGGGTGCATGTGTGGATGTGTGGTTGGGTGTGGTTGGGTGTGCTTGTGTGTGTGTGGTTGTGTGTGTGGTTGTGTGTGTGGTTGTGGTTGTGTTTGGGTGGTGTTGTGTGTGGTTGTGGGTGTGGTTGTGGGTGTGGTTGTGTGCGTGTGGTTGTGTGTGTGCGTGTGGTTGTGTGTGTGGTTGTGTGTGTGTGGTTGTGGTTGTGTGTGTGGTTGTATGTGGTTGTGGGTATGGTTGTGTGGTTGGTTGTGGGTGTGGTTGTGTGGTTGTGTGTGTGGTTGTGTGTGTGTGGTTTTGTGTGTGTGTGGTTGTGTGTGGTTGTGGTTGTGTGTGTGTGGTTGTGTATGTGGTTGTGTGTGTGTGGTTGTGGGTGTTGTGTGGCTGTGTATGGTTGTGTTTATGTGTGTGTGTTGTTGTGTGTGTGTGTGGTCGTGCGTGGTTGTGGGTGTGGTTATGTGGTTGGTTATGGGTGTGGTTGTGTTGGTGTGGTTGTGGGTGTGGTTGTGTTGGTGTGGTTGTATGTGTGGTTGTATATGTGATTGTGTATGTGGTTGTGTGTGTGGTTGTGTGTGGTTGTGTGTGTTTGTGTGTGTGGTTGTGTGTGTTTGGTTGTGGGTGTGTGTGTGGTTGTGTGTGGTTGTGGTTGTGTGTGTGTGGTTGTGGGTGTGGTTATGGGTGTGGTTGTGTTGGTGTGGTTGTGTGTGGTTGTATGTGTGATTGTGTGTGGTTGTGTGTGTGGTTGTGGTTGTGTGTGTGGTTGTGTGTGTGGCTGTGAGTGTGTGTGTGGTTGTGTGTGGTTGTGGTTGTGTGTGTGTGGTTGTGGGTGTGGTTGTGGGTGTGGTTGTGTGTGGTTGTGTGTGTGGTTGTTTGTGTGGTTGTGTGTGTGGTTGTATGTATGTGTGTGGTTGTGGTTGTGGTTGTGTATGCGATTGTGGTTGTGTGTGTGGTTGTGGTTGTGTGTGTGCTTGTGTGCGTAGTTGTGTGTGGTTGTGTGTGTGTGGTTGTGTGTGTGGTTGTGTGTATGGTTGTGTGTGTGTTTGAGTGTAGTTGCGTGTGTGTGGTTGTGCGTGTGGTTATGGTTGTGTGTGTGATTGTGTGGTTATGTGTGTGGTTGTGGTTGTGTGTGTGTGTGGTTGTGTGTGTGGTTGTGTGCGTGTGGTTGTGTATGTGGTTGTGGTTGTGTGTGTGTGTGTGGTTATGTGTGTGTGTGGTTGTGTGTGTGGTTGTGTGTTTGTTGTGTGTGTGGTTGTGGCTGTGTGTGTGGTTGTGTGTGTGGTTGTGTGTGTGTGGTTGTATGTGTGGTTCTGAGTGTGTGTTTATGTGTGTGGTTGTGTGTGTGGTTGTATGTGTGGTGTTGGGTGTGATGTTGGGTGTGGTATTGGGTGTGGTGTTGGGTGTGGTTGTGTGTGGTTGTGTATGTGTGCGTGGTTGTGTGTGTGTGTTTGTGTGTGTGATTGTGTTTGTGCTTGTGTGTGTGGTTATGTGTGTGGTTGTGTATGTGTGTGGTTGTGGTTGTGTGTGTGGTTGTGTGTGGTTGTGGTTGTATGTGGGTGCAGTTGTGGGTATGGGTGCGGTTTTGGGAGCCGTTGTGGGTACGGTTGTAGGTGTGGTGGTAGGTGCATGTGTGGATGTGTGGTTGGGTGTGTTTGGGTATGGTTGTGTGCATGTGTGATTGTGTGTGTGGTTGTGGTTGTGTGTGTGTGGTTGTGGTTGTGTGTGGCTGTGTGTGTGGTTGTGTGTGCGGTTGTGTGTGTGGTTGTGGGTGTGTGTGGTTGTTTGTGTGGTTGTTTGTGTGGTTGTGTGAATTTGGTTGTGTGTGTGTGGTTGTGTGTGGTTTTGTGTGTGTGTGGTTGTGTGTGTGTTGTTGTGTGTGTGTGTGGTTGTGTGTGGTTGTGTGGTTGGGTGTGGTTGTGTGTGTGTGGTTGTGTGTGTGGGATTGTGTGTGTGGTTGTATATGTGGTTGTGTGTGTGGTTGTTTGTGTGGCTGTGTGTGTTTGTGTGTGGGGTTGTGTATGGGGTTGTGTGTGGTTGTGTTTGTGTGGTTGTGTGTGTGGTTGTGTGGTTATTGCGTGTGTGTGGTTATGGGTGTGGTTGTGGTTGTGTGTGTGTGTGTGGTTGTGTGTATGTATGTGGTTGTGTGTGTGTGTGTGTGTGTGTGGTTGTATGTGTGTGGTTGTATGTGTGGTTGTGTGTGTGGTTGTGGTTGTGTGTGTGTGGTTGTGTGGTTGTGGTTGTGTGTGTGGTTGTTTGTGTGTGGTTGTGGTTGTGTGTGTGACAGTAATACTAAAAGCATCTCAAAATAAAGGAACAGAAACATTGAGTTTGTGGAAAGAGAAAGCACGTTGTAATTCAAACAGGCGCAGCAAAGCATTTACACAACAACAAAACAAGATCACTTAGCGAAGACTGAGTGCTGATAATGGATACACACAGCCCATCATCTTAAGAGTTCGATTGTAGCCAATGTACACTCAAACCTGCCTCCTCCTTGTGAGTTGCACCCCATATTTCATGAGTTATAACTGCTGCACCCACCATAGCGCTTTGACACAACCACAACCAAAACTGCGCACAACCACACACACAAAACCACACACACAAATACGACCACACACAACCACACAACAACACCCACAACCACACACACACAGAACCACACACCCACAACAACACACACAGAACCACAACCACACACACACACAACCACACACACACAACCACACACACAACCACACCCACAACCACACACACACGACCACAACCAACCACACACCCACAACCACACCCACAACCACATACAACCACAAACACACACACACAACCACACACACACAACCACACCCACACAACCACAACCACACACACAACCACACACACACAACCACACCCACAACCACACCCACAACCCCCCACTCACAACCACAACCATGCACACACAACCACACACACAACCACACACACACAACCGCACCCAACCACACATCCACACATGCATGCACAACTGTACCCACAACTGCACCCACAACCGCACCCACACCCGCATCCACAACCGTACACACACACAACCACAACCGCACACACAACCACAACTACACACACAACCACAACCACACACACACACAACCATACACACAACCACACACACAAGCACATGCACAACCACACACACACACACATACACACAACCACACACACACAACCACACACACAACCACACACAACACCACACACACAACCACACACACAACCACACACATAACCGCAACCCCACACACAACACACACACAACCACACACACACACACAACCACACACACACACAACCACAACCACACAACCACACACACAACCACACACACACACAACCATACACACAAACACACACACAACCACACACACAAACACACACACATACAAACACACAACCATACACACAACCACACACACAACCACACACAACACCACACACACAACCACACACACAACCACAACAACACATACAACACACACACAACACACATATAATACACACACACCCACACACACACAACCACACACAACCACACACACAAGCACAACCACACACAAGCACACACACAACCACAAACAACCACACACACAACCACAACCACACACACAACCACACACAACTACACACACAACCACACACAACAACACACACAACCACACACACAGACAACCACACACAACTACACACACAACCACACACACAACCACAACCACACACACAACCACAACCATAAACACAACCACAACCACACACACACACAACCACATACACACAACCACAACCACACACACAACCACACACAAACACATCCACACACAACCACACACACAACCACATCAACACACACAACCACACACACAACCACACCAACACACACACAACCACACACACAACCGCAACCACACACACACACACACCCACACACAACCACACACACAACCACACCAACACAACCACACCCACAACTACACACACACACACAACCCCAACCACACATAATGGATACACGCAGCCCATCATCTTAAGAGTTCGATTGCAGCCAATGTACACTCAAACCTGCCCCCTCCTTTTGAGTTGCACCCCATATTTCATGAGTTATAACTGCTGCACCCACCATAGCGCTTTGAGATCTAAAGCGCTACATAGGTCTAATTGATTAACCAGTCGCCAATATGCTGTGCTTTTAAAGAGAATGTGCCAAAAGTTTCCCGCTTCCTCATCATGTCCTCATGAAAGCGCCAACGAAAGGACATGAAGCAGCCGCTGCTATCAGAAATAAACACTGTGAACGTTGTCCAGTTTCACAGTAACATTTCCTTAATGTTCTTTAAGTCACAGAACAGTAATACTAAAAGTATCTCAAAATAAAGGAACACAAACATCGAGTTTGTAGAAAGAGAAAGCACATTGTAAGTCAAACGGGTACAGCAAAGCATTAACACAACAACATGTTCTTTGATGTTCTTTGAACAAGCACATCAAAGGGGTGCCGCGAAAGTGATTGCGGGTGAAAGTGAAAGTGATCGCGGGCGCTTAATGAGCATGACGAGGTTTGCCATATGGTGCCTCTGCTCCTAAGCGCACGCCCGCGCAAATGCACTGTAGCTCTAGGCTGGCCATGGTAGCATTTTATGAGCCCTCACTAAAAGTCTCGCCAGGCCAGCGCATGCGCTGGGTCAGGCAAGACCTAAAAAGGGCAGACTCCTACTGTTTTAATTTTGGTGGACAAGGTTCCGGGCGGTTGGCATAACATAATAAATAGTAGGTTGGGAGGGGAGACATGTGTGTCCCCCTATCAAAGCCCATTTCAGCCCCCAAGGCCCCATCTCCCAGGGCTTTCCAGTTGTTAATGAGAAGGGCTATGTTGTGCCCTCCCTGAGATGATTTCATCTCCAGGGACTTCATCCCCGGAGCCTGAAATATAACTGCGTCCGGGAGACCCCATCTCCCGGGACATTGTGCATTTCCTGCACGCCAGATTGTGGGCAGGAAAAACTTCTGTGCTCTCACCTGGTGGGAATGGAAAGGCTCCAGTTGGGTAGGAGAATAATGTTTCTCCCTGCCCGTGCTTTAGTGGACAGGGAAACACAGAATTGCTCCCGCCCAGCAGGAGAAGAAAGGAAAGCTGAGTGAAAGAAAGCCAGTTACTGCCATACTGGGGAAGGGTGCAGGCAGGCAAGAGAGAAGGCAAGGCTAAATGCCTCCTCACAGGGCCCCAAATGCCTCATAATGCTGTACTTGTCATAGGTTGGAGGAGGCACACACCAATAAAAAAGAAAAAGCAGAGCAGTGCAAAAGATGTCTCCTCGCTCTGACTTTATTAAAAAAAAAAGAAAAACAAATAAAGGTGTGGATGCCCCAGGTGGGAATGGAACATCCATATTAAAAAACAATATACAAATAATAAGTTGTGGCCTTGCCAATTCATTTATAAAGCAGTTAATTAAAAGTTCACTGCTCCCTTCCGGGAACACCTCATAATGCCCCGTGTGGGCTTTGATAAGAAATATTTTTCTTGTGGTGGTACCTCAAGAATGAGCAAAGGCACCTCATTATATTTTTACTTTATGTTAAAAAAACTTCAGAGATTCAATGAAAAACAAAGGTTAAAGTGGCGTTATAGTTAGGTCTGTTAATTATATCTTACTTTACATTAAAAAAACATAGAAAGTCACTGAAAAACGTAACATTTTTAACTATAAAAATCATTGACATTAGCCAGTTAAAGTTAATTGGAGTAACTATAACTCGCGCCCTCACCATGCAGTCCTTATGAGCGCACATGTTGCATAACTTATGACATGTTCATAGATAATATCACTGATGATATTTGACTTCACTGATGAAAGCGCTGTGCATGGCGGGAGTGCAAGTTATAGTTACTTCAGTTAACTATAAGTGGTCAATTTCTTTTTTAGAGTTTAAAACATTACTTTTCACCTACCTATAGCATCACTTTAGCCTTTGTTTTTTTCAATGACTATATGTATGTATACAGACACAAATACACACACACACAAACCCACACACACTCACACAAAATCATATCCAAATGAGCAGATAAATCATTAAACCGAAAACAGGATGATTTGTAAAGGTCACAAGTACCTTGGGATGCAATATAGAAACATTACACATGTTCCCCACTTGTATTTGTCATTTGATGAGGGTCAGTCAATTTATGTGATTCTGTTGTTGCAGCTTTCACTGTATTTAATGCATTAAGACTTAAATTCCAGATTTCCCTAAAATGGTTGTTTCTAGCTAAAAAGGATGATCATAATGTTATCAGATAATGTGCCACTTACCCTGTATGTGTGCCACAAAATGTAGATAACTGTTGCACAGTTTGTCCCCCATGCTTCATAATCCTAGATGGCTTGACAATTATAAAGCTATTCAAGAGGACTTAGGGGATGACTTAATGCTCATGAAATTGCATTGCGTGTATTGTTATACCACTGAATTTAAAGCAATAAAAGCGAGCAAAACATATATCAGTCTAGGAATAGGAAAATATGAGTCCAGACATATAAAGGGACTTAGGCAGATTCATAATGGGTCACCAAGATTGGTCATCAATTGATCTCCAAGATGGCTCAAAAGCACTACTAATCAAATACACACTGTTAGACCTGGACCTCCCTGTTGGGTCACCCCCATACTTTTTGACTTCACCCCTCATGCTTTGCTGAATTGTTTTTTTTGTTTGCCTTTAGGACACTGCACAATTTACCAATGCTCTCCAAGTGCTAAAGTGCTTGTGTTCTCTCCTTTGAACACAGCAAAATACACTTACACCCAAATAACACATTGGGCCCGATTCACAGAACTAACTTAAGACAAAATCCTAAACTTACTACCATCTTGGTATTCACAGAAGGCACTTACTCATTTTGGTATTCACAGAAGGCACTTACTCATTTCGGTATTCACAGAAGTTAGGAGTCCTTACTTTAGGACTCCTAAATGCCTTCTGTGAATACCAAAAGTCTTAAAATTAGGATTTTTCGCAGTTTAGTAGTAGTATAGTTAGGACTCCTAACTTTAGGACTCCTAAATGCCTTCTGTGAATACCGAAATTCTTAAAATTAGGATTTTTCTCAATTTAGTAGTCCTAAATCTAAACTTAGGACTACTAAATTAAGAAAAATCCTAATTTTAAGACTTTCGGTATTCACAGAAGGCATTTAGGAGTCCTAAAGTTAGGAGTCCTAACTATACTACTACTAAACTGCGAAAATCCTAATTTTAAGACTTTCGGTATTCACAGAAGGCATTTAGGAGTCCTAAAGTTAGGACTCCTAACTTCTGTGAATACCGAAATGAGTAAGTGCCTTCTGTGAATACCGAAATGAGTAAGTGCCTTCTGTGAATACCAAAATGAGTAAGTGCCTTCTGTGAATACTAAAATGGTAGTAAGTTTAGGATTTTGTCTTAAGTTAGTTCTGTGAATCGGGCCCATTGAATTTACTTATAAGTCACTAGTAAAGAGGTACCTACATGTACTGTAATTTAAATACTACTAGGTGTACTGCTGCAAGGCTTGGGCCAACCACTTAGGTAGTCTTTTGAAACATGTCTCTGGCCTGCCATTGCAAGCTGTATGTGCAGTTGTCAACTTCCATTTAGACCTGACAAAATATGTCTCTTGTCAGTCCTAAACCTTCCTTTTTAATACCTAGGTGTCACCTCAAAGGTAGGCCATAAACAGCCCAGAGGGCAGGGTGCATTATTTCAAAAACACGTTGGACATATGCTTTTGAGGCTTATATGTCCTGATACTGAAAAACTCCCAAATTTGTGTTTCACTGTTACAAGACCTACGTCTCCCAAAGGATGACATTGGGTTACCTTATTACATTTAATAAGCGATAACTTTTGGTTGGGAGCAGGTAAGAATGCCATGTATGGTATCTGCGGAATTGTAATTTAAAACCCCCTTTAATGATAAAGTCAGATTTTAAGTCACAATTCTGGAAATTCCACTGCGGGAAAGTTGCCATTTTCTTGCTTTGTACAATGGATGCCTGCAACCTGTTCTTGGGTCACATGACTAGGTGTTGTTGGCAGTTGGTCTTTGTGTATTCCTCCCAGACAGCCACACAATAGAGTGCCTGGGTGTTGGCTGCATGGGCCATCCTACATTGATGGAGGGTGGTGGAACTGCCACCTACCACACCTGTACTTCAAAGACACTGTTTCAGCTCACAATCTAAGGCCTTAACACTAGCCTATTGTGCCCCCAGACTACGTGGGGCCAGAGCAGGGAGTCAGGAAATTCTAGACACTTGTAAGGGGGAAAAACTCCAGAAATGTCTTCTACTTCAAAATGGGCACCAGTTATAACAAGCATTTGCAATGCAATCGGTCTCGCCTTCGGGACCTTAAATGTATTTAGCTATGCAGCACATTAGCCTGGGTGCTAACTTGGAGGGAAAGTAAGCATCAAACTGTGTGACATGCCAGGTATGGGAACACGTGGAGAGAAATGTTGCCTTTCAGCTGGAAATGGTATAATCCAAAGCTCTGTTTTTAATATAAAAGCAGGGCCTTCGGTGGTCATATCACTGAAAATACAAGATTATAAAAAAAATATTACTGTCTACGGGTGTTTGTGGAAGACAATTTCTATAGACTGGAATCTAGAGAATTCTAAAGTGATTCTGGTATTTTACTGACCTCTGCTGGTCGTTTTCTATCAAGAAAGTTAAATAGAGGCAGTTGCCAGAATTTTTTTTAAAAGAAAGTCCCTCAGCAGAAAGCAATTCTGGTATTTTACTGACCTCTGCTGGTCGTTTTCTATCAAGACAGTTACATAGTGGTAGTTGAACAGAAAAACAATCCCGAAGCAGATGCAGACAAGTCCTAGGGCTGATCTCCAGAGCCCACAAAGTACATACACATATAAGTATATACTAAATTATATAAACTAAAGTATATACTAAAGTATATACAAGAGGTCTCAAATGCTCAACATAAAAAGGAGACCCTCAGACCCACTCTTCAGTACACTCTTGCACCTGTGGATACAGAAGATGAACTGCCATGATACCAGGAGACTACCCTTCTGTTTGAGGTCTGCTCTTCTATCTGAGAAGGAAGACTGGACCAGCACCCTTCATCTCAGAGTCATAACTTGCCTCCTCTTTGGAGCTACAGGGACACAACAAGATCCAAGGGTCTCCCTGCAATTCCCCAGCTGACCTGCTGCACTGGAACTGCCTGGACTTGAAAATGGACTATCCTGAGCCCTGCTGGCCTATTCTGGAGTGAGCTCCTGATTTCAAAGAGGTTCCTTCTAGATCCTGTACCCTGAGTGTGGTATCAGTTGAGCTCCTCCTAAATGTAAAGGAAAAATACTGACGTTTTGGGCTATTCACTACCATGATCCTGCTGTCCATGCCGACCACCAATGCAATGCTCCAGTGAACCCAATTCTCTGTTCTATAGTGACCACCAGAAACAGCTGGCAACTCGAGATCTGCACTTCGCAATACCTTATCGACTGCCAGAGGTGACTGCAAGAATGGCGTTCCAGCAACAACTGTCTACGATATCCAACAGGATCCTTGCACTACAGCGATGACCATCAGTGTCGCCCTGCCTGCTCTTCATGCTACAGCGGCAGAATTCCTCGATGTTCTCTGTGCACCACACAGCCTTCTCCACCATGAATGGAACTTTTTGCACTGGACTTTAGAAGGTAACTTTTGCAGCAGGACTAATCTGATCCCTTTAACAGCCCAGGCTCCATTGTAGCCGGTGAGAACTTGTGACTTTAACCCAGACTTGCACGATCAGATAGCTGTGAGTGGCACTTTTTGGTTTTAGGCGGTATATTTACCTTAAATCTTTGAAATTGCATATCGCCTGTTCTATCAATTGGATTTTTTTCATTCCCTATATTGGTGCAAATAATGTATTAAATTATACTTACCTTTTCTAAATTGGTGTAGGATTTTTCTTGTGTTGTGTTTTTACTTTATTACTGTTACTAGGTTAAGCCTGACTGCTTTTGTGCCAAGCTACCTGAGGGTTAAGCACAGGTTAATTTAGTGACTTTTGTTGGTCATCAACAAGGATTGTGGCTGTTGCCTCAGAAGGGCTTACCCCTCTCTCAACCAACAATCCAATTTCTCACACACACAATCATAAAGTTTCTTCGGCTATGTGGTTGATTTGTTTAGCAGTTTTATGTAGCATGAACCAGACTTCAATAGATAACAGATTACTTTACATGTTGTGAAATCAGGGTTACATGCTAAGGTATTTTGGATTAAAGGATGGTAGGAGATGCTGGGGTGGGCAAAGTGCATTCGCTGCAGTGGGGGGAGAGAGAGAGAGAGAGAGAGAGAGAGAGAGAGAGAGAGATAAGGTACTTAAACAATATTAGACTAAAGTCATTAGCGGTGGTCCGCTATACTGACACCATGAGTTGAATAATGGTGTAAATAGTTATTGACAAGAACTAAAGTTGCTGATTCTCACCATGGTAAGAAAGTGAGACACCTTCTCCCATTTCTTGTAACAGCACCAACAAATACATGCAGCACATAGAAGAGGGGATGGCACGCCTCACACACAATAATGATACATGAATCTAGAGTTATAAATAGGTGAGTGAATACATGGAAAAATATCTGGATATATAGTTAAATGCATGGCTAGATAAATAATTGAGTGATTAAATGACAAAATAGGTATGAGTATGGTGGAGGCACAGTGCTGGAGGAGGCCGCAGTTCTGTTTGTAACAGGAAATTCTTGAAATTCTTCTGCCTACTTGCTCATCTATGCACCTTTGCATTCATTCATCCATCCATGCATTGTAATTATCCCATACATCCATGTCATGAGATCGAGCCATTCATCCATCTATGTGCACCACGTTTGGTCACTCCTCCACTGACTTATTCTCACAATCACACGTTCAACCATCCACACACAAACATAACACTCATGGAAAAAGCAGTTTGATGTATAGAAAATCCAGACCTACGGTCTTTGTCAAAGCGTGTGATCTTTGTTGAGCTTTTGGGGTAGTGGAGATTTTCCTTAAATGTTTTACTCACAAATCATTTTAGGTGCAAAACATGTGCTTAATGCATTTTATACTGGTTAAGGCAGAATATATTGATGTTAACTAAACATCTGGTCGTCAGTGTTTACATTCCCAACAACGAGCAAAAACAAATGATGTGTTGCAGAGAGTCATACTTAGCTCATTGCACACAGTGGCGTTATCAGCCTTCAAGATACTCCCTAGTCTGCCTGCGTCCCCTGGTGAGTTCACCTCTGTTATCATAATCACAGTTTCTGACCATCGGTATCTTCCCCGCAGCCCAAAGTGACTACATTCTCCTTCCAATTAGCCACGGTCCTGGTTTGTTTCACGGAAATACTTTATTGACAGTCTTTTGACAAACTCAGCTAAGATGTAGGTGGAGCTGCACTCTACCTTATTAGCGAGTCAGAGATGACCTGACCCGGCATCTGAGACTGGCCCGCCACCTTTGAACAGCAGGCTTCTGGTTTATGTATTCTTAACACAGACCCAAACTGCAATGGCACTTGTGGGACATGTCTCTCTGTGAATGACCATGAATAATACCCTTGGGCTCTTGCCCTTTGTTCACAGCTCCTTTGCTTCTTTGCTATGATCTCGACATACAAACACCTTCCTGCACAAACACACATACATGAGTGCATTTTGTGAATTGCACACTAAACTCACATGTAAACAATAATAAATGTATAAAATAGCAAAATGACTAAAATTATGCGGAAAAAACTGAAAGAGGAAATATGTGGTTTCTAGCAACAGAAAGCCCAGCTTCACTAGGCCTCCATTTAAAAGGCTTGGATGCAAAACCAGAGAGCAGTACAAAGATCAAAACATATGGTAATACAGCAGCAATTAACCAAATGCCACTGGAGCTAAAAGCACACTGGATATTAGTCAATGGCTTTTTAGCTCATGGCCCATATTATTCGCGCGTTGGATCTTAGGGCATTCTGGCCCACATGCATCACGTGCAATAGTGTTAAAAGTCAACAACTTCAGAAAATACTAAAATTTATATCACAATATGTCTAAGACCTTGCCTGGGGATCTTTTGATTAAAAACGACAGAGGCCGAATTAATCGAACATGCAAACACAGAAGCTTACAAGTAGAAACAGCACATAAACGTGATATACGGTACACAATCCTACAACGTATGCATTTTTTAAAACCAGCAGCGGCATCAGCATTCACTTTTAAATGCACTCTATGCCGGAATAAACAAAAACCTCACCCGCAAGCTACAGAACATCCAAAACGCCGCCGCAAGACTGGTCCTCAACCTGCCAAGAAACTGCCACATCTCCCAGCACCTGCACACACTCCACTGGCTCACCATCGACGCTAGAGTCTCCTTCAAGATGTTAACCCATGCTCACAAGGTCTTCCACGACACCGACCAGCATACCTGAACACCCGACTCAAATTCCACACACCCCAAAGGACCCTACGATCAGCCCAGCTCTCCTACGCCATGGTCCCCAGCACCAGAAAGACTAGATCGGGAGGCCGCTCGTTCTCCTTCCGCGCGGCTGAGCCTGGAACGACTTTCCGCTCCACCTCAGACAGATAACATCGCTCCCCATCTTCACAAGAAACCTCAAAACCTGGCTCTTCGACAGACCCCCTCCTTGATGGACTGGAACCTGCAACACCCCTCCCCCCAGAGCCTTGAGACCCTCACGGGTGAGTAGTCACGCTTAACAAACACCTGATTGATTGATTGACTGACAAAAGTCTTTTCTGAGTATGTAAAGCAGGTGCTGCTGGTAAACTTAGAAAGTGGTGGGGCAAGCAAAGTGCCCATCACTTCCCAAAAAACAAACTACCCCCTTCCTCCAAAAGCTCTTAATAAAAACTCCTCCCTTCAAAAGCCCAAAATAAAATAGCCCCCTCCCAAAGCCCTAATAAAACAACCCCTCCCTTCAAATCCCCTCCAAAAACTACACTAACATTTACAATAAATTACATTTAAATGAAAGGTACTTACCGACTGCAGCACATCCTCCTTGGTGTTCTAAAACTGCAGTCTGCTGTGGAGCTTCCCTAACCAATCCAGACGATGCTGTCATGCTGTTAACCAGCATGAGAGCAGTGCCAGGATAGGATGGAGAGAGCTGGCTAGAAGCTCCTTCAGGCCCTGGAGGCCTGTGCTTGGTCTCCACCAAGCCGTCTAAGACAGCTTGGTAGAGAGCTTTAAAGTGCGCATGTTACTTTGGCCAATCTGACATGCACACTTTGGAGGGTCCAGTTAGCCACTGCTTCAGTCCTCTGCTGCCAATCGTCAGCAGAGTGCACACCCTCATTTCTACTGGTTCGGGGGCAGGCACTGGGGGCTACGGCACTCCACAGTGAAAAATAAAATGGAAATGAAATCATTTTACTTTTCACATTATGCGCAGCAGAGAGCGGGCGATAAAGTGACGCTCCCCCGCCCTAATGAAGAAACCGCCGCTGATGTAAAGTAGTACTCTAGTTGTAATACTTCACACAATTACAAATGCTATTCATAAACCTCTGGTCAGAGATCTTTGCCTCTCTCATCTCTTATGTGCAGGGATCCCTAGTACTGCCACACAGTCTCAATAATGCAGTGGAGTCAGGAAATAACATTTACACTAACACAACATAGGGAGTAATTGGAAATAAATGATTTAAAATATAAATTGTACTAATTTTGTTTTAGCAAATATCAATTGAAAAACTGATCTTTGGTTATTTGATCTAATTCAAAAGTTATACGATTTGAATGTAAAATATAATTGCATTTACATTATTTTACCTCTTACAACTGGTGTACACATTAACATGTATTTATAGTGGTCAAGTAATAAAGTGTACTTCTTATAAACAAGATTCAAAAACATTTAACACACCTGATCCCGCAAGGGGAAGGTAAAGTATTAAAGCATGCAAGCATAATAAATGCATGTAATCTACAAATCTCACATTTTCAAATGGAAAAATAAGTATCGGTAATGTACAACACATATTGCCCCCATGCATCACATACATTTGACACCAGAAAACGCAAGGAGGGTAGGAATTTAAGAGACAATACATTCTCACACTAATCAACACCTGAACGTAATTGGAACATATGTGAGTTGTGTGAGTTTTTGGTCAGGTATGTGGTGTTTCCCTGTACCATTCCATTTGGAATTCTCTGCACAGGGGCAGAGGCTTCCACCCTGGGAGAGGAGAAGTCCTCAAAAAGTTATAAAGTAAATTTTAGAATATTTCAGTTGAAAATGTGTTTGTAGGAGGCTCCAACCCCTCATTTGAGACGGTGGTGACTCAAAACTCTAAACCGTGGTGGGTATGTCCGCACAGAATCAGCGAATGGCATCCATTTTTTTTTTTTTTTTTTAAACAAACTTTATTAGGTCACAGAACACAATGCAGTCAATCAGCGAATGGCATCCATGAGGAGATTTCCACCTGAACTAGCTAGAAATCTTCGTGGCATAGATCTCTGGATGGAAATTTACTTTTGGGAATAGACCCCATTAATCTTCACAAAGCACTGCATGGACAGATTATGTTCTTTGTCCTGAGATTTGTTGGTAAGCGTGCAACTGTATTAAACTAAACTGGCATGCCCTTGACTGATGAAGAACAGTTGTTACAACACTGTCAAACAATGATAACATACATGCCAGATACTGCAAGTACACTTAACATTTCTGTATGACATTCAAAGCAAACACTTCAAATATACATTACAAAGTTGAACAGAAAGAGAAAAATAATAGTTTTGGTAAATTTATAGTAAATATTGGTGCTCCTTAAAAGTTTGGTCCTGCAACCGAGATTTTGAGACCGAAATTGTTAATCCTCATGACTGACACTGGGGGCCCTGGTACTCTCCACTATATACACGTGCAAATCTGGCTTACCTGAGTAAATGGCTGGATTTTCGATTGCATATTATTTTGAACGGCAGAATTTAACTCATGCAATGTTACCACACAATCCAAGAGTGCACATGAGTGGGAATTTAGGGTTGTGATTGTATTAAAAGATTTCAGGGCACCAACAAATGTGAGAGGTTGTGGGTATGCACAACTCTTCTCTGACCTCTCCCATCCTTAAAATGATTGCAAATTTACCTTTGTCAAGGGCAATCCCTTTCCAAGATGGGAAGCGAAAGCACACCCAAAATTTGTGAGTCTAAAGGGCAAGGCATATTTCCCCTATGAGAGGAAAGAATGAAACACAAATTGTCCCAATGCACAAAGGTCCTGACATGTCACCATGCATATTTGTACAATTGTATAATGACATACTGGGGATATGACTTTGCCAAAGCGAAAAAGGAAATTCACAAAACCTTTGCAGTATTACACATGGAAAGCTGCAACTGCTTAAGGTTTTCATGTGTAACCTGGAAAGAAATGAATTCCAGAAAGTCGTTATTCTGTACCCGTGGAATGTAGTAAACCTGCCGGTTCACATTTTCGAATTTCTTTGTGAATTGGGCCTGGGATGTCCCAGGAAAGCTCCTCCTTGCCAATCCCAGACACCATGGTCTTGAGCTTTGTCTCTCAGAATGGCAGCTTTTGCTGGTACCTGGTCATGGCGGCCTTTCATCCAGTTGCAGTCTGGAAAATGAGTAGGGAACATCAAGTTACCAGAATATCAAAGCCAAAATGTTGAGCACCAAAATATCGAGAAGGCAAGGGCATTTAAGTGAGTATAGATTTACTATTGTTATCTTCACATCTACACAACCTGAGAATATATATCATCAAGTACATATATGTGTAGGTAAGTACAGCAATCCTCTGGACAGGGGGGGCTGGTGAAGTGTGAAGGTGTGGGGGGGTGTAAATTAAACATATAGGACTATATGCTTTTTGGGGGGGCTCCCAGTAGTGAGTACAATATAAAAAGGGGGATGTTTACACGAGAAAAAACATTTCCAAAACTGCTAAAATATGCTTTGATTGAAAACTATACAACTCATTCTCTTTTCTCCTGTTTGAGCATGTTATTGTTTTCGCCTGAGGGATTTTTTTCAAGGTATGTGAACAGTCATGTTTTATTAGAAATTGGGCTATTGACATTGGTACAACAAATAATAAAATGTAAAGATAACTTTGGGAGCTGTGACTTTTCTCAATTAGGTTTTGCAAAAAATAATGTCAAGTTGTGTATAAAACACAATGAGCAGAAGACCTGATTAAAACTGGTTCATATTTATTAGAGATATCTTCAGTTTTTAGGGGGAAATGGGCACGCCGGGGTTTGACATTAGCCCACAAACGGTTATTGAACAAGAGTGATGTAAGTGATGCACTACAAGGCACACTGTACCAGTAACATTCAAAAGAGGACGGTTTTAATGTACAACTTTGAAAGTGCTCGGTTATTCTCCCCCAAAGAACTGTGGTTCACGGTGCATTGCGTAAACTGTCATTATAACGAATAGTTTAATGCAAGGGCAAAAGCAATGTGACAAGGAGATTACAAGTCAATATATATATTAAATATAAGGACATTGCGAACGCTGTTGTGGCAATGTGTACTTTATTTGCTGGGGCACTGTGAATGCAAGTGTTGATGACGTATTTGCTACCTCACTCTTCTTCAAAGCTTGAATCTGTGATATCAGGATCCGAAGTCTTTTGGATGAAATGACATAACACATGTTTGTATTTGAAAAACTCACGTTTACCCATTGGGCACATTGACACTGACGGGGCACATTGGCACTGACTGAATAATGTTTATTGATGCCCAAATTAGGGCCGGATTACGAGTTGGTTGGTGTATTCCAAACCCATATGTAAACCCGTTTACGCACTGGCCAGAATTACCAGAGTTGGAAGGTATTTAACTATCCATTAATTATTCGATGCCTTGAATACAGCAACCTCCGTTAAATTTTGACGGGTCATACCTGTCATTTATTCCTTTATTTCGGCCTGTGGCAGGCCATGACAGGGCAAGTAAATACATCTCACAATGTGCAATTATTAAAAACATACAAAAATTACACTCAATCATCATATTTAACATTTTCCGTTGATTTAAATAAAATTTTAAAAATGTATGATATTAAAATAAGATATTGATAAAAAAAAGTCATATCGCATACCTACGTCTAATAATCAATGCACACCTTATGTAATGCTATACTGCATAACATATTTCAGCAGAGCCTAATTGTTGCAGAAGAGCTAAAGCAGGCAGGTAATGTCTAATACTTATTGCCTTTAAAATGGGGAGTATACATTTTTCTTATAAAGATGAATAGATTGCGCAAAATAACATAAAGTTCCCTTGTTTCGGGGGAAATGTTATTACAGGTACATTTCCGGAGCCTCTTAAACCACGATCCGTGAATAGACATTGCACACAAAAATGGATGGCGCTTACTCTAAATCTTGTTAAGTAAAACATGCATTGAGAGATTCATATTAATACAAGGTGTGGCTCTGGCCCAACAGATGTAATCAAATTAGAAAAATGAATAATCGTTTGCATATCTCAAAACCTTCGTTCATGGGCATTTAATGTAAAATCACTAACATTAATTTTTACACATTCTTTAGACAGTGGCGTAATCGTAAATAGATTAATATAAAAATCAGACATACCCAGTTGTTCAAAAACATTCTTAATGTGTTTCAGCCACAGAATCTCCAGGGCTAAACAATCTTTTACTACAAGCCTGGTAAAAGCTGCTATTGGAAAGGTCCGTGTTGGAACCCGGACTCCCCGTCCCACACCACTGTCACCAAATGCAAGACCCGGGACTCCTCCCTCAATGTTAGGCCAAGTAAGGACACCGTTTGAGATAGGCCTGCTCCCCCCCTTAGTAGCTTGGCACGAGCAGGCAGGCCTATCTCCAAGGCACGAGTGTACAGTATGTGCAACCACACCCACAGCAAACCACTGGTGACACCACAAATGGACTCCACACGAGTTTGATAAAATGAGCATACGTTTTATATGAAAATATGTACGATCAGACCACATGATACAAAAGCCAACATAAAATAAAGGGTAATATTCCGGCTGGCTGGTAGGTTAAAATCCCAACCACCGCTTTCCAAATGCTATGCTGGTCGTAATGTTAGAATCACACACGTTGCAATTTTATAAATAACAGTGCACTGTGTAACAATACAATCCTGTGCTTGGCAAAGAAGAAATAATACAATGCTTAATGATACACCGAGGTACCTTGCAATGGGAGAAATAATGCAATGCGTACCACTACAATCATGTACTGCGCAATTAAGGAATAAGGCAATGCGTCCCGCCCCAATCACGTACTTTGCAATGAAGAAATAATGCAATGCGCACCGCTACAATCATGTATTTTGTACTTGAGGAATAATGCAATGCGTAGCTACAATCATGTACTTTGCAAGGGAGAATAATGCAATGTGGGCCACTACAATCCTGTACTTTGCAAGGGGTAAATAATGCAATGCGAAGCGCTACAATCGTGTACTTCAATATGCAGAAATAATGTCAGGCATCATAAGACAGTCCGGCAGTTCGTTAGCAGCAATATTGGCAAGGTGTATTACGACAATCAGCCTCTTCAATAACAGTTGCCTCCACACATATCAGTGATGACATAAAGTACAGCTTCTCACTCTGGCCCCGGTACGGACACTCCTTTGGGCATTACGGGCCCCAATCTGTGCCGAAGCAAAGGCTCACGTTGCCAGAAGGAATGAGAGGCCGAGAGAGTGTCCCTCCAAGCCCACACCCTGCCCAGGTAGTGATTCACTTTACCTGGGGGCGCGAACCCACTCTCCTCTCCTCCTTCAGCAAACTGGGCCTTCCATGTAGAACTTTCTCAATGGGCCTCAGCGGTTCAGCCTGGCAGCTCAGCTCCTCTGGGCACGTACACGTACCCCACGCCCCTGAGATTACGTTACTCCAGGTGCACGTTCACCACAGCACCCTCCGGGTCACCTCTGGCACGAAGCCACCTACACAACGCTGATAAGACTTTATGTCAACTCCAAGTGCACATTCACCAGGCACTTCGTCCTGCGGTCTTATTTAGCACCAAGACACGCACACCGCGCTGCAGAGACTCACTTCCGGTGCACACGATGATCAACCGATCACCTCCACAGTCCCAGGTTGCACTAAAGCATGCACACTGCTTCACTGAGACTTACTCCAACTCCGGTGGCCCGATATCCAGGCGCTCTTCACCAACGCCTTCGGCCGCACCCCGACACGCTCACTGTGTCCGAGCCTCACTTCTCCTCCGGTGAACTCGATGACCAGGCACTCTTCACCAGCGCATCCGGTGCACCATGACATGCACCCTGCGCATCCGAGACTCCTTTCACCTCCGATGCACATGCTGATCAGGTGCTCTACACCAAAGCCTGCGGTGCACCACGACACGCACCCTGCGCATCCGAGTCTCACTTCACCTCTGATGCAAAAGCTGACCAGGCGCTCTTCACCAACGCCTGCGGTGCACCACGACACGCACCCAGTGCGTCCGACATTCGCAACACCTTCGATGCACACGTTGACCAGGTACTCCTCACCAACGCTTCCTGTGCACCTCGACACGCACCCAGTGCGTCTGAGTCTCACCTCTTCTCCGTGTGTCCGAGATCACAGGACACACTTTCTGAGGGTCTCAAGCTGCCACAACACGCGCCCATAGCATCGCTTGACACTTCTCTGAAAACTTTTATGTTTCTGTGTTTCCAAACAGGGAGCCAGCTCACCACGGGCCCTTGGGGTAACAATACACGGCACAAAGCACACTCTTCTTCAAGCAGGGGGACCCAGAGCACAAAACACAGTCCCAAAAGCCTCTTCCTTGGTTACAACAGCAAACTGCAGACCAGCCCCAGATCACGAAGCAAGGGTCATTCCTTCCCCAGCAGTCTCTACAGTTGTTCCTTCCTTAGCAGAGGTTACTCTTGACCACGAAATGGGTCCAAGCCTTTTCAGTGGTGAGCAGTCAAAAGATCGATAGAAAACATATAGCATGCTCATGTGCAAACATGAGGGTGTGTTGAGTGACTTGACGCTTATTCCGGTGATTACAAGGCTAAAAAATCTGAAATCGATAAGTTCTGGTGAACATGCTGTATCTAGGTGTTCAACAGTTTTGGCGGTGACTAAGTGCGATATTTATAAAACCCGTTGATGGTGAAATCATGCCGTTAAATCAGTGCGATGAAAACGGTAAAGTCTAACCTCGAGTAAACAACGGAGGAGTCTGTTTGTTGTGAAAGTTGAACGTGATGTTTAACAAACTGTGCCTGTAAATAAAAATAAAAGCTCTTGTGCCATGCCATACCAGGGGCAACCAAAATAGATCCCACTGGCTCTAGCCCTCAGACACATACAACACACAGAGTCCATCTACCACACTTGCTACAAAATCAATCCACACACACACACTCTCTTTCTCTCTTGCCATGCACATGGAGCATCAGCACAAGGTTCTGGGATTCACAGAACAGAGGAAGCTTACATGAAAGGAGCCAAAAGGCTCACCTCTATTTGACACAAAGAAGGAAGTCTGATCACACTACTGATTCACAAAGGACACTACATTGCACCACTGCTTTATGGGATGAACTCAGATCATGGATAGTAGTCCAATGCCCATCATGAAGGCACGAATTGTGAACCCACCAAATCACAGAACGCGAACTTAACCTTGCATTATCTAGGATCATCCTTGGCCCCTGCACCCATGCTAGATGAGCATGATGTCTGGGCAAAAATATAAGTCAGGATACCACTTTCACTTGCAGTTGGACATTTAGCGCAGAGGTATGCATCTGTTTATGTTGTTGTTATGTTATGTTATTTATATTTATAAAGCGCACAGATGCCACAGCCAAGCGGCGTCCCGGCACTATAAAAGAACGAGCAACATAACACCAAACACATAGTAACCAACCAGGACCATTAAGCCAAAGGAAACAAAAATGTTTTCACAGCCTTTCTGAAAGGCAGCAAATCAGAAATAGAACGAATACTAACAGGCAGTGTGTTCCAAAGGCTGGCTGCCAAGACACCAAATGAACGGCCGCCCACTCTGGCTTTTTTAAAACGGGCAACCTTAGCCAGAAATTGACCCGTTGATCGTAATGCTCTAGCAGGGATGTAATAAGAAATGGTCTGAGCTAAAATAGGAGGAGAGGCAAACTTCAAAATTTTGAAAACCAGGCACAATGCTTTAAACTTTATCCTCTGCCTAACAGGCAGCCAATGAAGATCAGAAATGGAGCGCCTAACTGAACAGAACTTAGGCAGACCAACCAACATTCTGGCAGCCACATTTTGCACACGCTGAAGGCGTGTAAGCTCTGCTTGGTTGGTGCCCAATAAAAGTGCACTGGCATAATCTAATCTATAAAGAATCATAGCCTGGACTATGAGTTGCCTAGTAGAGGCATCAAAAAATTTAAAAATGGGCCTAAGACTCTGAAGGACACCAAAACAGGTACCCGCAACTTTTTTTGTATGAGGGGTAAATGATAAATTGGCATCAAGCCAAACCCCAAGATTCTTCACCTGGGTCACCGGGATAGGGGCTTGGCCAAGCTCTAATGGCCACCAATCGTCTCCCCAAAGGTGAACTTCTTTGCCCAATACCAAAACTTCAGTTTTAGTAGCATTAAGTTGGAGACGGTTATCCGTCATCCAGCTTGCCACCTCCTTAAGGGCTCTCTGAAAATTAGAGGCATCCAACGCAGTATTCCCATTTAGTGCGACCACTAATTGGGTGTCATCAGCGTATGACACCATAGTTAGGCCCCATTTATTGGCAACCCCCATCAGTGGACGCACATACAGGTTGAGCAGGGTCGGACTAGTTGCCGAACCCTGCAGAACTCCTTGGGAGATGTAGCGAGGAGTAGACTCATAGGGAGGTGTGAACACTTTAAAAGTACGCTCAGCCAAAAATGAACGAAACCAGTCTAAAGCAGTACCCTCCACTCCGGCTTCTCTTAATCTCTGAAGCAAAATCGGGTGGGAAACAGTGTCGAAAGCGGCACTAAGATCCAAAAGGATCAGTGCCGCCGTCTGTCCAGAGTCTAACATCCTCCGTAGGTGCTCAACCATAGCCAACAGAGCTGTCTCTGTGCTATGGCCTGCTCTAAAGCCGTTCTGGGAAGGGTGAAGAATGCCTGTTTTTAGAAAATGACCAGATTGAATATTATTAGCATGAGCCTCAGCAATCTTAGAAATCCATGGAAGTAAAGAAATGGGCCGGTAATGTTCTGGTTTTGTTGGGTCTAAAGTAGGCTTTTTCAATATCGGCATAACCATAGCTTGCTTCCATTTTATGGGTACCGTCCCAGAAATAAAAGATAGCCTGATGAGATTGTGAAGAAGCAGGAGACAGATCTCAGCAGATTCCCTAAATTGTGCAGGTCTCAAAGGGTCCACCGGAGAACCCGATTTAACTTTCACAACTAAGGAATCAAACTCTTCCTGAGATGGCACAGGAAGCACTAACAAAGGACTAGAGATTGCATGCATAGATTCTACATTGTTAGTGGATGTAGTAGAGGAGGGAAAAGATCTGTAAATCGCATCCACTTTTTCCACAAAAAAAGATGCTAGCTCTTCACAGTGAGCCAGAGCCCAACACTGCGGTTTTCATGTTTGTTAAATCTTTAAAAACCTTAAAGATTAATTTGGTTGGGTTAGCACAGTTCTTAAATTCTGAGGAGTAGAAAGAAGCCCGTGCTTTACAAATAGCTCGATGATATAACTTAATGCTGGCCTGATATCCCTGTTTAAGAATGGGGTCGTATGCCTTACGCCAGGCTCTTTCTGCCCTTTTACAGGCGACCTTAAGGAGCCTAAGGGATTCATCATACCATGGGCTAGAATGGCCAGGCCTGGTCTTACTCCAACCTGCTGGGATTAAAGTGTCTAAAGCATGGGTCAACCATTTACAAAAGTGGTCATACCCGGAGGTAACATCAGTAGGATGTTCTGGTAGATGTTGTAACAAAAGCTGGTGAAAATCCTCCAGATTCAAATTCCTCCAAGGGCGTTTAAAGACGGCGGGTGTAGTACTTTTAAAGGGAGAGACGTTCGAAGTGATCCGGATTTCAATCAAGTAGTGGTCTGTCCAGATTATCGGCTTAGGCGGCAGTGCCTTTGCATTATCCAGATTCGTCAGGAAGGGGTCCAAAATGTGACCCCCTACATGAGTCTGACAGCTAATTTGCTGATATAGTCGTAACGCCTCAAGATCTGCGAGAAAACTGCTCACCGCAGAGGATTGAGGATCATCCATGTGGAGGTTAAAATCACCTATTATGCTGAAATTTGCTGATCTAAGGGCTAAAGAAGAGACCACCTCTGGAAGGGCCGTTCGAAAGGCAACATCAGGGCCAGGGGGTCTGTAAATAACCAGACCAGAAAAGGTGAATTGAGGGGTCATCGAGATTGCGAAGTGAGCACTTTCGCAACCCGCTATACCTACAGCATTCCATGAACAAGGATAACATGTCCTAACCACGACCGCAATCCCGCCACCTCTCGAATTACGGTGTAGGGTGTGCATAGTATAATCCGTAGGTAAGGCAAGATTTATCGCCGCCGTAGCGTTGTCATGTAACCAAGTTTCCGTTAAAAAAAATATATCCGGTCTTTCATCTGTAAGTAAAGTAAAAACATCTAAATAATGACAGACCAACGATCTCACAGTTAGATGAAATATTTTAAAAGTAGTTTGCCGGCGAGAGACCGCAGAACGATCTACAACATTAATAACACTTGGTGGGGGCTGTAAGGCCCTAATAGGCAAAGACAATGGGAGCTCAAACCTACACCCGGCGCACTGCACAGGGCCAGAGAGAGGGTCAAGGGCCCCATGCACACATCCACTCACCCTGTTCCTGAAACTACATAGATAGTTCGCTGCAAGCATGGTCAGCCTCCTGTGTGGCCTGCCCTAGCCTTGCCGTAGCGCTGACGAGCGCAGACGGGCAGGACTCTGGCGCGACTCAGGCGCAGGGAAGGCGCCCACCACTGCGCGTCACCGCTGCGCGTTCAAATGGCTGGGTTAAATGCACCGTCCGCGCATAGGCTCACGCCTACTCCCCCAATATGGCGCCAGACAATGGCCCAGCAATTCCCCAAGCCAAGATGGCGTCCATAAATCCCCCACGCTTCCCCCCGAGGACAGGACCCGCCAAACAGCGGTGCAAAATCAATTTAGAATGCAGGTAAGAGGACCGCGACTCTGATAAAATCAGGGGTAAGAAAATTATAAAGAAAACAAATATTAAAACAGGAGATTCTAAAATTGCAAAATAGCGCTGCGTTACGCTGTGCGCTGGTGTCTAAGGCAGGTAGTAGCTCTGTTACCTTGTCCAGCTGACCCGTACAATTGCCCGGCTTAAATGCACCATCCGCGCATAGGCTCACGCCTACTCCCCCAATATGGCGCCCGACAATGGCCCAGCAATTCCCCAAGCCAAGATGGCGTCCATAAATCCCCCACGCTTCCCCCCGAGGACAGGACCCGCCAAACAGCGGTGCAAAAACAATTTAGAATGCAGGTAAGAGGACCGCGACTCTGATAAAATCAGGGGTAAGAAAATTATAAAGAAAACAAATATTAAAACAGGAGATTCTAAAATTGCAAAATAGCGCTGCGTTACGCTGTGCGCTGGTGTCTAAGGCAGGTAGTAGCTCTGTTACCTTGTCCAGCTGACCCGTACAATTGCCCGGCTTAAATGCACCGTCCGCGCATAGGCTCACGCCTACTCCCCCAATATGGCGCCCGACAATGGCCCAGCAATTCCCCAAGCCAAGATGGCATCCATAAATCCCCCACGCTTCCCCCCGAGGACAGGACCCGCCAAACAGCGATGCAAAAACAATTTAGAATGCAGGTAAGAGGACCGCGACTCTGATAAAATCAGGGGTAAGAAAATTATAAAGAAAACAAATATTAAAACAGGAGATTCTAAAATTGCAAAATAGCGCTGCGTTACGCTGTGCGCTGGTGTCTAAGGCAGGTAGTAGCTCTGTTACCTTGCTTACTATGCAGGGAACACTCCCGTCCCAAACTTTTAAGCTTGTAACCATATAAATACTTGTGATTAGACACAACTAGCTATTTCTGGTTAAGTACCTTTGCCAAAAGACAAGGAGCACATCTGAATGGCAAGACTATGGTGTGTAATGGGTAATAATAAGCTTGCTGTTATGAAATAATGTGAGTGCCGTCTTGCACAATGGCTCACTGCCTTTTTCACGAAGCTGTTTTTCTATATGCAGAGGCCCTACCCTAGGTATGAATTACTTCTGAATTTCTGGGCCTGATTCACAAAGCCTGGTTGTGTCTTACTAATGAACTTCCAGAAGTAACACATGCTTACAGATGGGGAAAAAGGTGTGTGGAACTAGTTGGAGAGTAGGCATGTGTTACTACTCCTGGAAATCCATGCACAAGGCACACCTGAGGCTGGGGTAAAACAGATCTAATTAAAGAAATTGCTTTGTAGATCAGAACTGAAAATTGAGGAATAATTTGCAACTGTGGCAGGACACAACTATTCACAGAAACGTTTTTGGATACAGGTACCTGTGAGAATGAATTACCTGTGTAGGGTCCGGTCGTTTCCCTGAGCCCACAGTGCTTTGCAACTGGATCTGATCGACCAACAGCGGTCTGTCAAATCAGCTCCTGTGCGGGCCCTGATCTAAAACTACATTGAACGTCTCAGTGAAGGCTGAGGGTACCCCACCACATGTGGGAACTGTAAAACAGAGAAAACAGATGTCCCCAGCTTCAGCAGGGCACCAGCTCAGCAGGAACCGCATTAGTCATTGCAGCCCAAAGTATGTCTGAGTTCAGTCGCGTTTTACAGGGTTCAGAGAAGAAACCTAAAACAGAAACTCTGCTGTCTTCGACTGCCAATGGCAGACGTTCTTCAGTGATTTCACCAAGCTCTGTAATGAACTACACAGATTGCCATGCACACAAACAGGCACGCGCCTACCAAACTGTCTTCCTAGGTTGACAACTCCACACCAACTGCATCTCTTGCACTCATATTGATACTCAAGATGTGCTATGGTTTAGCACAAGGTTTTGAGGATGGAAAGAGGTGGAAACTGCCGCATCAATTAACGTTTGCGCACAGAAGGATTTTAATTCTGAAAGTCTCTGCCGCATGATTTTGTGTTGCATGTATCAAACGTTGGAAAGTTCATGCAAAGTGGGAGTAATGTGACAGGAGCAGTGCCAAGGAATTCACACACTAATCCAGTGCACTTCAGCGATTGTGTGTAGAGATTTCCGATATTTTTTGCTGTTCGCTCAACACAAAACTACAGATTTATATGCATTACTGCATTGCACTATTCTTAGTAAATGTTGTTTCCTGACTTTTGAGCAAAGGCCTGTGGCTCTATGCTCAGCTGCAAACAGAAGCCAACCACTGATGAAGCTTAACTCGCCTTCAAGAAAATCCACCCTCAAAATAATGTTAATGCAACAGACGACCCTTCACGAACATGAAAATCATTTTCAGAATTAGATTTTGTTGAAAACACATAAAATGGAAAGGTTCCAATATAATTATGTGTATCAAAGCCAGAGAGTTCTTTCCAGCCCCCAGCAGAACCCCGGCCTCTCAGCACTCTGGTGATTTAAGGAAGGATATAACAAAGATAGAGACATGGCCAGAGAGAGCAGAGCAGGAGAGCTGGATAGGCCAAGAAGAAGACAGGGTACTCAACTGTAGCCCATTACCCTCCAGAATTGGTATTAGACAGGGCCTAATGTGTTCAGAACTAGTTCAAACCTTACCGCTTGAGGAGTGATACCGACACCATCGATGTAGGTGATAATGGGAAGGATGTGGCAATTTCCATACAAAATCTATTCTCATTTTCCACATAATCAAGTAAGGAATTTACATAGCTCACACATCAGAAAAACACCATCCAAGCATGTTGAGCTGAACCTTGAAATCCATCCACACCATTTACTAATATTGGGATCAATATGAACTCAACAAGATCGGGGTCGAGCAGGTTGAAGAACACTCAACCACACACTCCAGAAGGCACAATGCATCGCATCACCACAATCCAGTGGCTATGGGAGATGTGCATTTTACTCACGTGCTTACTGTTGAGTCTTGACTTTGTAGATTAGGGCTCCTGAGAGATGTTCAATAGTTTTCGGACAAGAGATTAAGCAGGGACTTCAAATGATTTTCTTTATTAACTAAACCTTGCTCAAAGAACCACAATGCCAGACCACCAACGCAATGGCTAGTAAAAGGTATGATGGCACTAAACCATGTAATCTCAAAAAGTGTAAATCATGAGCAAAGTGGAAACTTGAATCTTGTTTGGCTGAAATGTACAATTTCCCAATGATTACATATATAACTTTTCACAAGTGACGCCGACAGCAATTGCTATCAATACTTCTCCTTTAGGAAGTGACTGTACAGAGGGTTCATATATTTTTAGTGTCTTGTGGCCCCCTATGGCCATTGCCTAGGTGCATTTAAATGATCTCTTCACCTGAATCTAATGTCACAGTAAAAATAAATTTGAAAATGTTAGATATTCAATTGGATGTATGATCTGCTGTAGTATGTATGTGTGCATGTGGCATTTGTATACTGTGAACTTACGTGCAAAGGCAGTTGAGTTGAGCACTTGACAGTGTCCAAGGCGAGCTTACAGTCGAGTGACAAGAGAAGCAGCTTGCTAATGGACTGTTACTACATTGTCATTTAGTGTTCTTTAAAGAGGTGTGTCTTGAAATATTTTCTAAATTGGAACAATGTTGGGACAGCCATCATGGATTCAGGCATGTAGTCAGTGGCAGCCACTTTAGTAAAAAAACAGAGCCTCCTTGTCATCAATACAAAGCAGTCAATACATAACAGTCAACGTACCTTTCACACTGCAAGGGTGATAGTGGACAGCACAAATGTGGTCACAATAACTGAGAGAAAAAATAGTTACGTCAAGAGAATTTATTATCAATTTCATACATAAAAACTACAAACACAGTACTGTATATTGTCATATGGCTATTTTGGAAGCAGTGACAGTATAGACATATCAATACACATTAAAAAACATCATCAACAATAGCGAAACAAAAAATATCATAAAATATGAAGTTAGGGACACAATAAAAAGGACAAAAATGGTCCTATTGACAGAGGAAAATCACCAAACCAAAGACTCATTAATTGTGACCCTAGTCAATATTACTTCCTATTCAATATGTCACAAAGAATTATAATCAGAGATGTTGTGTGGTTTCCTCGTATTAGAGCATCGACGCGTTTCGGTGGGCTATTAGTTCTCGGCCAACACCTTCATCAGGAAAGATTAAAATAGAGTCCCAATAGTAGTTACATTAAAATCAACGATCTGAAAAAAACATAACATAACATATTTTTAGTTACTTATAAAGTCTATTTATTCTCTCAATACATAGACACACATACGGCTGTCCAACAACTCATCCCCGCAAACGCATCAAACAGGCCAACAGCCAAACAAATTTAGTATGCAAATCTATTTATGCTTGTAGTGGAAACTCCACTTCGCAGTGCTATACAAGGTCTTTGTTATTAGCACATGGTGCTCATGTGAGCGCTACCAGGTCAAGGTGTTTTCACACAATATTATAAATATACTCGTGGAAACCCAACTTAGCCATACTTTAGATATGCCATCATATTGGTCTTTGAAATCTGTGGTGGCACTGAGTAAGAATCCTTCCATAAGCATCTTGTTAATTAGGTATCTATGCACTAGACTTTAGCTTCAGTACCATTACTTGTATTCTATATCAAGTTGTAATTCATTTACATTCGTAGAGGACCAACTACCTTATTAATATAAGAAGCTGTATCCATGCAAATATCGCCACTGATTCTTTCTGTCTCAATCCGCGGTTAGGATAAGTCATTCACGGTGGGTTTATAAGCACCTAGTAAGTAAAGACATGACAACCTCCAATATTCCGTTTTAAACACAAGTCACACTATAAGGAAAGGTTAGTCCCACTTAGAATTACCTTGGATGTATCTGCAATGAGTCTAAAAAGACTTCACGACACAAAAGTTTTTCTATTTAGGTAATATCCTTATATCTCCCACGCAAACGTTTTGGCACCTATTCAATGAAAATGAGTTCCAAGTTAAATTAGTCCATTATCATACATGTTATAAGTAGTCATATTGCGTACTGTTTAAGTCTCACAGGATTCTTGTGGAAAATTCTTTTTACACATTCTCAGATTCGTAGCCTTTGAGAAACTGGATGCTTCTAAATTATTCAGAACTTTCAGCATTCATATATGGTTCTTTTACGGGTAATTCTATTACTACCCCAACTATATCAAAACCCACAATATTGTCGAGACTTATATGTCTCTCACTACATAAGAATCCCTATCGATAATATCTAACAAAGTCTATCAGATATAGTCAACAGCGACCGCGGGAAATTTTTTTTACATTGTTCATTTACCTTCGGCAGCTTTCTTCTATTTACTCCCTGCTACACCATCCAATGTTGGTAAAAGTTATATTCAAGCCAGGGTTCGGTGCAAAATAACAGCACTACGGAGAAAACAATTATGTTTCAGTTTGAATCGAAGTGAACTTTGCTATAGCGAAACAGATTCTAGCCCTTACTCAAAATTACAGCTAAGGCTACCTCTCGTCAAAGCTTACCTCCGTTTGCCTGTTACGATGCGTACAAATAGCCTTCTGTGCCAATACAGCTAAACTTGATTAAGACTCGAGGAGTATATATACGGTATGGCTCTTAACGAAAACAGGTGGAGGTAAAAACACTACTTCCGGGGCATCACGGACATGTTACCCACTCTGTTCAGACCTTCGTAAATGTCACCGCCATCTTGGAGGTGTCAAAAAAAGGTTCAATGCCCTATTTTTAAAGCGGATGATATCTCTACCAAAACGAAACGGAGACCAATAGACCTGCAATCGCCATCATTTTACAGTAAAAAAAAAAAAAAAAGTTTTTTAACATTGCTCATTTACCTTTGGCAGCTTTCTTCTATTTACTCCCTGCTTCACCATCCAATGTGGTTAAAAATTATTATGTTCAAGCCAGGGTTCGGTGCAAAATAACAGCACTACGGAGAAAACAATTATGTTTCAGTTCGAATCGAAATGAACTTTGCTTTAGCGAAACAAATTCTAGCCCTTACTCAAAATTACAGCTAAGGCTGCCTCTCGTCGAAGCTTACCTCCGTTTGCCTGTTACGGTGCGTACAAACAGCCTTCTGTGCCAATACAGCTAAACTTAATTAAAACTCGAGGAGTATATATATGGTATGGCTCTTAACAAAAACAGGTGGAAGTAAAAACACTACTTCCGGGGCATCACGGACATGTTACCCACTCTGTTCAGACCTTCGTAAATGTCGCCGCCATCTTGGAGGTGTCAAAAAAAGTTTCAGTGCCCTATTTTTAAAGCGGATGATGTCTCTACCAAAACGAAACGGAGACCAATAGACCTGCAATAGCCATCATTTTATAATAAAATGATATTCTTCTTTTAGAGATTGTTGTCATTTATTTCTTGACATATACCAGACCCTATGACTGCTATAGTGTCATTCAAATGCAAGCCATAGGGTACGCGAGAATTGTTGAAATGGCTCATCCTTGATCTTTCATATCTATTCAAGACTTCTAGGATATTGCCAGCGGGAAAAACGTGCCCCAAAGAATTTTATTAGGTCATATTAATTCGGGAACGCAAACCCTCCAAAGTAGCCGCAACAGTGTGTAGCGTAATTACTAGTAAAGCCATTCCTATCTACTCAAAGCCAGCCTAAGCCAGGAATTCAATCCTTTTGGCTTAAAAGTGAGTTAAAAATATGCCATTTGGCCTATGATCTTAGCTCTGAGAGGATATTAAAACATCCCCTATACAAATAATAATACAGACAACAAATTGAAGATGAGCAATTTCTCTTACTCCTATGTCCCTGAACAGCAAGGGAAGTAAGACCAGATGTCTTACCGCAAAACTCTGCATACCGTATGTTAGTTTTATCTTATCTTGTCGCCAGCAAATGTTCCCATTCCTCTCTACAGTTTAATCCTTTATGTGCAGTGTTTAAATGGGAGATATACCATTGTTCACGTGCCTTTCGCTTGTTAGTAATGTTACCACCTCTCCTATCAATTTTAATTTTTTCCAGGATGAACCACATGAAATCGTTTTCTCCGTGTCCATGCTCAAGAAAATGTGGCACCAACGGCGCAGTTATTTTTCTTGTTTTTATCGCTGATCTGTGCTCTTGTAACCTAACCCGTAGTTCTCTGCCTGTCTCTCCCACATATCCAAGCCCACAAGGGCACTGGAGGAAGTAGACCACATTTTTACTCCTACAGTTATTAAGAGTATTGGCTCTGACTGTGTATCCATTGTGCTTCATTTCTTTAGATTGCAGGCACTGGGGGCAAATGTTACAAGTACCACACCTGTAATTGCCACATGCTCGATCGTTTACAATGGTTTGCTGACTATCGGATCTATCTTCACGATAGGTATGCACTAAGATGTCTCGCAGGTTGTTGTTTTTCTTGAACGCAAACAGTGGTTTGTCTAGTTTGACCTCTTCCTCATAATTTAAAATATGCCAGTTTCTGTTGACAATATTTTTAATTTGGTTGCTCATGTTGCAAAATTTACTCACAAAGACCACTTTGCTGGGTAACTCTTTACTTGCTGCAGGTTTGTGAACCAGAGCATCTCGATCATAAAACCTAGCGCGTTTTAGAGAGTGGGTCAAGAGTTTTTTTGGGTATCCTCTATCTCTAAATTTGCGCTTAAGGTCATTGGCATGTTTATAAAAATCTTGTAAGTCCGAACAGTTCCTCCGGAGGCGGAGAAACTGGCTAAAAGGGATACTATCCCTCTGAGATTTGGGGTGAAAGCTTGAGAAATGAAGAAGAGTGTTCTTGGCCATAGGTTTAGTGAACAACTCAACTCCCAAAACCCCATTGACATCTTTAATTGTAATGTCCAGAAAATCAATCTTAGTTCTGCTAAAGTGGAACGTAAATCTTAAATTTGGATCTCCCAGATTAAACCATTCGAGAAATGTTTCCAGATCCTCTGTAGAGCCTTCCCATATAAAGAAAATATCGTCAATGTAGCGGTACCAGCCCGCTACATTTTCGAAGAATGGGGCCATCTCATTGTATATATGCCTGGTTTCAAATTGGCCAACATACAGGCAGGCCAGACTAGGAGCACAGGTGGCCCCCATGCTGGTCCCTTTAAGCTGTTTAAAATACTCGTCTTTGAACAGAAAGATGTTATTTTTCAAAATCAGGTTCACACAGTTGACAATGAAGTCGGCATTGGCTCCCCCTAGGTCTCGGTCAGTCAAAACCTCTCGAATCACATTTACTGTATCATGCTGTGGGATGTTAGTATATAGAGACTCAATGTCTAGGGTGACTAGACATTGAGTCTCCCCACAGAACAGCTTCCCTTCAACGAGAGAAATCATGTGGGCGGAGTCCCTCACATAAGAGCGCAGCCCACAAACAATAGGGCGCAAGAAATGATCAACATATTTGCTGATCGGTTCTAGAAGAGATCCAATACTACTCACTATTGGTCTCATCGGGGGATCCGTACAGTTCTTATGGATCTTTGGCAGACCATAAATGGCAGGGGTCCTTGGTTCCAGATTATTAAGAAATTTGAACTCATCTTCACAAATCCAGGATTTCTCTTTGGCTTCTAAGAGCAGGGCTAGGCACTCTCTAGATATAGTAACTAACTGCCTCTCGTTTGTCCGTACATAGTGTTCCTTAATATTAAGCATTTCTAACATCCTGTGCTCATAGTCCAGGGTGTCGAAAACCACCACCCCACCTCCCTTGTCGGCAGGTTTGATGGTGAGATTTCTGTCTGTTTTAAGGGAATTAAGGGCCTGTCTTTCTGCTCTATTGATGTTATTATGTCCCATAAATTTGTTTGATTTGTTCAGGATTTCATGGATATCACTCTCAACAGCTTTCTCAAAAATTTCAACATTTTTGCCAATCATGGCCAGACTCGGGGTAAATTGGGATTTAGGTTTAAAACCCGAGTGATTAATGCGTTCAAGAGTGTCCCTATTTTCAAAGAATCTCCTCAATCTCACTTTCCTAAAAAAGGCACGCAAGTCCTTTTCTAACTGGAACTTGTCTATTGATGCTGATGGGACAAAGCTAAAACCCTTACTTAGAATACTAATTTCTATTTCATTAAGGGATTTATTGGATAGGTTAATTACTGGTGCTCTGTCTGTCGCCAATATCGTTGGCTCCTGGTGCGCATATATTCCTGTTGTTGAGGAGGACCCCTGTTCATCTGGCCTCTCCCCGGATTCCCATTGTAACGTAGTCCTCTCCTCGGGCGCGAATCTAAAAAAGGCACGTATTCCCTAGTGTTGCCCCTGTTTACAGGTTCATCTATTGGTATACTATCATCTTCACTACTGGAGCCAGACGTGTTAGAGAAGGTGACCTGTTTTCTGCCACCTCTACTATATATTTGTCTATTTGGTGGTTTCTCCCAGGTCATGTCATTTCTCTGTTGAAAATAATTCTCCCTGAGATATGGGTAAATCTTTTCCTGAGAGAACCTATCCATATCCTTTCTCAGTTTGTTAGTTTTTTTATTTAATAGATAGTCTCTGTATCCTTCCACATCTCTGTTAATATCCTCTAACTTTTTTTTCGCTTCTTCTAATGCAGAACAATTATTTAATTCTTGCTCCAGTTTGTCAATGGCCTCTTTCTCAATTATGATAAATTCCTGGGCAGTCTCAATGATCAGAAGCATCCAATCACGGCTGCATCTATTCGAGATCATAGCCCATGTCTCCAAGAACTTTCTGTTTTCTATAAACAGGCCCGGTTCATTGCGAACCTGTAGCCCAATAGGGATTGTGCCTGATTTTACATATTCAATCAAGAATTCGGCATGGGCCTCAGTGCGTATTAATTTTTTCTTTAAATTCAGCAACTTGCCCCAGTTTTCACCTTTCCCTGATATAACAGTGATTTTATTCCCATTTTTTGTGTTGATGATTTTATTTAGTTGGTCATCACTAAAACCAAATGTTCTAAATTGGTCCATATGTGGGCAGAAAGCTCTCACTCGGACTCGTACAATAAAGGGGAATATACCAACGCGAACTCTCCAGCACCAAGGGCTGTACAAAATGTCTCAAAAGAGGAGAGAGGGACCCCAAAGACAAAGGAGAGGGGTACCAAATATGACCTTAGTCAAAAAACAGAGCCTCCTTGTCATCAATACAAAGCAGTCAATACATAACAGTCAACGTACCTTTCACACTGCAAGGGTGATAGTGGACAGCACAAATGTGGTCACAATAACTGAGAGAAAAAATAGTTACGTCAAGAGAATTTATTATCAATTTCATACATAAAAACTACAAACACAGTACTGTATATTGTCATATGGCTATTTAGGAAGCAGTGACAGTATAGACATATCAATACACATTAAAAAACATCATCAACAATAGCGAAACAAAAAATATCATAAAATATGAAGTTAGGGACACAATAAAAAGGACAAAAATGGTCCTATTGACAGAGGAAAATCACCAAACCAAAGACTCATTAATTGTGACCCTAGTCAATATTACTTCCTATTCAATATGTCACAAAGAATTATAATCAGAGATTTTGTGTGGTTTCCTCGTATTAGAGCATCGACGCGTTTCGGTGGGCTATTAGTTCTCGGCCAACACCTTCATCAGGAAAGATTAAAATAGAGTCCCAATAGTAGTTACATTAAAATCAACGATCTGAAAAAAACATAACATAACATATTTTTAGTTACTTATAAAGTCTATTTATTCTCTCAATACATAGACACACATACGGCTGTCCAACAACTCATCCCCGCAAACGCATCAAACAGGCCAACAGCCAAACAAACTTAGTATGCAAATCTATTTATGCTTGTAGTGGAAACTCCACTTCGTAGTGCTATACAAGGTCTTTGTTATTAGCACATGGTGCTCATGTGAGCGCTACCAGGTCAAGGTGTTTTCACACAATATTATAAATATACTCGTGGAAACCCAACTTAGCCATACTTTAGATATGCCATCATATTGGTCTTTGAAATCTGTGGTGGCACTGAGTAAGAATCCTTACATAAGCATCTTGTTAATTAGGTATCTATGCACTAGACCACAAACAAAGGGTGGTGAGGTGGGAGGGGAACGCGTGGGGGCACGGGGGTGTCAAAATATATACAAAATAAAAGAACTTACCTGAAGCCCGGCAGCCCCAGGGATAGACTCCCATCCAATCCCCGCGTTGTTCTCATGCTAGGAGAGCAGCGGGGGCAGTGGCCTGAGCAGGCTGAAAAGACACTTCACTCAGACCAGGAAGTCTGTGGGGGTTTCTCCAGGCGGCTGTTCAATGCAGCTGGGCTGGAGAAACCTAGGTGTGCACGTGTTTTTCAGTCAGCCTGAGACAGCTGGCCAAACACATATGCACACTTAGGGAGTGCACAATCCACTCCTCCTCCTGTGCCCTGCCCCGCCCCTACCTGCACAAACTGGCTCAGAGCCAGCAAAAGAAAAATAAAACAATGCTAGAACATCGTTTTCTTTTTCATTTGCTGGCTCAGAGCCAGACAGTGGAGTGACGCTCCTCCGCCATTGCTGAGGAGGCACTCCCGCATGTAGTTCCAGATCCTGGATGCATAGATGGAAAAGGCCTGCTGCCTTGAATTTTCATCTTTACACTTTTTAGTCTACAATCTGATGGTGTCCTGGCTGCAGCTCTGCTGAGAGCCACCTGTGATCCTGAGCTTGTCTGCAAGATAAGCAGGGGTGCTGATCAAAATGGCTTGCAAATGATGAAGCTGGTTTAGAAGATGGTGCAGGCTGGGAAGGAGAGGTCATAGAGTTCCATCCAGATGGGGAGATGTGATCATATTTTCTTCTGGCCCTGGATTAGATGTGTTGCATCATGTAGGATGCCCTTAAGGGATGCCAGTGTGGAGTCTAGAAGGCCATGGAGCACCATCCGGATGCAAGAGTACACTGGCTGAAGTCATTTGCAGGAAGAAACACTTTCACTTGTTTTTTAGAAGAGATATCTGTTCCCAGGCCATACTAGTTTGTTTGCCAATCTCTTCCTTGAGGGTGAAGTTGGTGTCCAAGGTGAATCCAAGAGATGTTGCATTCAGTGAATCTTGGGGCTCAAAGCCATCAAGGTTCATTTTATTGAGCAAGGCTTGTACTATTTCTTGCTTGTTTTTCATTAGAGCATCAGCTAAGACACTTGACTTCCAGGTCTGGATGAGGATCGTGTTTGAGGAGCTGGATGTCTGAAGCAGAGGAGACTAGCAGTAGGTCAGCAATGCCAATGTCCTTCTTTGCAAGGCAAGGACTGTCTAAGCATGTCCCTTTCTCTAGCACTCATGAAGGCAAAGCAAAATAGAATCAGGACTTCCTCCCATGCCAATGTGCAAATGGCTGTCAAAGTTCATTGACTTGGCTGTATTGTAATGTAAACCATCTGCCATTTTGTGATTTCACATTTGCATTTCACATCTATCACCCATTTCAATTGATTGCATCCCTCTCTTTGTTTAAGACATTTCACCACTGTCCTCAGCTGCATGGAGTGGGCAACGTTCATTCTGTCCTATCAAATTTAAAGCAGCTCAAAAAAACCTCTTCCAGACAACTTGGTGACTGCAGGCATGAAATGTGTTTCAGTTCCATCTGTAATCCCTTAGCAAACTCTTGCTTAATATTTCCATGGACAAACTTAAATGTTCTTGGACCCAATCTCGACCTCAGTGTTTAGAAATTGTGGCCCTAATGCCATGCACAGTTTCAAACCACCAGAAATATCGTTTTTCTAAATGTTGCATTTGAAAATGGTCATTCCTGATTTCTTCGCCATATGTATGGGATTCCAGCTCCATTTTTTGCCCACATGGTTTGCAAAGTTTCCCTATATTTGGCCTTTGTGTAATTTGTGATGTTACCCATATTTCCTTTGCCAATGCAAAGTGTTTTCTCAGCATATCAAGCCGAGTGAGCCACTAGGGCAGTGTCTGGTGGTGGATTAAACAGACATGAGGTGGAATCAAGACTGCCTTCTTGATATTCGGCGCGCTGACATTCAGGAGCGCCAGACGTTTGGCTTTGAACAAATCTTTGGTGCTCGGCTCTTATTCTTTTACAAATTAAGCACTGACTTACTTTTTTCTGCAGACTCATTTTGGAGATTAAACAAAATTTATATTGAACATTATTTGGTGCAAAAATTCTGATTTTCCACAGCTAGGTGGGTAGAAAATCATGATTTTATTAAAGACACGGAGGCTGATATTATGCATATCTCTTTAATTTCCAACTCATCGCAGCAACTACATCACAAATTTAGAACTTAGAATTGGAATGAATAAGGGTTCTAAAACTATATAATCCCCTGTGAGGCAGCCATCTTCCTTCTTTGTTGATGTGAACAACTCAAAACAGTAAGATACGCTGAACTTAACGAAACCCAGCAAAGAAATCCAAACACGAAATCCACGAAAATATAAACTCCTTATATTCTCCTCCTGAAAGAAAAAATATAAACAAATTAAGGGTGAGAATCTAGGGAGGGATAACATCAGCTTCTGTGTGTTGAATAAAATCATGATTTTCTACCCACCTAGCTGTGGAAAATCTGAATTTTATGGCAAGGCACAGAGGCCAATATTATGCATGTTCAAAGCCTTGCCATAATATTCCTAACTGAAGACTCCACAGGCTTAAAATAGAACCTTTTAAAAACTGCATCTGAAGACCAATCAGCTGCAGCTAAAATCCCATCTAGCCTACCACCCAAAAGAGGAGCCTTAGACGCCATAACACCCCTAGAGGATTGTGCTCCAAATGTACCCAAATCAATTTCTGCCTTTCCCATAACTTCTCTAACCCACTGAGACAAGGTATGGGCAGAAACAACTCTATGGGGGTGTTTATAAGAAATTAAAAGCTGAGAATACAAACTGTTCCTCACATTCCTAGTCCTTCTCTCATACTTGTGAATACATCTTACCACACATAATTTCGTGCATTCATCAAGGCTCGGATAGAAAATAGTCCTAGACATAGTTTTAGTTCTCCTAGTGATATTAAAGCGCACGCCTTCTGTAAAAAACCTTCGCCCTGAAATATCTAGCGCCCTCATATCTGAAACCCTTCTAAATGACACAAGACATAATAACATAACCAATTTCAAAGAAAGCTGTTTCAGATTCAAGAATTCATTCTCAGACCAATTCATCAATTCCTTCAGAACAATATCAACATCCCATACAGATGACTACTTTGGAACTGGGGGTACTTTGATTCTAATACTTCTTAAAAGCCTCTTCACAAAATCATGTTGACCTACCGGCAAACTATCAATCAACTCATGCCCAGCTGAAATAGCTAACCTGACAATGTTCACAGTACTATAAGATCTTCCTTCAAGGAAGATTTCTGTTAAATAATTTATCACCTCTACCAGAGGTGCTGATACAGAATCCAAACCGCTCGAAGAACACCAACGAAATCATCTCCCCCATGCCACCTTGTATGCCTTTGAAGTTCCCGGAGACCATGACTCCTTGATGAGTTCTGAAGCCTCCAAAGATAATCCTGACACCTGCCAGATTCTCCCAAAAGATTCCAAGTCATCAACCTTAAATGACCTTGAAGAACCAGCTCGTGGCTTCTCCCCAACACATCTATTAATATTTCCCTAATGTCTGGAAGAAGAAGAGGGTCCGCAACTAAAATCTCCATTACATCCGGAAACCATACCTGAAAACTCCAAAAGGGGGTTATCAAAACTATTCTCTATTGCTTCCATTCTCACTTTCAGAAGAACTCTTTGAATTAATGCAAAAGGCAGGAAAGCATAAGCTTTTAAATTCCCCCAATGTTGTAAAAAGACATCTACTGCCGCTGCTTGAGGGTCCGGCCTTCAACTGAAGAACTTTGGAAGTTGTGCATTCACTCTGTTCGCAAACAGGTCCACCTCCATCGGACACCAAACTGAATTTATCGTAGAGAACAACTCCCTGTTCAAACCCCAATCGCTGAAGTCCTTTCGTTGTCTCCAATTCCAGTCTGCAGCAGAGTTGCTCACCCCGGTAAATGTTGTTCTTGGGTCATGATATTGTTTCTCAGACAAAAATGACCAAAACTCCTTTGCCAGATCCGCAAGAGCTTTTGAACTTGGGTCTCAAAGTTTGTTTACATATCTCATCGCTGACACATTGTCCATCTTCAAAAGGATACAAAACTTCACCTTGTCCCTCACAAAACTCTTCACCACAAAAGACCCTGCCAGTAATTCTAGATAATTGATGGTATCTGTTTCTCCTGACTTGTCCATTCCCCTCCTGTCGTTACTGAACCACACCTTGCTCCCCAACCTTGAAGGCTGGCATCTGACTCTATGTCCAAATCTGCACTCTGACCAAAAATGGCACTTCCATTCCAAGCCTCTATATTCTCCTGCCACAACCTCAATTCCTCTCTTGTCTCCAAATCTGTTTGAACTTTGTCTGAATATCTCATTCCTCTGTTCAAATAAGTCCTCTTCAATCTCTGCAACGCTCAGGGAGCAGGGAAAACAGACTGAATTGAGGCAGACAGCAGTCCCAGAATCTTCGCAATCTGTCTCAAAGTTAACCACTCGCTTACTAAAGCTCTCCGTACCTCTCTGCGGATCTTTTTCACCTTGTCCATCGGCAACCTCAATACACAATCCAAGGTCCAAATCTGAAAACCTAAAAACACCGTCTCCTGACTTGGCTCCAGACAAGACTTTTTCCTGTTCACCACAAAACCCAAATCTTCTATCATATGCACAGAATGTTCTTGGGCTAGTTCTTTGCACTCGGCTATAATGAGGATATCGTCCAAATACAATATCACTTGATTGTTTTCCGGAGGTGGGGCGCGATGGTTGCGCTGGCTTTGTTGAAGACGTGGTGAGGGCAGGGGTCCGCTGGGGATCCGGAGTTGATGGAGTTCATGGTTTTGATGGTGTCTTCGACGCTGACGCTGTACCAGACGGTCAGGTGGTTGGTGCGAGTGGTAGTCGCAGGGGTGGTGGACTCGGTGGCGGGTGCGGGGGGGTCAGAGTTGAAGCTTTCGTGGATGTCGGTGATCTTGTGGTGGAAGAAGGTGGCCAGGGAGTCGCACAGGTCTTGAGATGGCAGGATGTCGTTGGTGTTGGAGCTGGGGTTGGAGAGTTCTTTCACGATGCTGAAGAGCTCTTTGGTGTTGTGTGCGTTGTTGTCTAGGTGGTCCTTGAAGGCGGTCTTCTTGGCGGTCCTGATGAGTTGGTGGTGTCTGCAGGTGGCGCTCTTGAGGGCTGTGTGGTTGTCGGGTGTTCGGTCGTGGAGCCATTTCTTCCCCAGCTTCCGACAGGTGTGCTTGGAGATCCGGAGGTCCTCGGTGAACCAGGTCGCTTTCTTGTTGGTGTGGTTGGTTGTAGAGGTCTTGAGAGGGGCGAGGGTGTTGGCGCAGTCGTTGATCCACTGTGTGAGGTTGGTCGCGGCGGTGTCTGGGTCGGTGGGGTCGGTGGATGGTCTCAGGGCGAGGGCTGTAGTCAGTTGTTCCTCGGTGATCTTGCCCCAGCAGCGGCGTGGTAGCTGTTGGGTGCGGTGGTGTGTGGTGGGTTTTCTGAAGGTGAAGTGGACGCATCTGTGGTCGGTCCAGTGTGCTTCGGTGGTGTGGTTGAAGGAGACGTGGGGGCTTGCGGAGAAGATGGGGTCGAGCGTGTGTCCAGCGGCATGAGTAGGTGTCGTTACAAGCTGTTTGAGTCCGAGGTTGGCGAGGTTGTCGATCAGGGGGGTGGAGTTGGCGTCGTTGTTGTTCTCGATGTGGAAGTTTAGGTCCCCGAGGAGGATGTAGTCCGTGGAAGCGAGGGCGTGGGTGCTGATGAGGTCGGCGATGGTGTCACTGAACAGTGGGCGGGGTCCGGGAGGTCTGTAGATGAGAGTTCCTCTGAGGTTGGTGTTGGGGTCGGTGTGGATCTGGACGTGCATGTGCTCGGCGGTGGTGGGGGCGTCATCGGTGTTCGTTGAGATTTTGATGGAGTCTTTGTGGATGATGGCGATTCCTCCTCACACTCCGTTGGTGCAGTCTCTGCGGGAGATCTTGTAGCCCTGTGGGATGGCTATGGCGATGTCTGGTGCTGAGGTGGCGTTCAGCCAGGTCTCCGTCAGGAAGGTGACGTCGGGGGCGGTGGAGTCTAGGAGGTCCCAGAGTTCGATGGCATGCTTGCGAGCGGAGCGGGTGTTGAGGAGGATGCAGCAGAGGTGGTTGGGTTCTCTGGCTGGTGGTGTGGAGGGTTGGATGCTGGTGAATCTGCAGTTCCGGCAGGTGAAAGGCCCCTGGGTGCGTTTCGGGGTGGCCCGGTAGCAGGGGTGGTCTCGTCTTGTGTTGAGTGCGTGGAGGGTGGTTGCTTCATAGTGCAGTCTGGTGTTGCGGGGGGTACGGGGTCCAGGGGGTCTGGTGCTGGGTGCGGTCCAGGCGCAGACAGGCGCAGACGGGTTTGCCTGCTGCGCGCGTCCACTGCGCGGCCGCTTCGCGGCCTCCATATGAGGGCAGAGGGAGGGAGGAGCAGCTGGGAGGTGGGAGCGGGGTGGCCAATGGGAGTGAAGGGGCGGGGCCTCAGGGGCTCAACGGCGGGGGAAGAACCGGGGACCACGGCGGGAAAAATACGGCGGGAGGGGGACAACAGAGCACAGGGGTACAGAAGGCAAAAACACAGGGGCAGAGAATGCAAAAAAACAAGGTGGCACTGGATGTCAAGCGCAGGGGTACAGAAAGAAAGAGGGAGCGAGCAGTCAGGCGGCAAAAAACGGCAACAGAGGTTCAACCCACAGGGGGCTGCGTGGCGGATGGGGGGAGCGACCTGCCTGGTGACAGGGTCAAAGGTTGCTCTCTACCACTGCTTCGCGGCCTCCATATGAGGGCAGAGGGAGGGAGGAGCAGCTGGGAGGTGGGAGCGGGGTGGCCAATGGGAGTGAAGGAGGCGGGGCCGCAGGGGCTCAGCAGCGGGGGAAGAACCGGGGAAAACGGCGGGAAAAAGACGGCGGGAGGGGGACAACAGAGCACAGGGGTACAGAAGGCCCACAGGGGCAGAGAATGCAAAAAAACAAGGTGGCACTGGATGTCAAGCGCAGGGGTACAGAATGAAAGAGGGAGCGAGCAGTCAGGCGGCAACAAAAAGGCAACAGAGGTTCAACCCACAGGGGGCTGCATGGTGGATGGGGGGAGCGACCTGCCTGGTGACAGGGAGCCTTCAGTTTATCCTTCACGGTGCAGCCATCTGTGAAAGGGAGAACATTGACATATAATACTGCACTTGTATTGTTTCTCCTGGGGTTTATGAACTTGAAGAGCGATGCTAATATTATAGCAGCATTTTGATTACAGGTGTGAAGAACTGTGGAAGGTACAAATGTCCAAGGTGCTTGATTAGTGCGCACTTGCTTGGGTGGCAGGGTTTCCAGAGTATAGGTGGTTATGATCAACCGCAATGGAGCGCACACCGCTAGCCCCTCCTCCGGGTCGCCCCAAGGGAAGCTGGTACATGAAGTTCCCGAGTGGTTCACCCCAGTGGGTGCAAGTAAGTACTTGTTTGATCTCTAGACCCGATACATGTCCCGGGTGTTTAAAATATCGCCCGAGACATGGCTCGGGTTTCGGGATAACTTCCCTCCTCAGTAGAGAAAATAGTTAGGGGTGGAAGAGAGCGCCGCCAAGCAACCGTCAAAGGCCTCAGTGCCCGCACAGGCACGCAGGTGCGTCGTCCAGGAGCTCGTCAGCTTAAAGCTCGAGGGAGCCATTTTTATAAACAACCGCAATGGAGCGCACACCGCTAGCCCCTCCTCCAAGTCGCCCCAAGGGAAGCTGGTACATGAAGTTCCCGAGTGGTTCACCCCAGTGGGTGCAAGTAAGTACTTGTTTGATCTCTAGACCCGATACATGTCCCGGGTTTTAAAATATCGCCCGAGACATGGCTCGGGTTTCGGGATAACTTCCCTCCTCAGTAGAGAAAATAGTTAGGGGTGGAAGAGAGGGCCGCCAAGCAACCGTTAAAGGCCTCAGTGCCCGCACAGGCACGCAGGTGCGTCGTCCAGGAGCTTGTCAGCTCAAAGCTCAAGGGAGCCATTTTTATAAACAACCGCAATGGAGTGCAGACCGCTAGCCCCTCCTCCGGGTCGCCCCAAGGGAAGCTGGTACATGAAGTTGCCGAGTGGTTCACCTCAGTGGGTGCAAGTAAGTACTTGTTTGATCTCTAGACCCGATACATGTCCCGGGTTTTAAAATATCGCCCAAGACATGGCTCCGGTTTCGGGATAACTTCCCTCCTCAGTAGAGAAAATAGTTAGGGGTGGAAGAGAGGGCCACCAAGCAACCGTCAAAGGCCTCAGTGCCCGCACAGGCACGCAGGTGCGTCATCCAGGAGCTCGTCAGTTCAAAGCTCGAGGGAGCCATTTTTATAAACAACCGCAATGGAGCGCACACCGCTAGCCCCTCCTCCGGGTCGCCCCAAGGGAGGCTGGTACATGAAGTTCCCGAGTGGTTCACCCCAGTGGGTGCAAGTAAGTACTTGTTTGATCTCTAGACCCGATACATGTCCCGGGTTTTAAAATATCGCCCGAGACATGGCTCGGGTTTCGGGATAACTTCCCTCCTCAGTAGAGAAAATAGTTAGGGGTGGAAGAGAGGGCCGCCAAGCAACCGTCAAAGGCCTCAGTGCCCGCACAGGCACGCAGGTGCGTCGTCCAGGAGCTCGTCAGCTCAAAGCTCGAGGGAGCCATTTTTATAAACAACCTCAATGGAGCGCACACCGCTAGCCCCTCCTCCGGGTCGCCCCAAGGGAAGCTGGTACATGAAGTTCCCGAGTGGTTCACCCCAGTGGGTGCAAGTAAGTACTTGTTTGATCTCTAGACCCGATACATGTCCCGGGTTTTAAAATATCGCCCGAGACATGGCTCGGGTTTCGGGATAACTTCCCTCCTCAGTAGAGAAAATAGTTAGGGGTGGAAGAGAGGGCCGCCAAGCAACCGTCAAAGGCCTCAGTGCCTGCACAGGCACGCAGGTGCGTCGTCCAGGAGCTCGTCAGCTCAAAGCTCGAGGGAGCCATTTTTATAAACAACCGCAATGGAGCACACACCGCTAGCCCCTCCTCCGGGTCGCCCCAAGGGAAGCTGGTACATGAAGTTCCCGAGTGGTTCACCCCAGTGGGTGCAAGTAAGTACTTGTTTGATCTCTAGACCCGATACATGTCCCGGGTTTTAAAATATCGCCCGAGACATGGCTCGGGTTTCGGGATAACTTCCCTCCTCAGTAGAGAAAATAGTTAGGGGTGGAAGAGAGGGCCGCCAAGCAACCGTCAAAGGCCTCAGTGCCCGCACAGGCACGCAGGTGCGTCGTCCAGGAGCTCATCAGCCCAAAGCTCGAGGGAGCCATTTTTATAAACAACTGCAATGGAGCGCACACCGCTAGCCCCTCCTCCGGGTCGCCCCAAGGGAAGCTGGTACATGAAGTTCCCGAGTGGTTCACCCCAGTGGGTGCAAGTAAGTACTTGTTTGATCTCTAGACCCGATACATGTCCCGGGTTTTAAAATATCGCCCGAGACATGGCTCGGGTTTCGGGATAACTTCCCTCCTCAGTAGAGAAAATAGTTAGGGGTGGAAGAGAGGGCCGTCAAGCAACCGTCAAAGGCCTCAGTGCCCGCACAGGCACGCAGGTGCGTCGTCCAGGAGCTCGTCAGCTCAAAGCTCGAGGGAGCCATTTTTATAAACAACCGCAATGGAGCACACACCGCTAGCCCCTCCTCCGGGTCGTCCCAAGGGAAGCTGGTACATGAAGTTCCCGAGTGGTTCACCCCAGTGGGTGCAAGTAAGTACTTGTTTGATCTCTAGACCCGATACATGTCCCGGGTTTTAAAATATCGCCCGAGACATGGCTCGGGTTTCGGGATAACTTCCCTCCTCAGTAGAGAAAATAGTTAGGGGTGGAAGAGAGGGCCGCCAAGCAACCGTCAAAGGCCTCAGTGCCCGCACAGGCACGCAGGTGCGTCGTCCAGGAGCTCGTCAGCTCAAACCTCGAGGGAGCCATTTTTATAAACACCCGCAATGGAGCGCACACCGCTAGCCCCTCCTCCGGGTCGCCCCAAGGGAAGCTGGTACATGAAGTTCCCGAGTGGTTCACCCCAGTGGGTGCAAGTAAGTACTTGTTTGATCTCTAGACCCGATACATGTCCTGGGTTTTAAAATATCGCCCGAGACATGGCTAGGGTTTCGGGATAACTTCCCTCCTCAGTAGAGAAAATAGTTAGGGGTGGAAGAGAAGGCCGCCAAGTAACCGCCAAAGGCCTCAGTGCCCGCACAGGCACGCAGGTGCGTCGTCCAGGAGCTCGTCAGCTCAAAGCTCGAGGGAGCCATTTTTATAAACAACCGCAATGGAGCGCACACCGCTAGCCCCTCCTCCGGGTCGCCCCAAGGGAAGCTGGTACATGAAGTTCCCGAGTGGTTCACCTCAGTGGGTGCAAGTAAGTACTTGTTTGATCTCTAGACCTGATACATGTCCCGGGTTTTAAAATATCGCCCGAGACATGGCTCGGGTTTCGGGATAACTTCCCTCCTCAGTAGAGAAAATAGTTAGGGGTGGAAGAGAGGGCCGCCAAGCAACCGTCAAAGGCCTCAGTGCCCGCACAGGCACGCAGGTGCGTCGTCCAGGAGCTCGTCAGCTCAAAGCTCGAGGGAGCCATTTTTATAAACAACCGCAATGGAGCGCACACCGCTGGCCCCTCCTCCGGGTCGCCCCAAGGGAAGCTGGTACATGAAGTTCCCGAGTGGTTCACCCCAGTGGGTGCAAGTAAGTACTTGTTTGATCTCTAGACCCGATACATGTCCCGGGTTTTAAAATATCGCCCGAGACATGGCTCGGGTTTCGGGATAACTTCCCTCCTCAGTAGAGAAAATAGTTAGGGGTGGAAGAGAGGGCCGCCAAGCAACCGTCAAAGGCCTCAGTGCCCGCACAGGCACGCAGGTGCGTCGTCCAGGAGCTCGTCAGCTCAAAGCTCGAGGGAGCCATTTTTATAAACAAACGCAATGGAGCGCACACCGCTAGCCCCTCCTCCGGGTCGCCCCAAGGGAAGCTGGTACATGAAGTTCCCGAGTGGTTCACCCCAGTGGGTGCAAGTAAGTACTTGTTTGATCTCTAGACCCGATACATGTCCCGGGTTTTAAAATATCCCCCGAGACATGGCTCGGGTTTCGGGATAACTTCCCTCCTCAGTAGAGAAAATAGTTAGGGGTGGAAGAGAGGGCCGCCAAGCAACCGTCAAAGGCCTCAGTGCCCGCACAGGCACGCAGGTGCGTCGTCCAGGAGCTCGTCAGCTCAAAACTCGAGGGAGCCATTTTTATAAACAACCGCAATGGAGCGCACACCGCTAGCCCCTCCTCCGGGTCGCCCCAAGGGAAGCTGGTACATGAAGTTCCCGAGTGGTTCACCCCAGTGGGTGCAAGTAAGTACTTGTTTGATCTCTAGACCTGATACATGTCCCGGGTTTTAAAATATCGCCCGAGACATGGCTCGGGTTTCGGGATAACTACATTCACCACAGTCCTTTGGGGCAACTTGCTGGTGTGACGAGCAGTGTGCGACCAACTTGTGTTCAAATTATTACGGCTCCCAAGAGCTATCGGGCTGACGAGCCCTGGTTCTGCACCTGCGCGCCAAGAGAGGTATTTGACCTGTTTTAATTACATTTTGGCAGTCCACTCGGCACCCCTTTACATTGTACTGCTCCCTGCTGACGAGAGGCAACTACCTCGAAACACGTGTCCAGGGATGGCTAAATGCAACACATACTTTTTTCTTTTTACACATCGTGGCATAGGCATACCCTCCGTCGCCACTACATTCACCACAGTCCTTTGGGGCAACTTGCTGGTGTGACGAGCAGTGTGCGACCAACTTGTGTTCAAATTATTACGGCTCCCGTGAGCTATCGGGCTGACGAGCCCTGGTTCTGCACCTGCGCGCCATGAGAGGTATTTGACCTGTTTTAATTACATTTTGGCAGTCCACTCGGCACCCCTTTACATTGTCCTGCTCCCTGCTGACGAGAGGCAACTACCTCGAAACACGTGTCCAGGGATGGCTAAATGCAACACATACTTTTTTCTTTTTACACATCGTGGCATAGGCGTACCCGCCGTCGCCACTACTTTCACCACAGTCCTTTGGGGCAACTTGCTGGTGTGACGAGCAGTGTGCGACCAACTTGTGTTCAAAATATAGGTGGTTATGATTCTGGAATAATTTTCAGAGTGGGGACACTGACTCCAATATTACATCACTGAAGTCATAAAGATTGTGAAAAATCCAAGTGTCAAATAAAGAACAAGTTTAGTAAATGAGCTATGACCATTCAGCAGGACAGGATAAAGGGTGTAGTATGTAGCTGGGGGGTGCATTTTAAAGCACATTGTTGCAAATGTATTGCTAAAGCATGATGTGTAAAGCACTTTATTTGCAAACTGAACTATTCCTTTTGAAATGGCCATTAAAATTGCACAGCAATGCAATTTTATTGATAAATCTATGTTGTGTGCAAACGATAATGTGTCTCCTTCCACACCCCTGCTTCCAGTGCATATGATAGATGAGCACTGTGAGATAAAATCTGATGCACTGCTGTGGGTTTCTATAGCCTAAGCAGCAGGGAGCTTGTAGTGCTGGCTTGGGGTGCCCTTCATGTGGCAGAGGTATTGGCTATGAGACCAACAGTGAGGGCACAAATAGTCCCTGGTTTGACTATTCTCTATTGACTACTGCAGAGTGCCTGTATTCACACAGTTATTTTGTGTGTATATTACAATTTAGTTGTAGATGGAGATGGTGTTATTAGCACTGTCCAGGGTATTGTACGCATTTGTTGGTGACACATTGCAGACCACCTGTCATCACTGACAATCATTTGTTCATTACTGTATTCACTCATACACTCTCATTCGTCAGTTCACTCATTCGCCTTCTATGCATAATCATCAACCCATCTCCACATTCTCCTTCACTCAATACATACAGCTGTGCATCAAACCACTCAAATAAGGGCTATGTCATAATTTAATATGCGTTCAAAAATATAGCAAATATGTCAATGCTGATGTATTCACAAGTAAGTAAGTAATCTTTAATGATTTAATTCATAAGAAATGGTACAATAAACAAAAAGATTAAAAAAACACAATTTCATATATAATATACACATGATTTAAAAGTACCAGCATTAAAAGGTTGAAATGTAAGAGCTAGGTATTTTAAAAATCAAAGCTTAAAAAGTATCTTAATGGAGTCCTTAACTTGAGTGTTTTATACTCGCAATACTCTTTACAATTTCATCCCAAAACATTTCCAGGGATATTTAAAGTGTGTTTTTGTAAATGAAACTTCTGGTTGAACCAGCTAGGTGTGGCCAAACTTTTAAAAACCAAACCGGACATATTGACCTGTGATGCTCTCATTTCAGTTTGCCCTGTGACTAGCCTCCAAGGGTCAGTTTTGGGTGCTCTCAAATAGTCACCCAACATTCAGGAAGGTCCCTACATCTCAATATTCAGGACAGCCAACTTCATTTTGTGTTTTTAAAACACATTTCAACCCCTTCGAGGATTGCATGCTGTCATGGCTCAACGTTATTTCCCCCTCACTGGAACCTGCTGCAGCCGGTGCCAGGTCTTGCTCAGCAGCACTCACCTGCACTCCCACATGCTAAAAGAACTACCTTATATATGAGTTTGGTGCTGTGTACATATTAGAAGAATTATTACAGACAGATAAAAGGCTAGTATTTCATTCAGTCACATATAGGGGCATTTTTACAAGGAGTTAATGCCACCAGAACGTCACTTTTTCCGACGTTTTGGTGGCGTTAAGTCCTTTACATTATTTACAAGGTGGCGTTAAGCCACTTAGCATGGCTTAACGCTGCCTTGAAAATTGTGCAGCACTTAGCGTGAAAGGGGTGTGCAATGGGTGTTACAGTGGGCGTTCTGCCACAACACTCATTGATTTTTTAAGCTGCCCATTATTTACAATATCACCAGGGAATGCCTGGTCTTAAGCAGGTGATACGAGGAGAAATGTTTCACTTCTCCTTGTATTTTGCTCTTTACATGTGTGCTGCATTCTGCAGCAAACATAGGAACAGCAAATCACCTGTAAGGATTGTCTATGTGAAGGAAGGTGTCCCTTCCTGCACATAAACAATCGTACCTGCAGCACAGGCACCCTTGCAACATGGTACAAGGTTGCCTGTGCTATGCTGCTTTTTTAGTGCTAGGGGAAATGCAGGGGTCCACTGCATTCTTTTAAATACGGTGCATCCCTGCATTTTGAAACTGACAGAGCGTGGTGCTACCAATTTTGGCGTATCAACACTCTCTGCCAATTTCTGGTAAATATGCCACAGAGTGTCCAACAACCCTCAAGGAAGAGCTAGTGGACATAGGATGCAAGGCAAACATTCTGAGATGTTACCTTACACTGCAGATCGATAGATAAAATCCTCTCTCTATAGTGTTGCTTTTAAGAAGAAATAAATACCAGCACTCATTATGCTTGGTCAACCGACTCAGCTGAAACTTTCCTCTAAGGGACAAGTTCTATCTGCTCCACTATTGTACTGTATTTTGACATCTACAAAATCTTTAAATCTGTTGCAGACCAAAATTGCAAATGCATTGTTTGAACTTAAACCCAATGTTAATCTCTTCTTATGTATTGACTTTCATAGCCCTGGAAAAGGCTATAGAGTTTTTCCTACCCTCCAGTTGTTCGTTTTATTTTTATAGCAGTGTATAGCGGTTTATACTTTTGTCAAGGTTGTAAAGTGTCTGGATTATTCAGATATGTGCTATCCCAGTTTTTGGTGTGTTACATTTTGTAACTTAACTAAAAGTATGTTACAACAAAGAGATATATCAATGCAAACTTCTTTGAACTCAAAGATGTAGGGTTCCACCTACAGATCAATTTCAGATACTGTTTTATCACTGCTTTTCTTCAAGAATTTGTAGATGGATGCCAAGGTGAAGTACCATTTTTTTCTTCTGGCATGTATGCGACAGTTTCTTCCATTGACTGTTGGACTAATTACATTCCTTAGTTCATCTGTTTGCTTTAACTTTTCTCTAGGAACAATTTCAGACAAAATGGCTGTTTTCTATAGCTTCCTGTAGATTTACAGATGACTCTTCGTTTGTTCTTTGTGGTTCTTCTAGTTTCAGTTAGTGAACAGTATTTAATTGTTTCCCCTTTGCTTCTTCAAAATTACACCAGTCTGTTAATCATTGTCATTCGTCTTACACTGGGAATGTCACAGCTTGCTCTGGTTATCTTGTCTGGATTTCGAAGGATCTGTCCATGTTTCTTATTAGTATTAGTAGTGACGCATTCTAGAAGTTTACAATGCACTCCCTTGCTGTGTAATTTATGAAGTCTGGGCACATTACACCTACCACAGTGTTCTCATTCATATTGAAGCTACTCATGGTAAGTCAAAAGAATGTTTTTTAAAGAGAAGTTAGGATTTGTAAGGAAAAATGCTCCTTGTACACAGAAACAGATGCTTTATGATTTTGCAGAAACATTCATGGAAATCATGGCTTAACTGTGTTTTTTGATTTTGCATTTGACCAGTGTAAGATTGCTCTACAGGTTAATGTGCAACAGCATAGAGAAATCAGTATGCTCCTGGTGCTGTAGCCATATGTGTGAACATATGCATGAATGAGTTAATTATGTGAATACAAATTTAGAGTTCTTCAGGGTATTGGAGGAAGGTATCAATGTGGAATTCAGTGAAAGAGAGAATGGAGATTAGAGTTCAGTCAGATAGCATGGGCATATATGCCAATAGACACCATTCAAATGGGAGACTCCCTATTTCTGAAGCCAAAAATAGCTGAAATTACATCTGCTTCAACAGAAGTCAATAGGGAAAATACAGTCTCCTGAAGTTTTTCTCAAAATAACCCCGTTTACTGTTCTAAAATTGTGGCATGTATGCATTTGTACATGGTTAATCACAACCCCTGATTTCTACAGAGTACAATTAAAAAACAAAGTCTAAATAGTTCAGGGTTCAGCAGCTTCCTGAATGACTTGTGCTTAGGTTCAGGTCCCAAGGCAGGGATGCGGGCTTTCCACAATCAGGTACGGTATTCCCAAGGATCTTCCTCAGTGTTTTATCCTCTTGAATGATTGTTATTGGATAGGGTGGGTGGACTATGAAAGGAGGTTTCTGACAGGTGTTTTAATAAGCCATGTTCTGTAGGTATTCTAGGCCTTTGCCCTGATAGGTTTTTTGAACTGATCAGAAAACTTTGAATTTGATCCTTAATTCTGCACAAAGCCAATGGAGAGCTTTTAGGCAAGCTTAATGTGGATGCAGTTTCAAAGCTTTAGGCACATTCTGCATACTTGGTCCTGCAGCATTGTTCTGTAGACGTTGTAGCCTAGTAATGTGATGTCCATGGAGACCATTATAGATGATTTGGCAAGGACTTTTTTCAACTCTGCTGGATGGTCAGTTAGAAAATAATAAGAGGAGGATACTGCCTGATATTGATATTCTTGACCACTGTGTTGATTTGAGTAGAAAATGAAAGTTCGGAATAGAATTATTTCCATTCATTCCTGGAATTTTGGTTGGATGAATAATGAGTTCCGACACCTGGAGGCTACACAATGTGTAGAGAGATGGGTTCAGTTCCCCAATAGGAGAATTTCAGACCTAGCTCCATTCATACTGGGAAAGCTGGCCTTCATCCGATGGAAAATATGGTTGTACCACCAGACAATTTTGGTAGTATTTTATGGTTTATTTTCTAGCCAGGAATGTGCTTGCATTTTGCATATCGTCTGCAAATATTTGAAAATTTACTTGATACCAATTGAGTAGTGGTGTCATGGAATGTATGTAGAAGTTAAATCGGAGGCAAGAGAGAAACGATTCTTGAGGGACTTTACAGACATATAGATGACTCAACTGATCCAATCCATTTTTTTTGTCTGTGGATGATTGAATGTTGGAGAGATAACTATGTATGTCATCCCATTTCCCAAAACATTCTAGAAGTATTGTGGGTCAACAGTGTCAAAGCGAGTTGAGATGTCACGATTTATGAGGTCTGTTTTCTCATCTTTTGCCACTGATAAAAGGAGCCCCTACTAATGTTGACTGAGACTGATTTGGTGCCCCTTAATTGTTTAAATCCAGAATATTGGTGTTGGAGGAGGTTGTATGGTTATATCTACTCTTTGTGCAATCTTAGTACTTATGTCCCCTCAATCTTAAACGGATGGTAAGGATAAAGATGCTCCTTTAGTTGGTCAAGGTGCTTAATTCTCCAGGATATTTTCAGAAGTTGGTTGATGATGATGTGTGTTGGAGAGCCAGGCATGACTGTGAAATTGAGGGATCCAATCACATTTTAGGGGCCGATTACGATGTCGGGCGGAAGGTCAATCGAGGGCCTGTAGGAGGTGGACCATCTGACCGACTCGTTCTCGGATGTGGTTGATCCGACTGGCGCATTATGATGCCCAAAACCTATTGCTTACCTACCGACTCAGTTACTTCGAATCCGGTTGGATAATCCACCCATAAAGCCATTGGAAACGCTGAATGGAGCCGTTCAGAGCCACTTCTGAGTCCGAAACCACCCGCTCTATTACGATGCATATTTCTGATGCACCTAATCTGTTAGGCCAACCACCTCTTCAGAGCAGGAAGAAGGGGAATATTTCAACTCCAAAGCTCATCACAACACACCTCCTGAGACCGATGCTGTGCAGCTATGGAGTCTTTCGCGCTTGTCATCCCTCTACTATACATCTACGATAAATATTACAACCCCAACAGACACGGTCATCATCGCCGGTAAGTTAGACACCTACCCCTATAGATCAACATAACTACCCAGTGAATCAATACAGTAGAAAGTGTTCCGTAGCATGTTGACTATGGCAAATGAGGGAATGTCATCATCGGGTATGTACCGTCAGATCGGAAAATACTGGGAGAAACACACATTTCACGTTGGATACAGATATGCATGTATAACAAAATTAATGCATGAGTACAACACATCACACAACGAAACATCACAGCACAACAGAACTTCAATGTACTCACAAAAGTATGTCCACAATATCTTATGTCATAAGAAGTCATATTGCAGGAAGTGACACAGTTTATCCTAATTACATTGCCATTTCCCAAACACCATAGCAAGAAGCACATTACCAACACTGTATAGCTAGAAATTAAACAGCATGCATAAACCACACAGGAAAATGAAGTCAAAATATGTGGCTGATCTACCAAGTAGCAATACTATACATCCACTTATTCAGATGGAAAGCCTAGAGCTAGCATTTTTACTATCTCACACCTCACTTTACCTGATGCACCAATTGTTGATCAATCAATATATGTCTCCAAATAACAAATTGACTCTTACAGTCCAAACTGTCTTGCCACTCCCCCATCAGCCCAATCCCACAGTCCCACATCCTGTATCCTGATGAGTATAGCAGTGTCTGAGCAGGTATTCACCAAAGCCTACGTTCACCATCATCTCAGCCTCACCTCAGGGCACATATCCAGGTCATCATAGGAAGACACAAACAGAATGGGATGTTGGATATGTCAGGAATAACAACATGTGAAGGATCCAGCACAGATCCAGAGCAGGACTCAGACAGATGAATCCCTTATATACAATTCCTAGCATGCACAAAGGTCTGATAGCAAGCACACCACACTCAAATACTTTGAGACACAACTATCTTGGGCCACACTATGCTTTGCCAGGCCAGATTTACACGCCCCTGGTTGACCCGTGCCAGTCACCCACCACTGTTCACTTAGGCCACCCAGCAGGGCATGGGATGGGATACCTACCTGTACAGTCAGGACATGGTATCAAAATGTCCCACTCAAAAAGGGAAAAAGTCCACACGGAGCAGGCATCAAATTTGCACGTACCCTAAGGATGGCTCATCATCCAAGACCTTGGCAAAGGAAGACACACGTCTCAAAACTAGGACAATTTCTCACATACAAAAGACAGAGACAGGGAAATGCGTTTGCTGGCATATGGCACAATGAATGTCTCTGCACACAAGTCACAAGACACTTCAACATCCAAACCAAAAGCGTACTATCAGCTCATTATCATGTCCTGGACACAAATTGGGATTGATATAAATCATCTTTCATTAATCAGGCAATGCCGATCTGGTCAGATGGCCATAACAAGCATTCATCAATGAGTCAAACATACCACAACAGGAGCATATGGTACAAAATTGAACAACACGATAAACATAACAAGATAGAACAGGACAGAGAGATCATGTGCATTTAGAAGGTCAGCAACCCACATACCTCACAGGCCACATAAAGGGGGTGAGACGGGGGCCTCTAGTATAATAGCCATTGTCAACAGTTGACATTGTAGCATATGTGAACTCTAAAAGACATCCCTACATGTGAACAAAGGAGTAAATGTCATGCAGACAGTCTGCCTCACATGACAGAGCAGCTGCCTCATCTAGCCCTGTCCAGACCACCTCTGCTAGGTCCATGACCTCGTGTCTGTGACCCTCAACCTGCAAAGTCCTACATCCATCCAGTGGCTCTGCATGTAACAAATTGTCCTATAGCTTAGCTAGTGCAATCCTGTAGAGGCACACAACTCACTCCTTGCGCTGTGCAGTAGCCTCAGCCCTACACCATTAGTGAATTTCGTTTCTGCGCCCAAGTGTTGCAGTGTTGGAACTGCAGTGGCCTAACAATGCATGCAAATGGCCTGGCATGCGATGAGCATTTACAAATCCATACTTTCATTGGAAAACTTCAAAAACATAATCTGCAGGAATATCCCTCTCTGCATCCACTCCAATCGAAGGAGGTTGAACCAACCCATCACTGGGCCGAGTACATCTGTAACTCCAGAACACAGATTTGCAGCATACATCCATGTCCAGGACATATGTATTAATTACAAAATAGGTGCATTACGTTGTGTGCACAAACGTTTGTGGTCGGACGGCTGAGGTGAGACATGCCCTGTGCCAGATAGATATCAAATTGAATAGACTAGAGTTTGGCATCATGACCTACTGTACATCGGTAGTGCCTAATCTATTCTCACTCCTTGCCCGTGGACGACTCATAATATATCAGTGTCCCATAGCTAGCAAGCAGGTGACAGTGGATCATTCTTCAAGTGTCCAAACACATCAAGAAATAAGATCACCAGTCTCCGAACTCCACCCATGATGTGCAGGGTGTGGGTTAGGTGCTGATGTGCGGTATCAGTGTCTGTCGCTTTCCACATGTGTCCCAACTCAGCCATTAGTTTTCCGTGTGCCAAGAAATGGACCCCTGCAATGTCAGGCTCTTCCTGCAACTGGACATGGGTAATGTGCTCGCAGACCCCGATTAGGTACCCCACTGAGCTCAATCCTATGTCTCTCAATGCTGTCAGTACTACACAACAATGCTTCCATGGAAATGAGCCAGGACATGCAAAAAAAAAAAACTGAGAGTAGGGGGACATGTCGCTCCGTAGCCACAGGCCCACTAAACCAAAAACACACTTTCACCAGGCTGTCAGCTCCACAGGGGAGCTGTGCTTCATGGAGAAACATTTATCCCGCAATCTCATTTGCCCTGCATTTTGAGAACATGCTCACTTTGTACAACGGACTACCAAACAAACTTTACTCAGGCCATTGCAGGTGTCCTGGCACATATCATTACTTTTAAAATACACAGCCTCAACAGCCTTTGCTTTGGCATATGCAGCCTCCACAGAGCCACATTTATCATGCCACTATTGCAGATCAACCCTCTCAGCCTGGTGTTAAACTCCCTGGAGGTGGCACCAGACACAGCCACCTTATGGTGATGGCAGAAACACAAGATGCAGAGGAGCATTAACTTCTTAGAAAGTGAAATACAGCATTGGTCTGTAACTGGAAGAGTGTTCATAAAAATTATCTGTGGACGTAATGAGGATATGGCTCTGCTAAGATTCACAAAATGAGATACTTTGCATCATCACAGTTACAGATGAATAATTTCCCAAAAAACATGAAGCTTATGTATCACACTCTGCTCATCCTCCATTACCTCTTGTGGAGGATAATCCACACAGAGGGCACAAACGCAACACTTGGCCCAGTTAACACACAAACTCAACACACCATGCAAATCTGATTGTCTCACAGAAATATCTGGAATGTCCCTGCAGATAGACTGAATATAGAGCAGCATGTCGTCTGTATCAATGGATACTACATGTACCTCATCGCCCAGGGGAACTCACTATGATTAACAAACCCTTGAAAAAGTTGCTGCATTACCGGCTACATTGTCAGGGCAAAGAGTTGGGAAAGGAGACAGCCCTGATGAGTCCCCCTGCACAATCTAAAAGAGGGTGACACTTGACTTGGGCAGTTGGCATGAAAAACACATATGTGTTGTAGCAGCTGCCCTGCTATGTCCAGTTTCGTCAGAGTGGCAAACATGTATACACAATCCATGGTACTGTATGCTCTTATCAATTACAACACTAAGCAAGCTACGTAGGGACACCTCCCAGGGACCAGCTACAGTACACAATTTTGCATAAGCATGCTAAGCATCATGGATCTATCAGGGATAGAATCCTTTTGGACACCATGCTCTAGATGCCGTTGGTGTACTAGCAGGCGAGGCGCCACTACTATACTAAGGATTAACAATTCCCTGCAAGCAGGGACAAAGGAGTTTGCGGACATAAGTTCAGCTAGGTCACTGTTGTGTTTTAACAATGTACATCCAAAAAACTGGCACATGGATTGTGGGTGTTTCCAGCCACTCAAGGTGGCCCAAGAGAGATACAGTCACCTGTGTTCAAGTACAAGCTCATAGGCATTATCGAGACTGGGCTGGAGGCTGTCCAACGCATGAATGGTCAACGTGGCAGTGCACATAATCACTCTGAGTATCTCTTGTACCAGCCAATGGGTTTTTGATCACTGCACGCACTGCCAGACCAAGTACTGGTAGATTCAATCCAGTCAGAAATCAGGAAACATCTACCTTGCGTTCAGACTAGGGGGGAATGTATGGGTCACAACATTACACCATGAAGGATTCATGGATTGTTGCCTGGCTATTGGCCTACAGTTGCATGCCACCTGTGTCAAGGTTGTCATTGCCACTAGTCTACCAGATCTATATAAGGCACAGACATGGGTCCACCACTATCAAGTCACATACAAGCATTGTACCATTACTTTTAGTACATGGGTGTGTCCAACGTCACTACCATGTAGTAAAAGTCCATATGCATCCAGGTGTATTGATAAGACCCATTACAATCATATGCAGCATGCTGTTGCAGTTTGAGACACTTGCATTATATTGACATCTGAAAGCATGTGGAATCTGGAAGTGTGAATAAAAAACAAAAAGGTTTGTGACTTCATGTCACAATCATAGACAAAACTAATGTTGACATTTACACCCAGCCGATGTAGGCCCCAAAATCCTGACTACATACAACCAAGTGCTCATTCTCCATGTGCCATATACAATCCATGCCATACTAACATCACTGTATACTTACACTACTAATTACATATGGTTTAAAGTTAACTGAAAAACAAAAAACTATTTTGGGGAGACAGAAATCTGTTAACAAAAATGTTAACCTTCTTTATTCAGCTTGAAAAGTAAAGTTAATATATATCAAAAGGCTAATGGCCAGTGCAAATGTCTCTGCCACATGGGCCAGAAGAGTCATGCCCATCAACTCTTGCCTGTACGAGTTCTGTAAAGGTACACCTCCCCTGGTAGGGACATCTAGGGGGGGCAGGCCAGGCACCAAAGGGACAAAACTAGGGAGGACTGGGTTGGGTTTTGGGGGGGATGGAATCGGGAGTGGGGGGTGGGCCATCTACAGTGGTAAGGTCAGATTGAGGGGGGCGTCAACTGCAGTGGGAGGGTCAGATGGAAGAGGGGTGGGACAACTGCAGTGGGAGGGCTAGATGGAGGGTGGGATGGGCTGGGCTTTACAAGTTTGGAGATTTTGTGTAATTGGCAATGGTGTAACGGGGAACAGGAAGGGGATGTGACTTATTGGGGTGGTTTTTCTTTGGGTGTGGAGGTACTGAGATGGGATGGGGAAGTATGGGTTTCTGGAGGGGGTTGGTACTACGGAGGGATTTTCTTTGGGGGTGATTTTGGGCTTCTTATTTCAGTGGGAGGGGGCAGATGGAGATGGCATGGGGGTGGATTTCCTCTTCTTCTTGAGCAGGGGTTGGTAGGTTTGGGTAGGGAAGAGGTCAAGGGCAAAGAGGTGGAGTGTCTGGTCAGAGGGGGTAAGAGGAGAGGCAAGGGTAGGGGTTGTGGAGGCATAGGGTGTTGAGGTCTGTGATGTGTCTGTCGATGCTGGTGTGGTGTCTGGTGGTATGTCTGTGGGGGTGAGTGTGCTGTCTGATGTTTGAGTGTGCATGCGTGTGGGTTTGTCTTTGTGTCTGTGTGTTTGTGTGCTGCGTGTGGCTGTTAAGGTGGATGCATGCCTATGTTTTCACGTGCTTAGTTTAGGGAGGGTAGTTGGGACTGTGGATGGTGAAGAGGCAGGAGGGGGGTGGATCAGCTGGGACACTGCTGCTGTCAATGTGGAGGCCAGAGCCTGATTGGATCTCTGTAGGGCAGAGTGAATGCCCTCCAGGAATGATACCATTTGTGTAAGATGATTGGGATGCACCTGGAGGACATTCACCACTGCTGTCTGCCCCACAGAGATCTGCCTCAGGATGTCGATGGCCTCCACACTAAGGGCAGCAGGGTAGACAGGGACAGGGGGTGAGGTGCCTGGCATGAAAGACATGCCTCCCCTTCTAGGGGAGTGGCCACGGACACTGGGCTGGGGAGCAGCTGGAAGGGTGGTAATGGAAGGGGTGGTGGTGGACTCAGATGTAGAGGATTCAGTCCCTGGGTCACCCACCACCACATGGGAGTCCTCACTGGAGCTTGAGCTGGTCGGGGATCTGACAGATTTTGCGTCCGTGCCACTGGTTCACTTCTGCTCGGACTCAGAATTGGAACCAGTCTGGCGAGCTGCTTTCTCTTTTTCCCTGGCACTGCCTCCTCCGCTGGCCGGTTCTGATGCTCTGAAAAAGACAGAAAATGAATCACATGAGTCATCAGTATATACTTGACACTTAGGTATCAACACAAATCTTCACAGATCAACTAACTACACCAATTGGACTTATGCAATTATTTTTAATACTGTTCTTTAAATAGCTGATGTTAGTACACAAGTTGGCCTATGCACCCTCACACATGATATTGTCTGCGATATTGGGTGTAGCAATATCAAAATCCACAACCACAATGTCGACTACTTCAATATGTACCAGCTGATGTATTGTTTTCTGCTACTGATGGACTTCTGTCATGACATACCTGTCTCATCTAATGCAAGGGATTTTAAAACTCACAATGGGAGTAGGAGTCACACAACTGAATTGAGACATGGTATCCATGCTGCAATCCCTAGTCATCAATTTGGGAACCATTGGGTCTAATGGTACAGGTCATATAACTTTATTGTCATACATCAAGCTGGCATAGTCATTGCATAAGTCATATCACACAGATAACAGTGATGGTGCTCCTTTGTCCTGTAGCTTAAGTTCTTTCCTGTCAGGTCACACATCTAACTCTAATTGTGGAGACACTAAGGTAGTAGGCATAGCTAGGATGAGAGGTACATGGTCTACAGTCTTGTGACATCAATGCACAGTGCTAGGAAGAAGAAACAGAATGTTGTGCACGTTTGAAACATCTCACCAGTTTCACATGTGAGCAATGGTCAACACACTGCCAAGTCCAATCATTGCATCTTCACAATGATTCAGGTGGATCACTATGCCACTGGGCCGTCTGGGTACATTGTCTGTACAGACTATTAGTAATGAACATCTTGTTTTTAAAAGTTTAGTCAACACTGTGTACCATTCTGTCCAGACTGCAGAAGTACACATCATATTTGTAAAGGCCAAGTCTGAATGTCCCTCTCTTCTTTTTGCCATTGTGCACACTTTGTACAGCTTATATTGCTCTTGTTTACCACCTCATTTTGTTTAATTACTTCCAAATGCTGCACATGTGACATCTCTGAAACTAACAGTGATGCATTGAACCTGTTGTTTATAAACGCATCTAGTATGAATAGTCAAGAGCATTTACACACATGGAAACCGTTGTGAATGTGCATCTACATTCAGACCCTACAATTCCAGCCCTCTTTCTACCAGTGACCACCTTTGTTTGCCACAGAATGGCATGTGTCGTCGCCATTACAGAGTCAGAGACATTGACTCATTCTTTGGAATAGATAGAATGGAATATTACACCCAATCATGGGGAAGGCCAGTGTGACAGGTGACCTGTTTATCAAACCTGTAATTAGTGCATGGGATACAATAGAATACACTAAGCACCAGGGCTGAGACCTAACATTGGCACACTGACCAATCAAAACTCACCAAGGCCTCAACATAGACATTACCTGGTAGCTAGATGTATGGCATGAGCTTTTACACTTGAGTGCTCCAACAACAACATACTTCACAGATTTGGTGTGACCACACAGAGAACAGTTCAGACATTAGTCAATGTACTGACACATGTTGAGGAATCGCAACATTTCTGAAGGTTATCTCCATGCACATGTTGTTAGTAATGCATTCAGACCACATGAGCATGGCACTACTGTCTCTACTCTCAACATATATTCCTCACATGTTCCAGATGAAAGGGGCATAACCAGGCATCTACTTATCCTTGTGCATATGCATCTTTTAACACTGAACAGTGAGTGTGTGTGTCTTACAACCTGTAAACAGAGCCAGCAAGCTAAGATACTTCAACATGCACTATTAAAAATGTTGTGCAAAAAGGCACATACTCACCCCCTCGTTGCTGCTGTTTGGCTTTCAACTTCCCATCCAGGTCAGGGAAGACCACTGCTAGGATGCGAAGCATGTGGTGGCTCAGGGTTCCGCACTCGACCCTCTTGCTTGGAGGTGACAGACCCTGCTGGACTTCACCAATCTACTTTGTCCAGCCTCTCAGGTCCTGCCACCGTTTGCGACAATGGTGACTGCGCATATTGATGACCCTCACGGAGCACACCTTCCAGGCGATGCTCCTCTACAGCTCAGCCTTCTGATGGGAGTTGACCTGTAAGGATGACATGGTGACAGATCCTTAGTTCACATGCAACATGTTTCTCAGTAAAAAACTAGTATACAAAGGTCATGGTTAGATGGGCAACAATGTCTAAGTGGTAGGCAAGTGCGATTATGTGTAGTTCTCCGGTGTTCAATGATGACTCCATCACATGAGAACAGTAATAAGATGTTTACACCAGTACATAAACTTCTACAGCAGTGTACTTGCCCAGAACACTTATCTACTCCCTTTGAAACTTTCAAAAACAACAGTTTACATGCTTGTCTGTGAGATTCCTACTGCTAGTAGTGCATGGTTATTCCACATGTCAAATGACAATGCAGTGTGATCATCACTCACCTGTTCCTCTGGTTTGCCATAGAGCTGTCTGTTCAGAGGCAGGAGGGTGTCCAGCAACATCTGGTTTTCCTCATTGGTGAAGGCCGGGGCCCTGCCTCTGGACATGCCATAGTAGTTCCCAGAGGATGTGGACAGCAGCAGAGAGATGGGAAATTGCAGGAATAATGCAGGTAGTGCCATCAGGTGAAGTCTCCAGGGAACCAACAGACTTATATCTAAACCGCAGAGGTGGTCTTTAGTTCATGCGGCCAAAGCGATAGGTCCGCGTCGGTCGCATTTTCGGAATCGGTCCAATGCATTGCATTATTTGCTGATGATACGCCTACCTTGTGGTTCAAAAAATATAATAGAACCGCGAGTTACTTTGATACATTACCAATGGGAGATGACCACTTCGGTTTCCACCCGTGTCTGTCACCATAACAACTAAAAGCCAATGGCTGCATTCAAATCGGTTATGATGAGCCTACCGCGTCCTTTGAATAATTGGTCAGCAGGGAAATGTTGTACTTTTGTGAAAATACATGGCTGGGGGCAGCTTTTTGCAGGTGAAAAGGACATCTAACTGAAACACTCACACTCCCATGAGGACCTAACCTTGAGGGGCACATGACACACAGACTGGGAGCCTAATACCAACAGGAAAACAAACAATTCCATTTAGCCTCTTAGACTTGTTCACGGTCACAATGCGGTTTTGGAGCAATAAAAGTACAGTCTTTTCCTAGTCACTGCATTAAAGGACAGTGTGACCCAGTGTGCAATTCATGTGATGAGACTGGAAATGTGGTGTATTTTCAAATCCTGGATAAGGCATTTGCCAAGGAATTACTACACCGTGACATTAAGCAGCCGCATAAGCTTTAGGTTTGATATGTGATTTTCTAGTGTATCTTTGTGTCCCACACTTAAGTGGACAGCCACATTATATGGGACTTCGACATAGTTAATGGTTTGTGTATCTGATTGTATGTGTAATGCAGACATGACAGTGCCACCCCAAGATTACCATTGTGAGATGCTGTGTGTATATGGTGTCCTAATCAAAAGCGATATCACCAACAAGTGGGTAGCATCCCCAATCCGCACTCTGATATTCAATGTTCAAATAATTCAAAAGGTAATCTATGTAGCTCAAAGAAACTTCTTATATTTTATTTTCTTTCTGATTTGTTTTTCATTTAAACCTCTAAATTTTACTATTCCTATTTTACAATTCTTCTCAACGCAAATATGCCCAATGCATTTTGGGCTTTGCCCTTCATCAGGGGAAACGTCCTCAATGGTGTGATGGTATGAAATACCATTTAAGTCAAATTTGTCCGTGTTAATGCTTCGCTGTTGCGTGAGGGCGGTTTCTGTGAATAACCCCGGCATGTCTGTCACAGTAACGGTTAGAACCGCTGTAGTGTATATCCCGTTGTTTGGTTTCCCAGTAGGAAACCAAACAACGAGATAGACGCTGCAGATTTGTTTTCCATTGACATCAAGTTTTAGGTGTGGTCATTTTTGATTTGCTGTTTGGAGAAGTGCATGATGGTTGGCGCCCTGTGAACTAACACCGACTGTGTTTACACTCTACACATGGGTATTGCAGACATCCTGCAGTGTACAGGCCCTTTCCAGACCTACAAACAAGGAAGAACGGGACATAATTAAGAAACATAATTTCACAAGGGCAACAATTGATGATTTGTGCCAGCAGTTGCCACCTAAATTGCGGGCTGGTTGCACTTATCCAACAACACTGACCCCCAAGGTGAAGGTGATGGCAGCATTGCATTTCTTTTCCACAGGAACATTCCAGTACAAAGTGACAACATCGGGTGGAATGTCCTTCTGGATGTGTTGCAAGCATTGCTCCATTACCTGGACCCCTACATCAAGTTTCCTAAACCTGGAGAGTTGTCTGACATCAACAGTGCCTTCTATGCCTTCGGATGGATAACCCATGTAATTGGATCTATTGATGGCACACATGTGCGTTGATCCCACCACAGGCCATTGTACAGGTCTATCGCAACTGCAAACATTACCACTCCATCAATTTCCAGGTGGGGTGTTTGGCTGCCAAGTGCATCTCACATGTCTGTGCCCATGTCCCTGGCTCGGCACATGACGCATACATCTTGCGAAAAAGCGGTATCCCACATTTGATGAGTCAACTGCAACCTGATCGGGCCTGGCTTGTAGGTGATATTGTATGTGTATGTAGCAGTGTGTGTTGGTTGTATGTCAGATAGTGATCCGTTGTCAGACAGCTGAAGTATTTTCTGTGTTCTATGTAGGAGACTATGGATACCCCAACCAGCAATGGTTACTGACACCACTGCGTAACCCAGTCACCCAGTAGAAGTGCGCTTTATTGAAGCCCATGGTAGGAGCAGGCGGATAGTGGTGCGGACCTTTGGCCTCCTGAAGACAAGATTCCGCTGTCTGGTTAGGATGAGAGGAGCCCTCCAATATGCCCCATTTAAGGTGTGACAGATCATCGCTGCTTGCTGCATGCCACACAACGTGGCAATACATAAGGGCATACCTCTGATAGTGGATGATGGAGACCTGCAGGTGCCACCGAGCGAGGATCCAGGACTGGGTCATGATGCCAGTGGTGATGATGATGATGGCATGGTATGAGACAACAGCTTATCCCCAACTTTTTCACATGACTTCAAGTATGCAATGAGAGGAGGTGACTAATCCCAATTGTTTGTTGTTGTGTTGCTGGTGGACAATGTGTTTGCATGTTTGTGAGTGTCTGATAACTGTCCTGAGGTTTTTTCTAAGATAGGTCTTTGAAACGGGCATATTAACATGTACAGTGTTACCATGAAGCCTGATATTTTTGTAATTTAGATGACATACTTTGCAGAATTGCGCTACTTTATTCCTGATTTCGTGACTCTGTTCGCCGTTTTGTTCTTACCAGGGTACTTTGCCATGTCATCTACTGAGTGAACTTGCAAGTTGTGACCTCACTAGACACATGGTGCTGTGACAGACTCTGACATGGAACTGTTACTTAACTCCCTGCCACACACTTCCTTCAGACCTGACAGTCAGTTAATTTTCTTTTTAGTGCCTTTCAGTACTGTGTGATGTGATTTGACTTTGTGTTCAGGCACCAGGTTGTACCTGAAGAATAAACCTGTGTTCCATATTGAGGTGTGCCTTGTCTGTTATCACACATCCAAACAGTTTTCAAATCAAAATGTGACCATGATGAGATGGTTTGCTAAAAATAATTGTTGATTGTGCTGGCAAATGGTGATAGTTTTGTAGACAAGTGACGTCCAGTGAATCTGAACCATGTACTACGGTTTGTGTGATAACCTGGTTGTGTATATCTATCATGCTGTGCCAAGGTACATTTAAATATGAGCCCTTAGTTTACCTTTTGAAAGTAATTTGTTACCAATGTTGTTGACACTTTCTTCTTTGTGATTTTGCGAGTGATTACAAGAAGAACATTTGGAAATCAGAGTCACAACATGAACAAGTATTTTGGTGTAAAGTGTTTTATTTTTGTGCATAAAGTGAAAAAAATAAAGCCACACAATGGTGATGTGCTTACAAAGAAAAAACAGATGGTGCAGGTAGGGTTAATAGTGTTGGTAGATGAATTTCTCCAAGGTAAAGCCACAGTTATTTGAGTCCAGAGTCCAAATTTGACCCTTTATCCAATGTGGGACAATTATTGATGCCAGTCAAAAAAGTGAACTCTTGGCACACACTGGACAATATCAAGGGCACATTGTCACTTCCTGGGGGTGGTGTATTGCCACCCGACTCGCACAGATTTTTCTTCGGACGACCCTACCCACGTTTGGCTGGGAGACCCACAGCTATAGGCCCCTGAGGTACTGGGGATTCTCCGCCAGACTTCACTTCCCTCACTGTGGCTTGTGCATATGTTGATGCACCAGATGTTATGGGCACACAGGGAGGTGTGGTCAAGTGAGTTGCAGTTTGGCAGAGGCTGGTACCAATGTCCTGCAGCACCCCAGTCATTTCATCAATTTTTTGATTGAAAGTGTCCAGCCATTGGTTTTGGCCTGCCTGCAGCTGCTGGATGTTACGTCTGATCCCTATTACCTGGCCCATTTCTCCCTGGTAAGCCTGGTAGGTGTTGATCACTCAGGAGAATTTTGGGTGATCATCATCACCAGCTGCTTGATGGCGTAGATCCACACGGACCCTCCCACCACCCCGACCCACCCAAGCAGGCCTAGATGTGCGTGGCACAGTCAACACTGAGCCTCCTTCCTCATTGACGGGGGTGTTGTTGTCGGTCAACTCCCGGATGCCGTGTGTTGGTGTGCTTTTGGCGGTGTCCCAGGCTGCTGTGTCCATCAGGGTAGGGGTAAGCTAGGTATTGTCAGCTGAGGAGGGAGTGGTCACAGTGGATCCTGCTGTAGCTGCTGGTGCTGTGTGCTGAGCCAAACCTGATGGGCCAGATTGGTTCTTGTCGTCCGAGAATGTGTGAGAGTCATCTAAGCCAGAGAGCTCCTGGTGGGCCAGAGTCTGGGACTGGTTGTCCTCTTTTGGTCCATGGGTGTTCTTAGCTCGCCCTGTGGGTACAGAAATGACATAATCATTAATGTGAATGTCCACTGCACCTCAAATCAATACCATTACATAGATGATTGAACCTAACAATAAGTTAATGAAGATAGATTGGCCTCCTTCATCCATGATACTGGCCTATGGTTTTGGAGAACAATGCAATTCTGAAAAGATGTGGATTGGTGATCATGTCCACCCATGTGCATACATTGGCATGTTGTGTTTAATTCTCACTACATGCCCAAAGATATTGACTGGTACCTGACACTCTGTGGATGATACTGGTGAGTTGGTGTTCTCCACATCTGTAGTTTAACAGTGACAACTTAATCTTTAGTTTAATGTTGGAGTTTTTGAAGCCTGTGTGCTGAGCTTAGTCCATGTCTCAGCAGTCACATAGGTGTGGCTGCCTACACACTCACAGTCTGTTACTTTCCCTTGAATTTTGTGGTCATGGTGTGAGTAAGGTGCCTGTTGTTCTCATCACATAACACACAAGTGAATGCCTGTAAGGAGCCAAATGCGCGACTGCTTAGCATTGTGCCTACACAGATCATGTAATTTGACTCCATAGTTAGATGAGATCACAAACTCTGCTTTCTGCTAATTTGTGGCTAATTAATTTCATGAGCTAGGGTTTGAGTGCTGATGGTCAATTTGTGAAATTTACACTTTCCAACCAACCTACCTGGAACTCTGCTTTCCTGACAGTGAGTGGAAATGTGGTAGCAATATGGCTGACACTGGGGATTGGTGTTTGTAGCACAAGACAATTACGCAATAGGAGCTATAGGGGGAAAGAAGGGCCAGGCCGCCCCCCACTCAGTACATTATAAACAATAATTGGCCTGACCCACAATATACCTAATACTCAAACTAAGACGCTAGCGGGGTTTCCAATCCTTTCTAATCCCCTAGAGTGTGTTCACTATCACTACTCTAAGTGTCCTGGTGTATCAAATTTAAGAATATCATCAAACCATCATAACAAATCCCACCCAGAGATGACCAGAAAAAGTCATGCTCTGTGGCGCTTACTGGAGGTACCTAGTGGGCTAGTTTGTTAGTTGGACCCAAGGGACACTAAGGATTTAAGGGGACTTTATCTCCCAAATTAAAATGGCCACAGGGCGCGTTTACACAGTGGTGAAGGGAGGGGATGGGGCCTGAGGTGACGTGTGAAAACCCGCCCTGTGGCGCGTTTTTAGTTGGGGAAATAATTCCCCTTCAATCCTGAGGGACCCTGGGAGCTAACTAGCCCACCAGGTTCTTCCAGCTAGCGCCACTGTGCTGCGTTGCACAGAGGTGGTCCAGGCTGTGCCCTTTTTTACACCTCTCTGCAATGCAGCTCTGTGGCGCTTACTGGAGGTACCTAGTGGGCTCCTTGGACCCTAGGGACCCTCAGGATTCAAGGGGACTTAATATCCCAAATTAAAACAGCCACAGGGCGCGTTTACACAGTGGTGAAGGGAGGGGACGGGGCCTGAGGTGACGTATGCAAACATGCCCTGTGGCGCGTTTCAAGATCGGGAAATAATTCACCTTCAATCCTGAGGGCCCCAGGGGGCCAACTAGTCCACCATGTGCTTCCAGTAAGTGCCACTGCGCTGCCTTGCAGAGAGGTGGTCCAGGCCGTGCCACTTTTTACACCTCTCTGCAACGCAGCTCTGTGGCGCGAACTGGAGATACCTGGTGGGCCAGTTGGACCAAGGGACACTAAGGATTCAAGGGGACTTTATCCCCCAAATTAAAATGGCCACAGGGCATGTTTGCACACATCAGCTCGCCCCCCCCTCTTCACCAGTGTGCAAACACGCCCTGTAGCGCGTTTTAAGAGGTAGTTTTAATCGCCCAGCCCTATTATGTACTAGGGGCTTACAGAGGAGGTCATTCTAATCACAGGGGTACCCCAACGCATAGTGTTCCCTAGTGTATGTAGGTGTTTTAACTGTATTCTTAGTGTCTTTTAGCATAGCACTGGCTCTAGGACTGGTTAGTCAGAGTCAGTTACCACCAGTACCCATCTGAAAAAATTGTAAAAACTGCACCAAAACCCAAACACTTATAAATTCACCCAGGCACTCTCCTTGCAGTACTCTAATCATTAAGTCAGTACCCAAGTACTCATCCAGTGACCCAGGCCTTAGCACATGGACTGCTTCAAACCCCTATCCACTATGCATGCAGTCTTCTAACCATTTACACACTTGTCTTTCACATCTTCAGTTCTCCAGTCAGTATCCATACACTCCAGCAAACACCCTGTCACTCCTCTTGCACTACTCTAGTGACCCATTCAGCACGATGTACTAATACATTCACTTCGCCAAAACCCAACCACTTATGAATTCACCCAGGCACTTTCCTTGCAGTACTCTAATCATTCAGTCAGTACGCAAGTTCTCATGCAGTGAGCCAGGCCTTAGCACATGGACTGCTTCAAACGCCTATCTACCATGAATGCAGTCCTCTAACCACCTACACACTTGTTTGTAACACCTTCAATTCTCCAGTCAGCATGCATACACTTCCAGCAAACACCCTGTCACTCCCCTTGCACTCCTCTAGTGACCCATTCAACACCATGTACAAATTCATTCAATGCGCCAAAACCCAAACACTTATAAATTCATCCAGGCACTCTCCTTGCAGTACTCTAATCATTCAGTCAGTACCCAAGTACTCATGCACTGAGCCAGGCCTTAGCACATGGACTGCTTCAAACGCCTATCCACTATGCATGCAGTCCTGTAACCACCTACACACTTGTCTTTCACACCTTCAATTCCCCAGTAAGTATCCATACACTTCCAGCAAACACCCTGTCACTCCCCTTGCACTCCTCTAGTGACCCATTCAGCACCATGTACTAATCCATTCACTGCACCAAAACCCAAACACTTATAAATTCACCCAGGCACTCTCCTTGCAGTACTCTAATCATTAAGTCAGTACCCAAGTACTCATCCAGTGACCCAGACCTTAGCACATGGACTGCGTCAAACCCCTATCCACTATGCATGCAGTCTTCTAACCACCTACACACCTGTGTTTCACATCTTCAGTTCTCCAGTCAGTATCCATACACTTCCAGCAAACACCCTGTCACTCCTCTTGCACTCCTCTAGTGACCCATTCAGCACCATGTACTAATCCATTCACTGCGCCAAAACCCAAACACTTATAAATTCATCCAGGCACTCTCCTTGCAGTACTCTAATCATTAAGTCAGTACCCAAGTACTCATCCAGTGACCTAGACCGTAGCACATAGACTGTGTCAAACCCCTATCCACTATGCATGCAGTCTTCTACCCACCTACACACCTGTCTTTCACATCTTCAGTTCTCCAGTCAGTATCCATACACTTCCAGCAAACACCCTGTCACTCCTCTTGCACTCCTCTAGTGACCCAATCAGCATCATGTACTAATCCATTCACTGCGCCTAAACCCAAACACTTATAAATTCATCCAGGCACTCTCCTTGCAGTACTCTAATCATTAAGTCAGTACCCAAGTACTCATCCAGTGACCTAGACCTTAGCACATGGACTGTGTCAAACCCCTATCCACTATGCATGCAGTCTTCTAACCACCTACACAGTTGTCTTTCACACCTTCAATTCCCCAGTCAGTATCCATACACTTCCAGCAAACACCCTGTCACTCCCCTTGCACTCCTCTAGTGACCCATTCAACACCATGTACAAATTCATTCAATGCGCCAAAACCCAAACACTTATAAATTCACCCAGGCACTCTCCTTGCAGTACTCTAATCATTCAGTCAGTACCCAAGTACTCATGCACTGAGCCAGGCCTTAGCACATGGACTGCTTCAAACGCCTATTCACTATGCATGCAGTCCTGTAACCACCTACACACTTGTCTTTCACACCTTCAATTCCCCAGTCAGTATCCATACACTTCCAGCAAACACCCTGTCACTCACCTTGCACTCCTCTAGTGACCCATTCAGCACCATGTACTAATCCATTCACTGCACCAAAACCCAAACACTTATAAATTCACCCAGGCACTCTCCTTGCAGTACTCTAATCATTCAGTCAGTACCCAAGTACTCATGCAGTGAGCCAGGCCATAGCACATGGACTGCTTCAAATGCCTATCCACTATGCATGCAGTCATCTAACCACCTACACACTTGTCTTTCACACCTTCAATTCCCCAGTCAGTATCCATACAGATCCAGCAAACACCCTGTCACTCCCCTTGCACTCCTCTAGTGACCCATTCAGCACCATGTACTAATCCATTCACTGCGCCAAAACCCAAACACTTATAAATTCACCCAGGCACTCTCCTTGCAGTACTCTAATCATTAAGTCAGTACCCAAGTACTCATCCAGTGACCCAGACCTTAGCACATGGACTGCGTCAAACCCCTATCCACTATGCATGCAGTCTTCTAACCACCTACACACCTGTGTTTCACATCTTCAGTTCTCCAGTCAGTATCCATACACTTCCAGCAAACACCCTGTCACTCCTCTTGCACTCCTCTAGTGACCCATTCAGCACCATGTACTAATCCATTCACTGCGCCAAAACCCAAACACTTATAAATTCACCCAGGCACTCTCCTTGCAGTACTCTAATCATTAAGTCAGTACCCAAGTACTCATCCAGTGACCCAGACCTTAGCACATGGACTGCGTCAAACCCCTATCCACTATGCATGCAGTCGTCTAACCACCTACACACCTGTGTTTCACATCTTCAGTTCTCCAGTCAGTATCCATACACATCCAGCAAACACCCTGTCACTCCTCTTGCACTCCTCTAGTGACCCATTCAGCACCATGTACTAATCCATTCACTGCGCCAAAACCCAAACACTTATAAATTCATCCAGGCACTCTCCTTGCAGTACTCTAATCATTAAGTCAGTACCCAAGTACTCATCCAGTGACCTAGACCTTAGCACATGGACTGTGTCAAACCCCTATCCACTATGCATGCAGTCTTCTAACCACCTACACAGTTGTCTTTCACACCTTCAATTCCCCAGTCAGTATCCATACACTTCCAGCAAACACCCTGTCACTCCCCTTGCACTCCTCTAGTGATCCATTCAGCACCATGTACAAATTCATTCACTGCGCCAAAACCCAAACACTTATAAACTCACCCAGGCACTCTCCTTGCAGTACTCTAATTATTCTGTCAGTACCCAAGTACTCATGCACTGGGCCAGGCCTTAGCACATGGACTGCTTCAAATGCTTATCCACTATGCATGCAGTCTTCTAACCACCTACACACTTGTCCATCACACTTTCAATTCTCCAGTCAGTATACATACACTTCCAGCAAACACCCTGTCACTCCTCTTGCACTCCTTTAGTGACCCATTCAGCACCATGTTCTAATCCATTCACTGCGCCAAAACCCAAACACTTATAAATTCACCCAGGCACTCTCCTTGCAGTACTCCAATAATTCAGTCAGTACCCAAGTACTCATGCAGTGAGCCAGGCCTTAGCACATGGACTGCTTCAAACCCCTATCCACTATGCATGCAGTCTTCTAACCACCTAAACACTTGTCTTTCACACCTTCAATTCCCCAGTCAGTATCCATACACTTCCAGCAAATACCCTGTCACTCCCCTTGCACTCCTCTAGTGACCCATTCAGCACCATGTACTAATCCATTCATTTCGCCAAAACCCAAACACTTATAAATTCACACAGGCACTCTCCTTGCAGTACTCTAATCATTCCGTCAGTACCCATGTACTCATGCACTGAGCCAGGCCTTAGCACATGGACTGGTTCAACCCCTAACCAATATGCATGCAGTCCCCTAACTAACCAACACACCTATAGTTCTGCACTTATACATTCAACAACAAAAAACAATATTTCAGTTTTAATATTTTAAAAAACATTTTTATTTCCATTTTTATTAAAAATATATAATGTAATAAAAAAAATATGTAAAAATAAACAGTTAAAAAAGTGTAGAAAATTAGTATAAAAAAATACATATAACTATTATTACATTTAAAAATTATCATTTAAAAAACCTTTGAAATTCACTGAAAAAAACATAGGTTTCAGACACGTTATAGTTAGGAATCAGCATTTAAAAAAACCTTAGAAATTCACTTAAACATGCATTTACAATGCAATGGTCTCGGCATTGTTAAAGTTAGAGCTATTGGCATTGCTCATGACATTATTTTTGTTTATGTTTTTGTTTTTAAAACATTTAAAGAAACGGCATTGTTATTTACAATGTCAATAGCTTAATCACTCTCAAATGCGAGACCTATTGCATTTGCACCCACACACAGAGCCACACACCCAAAGCCACCCACACACACAGAGCCACCCACACAGAGCCACTCACATAGAGGAACCCACACACAAATAGAGCCACCCATAGAGCCACCCACAGAGCCACCTACACACACACAGTTACCCACACACAGACAGACCCACCACGCATAGAGCCACCTACAAAAAAAGCCACCCATACACACAGAGCCACACGCACAGAGCCACCCACACACAAACAGACCCTCCCCCACACACACACAGAGCCACCCCCACACACACACAGAGCCACCCCCACACACACACAGAGCCACCCCCACACACACACAGACCCACCCCCCCACACACACACAGAGCCACCCCCCCACACACAGAGCCACACAGTAACCGCAAAATTTGACACATATTTACTTTTTGCAGGATTAACTGACAAACCCCTCAACAGGCTCTATGAAGATTAAGGGAAACCTTCCCCCATCAAGGAGCCCAGGGAACTGGGTTTGAGTCTCGGTAATCACACTGAACAGCGTTCTGATACCTGATTGGATTTGGGTCAAGTTTGCGTTATATAAAATAAAACTCTGCAATATAGGTAATCCAGACAATACATTTTTGAAATCTATACATGCATCTTGCTTTTCTTAGGGTGATAGTTTTATCAGTCATAATATGTTTATTTTTTTTATGGTAACGCTCTAGTACAGTGCAGCTCGTTAAACTATTACAAAATAAGTCAAAAAGTGCCCAATCTAATAAATGGATTTCTATTGATGATAGATGATTAGATGAATAAACTGGGTATAACCTCGGCTAACTGAAAGAGAAAATCAAATTACTTTCAAGTCTATAAATCCGAGTTCCCAGTTATAGCTAACATTTCCGCTGTATTTGCTGGGCCATATATAAACGTATGCAACATCACTCCAAAATCTGCTAATTCAGTATGACAATACCTTACTCCTGCATTCTCGGTCTTTATGTTGTGTCCTGCAGCCTCAAAAAACGGAGCAGTTCGCTGTGATCTCGCAAGTGAAAGCAGCTCCTGGCGTTGAATACAGACCTTAAGAAACCTAGAAATGCCGGTTATGCACATTTCTTATGAGCTGGGAACATAACTACACCTTATATTTACGAAGCTACAAAAGCTTACATGTGGCAGAAAGTACTGGAAAAATATACTATTGTTTGTAAATAAAGCGCACATAACCCAGCCGCAAAGTATGATCTTCTCTATTTAGCCCTAATTACCCATGACGAGGCGTTGTTCCTCAACAGGAATTCCGGCATGGCTGTGGTAGGTTCAGTGGCTAAAACCTGCCACACAGTTGACCCTGCTCCGGACCTCCGTATTCAGAAGTGAACCTGCCGTACAAATTATTCTGCCAAAGCCCACGGCACGTTTAGAAACGCCGGTTTGTGTGTCATCAACTCTGCATCGATGACTCTGACGCACAGGGCTCCAGTGATATGGGGAGGAGGGGGGTCGACAGACTCTGGCCAAAATAACTATTTTTGCTGAGAACTGTGTGTTTTCAGCCCAAAAACGCATGGCACTAAGCCACTCTGTAAATGGCTATTGCTAACATCTTTTATCATTTATATCTGGGGTAGCGGAAGGTGTCAAAAGGGAAGGCACTTCAAATCCCTCACCCCCATTCCTAATAATCACACTGTAGATACTTGTACATGTTAATAAGGCCTGCCAGTCCAGAACAGTATATTTGGCAAGCATGCATTTGAATGCGTTTTTTAAAATGATGATAGAACTTAACTACAATATTTAAATAAGTCTAGACTTATTTGGGGCGCGATGATTTATTTTTCTCACGCATGGGGAGGGGTGCGCATTAAAATGTCTGAAGTGCACTGGTCTGACGTTTCAGAGACTCTGTCACAGCTGATGCGAAAGAATCTGCCCTAATGCAAATGGCTTTTCAAAAAAAGACATCACTCCGTGAAACTAACTCTCCGCGGCCCAGCAGGCCTTTTCAATGTGAGGCCGACACACAGAACGGATTCTGCCAGTCCCGCTGGCCCTTCAGAGGTCCATACTTGGCCGGCACTGTCCTGCCGTGTGACCGCCTCTGCCCTCGTCGCACTGTCCTTTCAGAGGCACTGGCGCGGCGCGGCGTGACTGAACCAGCCCTGAAATCCATCCGAGAGTGACTGTTTGCTCGTGATAAGGGCAGTACTCATCCGGTAAAAGTTGGCACCCTTGCTGAAAAAGGTGCGGGGCCTCTCCCTTTAAAAACACAGGAAATGGCGTGCTCAGCTCTTGCTCATTCAAAGTACCGGCACCTTCCAAACTCGTATGCTCATAACTGACTCTTTACCAGCCCAGTTGGAATTTTAGACATAGTGAGTGGTGCGATTCTCTCTGGCCGTGTCATTCCGCCTCTGCAAAAGATACAATAATTGGTTTCTGGAGCCGACAGCAGGGGGAGAGGACGCCATTAACGCCGCCGCCTTTCTCTGAGGCGAAGCAGAAATGCCTCGGAGAAAGGCAGCGGCGTTTCCGGATTCGGGGCGTGTTTTGCTTTTCTCTCCTCTTGCCATTGGCTGGAGGAGATAATGAAAAAAGTTGAAAAAAACACGCGCCCGAATCCGAAAAGGACGGGGCCTGTTCGGAGTGACGGACCTCTTCTCCAATGGCTGGACAGCATTCAAGAGGCCAGCCAATGGAGAACAGGGGAGAAGAGGGGTGGGTTCAAGCCCCTCTACTCAAAGTCATTATCTCTCGCGAGCGAGACTGCGCAAGCGCAACCTTCGCTAGCCGAGACCTAAAAACCATAGGTTTCAGGGCTGTTATATTTAGCTGGACATTTCACTCGTACAAAACAATTGAAATTCCTCCGTTATAGTTAGTTCTGCTAACTACAACTCGCGTGCCCGCAATCCTCTGCTGATGAGGTCTCATATTACATCATTTATGACATGGTCAGTGACATCACTGATGGCATTCATCAAAAAAAGGAGAAATGTTGAGGGCACCATTACAAGACAAACTGTCTTGGCCCTAAATATCTTCACGCACTCTTTAAGCGATATACTCCTTCTCGAAGTTTAAGATCATCAAAGGCCAATCTGATAAAAACACCTGCTATCAGACTGGCAATGAAGGGAGGAAAATCACTCACAGTGTTAGGCTCAAAGGCTTGGAACAAACTTCCTCCACAGCTTCGCCAGATTACGTCCGAGTTCCATTTTAGAAAAGTCCTAAAAACCTGGATCTTCAGTGCATCTGGCTCTCTTTGCAAAACTCTGATCTGAGGTCCCCCTCAGACTATTAGCAGTCAACCAGAATTCTGATTTCCCCATCTCTGGTTTCCGTTTCCGCACCATGATGCTCCTTGGAGTGACAGTTTGCACTATACAAATGAATTATTACATTACATATTGTTGTTTTTCTTGAGGGGGCTATGGTGTTGGCGCTGTCCGAGATCCATCTATGCAGGGTTCGGGCTGCGGTGTTTGGATCGTCGTTTTCTGCGATGGTTGGGGTCGAGTTGTTGAGTGAGAAGGTGAGCTGGTCGTCGGTGATTTTGGTCCAGTTTCTTTGTGGTAGCAGGTGCTGGTGTCTGTGGATGGTGGGCGTTCTGAAGGTGAGGTCGACGCCACGATGGTCGGTCCATGGGAGTTCAGTGGTGTGGCTGAAGGTGATGGAGTTTCCTGTAGTGAAAAGAGTGTGTCCTGCTGAGTGCATGGGCTCGGTCACGATCTGGCGAAGTCCAATGTTGTGGAGGTTGTCCAGGAGGGATGCGGTGTTGATATCCAGTTGGTTGTCAAGGTGGATGTTGAGGTCTCCTAGCTGGGTGTAGTTGGTGGATGTCATGGCCTGTGGGGAGATTATGTCCTTGATGGAGTTGGCAAAGGGTCCGCAGGGCCCAGGGGGTCGGTAGATGAGGGTTCCTTGGAGTGTGTCGGGGGGCTGGCTAGCATCTTGAAGTGAAGATGTTCCATCAGATCTGTGTGCTCGTCGAGGGGTGTGCTCAGGCGGAGGGTGGATACGTGGATGATGGCGATTCCTCCATCCGGGCGGGTGAGGCGGTCCTTCCTGGAGATCTTGTATCCTTGGGGGATGGGGATGTCCGGTACCAAGGTGGTGTTGCTCCAGGTTTCGGTGAAGAATGCTACGTCCGGGATGGTGCTGTCGAGGAGGTCCCAGATTTCGGTGGCATGTTTGTGAGGGGATCGGGCTTGAGGAGGATGCATTGCAGGGTCTTCGGTTTGGGTGTGTTCTTGCGGTCGGTTGTGCTGGGTCCGTGTTCCTTCCGGTGCTGTAGGTTTGTCAGCAGCGGTGACAGCTGAAGGGTCTGTGGGTGTCCGCTGGTGAGGCTAGCTTGCAGTTGTTGTTGTGGCCTGGGTTGAATCCGTGGACTACTGCTGGGTCGTAGCGTTGGCGGTGCGGAGGTCCAGGATTCCTGGCCGTGGTGGGTTGCGGCGTGCCAGCGGCGCGGCCGCCATTAAAGTAGGGGTCGGGGAGGGCTGGACAGCTGGGAGGTGGGAGCGAGGAGTGGAGCTGGATTGGTCGCGCTGGTCATGCTGAGGGGTAGGGGCCACGGGGGCAGCAGCAGCGGGGAGAGCGGGCAGGAAAGGAGAAAAAAAGGAAGAATAAAGGAAAAGGAAATGGAAATGGAGTGGAAATACTCAGAAAAAGAGCATAAATGCAGAAAAGTGCAGAAAGGAGAATAAAAATGAGGGTAGAAAAACGAGTGAAAAATGAGTGAAACACGAGTGAAAAACGGGGTGGGAGAAAGGAGATAGAGGTCCACTGGACCACCAGGGATGAGGCGCAGGTGAACCTGCGGGTGGAGGAGGGCCTCGAGCACCAAACACTCGAGACTGCAGGGGCAGGCATCACTTAATGGTTTAAGTGGAGCAGCTAGGGAGGGAGAGCAATTTCACTGATAATGAGTCAGTGGTCTTGCACAGAGCTAAAGGCCATGCTTGGTGGAGGGTTGGCTTCATGCGGGTGGGTGCAGGGTGGCAAGGTTGGCATAATCACGTACGGTAATACATTTTTATTTTATGTTTTTAAAAACCCAAGAAATTCACTGAAAACAACAAAGGATAAAGTGATGTGATAGCTTAGTGAATATATCAGGTAAAACGTAACATTTTAAATTATAACTCAAGCCCTACTGGTTATTACTTCACATATTAAATCACTCATGTTCTATAGCATTATTAATAACATCACTGATGACATCTGAAATGACATAATTGATGACATCACTACCCATAACGGGGGCATAAGTTGTAGGTAATTCAGTTAACTATAACCGGGGGATATAAAAACTACGTTCATATGTCAATTTAGCCTTTGTTTTTTCTGTGAATTTCTAAGGCTTTTTAGAGTAAAGTAAGATGTTATTACTGGATGTATGATGATTCAACGTAAACAAACACAACGCACACCACTACATCGCATTCATTACATCGCACACACCGTTACATAGCATACATTCACCACGCAAACCACAACATCGCACGATGCCTTCACACGCATGCAAAAGACATTGACAACGCACACCAAGACCGCGCATTCCAGCACTCCGCCCGACACTCACCGCAAAACAGTACCGTACACTAACATAAACCCTAAGCCCTAACCCTAAAGCCTAAAACACTCCCATATACAACAATTAACCCTAAGCCCTAAAACCTAAACCCCCCCCTCCACTGCACTACCCATAAACTGCCCTAAACCCTAAAACAGCGTCGACCTTACCTGGTTCCAACGTTGAATCCCCTGCCGCCCGTGTACCCGCGCCTGCGTTCTAACAGCGCCCGCGATGCAATGGCACCCGCGATGGAACGTCGTGTGTAGTGAACGCATGCGGCGTAACGTCGCGTGCGTTGTGATGGCATGCGTTGTAAGCGCATGCGATGCGACGCATGCGTTGCGATGGGTGTTCCCCGTTATTACTATACCTAACTATAATATCACTTTAATCTTCATGTTTTTCAGTAAATGTATTTAGTTTGATAAAGAGATAGATAGAGAGATGGACAGATAGATAGAGATAGATAGATAGATAGATAGATAGATAGATAGATAGATAGATAGATAGATAGATAGATAGATAGATAGATAGATAGATAGATAGATAGATAGATAGATAGATAGATAGATAGATAGATAGATATAGATGGCACTTTGAGGCTTGGAAATAAATATTGTAATTTGTTCCTCAATGCAGTTACCGATAATGTATACTACGTTTTGCATTAATTGGCATGTGTGATTTCTTTATGTATTTTGTCATTGTTAATTTTTGTGCATTTTGTTTGTTTTATTTATTTAATAAACACTTTTTAGGTTGTTTAACCCCTTCACTGCGGCGCGTATTCCGCCGCAGCGCTGGGGGGGTTTGGGGGCAGTGCGGTGCCGCTGTGCTCATGACGGAACCACGCCGTCATGAGTCACGGGTGAGCTGTGCTCATGACGGAGTGGTTCCGTCATGACTCCACCCACTTGCGCTAATCGACCGCACAGGCGGGGAATTAGCGCCGCGTGGGCGGAGCGGCCGCCAACGGCCGCAGCATGACGGAACCACTCCGTCATGAGCACACGGCGCCCGTGGCTCATGATGGAGTGGTTCCGTCATGAGCACGGAACGGGTTAATTTGGTGTGGGAATAGTAAATCTGGCCTCTCCTAAAGTCCAACTCTTACCCTATTGAAGTTAGGTTTTGGAGTGGGAATAGTAAAGCTGACCCCGCGCTTGTGCCCAACATTACCCCAATGTGGCTAAGTTGGAAGTGGAAATTGTAAATTTGATCCCCCTAAAGTCCAACACTTGCATGAAATGTGGTTAAGTTTGGAGTGAGAATAGTAAATCTGACTCACCAATGTCCATCACTTTCACCAATGTGGCTAGGTTTGGAGTGGAATAGTGTGGCTAATTTCTTAGTGGGAATCAAAAATGGATGTACTACGAGGCCAACACTTTTCCAAAGTGGCTGTTTTTTGGAGTGGGAATAGTAAATCTGAACTCCATAAATGTTACCATTTGGTAATATTTGTAATGTTGTAGTTTACATAGTTACAATAATGTTTACTATAAAGTATTGTTTATTTACTTATACATTTTCTAAATAAATCTATACATATTTTAATAAGAGTATTCTTTTACTTACATAGAATAAATAGTTTTTATAGTAAACATTTGCATTTTCTTTGTAATAGACTTTTAGAGCACACACGTTTTTATACACAGGTATTCAATTTATATAAGAATGTTTTATGTTAATGTTTTACATAAAACTATTTTTCACTGTTTTATTAACTTTTAATATATTAAAATCGTAAATGCGGTATTTGTAAAGCGCAAACTACTCATCCTTACGGTTCTCAATGCGTTGGGGGCAGTCGTGGAAACTAAGTGAGCTATTGCCCAGAGTCACATGGTGCTGAGCTGATCTGCCACCGGAGCCGGGGATCGAACCGTGAGCCCTGTACTCTGAAGTCAACTGCCCTGGCCGCTGCACCACACCTCTCATCAATAACATTTGGTTTTCAGTATTTTTGATATGTGTATTCTTTTTCCATTTAGCATATTTTATCAACAAAAAATATACATTGTAACATTTTAAAATATTTTTTATAATTTACATACATCAATGAAAAATATACACCTTGTTCTATCCAGTGTTTCCTTTGGGATGTAGGTCCTTTTTATGTTCATTTTTGATGTTCTTTAACCGTTTAACCATTTCCTTGACTTATTAGACTGTCTTCATCATTTTGAGTTGTTTTCAGAATGTGCGGTTGCAGTTTCCGGATTCTGCTCTGCAGTTCAGGCAGGGCCGGCTCTAGGGCGGTGCGACCGGTGCCACCGCACCGGGTGCTGACTCTTCCAGGGGGTGCTGCATTTGGAAGTATTTTATTTATTTATTTATTTATTTATTTATTTATGTGTCTTATATAGCACCTGAATCACCCCGTACGGGGTATCTCTGTCCTGGGACTGCCTGTGGCCCTTCCATAGAGAATTAGAACAGTTCCGTTTTCAAAAGTTTCCTAAAGGCTGGGAAATTTGTAGCTTTTGAACAAGATAGCTGGGGCCCATATTGTGTAAGGATTTAGATACCATACAGCAAACTTTAAACTTGACTCTCTTTTTTATTGGGAGCCAGTGAAGTTTGCGAAGAAGAGGAGCTGAAGGAGTTTTAGGAGGTGCGTTACTGACTAGGCGGGCCGCTGTATTCTGGATTATCTGTAGTTTATTTAAAGATTTTTCTTTTGCTGAGATCAATAGGGCTTACAGTAGTCCAGTCTACTGATAATCAGAGCCTGGATTAGGGTTTTACGGCTTGTTAAGGAAAGTAGAGGGAAAACCCTTCGGAGAATGCTAAGAGTATGAAAGCAGGTTCTTGTGGTAATATTTACGTGTTCCTCTAGTGTTAAATCCTGATCTATTCGGACTCCCAAATTCTTTACTATATCCTTTGGGGACGGGGACGATCCTAGTTCCTCTGGCCGCCAATTGGGGGACCATCTTAATTTTGGTGCACCGAATAGCATCATTTCTGATTTATCCGTGTTCAGCTGTAGAAAATTGTCCCTAATCCATTGTGCAATACCTTTCATTCCTTCTGAAAAGATATCTTGGATGTGTGTTTTTGATTTATCGAAGGACAGCAGGAGTTGCGTGTCATTGGCGTAAGAAATGGGGGTGAATCCGAGTCTTCTTAGAAGCCCTGCCAGGGGCTGACGTAGATATTGAATAATGTGGGGCTCAAGCAGGAGCCTTGTGGAACCCCCTTGTTGATAATGGTGGTCTGTGAGCGATATGGACCAAGGTTGATGGTTTTTGTCCTGTTAGTTAGAATGGCTTTAAAATCACCTGCTGCTGCATTGCTGGCCTCCGCAACTTTCATACAAAAATAAAAATGTCAAGATAACACGGTGATTAATGTTCTTCTTGGAGAGAGAAGGAGTTTTGTTGAATGGAAGTTTTAACTCATTTTATGGTAGCACAGAGAGTTAATGTGCCTGCTGCAAAGAATGTGTACCATGCAGATCCCAAAATGCATACAGTTTAAATAGGTCAGTGCTTTTGTCAGAGAGATCCTTTACTTACTAGCAGTGTAGATGATAAAATCCTAACATGGAACAGTGAACTAATCACTGTCATCAAAGAGCTGCATACAAACCGTAAGGTATATAATTGGAGCATTATGATGTTTTCCTCCCTCTTTCTTTATTCTAATGTTTCAAAAAGGGTTCATTTCGGTAAAAAAAAATCCTTGTAATTAAATATAACCCCCAACCATGGGGTTATGTTTTAAATTCTGAGTCTGTGCTTCTCCATACTAAGCTCTCTTAAACTGTACTGCCTACCAGTATGGATGACAAGTAACTCACCTTATAGTCTTCTGGCTAATGTAACATTTGCTATACACTAATTTACACACATATGATTGATTGTCTCTGTGTAATGTGTGTAATGTAATGTAATGTAATGGGGTTTTTATAAAGCGCAGGTTGCACTCCAGGGAGCATCTTTGCGCTATAGAGAAGAATCAGATCCTGATGATGAAACAAGCGGAAGGTAATTAGACTAGATTTTTGCACTGCCATTCAGGGAGAGCAAAAATCCAAGTCTTGAGGGCCTTTCTGAAAGTCGCTTCTGTGGGGATTTGACGGAGGGAGGAGGGAAGAAGGTTCCAGGCCTTGGACCCAAGTACTGCCAGAGATTTTCCTCCTTTAGTCTTGAGTCTGAACTTAGGAATGGTAAGAAGATTGGCCGTTTGAGACCTAAGGCATCGCATGGGGTTATAATGTTTAAACATTTTTAGAATATAGTTGGGTCCCTTTCCATTGAAAGCCCTAAAGGTGATCAGTAGAATTTTAAAGAGCACCCTTTTGTTAATGGGCAGCCAGTGTAAAAGGTTCATTGCTGCCGTAGCTGAGGTCCTCTTTTTCCATCCTAGTACTAATCTGGCAGCCGCATGCTGTACAATTTGTAATTTATGGCGGACTTCTTTGTTAGTCCCTGCATATAGGCTATTACAATAGTCGATGCGGGAGGTGATAAGGGCTACTGCGACCGTTTTCCTTGCAGGAAGGGGAATTAGGTCGAAGAATTTCCTGAGTCCTTTGATGATTCCGAAGCAGGTCCCTGCTACGGCTGTGGCTTGCTGTTTGAAACTCAGGGTGGGGTCAAATTTGATCCCTAGGTTACGGACTGAGGAGGCAGTGCTAGGGGGAGCAATGGCATCGTCCGGCCACCATACTGAGGGATTGAAGAAATTATCCTTACCAAAGGGAAGGATTTCTGTTTTCCCAGTGTTGCACTTGAGATGATTCAAGTTCATCCATCTGAAAGTGGCGGTAAGACAGCTTTGGAGCCTTCTTTCGGCTTCTTGGGAATCATTTTCCAGTATTAGGATGAGCTGGGTATCATCTGCATATGCAATGGTGTCAATACCAAAGGATGAGATAAGAGTGATTAGCGGGGCCATGTATATGTTAAAAAGTGTGGGACTTAAGCAGGATCCTTGAGGAACTCCAGATCCTACTAACTTTTCCTCTGATCTGTACTGTCCTAAGACCACAACTTGTCTTCTATTCACAAGAAAGCTCTTTATCCAGTCTAATGCGGTTCCAACAATTCCTGCCGCGGCTAGTCGGTCTAATAAAATGGCATGGGACACCGTATCAAACGCCGCGGAAAGGTCTAATAGAACCAGGACTGCTTTCTTTCCCTGATCTAATGCTCCACGGAGGGTTTCGGAGGAAAAGATCAGGGCTGATTCTGTGGAGTGTTGGGCTCTAAAGCCTGCCTGGTTGGGATGCCAGATGTTATTATTTTCCATAAAGGCAGTAAGTTGTTTGTTAACAGCTTTCTCTGTAAGTTTACAGAAGGCTGGGAGTAGGGAGATCGGACGGAGATTTGTAAGGGTAGCGGGGTCCGGTAGTGCTTTTTTTTGCAGGGGTTTGACTGCTGCGATTTTCCATTCATCAGGGACCAGACCTAGGGTGAGTGAGGAGTTTATGATGCTATTGATAAATGGGTTAACAACCATTATTAGTGAATGAAGCACTAGCGGAGGGCAGGGATCAAAGGGAGATCCGGATGTAAGTTTAAGGATTTCTGTCTGCGTTTCTTCTTTGCTTACCGGTTGAAAGGAGGCAAAGGTGTTGAGTTTTAGTCCGGAATTAATGACCTTGTTCTCCTCATTACTGTGGGGTTGTGGGAAATCTTTGGTCAAGGATAAGATTTTTCCCTCAAAGTAGTCTGCAATAGTGTTGCAGAGACTCTGTGAGGGGGGGATAACTTTCTGCATAGTTATGGGGTTGAGGAAAGTGTTAACAATATTAAAGATTTCTTTTTGTTTGTTCTTGCTATTATCGATGGCTTCCTTGTAGTATTCCCTTTTGGCCGTTTTAATCGACCTGTGGTATAGACGACGGGCGATTTTGTACATATCTTGGTCGTACTCTGTGTAGTTGAGTCGCCACTTTCGTTCAAGAGCCCTAACTTTCCGTTGTTCCTCTTTTAGAGTGAGAGAGAACCACGGGGCGATAGGTCTCTGTTTTCTCCTGGTCCTCAAACAAGGAAGAGTAGACTCCTGGTCCTTTATGAGTGAGTTGATCCATTCCTTAAAGGCCTGGCTGTCTTTGTCGGGGGCTCCCGACAGAGTCGGTCTAAATGTGTCAGCTTTTATCAGGAGATCTGGTTGTCCTATCAGCTCTTTCCAGCGGGGTCCTTTCATGTCAGACCCTGGGTGGTTGTTGGATTTCTTAGTCCGAGGATGCGATGTTACGGGGAATTCAAACGGGATATATCTATGGTCTGTCCAAGTTAGTATTTGCGGGGTATCTACCTTAATCGTTTCAATATTGGAGCAGATGCAGTCGAGTATATGTCCCGCTTTGTGAGTGGCGGAGGTGGTAAGAGTTTTTAGACCGAGTACATTCATAGTATCGGTGAGGCAGATTGTAGCCTTATCCAAGTGGGCGTCTAGATGTATATTTACGTCTCCCAGGATGGTGAAATTAGCTGATTTGAGGACTAAGTGGCCTAGAGCTTCACCGATACTATCAATGAAATCAGTATGTGAACCAGGTGGTCGATAGATCAGGACCCCTGTAAAGGTGAAAGAGTCATGTAATTTTAGAGCAAAGCCAACATTTTCCGCCCCTTTGAGGTCAGGTATAAGGAAAGTTTGGCAATTGAGGGTGTCGCGATAGACAATAGCAATGCCTCCACCCCTCTGACAGGGTCTATCCTCTCTAGAGATTAGATATCCTGGGGGTAAGGAGTTTGTTATGTCAGGGTTACTATTTGGTGTCAGCCAGGTTTCCGTCATAAAGAGACAGTCAAGTTTATTCTCCATTATGAGATCAAATATATGTGGGGCGTGCTTTCCCATAGACCTGACATTGATCAGTCCACATCTTAGATTCCTAGCTTGTAAGGGTGGCTGATCACTTGCTTTGATGCCAAGGCTGTAACTACAGCACCTGCAGGTCCAGGCCCCAGACCAAGTGGTCAGGTCAAGGGATCTGGTGCAGGAAGTAGGGTCTGGTTTAATTTTTAATAAGTCATCTCTTGAATAGATAATTTTTTGTGCAGGGGGGGTGGCACTGGGCACGGGCGGGGCGCGGACGGGCGCAGACGGGCTTGCCTTTGGCGCGCCTTCGGCGCGCCAGCGGCGCGCCCGCTGCGCGCGTCCGCTGCGCGACCGGAAGATGCACATGACTATAAGGGAGGTGGGAGGGTAAAAGGGGGCGTGTCCACACTAAGGGGGCGTGGCCTGAGGGATCGAGCGGTGATGGCGTGCGAGGAGTGCGAAGCAGGTCCTGCAGCGGCGCCAAGAACCGCCACGAATCACTGACAAAGGCAAGCTTGGATCCCCAATTAGTGCCCAGGAACAAGGTAAACAGTTTTTTTTTAAAAAGCAATAGTATATGTGACACTCAAAGTTTAAAAGCAAACTAGCTTACTCCCGGCTTCCGCCTCAGGAGGATACAGTTCTCTGACTGGTTTTGAGGTCGGAGACTTTAAATAGTCTCGGTAGGGGGCGTGTCCACACTAAGGGGGCGTGGCCTGAGGGATCGAGCGGTGATGGCGTGCGAGGAGTGCGAAGCAGGTCCTGCAGCGGCGCCAAGAACCGCCACGAATCACTGACAAAGGCAAGCTTGGATCCCCAATTAGTGCCCAGGAACAAGGTAAACAGTTTTTTTTTAAAAAGCAATAGTATATGTGACACTCAAAGTTTAAAAGCAAACTAGCTTACTCCCGGCTTCCGCCTCAGGAGGATACAGTTCTCTGACTGGTTTTGAGGTCGGAGACTTTAAATAGTCTCGGTAGGGGGCGTGTCCACACTAAGGGGGCGTGGCCTGAGGGATCGAGCGGTGATGGCGTGCGAGGAGTGCGAAGCAGGTCCTGCAGCGGCGCCAAGAACCGCCACGAATCACTGACAAAGGCAAGCTTGGATCCCCAATTAGTGCCCAGGAACAAGGTAAACAGTTTTTTTTAAAAAGCAATAGTATATGTGACACTCAAAGTTTAAAAACAAACTAGCTTACACCCTACAAGTGCTTTGACACCCTACACTGGTATAGGTGGCCATATATAACTATCTAAATACATCTGAGAGATAGTGGTTATGGAGACTTGAGGGGGCACTGTTAAATTTTGGTAGTGAGGGAGTCTGTGGGGGGCACCTGGGGGGGGCGCCAACAAACATTGTCGCACAGGGTGCCACCAGCGCTATAGCCGGCCCTAAGTTCAGGTAAGATTGAGTTGCAAGTGTTGTCTAAGGGTTTAGTGTTTATGGAGATGAGTTTTGTTAGTTAATTATATTTTAGTAGATTGTTTTTTTTGCAATTCGTATTAGCTATTTTGAGTTAGTGAATAGGCCTTCATGTAATTGATCATATTTACAAGTATTTTGCCTGTGTTTTCTATGGATATGATGGTTGCAAGTGTTGTTTACATGGATTTATATGTTTTTGCTTTGCAGATTTGTTTTTCATACATCAGAGATGCTTACTAATTTTTTAACCAAACATTTTTTTGTTGCTTTTCCTAGAGCCTTTACTATTTTTTTATGTATTTTCCAGGTTTTGGATGATTTCCCTGGATAAATCGTGTCATATCCCTGTTTCATTTTTGAGTAGTCAAATGTTTCCATTTTTCAGCTCTTTTTTTAGCTACCTTTTTTATTGCTTTTTTTTTATCATGATTTTATTTACAGGGACTTCAGCAATGAAATCGGAAGTGCAATTTCAACACATATATTTATTTTATTGGATTAAAATGTTGATTTATTGATGGTAGTTATGCTATATAATGTTTATATTTATATGCTTTTCTATTATGTAGGATACATGTATCAGTGAGAGAGAACTTTATTAAGGTTTTATTGGTTTTTATATCCGTTGATTTATGAATATTTATTATTGCAATTTTTAATTATCAGTCTGAGGGACTATGTATAGCATATTAATTTAACTGTTCAGAGTGATATATATTTTTTTAAATAATATTCATAAATACATATTCATACACTGTTAATTTTCGTTTTTTTAGAAGGTTTAAATTAAATTGTTGCTTAGTATGGTGATTTTAAAGTACGGTTCTTGATACTGAATCCAGATATGTTAGCCCTTAGTTGTTAGCAAACATTTATGCTTTGAATGCTAAGATTTTATGCATTTTGTTAGTTCTTGTTAGATATTTTGGTTTGATTTGGTTGAAGGTATGGCTCCATTCTAAGTTCCTGGTGGGATTGTTCTTTTTTTAATTTAAAAAAAAATTGCTATATTGTAGAGTGGCTTCTTTCAAATGTAACTTGTTAAGAATTGTGCCTCTCTTTCACTGCACTATTGTCTTTGCTTCTTGGGACATGTTGTTGTCATGATGTTCTCCTTTTTGATAATCAGAACCTAAACAGTGACATTCCCGTGTGGAACATGATACTTTGGTTGAAGTCTGTGTCCTGATTGATGTAGGTGAACAGTCTTTGAAATAATCAATGAATGGGTTTTTTAATGCTTGTAATAACAGGAAGATACAATTAGAATGTCATACTATTGATTCACTTCTGTTACAGGGATGTATCCTAAAGAAACATGTTTTTTAATTGTATGTATGAAGTCTAGGTTAGTTGCATACTTTACACTGGGGGTGAATTTTTTAGGTACCTGCATCTACTTTGGTTGAAGTGATAGTAGCACACCTGAACTGAAGTGTGTGGGTATTTTTTCATTACAGTAGAAAAATAGCTTATTCAAAATCTTTGATTTTTGAATGGGTTACAGTTGTTACTTTGTTGTTTTGTATGTGGAAGCATTTGATTTTGAGTTGCACTTTCTCAGGTAACAATGCATAAACCAATGGTTGTTTGTATTTTGTCATTGACCATATATTTTGTATATATGATTGAATGTGCGATCCATATACTACTTTTTCTTAAGGTCAGTAAATTGTTGGTAGTACCATAAATTATAATTATTTTATCATTATTGTAGTTGTTGTCATATATAAGAATGTGTTTTTTCATGTGTGGTTAGTAAGTGTAGGGGTCTGTCTATTTCTTCATATCTTTTACATGCTACTGGTGATTTCTTTGATGTTCTAAATGTTCTGTCAATAAATCTTTCTAGGCTTAGTATGTCATCAATATTGCCTGCTGTCTGCTGGCTGTTGTAGGCTTGTAATGACCTCTTTCAATCCATGTATGACATTTCTCACCTCTCTTTCTACAATATATTGGTGATGTTTATGTTCCCTAACATTTTTTAAGATCTCATTTTAAGTGATAGCCCTGCGATGTCATGCATGTAAGCAATATATAGTGCATGTCCAGTGTGTTGTTCACAAGGCATGTTCTCTTTATTATAGGTATATATTCTATGATTTAATAACAGTTTGCCTTTTTGGGCTTTGATGTTTCTTGCTCTTTTCAACATTTTATCTGTGTTACATATTATATATTATAAAATAAATTACATATTACAATAATTTTACATTTTTAAATTGTAGCTCCAAATTTTAACTTACATGGATGTTTTTTGTATTTTAGGTCTTAAATAGATTTCTGTTTTGCAGGGCGGCCTGCTTCTAATTTTCAAATTTTGTTGACAGTTAGGGCCAAATTCTGAGAATCTGGTGGAGTGGTGGAGCGGTTGTAAAAACTGTTGCGCCACCACTCCGCCAAAGCTCACGCTGCGTGCCCACTAGATTACGACTTATTCATAGTCTGGCAGGTGGGCTGGTGGTGTGGCGTTTCCCATTGTGGTGCCCTTTAAAAGGCAGCGGTGTCCTTTAAAAAGGCACTGCAATGGGAACGCCTTGCAAGGTTCGTAAGTCCATGCCGTGTAGGGATCTATGTACATGAACACAGGTGGGCACATGTCATGCCGCCTAGTGTGCATCCACTTATGTCTGAGGCACAAGGGGGCCCTGTAGGGCCTCCTTTGTTTCCTCTCCAACAGGCTTCTCATGGTTTCATGGAAACTTGTAATATGCTTGGCGGGACTGTGGTGGCCCCGCCAAGCATATTGCGGCCTCTGACTGCCACTCCTACACCAGGGAATGGTTGTTCCCTGGTGGAGCCGGCGGTGCTAATGTGGTCTGACTGCCTGAATCATAATCGGGTGGCTGGATCCACCAATGTGGCACCACCATGATTCGTAATCTGGCCCAAAGTGTTTGTTGCAGTCGGTTGAGAGGAAGAGATTTATTAGTTGCGTTGGTTCATCACGTATAGTTATAATTTTAATTAAAATTCCTTAGGTTTAGTTTTAAATTATGACTCTACAATATTTTTATTTTAAATGTGAATTTTGTGCTTTAGTGATAATACTTACTTTAGACTTTGTCTTTCTACGACTTATGATTTTCAGGTATTTGTTGCTTGAGTTTCTCTTTCTTTCTATGCTTTTCTGTCTTTTTAGTGGAGGCACAATGTAGTAGTCTAAATATAGTGTAGTTTAAGTTATTTGCTATTAATATTTGAAAACATGTTTGTAATTATTGTCAAGTTAACTTTAAGATGTGGCATGTCGGGATTCTAAAAATAAAATGTATATATTATGGTGCCACCTTTCATAATATTGACATTTCTTTCTTCTGCAGTTGCTGCAATTTTGCTGATTTATGCAATTATTTTGCTTCATTCATTGTGCTCTAAAACTGTCTTAAAATAAGGTCTTTAAAAGTAACAGTGTGTGTTTATTGTTTGAGTGCCCTTGATACACAAGGATGCCACACACAATAATAATTAAGAAATATGCCTGACAGCGTGGGAGATGAGTGAGTCATAACTTGTGGTAAATATGTCAGACAGTGTCTGGCATTTTTATGTGCCTGATACGCATTATCTCCAGGTAAGTTGTGGGAGAAGAGTGAGTCATAACTTGTGGTACTTCAATCCAGAATTGGTATGTTGGTCCATACCTGAGCTCACCAAAGAGCCATGAAGGATCTTCCAGGTCATGCTAACATTATGCTTGTAAAAATTACCTCCACTATTCCTGGTCTACCTTATATATGGTACGTTGGCCAATGCCAGAGTGCCTACAATTCCAAGACCTAGTCTTCTTTGTATCGTTGTATTTGTGGCCCTGGGTTTAGAATAGACATGGCAAGAAAGCAGTAGACTAATTTCTTGCATCCAACATAGAACAAGGAACTCTTCAGGGCTGCAGGATTTGCCTGAAAACATTTGATGCACACAGCCGGTGATAATTCCAACCCGGCTGGGTGTCAAAGCAATACGTAAGGACGACAAAATCAGTCGAGAAACACGGATAAGCATAGTACCTTAATTGACAACAAGTTCATTCTCATAGTAAACGCCGCCAGTAACGAGAGAATCAAATCTCGAATAAAAGTATGTAGCTGGTGTATATGTGTCCTGAAAATTAGGTCTGGCCAAACAGTTACGACACGAGTAAGTGTCCGCAAAGTGAACGATTATAGCTGCGAAAAAACACGTCCTGGTGGCACCCGTTAGGTGAGCAAGTATCTCCTGGAGATACTTGCTCACCAGACGGGTTAAGGTTTAAGGATTAAGGTACTATGCTTATCCGTGTTTCTCGACTGATTTTGTCATCCTTACATATTGCTTTGACACCCAGCCGGGTTGGAATTATCACCGGCTGTGTGCATCAACTGTTTTCAGGCAAATCCTGCAGCCCTGAAGAGTCGTGGGATTATTCTTTCCCCGACGAAACACGTGTCGGCTGGTTATGCTGATTTGAGGATTAAAAGAACTACGTGTTCATATCCGGATGATTTGTCTCCATTTTTGAATTTACCCTTATCAACATTGTCTTTACAATTATATGTGTGCACAGGATTGTCTTGATTGTTTCGTTGTAGGATTTAGTCCTACACATATTGAGGGGTGTTAAGGGTTTCCCCTTCCTGTTTTGCACCATAATACTTATCTAGCTTGTACTTTACACGTTTACTTGCAGAGCGCCGTCACCTTCCTAATTGTTAAATACCCTTCTTGTACTTTTGGCACTGGGATCAGAGGCTAACTGTGCAGCATTCTGTCCACTCCAGAATCATACCCACCGGACACACATTGAGGACACACAATGGGAACAAAACTGAGATTTTGTGCTGCTCAGCTAATAAAGTCTCCATGGCACTTTCTTCGAATTCCTGGCCACTGAAAATGGATGTTGAGCTAAGAGACTCAGAGACACTCAACAACCTGGGGGTTATCTTTGACAATAAGCTATCTATGGAGAGCCAAGTAAATAAAGTTGCTGCCATATGCTTTGCACATCTTCAGCATTTAACAAAACTCCTGCCACTCTTGCCCTCCCAACCTAAAAATCTGATTGTGCGAAGTGTGATACTAAGTAGACTTTTTTTTTTCTTCTTCAAAAACCTTTATTGGAAAAAAAAAAAAAGATCATGACACATTGCAAGTTGTCATTGCAGCATGAATGCAGTCACATTTACACTAACATATTACATTCCAAATTAGTGAAAAAGGCACAATACATAACCCAGCTTGTGTATGTGGTATTTAGGGCATAATGAGGGATGCACGTGTAGGCAGACTTGATAATGCGGGACTAACAGTGGCACTGTCTCTGGCGTTTTGCATTTCGGCAATGGGGGAGCCCATTGGCGGATCGTCTGGGGTGGCAAGGTGCTGCAGGTAAGAGATGAGAGGGGCCCGTATGTCAGGGGGTGTACTGGCTGCCGGAATCAAATCACGAAATTCACCCAGCAATGTCTGACAGTGAGCTGAGTCATCCAGCTAGTTTTTAACTGTGGGCACTGGTTTACACCCCCAGTGGATTGACACCCTTCATTTAGCAAGTACCAGAAGCATGGCTTTGAGTTTATAGCTAGCGTCTGACACATTTTTAACGCATCCCTAGAGGCATACCAGGGGGTCGGGAGTTATGTGCTCAAGTGTGATGTCACTTATGGCTATGCATACGTCCCGCCAGAAGGCACAAAAAGACACAACCAGGCCAGGTGGGCAAAGTCCGCATCTGGAGCCGAGCAGCGTGCACACTTATCACTTCCGAGTAGACACATCTTGTGTAATGACGCAGGAGAGCGGTAAAGTCTGTGCAAATATTTAAAATGTATGAGCCGCAGGCGATAGTTGGGGGAGAGGCGTTTAGTCTGATTACAGCAGTAGAGCCAAAGCTCCTGGGGAAGATCCCTGCCTAAATCCACACTCCAAGCAGCGTGGGCACATTCAGTGCTAAGAAAGGAAGCGGCTAGCGTGAGAGCATAAAGTCTGGTGACTAGCTTGCACGGGGACCAAGAGGAGTGAACTAGTTCGAGGGCTGCATGAGCCTGGGGGGCCTGTGGGAACGTGGGGTTAGCTTCTTTGCAAGTTGCTCTAATCTGATAGTACAGTAACCTATCCATTGGTGCAGCATTATCTGGCATAGCAAAAAATGTGTTATCAGGGTGGATGTCTGCTATGGTGTTGAGTACGAGGAGGGTTACGTGGCGTGCAATGCCTGCAGTCTGTAACGGGGGGAATTTGGATTGCTGGCTAGGGTCATGGAGGGAGCATATAGTGTGCTGGCACCTGTGTATTTTTGTAGCCTGTCCCAGGCCCAGCGCAGACACTCGACTGTATCAATCTCGCTGCGTGGGGGTTTGGGTGGGATTAAGAGCGCGGTCTGGAGTGGCCATGGGGCAGCAAGATCCGCCTTGACTGCTACATGGGGTTGAGAAGGTGTGGGGTGGAGCCAAAAGTGGAGGAAACTGGCTTGGGCGCACAGCGCGTACCGCTTAAAGCCTGGGCACCCACGGATCAGGGGGCGTGTGAGAATGTCATGTGCAATTCTAGGTTGTCGCCCTGCCCAAACCAGCGTTATGATGTTAGAGCGTAATTTGCGGAAGAAATTTTATGTGAGGGGCACAGGGATGTTCAAGAAGAGGTAAGGAATTTTGGGAGCACCACAATTTTAGCAATGGCAATGTGCGCGGCCAGCGATAAGGGTAGTTTTTACCACAATCAGATCTTGGGCTCCAGCCAGTCCATTGCACGGCCGAAGTTAGATCTCCAAAGTTCATCCACGTCCCTGCTCATCCAGATACCAAGATACCTGGTGGGCCCCGACACCCAAATAAACGGGTTGTCAGGGGAGAAGGGCTTTGTCGCGTCTGTGAGGGGAAGAGGGACGACTTATTCCAATTTACTAGGACTCCAGAAATACACCCGAACCGCACCTCCTACCTCAGCATGGGCGCAAGGTTTTCCTGAGGGTTTTAGACATAGATTGTGATGTCATCCGTGTACATGGAAATGACATGGGCCCGGGCCGCAAAGCCGATGCACCTCTTAGTTTGGTGCTTGCGCAGACGGGCCGCCAAGGGCTCCATGGCGATGGCCAAGAGTATCGGGGAGAGGGGGCACCCCTGCTGAGTGCCTCTCGAGATGGAAATGGGCTCAGTGAGCTGTCCATTTATCCTGATGCGGGCTGTTGGGAGCGTGTATAGAAGCCGTATCTTATGCACGAAATCCGAACTGAAGCCCAAGCACGGAAATAGGTAGAAGAGGAAGGGCCACTCAAGAGTGTCAAAGGCTTAGGTGGCGTCTAATAGTGCAGCCACGGCCGGGAGAGAGGGATTAATTTGGTGGAGGACTGAAAAGATGGTCCGGAGGTTGTGGGAAGTAGTGCGCCCCGGAATTAAACCAGATTGATCTGGGCGTGCGATTAGGGACATGAGTGGGAGAAGGTGGGTGGCCAGCAGTTTAGCATAGATTTTATCATCAGTGTTGATGAGGGACAGGGGGTGGTATGAATCACAGCACTCAGGAGATTTGTCTGGCTTCAAGAGAAGGGTGAGAAGGGCTTCGCGGAGAGATGGAGGAAAACTCCTGCGTTCGAGAGAATCATTGTACATGGCGGCTAAGTGCGGGACAAAGAGGGGCGCAAATTGTTTATTGTTTATGTGAAGCCGTCTGATCCGGGTGCCTTATCACCCAGGAGCCCCACGATCACAGTGGGAATCTCCTCCTGAGTGAATGGCTCATCGAGGTATTCCCGGTGGTTGTTGCGCAGCCAGAGGAGCTCAATGGTATTGAAGTATTGATCCATGACCTCGCGTGGGGCTGCTTCGCCAGCAGAGTATAACTGTGAATAAAAGACAGAGAGTCTGGCGACAACCTCTGTGGGGGAGGTCATTCTACCAGATGACCCATCCTGCAAAGCCGTGATGTAGGAAGAGGCATGAGTTTGTCTGAGAAGGTTGGCGAGGGTTTTGCTGGGGCGGTCGCCCTCACCGTAGCGACAGGCTCGTGCCTCTCTGCCCAAAAAAGTGATCTCCCTATCTGCCTTCTCGTGGAAGTCGGTAATTTTTGCTCTGATCTGTGCCAGGGTGCCAGGGCTGGGGTCATGGGAGCAGGAGATCGAAGGTTTTAATCTCATTCTCCAGATGATCCAGGGTGCCCTGGATGGATCTCAACATCCCAGACTGCTTGGCGATACATTCCCCACAAATTGCAACCTTGAAGCCCTCCCAGAGGGTTGAAGTAGACTCCATCGAGCCAACATTATTTTATCTTCGTGGAAAACTGCATCTCGGAGAGCATTGGGAGGCAATCGCCATGCGAACATATGGTGCAACATGAGTGGGAGTTGCAAGCGCAGGTGTACAGGAGCATGATCGGAATGGGTGTGGGCCATGTGATCCATGGACGTGGTCCAGGAGGAGACATCATGAGTAGTGATGCAAAGATCAAGACAGGGCCAAGAGCCCACTGAGCAAGTTACGCAGGTTCCGTCATGCCTGTCAGGGTGGGCATGTCGCCATGTGTTCAGCAGGGAGTTGTCAGACATGACGGAATATAGGAGTGAGGTGGCCTAGGGATGTTAGGCGCGCTCACTAGAGCAGTTGAGCGATTGCGCAGGTGCTATGTTAAAACATCTCCCCAGAGCAGGGAATGGGGTTCCAGAGAGGAGATGAGCTGCCAGACATGTGTGAAAAAATCTGGATCGTCGGAATTTGGCCCGTATATTGCTGCTAGGATTAGAGGCTGGTTGAAGAGAGTGCCAGCAGGGATGACATCTGCCATCAGGGTCAATGATGGAATGGGTGTTGTGCCAGGGGAGCCCGTTGCGTAAGAGAATGGAGACGCCACGGGAGTAAGTAGAATCAAAGGATTATTAAGTCTCACCCCAGTGTCTCGATTGCAGCCTGGAAGCAGTGGCAGAAAGGAGGTGAGTTCCCTGGAGGAAACGTATATCCACCTGGTGCCTTATGAGTTGTGCATGCATGAGATGTGCCTTACGGTGGTCGTTTAAACCCCTAATGTTCCAGGTCCAAAATGTAGTGTCCATCATGTGATGGCATGGAGATGTTGAATGGCGGATAGCATCAGGTGTATTGTGGGAATGACAGCAGTGAGTATTGTGATGAACAGTGTATTTCGAAATGCATATTGCAACAGCATGCCCGAAACAAAACTAAACATTGAAAATAAAAGCCCCATATAGGAGGCATCGACCCCATAGGTGACAGTCCCCCCCGCCCACCAACCACACCAACCCCCCAATTAGGTTGAGTATCCAAACCCACCCCACCCAAGGTACTCCAACTTGGAAAAGGAGCAACGCAAATGGAAGAGGGAAGTATCCCAAGGGGGCATGGTTCTACCTGGCGTGCACCCCTGTCATTTGGACAGGGTGGCCAAGCCACAGTGGTAGTCAGGCAAATCTATATCAAAGCATCAGTGAACGTATAGGCATGCCCCCCTGGGGGGAAACAGCTGTGAGTCTATAACAGAGTCGAATAACAAGGCCCTGATTCCAAAATAACAGTGCAAATAAAAGCGATGTGTGGCGACCTACGAGTTCGTCAATAGGCGACCCTTTATAATACATTGACAAAGCCAGGAGTCAGGGCCACTAAAAAGCAATTAATTGAGTCTCACAGTTCAGTCAAACATATACATTGTAGTGTTCAGGAATGGAGACAGAGGACCAGGTGGCACAGGTGGACAGGGGCTGATGAGGTGAGTTCTAAGGGAGTATACAAGCAGTTCGCCCCAAACGAGATTTGGTGAAGCAAAGAACAATGTAAACGGCTTTGTTCCGCAGGGGGAGGAAGAAGGACAGAACCATGAACTCCCATAAATCTCCAGCTGTGAGATGCCCAGCGCAGGACGTTGTTGTTTATCCAATTTCCTTGCAAAAGCCTGGGCGGCTTTCAGATCAGTGAAAAGTTGAGACTGCGAACCCATTTTTACTCTCAGTTTGGCAGGGTACATCAGGAAGTATGTAACGTTGTGTTTCTGGAGTAACTTCTTAGCAGGCAGGAACTTCCGTCGGGCAGCCTGCACCGCCAGCGTGAAGTCCAGGTAGAATGCCAACGTGGCCCCTTGATGCTGCATCTCACCTTTTTCTCAAGCGTCGCGAAGGACTGCTTCACGATCACGGTAGTTCAAGAGTTTGGCGATGAGCGGGTGGGCTGGAGTGCCCGGGGAGATTGTGGCCCCAAGGATCGATGCACCTGCTCCACAATAAAGACCGGCGAGAGCACCTTGCCGCAGAGGTCACGCAGTAGTTTCTCAGCGAAGTCTTCCATTTTCTTGATGTTGGAGGATTAGGGCACGCCCGTGATGCGGAGGTTGCTCCTGCGAGAGAGCACCTCCAAATCTTCATTTTTGGCTTTTATGAGCTCCAGTACTCTGTCCATGTAAAGCAGCTTGCGCCTGTCCCCGGCCATAGTGTCCTCAAACTCCAACACCCTTACCTCCAGTTGTGCGATTTGCGAGTCGTGCTTGTCCACCCTAGTCTTGATGGTATCAAGGCTGGAGGACAGTTGGTCTAGTTTGGTTGCGATACCGCCGATTCTGGCCTTGATATTCAGCAGTATCGCCTTTAGGTCATCATCTCGTGTAACGCCAGAATCAGTCTGGATAGCAAGCTCGCCGGTTTCCGGAGCAGGGTCATCTTGTCTAGTCTGCATGTGTTGTTCGAAGGCAAGCTTGGACTGTTTGGTGTCCACCTTGCCTATGTTGCCAGTAGTGCCAGCAAGGGAGATCTGCCAAGCAGTAGCCCTGACTGGTGAACCAGTTGTGCCGGATGCGTGGAGTCGAGGGGAGCGATCGGAAGAAAGAACAGGGAGACTACATACACTCAGAAGTTGGAATGGCGCCATGACAGGGGTGTTAAGCACCGCAAAGCAGGTAGGGCTGCGAGCCAACCTCTCAGTGGGCGCACAAAGCTGTAGTCCGCCACCTCTGCCAGGGAATTAACAAAGTAAGTGCGTGAGGTGTTAGCATTGCCAAGGTGTGGTCCACGATGTACCTCCAGGGCCGATCCCAGGCCGAGGAGGGATGAGCACACCCCAGTTGTGATGCAGTCCAGCCTGCCGTGGCTGCCAGAGTCTTGGGGGGCTGACAAGCAGGCATGCCTCACATGCAGAAATGTATGGTGAGGAGTAAGGGCAGAGGCTCACAGCCGGTTATGGAGGTCTTGCACAGGGCGCGTGGCTGCCCCGAGTCAGATCACTGCGTGCGTCCCAACAGCGAGCCCGGCTCTGCATGCCAATTTCTCAACTGACCCTCAGCTGCAGGCCTCGGGAATGGACTGCTCCTTGGGCCCCCACTACAACACGCAGCCCCAGGGCCCCACGGTACAACACCCGTGACCCCACTCCGCCACAATCTGCATTACACTGTGTACGCCGCACTCACTTGTCTTTCGTGGGCGTTGCTGCAGCAGGAACCACGCCGATGGGGCTGGTCTCAGGAGATGAGGCACCCACCAGGCCGGAGCACTCCGCAGCCCCGCTGGATCCCGGATGCTGTGTCACCACTGGGGAGGCCTCGCGTCCACGCACAGGCCCCGGCCACACTCCGGGCACCCGCCCTCCTCACAATCAGCTTGTACCCCAGGGGGCAGGGAGACCAAGTTGTTAAGCTCACACAAGTCCGGAGGATTATGTCGGATACTGAGTCGGATTCTGAGCTTGGTCGGCAGGGTCCACTCAAAGTGCGGCCACCTTGTAGCCGGCTAAGCCACACCCCCGATACTAAGTAGACTTGACTATTGCAACGCTTTGTTGCTAGGAATACTGGACTATGTGGTAAACAGATTGTACAGAGTACAAGCAGTAGCTGCAAAATTGGCTTTAAATAGGCCAAGAATATTATCTGCCTCCAGCGCTATGACGGAACTTCACTGACTCCCAACAAGACAAAGGATAGCCTTCAAATTTCTTTGCATAGGTTTTAAAGTGCTTCAGGGCAAAGGCTCTTTGCCCCTGCAAGGATGATTAAAAGACATATTCCAAAAAGACACCTTTACTCAGCAACTGCGAATATCATTGGCATTGAAAAACTTCACAAAACAAGACAGGGTGGCCAAATTTTTATGGTCAAAGCAGCTAAACGCTGCAATAGACTACCAGCTTATTTAAGATCTGCAGCTGATCAAAACTCAAGAATAGATGACCAGCTGCTTTAGATCTGCAGCTGACCTAACGTACTTCAGAAAAGTCATAAAAACCTGGCTCCTCCTGTGTAACTGTCTTTCACTGATCTGGCCTACCTCGATAGCAGTTTATTCGCTCTTTGTCTAAGTAGAGTCTCTCAGTGCCAGGATACATGTATGGTGATAGTGCGCTCTATAAATGTTATAAATAACTACAACTCAAAACAGCAGCATAAACCTTCTGATGAAGACCCACCCCCTAGAGTATCCCCCTAACCTACTAACATCACTGGCCTACCTGCATCCATGTAGGAGACGTAAATTGAGACTGGGCAGAAAAGGATGAAGCCCTCTAGGGGCAGAGCACTTGAGGTGCTCCTTAAAGAGGCAGGTGCAGAGCCGAGGGAGCACAACAGACCAGTAAATGTGGCTAGTGTTTTGGGCCTTGGAAGTGGCATTGAAGAACCTGGGGTTTTGGTGCTCTGGGCATTCATGGGCTGGTGTAGAACCTCCCAAATGACTCAGTCACTAAAATGGATCAATACACATTCTGCGGTGCAGGTAGCAAACGGAGGACTCAGGAGGGGGAAGATCAGGCTCCTTCTCCTCCTCGGAGTCATCTAGCATTCATATCCTAGTGTCAATCAAGCACTTCAAGCAGGCACTGGGGAGTCCTTGCACTTGGGGCGAAATCTCCACAATGAGAACTCCCAATGCAGAGACTACCCCACAACTGTGGGGCCTCTGCCACAAGTGTGGAGGCCCTTTGTGCATCAGGTCCGAGGAGCGCAAATCCAGGACTGCAGCAGATGCAGAAGATCAACAGAAAGGAGAAGATGGTAAGAAGGTGGATCAACCTGATCCTCAGGTCAAGGTCAGGTCAGACAGCACTCTCGAACTGGTTGATAACATGAAGCCTTCTGCTTCTTGTACCCCTGGTTAGATCAGAGTGGAGAGCCCTCTGGCAAATGCTATGATTCCTTGAGAGATGGAAATCCCAGCGGGGACAGAAATGTATGCATGTCTATGTACCTCGATTATGCAACTTGACTCAAATGTAATGCATGAGCTGTTATTTCTATTTCTGTTGGTCTTTATAATGACTGCAGTGTTGGGCAGCTTCACTTGAAAAATGTAAAAATAAAGATGATAAAAAAAAGACCTTGTCACTGATGTGCGTTAATTTTCAAGTAGATGTGCCCATGTGACTAGGCAAAATGTCATCACACATAAGGCAATAGAGTAAAGGGCTGAAGTGTACTGTCCAGGTGTGTGATGGAACCACGCATTCCATTGTAACGCATGCAGACACAACGCCGCCATTACAACGTGAATGCCATTACCACGCATAACCTTTACCACACATTTTGTTACAGCGCATATGCCTTTACCTTAAAAGGTGTAGGTAAGTACAATGAAACACACTTGGAGCTGAAAGAAGTTATCCTTGGATTTATTCATGGAAAGCGGCAAGTGGGTACAAGACGGTCCAAGATTGTAATGCCGCCCAGCTGCCAATCCACTCTATACATATCCCCCCAACCCTTGAACAACAACCAGCCCCACCCCGAGCATAGCTCATTGAGACAGCAGGCGTCTGCTGAACGAGGCATGAGCAGGACACGGCTGCTGCTCTTCTATCTCGTACATAGCACACATAATGTAAACAGGATGCGCTAGCGTAACAGGAGTCACGCTCGCACATGTAACACACCCCTCCTTTAAAATGTAAAAGATATGCTTTTACAAGTCAAATATGATGAGTATTTACTTCATGCTAACGAGGATTGAGATTTCACGTGCATTTTTAAACCAAGAGCCAACACGATGTCTCCAGATTGATAAAGGCATCTTAATGCCGAAACGCGTCTCTGGGGGAAACAGTTTTAAATGAAAGTTCACTGCTCGACCCCCTCTAGAGTGCAAGGACTCTTGTAAGTGGAGGAGGTGTGGGGTGTATTGTGGCGCGTAGCGGCAGCGTCATACCTTGCACCACCTGTGTTCAGGCGCAGAGCGGCGACCGCGAACGGGAGAAGTGGCGTTGCAGGCTCCGGTCAGCCCCCGTACCTGGCACTGTGGCAAGGTGGTGGGATGAGGCCAGAGGTGCCCGCCGTCGCTGCGAGAGGACAACAAACTCGCAAGCTTGAAAGGCAGACACTTTTGAAACGCAGCCCGTCACAGCTTGCTCTTAAGCTTCAGGACTACGGAGCAGGGCACTGCCTCGAGGCAGTGGAGAGGAGGGGAAGCGGCCACTCTGAATGAGGTGACCTGTAAAAACTGCATGCTGTTTATTTAAAACAAGAACTTTTATCGTGCTTGCTTTAGTTTACACAACATGGACACTTGAATACACACCATGCATTCTAGGATAAATTCCGTCTACCAGGACGCCAGTCCGCTTTTAAAAGTCAAATAGGATGAGTATTTACTTCATTCTAATGAGGATGGAGATTTAACTTGCTTTTTTAAACCAAGAGCCAACACGATGTACATATATATATGTATTTATATATGTGTAGTTTTTATATATTTACACACACATAAATACATGAGAATGTGTGTGTTTCTGTATATAACACATACACACATATATATTTATTTTTGACAAAGGCGTGTAGCCGAAACGCGTCTGTCGGGTGTTTGTTTTGTATGTCGCAAATAAATCTACAAAAGATATATATCTCCTGGTGTTCGCCTCAATTACGGTCCGTGAGAGGGATCATAGAAGAGGAATATATATATATATATATATTATAATAAAAAAACTCCCCAAACTCTGTTATGAGAAAGGGAACCTGCACTGCAAGTCAGGGTTTTGCATCCTGTTTATTCAGTCCGGTCACAAAGGACACTGGAACATCAGAGAGACGCGTTTCAGCGTTAAAAAACAACCCCTTAAAAAAAATCCCTAATGTTTATATATATATATATATATTATCTACTGGCGGTCGCCAGTAGATAGTTATAGTTAGGACCCTGTTTCCATAGGAAATCCGCAACATTCTATTTGGAATAACTTTGGCGCCGGTCGATGAATCCTCGCGAAATTTTCAAAATAGGTGGGGCGCTACGCTCCGCTCCTACCCTGAAAGTCTCGGGGGGATTCGTCAAGCGGGGGCTGAGAAAAAAGGGGGGTCCCAAAACGCGTTTTTCCCATGCATTTTTCCATAGGACCTTTAGACACAGCTACAGCCCGAACGGCTGAACAGAGTTACTTGAAATTTGGCAGAGAGGTAGTCCTCAGGTCAAGGAAGTGCCTTTTGTAGGTCTGGTGTAAATCTGTTTAGTAGTTCCTGAGAAAATAGCATTTAAATCAATATATGTATGTGGGCGGAGCCTAACCACACATCTCATCCTGAGATCTGATTGGCTGTCAGCACTTCATCCAAGAAGTGTTGGCAGCCATCTTGGGACCAATATACATGATAGCACCTCATTAAAAAGCATTGCAGTTAATAGAAGATTTTAAGACTTTAGTTACATTATAAATCATTTGTTGATGGTACCATACTCATTTTAGGAATTGTGGTATGTTCTAAGGTGATTTCACCATGTGAAAAAGCCTTCTGCTGGGATATCATGATTGAGAGAAAAATATTTTCTCATGCTTTTACCACAGAGGTTTGGAAGGTGATCTATAAGCTAAACTGAGAGCTTATTTTCTGTAAATTCACATTATCTTTCTCAGTCATGTGAGAATGAAGTCTGACATTCTCAGTAAAACATGTACATCCAACAAGGGCAGAGACTGTCAGTTGATTCCTTTGTGTTCTACTGCAGCTTTCCAGAGTGTTCCAAAGAACTACTAGAGCGCTAACCGTCCTACTTATGATAAATGTATGGCACACCTGAAGCCATCTTGCTTGGATTAAAGTGGTAACTCTTAAAACATTTAATTTAAAAAGGAACAAAATGAGGTGGTTCATTTTTCCATAAAAAGTATGATTAGTGCTGCATAAAGAAAAATTAGGGCACATTTTGAGTGACTTCTCAAATCCTGGCATGCAGACTGAAACATGCACTTTCAATACCAGCAGCAGTTTTCCCTGGTGAGCAGTAGCTTTACTACAGTGATCTAATGAGCAAAAAGAGTGCTAACATTCTGATTTTATGGCAAATGTGTGACACATTTGAATGCCTTCTTGATGGAATCAAAGTAAAAAACTGAAAGTATTTCCTACTGAGGAGTCTGCAGTAAATGAGGAAATTAGGAAACTTCATTACAAATAAGTCTCCCAAGATGGCCACCAGAGACAAAAGAGCCCAAATGTAGCCCAAATATCACCCAGATGTAGCCCAAGTATAGCCCAATGACAGAATGTCCATAAAAACAACTAGAGCACTTACTGTCTACATTATGACAAAAGTATGGCACACCTGAAGCCATCTTGATTGGAATAAACTGGTAACACTTAAAACATTTAATTTAAAAAGGAACACAATGAGGGGGTTCATTTTGCCATAGAAATTATGATTAATGCTGAAGAAAGAAAATGAGGGCACATTTTGAGTGACTTCTCAAATCCTCTTCTATTTCATTAAAAAATTCCGACATGCAGACTGAAACATGCACTTTTAATACCAGGAGCAGACTTCCATGGTGAGCAGTAGTTTTACTACAGTGATCTAATGAGCAACTAGAGTGCTAACATTCAGAATTCATGGCAAATGTGTGACATATCTGAATACCTTCATGATGGAATCAAAGTAAAAAACTGAAAGCATTTCCGACTGAGGAGACTGCAGTACATGAGGAAATTAGGAAACTTCATAACAAATAAATCTCCCAAGATGGCCACCGGAGACAAAAGAGCCCAAATGTAGCCCAAAATCACCCAGATATAGCCCAAATATAGCCCAATGACAGAAGTGTGCAAAACACTTATTATTTTGTGTTTTTGCAGTGTTATATAGTGCAGACTTGTCAGGTATTGGAGTGCTTTACATGAGCATTGGTTACATCACACAAGAACAAATTCATTTTGGTTGTAGACATGGGGAGACTAAGTGATTTGACCAGAATCACAGAATGTCGAGCTGAAGCAGAAACTTCAACCTGGTTCCCCAGTTGCAAAGTCTGCAGTTCTGGAAGTAACACCACATCCTCTCCCCTAAGTGCAACATTTAATCAAGTTGTCAACTAGATAAAAAAACATAAAGATAACAAATAATTTAAAAGTGCTTTGTCGCTATTTGAAAACTCAGAAAATATGTCCTTATTTTAGTCTTTTAGAGCACTAACCATAATTTTGATGCCAATAAGACCCTCTCATATATGTAATTTCTAAAGGAATGCTCTAGGTATTACAGTTTTGATTACATCAAGATGATGTCAGGCGCTCCACACTTTTGTAATAAATATAGAATGTTAGCAATCTAGTTGTTCATTAGGATACTGTTGAGAGGCAGAGGCCAGGGGCACGGACTCTGAAAATTGAAGGCAGGTAGGAGGGTGCAAAGGCAACAATTTAACCACACTGAGCAGGCAGGAAGGGCCGTGGAAGCACAACAGACTATGGAGGGCAGTGGAAAGGGGGGCAGGTGCAACAAACCAACAATACAGGACTTGCAAGAGAGGCTGTTGGAGGGAAGATCTATTACGGGTCAAGGAAGCTAGGGGCGGTCCCCAGAGCCCCGGGAGCCACCACAGAACTGAGCAGGAGAGTGAGTCAGGGACAAAAGGGGCACCTTAATTTGAGCCGGGGTGCCTAGGAACGCTTGCTCCAAAAATGAAGAAAACAGACATATGAGACATGGAATTGGAGGCAGAATACAATGGCAGTTTAATGAGAAGATGCAACTTCAAAGAAACCGCAGAATAGAGACCTAAAGTACAAAATACAGAATCCAGATAATCATACAGCTGTCATGATATTCTCTGTATCTCAATTAATGGACTGACAGAGAGAGAGAGAAAACACATCTATAAATGCATCATGAGAAACAAGTTACACCAAGGAAAATGTTACCTAGGGACACTCACATTTACTCTTAGAGCAAGCATTCCTGCAATTACAATACAACATCTTTTAAATGCAAAAGTAAAGAGAACAATGGTTAAACATAACATGACATTTCATATAGGTAAAATAGAATAAGATACTTCAAGCAAAGCCGAGCAAGACATTTTAAGCAAAGGAAGACACGAGCTCCCAGTTCTTGGGGAAAACCTGCACAGCCTGTTAACCTACATACAGACGGCGAGGTTGTCCGTCGATATCTGTGGGTGCTCCCTTTTTATATCATTTTGTGGGCTCCTTTGCACGCTACATCTACCTACGTATGCTACCCAAAAGCTTCGTCTGCAGATTTTACCAGACATTTCGTCATTTACCCACTTAATGCTGACAATGAACTGGGTGAAAAGGTCAGTCTCTCAGGCCAATCGCTTATCGTAAGTTCCATAGAGCAAGCAGAAAATAATGGGTATTGTACAGGAATTCAATATATTCATGTATAAAATCTCCTCAGTTCTCCTAACTTGACGCTCTGCGGTTGCCACTTCCTTAAAAGCGGGAAACCTGCCCAGGAAGCAAGTACCAGTCCAGGATGCAGCCTACTGTATGTCGACAGCTTCAGGGGGATGTTGAACTTTGATACCGAGCACGGAGCACTCGGGTAGGGTGGGGGCTACTAGTTTGGAGCAGAAGGCCTCGCAGACCTGCCTTCAGACTGCTATACACTAAAATTGCAGAGCTATGGTCAATTTAACAAAGAGGCCTACATATTGAACAGAAGGGCCTACACAGGGGTTTTATGCTGGCTGAGTGGTAAGGATGTCTCAGGATAATTATATAGCAACACAGGACCCGCTGGTCAATTTAATACGGCCTACAAATGCGGCTGGCAGGGCAAGGACAAGGGTCTCATACTTCAGGTGTGGACAGAACGGGCCAGGGGCCCCCTGTGATACAAAATCTACCCTCCTTCAAGGCTGTGGCAATGTAATAGACCATTGTGGGCAGAAGGAAGAGGCAATGGTAGTACAACCATACATGCCAACAGACCCGATTCAGCCAGGAAACGTCCAATGTTTTTAAGCTCAAATGGGCTTTATTTGATCTGTCTCCTGTCTACAATATCCTCTTTTTCAATGTAACTCAAAGGGGAAAATCAATACCCCAGTTTTTTTTCAAAATCTCCCTCTTACCAAGTTCAAAATGTTCGCAAGTATGGTACATTGGATCATGGAAGGAAATGGGATAGGGACATGGACTTGGATAACAGAGGACAGGAGAGACATGGAGAGGTGCACCAAACTGACCCTGCAGGGCAGGCATCAGGGTTTGCAGCAGCACAATACACCACACAGGGCATGCAGGACGGGAGTGCAGCACAACAATCCATAGAAAGCAAGAGGGAGGGGACAGGACCATGCACATGGACAACAGAGAACAGAGGGGCAAGAGGCAATAGTAGCTAGCTGACCATAATGGACAGACAGGAGAGAAGGCTGCAGCATAACAGACCATAAAGGGCAGGAGGGACGGATCAGGGGCATTACAATGGAACAGACAAGCCAGGAGGGAGGGAGTAGGGGTCTGCACATGTAAACAGAGGGCTGGGGGCAAGGGGGCAGGGCAGGAGCAGCAAGATGGCCATGGAGGTCAGGCAGGATGGGCACTAGAAGCAAGACACAACATGAAGAGCAACAGTGAGACTGTGATGGCATACACACAGACCATGGAGGGAAGGTGGGAGGGGGTCAGGGGCAGCTAACTGACCACACAGGGAAGGTGGGAGGGGCCATGGCAGCACAGAAGACCATGCATGGCAAGTGGGAGGGTTAGTGGCAGCACAATGGCTATGATGGGCAAGAAGGAGGGTGCAGGGGCATGCACAAAGGACGATGGAGGATAGAAGGGAGGGTCAGGACCTGTGCACAGACAAGAAAGTTCAGGGGAAGGGGCCTCACAACAGACCACACGGGGCAGGCAGGAGGAGCAGTTGCAGCACAACAGACCAGGGAGGGCAGAAGGGTGTGGCAGTACAATGGACCATGTAGGACAGGAGGAAGAGGATAGAGGCATGGCATGTGGACAGGCAGGGTGGAGGTGGCAGGGACAGGTTACAGTCATCTGACAATGCTAGGCAGGTGGGAGGGGAGTGGCAGCTCAACAGAACACTCAGAGTAGATAGGAGTGGCAGGTCCATGGGACATGGTGGGCAAAAAGGATGGAGCAGGGGCATGCACAAAGACATCGGAGGGCAGGGGGAAGGAGAATAGGGGCAGCAAGCTAAGCACAGAGTTTAAGCAGGAGGTCAATGATGGGGCATAGAATTGGGCAATGGAGGGCAGGAGGAGTGGACTGGTACATCATACTAAATTGAGGGCAGTGGCAGCACATCAGACCATGCATGGCAGGAGGGAGGAGGCTAGTCCATGGATTCATACAACAGAGGATAGGGAGGAGGGGGATGGGGCAGCAAGCTAACTGTTCAGAGAAGGCGGGTATTAGAAACTTTATTGTTTTTAAAACATTTTGTCTGTGCAAACTACTTAAAATATGAACAAGTATGCAGCATAATCTCACTTTTATTCAGGAAGAAGAAGACGTTAGTGACTGTGACTCCGGGCTCACTTGGCAAAAACACCCCCTGACCCTCCACCCCCTATCGCAAAATGTAATGCCCGTGAAAAGGGTAGGTGAACACAGTGTTATATAGAACATAGTCCTGAGAGCACGATTGAAAGTGAAAACTAGATATAGTGTATGGTATAAACTATGCACCAAAAAGTGTGATATAAGATGAACCAGGCGTGAAATATAATATGCAATACATTGTGCGCAATGACAGATTCCTTGGAGAGCGCGAGATAGCACAGGCACTAGCGTGTGCTATGCGATATGCGCCTTGGAGTGTAATATGCACAGGGCAGTGTTGTGTAACCTAACTAGTCTCTAAAGTTGTAATATAAAATATGTGCTGGGGAGTGTAACGTTGCATATGCACTGTGACAAAGATATGGATCCCAAATTGTAATATATTTATGGCATAGCACTGTGCGTTATAACATAGGCATCGAAGAAGGCACGTTAGATGGGGCAATATAACCCGTGCGAAGACAAGTGTGGCATGACATTTTCACGGGGTGGTGTTACAGTGCACATGGGCTAGAGAGTGTCATAGCATATGCACTAGCTAGTGGAATACAATACAGAGGTGTGTGGCACTCGGCAGGCAATGGTGGGTGTAACACAGCATTGGGCTCTGTCAGGAGCGCGCTGTGACTCGCAAGTGATGTTCGTCCCCTTTCCAGAGAGTAAAATAAAAAGTATTACACATCCGGCAGTGGATGTGTGTTTTATTAACTGTGAGGGGGGTTTCTTGCATAGTTTTGGTCGAATTTTTGTCGAATCCCCTTTGAATGGCTTGGTGTGCATGTGTATTAAATGTGCCCGTCAATAGCTACCCATGTTTGTATAAATAAACGACAAGGGTGTCTACCGGGATTAGGCACGGTAGAGCATCAGACATGTCAGAGCTTCACTAGTGGTGTAAATACATTCCACGTGGATTAATTGCATGCATAGTCGCCTTTTAATGAATATCACGCAAATCGTCATGGTGATAGGTACGTACGGTTTGACCAGCATGTCCTAGGTGTGTCTATAAATATATATTTTTTAAAAATAATAAAAAACAGTGGCCGGCCCTGGGGATTGGGGTCAAAAAAATATAATTAGGAGACAGGCCCTGGGGGATGGGGTCATCAGGGCCAATAAATTAGAATAAGAAGGGGAACCACACAGCCCCCCTTCTTAAAAAAATAAAATAAATAAAAGACTGGCATCGTGCCGGAGGCCATGCCCCCTCCATGCAGCACTCTGCAAACGCGCCCCCAACAGGCATCTCCAGTATGCGCCAGGGAGCTGCGCTGCAGACAGGTGTTCTGAGGCCAAGCCCCTTTTTACACCTCTCTGCAACGCAGCTCTGTGGCGCTTACTGGAGGTACCTAGTGGTCTAGTGTGACCCTAGGGACCCTTAGGATTCAAGGGGACTTAATCTCTCAGCTTAGAACAGCCACAGGGCGCGTTTACACAGTGGTGAAGGGAGGGGACGGGGCCTGAGGTGACGTGTGCAAACACGCACCATGGCACGTTTTAAATTGGGGATATAATTTCCCTTCAATACTGAGGGCCCCTGGGGGCTAACTAGCCCACCAAGTGCTTCCAGTAAGCGCCACTGAGCTGCATTGCAGAGAGGTGGTCCAGGCCGTGCCACTTTTTACACCTCTCTGCAACGCAGCTCTGTGGCACTTACTGGAGGTACCTAGTGGGCTAGTTGGACCCTAGGGACCCTCAGGACTCAAATGAACTTAATCTCCCAACTAAAAACGGACACAGGGCGTGTTTACACAATGGTGAAAGGAGGGGACGGGGCCTGAGTTAACGTGTGCAAAAAAGCCCTGTGGCCTGTTTTAAGAGGTAGTTTTAATCCCCATGCCCTATTATATACTAGGGGCTTATAGAGGAGGTAAGGCTAATCACAGGGGGACCCCAACGCATAATGTTCCCTAGTGTATGTAGGTGTTTTCACTGTATTCTAAGTGTCTTTTAACATAGCACTGGCTCTAGGACTGGTTAGTCAGACTCAGTTACCACCAGTATCCGTCTGAAAAAGTTGAGGGTACAGGATGATTTTGCAACAAGGCTTCTTTCTGCTCTTCTTTTTGTTCTTTCTGCACGTTATCCTTCTTCCTGCACTTATCTTCGTATTTGAGGACTTCTGTTGCTTCTTTCTGCACTTCTTTTGTTTCTTTCTGTGCATTTTTTCTTCTTTCTTCACATGTCCTATCTCTGTAGGCATAGTTAGAAATTAGCATTTAAAAAACCTTTGAAATTAACAGAAAAAAACATAGGTTTCAGGCACGTTATAGTTAGGAATTAGCATTTAAAAAACCTCAGAAATTCACTGAAAAAACCATAGGTTTCAGGGGTGTTATAGTTAGCTGGACTTTTCACTTGTACAAAACCATTGAAATTCCCCCGTTATAGTTAGTTCAGCTAACTATAACTCGCGCGCCCGCAATGCACTGCTGATGACGTCACATATTACATCACTCATGACATGGTCAGTGACATCACTCATGACATCACTGATGACATCTCAAATGACATCACTGATGACATCACTGATGACATCATCCTTGTGATAGAGTGGCAGACCTCCTCTCACCCTAATATAACCTTTGATACACACATTCAAAAATAGAGACTAAAATTTTCAAAACAATGGACATACCAATACCAGTTACAACAACCTCTTCAGTAATTCTAAGATCCACATACACATCCACTCATTCACCAACAGTCCAATACAGTCACTCATACATGTACTCACTCATCATATGTACTCATACACCTATACATCCTGTTACACAATGCCACTCATCCATAGTTACTCACACACATAGTCACTCATGCTAATAAAGAATCAAACATACATTTACTTGCATATACAGTTATACACACACCACCACACTTACTTCTACGGAAACTTACACATACTTAGTCTTTTAAACAATCACTTATAGAAACACATACTTATTCATACAGGAACTCTTTCAATCTCTCACTCTCACATATACTCACATATATACACCAATAGTCACATATACTAGTTTAAAACATATGTAGTTACTCATAAAGACACTATTGAGACAGTCATTCACTCACTAACACACCCATACACACACTCATCCACCCATACAGTCCTGCACACATACTGTGTTCAACACATACAAACAGTGAGTCACTCATTCATGCACCTATGCACTACATAATACCCCCACCGAACCATGCAGACACTCAGACTGATACTCAAAAAACCAACTAATAACCTATATAGACACCCATGTAGCTACTCACCAACCCATGCAGCCACTTATACACAAAGTGAGAGACTGATACAGATATTTACATATTTAAACATTACTCACTAAGCCATGTATTCACTATGATACACTTAATCAGTCAGTTACACAATCAATTTTTCAAAAACAAATCATCCATTTAGACACTTATATACCCATTTATTCTTCCATCGACCTTGAGATATACATATATAAAACATATTTAATTTTCAGAATAACACACATTCACTGGATGATGTCATCAGTGATGTCATCAGTGATGTCATTTGAGATGTCATCAGTGATGTCATGAGTGATGTCACTGACCATGTCATGAGTGATGTAATATGTGACGTCATCAGCAGTGCATTGCGGGCGCGCGAGTTATAGTTAGCTGAACTAACTATAACGGGGGAATTTCAATGGTTTTGTACAAGTGAAAAGTCCAGCTAACTATAACACCCCTGAAACCTATGGTTTTTTCAGTGAATATATATATATATATATATATATATATATGAAGACCATCACTTTCGTATTCACGAAAATAAACTCGGACTCCGATGCTGCAAGCAAATATTTAATTTCAAAGTGCAAGAACGACGCGTTTCACCAATACGGCTTGTTCACGCTCGAAAATGTTAAACAACCGCCATGTTTAAATACACAAAATCATTGAATGACGGGTTTACACATGGTGTCAGAAAGAATGTGAATTGGGCGGCCATCATGTAACGGTGTATAATACATTGTAAATCCATTACTATTGACACAAGTATTTCCAAAATACAGATATGCGCAAATTAACATCAATAAAACCTCATTGTGTCTAATACAAACATAATATAGGTCAAATAAATGTAAATATGTAAAAATCGCGCAATAAAAGTTCGTTGCATAATAGATATTGTAAATCTACAATGGGATTGATGTGTCTCACAGCACCATATAATACCGGTTGGGGTATGCCTTTATGATGTACGACCCCAAAACACATCGATAATAACACTTAGCGTGAATGAACAATATCATACACGGTCCATGCGCCCAAGTGGGCGGAACCCACACGGAGTCAGCCAATCACGGCAGAAGGAGGGTAACTAAATGTACCCGATTGGGTCGTACACCAAGCAGACACTGCTACTCAAATAATAAATGGCAATACTAAGACTGAATTCCGTGAATATACATTGCAATATTAATTAGCATCCAATCGCCCAAGTGGGCGTTACTGAGAGACATCTTGTACAACAAGAAGTTCAAGCCACCAATACAGTCTTTGTCCCAGTAGATATATGATGCTATGTATTTCTCACTGTCTCAATACAATGTGATAAACATTATTATACCCCAAATGAGGTTTAGGCTAAAGAGTAGTCCCCCAAGAATACAAAGTCATAAAAATCCCGATTGCACCTAAAAATTATAACATAGTGTATATCCAAATTGCAATGAGTCTGACCACCTTCCTCACAGTTCCTGACACACCGTCTGAAAAAGATAGATATGAATATAAAATTTAAAATGAGTCTACAACAGCTTGAGATAAACTTTCATTGATGCTTATTCATGCAGATGAACAGATAATTCTTCGCTCATATTTAATCCCTTAGGAGCAAGACTTTCGAAATCCACAATATAACGGGATTCCAATTTCCTCAACAATAGTTCTCGATTGCCACCTCTCAAGCCTAGATCCACAGAATCAATCACAACCATGCGTAACCTGGTCTCATCTTGGAAATGTTCATCAAAGAAATGTCTGGCAATAGGGTATGCTCTGTTGTTGTTACGTATTGCCCGTAAGTGCTCTAACACACGTTTCTTGGCTGCATGTTTGGTACTGCCGATGTACCATTTTGCACATGGGCAGATCAACACATACACACAATGGTTGGAATTACATGTGAGTTTCTTTTTTATTACAAATTCTCTTTTAGAGTTTGGTATCTGTAACTTGGCACAATCGGTGCTATTTTTGCACGCTTTACATTTCTGACAGCATTTGAAACCCCCTTCTCTGTTCTTGGGGTCAATTTCATTGCTAGTGATATAACTGCAACTCAATTCATCCGCCAGGCAACGACTTTTTCTGAAAGTGATCTGTGGATTGCTACTCAGATCTTGTTTAAGATGTTCATCTGTAAGTAGCACATGCCAATGTTTTTTAAAAACTCTGCGTATTTCAGCCGCTTGGCCTGAGAAAGTGGTGATAAATCTAATTTTATCTTCTTTGGTTGCTTTCTGTTTAGGATAAATAAGTTCATCACGTGTTGTTGTTTCTACCCTGGAGATTGCATCTTTCACAGTTTTGGCACTGTAGCCCCTTTCCCTGAATCTCTGGCACATAAATTCCCTCTCTTTCTCATATGCCACTTTAGTACTACAATTTCTTTTAGCGCGGAGCAACTCCCCATAGGGAATGCTCCGTATCAGATTACCTGGATGGCTGCTCTTGGCATTTAAAATGCTATTACCCGCCGTTTCTTTGCGGAATAATTTTGAAGTCAATTGATTATTAATGACTTCCAGGCGGACATCCAGAAATTCCATAGACTTTTTGCTAATGTTTTCACTGAAATGTAGATTACAAGTGTTTTCATTTAATTTGTTAATAAAGATTCGAGCAGAATCTTCATCACCACACCAAATGAAAAAAATGTCGTCGATGTAACGCAGCCACAGGGCAACGTTGTTAAATTCCAGCATACTGGCGACCACCTGCTCCTCCCACCAGCCCATGAACAAATTCGCATAGCTGGGGGCGAAGCAGGTTCCCATCGCTGTGCCCTGTGACTGCTTGTAAATGACATCATTGAAAATTAAAAAGTTATTTTTGAGACAGATCTCTATCATTTCCAATAACATCTGAGAGTGGTGAAGTAAAGAGATGGATCTGGTTTTAAAGAAGTGTTGGATAGCCAATAAACCTTGTTCGTGTTGGATGCTCGTGTATAAACTGCTAACATCCAAAGAGACCAGAGTGTACTCTGCCTCCCAATGTATGCCCTCAATGATGGTTAAAAAATGCGTAGTATCCCTAAGATATGAGGGTAGGGCAACCACATAAGGCCTCAAAAAATAGTCAATAAATTTAGAGGTATTCTCATATAGAGACCCAATGGAAGACACTATGGGTCTACCCGGAGGGTTTAGCAAATCCTTATGTATCTTTGGTAATAGATACAAGATAGGTATTCTGGGATGTGCACAGTACAGGTAACTGAATTCTTCCTGTTCTAACAGACCCCTGTCTTTCCATCCCACCAGAATTTCTCTATATGTGATTTTAGAGTTCAATACCTCAGCCATGTCTGTTTTGCAATAACAGTTAACATCCTCCAACTGTCTCAATCCTTCAGATAGATATTTTTGCTTATCCAAGACAACCACGTTGCCACCCTTATCAGACTGGCGGATCACAATATTGTGATCCGCTTTCAGCTCGTCGATGGATGTGATTTGTCTAGCTGACAGATTTTTTTGTCTCCCTGCTATTTTGTTATATCTCATTCTCTGTATGTCATACAACACACCCTTTTCAAAGATGTCAATTGCTTCACATTGTACATTGGGGAGAAATACAGATTTAGGTTTGAATACACTCCCCGGATTGTTATCCAAATTTTCACCCCATGCGTCCCATTCAGGTAAGGACTGGCCACCATCAACGTTCTCTGTCATGTCATATAATGCATGCATGAGTTCAACATCCAAAACATTCAAATTACTCTCTCTTTGGTTAAAACTTACAGTTTCTTGTTGTTGTTTAGGTTTTGTATTAAACCATTTCTTGAGTTTGAGCTTTCTTGAAAACAGGAATAGATCAATACGAGTCTGAGTGTAGTTCATATTCGCAGTAGGGCAAAAGGTGAGTCCAAGTGACAAAGTCTCAATTTCCTCACAGGAAAGAGACCGTTGCGAAAGGTTTACAACTGTCATATTTGTTGCTGTTTCTTGCCCCTTGTTTCCATTCCCATTGGGCTTCTTTCTGCGTTGTTTCCTCCTCTTCTTTGCCAGTTGGTTCCTCTTGTTCTTCCTCTGTTTCCTCGTCCCCTCTGCGACCCGCTGTCTTGTTGGTGTTCCGTCCTGTTTTGATTTAACAACTGGAACTGTAATAAAAATTACTACCTTTTCTCTGTGTGTCATTGTTGGCTTCTTGATTCATACCCGAAGCGGACACATCCGAGACATTGCCATCAGAAACATCACTTTCCACCAGTTCCTCCGTTGAATCTGCAGGCCTAGGGGGAACTATCATCGTGCCTGTCTTCTTTTCAAAAAGATGGTCATATTTCCTCTGGAATGTTAATGTTCTACCAGCCTGATAATCCTTGTAATCTCGAAGAAATTTGCGTTGTTTTTTGGCTGTTATTTCTTCTTCCAGTTTGTCCATCTTTTTGTGTAGGTTTTCCATGTGTTCGTCTAGCGCTTCTTTGGTCATGATTTTACTGATTTCGGTGAGTAATTTCTCAATTTCCGATAGCAATTTGGCACGATCCTTTAAAGCATATTTCACTAATATGCGCATCATGGTCATTGAACATTCCGCTGAGTTGTTGGTCCATTCCTCTAACATATCAGTGTCAGGATCCTCATAGGTTGGAACGGTGAAAATCCTCAGTCCTCTGGGGACTCTTTTTACCTCAATATATCTTTGTAAGGACTCCGCTTCCCACCACTTTGCCAGTTCTTTCCTGTGTAATTTTTCTAAATTACTTAGTAGTGTTTGTAAAGTAATTTCTTCAAGGATGTTGGTGGACGAACTCCCTCCACTGTTTACAGAGCCAGTCTGTGTAAAGAAAAGCCTATCCGCTGTTTGTTTCCTTCGAGCTTCCAAAGCACTTGCCATGATGTTTTTGTAGTTATCAGCATGCAGCACCTGCGTGTTATACCGGCAACGTAGTCTGTAGCCTCAACACGCTCCCTTGCCCTTCAAAAATTGATGTCACTTCAGTGTTGAACACAATCCTCTGTCACGGAACGAGTCCGTACTCAGCCGTGCACGAACACCACCGTAACCGAAGATCTCTAATCCAAACACCTGTGCGTCTAAAAACTGGCTGCTTACACCGTTACGTGTGGTCGAAAATTCTCAGCCACCGAAATCAGACTGTGGACCCGATAATATCAGGCCATTGAAGGGGTCAGATCGTTCCCATTAAAGTCATAAGGAGCCACAAGTACCGGTAAAGGGACCCTTCTGTCACGGGCGGTCCGAGTCAGGAAACCGGGATTCCTAATATTTGAAGACCATCACTTTCGTATTCACGAAAATACACTCGGACTCCGATGTTGCAAGCAAATATTTAATTTCAAAGTGCAAGAACGACGCGTTTCACCAATACGGCTTGTTCACGCTCGAAAATGTTAAACAACCGCCATGTTTAAATACACAAAATCATTGAATGACGGGTTTACACATGGTGTCAGAAAGAATGTGAATTGGGCGGCCATCATGTAACGGTGTATAATACATTGTAAATCCATTACTATTGACACAAGTATTTCCAAAATACAGATATGCGCAAATTAACATCAATAAAACCTCATTGTGTCTAATACAAACATAATATAGGTCAAATAAATGTAAATATGTAAAAATCGCGCAATAAAAGTTCATTGCATAATAGATATTGTAAATCTACAATGGGATTGATGTGTCTCACAGCACCATACAATACCGGTTGGGGTATGCCTTTATGATGTACGACCCCAAAACACATCGATAATAACACTTAGCGTGAATGAACAATATCATACACGGTCCATGCGCCCAAGTGGGCGGAACCCAAACGGAGTCAGCCAATCACGGCAGAAGGAGGGTAACTAAATGTACCCAATTGGGTCGTACACCAAGCAGACACTGCTACTCAAATAATAAATGGCAATACTAAGACTGAATTCCGTGAATATACATTGCAATATTAATTAGCATCCAATCGCCCAAGTGGGCGTTACTGAGAGACATCTTGTACAACAAGAAGTTCAAGCCACCAATACAGTCTTTGTCCCAGTAGATATATGATGCTATGTATTTCTCACTGTCTCAATACAATGTGATAAACATTATTATACCCCTAAACCTCATTTGATAAACATTATTATACCCCTAAACCTCATTTGGGGTATAATAATGTTTATCACATTGTATTGAGACAGTGAGAAATACATAGCATCATATATCTACTGGGACAAAGACTGTATTGGTGGCTTGAACTTCTTGTTGTACAAGATGTCTCTCAGTAACGCCCACTTGGGCGATTGGATGCTAATTAATATTGCAATGTATATTCACGGAATTCAGTCTTAGTATTGCCATTTATTATTTGAGTAGCAGTGTCTGCTTGGTGTACGACCCAATCGGGTACATTTAGTTACCCTCCTTCTGCCGTGATTGGCTGACTCCGTTTGGGTTCCGCCCACTTGGGCGCATGGACCGTGTATGATATTGTTCATTCACGCTAAGTTTATTATCGATGTGTTTTGGGGTCGTACATCATAAAGGCATACCCCAACCGGTATTATATGGTGCTGTGAGACACATCAATCCCATTGTAGATTTACAATATCTATTATGCAACGAACTTTTATTGCGCGATTTTTACATATTTACATTTATTTGACCTATATTATGTTTGTATTAGACACAATGAGGTTTTATTGATGTTAATTTGCGCATATCTGTATTTTGGAAATACTTGTGTCAATAGTAATGGATTTACAATGTATTATACACCGTTACATGATGGCCGCCCAATTCACATTCTTTCTGACACCATGTGTAAACCCGTCATTCAATGATTTTGTGTATTTAAACATGGCGGTTGTTTAACATTTTCGAGCGTGAACAAGCCGTATTGGTGAAACGCGTCGTTCTTGCACTTTGAAATTAAATATTTGCTTGCAGCATCGGAGTCCGAGTTTATTTTCGTGAATACGAAAGTGATGGTCTTCAAATATTAGGAATCCCGGTTTCCTGACTCGGACCGCCCGTGACAGAAGGGTCCCTTTACCGGTACTTGTGGCTCCATATATATATATATATATATATATATGCTTAATACTTATCTATTACTTACATTTAAAACGCATATACTTTTACCATTCATGCCTTTAAAAGATAATTCGCTGAAAAGGCTTGCGTGGTAAAGGCATATGCTTTATAAAAATTCCTGCATGGTTATGGTAATGCGTGGTAATGGCACTCGCGATGGTAATGCCTGGTAACAGCAGTGTTGGAATGAATGTTTCTTATGCTTTATGCCGTCATGAACAGAAAGAGAATATGAATGATAATCACCCAGACCAATGGCAGGGCTGGAGATGGCATTCCCAAAGCCCCTCTATGGATCTATACACATGTATGTCTTTACACATGTATTTTTTATGATTGTTTTATTACAAGAGACTGGAAGACAATTGCTAAACCTGTGTAGGTTAGAGGGTTTGGCAAGTACTGTTTCTATAACCAACTCAGGTTTACTGTATTGAATATAACTTTTCCCTTAATGCAGCCATCAAAACATTACAATTATGTATAAAATTACAGTTGACAAAAAAAGGAAACCATCTTAACACAATGAAAATCGTCTACCCTTGCCATTACTCAGATGGGATAACCCTATCAAATGACTATGGTGAACTGATAATCTGAGAGATTATATTTAACAAAATACCTCTCTGAAGCCTTTAACACAGTCTTATAACAATCCACCTTTAAATTGCTATTGTTTTCTACTTGTCACAGTAAAGAAGCACAAATTCTTCCAAGTCAAATGATGTCTCCAAGGAATCAACATGTGGGTGGGACAGAAGCCCCTCTCTCACTAGTAATTCTTAAAGCTCTTTCTCCACTCATCATGTAAGGTCTGGTGAGCATCTCACTGTCGAGCCATTACCAAAATTAACATTAATATTACAATCAAAAAATCATTGTGCATATGCCTGATTATGACACTGAGAGCAATGCTTGAGGTGGTCAGTGTATTTCACCATATGATGTATAAAAACACAATGGCGATGCAGCTTCTCTCACAGCAAAGAGATATCAATGAAACCACAGTACACCCATCTACTTATTCAGAATCAAATTACATATACTTAAGAAAACAAGCAGTAAACCCATATATCTGATATAAGATATCAGCAATACATAGATAGCATTTCCATAAATTAGACCTGTTGGTAGGCGTCTCCAAAAATCAGTTACAGTTGTTTCATATTCACTAGGGGTTATTTCAAGAAAAGCATCTAAATAATCTTAATGATTTAAATGTACTAGAATGAAAAAAGTCAATTTAAACTGCAATCATATCTGTTCAACAGCACTCTCTTGCCCTAACTCTCCTATCCGCATGGGCCTTCTAGAACACAGTGCTGCTTCTGGAAAGCAGCAAAGCATTGGAGCCTTTTGAATGACCTCCCATGAACAACCAGATTAGGCAGAATTCTGGTGTTAATCAAGTTAGTCAAAAAGTAGTCAATTGGACTTTTCTGTGGCAGAGAGTGGCCAATCTGGCTGACCGTACTGTGACCATGCATATTTGGGAAGGTCAAGTGGCAATACATATGAATTATGTTTTATTTATAAAGTTTTATATAGCGCTGGCTAGACCCGTGGCTATCAGAGCGCTTTACATGAAAAAAGGAAAAGCAAAGATTGCATAACATTGCAAGACATGAGGAAGCATAACGATAAAAGCAAAGAAAATACTTACGTCTCAAGTGAGGGGAGAGGCACGCAGGAGGCTGCCACAGTTCAGAAGCCACCATCCTTGACAGTCCAAGTGAGTGGGAAGTCCATTCGGTTCATTCGGTTATTGATGCCTAGGATGATTGCCTTGGTTGGTAAAGTATTGGTTGAGGAGTAAGAGTTTCAGGACCTTTTTGAAGCACGAGAAGGAGGGGTTGCATCTGAGGTCAGTAGGGAGTGCGTTCCACATCCTGGGTACGTTGCCAGAGAAGGACCGGCACTGGGTTCTTTTCTTTTTCAGTTTCGAAGGGATGAGAAGAAGAGAGTTGGTGCTTCTCAGAGTTCTGGATTTTCCTGCTTTTACTAGTTTGCTGTTTAGGTAGTTTGGTGATTGGGTGTGAATCGCCTTGTGTGTGATGCAGGCCTGTTTGTAGCTACATCTCCCTTCTATGGGAAGCCAGTTGAGTGCGTTGAGGGTTGGTGAGATGTGTTCAAATCTTTTTACACCAGTTAAGAGATGGGCAGCCATGTTCACGACTGACCTTAGTGGGGCAAGGTGAGCTTTTGGTGTCTCTGTTAGGATGGTGTTTCCATAGTCTAGTTTAGAAAGGACTAGGGATTGTACAACTGTCTTGAGATCCTCTAGAGGAATGAAAGGTTTACTTTTTTTGAGGAGTTTTAGAGAGTAAACTGCACTTTTTGCAGAGTTCTTGATGTGGTCCTTCATTGACAAGTTCTTGTCCAGGGTGATGCCTAGTGACTATACTGAGTCGGATAGGAGGAGGGAGCAGTTAGAGCATCAAGCTCCTTGAGCCAGACGTGAATTGGTTGGCGCTTCTTTTTCAGAGAGAACAGTATTAATTCCGTTTTGTCTGGGTTCAGTTTTAAGTGGTTTGCGTTAAACCAGGATTGGATCTTGGTTAGCGTGGTATTGAGGTGTCGGACGTCACTAGGCGATTTAATTTTGTAGTATATTTGTGTGTCATCAGCATATAGGTGGTAGTGGACCCCTGCTTGATTCAAAATACTTGCAAGGGGTTCCATGAAGAGATTGAAGAGGGATGGTGAGAGGATCGATCCTTGTGGGACTCCAAGTTTGACTCGTGTTGGTGCCGAGAGGCAGGAGTTGATTTTAATCTGTTGCGAACGCTGTTGCAGGAAGGAAGTGAACCATTCTAGTACTGTGCCACTGAAGCCACATCGGCTCTTCAGAGTCTCAAGTAAAGCTCGATGGTTTACTGTGTCAAATGCCACTGATAAGTCAATGAGGATGAGGAGGCAGGCTTCACCTTCATCTAAGGTTCTGTAGATATCCTCTGCAATATTGAGCATCGCTGTTTCGGTGCTACAACCTTTCCTGAAACCCGACTGAAAGATGTCGAGGTGGTTGAAGCCCTCAATATGTTTGTTAAGTTGTTGGAGAACGCACTTCTCCAATGTTTTAGGTAGGAGATGTGGTGGGGCATGGACTGAGGTTTTTGTGGGTGGGACACCCCACATAGACCATATATCATTGGTGCACAATCCCGTTGTGGGGCAGAAATGAAGCCCTTTCAGCAACGCTGCAGTGTGTAGCTATTGTGAGTTCCCCTAAACTCCGCTAACTGAAAATAAATTCAAGTTCTGAGTCTTCCCTATAACAAACAACACTCTCTTTTTAAATTTACAGTGGAGAGATATCACCTTAACTCCTAGGCTACATGTCATTAATAGTTCAGCTCCGTAGATTTGCTTTTGATCTGGTGAGTCCAATGTCTGTGCACACATGAATCTATTATTTCTGTGTGTTACAAAATGATATTCAAAGCATCCTGGCATCCTCTTCATCAATGCGTTGCTGCTTTGGAAAAGAGGATTTGATTGACCCTGAAAGCCTCTGCCAAGGATCATATTTGCAGTTTATTTTAAGTTAGCATAATACAGAAACCAAAAAGTTAGAATGTTTTAAACTGCAGTGGCATCTTTCATTGCACACTCATCTTGGCAGAGATTTCACAACCGTGCGGTAATCTGGAAGCACCAACATTTGGAGGAAAACAGATAGAAATATTTTAAAGCCTTACACAAATGTCCCACTTTTGGGAGTGCAAACGTATTTGCTGTTTAGAAGTTCTGGCATGACGATGAAGCGTGCGGATGGCTGTTTAGAATCCAGTGCTGAAAAATACAAGCTTCGAAAATATTTTGCCTCCAGTTAGTTGTTTCCCATCTCACCCAAGGGAGCAGTGGTGAGCACATGTGCCCACCATGTGTGGGCTCTTTTGGTGGTTCACTGTGAAATCGGTTCACAGTGTGCATAAGGTTCCTAATGTCAGGCATTCATTTGACATTCAGTCACCTCCAGGGTTTGAACAAACGCAGCACACACAACTGCTCGCTTGCACGGCTGAGGTACTTTGTAATGCAACTTTACAAAAGGCCATGGCTTTCAGTTCTTGAAATGGCTTCTTTCTAGAGCAGTGAAATGGCACCAGAGAGCCAGAGCGCAAAAAATATTAAGTTCATGACACAATACAGGCACCATTTAAACTGTTTAGGTCCTGGGTGTTTGCAAAGCACAGCTACAAACACTGAAGCAAATAGGGCCCAGTGAATTAAGAAGCAGACAGTGGCAACATATTAGAACTGCTAACCTACTTTGTTGCACAACAGCTATGCATTATGAGGAAAATATGTTCCAGTATTTAACGAGCAAGCAACTGGTCTGTTGTTTTCTGTAGAGTGATGTGATCAGTTTTCCTTCTTCTGGTGAGATTTGGAGAGCTAGAAAGGGTCTGCAACTCTCAGCTGAGTGGCAGGTGAATTGCAGGTTGAGGTTGGATGTGATTGTGATGTGTACCAAGCTCTTGCAATGTGTCTGATGACTCCCTCCCTGTGATAAAGATGTCATCGATGTATCTTTTCCAGCACACAATCGGTGCCATATAAGGCTTGTTGGAGGTCAGGACATGTTAGTGTTCAAAGGCACCCATTTAAATGTTTTCCAATTTTGGTGCAAAAATGATTATATTTCTCCTTAGCTATCATGTTCTCAGTGCATACCTCGCCTATTTGATTAAGCCCCCCCCCCCCTTCAGCTCCACAGCCATTCCTCCATGGTTAGCATGCTCACTTTGCATGTCTTGCCCTATCATTAGGGCCCACTCCCACAGTTAATTGTTAGCCCCATCTCCATCTCATTGATTTCATTTCACACAGTATGTCCCATTATTGTCAGTCCTGATGAGAACCCTACATCCAGTTGTGGGTCGAAACGTCGTTGACAGTATAAACAGAAAAACATGCTTATTATTTCCTGTAAACCATTGATATTATTTACCTCTTTTAAGAGTTGTCTGTTACCTAACAACAAATTTCTTTCTTTCTGTATATACTCTTGTGTTTGTTATATTTTTGTGTTATTTTTTTTATTATATGTATTGGTATGCACACTGGACCTACCTTAATTTGGGGCTCTAGGCTAGAAAAATTACTGAAATTCTGTCATGCCCATTGTATTATTGTTTATTTGTTGGTCATTATATGTATGTGACGTGTCTGTGGCAGCGCTGATTATGTTTGGTGAGAGTCCTTTTTCACAAACCCCTTTTTACTTTTTTCACATGTTACAATCTTTATTGAATATAATATACTATGTTTTATGGTTGCCTGTGAGAACCACTGTAGCACTTAAGAATTGTATACCCATGTTCCCATGGGTTAGAGGGTTGCTCTTGCACCTATGATCCTTCTTGGAATCAGGGCCTTACACCGTTAAGATAATTTCTGTTCCAGCCATACTCAGAAAACTAGTATATTTTAACAACACTTAAATATATGCATATTTTTTTTAGAAGGGGTAAGTACAGAAACTGAGAATACAGGGCAGTATATGCATTTTACTAAATATTGAAAGCAAGCGCCAAAACCCTCCATGACAAAAGACAAGAATGCTCGAAAACCAAGCAGATTTTCTTCTGTGTCTGGCAACCATGTGTGGAAAACCCGTAGCAGAATAGCACATTTAAGAGGCTTTACAAGTCTCTGTACTCCACAATGTTAAATTGTTGTTTTTATAAATCTCCAATTATGTTCTCCACGTTACAATTATGAGCATCAATTTGGTCTCGAATGGTATCTGGAATTGATGGTTTGCTTGGGTTAGTTAGAAGTCATTCTGCAGCTTTTATGATTTGTAATGCGAATGCATAAGAGCTCTCGTCCAAATAATTGTGTGAAACCGATTACAGAGCTCAGACAGATGTGTGGCGTTCTCTAGACTAGCAATTCAATTCTACGTAGCTTGTATAGCAAAAATCATAAACAAAGTCATTCTGCAAAATAAGTCCCATTTGTCTACATTTTGTATTTGAAATACACTCATTTTAAATCACAAAGACATCACTCAGGTTCGAAATGCTTACATACTGAAAAAAACAGATCGAAAAATAAAACACCATGCCAAATAAAGACCACACAACTTGTCTGTTTGTACGTTCTCCGGGAAGTATCATCTTAAATGCAGACTGCATGTTCTCTGGTAAATGTTTAAGTGCGCACTCAATAATTGTCCTGCTTTCGCACCTTCTCAATATTATTGCTTGTGCTCTTGATGGTTTTTCTTTTTTTTGCTTAGTTTGAGAGGACTCTAACCCAAGGACCTAAAAATATCGATCAAATGGTCCATGGATAGACTATTTTTGGATCCTTTATGGCATCTCTACTCTTTAGTCTTGAGAGTGTAGCTCCTAACCCCTTTACAGCGGTCCTGGCTTGTAGTTTTTTGAGGTGCAGTAGTTACATGCAAGGTTGATGACTTCCAGCTCCCATTGTAATTTAAGTCCACCCCTGGTAAACATGGTCCCTTTTGTGCTGATGGAACTAGATTTTAGTGAACATAATCTGGAATGAGAACATAAGAACAAATTCTACCTGAAGACTGACCACAATCCCTTCAGCCCTATTTTCTTAGGTTTACATTTAAATGACTGTGAATATCTTTTGGTTTTTAGAATGAAGGTTAGATGAGAATTGATGCTGATCACAGAGAAACAATAGAGACAGCACATCCACCACTTTATCCTATGTCTTCTTCTTTGTCTTGTGGAGTTGGTTACAGGAAATACACAACACTATTTTCCTGAAGAAAGTCGCTCCCTCGTGTTACTTAGCGAGAGCCCCCACAGTGCTTTCTGATATCCGGACAAGGCTTTTTCTCTCCAGCATTATCTTCTCGGTGGGGGAATTCTCTGCCCTAGTATGAATGGTTGGATTGTCAAAGGTTGAGGATGCATTGATAGTGTGGAGATGCCCATCTGCCATAGACAGTGAGTATATGGAGGAAGGTCCCTCCGTTAAATGAAAGATATCCTTTGGTACAGACCTCTATGGGCCCTGATGTAATGCTACTCAAACAATACTGCGTGGATCCCATTTCGTCAAGGCTAGGACTAAGCCTGATACAACACTGAAGCTCTCTGGGCCAGGGGTGCGGGAAGAAGGGGTATGGGCGGTTCTGCAGCACCCCCAAGATGACCGTACAGGAGATCAGAAGGCGAATGGCAATAAAGAGGCCATTCAATTTTCTTTTTCACTTGTCCATTTGCTGTTAGTTTAAAGCATAGATAAAGTGTCAGACATGGTCTCCCTAACAAACAGATGCCTATTTAACATGGAGATTGGTATTTACTTTTCCTTTCCTCAATAGCAAAGTGAGGGAAATTTGTAGTGTGAATCAAGAGACAGTCTTGTTGGAGTGCAGAAAGTATGAATGAAAAGGCTGCAGGATCTCAAATGTTTTCTAACAATATTTAAATACATGAAGGTAATCTAAAATCTTCCCAAATATATCAGCAGCAAAGAAGGACAAATGAGGGACATCTTTTGAAATTCTGAAGTGTGGTGGAAACAAACCAAGAGGCTTCACTTGTGAGCTGCACAATTATAAATATGCACAGAAATATGATTTTCACACGTTATTAGTTGTGCACCATATAGTTTTAGCAAGAGAGCTGCATGTTTGATGCTAATTTAGTTACCATTTCAGGAGCACATTTCAATGGAAAATGTGCTCTTAGTAAATGACAGTAATCTAGCACACAAGCTTCAGTGATATATTTTCGGCATTGTGTTCCAAAATGCACCACTGGACACACACTACTCCCCCCACCATTCTTCAGCTGAATAGGCAGGGCTCATGTCTTACATTTGTTCTTTGTGCAATGCTTGCATTTTCCACTATTCCTATGACTTTACTGATGTAAATTTGAGGGTAACACCCCCACGCTTAAGATTGTTCCAGCACCTCTACTGCAGCCATGCACTACTGCTTCTTGTGTCCTTGACGGTGTGGAAGAACCAAGCCTACATTAGAAGTCCTGAGACATCCACAGAGAGTAAGAAGTTCTCAATGCCTCCTACCAGAAACAAGAGATCAGCTACGCTGTGTGATGGCCCTCCCTGATCTCTCTCTATCCCTGTGCCAATGCTTGCTTTATTTGTTCATTCTTGTTGGTCCCCCACTTGTATGGTTGCTATCCTACAGTGTCTGCAATGATGGTATGTTGTGTGGATTTGTAAAGTGTGGCTTATCACCTGGTAGGGTATCCATGGTCTCCAGCAGGCGTGAAGGCATCAGTTTGGAGTCAGACATGGAGTTATATTGTTTGTCTACACACTCAGCATTTCCAAACACCCACTAGTATCCGTCCAGCTCTCAGGAGCACCTCCCGCCTCAGTGCTATAGAATGTGTCCGTGATGTACACTTTGGGGCATTTTGACTTTTCCTTGCTGGGCAGAAGCTCACCTTACAGCTTGCTTGCATGCGAACTGAATTCAGAATCTGTTGGAACCCTCTGACGTATTTCAAGTGTGATGCCCTAGGTCTGATGGCTATTCCTAAATGTCGTCTAGATCTCACTGTGCCGTTGGCCTCAGCTGCATTTCACTAACACAGCATCACAGGCCATAACCAGTCAGTGGTTGCTTATATTTTTTTTATTTGTAGAAGACCAGGACTGAATAAGACACGGCAAAGCCCCATAGATTTTAGGACAAATAAAAAACTCCTCTTCTTTCTGATATTCTCTGTGAATTATCTAATGCCCCTAGGTTATACATCAGTATTTTAAACGGTTGATTGTAATAGGCTGGATTCATGCTAAAACGTGAGACCAACTTGCCATTTTGTTCTGCCTGGGTGAATATCTTGGTTTTGCAGCTTTCTGTTTTTGACTGTAGCTACTAGCGAATATTTTTTATTAGATCATTTTGTTTAGCTTATTTTTAGCATATTAAGGATCAAGGGGGCACATGCATCAAGGTAGGCAATTGAGATTCCATAATTGAGATTATTCAGGAATCGCAATTATGTAATCGCAATTGCCTATGCATGTAGGTTTCGCTAAAATATTAGCGATTCCTACATATTCCTTAATTGCGAATAGCAAATTGTGATGCGCAATTATGGAATAGCTTCCCATTCATTCCTATTGGCCTACAGGCCCATAGGAATGAATGGGAATTGCAGGCGCAATTTGCGAGTACCAAATTGGTACTCGCAAATTGCGCATGCAATTTCAAGGGTGCAAGGGGGCCAAAGGGCCACCCTGATCCAGCCCCAAAATTGGGGTGGGTGCACATGTGGCACACACACACATGCCCTAAGGGCATGTGTGTACACCACATGGCACTTTGAAAAATGCACTTTTGTGCATTTTTCAAAGTTTTTGCAAATTACCATCAACTTGTAGTTGATGATAATTTGCGTTTCCTAAATGCTTAGTCGCATTTTGGAAATGCTTGTTGCAAATAGGGAATTGCAATTTGCGATTCCCTAAATGCATTTGCAATTTAGGTAATCGCAAAATTTGCGATTACCTAAATTGTGAACTTGCATTTGGGTTGATGCATCCCAAATGCAATAATAGAGATCACAAAGGGGCCGATTCTGCGAATCGGCCCGTTTGCGATCGGTATTTTCATTGATGCATGTGCCCCTAGGTTCCTCTGGCTCTTTTCAATTACATTTCTGAATTAATGAATTGTAAAATAATTTGACCATGTGCTGAATAGCGGACTAACTGCTAATGCCTCTATTTAGTTTGAATCATTGAAATTTGATTATCACAATCTCATCTATAATGCCTTATAAATGTATTAGGAGTCCCCTATAAGCACTAGCATATTTGCTCATGGAGACATCGAGACATAAAATCTTTTCAGTTTTTGGTAACCTTAAACAAGTGGTTATTTTTATACCCAACAACCATGTTATCAGGTCTGCTATTACCAATAGTGAAGCTCAAATTTTGTGAAGATTTAGGAATTGCTGACCCCAAATGCAAATTATCGATATCTGCCCAGATTCTTTTAACCTTCTGCGAGACCTTTGCCAACATTGACAATGTAATTCCACTTAAACGCTGTATATTATTGGATGGCGAAACACTGTACTTAAGAGGATTGAGTCTTTTCTGACAGACAGAGTGCAAGCTCTCGCCTTTCCTCTGTGTACATACCAGCACTGCTAATGAACTGATGGAAGACTTCAGGAATCTTTACTCTATCCAAGTCACATTAATGGTTACTTTGAGACTATGGCAAGCCCGTTACACTTCCTAGTTTTTTATTTCTACAAAGATGCCAACAACAACAATATCTTCCTCTATTTGAGTGAGAGTGTGGATATCGTCATGCCTCTTTGAATACTGTACAGTGGAAGTCCAGGGTGGGGTGGGAAGCCAATGTCTTATATTGAACTGTATCATGAAAGAGCTAATAACAGTTGGAGGCCTGCAACATCTATGCAAGTAAGCCTGTTAGTCTCAGGCAATAGTAACAGTCCAACCATGGAGCAGGGTATAGAAAATATGAGTTTGAGCTTTGAAGTCAATTTGATTCCCAGCATCAAGGGACTGACCCAGTCATTTCAGCATGGTTTCTCCAACTTACTCAACTGCTCCATATCCAACAATGGCTTACTCAATATGGGAACTATTCCACTGTTGCTGCTATTTGTGAGTCCATTATTTACTATGGTGACTCATTACATGTTAAACTATCTACAAAGCTATTTATGCAGATTTATGTTCTTCAGGACCCAGCAGTTGCTTGACCAATGGAGCCATGATATTCAGTGGATGTGTGAGTGTTTGTATGGATGTGTGAATGGCTATGTAAGTGATTGTGTGGGTGTGTGAGTGAGCATGTGAGTGCTTATATGGGTGGGTGAGTGGCTGTGTTGAGATGCTATATGGGTAAGTGAGTGGGTGTTTGAGTGACTGTGTTGATGAGTAAGTGGGTGTCTGAGTATCGGTATGGCTGATTGTGTGGCTGTGTGAGTGGCTGTATGGGTAAGTGACTGGTTGTATGCGTACGTAACCATATGGAAGAGTGAATGGTTGTGTGAGCGGTGGTATGAGTGAGTGAGTGGGTGTTTGAGTGCTCTATGGAGAAGTAAGTGGATATGTGAGTACTCGTATGAATCTGTGAATGGGTATGTGAGTGGTTGTGTGAATGTGTGAGTGGGCATATGAGAGGTTGCATGGGGTGTTAGTGGGTGTGTGAGTGCATCTATGGATGATGTCATCAGAGATGTCATTTGAAATGTCATCAGTGGTGTAACTTACAGTGTTCTGAGTGATGTAATATGTGAGGCCAAAAACAGTGCATTGCAGTGGCATAAGGTATAATTAGCTCATGTAACTACAACTGCTGAATTTCACTGGTTTTGCATGAGTGAAATCTGAGCCTCACTATAACTTATCTGTAACCTTTGCTTCCTTCCATCTATTTTTAAGGGTTTTCAAATTCTATTTCCTAACTTTAACGTCCCTGAAGCTTTATTTTTTAAGTGAATTTCAATGTTTTTTTAACTAGTAGTCGCATTTGTAGAGTGGTGGAAAAAGGGGGTGGGGATTTCAACCAGCCCTCAAGAATCCTGCTGTGTGGGACTTAGTGGAGGTAACAGGAGTGCTTCTAGGCCCCCATGAACCCTCCGCATCCAAGAGGACTTCACCCCCCAACCAGTAATGTGCCAGATGGAATTCCCCTGTGTGGGACTTACTGGAGGTAACAAGAGGGCTTGTTGTCTCCCAAGGACACTCTAAAGCCTAGGGGACTTCATCCCCCAACCAGCAATGCACCAGAAGGCGCATTTGCAGAGTGGTGGAGAAAGGGGGTGTGGCCTCAAAAGTCCTCCTAGCAATTGAGCTCTGTGAAACCTACTGAAGGTAACTGAAGGGTTTGTTGTCCCCCAGCTACCCACAGCATCCAAGGAGACTAAATTTCCAACCAGCAGCGCACCCGGAGATGCGTTTGCAGAGTGGTGGAGAAAGGGGGAGTTGCCTCCAAAGACCTCTCAACAATCCCGCTGTGTGGGATTTACTGGAGGTAACAGGAGGGCTTGTTGGCCCCCAGGGAGCCTCTGGAGTCAAGGGTACTTCATCCACCAACCAGTTTATCTTTTTTTTATTTATTACCAGCGGGGGACCACTTCCTTGCGTTGATTTTGGCCATGAGAACCCATTCCCATGGAACCCATCCTTTAAAAAAAAAAGAAATAAGAGGATGGGGCCATGCCAAGCCCCTCCTGAGCCTATTTTGGACCCAGGGATCCCATCCCCAGGGGACAGGCCTCTACTGTGGGTGCCTTAGTCCCACTCAGGGCAGACACTCTCCACTGATGGGGGCTGTGGGGGGAGCCTGAAGGCCCCTGTGATTCCTGCTGGCCCCTGCCTCCTGCAGGAGACAGAATTGCTTTTGCACATAGGGAGCTGCTCAACATTTTGTATGCTCTCGCTTTCTGGAAGAGGAGCACAGTTGTTTATGGCTTGACAGAAACGGTAAAGCTCCCGCCAATTAAAAAAAAACAGCTTTGTCACAGGGTAGGCACCCCAGGACAAAGCAGGTGCCGGCCCTGGTGGGTGGCCGTCCCCAGGCTCATCTATGGCTCCTTGGCCCTTTGCCTGAATTCTGCCCCTGGGAAGTGGTTGTCCCTGGGGCTGCTTGGGCAGCCCAGCATCCCTACTATCAATTTGAGAAAGCTCTGGCAAGGTGGCTGTCCCCGGGGCTCCAGAGGGGTCTTTGCGGCTCAACCGCATAAATTAAAATTAAAGCCCTGGAGTGGTGGAGGTCCCTGGAGGGAGACCAAGAGGCCCCCCCATTGATAAATAAATAAGCCCTAGGGAGGTGGTGGTCCCCGGGGCGTCCATAAGCCCCAGTAGGAGGGGCCCATGCAGCCATTTTCATTTTTTTTGCAAAGGCCTACATGACCTAGCCAACCCAGGGGCTGATTATTAACGAAGCACGGGAGCCAGAAATTAATTTTTAAAAATTTTCAGTGGGATCCATGGATCCTACCAAAAGCCTTTAAAAAGATGCTTTTTTTGGCCCTGCGGGGTACCTGTTGGACGTCCCTCTGTCCCCTTTTCTTTTTTTAAATGTTTTTTCTGGGACGTAGCTCAAGCAAGTCCCAAGATGGCTGCCGACACTTCCTGGTTAGAAATGTTCGCAGCCAATCCGATCTCAGCACGAGATCAGAAGGGGTCGTGGATCCTCCGCATCCCTATATACACAACTGGAGATTGCTTGAAATTACTCCTCATCTACTGAACTGACATCCACTAAATCACACAAAGGCACTTCCCTGGACCATCATCTACCTTTCCGCCAAATTTTGAGTAATTCCGTGCAGCAGTTTGGGCTGTAGCTGTGTCTAAAGTTCCTATGAAAACGAACATGGAGAAAACACCTGCCAAGTTTTCTGGAGGAAAAAAAATCCAATTGTCATATTTGAATGGCAGGTATTTAATTCCGACATATGTTCAAACAGTGGCTAGGTCGGGTGTTGGAAGTTTGCGAGGCATTCGTAATAGAATCCTGAATGCATTTGCTTTCAATCCTAAGCTAAAATAACAGTAGAAATTTCAGACTCCTAACTGAATAATGAAAGCAATAACGTAAACAAAAACGTAGCTTTAAAATCGATTATTTTAAAGTCTCCTGATCTGGTTTTCAATAGAAAGAACTCTAGTTTATTTGAGTTTACTTTGGAATTCATTTCATAGAATTTAGAACTCTCCTGAAAGCTCTTCTAGGTGTTGTCTGGTTAAGGGTGGTACAGTTCTAAGCAAGCTAAAAACACACCTGTGATTGTGGCCCTGACTGCACTTGAGATGGATATTGGTTGCCACAGACCAATATAAAGGGTACACCCAACCTTGAGAAACATCACTGGGAGCAATCTTTCACTCCGGCATTGTTGTCTGTGCCACAAGACAATTAGACTACTTTGTTCAACAGAACAAATGTTCATATGCTTCAGGAATTATAAATGATGCAATGGATGGTATGACTAACTTTGTACTGGATTTTCGCTGTAACCAGCACTGACAATAATTAAGTAAGTTTATTGTACAGTTAATTGAAACAGTTACAAAGAGTACAAAATAGATAAATAGATGAGCCAAATAAAAGAACAGCATCATGATGAACAAGAAACCACATTCTAATTTTAAAAGTGATCCACCCTATAGATATATAATATATATATTCCAACACAATCGGATCCTTTTCGCAGCGCGCTCAATGACAGGTGCAATCGCGATGGGGCTGAATCCAAGTCCTTAGTTAATTATCATAAACAAGGATACAACGCACTCCAAATCCAGTCTTAAGCTTTTTATTTCAGCAAAACTGGCTCACACCGACGCGTTTCAGCCCTTGCGAGGCCTTTGTCACGGGCTATATATATATATATATATATATATATATATATATATCTCCTTCAGTACGTAATTATAGCTGAGACCATATTTCCATGTGAAAAGCGTCTTTTGACTTGCCTATATCTTTGGCATCGTTAGATGAATCTACACCTATTTTCCAAAAGGAGTTTATCCCATGTTATTTCATATATGTCTTTTGAGAACGACTACAGCCCGAAACGATGGATGGAATTAGACCAAATTTCAGTAGTTGTAGAGTTATTAAAAGAGACATTCAATTTGTGTGTATATATATATATATATATATATAATCCAATGCTCTCTCCCAAATTGGAAAAAAGCGCGACACAGCTCCGGGGATAAAAATGGCTTTATTGCTCTTTAAGGCGCAAGGAAAATGAAGTCTATGAAACGCTTGGGAAGACGCGTTTCAGCCGTCCAATTGGCTTCATCAGTGCCGGTTCCATGGGCTTCTTGATCTTCCAGAGAGTCAAACGATGTTCTGTTAATAACGGGACCACTCCCAGTCAGGTGGTCTCTCGCTCCTCCTCCACCTAACAAGTTGTAATTGGCCTTGCGCTCACCCATCTGGCAGGTGCATGCTGGTTAAGGAAGTCCGTTAAGGAGGCCATATTCAGTAATAGGCATTCCTGACACCATGTGATGTATATATATATATAGGGACGCTGATCCTCCGGGGATCTGACAGTCCCTGTGCTAAAACCTCATTGGCTCCCAACACTTAAGTCAGGAAGTGTTGGCAGCCATCTTGGTACTCAGCTACAGCTGATTACTGCAAAAACCATTTTGAAAACAGAAAAAGGAGTCAGTGTAGGAATAACCTGACCCCTAAGCTCTGGCCATGGGATCCTAGAGGGACCCTAAAAGGGCCAAAAGCACTTTTACTAAAAAGAAATTGCTGCAAAAATGCATCAAGGAGTGTAATTCGCAGCAAAATAAAAAAACACAAGAGCAGGCTCCTGTGCTTGTTTTGAATACAGCCAGCTGGTGGGCCTGTTCCCTGGGGTATTTTTTTTTCAAAGAAGGGAGGGGCATGGGACTCTCCTCCTGAGGCTCATTGGGCCCTGGGGACCAAACCTCACCAGGGCATTAGTGGTTAAAAAGGAGGGGGAGGCATGGGGCCTCCCTACATGGGCTCTCTAAACCCTAGGGACCACCATCATCCCAGGGCTAACTAAACCTTGATGGGGGATGATTGGACCCACCTGGACACCAGGGACCACCACCTCCCCGGAGCCAAATATTTATAAAGCAACTAAGGGTGGGGCCCTGCGACTCCCCCTGAAACCCGAGGACAACCACCTCCCCGGGGCAAAATATTTAAATGGGAAAATGGAAGCAGGCTGTACGACCCCCTTCCTAGGCAACATACTTCTCCAGAGACCACCAACTTCCCAGGGACAGCACTGAAAAGTGAAGGAGGGGGCAGCGCAGCCCCCCTCATGGAGCCACAGGCATGCGGGCAGGGAAAGAGATGAAATTATTGTTCTCACACACCTGGAGCTGCATGTTTAGTGGCTCTCTGCATGCAAAGTTAATGCCGGCTCCCGCAGGAGACGAGGACCTGGCTGGGACTGCCGGGGTTTTGAGGCTGCCCCCATGGTCCAGGGGAAAAGAATAAGAGAAAGAATAAAGGTCAGAAACAAGCGAAAAGGGGTAGAATAAAGGTCAGTAACTAGCAGGAAGAAGCAGAATAAAGGACAGCAATGAGCAGAAAAGGCAAAATAAAAGTTAGAAATAAGCAGAAAGAGGCGAAATAAAGGTAAGAAACGAGCAGAAATGAGCAGAATAAAAGTGAGAAACGAGCAGAAAGAGGCAAAATAAAGGTGAGAAACAAGCTTTAAGGGGCAAAATTAAGGTCCGCAATGAGCAGAAAGAGGCAAAATGAAGGTAAAAAACAAGCCAAAAGAGGCAGAATAAAGGTCAGCGATGAGCAGAAAGAGGTAAGGTAAAGGTGAAAAACGAGCAGAAGGAGGCAGAATAGAGGTCAGAAACAGCCAGCAAGAGGTAGAATAAAGGTCAGAAACAAGCAGAAAGAGGGAGAACAAAGGTCAGAAAACAGTAGAAAGAAGTAGAATAAAGTAACCCTGGGGGAGAACTCCAATCCGCAAGCGGAGTTTATGAGCTTTTGCCTACTCTGTGCCCTGTTGAGAATGCGGAGTCAGGCAAAACAGTGACTCCATGGCGGAGTGAAGTCAGCCAGACGTACAACGTAGGGGTTTCCGTGGACAAGGACGGCGAGGACGAGGAGGAGAGAGAGACCATGGCGAGGAGGAGGCAGCCCGGAGACGCCCCAGCAGGTAAGTGCCGTTTTTAAAAATAATTAAATTAGGGAGGGTGGAGGGGAGCGGAGCAGAGCGAAGGTCCACTGAGTTTTTTCCAACTCCGTGGAACTCCACGTAGCGGCACTACGCCAGCTCCTCCCGGGCTTAGAATAAAGGTCAGAAACTAGCACAAATGAGGTAAATAGATGTCAGAAACAAGCAGCAAGAGGCAGGATAAAGGTCAGAAACAAGCAGCAAGAGGCAGGATAAAGGTCAGAAATGAGCAGATAGAGGCAGAATAAAGATCAGAAATAAGCAGAAAGGGGCAAAATACATGTCAGAAACAAGGACAGAGGAGGCAGAATAAAAGTCAGAAATGAGCAGAAAGCGGCAGAATAATGGTCAAAAGAGACCAGAAAGAAGCAGAATAGAGGTTAAAAAAGGCAAGAAAGAGGCAAAATAAAGGTCAGCAACGAGCAGAATCAGGCAAAATAAATGTGAGGAACGAGAAGCAAGAGGCAGATTAGAGGTCAGAAATTAGCAGAAAGAGGCAGAATAGAGGTCAGAAACAGCCAGCAAGAGGCAGAAAAAAGGTAAGAAACTAGCAGAAAGAAGTAGAAAAGATATTAGAGACAATCAGCAAGAGACGGGATAAAGGTAAGAAATTATCAGAAAGAGGAAGAATAAATGTCAGAAACAAGCAGAAAGAGGCAAAATAAAGGCTGTAAATGAGCAGGAGAGGCAGAATAAAAGTCCAAAATGAGCAGAAAGAGTCAGAATAAAGGTCAGAATAGAGCAGAAAGAGGCAGAACAGAGGTCAGAAACAAGCAGAAAGAGGCTAAATAGAGATGAGAAACCAGCAGCAAGAGGCAAAATAATGGTGAAAAATGAGCAGAAAGAGGTCAAATAAAGGTCCGCGATGAGCAGAAAGAGGTAAAATAAAGGGCAACAATGAGTAGAAAGAAGCAGAATAGAGGTCAGAAATGAGCAGAAAGAGGCAAATTAGAGGTGATAAATGAGCAGCATGAAGCACAATAAAGGTCAGAAAGTAGCAGAACGAGGCAGAATAAAGGTCAGAAGGGAGAAGAAAGAGGCAAAATGACAAGCAAAACAAGCAGAACCATTGAGAGACTCACTCATACACTTACAGGCCCTCTCAGAGACTCACTGACCCACTCGCACACACATGTACCCACTCACAGATCTAAATAGAGACACCCATACCAGCTAACAGACCCACTCAGACATTCACAAACCCACACACAGATCCACTCAGAGATCTCACACATTCTCACAGACCCACTCAGACACTCATCCACCTACTCACAGACTCACTCAGACACTCATGTTACCATTCACAGACCTACTCAGAGACCCACTCACGGGTCCGCTCAGAGACTCATGCAACTGCTCCCACACCCAGACACTTACAAACCCACTCATAGACCCACTAAGAGACTTACAATCTACTCACAGGCCCACTCAGACACTCACACACCCACTTACTCATCCACTCAGACTTACACACCCACTAACCTACCTATAAAGCCTCTCACACACCCACTCTCAAAGTTACAGGTTACTGTTAGGCAACCGAATGTACAAAACAGTGGACATTCACTGAAAATAACAAAGGATACAGGAACATGATAGTTAGGAAACCGAATTAAAAAACAATTAGAAATTCACTGGAGAAACCAAAGGTTACAGGGATGTTATAGTTAGGAAATAGAATTAAAAAAACCTTAGAAATTCACTGAAAAAAAGAAAGGTTACAGGGACGTTATAGTTAGGTTAACATTTCACTCATATAAAGCCATAGAAGTTAAGCAGTTATAGATACCTGAGCTAACTATAACTTACGCCCGTAACGTACTGCTTATCACCTCACATATTACTTCACTCATGACATGATCATTGGCATCACTCATGATTTCACCGATGATATCTCAAATTACATCACTGATTACATCACTGATAACATTATCCTCAGAACTACTCACACACCCACACACACCTCCATACAACTTCTAATACACACCAACCCCACACAACCACTCACATACCCATTGACAGATTCTTAGACGCACTCACAAACCCATTCACTGATTCATAGAGCCACTCACACACTGTAAGAAAGTGGCTCTGTATATACTGTTCCCAAATAGGTACAGTGTGCACAGACCCCACAGTACCCAGAGGTTTGGCAGAGGCTAAAGTTAGATATAACCTTACTCTCTAAAGTGGTAGCTTGGCCGAGCAGTAAGGCAGTATCAGAGGACAGTGTAAAGCATTTGTTGTACACACTCAGTCAGCAAATGGTCTCACACACTCAAGAACTGAACTCTAGGCCAATGGTTTTTGTATAAAAAATATATAGTTGTTTTATTTTAGAGCCAACAATAGGTATCAAAATATACTTTCTCAGAATGAAATGCTTTAGTTAAATACTTTTCAATAGGCAATGGACTTTTGAATATAACAGGTACAGTGGTTGCAATAGGCAACACAATTTCAAACACAATAATACATTGAGCTCAATGGGAATTTCTAGTTAAATGCAATTAGTTACTTTAAGGATTACTTTTCTAACCACAGGACTGGATCCTGGATTCAGTTCTGGGACAGTACCTGTAAAGAATTGAGTAAAAGCATTTTGGTTACAGTTGTGATTTTTAAGCAATATTGTGAGGGAGTCCCTAGGGCCGAACCCACCAACGAGAATAAAGCCCCGCAGAGTACGACATGGATTCCTTACCGTAACAAAGATGACGAAACATCTAGACAGGCACAGCTAATGGATGACTCTTCCCTCCTCCCGCAGAACGCCGGAAGTAATCCAGATGTAGTCCGTCACCTCGAAGGTGGGACGGAAATCCACATCAACCAATCAGGAGCCCCAGTGGGAGGTCAAGACCGACAGAAAAAGGAAGGAGACGCGACGTCAGGCGCATCAGCAGGGAAGAACCCAGGTGAAGACTGTCGAGAGACCGAGGAGCTGTCGAGGAGCAACGCGGACGCCAGAGCAGGAGGAACCGAAGAAGAGGGTCCAGAGACGTGGACCGAAGAGTGGTGGATCCCGGAGGATGTACGAGCCGCCACAACTCAGGAGAGTTGTGGCTCTTAGCGGTACGTGATGGGCACGGGAACTTAGGGAGGGGGAGGGAAGGTGTAATGGGCAACTGGGAGTAGTCAGGGAATAACTGGTGGACTGAGGACAGCACTTGTAACTTGACCACCGTATTGAATATTCTGTCCACCTCCGTTCTATCGCCTACAAGCCTGACCCTTTTCAGAAACCCTCCCGCTATCCCTCTGAAATACCTCTAAATTAAAATGCACATTACTTTACTCATCCCCTTCAAATGGTTTGGTGACGGTGTCCCGTTTTTATAGGACTCGGTTCTGACCACTACTTTCTTTTGTTTTTGAGCTTACTCTGGGATCCCGACAGACCATCTGAAACCCGTAATAGGTTTCATGACCTGCATTGAAGAAAGAGCTACCATCAAGTTCTCTCAAGACCCTGAGGAAGCCTTCCAGAACCTCCCTTGGTGCCACCAGACCTCCTTTCCAACCAGCTATTTTGTATCCAAACTGTTTTTTTTCTCATTAATAAACCTTTCACAATTGACCACATACGGCCTCCTCACTTCTGCTTCTCACCATCACTCCGACAAATATATTTGTATTTTAAAAGTTGACACTTAGAAACTTTTTCACATAGAATCACCAATGTTATCCTATGGGAGGAAATTCACTTAGCAGGTAAGTGGGGTTATGGTTACTTTCTCTAACTCAGTGTTGGATCCTGGATCCAGCACTGGTACATCACCTGTAAACAGTTGAGAGAATGTGTTTTGGTTATACAGGCGATTTTTAACGAATATTTGTAAGTTTGCAAAATCTACACTTAGAAACTTTTTCAGCAAAAACCAGGCAATGTTATCCTATGGAGGAAAATTCAAGTTGCAGGTAAAGTATGTTCTCGTTACAGAAGAAATTTCACAGAAAAACAGTCAATGGTTTCCTATGGAAGAAAATGGGGCTAGCGGTAAGTATGGTTGTAATTACTTTTCAGGGTCAGTGCTGGGCACCAAGATCTAGCACTGGGATCTCTCCTGATAGCAGGTGAGTATTTTCGTTTTCGTTACTCTGTTGATTTTAGGTGAATATTTTAAAGTTTAGAAACTCCACACTTAGAAGAATTTCCAAGTGAAACCAGTCAATGTTACCCTATGGAAGAAAAGAGTGTTATCAGCTTTTGAGTAAGTACTCGACTGGCAGAGTTAAGGTTATGGGCATAGACTCGGGGGTCTCCCAGGGTCAGGTAAGTACAGTTGTTACACCCTCAGCGGCACAGGGGCAGCCGGGTGCAGAGTGAGTTAGGCCCAATGTTATCCTATGGGAGGCAGGGGGCCCTTGGTTGGTGGCTGCTAGCTAGCAGGCCACGCGGCTGTAGGAGCTGGGCTCCTGGTCACTTGCTCAGGGCAAATGGGGAAGTAGATTGGAGTAGAGGTTGCACTGCCAGGGGCACTCGGGCGGCTGGGTGCAAGGTGCTTCTGAGCCGTCGGGCGCTCAATGGATTGCAATGGAGAAGCTCAAGAACGAACATAGGCTGCAAGCTCGGGGACGAAGATTCTTCAGGTGCGACCACCACTTCGAGAGGTAAGTTGGGTAGTTGGAGGATAGGTAGGTACCCAGGAGTTGGGCACAGGGGGCCGCAGGGTGCCGGGTGCAGGGGTGCCTTTTGGTGTCGGGAAATCTTACCCTCTGCTGGTCGTGGTTGGGGGGGTCCCTGGTTCTGAGGCTGCAGGCGCCATCAGGAGCATTGAGGTGGGTCCTTATGGTGCTGGATTTGGGGTCACAGTCGCCGGGGGGACGTCTTCGTGGTCTTTGTCCACTCCAGCACAGGCCAGGCTTGGCGGGTGCAGAGTGTGCAGGGTTCGCGGTTCCTGGCTGATACCAGGGGTCAGTTACTTGCTTTGAGCAGTACCAGTTGCTTAGAGTCACAAGGTAGCCAGGTCCTCCAGGGTTTGTGAGATTTCTGGCCACTGGAGATGCTGGGCTTTAGCAGGAGCAGGTTCGAGGGTCGACAGGCCGGTAGGGTTGTGGCCAAAGCAGTTGGTGTCTTCCTCTTGTTAGCAGCTGCACAGCAGGTCTTCTGGTTTCTTGACCTTCTTTGTTGTTTTGGAATGTGGATCTGAGGAAGGATGGTTCAGGGTGCCCCTAAATACTAAATTTAGGGGTGTTGCAGGTATACCCCCTATCCTGCCACTCTCCTGTGGGAGGGGGGCAGTAGCCTAGTCCTGATTGGACAGGGCTTCCCATCTTCAAGATAGAGAGAGCCCGGAGAGGTGCTTCACCTCTCCTCCCACACCTGAGGGGTGGGGTTGGCAGAGGCTGGCACACCCCCTTTCCTTCTTTGGGGTTTCCGGACAGTCTTCCCGCCAGAGTGGGTGTCAGAACCGGTAGGGGCCAGTTGCACAGTACAGCAAGTGGCCTGGAGAAGCTCACAAAGGCGGCATGCCTTTTAAGCTCCCCCTGCCCATCCTGGGGGAGGAGACCTAGCACCTCACCCAGGATGTGCATTGTTGCAGGCCCAGGAGAGTGGATGGCTCTCTACCCAGGGGTCCAGCAACATGTCTGCTGTGTGGCAGCCTAGGCAGCCCGTCAGACAAGATGTGGATTGTAGGTTAGGTTCCGGGGGTATCTCTAAGATGCCATCAGTGCAGGTTTAATGTGCTGAAAAATTTGATACCAAACTTCTCAGTCTTCAGTGTTGCCATCATGGTGCTGTGGAGTTTGTGTTGCTGATCTCCCAGCACCATATACTCTTAGATGGCAGCACTGCACTTACAGTGCCCAGGAATGGACCTGGGTACTGTAGGGGCACAGGGCTCATGCACCTGTACCCAAACCACTGGCATAGGGTACCCAGCTAGAAGGGTGGCTGATGTATGCCAGGGCAGTGTGTATTGTGGGCATGGCACACAGGGATGTGTGCTATGTTGACTCTCTGTTTTGTTCTGCACCCAGACACTCAGCCTGCAAGGGCAGTGTGTGTGTGTGTCAGGGTACAGGGCCTCTAGGTGTGGCACAATAAGTGCTGCAGCCCTCAGTGGCCTTCTCTGGTCACAAGGCCCTGGGTACTTGGTGTACCATTTACCAGGGGTTGACATGTGGCCAGAGATGTCAATTGGGTTTAGGTTTCAACACAGTTTTAGGTAAGGAACATAGGCCCTGGGTACCTGATTGGCAGGAGCCCAGGGCACACTCAGTCAATTTGGAATTAATTCCCCAACTTAAAATGCGCTACAGGGCGTGTTTGCACAAATGCACCTCAGGCCCCGCCCCCTTCCTTCACCATTGTGCAAACGCGCCCCCTGGCGAGCTGTAAGTTGGGGAATTAATTCCCCTTCAATACTGAGGTTCCCAGAGGGCCAACTAACCCACCTGGTATCTCCAGTATGCGCCAGGGAGCTGCGTTGCAGACCGGTGTTCAGAGACCACGCCCCTTTTTACACCTCTCTGCAACACAGCTCTGTGGCGCTTACTGGAGGTACCTAGTGGGCTAGTTTGACCCTAGGGACCCTTAGAATTCAAGGGGACTTAATTTCCCAACTTAGAACGGGCACAGGGCGCGTTTACACAGTGGTGAAGGGAGGGAACGGGGCCTGAAGTGACGTGTGCAAACACGCCCTGTGGCGTGTTTTAAGTTGGGGAATTAATTCCCCTTCAATCCTGAGGGCCTCTGGGGGCCAACTAGCCCACCAGGTGCTTCCAGTAAGTGACACTGCGCTGCGTTGCAGAGAGGTTGTGCAGGCCCTGCCCCTTTTTACACCTCTCTGCAATGGCGCTTACTGGAGGTACCTAGTGGGCTACTTGGATCCTAGGGACCCTCGGGCTCCAAAGGGACTTAATCTCCCAACTTAAAACGGCCACAGGGCGCGTTTACACAGTGGTGAAGGGAGGGGATGGGGCCTAAGGTGACGTGTGCAAACACGCCCTATAGCGGGTTTTAAGATGGGGAAATAATTTGCCTTCAATCCTGAGGGCCCCTGGGGGCAACTAGTCCACCAGGTGCTTCCAGTAGGCACCACTGCGCTGTGTTGCAGAGAGGTGGTCCAGGCCGTGCCACTTTTTACACCTCTCCGCAACGCAGCTCTGTGGCGCTAACTGGAGACACCTGGTGAACTAGTTGGACCCAAGGGACACTCAGGATTCAAGGGGACTTTATCCCCCAAATTAAAACGGCCACAGGGCGTGTTTGCACACGTCAGCTCAGCCCCCCCTCCCTTCACCAGTGTGCAAACCCGCCCTGTGGCGCGTTTTAAGAGGTAGTTTTAATCCCCCCGCCCTATTATGTACTAGGGGCTTACAGAGGAGGTCATTCTAATCACAGGGGTACCCCAACGCATAGTGTTCCCTAGTGTATGTAGGTGTTTTAACTGTATTCTAAGTGTCTTTTAGCATAGCACTGGCTCTAGGACTGGTTAGTCGGAGCCAGTTACCACTAGTACCCATCTGAAAAAGTTGAGGGTACTGGAGGATTTTGCAACAAGGCCTCTTTCTGCTCCTCTGTTTGTTCTTTCTGCATGTCTTCCTTCTTCCTGCACTTTTCTTCGTCTTTGTGGACTTCTTTTGCTTCTTTCTGCATTTCTTTTACTTCTTTCTGTGTGTTTTTTCTTCTTTCTTCACATGTCCTTCCTCTGTAGGCATAGTTAGAAACTAGCTTTTAAAACACCTTGGAAATTAACTGAAAAAACATAGGTTTCAGGCACATTATATTTACAAATTAGCATTTAAAAAACCATTGAAATTCACAGAAAAAAACATAGGTTTCAGGCACGTTGTAGTTAGGAATTAGCATTTAAAAAACCTTAGAAATTCACTGAAAAAAACATAGGTTTCAGGGCTGTTATAGTTAGCTGGACATTTCACTTGTACAAAACCATTGAAATTCCTCCGTTATAGTTAGTTCTGCTAACTATAACTCGCGCGCCCGCAATCCACTGCTGATGATGACACATATTACATCATTCATGACATGGTCAGTGACATCACTGATGACATCACTGATGACATCTCAAATGACATCATTGATGACATCATCCACGTGACAATCAGATACACCTCATCATACACTAGTATAACCTTTCATCACTCATTGTAAAATACAGAGTACCATATTTGAATCTATTGACACACCAATACAAGTTCCTAAAAACCACTCAGTGATTCCTAGATCTACACACACATCTAATCAATTACCTATAGATTCACTCATACATGCTGTCAATGGTCAATAGAACACTATCAAATATATTTATACACCTATATCGACATTACACACCAGCACACATCCTATTCACTTATGCAGTCATCCTACTCACTTATCCAAACAATGGATCATACTTACATTTAGTCAGCTACACACTTATACAAACACCACTTCATTTATTCATATAGATAGTAACTCATACTTAGTGTGTTATACAGTTATCTATACAGTTGCTCATACAATCACTGAGTCTTATGTATACTTATTTATATACAACAACTGTCACATATACTGCCTTTTATTTTTCTAGTTTGTTGGACATGTACCATTGAGAGATATATTTGCTCATCACCACACCCATAAAGATATTCACTCCACCAAACAACTGTTATAACATGCAGTCTTAACCTCATATACCTACTGAATCAACTATTCACACATCTTTGGGCAGTCACACACCCCCCACCGAACCACACACACATTCACTCTCCCATACAAATACTCAGTTAACTAATCAATAACTAATATAGACCTTCACGTAGCTAGCAACCAACTGGTGCAGCAGTTTACACAACTGACAAAGTGATACAGATATTCACACACTTTAATCACTATCCAATATATTTAGTGAGACACTATAAATTAGTCAAGTAAACAGTCAATCACACCACTCCTTCTTCAATGCAGATTGCTATATATATAATACATATTTAATAACGAACCAAACCACATTCACTGGATGATGTAATCAGTGATGTCATTTGAGATGTCATCAATGATGTCATCAGTGATGTCACTGACCATGTCATCAATGATGTAATATATGACATCATCAGCAGGGGATTGTGGGCGCGCGAGTTATAGTTAGCAGAACTAACTATAACGGAGGAATTTCAATGGTTTTGTGCAAGTGAAATGTCCATCTAACTATAACAGCCCTGAAACCTATGGTTTTTTTAGTGAATTTCTAAGGTTTTTAAATGCTAATTCCTAACTAAAACGTGCCTGACACCTACGTTTTTTTCAGTGAATATATATATATGTATGTATATGTGTGTGTATGTATATGTGTGTGTGTATGTGTATGTGTATATATATCTGTGTGTATATATATTACCTACTGGCGGTCGCCAGTAGGTAGTTATAGTTAGGACCTATTATCCATAGGAAATCCGCAACATTCTATTTGGAATAACTTTGGCGCCGGTTGACGAATCTTTGCGAAAGTTTCAAAACTTGGGCCCGCTCCGGTCCACTCCTATCCTGAAAGTCTTGGGGTGATTCGTCAAATGGGGGCTGAGTAAAAAGGGGTGGTCCCAAAACGTGTTTTCCCCATGCAATTTTCCATAGGGGCCTTTAGTCGCAGCTACAGCCCGAACTGCTGAACGGAATCTCACCAAATTTAGCAGAAAGGTAGACCTTGGTTCAGAGTCGTGACTTTTGCTTAAATGGTGTAAATGGTGTAAATCCGATCAGTAGTTCCTGAGAAAATCAAAAGTAAAATCACATATATATCTTGGCGGAGCCTAACCACACATCTCATCGTGAGATCTGATTGGCTGTCAGCACTTCATCCAAGAAGTGTTAACAGCCATCTTGGGACCAATATACATGATAGCACCTCATTAAAAAACATTGCAGTTAATAGAAGGTTTTAACACTTTAGTTACATTATAAATCGTTTGTTGATGGTACCATACTCATTTTAGGAATTGTGGTGTGTTCTAAGGTGATTTTACCATGTGAAAAAGCCTTCTGCTGGGATATCATGAATCATGTTTCTCAGTCATGTGAGAATGAAGTCTGACATTCTCAGTAAAACATGTACATCCAACAAGGGCAGAGACTGTCAGTTGATTCCTTTGTGTTCTCCTGCAGCTTCCCAGAGTGTTCTAAAGAACAACTAGAGCGCTAACAGTCCTACTTATGACAAACGTATGGCACACCTGAAGCCATCTTGATTGGAATACATTGGTAACTCTTAAAACATTTAATTTAAAAAGGAACGAAATGAGGGAGTTCATTTTGCCATAGAAAGTATGATTAGTGCTGCAGAAAGAAAAATTAGGGCACATTTTGAGTGACTTCTCAAATCCTCTTCTATTTCATTAAAACATTCTGACATGCAGATTGAAACATGCACTTTCAATACCAGCAGCAGACTTCCCTGGTGAGCAGTAGATTTACTACAGTGATCTAATGAGCAACTAGAGTGCTAACATTCTGAATTTATGGCAAATGTGTGACACATCTGAATGCCTTCTTGATGGAATCAATGTAAAAAACTGAAAGGGTTTCTACTCAGGAGACTGTAGTAAATGAGGAAATTAGGAAACTTCATAACAAATAAGTCTCCCAAGATGGCCACCAGGGACAAAAGAGCACAAATGTAGCACAAATATCACCCAGATGTAGCCCAAGTATAGCCCAATGACAGAATGTCCCAGAGTGTTCTAAAGAACAACTAGAGCACTAACAGTCTTACTTATGACAAAAGTATGGCACACCTGAAGCCATCTTGATTGGAATAAAGTGGTAACACGTAAAACATTTAATTTGCAAAGGACTAAAATGAGGGGGTTCATTTTGCCATAGAAATTATGATTAGTGCTGCAGAAAGAAAAATTAGGGCACATTTTGACTTCTCAAATCCTCTTCTATTTCATAAAAAAATTCTGACATGCAGACTGAAACATGCACTTTGAATACCAACAGCAGACTTCCCTGGTGAGCAGTAGCTTTACTACAGTGATCTAATGAGCAACTAGAGTGCTACCATTCATAATTTTGGCAAATGTGTGACACGTCTGAATGCCTTCTTGATGGAACCAAAGTAAACAAGCATTGAAAATGCAATAGGTCTCGCCCTCGTTTAATTTAAAGCAATTCTGTTTGTAATTAGGTGGCTTTTTAGCTTTGCTTGTATTAGTGTTTTTCAAACTTTAATGTACATAACATGCATATGTAAGAATATATGTATGCATGCATTTATATTTCTATTTATATAGATATGCAGATTATATATTTTTATATATGTATGTATATATAAACATACATATATATAAATGTATATGCATTTATATGCATATATATGCATGTGTGTGTGTGTAGAGAGAGGTGTAGAGAGGTAGAGGTGTAGAGGTGTAGAGGTAGAGGGGTAGAGGTAGAGGTGTAGACGTAGAGGTGTAGAGGTGTAGAGGTAGAGGGGTAGAGGGGTGTAGCGGTAGAGGGGTAGAGGGGTGTAGAGGTAGAGGGGTAGAGGGGTAGAGGGGTAGAGGTAGAAGGGTAGAGGTAGAGGTGTAGACGTAGAGGTGTAGACATAGAGGTGTAGAGGTAGAGGAGTAGAGGGGTAGAGGTAGAGGGGTAGAGGTAGAGGGGTAGAGGTAGAGGGGTAGAGGTAGAGGTGTAGAGGTAGAGGTGTAGAGGGGTAGAGGCAGAGGGGTAGAGGGGTAGGGGTAGAGGGTAGAGGTAGAGGGTAGAGGTAGAGGGGTAGAGGTATAGGGGTAGAGGTGTAGGGGTAGAGGTGTAGGGGTAGAGGTGTAGAGGTAGAGGTGTAGAGGTAGAGGTAGAGGGGTAGAGGTAGAGGGGTAGAGGTAGAGGGGTAGAGGGGTAGAGGTAGAGGGGTAGAGGTAGAGGGGTAGAGGTAGAGGTGTAGGGGTAGAGGTGTAGGGGTAGAGGTGTAGGGGTAGAGGTGTAGAGGTAGAGGTGTAGAGGTAGAGGTGTAGAGGTAGAGGTGTAGAGGTGTAGAGGGTAGTAGAGAGCGTGTAGTAGAGAGCTTGTAGTAGAGAGCGTGTAGTAGAGAGCTTGTAGTAGAGAGCGAGTAGTAGAGAGTGATTGGTAGTAGAGAGTAGTAGAGAGTGATTGGTAGTAGACTGTAGAAGAGTAGTAGAGAGTGATTGGTAGTAGAGAGTAGTAGAGTAGTAGAGAGTGATTGGTAGTAGAGTAGTAGAGTAGTAGAGAGTGAGTAGTATAGTAGAGAGTGAGTAGTATAGTAGAGTTTGAGTAGTAGAGAGTGAGCATTAGAGAGTGAGTAGTAAGTGAGTAGTAGAGAGTGAGTGGTAGAGAGTAGTAGAGTGAGAAATAGAGTAGTAGAGAGTGAGTAGTATAGTAGAGAGTGAGTAGTATAGTAGAGTTTGAGTAGTATAGTAGAGTTTGAGTAGTAGAGTAGTAGTGAGTAGTAGAGTGAGTAGTGAGTAGTAGAGTGAGTAGTGAGTGAGTAGTAGAGAAAGAGTTGTAGAGAGAGTAGTAGAGAGTGAGTAGTAGAGAGACAGTAGTAGAGAGTAGTAGAGTGAGTAGTAGAGAGTGAGTAGTAGAGAATAGTAGAGTGAGTAGTAGAGTGAGTAGTAGAGTAGTAGAGCAGTCAGTGTCAGTCAGTGTCAGTCAATGTCAATCAATCAGTGTCAGTCAGTCATTGTCAGTCATTGTCAGTCAGTCATAGTCAGTCATTGTCAGTCAGTCATTGTCAGTCAGTCATTGTCAGTCAGTCATTGTCAGTCAGTCAGTGTCTGTCAGTCAGTGTCTGTCAGTCAGTGTCTGTCAGTCAGTGTCTGTCAGTCAGTGTCTGTCAGTGTCTGTCAGTCAGTGTCAGCTAGAGCAGCTCTGCTGACCTGGTTTCTCTGGCTCTAAAGCAGCTCTGCTGACCTGGTTTCTCTGGCTCTACAGCAGGACTGGTGACCTGGTTCTCTCCCTCTAAAGCAGCTCTGCTGACCTGGTTTCTCTGGCTCTACAGCAGCTCTGCTGACCTGGTTCTTAGGCTACAGAGCAGCTCTGCTGATCTGATTCTCTGGCTCTACAACAGCTCTGCTAACCTGGTTCTCTGGCTCTAAAGCAGCTCTGCTGACCCGGTTCTATGGCTCTAAAGCAGTTCTGCTGACATGGTTCTCTGGCTCTAGAGCAGCTCTGCTGACCTGGTTCTCTCCCTCTAAAGCAGCTCTGCTGACCTGGTTTCTCTGGCTCTATAGCAGCTCTGCTGACCTGGTTCTCTGGCACTAGAGCAGCTCTGCTGACCTGGTTCTTAGGCTCTAGAGCAGCTCTGCTGACCGGGTTCTCTGGCTCTAAAGCAGCTCTGCTGACCTGGTTCTCTGGCTCTAGAGCAGCTCTGCTGACCTGGTTCTCTGGCTCTAAAGCAGTTCTGCTGACCTGGTTCTCTCCCTCTAAAGCAGCTCTGCTGACCTGGTTTCTCTGGCTCTGCTGACCTGGTTTCTCTGGCTCTACAGCAGCTCTGCAGACCTGGGTCTCTGGCTGTAGAGCAGCTCTGCTGACCTGGTTCTTAGGCTCTAGAGCTGCTCTGTTGACCTGGTTCTCTGGTTCTACAACGGCTCTGCTGACCTGGCTTCTCTGGCTCTACAGCAGCTCTGCTGACCTGGTTCTGTGCACTCACGATGCACGCACCAGACTTCGCGTAAATACATTTAAAAATAATATAAGTTTATTATAAGTACAAATATATTATTTTTATGAATATCTTAGATACTCTCTTGCCCTAATATGTATATTAAAGACACATACATATAATTTTGGAACATAATTTTTTTTTGCGGGAGTCGCGCACCCAGTGCGCCCCAGCATGTATGACGTCACGCGGGACCTGCCACCCCACAAGCATCACGTACCGTAATGCACATGTTTCGCGAATGCGCGGGAGCAGGAGTCACGGACTGTTCGCATACCAATCGCGCACATCACGTAATAATAAATGTATATGGTGTAACTGTAAAACACGCAGCTGTCGCACACCGTACACGAATCCTTCACGACTTTTCTAAAATGGCAGCTAGAATCTGCACACCCACCGTGATGTGTACGCTTTGAGTGCGCGACTCCGAAAAAAATTGGATATTTTTTTAAAAAAAAATAATATAAATGTATTAAAATAAAAAATGAAAACAAAAAAGTAATCAATATTTCAGTTTGAATCTTTTTAATTTTTTTTTGCAATTATCAGAAAAATATATAATGTTATTTAATGAAAGAATATTTATAAATAAACAGTTACAAAACTGTAGAAAATCAGTACAAAATAATAGGTATACCTACTATCACACTTAAAAATGAGCATTTAAAAAACCTTTGAAATTCACTGAAAAAAACCATAGGTTTCAGAGACGTCATAGTTAGAAATTAGCATTTAAAAAAGCTTTGAAATTCACTGAACAAACCATACGTTTCAGAGACCTTATAGTTAGAAATCAGCATTTAAAAAACCTTAGAAATTCACAGAAAAAAACATGGGTTTCAGGGGTGTTATAGTTAACTGGCCATTTCACTCGTACAAAACCATAGAAATTCCTCCGTCATAGTTAGTTCTGCTAACTATAACTCGCTCGCCCGCAATGCACTGCTGATGATGTCACATATTGCATCATTCATGACATGGTCAGTCGTGGTCAGGGTGCCGCTCGTCGTTGGGATTTCTTTGCTGGCTGTTGCTGCCTCGGGACTCCAAGGACCAGGAGCCCCGTAACTGTGCACACCTGTGCTTGCCTGCCTGCCCGCCCACAAGCGCTACTTAACTTCTCGCGGCCCCCGCTTTGCGGGTGCCGCTTGTCGTTGGGATTTCTTTGCTGGCTGTTGCTGTCTCGGGACTCCAAGGACCAGGAGCCCCGTAACTGTGCACACCTGTGCTTGCCTGCCTGCCCACAAGCGCTACTTAACTTCTCGCGGCCCCCGCTTCGCGGGAGCCGCTCGTCGTTGGGATTTCTTTGCTGGCTGTTGCTGCCTCGGGATTCCAAGGACCAGGAGCCCCGTAACTGTGCACACCTGTGCTTGCCTGCCTGCCCGCCCACAAGCGCTACTTAACTTATCAAGGCCCCCGCTTCGCGGGTGCCGCTTGTCGTTGGGATTTCTTTGCTGGCTGTTGCTGTCTCTGGACTCCAAGGACCAGGAGCCCCGTAACTGTGCACACCTGTGCTTGCCTGCCTGCCCGCCCACAAGCGCTACTTAACTTCTCGCAGCCCCCGCTTCGCGGGACGCGCGCGGGCATGTGCCGGGCGAAGCCCGGGCCAAGGGCGGGCCCGTCTGAGACTGTCCGAGACTGTGCGAGGTTGGGCTGGGCCAACCCCCTTGGTTTTATATTCATAGTCTGATAAGGAATCCGTGACTAGGTGGTACGCTTTGATTGTTAAAGATGTTTATAATCAGTTCATTTGGACACGTCTAGTGGTACTCCAGTACTTTATTCTTAGTAATTGCTATCCTTGAAATGTAGACGATCAATAAGCTTTTTACATTTTTATTTTGCTTTAAAAGTTGTCTAAGAGATTAGGATACGAACTCAGGTATTGATTTTATCTTGTTTGTTTATATTTTATTCTTTCTTGTATATAGGGGTATTTGTTTAAATACAGAATTAATAACATGTCGAAACGCAAATTACCAAAAGGCACAAACAATATAGTTGAGACCCCAGGCTCCACCATTGATTGCTATCTTGTTAAGGCGGTTAGCGCCATTAGTGTTGAGATAGATAAGGCGGAACGGCGCCTCTCACTAAGACTGGTAAAGCTTCCGGCTCTACTAGCGCGATCGATCCACAAGTGGAGTCTAATGTAGAGTTCAACATAACCAATGATCCACACATTGCTTCCCATCTTAACTCCTTATTCCCAGAGATTCACCACACCCTAGAGAAGTCCAAAGTCTACCAGTAGCTAATGGATCACCTCTCCCTAAAAGGAAAAGGGGCTGTAGGAAAATTCAGCAAAAACAGGGGATAGCCAACAAAGGCACTAAGGCATCAGTCCCTAACCTTATAGTGGAGCATACATCTAGCCTGGGAACTATGTGTGATTTACAGGTTAATAAGATCATAGCTGCTATATCCCAAACTTTAGAATATCACCTTAAACAACTGCATGATAAAATATATCTACTTAATGGTGAGGTAGCTAGACTTCATGGGGCACTTAACAAATTTGAAAATATGGCCAAAATGGATTTAATTGGGTAGCAGGAAGGACCACAAGGTACAGGAGCAATACCTGTTATAGGGGTGCATCAGATATTCCTAGGAGCGGAAGGGTTGGAGAACAGATCAGCCCTAATTCCAGAGTATTAACCACAGTAGTTAACACAGCCCTCCCAGGACAAAGGAAGGAAATACAGGGGAATAGTTCTCCCTGTGAGGCAGGTATCCAAGGTATTAGGAACATGGGGATTATACAGGTATCTACAAACCAGATAGAGAAAGACTCAGAGGTGGGAAAAAGGGTTAGATCTATTAATTTACCCCCGGATTGTTGCCCGTATGTGGCAGTATTGGTGAATATTCCCCCTCTTAGTCCAAGTATAACAGAAACACATGCATCCCTAAAAAACAAAGTGGTGGATTGATTAAATCGCAATTGTGGCTACCCTGTTAACTTTGCGGATCAGATCCTTACGACAAGAAGAGTCAATTGGATCGGTCCCTTAAGGAAAACAAAGAAGGGTGATTGTGTTATTGTTAACTTTAAAAACCCATATCATGCTAGGATTACCCTGGAAAGAGCTCCTGTTCAGACTGATAATGAAGGTAGAATTTTACTTCTTCCACTTGTTTTTTTTTATAGCCATTTAAAACAAGATACACCTATGGATATAGATTTGGTATATCGTAGAGCTAACTGAACTATGCCCCCTTTGCCATATTTTGCCCTCCCAACCCATAACAGATTTCAACCACTTATGAATCTTGAGGCGATTGATTGACATAGCCCTGCCCGCCACGCTAAAGGAATGGTGGGCTTTACGAGCACTAGCCAACATAGTGCTGAGGGATTAGAAGAACAAGTACCTTTCGGACAGGAGCTAAATCTACAGGGGGATAAAAGTATTCTGGAAGGTAGGAATTTGAGTAAAGAGCAGGGTGAGTCTTTTGATGATCATATGAGCGAACCCATGGAAGAAGACTTTTCTCCCCCTGTTGAGATCTGTATGACTAATGTGACCGGGGCTGTGCAGCATCCAATGATCCAGGTAGTTGAAACCGTAAAGAGTCCTATAGTTTGTGGACTGAGTATAGCCACATGGAATATAGCTGGATTGACTAAGAAAAAAGAGATGCTAGGTTGGATGGATTTTCTCAGTAAACATGACATTATATGTCTCCAGGAAACATGGTGTCTAGAATATGTTCATTTTGATGGGTTTGTTTCTTTTAATTTACCCGCTCTGAGTTCCACAGCCGGTAGAGCTAAGGGGGGTTAGTTAATACTTATGTCCAATAACCTGCCTATAGTAGTTAAAAAGTCTTTTAATGTTGGATGTCACTCACAGGTACTCTGGCTATACCAAAAAATATTTATGGGAAATCTTGTTAATCAATTTCTATAATAATCTGTTTGATTGTACACGACACAAGGTAGTTATAGAATTGGAGAATGCAATTGATAAACTGGGTAATGAAAAAGGTGTTAAATTTGAAATAATATGGATGGGTGATTTTAATACGCAAATATGCCCTTTATCTGCAACTAAGGTTTGTGGGTTTAGGAATGACACAGGAGACGATTATGTGCATTTCCCACATAACCCCTATGGAGAAATTTTAAACATACTTTTGGCCAAATTTGATCTTGATATAATGCAATGTGCAAGAGACGGTTCTGGTAATTTGATCCCAACTTTTACAGGTAGAAACGCTAACTCCATTATAGATCATGTCTTGGTCTCTGCAAATATTGTTTCATTCTGTACCACTCCGTGGATAGAAGATCTATTATTAAGTGATCATAATTGTATTACTATGATATCTGTATGGGGCAATAGATGCCCGGTAATACAAACCATGATTGGCAATATAGCCCCATGTAGACCAAATGGTACTAGAATAAAATGTAAAGGGGTCAACCCGGGTAAGGTAATAAAAAATATTGTCACTGAATGTTATACCGAGATCTGCGCAAATTTGGATGCTAATGTTGAACCTTCTCTGATTTTAACAAACTTTTGTAAAATTAATGGAACTATTAATAGTATTATGACCACCACTTCTAATAAGAAATCTAAACAGAATAGAGGATGGTTTAACCATGCCTGTACCCACTCTTTGAATCCGCTCAAACAAGCACTGTCTAGCAGGAGTAGGGATTTGGTGCTTGTTAAGAATTTAAGATTGGCCTATAAATTACATTTAAAACTGAGAAGGAGAGAGCTTCAAGAGGAGGCCTGGGATAAATTAACAATGGCTGTGGATACCTCTAACAGCCAGTTATTCTGGGAGACAGTTAACTCACCTTTTTTTAAAAATGAGGAGATCCCCGAAATGACATCTCATGTCAGCAGTGAGGCATGGGTTGTGTATTTCTCTAGTATCTTCAATCCAGGAAATGTAACCATAATGGACCCTGGGGATTCAAGTCCCTGGCCGATTTTACCTCTTAATATTACACTAGTAGAGGTGGAACAAGAAATTAATAGCAGCAAGGGTGGGAAAGCCCCGGGCCCGGATGGTGTCCCAATAGATGTCTGTAAAGCTACACTTGCTCTCTGGGGCCCTATATTAAATAGAGTTTTTAATGCTGCTGTCTCGGAAGGCGCTCCCTCCACATGGGGCGAATCTATAATTATCCCCATATTCAAGAAAGGGGATAGATCTGATGCAAAAAATTATCGACCGATCTCTCTCCTAGATTTGTCCATTAAAATTATGAGTAGGGTCCTACTTGTCAGGTTAGAGGAGTGGGTGGAGGAAAGCGAGATTTTAACTCAATCCCAAAATGGTTTCAGGAAAGGACGGGGGACCCTTGAACAGTGTATTAACTTGGATCTAGTAATTGGAAAAAATACACGTGCCAAGCAAGGGTCCCTTTTCCTATGTTTTGCTGACCTTAGCAGCGCTTTCGATTTAGTGGATCATGCCATGCTATGGCCGATTCTACTAGATCTTGGTGCTCCAGAGGCTATTGTTTTCTTTTTGGCTAGGCTTTATGAAAAATTAGTAACATCAGTGCGGTATGGTCAAAGGGGCGAGTGTACTCCCAAATTCAAGGTTAAATTAGGCATCCGTCAGGGTTGCGTCCTTGCTCCACTGCTTTTTACACTTTTTATTAATGAAGTGGATGCAACACTTAAATTGGTAAAGTCTGATGCACCCAAGGCGGAAGGACAAGATTTGCCGGTCTTGCTTTATGCAGATGACGCCGTACTTTTATCGAGAACACCTATAGGCCTACAGAGGCTAATAGATAAGTTTGTTGGTTTTATTAAGGGGAGAAAGTAGCAGATCAACACGACTAAAACATATGCTATGGTTTGTGGCCCATGGCCCGTGAGAACCAACCCTTTTTGTAGACGGACAGAGAATACACACAGTAGATCAGCTCTGTTACATAGGGATAACTTTTTTTAGTAATGGCAAATGGTCACAAGAAATGATGAATGTTGGGTCTAAAATGGCAAAAGGTGCACATGGGATTTTCAGGTTTGCTGCTAAAATAGGGGACCGCCGTATCAAAGATATGATGCATATTTATCAATCAAGATGTACCTCAATCGCACTTAATGGTGCGGGGGTCTGGGGTCATCATTATCATGGTGACTTGCAAACAGAGAAAAATATGTTTCTTAAAAAATTGCTTTGTTTACCCACTTCAGCGCCCTCTGATCTAATACATAGCGAAGTGGGGATTAACTATCTGACGGACCTAATTGGGCTAAGACTTTTGTTGATCTGGAGATCTATATGGCTGAAAGAAGAGACCGCGTTCAACAGAAGAATTATTAAAGACTGTCTCCAACTAGATAATTGTTTAAAGATCCCTTGGCTCAATAACATAGTACAAACTTTTAAGGATTTATTTAAAATAAATATTTTGGAAAACCCCAATGAAATGTCTAAAACTGAACTGAAAAATACATTTCTGAGAGAGTGTAAGTCTGTACGACAAAAAAGTAGTGGACAATTAACAAATTGCCAGTTCTATTATTCATTCTTAGAAACTGGGGGCTTCCAAGCTTATTTGAGCCAGGTAACTAGATTATCACATCGATTTGTCCTTACTAGAATGAGATTAGGCATCGTTCACCACTTGGTAGCATTTCCCTGTGTAAAAAAGTATTCCGTTTCCCCCTGCCCATGTGATGGACGTTCTAAGCAAAGTACCCTGCACTTTCTCCTTATATGTGATTTGTTCCGGAACCTCCGTATTGCTTTTCTTAAACCTTTGTTTAAAAAATATCGCACTTTAACTACTAATGCTGCTATGAGTTTATTGTTTACAATGCGAGAACCTGATATTTGTTTTTACGCCGCGACATACATTCTGAGATCAATCCAGGCAAGGAAAAGTATGTCGTTTTAAAATTCTATTAATAGTCGTAATCAATTAATGTAATGAATTGCTGTGGTCTTTTAACAATGTTTTAAAATGTGCTTTTATGGTTGTTTTATACTTACCAAATAAAGCTTATTGAATTGAATTGACATCACTGATAACATCACAAATGACAACACTGATGACATCACTGATGACATCCACGTGACAATCTGATACACATCATCATACACTAGTATAAACTTTCATCACTCATTGTAAAATACAGAGTACCATATTTGAAACCATTGACACACCAATACCAGTTACTACATACCCACTCACTGATTCCTAAGTCTACACACACAACTACCCATTCAACAACATATTCATTTATACATGCAGTCACTAATTAATAGAACACTATCAAATGCGCTTATACACATATATAGACATTGACACATTAGCAGTCATCTTAGTCAGTTATGCAGTCATCCTACTCCCTCATGAAAAATATTAATCACACTTACATTTACTCACTTATGCAATTATCCAACAACACCTCATTTATTCCAACACATAGTAACTCATAGTAAAAAATCACCATTACAATTATACACTCTTTCAGATAGTTACTCTCACAATCACTGACTCTTACACATACTTATTTATATACACCAACTCTCACATACAATGCCTTTTATTTTTTTTTACTTTGTTGAAGATGTACAACTAAAACATATATTCGCTCACCAAAACACAAATAAATACACTCGGTCAACCAAACAACTGTTTCCACATGCACTCTTAAACCTATACACCTAGTCAATCAACCATTCACACATCTATGCATAGAGTTACACACACCCCATCCAACCACACACAAACTCAGTGTCCCATACAAATACTCACCCAACTAATCAATAACTAATATACACACTCATGTAGTTAGTGACCAACTGATGCAGCATGTTCTACAACAGAGACAGTGATGCACACATTCACATAGTTTAGTTACTAATCCATGTATTAAGTGAGACACTTTTAATTACTCACTTAAACAGACAATCAGACAGCTACTAAATCCTCCATCCAGACAGCTATATATCCACTGAATCTTCAATACAGATTGGTATATATATATATAATACATATTTCAATTTCAAACTAAACCACATTCACTGGATGATGTCATCAGTGATGTCATTTGAGATGTCATCAGTGATGTTATCAGTGATGTCACTGACCATGTCATGAATGATGCAATATGTGACATCATCAGCAGTGCATTGCGGGTGCACGAGTTATAGTTAGCAGAACTAACTATATTGGAGGAATTTCTATGGTTTTGTACGAGTGAAATTGGCAGCTAACTATAACACCCCTGAAACCTATGTTTTTTTCTGTGTGTGTATATATATATATATATATATATATATATATATATATATATATATATATATATATATATATATTTATATACACACACACACACACACACACACATATGTATGTATGTTACCTTCTGATGGCAGTCGCCAGTAGGTAGTTATAGTTAGGACCTAGTTTCCATAGGAAAAGCGTTTTTTCATTTGCCAATATGAGGCACATAATCCATTAATGATGGCAGAAAGGGGTTCTACAAAATAGAATTGAAACCCTCGAGGATGATATCAAGCAGCAAGAAGGGAACTCCCGTTCAGGATAAAAAACTGAGGGAGGTAATGAACATTAGACTGGCAAAAGAGGAAGAGAAAACCAAAACACGCAAATATACAAGGTTAAAAGAGATCGTGAGGATTATGCCAATGGCCAAATCTTTACGTTTGCGCGGCGCTATGATTCACTCAGGGCAGCAATAGCCAATAAGTGCAAACAAGATGATGATCAGACAAAGAAAGGGCAACAACGCACTGAAGTATCTTCATTATCTGATTTAAGCTCAGTCCCGGAAAGCGAATCAGACAATGAAAGTGCGAGGTGAAACGTCTAACATACAGGAATCAAGTACACTTTGGGGGAAGAGTTGGACATTGTAAAACAGAGGAGGAGATACACATTGTGACCACGCAACAAGGGGCCAGCCACAAAAAAAAATCAAAAAGGCAAAGGGAGCGACTCCATGCCAGCGGGCAACGGAGGGTTCAAGAACCGTGGCCGCGGCAGGGGCAGACGACAGTAGGGGACTTGAACAAAGGTAACAGCAGCTCGGACAATTTAACCAACAAACAGGATGCCAATACAATTATTAATTTGTCCAATGTCAATCTGTCAGCAGCTGAAGCCCAAATCTTATCCCTAGGTCTGTCTTACTGCGTGGAATCCAACTTTCAATATACCAAAACCAGAGTAGATATATATCAGTATATTCGAAAACTTAAGCTCTTAAAATTTCATCAGTTGAGATCAATAGCGGATCAGATCAAAATGGTCACGCCAACTACAGTGGTCGACAACTACTCTGGCCTTATGGTCTCTGATTTGGGTATATACCAGGACCTGCGTGAATTAGAGGAGGGAGAACAAGTAAACAGCCAAAATCTGTCTCCACTTGGGGCACACGCTAGACCAACTACACCATTCAGAAAGAAATCCAAATTTGTTCCCATTATGGCAAGGGATGGACTGGATGCCTTTAGTGAACATGTTGTGGGCCAAATCAAAAAATTGAACTATGCAATCAGCAGATCAAGTAAAACTTACACCAACAAAGAAAGAAAATATAATCAATTGATTTCCAAATTGCAAAATGAGAACGTTGTTATGAGAAACTCTGACAAGGGCGGCAATATCGTCCTTTGGCCAATGGATGAATACATGAAAGAAGCACACAGTCAACTCAACGACTTACAATGCTATAAAAAGAGTACTCCGCTCAAATATAGAAATAAACAGGAATTGCTATTTCAACATTTTTTGGCATGGAAGAGCCGAGGGCTCCTTAGCGGGGATGAGTACAAATTCATCAAAAAAGAACATTCTTCGGTTCCTTTTATCTATTTTATACCTAAGGTGCATAAAAACATCAACAGGCCTCCAGATAGGCCTATCATTGCGGCCTGTGATGGGCCACTGGAAAACCTTTCTATGTACATTGGCTATTTTTTACAGCCATACATGAAAAATCTTAAATCATACGTCCAAGGTACATGTGACTTTTTGAACAAAATCAAAAACTTGAGTTGGAGCCCGGATTATCTTTTGATAACATTGGCTGTTTGTTCATTGTATACTTGTATTCGTAACAAAGATGGGTTAAGAGCGGTTGAGTATTTTTTATGCACTAGACTTATCATATATGCGCAACTTATATATGATACTGAACTAACTATAACGGGGGAATTTAAATGGTTTTGTACGAGTGAAAAGTCCAGCTAACTATAATGCCCCTGAAACCTATGGTTTCTTCAGTGAATTTCTAAGGTTTTTTAAATGCTAATTCCTAACTATAACGTGCCTGAAACCTATGGTTTTTTTCAGTGAATTTCAGACTTTTTTTAAATGCTAATTTCTAACTACGCCTACAGAGAAAGGATATGTGAAGAAAGAAGAAAAAATGCACGGAAAGAAAAAAAAGAAATGCAGAAAGAAACAACAGAAGTCCTCAAAGACAAAGAAAAGTGCAGGAAGAAGGATAACGTGCAGAAAGAACAGACAGAAGAGCAGAAAGAAGCCTTGTTGCAAAATCATCCTGTACCCTCAACTTTTTCAGACGGATACTGGTGGTAACTGAGTCTGACTAACCATTCCTAGAGCCAGTGCTATGTTAAAAGACACTCAGAATCCAGTGAAAACACCTACATACAGTAGGGAACACTATGCGTTGGGGGCCCCCTGTGATTAGCATGACCTTCTCTGTAAGCCCCTAGTATATAATAGGACAGGGGATTAAAACTACCTCTTAAAATGCGCCACAGGGCGTGTTTGCACATGTTAACTCAGGCCCCGTCCCCTCCCTTCACCACTGTGTAAACACACCCTGTGGCCATTTTTAGTTAGGAGATTAAGTTCATTTGAATCCTGAGAGTCCCTAGGGTCCAACTAGCCCACTAGGTACCTCCAGTAAGCACCACAGAGCTGCGTTGCAGAGAGGTGTAAAAAGTGGCACGGCCTGGACCACCTCTCTGCATCGCAGCTCAGTGGCGCTTACTGGAAGCACCTGGTGGGCTAGTTAGCCCCCAGGGGCCCTCCAGATTGAAGGGGAATTATTTCCCCAACTTAAAACGCGCCATAGGGCGTGTTTGCACACGTCACCTCAGGCCCCGTCCCCTCCCTTCCCCACTATGTAAACACGCCCTGTGGCCGTTTTAAGTTGGGAGATTAAGTCCCCTTGAATCCTGAGGGTCCCTAGGGGCAAAATAGCCCACTAGGTACGTCCAGTAAGCGCCATTGCAGAGAGGTGTAAAAAGGGGCACGGCCTGCACCACCTCTCTGCAACGCAGAGCAGTGGTGCTTACTGGAAGCACCTGGTGGGCTAGTTGACCCCCATGGTCCCTCAGGATTGAAAGGGATTTATTTCCCCAACTTAAAACGCGCCACATGGCATGTTTTCACACGTCACCTCAGGCCCCGTCCCCTTTCTTCACCACTGAGTAAAGGTGCCCTGTGGCCGTTCTAAGTTGAGAGATTAAGTCCCCTTGAATCCTAAGGGTCCCTAGGGTCAAACTAGCCCACTAGGTACCTCCAGTAAGTGCCACAGAGCTGCGTTGCATAGAGGTGTAAAAAGGGGCGTGGCCTCAGAACACCTGTCTGCAGCGCAGCTCCCTGGCACATACTGGAGATACCTGTTGGGCTAGTTGGCCCTCAGGGACCCTCAGTATTGAAGGGGAATTAATTCCCCAACTTACAACTGGCCAGGGGGTGCGCTTGCAGAGTGCTGCAAGGAGGGTGCGTGGCCTCCGGCGCGATGCCGGTCTTTTATTTATTTTATTGTTTTAAGAAGGAGGGCTGTGTGGCCCCACTTCTTTTTCTAATTTATTGGCCCTGGGGACCCCATCCCCCAGGGCCTGCACCCTAATTTTTTTTGTTGAAAAAAATAAATTTGGAAGGGGGCCATGTGGCCCCCCTCCAAAGGCCTTAGTCGGCCCCGGGGACCCCAACCCCCGGGTCTTGGCCTTTTTTAAAAAATTCTTTAGGAGGGGGGCTGCGTTGCCCCCCTTCTCAGGCCACTTATGGCCCCGGGGACCCCATCACCCGGGGCCGGCCTTTTTTTTTTTTTTTTTTTTTTTAAATATATTTATAGAAACACCTAGGACATGCTGGACAAACCGTATGTACCTATCACCATGACGATTTGCGTGATATTCATTAAAAGGCGACTATGCATAGAATGAATCCACGTGGAATCTATTTACACCCCTAGTGAAGCTCTGACGTGTCTGACGCCCTACCATGCCTAATCCCGGCACCCCCTCCGGTGGGTACTCTCCAAGTAGACACCCTTGTCGTTTATTTATACAAACCTGGGTAGCTATTGACGGGCACATTTAATACACACGCACACCAAGCCATTCAAAGGGGATTCGGCAAAAATTCAACCAAACTATGCAAGAAACCCCCTCACAGTTAATAAAACACACATCCACCGCCGGATGTGTAATACTTTTTATTTTACTCTCTGAAAAGGTGACGCACCTCACTTGAGAGTCACAGCGTGCTCCTGGCTGAGCCCAATGCTGTGTTAAACCCACCAGTGCCCGCCGAGTGCCACACACCTCTGTGTTGTATTCCACCAGCTAGTACGTATGCTATGACACTCTCTAGCCAATGTGCACTGTAACACCACCCCGTGAATATGTCATGCCACACTTGTCTTCGCACGGGTTATATTGCCCCATCTAGCGTGCCTTCCTCGATGCCTATGTTATAACGCACAGCGCTATGCCATACATATTACAATCTGGGATCCATATCTTTGTCACAGTGCATATGCAACGTTACACTCCCCAGCACATATTTTATATTACAACTTTAGAGACTAGTTAGGTTACACAACACTGTCCTGTGCATATTACACTCCAAGGCGCATATCCCATAGCTAGCGCTAGTGCCTGTGCTATTTCGCGCTCTCCAATGAATCTGTCATTGCGTACAATGTATTGCATATTATATTTCACGCCCTGGTTCATCTTATATCACACTTTTTGGTGCATAGTTTATACCGTATACTATATCTAGTTTTCATTTTCAATTGTGCTCTAAGGACTATGTTCTATATAACACTGCGTCCACCTACCCTTTTCACTGGCATTACATTTTGCGATGGGGGGTGGGGGGTCAGGGGGTGTTTCTGCCAAGTGAGCCCGGAGTCACAGTCACAAACGTCCTCTTCTTCCTGAATAAAAGTGAGATTATGCTGCATACTTGTTCATATTTTAAGTAGTTCGCACAGACACACATTTTAAAAACATTACAATTCCTAATACCCACCTTCTCTGAACAGTTAGCTTGCTGCCTCACCCACCTCCTCCCTATCCTCTGTTGTCTGAATCCATGGACTAGCCTCCTCCCTCCTGCCATGCATGGTCTGATGTACTGCCACTGCCCTCCATTTAGCATGATGTACCAGTCCACTCATCCTGCCCTCCATTGCCCAATTCTATGGCCCATCATTGACCTCCTGCTTAGCCTCTGTGCTTAGCTTGCTGCCCCTATTCTCCTTCCCCCTGCCCTCCGATGTCTTTGTGCATGCGCCAGCTCCATCCTTTTTGCCCACCATGTTCCATGGACCTGCCACTCCTATCTACTCTGAGTGTTCTGTTGAGCTGCCACTCCCCTCCCACCTGCCTAGCATTGTCAGATGACTGTAACCTGTCCATACCACCTCCACCCTGCCTGTCTACATGCCATGCCCCTATCCCCTTCCTCCTGTCCTCCATGGTCCATTTTACAGCCACACCCTTCTGCCCTCCCTGGTCTGTTGTGCTGCAACTGCTCCTCCTGCCTGCCCCGCGCGATCTGTTGTGAGGCCCCTTCCCCTGAACTCTCTTGTCTGTGCCCAGGTCCTGACCCTCCCTACTATCCTCCATGGTCCTTTGTGCATGCCCCTGCACCCTCCTTCTTGCCCATCATAGCCATTGTGCTGCCACTACCCCCCCTGCTTGCCATGCATGGTCTTCTGTGCTGCCATGGCCCCTCACACCTTCCCTGTGTGGTCAGCTAGCTGCCCCTGACCCCCTCCCACCTTCCCTCCATGGTCTGTGTGTATGCCATCATAGTCTCACTGTTGCTCTCCATGGTGTGTCTTGTTTCTAGTGCCGATCCTGCCTGACCTCCATGGTCGTCTTGCTGCTCCTGCCCTGCCCCCTTGCCCCCAGCCCTCTGTTTCCATGTGCAGACCCCTATTCCCTCCCTCCTGGCTTGTCCGTTCCATTGTAATGCCCCTGAGCCGTCCCTCCTGCCCTTTATGGTCTGTTATGCTGCAGCTTTCTCTCCTGTCTGTCCATTACGGTCAGCTAGCTACCATTGCCTCTTTCCCCTCTGTTATCTGTTGTCCATGTGCATGGTCCTGTCCCCTCCCTATTGCTTTCTATGGATTGTTGTGCTGAACTCCCGTCCCGCATGCCCTGTGTCGTGTATTGTGCTGCTGCAAACCCTGATGCCTGCCCTGTAGGGTCCGTTTGGTGCACCTCTCCATGTCCCTCCTGTCCTCTATTATCCGAGTCCATGTCCCTAACCCAATTCCTCCTGCCTACCATGATCCAATGTACCATACTTGCGAACATTTTGAACTTGGTAAGAGGGAGATTTTGAAAAAAAACTGGGGTATTGATTTTCCCCTTTGAGTTTCATTGAAAAGGAGGAGATTGTAGACAGGAGGCAGATCAAATAAAGCCCATTTGAGCTTTAAAACATTGGACGTTTCCTGGCTGAAACGGGTCTGTTGGCATGTATGGTTGTACAACCACTGCCTCTTCCTTCTGCCCACAATGGTCTATTATATTGCCACCGCCTCTCTTGCCAGTCCTGTATTGTTGGTTTGTTGCCCCTGCCCCTTTTCCACTGCCCTCCATAGTCTGTTGTGCTGCCACTGCCCTTCCTGCCGGCCCAGTGCGGTCAAATTGTTGCCTCTGTACTCTCCTACCTGCCTTCAATTTTCAGAGTCCGTGCCCCTGGCCTCTGCCTCTCAACAGTATCCCAATGAACAACTAGATTGCTAACATTCTATATTTATTACAAAAGTGTGGAACGCCTGACATCATCTTGATGTAATCAAAACTGTAATACCTAGAGCATTTCCTTTAGAAATTACATATATGAGAGGGTCTTATTTGCATCAAAATTATAGTTAGTGCTCTATAAAACTAAAATGAGGACATATTTTCTGGGTTTTCAAATAGCGACAAAGAACTTTTAAATTATTTGTAATCTTTATGGGTTTTTTATCCAGTTGACCACTTGATTAAATGTTGCACTTAGGGGAGAGGATGTGGTGTTACTTCCAGAGCTGCAGACTTTGCAACTGGGGAACCAGGTTGGAGTTTCTGCTTCAGCTCAACATTCTGTGATTCTGGTCAAATCACTTCATCTCCCCATGTCTACAACCAAAATGAATTTGATCTTGTGTGATGTAACCAATGCTCATGTAAAGTACTCTAATACCTGACAAGTCTGCACTATATAAAACTGCAAATACACAAAAAATAAGTGTTTTGCACACTTCTGTCATTGGGCTAGATGTAGGCTACATCTGGGTGATATTTGTGCTGCATTTGGGCTCTTTTGTCTCTGGTGGCCATCTTGGGAGATTTATTTGTTATGAAGTTTCCTAATTTCCTCATTTACTGCAGTCTCCTCAGAAGGAAATGCTTTCAGTTTTTTACTTTTATTCCATCAAGAAGGTATTCAGATATGTCACACATTTGCCATAAATTCTGAATGTTAGCACTCTAGTTGCTCATTAGATCACTGTAGTAACGCTACTGCTCACCACGGAAGTCTGCTGCTGGTATTAAAAGTGCATGTTTCAGTCTGCATATCAGAATATTTTAATGAAATAGAAGAGGATTTGAGAAGTCACTCAAAATGTGCCCTAATTTTTCTTTCTTCAGCACTAATCATAATTTCTATGGCAAAGTGAACCCCCTCATTGTGTTCCTTTTTAAATTAAATGTTTTAAGTGTTACCAGTTTATTCCAATATAGATGGCTTCAGGTGTGCCATACGTTTGTCATAAGTAAGACAGTAAGCACTCTAGTTGTTCTTAAGAACACTCTGGGACATTCTGTCATTGGGCTATACTTGGGCTACATCTGGGTGATATTTGGGCTACATTTGGGCTCTTTTGTCTCTGGTGGCCATCTTGGGAGATTTATTTGTTTTGAAGTTTCTTAATTTCCTCAGTTACTGCAGTCTCCTCAGTAGGAAATACTTTCAGTTTTTTACTTTGGTTCCATCAAGAAGGCATTCAGATGTGTCACACATTTGCCATAAATTCTGAATGTTAGCACTCTAGTTGCTCATTAGATCACTGTAGTAAAGCTACTGCTCACCAGGGAAGTCTGCTGCTGGTATTCAAAGTGCATGTTTCAGTCTGCATGTCAGAATTTTTTAATGAAATAGAAGAGGATTTGAGAAGTCACTCAAAATGTGCCCTAATTTTTCTTTCTTCAGCACTAATCATAATTTCTATGGCAAAATGAACCCCCTCATTTTGTTCCTTTTTAAATTAAATGTTTTAAGAGTTACCACTTTATTCCAATCAAGATGGCTTCAGGTGTGCCATTAGTTTGTCATAAGTAGGACTGTTAGCGCTCTAGTTGTTCTTTAGAACACTCTGGGAAGCTGCAGTAGAACACAAAGGAATCAACTGACAGTCTCTGCCCTTGTTGGATGTACATGTTTTACTGAGAATGTCAGACTTCATTCTCACATGACTGAGAAAGATAATGTGAATTTACAGAAAATATGCTCTCATTTTAGCTTATAGATCACCTTCCAAACCTCTGTGGGAAAAGCATGAGAAATAGTTTTCTCTCAAACATGATTCATGATATCACAGCAGAAGGCTTTTTCACATGGTAAAATCACCTTAGAACACACCACAATTCCTAAAATGAGTATGGTACCATCAACAAATGATTTATAATGTAACTAAAGTCTTAAAACCTTCTATTAATTGCAATGCTTTCTAATGAGGTGCTATCATGTATATTGGTCCCAAGATGGCTGCCAACACTTCTTGGATGAAGTACTGACAGCCATTCAGATCTCACGATGAGATGTGTGGTTAGGCTCCGCCCAGTTATATATATGATTTTACTTTTGATTTTCTCAGGAACTACTGAACAGATTTACACCATTTAAGCAAAAGGCACGAGTCTGAACTGAGGACTACCTCTTTGCCAAATTTGGTGTAATTCCATTCAGCAGTTCGGGCTGTAGCTGCGTCAACAGGTCCTATGGGAAAATGCATGGGAAAAACGCGTTTTGGGACCCCCTTTTTTCTCGGCCCCCGCTTGACGAATCACCGTGAAATTTTAAGGATAGGAGCAGACCGGAGCTGGCCAAAACTTTTGAAAATTTTGCAAAGATTCGTCAATCGGCGCCAACTTTATTCCAAATAGAATGTATTTGGAACCTATGGAAAATAGGTCCTAACTATAAGTACCTACTGGCGACTGCCAGTAGGTTATTTATAGATATATATATATATATATATAAGCAACAGACATCACCCACCGAACGGTAATAACTGGGAGACTGTGAACGCACTACATGACCCAGCATGCTTAACTCCGTCTATTGAGACGCCCACCAGGGGGCAAACACTCAAAAAAGCTGCAAGTGGAGTGCAGGTGTGTTGTTCAGCCTCAAGATGTCTTGGCCCCCCCCTCTGAAGAAGGTCAATGTGACCGAAATATATTAGGAAAAGACACGCCAGCGTCGCTTTCACTTACCGTAAGGAGTGCAACTCATACCCCTCTGTGGCAGAGAGGAACTGTAGACACATATATATATATATATATATATATATATATATATATATATATATATATATATATATATGTGTTACCTTCTGGAGGCAGTCGCCAGTAGGTAGTTATAGTTAGAACCTAGTTTCCATAGGAAAATCGTTTTTTCATTTGCCAATATCTTTGGCGCCGTTTGACGATCTTCGTGAAATTTTCAAAACTAATTTGGACGCTCTGGTCAGCTCCTGTTTTGAACGTTTTGGGAAGATTCGTCAGGCGGGGGCCAAGAAAAAAGGGGTGGTCCCAAAACGCGTTTTCTCCATGTTAATTTCCATAGGAAACTTTTGGCGCAGCTACAGCCCGAAATGCTGAACGGAATTACACCAAAGTTGGCAGAGAGGTAGCTCTTTGTCTAGAGTGCATTCTTTGCTTTAAATGGTGTAAATCCGTTCAGTAGTTCCTGAGAAATTAAGCAATTTAAAATATCAATATCTGGTGAACACGGTGGATTCGTGAACCCTCCTGATCATGAGCTTGTTTCTGATTGGCTGCCAACACTTCAAACCAAGAAGAGTTGGCAGCCATCTTGTGACTCGGTTGAAGTGAGTCAGAAGAAAAAAGATTAAAAAGAAAAAAGGGGGCAGGGTAGAAACACCCTGACCCCCCTAGGGCTCCTCATGGGGTCCCAAAAAAGCATTTTTTTAAGCACTCCTCCCGCCCTCCCATATCAAACAGTGCACTCGCAAGAAAGAACACTTTGCTCTCGCTTGCTCAAAGCGAGTACACTTCACTTTTCACCCCAGGGAGCTGTATGTTAGCAGCTCCCTGGGAGTAAAAAGCAATGTTGACCCCGGCAGGAGGCGAGAGCCGACTGGGACTGCAGGGGCCTTCAGGCTCCTCCCACAGTCCCTTTAAAGATGGCCATGCCCTGGGGGATGGGGTCGCTGGTGCCAAAAATGGCCCGGAGAAGAACCACGCTGCCCCGCCTCCCTGAGATTTTTTTTTAAAAAGGCAATACCCAGAGTGATGGGGTCCCCGAGTCACAATCAGCCAGGGGAGGGGGGCCACGCGGCCACCCTCACCTGAAAATAAATGCAATAAAAAAAAAATGGCCAAACCCCGGGGTATGGAGTCCCCCTCCATTTGTATGTTTTTATAAAAAAGTGGGTCTGGCCCCAGGGGGTGGGGTTCCCGGGGCCCAAATGGGTCAGAGGAAGGGGGGCCCCCTTCCTAAAATAAATAAATAACGAAAGCCCCACAACTCACGGAAGCCCCGTCTCCTTTGATTGCTACTCTGCAAACACGTCTCCTGGTGCATTCTATGTTGGGGGAAGAAGTCCCCTTCCCTACTGATATTCCTTAGTGGACAACTAGCCCACCTCTTACCTCCAGTAAGCACCACACAGTTGGATTGCTGACAGGTGGTCAAACGCCATGCCCTTTTTTACACCACTCTGCAAACACGCCTCTTGGTGCACTGCTGGTGGGGCAATGAGTTCCTCTTGTGTCCTGAGGACCTCAGGACTAAAGTGGACTTCATCCCCAAGCAGCAGTACACCAGGAGGCGCGTTTGCAAAGTGGTGTAAAAAGGGGGCGTGGCCTCTGGCTCTCAGCAATCCAGCTGTGTGAGGCTTACTAGAGATAACAGGAGGGCTATTTGGCCCCCAGGGACCCCCAGGAGGCAAGGAGACTTCATCCCCAATCAAAAGCGCACCAGGAGGCATGTTTGCAGAGTGGTGGAGAAAGGGGGCATGGCCTGCGTCCACCTCTCAGCAATCCCACTATTTGGGGCTTACTGGAGGTATCAGGCATGCTAGTTGGCCCCTATGGACCTCCATCAGCAAAGGGGATTTTAATCCCCATCCAAGAGCGCACCAGAAAATGCGTTTGTAGAGTGGTGGGCAAAGGGGGCATGGCCTGCTATGAGAACTTAGCAATCCTGCTGGGTGGGACTTACTGGGGGTAATAGGAGGGGTAGTTGGCCCACAAAGATGTCCTTGGGGGCCAGCTACCATTCCTGTTACCTCCAGTAAGTCCCACACAGTGGGATTGCTAAGAGGGCTTCAAAGGCCACGCCCCCTTTCTCCACCACTCTCCAAATGCTCCTCCCAGCACACTAAAGGTTGGGGGATGTAGTCCACTTTACTCCTGAGGGACTTTGGGGGCCAAGAAGCCCTCCTGGTACCGCCTGTTAGTCCTACACAGGGGAATTCCTGAGTGCTGGTCGGAGGCCCAGCACCCACTTTCACCACTCTGCAAACACGACTACTAGTTAAAGAAGCATTTGCAATGTATTAGGTTTTGCATTTGCGAGAGTTAGAGCTATTGGTGTTGTAAATGTAAAAGTTTTTTACTAATATTTTTTGGAGTGGAGTGGATGTACATTGTGTCTAGTGGAATTATGTAGTACGTTGTGCAGTGAAATTATGTGGATCAAAAGTATATGGTATTTAGTGCATAGGAATTATGTAGAGTGGGATTATGTGTTTTGGAGAGTAATAATGTGGGATGGTAGTCTGTGTTGTGGAGTGGTAACCTCAGGCTTAATCTTCCTCATTTCCATAGAAGCTAAACTATAAACTCAAAAAGAAGGAACCACTGAGGAGCACTTCTGGACCTAGTCGGAGGTTTGAGCAGGGCCACTGGAATTATTCGACTGTTTAGCTGCACTAACTTTCGCACAACTATAAATATTCCGCATTTGCCACATAATCCATCATCTGCTGCATAATCTGCAGATTTTAACCCAAAAAAACTTGTTTCTAGCTCAAACGGCTCAAACGTTACCAAAAATGCAGCAACAAGTGTTACAGCGTGGTAGAAGGCCCTTTGCAAAGCTAGAATGGTCACTTGTTATTTATTGCTAAATGTGGGTGTTAAATTTGTACTAATGGCCTGCAAACCACTCTTGTTTCTTTCTGCGCCTCTCTTGCCTCTTTCTGGATTTCTGGTGCTTCTTTCTATACCTTTCTTTCTTTTCCTGCACTTCTCATGCTTCTTTATGCACATCTCTTCTACTTTCTGCACCTCTGTTGACTCTTTCTGCACCTCACTTGCTTCTTTCTGTACCCATCTTGCCTCTTTCTGCACCCTTCTTCCCTCTTTCTGCACCCCTGTTTCCTCTTTATGCACCCGTTTCCTCTTTCTGCACCTCTCTCTGTACTCTTCTTGCCTCTTTCTGCACCTCTGTTGCTTCTTTCTGCATTTCCCATGCCTCTTTCTGCATCCCTCTTGCCTCTTTCAGCACCTCTGTTGCTTCTTTTGGCACCCCTCTTGTGTCTTTCTGCAACCTTCTTCCCTCTTTGTGCAACTCTTAACTCTTTCTGCACCTCTCTTCCCTCTTTCTGCATCCCTCTTGCCTCTTTGTGTACCTCTGTTCCTTCTTTCTGCACTTCTTTTGTTTCTTTCTACACCTCACTTGCTTTTTTCTACACCCCTCTTCCCTCTTTCTGTACCCTTCTTCCCTCTTTCTGCACCCCCTGCCTCCTGCCTTTCTGTACCTCTGCTCTTCCTTTCTGCACTTCTTTAGTTTTTCTGCACCTCTCTTGCTTCTTTCTGCACCCCTTGTGTCTCTTTCTGCACCCCTCTTCCCTCTTTCTGCACCCCTTTTGCCTCTTTCTGCAGCTCTATTGCTTCTTTCTGCACTTTTCTTGCTTCTTTCTGCACCCCTCGTGCCTATTTCGGCACCTCTGTTCCTTCTTTAGGCACTTTGTTTGTTTCTTTCTGCACCTCTCTTGCTTCTTTCTGTACCCCTCTTCCCTCTTTCTGTATCCCTCTTGCCTCCTTCTATACCCCACTTCCCCCTTGCTGCATCTCTGTTGCTTCTTTATGCACTTCTCTTGCTTCTTTCTGCACCCCTCTTGCCTCTTTCTCTATCCCTCCTCCCCCTTTTTTCATCTAGGTTGCTTCTTTCGACACTTCTCTTGCCTCTTTCTCCACCCCTTATCTGTCTTTCTGCACCTCTCTTGCTTCTTTTTGAACATCTCTTGCTTCTTTCTGCACCTCTTTTGCTTTTTTCTGCACTCTTCGTGCCTCTTTCTGTACCCCTATTCCCTCTTTCTGCACCTCTCTTGCCTCTTTATATACCCCTGTTCTGTCTTTCTGCACCTCTCCTGCCTGTTTCTGTACCTGTATTGCCTGTTTCTGCATGTCCTATACCTCTGTTACTTCTTACTGCACTTCTCTTGCCTTTTTCTGCACCTGACATGCTTTTTTCTTTACCCCTCTTGCCTCTTTCTGCACCTCTGTTGCTTCTTTCAGCACCCCTCTTGTGTCTTTCTGCAACCTTCTTCCCTCTTTGTGCAACTCTTACCTCTTTCTGCACCTCTCTTCCCTCTTTCTGCATCCCTCTTGCCTCTTTGTGTACCTCTGTTCCTTCTTTCTGCATTTCTTTTGTTTCTTTCTACACCTCACTTGCTTTTTTCTACACCCCTCGTGTCTCTTTCTGTACCCTTCTTCCCTCTTTCTGCACCCCTGCCTCCTGCCTTTCTGTACCTCTGCTCCTCCTTTCTGCACTTCTTTAGTTGTTCTGTACCTCTCTTGCTTCTTTCTGCACCCCTTGTGCCTCTTTCTGCACCCTCTTCCCTCTTTCTGCACCCCTTTTGCCTCTTTCTGCAGCTCCATTGCTTCTTTCTGCACTGTTCTTGCTTCTTTCTGCACCCCTCGTGCCTCTTTCTGCAACACTCTTCCCTCTTTATGCACCCCTCCTGCCTATTTCGGCACCTCTGTTCCTTCTTTAGGCACTTTGTTTGTTTCCTTTTGCACCTCTCTTGCTTCTTTCTGTACCCCTCTTCCCTCTTTCTGTATCCCTCTTGCCTCCTTCTACACCCCACTTCCCCCTTGCTGCATCTCTGTTGCTTCTTTATGCACTTCTCTTGCTACTTTCTGCACCCCTCTTGCCTCTTTCTCTATCCCTCCTCCCCCTTTTTTCATCTATGTTGCTTCTTTCGACACTTCTCTTGCCTCTTTCTCCACCCCTAATCTGTCTTTCTGCACCTCTCTTGCTTCTTTTTGAAAATCTCTTGCTTCTTTCTGCACCTCTTTTGCTTTTTTCTGTACTCCTCGTGCCTCTTTCTGTACCCCTATTCCCTCTTTCTGCACCTCTCTTGCCTCTTTATATACCCCTGTTCTGTCTTTCTGCACCTCTCCTGCCTGTTTCTGTACCTGTATTGGCTGTTTCTCAACGTCCTACACCTCTGTTACTTCTTACTGCACTTCTCTTGCCTTTTTCTGCACCTGACATGCTTTTTTCTGTACCCCTCTTGCCTCTTTCTGCATCCTTCTTCCCTCTATCTGTACCTCTCTTGCCTGTTTCTGCACACCTGTTCCCTCTTTCTGCACTTCTCATGCCAGTTTCTGCACCTCTCTTGCCTCTTTCTGCACTTCTCTTGCCTCTTTCTGCACCTCTGTTGCTTCTTTGTGCACTTCTCTTGCCTCTTTATGCACCCCCTCTTGACTCTTTCTGCACCTCTGTTGCTCCTTTCTATACTTCTCTTGCTTTTTTCTGCACCTGTCTTGCTTCTTTCTGTACCCTTGTTGCCTCTTTCTACATCTTCTTCCCTCTTTGTGTACCTCTCTTGCATCTTTCTGCACCTCTCTTCCCTCTTTCTGCACCCCTGCCTCTTTCTGCACCTTTGCTCCTTTTTTCTGCACTTCTTTTGCTTCTTTCTGCACCCCTTGTGTCTCTTTCCGCACCCCTTTTCTCTCTTTCTGCACTCCTCTTGCGTCTTTCTGTAGCTCAGTTGCTTCTTTCTGTACATCTGTTGCTTCTTTCTGCACCTCTCTGGCTTCTTTCTACACCTCTCTGGCTTCTTTCTGCAACCCTCGTGCCTCTTTCTCCACCCCTCTTTCCCCTTTCTGCATCTCTGTTGCTTCATTCTGTACTTCTCTTGCCTCTTTCTGCACCCACCTTGCCTCTTTCTGCCCCTCTTGTGCTTCTTTCTGAATCCCTCTTGCCTCTTTCTGTATCCCTCTTGCCTCTTTCTCCACCCCACTTACCCCTTTCTGCATCTCTGTTGCTTCTTTATGCACTTCTCTTACTTCTTTCTGCACCTCTTGTGCCTCTTTCTGTACCCCTCATTCTTCTTTCTGCACCCCTCTTGCCCCTTTCTGTGCTTCTTTTGTTTCTTTCTGCACCTCTGTTGCTTCATTCTGCACACTCTTGCCTCTTTCTCCTACCCCTCTTCCACATTTTTCCTCTGTTGCTTTTTCTGCACATCTCTTGCCTCTTTCGCCACCTCTCATCTGTCTTTCTGCACCTCTGTTACTTCTTTCTGCACTTCTCTTGCACCTCTCTTGCTTCTTTCTACACCATTATTGCCTATTTCTACTGCCTTCTTCCCTCTTTGTGCAACTCTTCCTTCATCTGTACCTTTCTTGCCTCTTTCTGTACCCCTCTTGCCTCTTTCTGTACCTCTTTTGATTCTTTCTGCACTTCTCGTGCCTCTATCTGCACCCCGCTTACTTCCTTCTGCACCTCTGTTGTTACTTGTTGCACTGTTCTTGCTTCTTTCTGCACCTCTCTTGCAAATTTCTGCACCCCTCTTGCCTCTTTCCGTATCCCTCTTTCCTCTTTCTGCACCTCTCTTGCCCTTTTCTGTGCTTCTTTTCTTTCTTTCTGCACTTCTCCTGCTTCTTTCTGCACCCTCTTGCCTCTTTCTCTACCCCTCTTACACATTGTTCCTCTCTGTTGCTTCTTTCTGTACATCTCTTGCCTCTTTTGCCACCTCTCATCTGTCTTTCTGCACCTCTGTTCTTTCTGCACTTCTCTTGCACCTTTCTTGTTTCTTTCTTTACCATTCTTGCCTCTTTCTACAGCCTTGTTCCCTCTTTGTGCAACCCTCTTCCTTCTTTCTGTACCTTTCTTGCCTCTTTCTGTACCCCTCTTGCCTCTTTCTGTACCTATTTTGATTCTTTCTGCACTTCTCTTGCACCTTTCTGCACCCCTCTTGCCTCCTTATGCACCCCTCTTGCCTCTTTCTGCAGCTCTGTTGTTTCTTTTTGCACTGCTCTTGCTTCTTTCTGCACCTCTCTTGTAAATTTCTGCACCCCTCTTGCAAATTTATGTACCCTTCTTCCCTCTTTCTGCACCTCTCTTGCCTCTGTCTGCACCCCTGTTACCTCTTTCTGCACCGCTTTTGCCTGTTTCTTCAACTCTCTTGTTTCTTTCTAAACTTCTCTTGACTCTTTCTGTACTCAAATGGGAAGTGCAAGCTGTCAAGTGTAAAGGTCTGCATGCTCTTGTGACTGAGGTATATGTCTATTTGTGCATGTATTCTCACATGTATTATGCATCTGAAGATGGTGGTTTAAAAAACGGGTAACCTCCTATAGGTGGTCAAATCTCAGTTCTGGTCTGTCATTCGGTTGCACAGGCAGACGTGTCTCATGTATATAGGTGCTATAGAGCCCCTCAAATAGACTATTGAATACCCATGTGCCCTGTGTTATGAGCAGAAAGAAATACATACACCTTTTGTACACATATAAACAGAGTATGCTGTTTAAAACACAGGTATTCAAGTATTTGTATGTTTATTTTTATGTAACATGTCACTAGGTAAAAGCAGAGATACACCTGCATACCTTCACAAACTTGGTCAGACTTAAAATAGTGATATGCTTAGGATTGCTGTTATATATTTGGTAGGCCTAACATTCTGAGCAGTTGATTAATAGTGAACCTTCAAGAGAAAAGTGAGGTTTAAGACATCTTGGGAGAAGGATTAGTGATCAGGCTACTTTGTATGAGTCGGTTGTAAGGCATAGTTGAAGTAGGCCTCTTTCTGCACCTCTATTGGTTCTTTCTGCATTTCTCTTGCTTCTTTCTGTACCTTTCTTCCTCTTTCTACACTTCTCTTGCCTCTTTCTACATTTCTGTTGCTTTATTCTGCACTTCTCGTGCTTCTTTCTGAGCCTTTTCTTCCTCTCTCTGCACGCCCTACCTATGTAAGCATAGTTAGAAATTAGCATTTTAAAAACCTTAGAAATTCACTGAAAATAACAGAGGTTTCAGGGACATTATAGTTAGGAAATGGCATTTAAAATCCTTAGAAATTCACAGAAAAAAAACACAGGTTTCTCGAACTTTATAGTTAGGCTGACATTTCACTCGTACAAAACCAGAAAAATTCGGCTATTCTAGTTAGCTGAGCTAACTATAACCCGCGCCCCCGCAATGCACTGCTGATGACGTCACATATTACATCACTCATGATATGGTCAGTGACATCACTGATAACATCACTGATGACTTCAGTGACTGAGTGTTTTTTTAAAGTTTAAGAATGTTATATATATATATATTTAAACTTTTAAAAAACACCTAGTCACTGAAGTCATCAGTGATGTCATCAGTGATGTCACTGAGCATGTCATGTGTGATGTAATATGTGACGTCATCAACAGTGCATTGAGGGGGCATGAGTTAAAGTTAGCTCAGCTAACTATAACAGCCAAATTTCTTTGGTTTTGTACGAGCGAAATGTCAGCCTAACTATAACATCCCTGAAACCTGTTTTTTTTCAGTGAAAAATATATATATTATTCTTGCTCCGTGTTACTGCACTCGTGAGCGGGTGCCCGGTACAGTGGTGGCAAGCCGCTAAAATATCCAGTTCCTTACAAACGTAAAATAGGGCCAGCACTCTCGTTAGGTTAAATCCACTTTAGGATTTATTGCGAATTCTAAATCAACAACAAACGCGTTTCGGCATCAGCCTTCGTCAATGTCGACGGGCGCCGTTACCATGGCAACTTTATATCACATGTCAATTTCATTGCAACGGACAAAGGACTGTTGGTCTACTATGAGCGCCATCTTTAAACATGTTTCAGTCCGCATATCGATATATTTTCATTTCATAAGCAGTTCATTAAATTCTATAGATCTTTAGGGTTAATGCACCTTATTGAGCTGTATATTGGAACCATAATTTACATTTTAAGCAACATTGAGTCAATCCTTAAAGCAAATTAATTAAAGATCTGCTTGTCATTGCTGATAATTGCTGCGCATATTAGTTAGTCCCACAGTTATTACACTCTATATGAGTTTTATCCTGCAATATCTAACCTTCAATAGGTAATCTAACAAATGTCAGTCTTTCATATTTGTCCTGCGCGTTCTATTTATGCTCAATACTCATGTAGCCCTGGATGGGCACAAACTTTGCGAATATTTATATATATGTGATATGCCACATGCATCCCAGTGCTTCCCATAATACTATTCTAATTCTTTCTCCCTAAATAAGCTGTCCTAATCATTCTCTTATATACATGTAGTTGTCCTGTTCTCTTATCTGATGAAGGTTACGTTTTTCCAATTTTGCTACTAATGATAGATGAACTGCAAGCTCCTCCCCACTGTTCAGGCCTCCTGGATGTTTCGTCTGGAGATCATTGATATAACGAGATTCCAATCTCCTTAAGCACTTCTCTCTGTCGCCCCCTCTAATAGTAATAGATCCTTTTCACAATACTTATGTTCAGATCACGTCCCAAAGAGTATTAGAGGGGGCGACAGAGAGAAGTGCTTAAGGAGATTGGAATCTCGTTATATCATTGATCTCCACACAAAACATCCAGGAGGCCTGAACAGAGGGGACGCAAGTACGGCACAGCAAGATGGAATAATGCGAGCATGCAGGCTGCTCCTGGACCCACTTAGGGTGTATTATAGATGTCTATTATTCACAGTTACTTAAGACCTATTATAGGTTTCATTTTACTCCGTGCAAGGACTACATTTCCCAGAGTGCAAGATGCGCTCGGCGGCGCGGCCCATTGAGGGCGGGGTCTGCTAGGTCTACTACTGACCTGTTGTACGGAGCGCCTTGAGACTGCCACTTTGACTGAGACCTTTGAGAAAGAAGCTAGTGCTTTGAAACGCATCAGGTCACAATAAAGCAATCAAGGAGCAGCTTTGTGTGTTCATCTCATGCTTAATGACGCCGGATGGTGTGACTTGCTGTGAGTGCGCCCCTGCATGCTTGGGCATTCTTGATGAATATATATATATATATATATATATATATATATATATATATATCAATTGATTCCTGACAAACACTGCAAATATTGCTACATATCCATTTGTATACAGGGGCCTGTCTACGCCTTTCTTGGACCCTCTCAGCTATCACTTCCTCTACATTCCTAGGAACCATCTCTTCTTTGGAAATGGGAATACCATATTTCACTTCATAGCATCGACCAGTTGTTTCAACTGCATGCACTAATGTGTTCTTTTGGAAGTAGCTTTCTTCATTAAAGAAAGGCTCAGTACTAGATGTATGCTTCCATTCACCTCTGAAAATTGTACAGAAATTACTTCTATTCACAAGTTTTTTTTGCTCCTTTTCTCCATAGACCACACTTTATCCAGTGTTCTCATTCTGCTCAGTATCAAAATAAATACCTTCTTCGGGGCAAATGCTTTATCAACTACAGCCTCAATATGTTGTTTTTGTTTGACTGTTTCTCTTCTCTTTTGATACTGCTTCATAGTTTGTACCAAATTCTGAATTACGATACTACTACCAAACATTCTGACTCTTATTTCCTTAAATTGGTTCTGTCATCTCCTTAAACTATCTGGTTTCTTATAAAAATGTATTACTCTTAATGTTACTCAGCTTGTCTCTTTTTTTATCTCATTTGAAACCTTGCATATTTCACATGGTTTTGCTCACTTTACATTATTTCACATACTATTTTGAGAACGTATTAGTTTTCTTACCAGCAGCTCTTTTGTCTTTAACATCTTTCTCACCATGTTGTCCCTTTTCTTTTTTTAGTGTAAGGAGGTAGCATCCTTTTCTCTGTTTCTTCTCTGTGTTTTATTCACCATTGTAAAAATAAATACATTTAGGTTTTCATTATATACTATTCATTTACATCATTTAAGCACTTAAGTACCTGCACAAACAGTAACCACAATTTTATAGCCACTCTAAGGCTGTTACTATCATGTTTACATCAGCATGTGCCTGGGTGTGTCAGCTAATGCATCAGTGTGTGACTGGATGTGTCACTGTATGCATTATTGTGTGCCTCGGTGTATCACTGTATGCATCAGTGTGTGCCTGGGAGTGTCAGCATATGAGTCAGTGTGTGCGGGGGTGTGTCAACGTATGCATAAGTGTTTGCCTGGGTTTGTCAGCGTATACATCAATATGTGACTAGGTATGTCAGTGTATGAATAAGTGTGTGACTGGGTGTGTTAGTGTATGTAAGAGTGTGTCCCTGGGTGTGTCAGTGTATCCATCAGTGCCCCCTAGGGTATGTTAGTGTATGTATCAGTGTGTGCCTGGGGGTGCTACTGTGTGCCTCAGAGTGTATCTGGTTATGTCCGTGTATGCATCACTGTCTGCCTGGGTGTGTCAGTCTATAGATCAGTGTGTGCCTGGGTGTTTAAAAGCATGTCAGTGTCTGTCTAGGTGTTGTATTGTATGGATCAGTGTGTGACTGGGTTTGTTAGTGTGTGAATCAGTGTGTGCCACAGTGTGTCAGTGTATGCATTAGTGTATCAGTGAGTGATGGCCAAGTTCATAGGGCAACTTGGGCTAAAGCGTGCATTGCTATAAAGGATATACATAAATTCAACCATGTATTCTAATTCTTTTATCTTTTCACTCAAGAATTTTTACTTGTTATTCTTTTCAGCATATAAAACAAACAGTTCATTGTACATAACAAGCAAAAGTTCAACTTTCAGTTATTTATACAATCATTTTATGCTTCAGGAGCTTGAAGAGAACAGCGTCTAATGCATTTCGGGACGAGATGTCCCTTCGTCAGGGGCAAACCGGGCAAACCTGTTAACATAAAAACAAACATCAAACGATTTGCTAAAGAGGATCAATCAAAAAAATTCTCAAAAATGTATAATGCAGTTCATACACTCTGCCATATAGGTGAACATGAGGATATAGTGCCAAGGACCTTAAACAACTACATTACACCTGCACACCCAAGTGCTGTCCCCGAGTTACTGAAGTCAATCAATTAATTACATCCATCTTAGTACTCAAAGAACAAAATGTCCTTGAATTGCCCGTCGAAAAACCGAAGCCTGTAATAGCAAAAGCCAATTTTGAAAAGTGCCATTTTCATTACAAAATTCGACCTCACCAAAGCGTGTCTACAGTCAACTTACCCTCATACCTCTAATGCACAAAAACAACCTCTTGGTTGAGCTCTTGAGATAATATCGACAATACTTCCCATAGTAGATGCTGTAATAAGGTCAAAGAACTTCCATTAGGGACTGTGAGCATACACCCCGTAGCCGGTAGCAAGTATACCTAGTGTACGTTGCCTCTCTCTTACCACAGCTTTCACAAAACGCGTGTAATCACATCATTCCACTAAGAAGCTAAACGCATCCACCATCCACCAAACTCAGTTGGTTAACCATGCCGAGATCTCGCGATCATTTCTTGCTGTCAACAAACCATCGCCATCTTTGACTATGCCTGAACCTATGCAAGAATGTTAAATAAGCTATTGAAACAAAAGAATATTAGGGCTATACAATCGGACGTCCCACTACCGAACCAGTTAACATATCTGTCAATGCATGTCACGCTGATCAAGTGTGTGGACTAAAAAAATTTTTATTTAGCCGTGAAAATAGGCGCCATCTTTGGATTATGAAACAGTGATATAAATTATATGAAAGGACTAACTGCTCATTACCTTAGGAATATTGTTATTATGACATATTAGTATGCACAAATACACATTGCAAATTAGATAAACATATAATACACAATCATTATACAGTCATGAATAAGTAATAATAAATGTCCTACCTAAATGGATGGTTTTAAGAAAAAGGTATTCTTATATATGTGCAAAAGACTCTCAATTCAATGTGCTAAACTACAAGGAAGCACGCCATTTCAAATGTATCATTGAGACCTTGTGGCATTAGAGTGTTAGTCTTTTTATCCAAAATGCTTCTCTCTGCAGACATTTTTTAGAATTATCTGTACTTTGCAGGATAGGTACCTGTTCGATGATTTGAAATTCAATTTGTGCAATTGTATGTCGGCTTTGTTCCCAGTGTGTTGCTAGGCTGGAGTTGATATGTTTATTTCTAATTTTGTTTTTGTGCTCAGAAGAATTTTTATTTTCCTCTCAGTTTTGCCTATGTACAGGAGGCCACAAATACATTTAATCATGTAAATTACATTGTTGGAGTTGCAGTCAGTGGTTTGAGTTAATCTTATCTGTTCGCCTGTTCTGGGGCATAGTAGTGTTTCTCCCCATATGGCATTATTACAGTGGATGCAGTTCCAAAATTTCTTAGTTCCAGCTTGAGCAACTGAGCTGACAAGCTCTTGGAGATGCACAGGGAGAGGTACAGAGACTTGAGAGGATTGTGGCAGCTTTCTCAGCAACCCCAGAATTTCATTTTTCATCTCTACTGATGAAGTTTAATATCCAGAAACATATGTGTCTAGAGATTCACAGCACTAACCTGCACCAACTTTGAAGGATCATATCCAGGAACACATGTGTTCCGTTCCATGCCCGTGGTTCACCGACTCCCTTAGCCATGATAAAAAACGCTGTAAAATCTTGGAGAGATAGAGGAGAAAGCATTATTCTCTTCAGGCTAAGACTGCCTATTTGAAGGCATTGAAAAAAAATCATGCTCTCTGCATATCAACACGTCCTTCCTTTTATACGGACAAGATTATGACTGCCCAAAACTGTCAGAAAACTTTATTTAAATTGTGACTGAACTTTCCGCATCGAGCACGTTCCTGCCGTCCCCTTCACTGTCACTACTTCAATGTAACGAACTTGCACTGAATTCCATAATAAAGGTGTTTCTATCCATCGCCAGCTTGATTCTGATTCCTCCCTTCAAGACATCCTCATCTTTCCTAACACGCAACTATCTGATTTGGAAAATATCGACCCCCCCCCCCCCCCCAAGCTCTCTCATCGGTAGAGCCTGATCAAATTGAGGCCTGGCTCCCACTTGATTTGACCTCCCTTCAATGTTTACTGGGAACTATTAAATCTGGCTCCCCACTTGATCTGCTCCCTTCATCTAAGCTCAGACTTTTAGATGTGTCTGCCCTTGGTGTGAATCTCACTGTTCTTAATTGCTCTTTAAATTATGGGCAGGTACCTCGAAATTGGAAACACGCACTAGTGATCCCTCTGCTGTAAACGACCGGCTTGGACCCCCTCTGTTGGTCAAATTACCGACCCATATCTCTCCTTTCAACATTTTCCAAAATATTGGAAAGACACATCAATTCTCAACTCTCCGCACATGTAACATTGCACAAATTATAACATCCTTTGCAGTCAGGTTTTCGTCCTGGTCATAGCACCAAATATGCTCTGCTTGGGGTGATGGAGGATCTCAGGCAGCAGCTTGATAGGGGTGGAATGGCAGCACTCATCCTGTTGGATTTGAGCGCTGCCTTCGGCACAGTCGCTCATTCCATCTTGGTGGATTGCCTCAAAGCTGCAGGCATTGTTCATGTGGCCTTGCAGTGGCGGACCTCTTATTTAGAGGATCGCTTCTTTCAGGTCTTTTCACCTCCAACTAAATCAAACTCAGTAGCCTTAACATCAGGAGTACCTCAGGGCTCGATTCTGAGTCCCCTGCTTTTTAACCTTAATGTTCGCCCCGTGGCTGACATCACAGAAAATTCTGGTTTGACCATCTTCTCTTACGCAGATGATACTCAGATCATTTTCTTTCTTTCATCTGCTCAACATCAGGACTCCTCACTACTCCAGCTTGGACTACGTAACATTTCCTTATGGATGACCAGCAATGCCTTAAAGTTGAATGGCTCTAAGACTGAGGTCCTTGTCCTGGGGAACAATCCTGAACTTTGGAGAGCTAGTCATTGGCCCGTCTCCTTGGGACCTTTACCTGATCCGGTCACGAAGGTTAAGAACTTGGGTTTTAGCGTTGATGGTAAGCTTTCGCTTGAAGCCCAAGTGTCTGGAGTCAACGCAGCTTGCTTTGCGGTTCTTAAGTGGTTAAAATAAATCCTCTGGTTAATTCCACCTGCCGCCCAAAGAACCATGCTGCAGGCTTTGGTGATCTCCAGACTTGACTATGGCAATGTACTTTACTTGGGCATGGACTAGGCTTCTGTTCGCCGACTTCAACTCATTCAAAACACAGCCGCTCACCTGCTTTTTCGGTTGCCTCGTCACATCTCTGTCACTTCTCTGCTCCATCAACTCCACTTGCTCAGGGTTACCAAACGTATTGAGTTCAAGCCCTATGTTATATGTTTCGAGTTCAGCATGGCTTGGCACCCTCTTACATTCAAAGCCTTGTCCAGCCTTACCTGCCCCCGCCAATTGAGATCGGCCAACCTCTCTCTTTTTTCAGTTCCGAGAGTAAGGTGGACCCGTATGGGAGGTCGCTGGCTCTCCTACCTTGGACCTAAATTGTGGAATTCTCTTCCTATGGAACTGAGAATCTGTCAGTCCCTTTTAACCTTTCGTAAAAAGCTAAAGACCCTCCTTTATAATCAGGTCTAACTCCCTTTACCAATCCTGCTGCAACCTCACTCATTCCGCTCAGCGCCAGGAAACCCTGTCGGGTAGCTGCGATCGTTAGAATAAATAAAAATGTGTCTAGAGATTCACAGCACTAACCTGCACCAACTTTGGTAAAAAACATCAACAAAAATTCAAGTAAGCATTTAAACTGAACTGCATTTACAAGGATGCTACGGAGCGAACTGTGTTGGGAGGTAAAGCAGTGTGCTCCTATCCCCGTTCTGTTTAAAAATGCTCCCTTGAGCCACTGACCTGACGAGCTTTTGAGATGCACATGTGCACCAAGGAGAGGTAGAGAGACCTGAGAGGATTGTGGCAGCTTTCTCAGCAACCCCAGAATTTCATTTTTTATCTCTCCTGATGAAGGATAATATCCAGAAACACGTGTCTCGAGATTCACAGCACTAACCTGCACCAACTTTGGTGAAACATTTCAACAAAAAATTCATGTACGCATTTAAACTGAACTGCATTTGCAAGGATGCTAAGGGGAAAACTGTGCTGGGATGTGAAGCCGTGTGCTCCCATCACCCTTATGTGTATGTAATTAGCTGTATGGATTGGTTACTGGCTCTTTTAGTAACTCTTGGGGTGTGTAACTGTATGTGCAAGTGGCTCTATTGTTACTGGATACATAAGTGCTGTATTGGTGACTAAATGGGTGTTTAAATGCCTCTGTCTTTGTGTGACTGGGTATATGATTGCCTCTATGGTTTTCTAAATAGGTTTATGAGTTGCAGTATGGTGTGAGACTGGATGTTTAACTGTGTATATGGGTCTGTAGGTGTGCATGCAACTCACTAAAACTTCAAAGCACATGCATTACCTTTTAAGCACACAGCACCCTGTTGGATAGCCTACCTACAACCTACCTTAGGGGTGACTTACATATAGCAGAAGATGAGTTTAAGGCTTGGCCAAGGGGTTTTAAATGCCAAATTGGCCTAGCATTAAAACTGCATACACAGCATCTGGAATATCAGACCTGAGACACATTTAAAGAGCAACTTAGCTGGATGGCTCACTGGTTTGTGTCAGTATTAGAGTACATATCTGAATGAGTATACAATTTTTTTCTGTGCATGTCTCACTGGATGTAAAAGTAACTATGTCGCTATATGACTGTCTCTCTTAGAAACTGTTTGTGTCTCTAAATGTGTATGTTAGTAGGTGTATGGATTAATTACTGGCTGTATTAGTAACTTTTGGGGTGTGTAACTTTGTGTGCAAGTGGCTCTCTTGGTGCTGAGTACATAACTGCTGTATGGGTGAGTGAGTGAATGTGTAAGTGTCTCTGTCTCTGTCAGACTATGTGTGTGAGTGCTTCCATGCTTTATTAAATAGGCTTATGAGTTTCAGTATTGGGTTGGAGACTGGATGTAAAACTGGTCGTATGGGTCTCAAGGTGTACATGTAACTCACTGAAATTTCAAAGTACATGTATTAACTTGTTAAATAGATAACACCTTGGTCAATGAGCTACCTAGGGCCTATCTCAGATGTGACTTATATGTAGAAAAAATTGGATTTTAAAGCCTATCACAAGGTTTTAAATGTCAATTGAACCTGGCAGTAACACTGCACATGCACCATCTGCAGTAGCAGGCCCAAGACATGTTCAAAGGGCTACTTGTCTGGATGGGTGACTAGGAGTGTCAGTATTTGAGTACATATCTCAGTGAGTGTATCAGCCCCTCTGTCGGTGTGTCAGTGGATGTGTAAGTAAATATATTGGCATATGACTGGCTCTTTTATTAATTCTATGGTTCTGTAAATCTTCATGTAAGTGACTGTATGGATTGCTTACTGTCTGTGTTAGTGACTGTTGGCATATGTAACTGTGTTTAGAACTGGCTCTGTTACTGCTAGATACATAACTGCTATGCGGGTGTGTCACTAAATGTGTAGCTACCTCTGTCGCTGTCTGACTGGGTGTGCGGGGCATGTATGGCTTTGCAAATAGGTATCTCAGTGAGTACATAGATAGATGAGTGGATATTTAACTGGGTATATTTCTCAGTAACTGTGTTTATAACTCACTGAATCTTCACACTGCATGTTTTAGCTTTTAAATACATACCTTCTACCCCTATTAGCTACATACAGTTTACCTTACAGGTTATTTAAATGTAATAAAAGGAAAGCTTAAGACTGGCCAAGGCGTTAGAAATGTCTTTCCAACATAGCAGTCTAAACTGCAGTCGCAGGTTCTGGACTAGCACACCTCACACATATTTGAGGTTCTACTTCGTTGTTTTGCTCAATCAGATGAACAATGCATCTAGTACTATTTTATTAAAAGGCTCTGGGCATAGTTACTCAACTAAACTACAGGCTTACAAATAAATGAAGTATACAAATTGTGGATAAGTTAATCAAATCATATCTAGGAAACAAAAACATTCACTACACTGCTATCTACCACTAATACACTTTTCACTCACCTAACACCAACTGAATGCCTCAGTATGTAACTAAATTTTTCGATGAATGTTTCCTTGGCCAAATGGCTATATATTGCATATGTGCATATATCAGTTACTGTTGAAATAGGTGTCCACTTCCATCAGCACTTCACTACATATATCATTGAGTATATAGGTGCCTATTTGGGTATGTTAGAGGACATGTAACTAATATTCATACTTTCTTTCATTTAACATGCACAAATAACTCAGTGCATATATATATAAATATATATATTCACTGAAGAAACCATAGGTTTCAGGGGCGTTATAGTTAGTTGGACATTTCACTCGTACAAAACCATAGAAATTCCCCCGTTATAGTTAGTTCAGCTAACTATAACTCGCGCGCCTGCAATGCACTGCTGATGACATCACATATTACATCACTCATGACATGGTCAGTGACATCACTGATGACATCACTGATGACATCACTGATGACATCTCAAATGACATCACTGATGACATCACTGATGACATCATCCTTGTGATAGAGTGGCAGACCTCCTCTCACCCTAATATAACCTTTGATACACACTCAAAAATACAAACGAACATTTTCAAAACAATGGACATACCAATACCAGTTACAACACACCTATTCAGTAATTCCAAGATCTACACACACATCTACTCATTCACCAACAGTCCCTATATAGTCACTCATACATGTACTCACTCATCATATGTACTCCTACACCGATACATCCTGTTACACACCGCCACTCATCCATAGTTACTCACACACAGTCACACATGCAAACAAAGTATCAAATATCCATTTACTTGCATATACAGCTATACACACACTACCAAACTTACTTCTACAGAAACTTACACATACTTACTCTCTTAAACAATCACTTATAGAAACACCTACTTATTTGTACAGGAACTCTCACTCTCACATATACTCACTTATATACACCAATACTCACATATACTTGTTTAAAACATATGTAGTTACTCATAAAGACACTATTGAGACAGTCATTCACTCACTTACGCACCCATACACACACTCATCCACCTATGCAGTCCTGCACACATGCTGTCTTCCACACATACAAACAGTGAGTCACTCATTCATGCATCTATGCACTAAGTACCCCCCGGCGAACCACACAGACACTCAGACACTCATACTGATGCACAAAAAACCAACTAATACCCCAAATAGACACTCATGTAGCTACTCACCAACCCATGCAGCCGCATACGCACCAACTGACAGACTGATACAGATATTTACACAGTTTACTCACTAACCCATGCATTCAGTAAGATGCGCTGAATTAGTCAGTTAGACAATCAATATTACAAAAACAAATCAGCCATTTAGACACTTATATACCCATTTATTCTTCCATCGACCTTGAGATATGCATATATAAAACATATTTAAATTTCAGTAAAACACACATTCACTGGATGATGTCATCTGTGATGTCATTTGAGATGTCATCTGTGATGTCATGAGTGATGTCACTGACCATGTCATGAGTGATGTAATATGTGACGTCATCAGCAGTGCATTGCGGGCGCGTGAGTTATCGTTAGCTGAACTAACTATAACAGGAGAATTTCTATGGTTGTGTATGAGTGAAATTTCCAACTAACTATAACGCCCCTGAAACCTATGATTTTTTTCAGTTAATTTCCAAGGTTTTTTTAAATGCTAATTTCTAACTATAACTTGCCTGAAACCTATGTTTTTTTCAGTGAATATATATATATATATATATTTATTATACTATGTATACATGTGAAAATGTCTTGGTCCGCTTGTTTGCCTCAGTGGCACAGAAAAGATGGATGGTACTGACGTCAGCACACCGACGAGGTCCTCTTATGGCTCCGATGACGTCATACGGTGTCGCGAGCGGAGCCGTGCTATTATGAGGTCCTCGTCGACGTGGGAAAGCTAGCAAAGAATTTTTGTGGAATGCTGGTGCAGGGGAGTGTTCAGGCTAGTCCTTTGCGAGCAAGTGTTTATGTTGCCACTCCAGAAACCGAAACCAGTGATCCGTGTCAGGGAGGTCTGGAATTGACACCAAGTCAGAACTTCCACAGGAGCGAAGACCTAGTCCCCAAACTTTCAGAAAACAACTCCCAGAGAAAGACAGAATAACCTCCTCTTGAGTTATTGTCTGCTAAAAGTGAGGGGAATAACCAATTAGTGACCCCCACTCTTCCTCTGAGGTTTGTAGCAGGCAACGTTGGTAATTGATTGTTAGAATGCTGAAAGGAAATACAGGTGAGGTTTTAAGACTGTTCAATATAAAGACACAAAGCGTTCATAACATTAATGCATGTCCACTCTCCCCCTGTAGTCCACTTACTGATAGCGTGTCTCGGTGTGGCACAAAATAAGGTTCCTCCTAAGAAGGTAGCCCAGATCACCAACCTTTTCTTGCCGTCTTGTATGTCGGGGTTGATGTACCTATACGATAGACAGATGGGCAAGGAAGGACTCACTCACACTCACAATCATTCAACACTAGATGCAGGGGAAAATGCGAAGTACCCTGAGGGTGGACCGGAAAGGGCTTGGGGACCAAGGAATAAAATATATTGTGTCGAGTTGGCCCGCTCAAGAGCGAGGTGAGCGGATCAATCACGAACACGGTTGAGTCAAAAAATAAATGAGGGCAATTCTTGCTGGCCGGCTCTAAAGGGGAAGTGAAGAGCGGAGCAGTCAGGAACTTGCCCTGAATCAAATCAATAATGGCGGTACCGTGCTGGCGGGCTCCTGTAGTAATTGCGGGGAGCGGAGCAGTCACGGACACCTTTAAACAAAGTTATACCGTTTGTTCAATGCTGGCAGTCATTCCCAGAGATGGGAGCGGAGCAGTCGCGACGTCCCCCCTACACAGGCAACGCGCCGCGCTGGCCAGCTCTGATGGCGGGAAGAGAGTGGAGCAGCAACAAACGCCTACCTGAGAAAGAGGGCACACCACACTGGCCGGCTCCGGTCTTGTAAAGGGAGACAACGGAACAAACGCTCCAGGTTGGTTTACTCCTGTTTACAGGAAGGGAGTGGAGTTGCGACGATCATTCGTTGCTTCGGAGAGATATGCAGCGCTGACCGGCTCCATGGCAGATGGAAGGAACGGATCAGCGTCAGTCACTATTTAGGACGCCTCAGGTGACTGATATCAAAACGAAGCAGGAACAAGGCGAGAGCAAACTAGTAGCTCAGGGATTCAGAAGCTAATTTCTAGAAATGGGGGCGTGATCACCAGTTGAATGCAAAATCAGTAAGCCAAGCACTGATTCATGTATGAAACGTCTTTTTATGAAAGGTAGGGGACGTCTCTAAAGTGCTTCTTTGCATTGTTGTTTAGGGATCATCTAAAAAGTATGAGTTTCATGAACGAACAAAGGAGTGGAACATGCCTTAAGGTTTCAACTCGTCTTCAAGACGCTTTGCCAGAAAAGGGAATCCTAACAGTTCTCCCACCCAAAGATGCACTCCCGGGGCGAGGTTTTGAGGGATGGAGGGCAGGAAATCTACGGATCAGGACAGGGACATGAATGTTTTCCGCGGGTTCCCATGATCTGTCCTCCGGGGAATAACCCAACCAATCTACGAAGTACTGGAGTTTCCCCTTGTGTCTACGGGAATCCAGAATCTTATTCACTTCAAACTCTTCTTCCCCTTCAACCATTATTGGCGGTGGTGGTTTTTTAGGGCTTAGAGGGGGAATATACCTTTTAATTAGGGAACAATGAAAGACGGGATGTATCTGCATGTCTTCTTTTAACTGTAGTTTGAGGGTAACTGGGGTTAACACCTTATCAATTACAAAAGGGCCTACATATCGGGGTTGCAACTTTCTAGGCCCTGCTAATCTCCGGACATCGGTGTTGTTCGCCTGTCTTTTCATACTTTCCTTGGCTTTTTGTAATTCGGTTATGGCTTTTTCCCAAACTGACGACAGTGTTTTAGGGCGTTCTTTAAGTCCATTGATACTCTCCAGCTCCGTGGGAAAGGAAATGGGTAGGAATTTAGGGTGTTGGGCTAATGTAAAATAGAATGGGGATACCCCAGTTGAGGCGTGAGTGGTGTTGTTATAGGCGAATTCTGCCAGAGGGAGAGCGCTAACCCAGTCGCTTGTGATTGTGGAAAGCAGGCATCTTAAGTATTGCTCTAGGGTTTGATTAGTGCGTTCAGTTTGTCCATCCGTTTGGGGATGATAGGCAGTGGATAACCTGTGTTCTATTCCCAGAGCAGTACACATGCCTTGCCAGAACTTCGATACGAACTGGGCCCCTCTATCTGACACTATCACAGAGGATAGGCCATGCAATCTAAGGATGTTAGCTATAAACACCTGCACTAATTCTTTGGAAGTGGGTACTTTCTTCAAGGGGATGATATGTGCCATTTTGGTTAACATATCCACTACCACCAAGATAGTGTTATACCCTTGACTTTGAGGTAAATCAGTAATAAAGTCCATACTAATGGAATGCCAGGGCGAAGGGGGTATTGCAAGTGGTTTCAACATGCCTGTGGGTGCACAATGGGAAGCCTTTTGTCGAGCACAAGTAGAACAGGACTCTACAAAAGCGGTGACGTCTTTGTTCATTTCCTGCCACCAAAACCATTGTTGGCAGGCCTTGAGTGTTTTAATGCTACCTGCATGTCCAGCCAAAGCGCTATTGTAACACCATTGTAACAGCTGTTGCTGCACTTCAGTTTGCCGTCATGATAATAAAGCCCTTCTTTGATATAATTCAGAGGATCCTTTTTCCAGTCTTCCAGTGGAATCTCTTTATATAATTCTTTTACTTTCTCCAGGAATTCTCGGGAACTAGTGTTCTTCTGGTATTCTGCCCCTATGATTTTGTCATTTGGAATGATGGGGAAAGACTCGTCTTGTGTAAGGTTCTTTTCATGACCTAGCCTCGAAAGGGCGTCTGCTTTGCCCCGCTGAGGGCCAGGACGATACGTAATCATAAAGTCATACTCACTAAAAAATGCCACCCACCTCATCTGTCGAGGGGTAAGTGCTCTGGCTGATCTAAAAAATTGGAGAGTCCTATGATCAGAATAAATGGTAATTACATGCGGGGACCCTAACAGATAGTGTCTCCATTCTTGGAAGGCTAATTTAACGGCCAACAATTCTCTTTCCCCAATGGTATAATTTTGTTCTGCGGGTAACAAGGTCTTGGAGAAGTAGGCAACAGGGTGTAAACATCCTGAGGTCTTGTCTCTATGTGAGAGGACTCCCCCTACTGCAAATTGTGTTGCGTCTGCTTCCACATAATAAGGCTGTGTGTTGTCTGCATGCTTAATGATGGGAGCATTAGTGAATCTTTCTTTTAGAAAGCAGAAGGCAAGATCTGCTTCTTTTGTCCATTTAAAGGATGTTCCTTTCCGTACAAGCCGTGTTATTGGTTTCACTAACTCGGAAAAGTGGTGTATGTATCTTCGATAAAAGTTGGCAAATCCAATAAAAGATTGCACCTCTTTAACTGAACCTGGGCTAGGCCATTTAACCAATGTTTCTACCTTCTTTGGATCCATGTGCACCCCTTCAGGAGAGATTACGAATCCAAGGAATTCCACGCGAGTGGTATGGAACATACTCTTATCGAGTTTGGCGAATAACTGATTCTCTTTAAGCTTCTGAAGGGTCTTCTTCACATGTATCACATGATCTTGCTCGTTTTGTGAGTATATCAAGATGTCATCGATATAGACGATCACAAAGATGTCTAGATACTCACGCAATATATCATTAACAAAGAATTGAAAAGCAGCAGGAGCATTGCAAAGGCCAAACGGCATTACACAATACTCAAATAATCCGAATTTGGTACGGAAGGCTCTTTTCCATTCGTCTCCCTGTTTAATGCGGATAAGATGGTAGGCTCCTCTCAAATCTATTTTGGTGAATATTTTGGCTCCTCGTACCTGGTCTAAAAGAACAGGAATAAACGGGAGAGGGTACTTGTTTTTGATGGTCACTTTGTTAAGAGCGCGATAGTCCAAACACACACGTAAACTTCCTTCTCGCTTCGGGATAAAAAAAAGAGGTGAAGAAACCGGGGACGTGGAATGTCTGATGAACCCCTTTTTTAACATGTCTTTGATGTATTCTTGTAGATATTCTGTTTCAGGCGTGGTCAAAGCATAGATGCGACTGACGGGTAATTCTGCTCCCGGAATTAAATCAATACGGCAGTCATAAGACCTGTGAGGGGGTAGAACAGTGGCTTTTGCTTCATCAAAAACAGAGCTGTACTCTTCATAGATTGCAGGAAGACCCGGAGGTCAAGACATCGTACTTGTGGCACAGCATAGAGAAGTGTCCGATTCTCTTGCTTCTTGATAGCAATTCAACATACAAAAATGTGACTTTAGCGTCACGGTACGAGAGATCCAATCTATTTGCGGGTTGTGTTTCTGTAACCAGGGTACCCCTCATATTGCTCCAAAGTTAGGGGCATCTATGAGATCGAAGGTAATAGATTTGGAGTGGCCATTACTACAAATCATCTCCATATGCGGAGTCTGGTAGGTAATCAACCCAGACGATAGTTCAGACCCATCGACTGCTCTACAGGTTCTGGTTGAGTTTGTGAATGAAAGGAATGCCAACGGTTTTCGCTAGATGAATATCCAAAAAATTACAAGTGGCTCCTGAGTCTAACAAAATATGCACATTTTTTCGACATTGTGGGGATAGTACCAGAGTGACAGACAGGGTAAAATGCTTAGGTATTAAGGGTGTTATCTTTTTTGAGGGGGAGACCTTAAAAAACCCAACACTTGAAGAATCGGTCTCTACCTTCTCCAAGCGTTCTAGTTTCCCCTTTCTATAGTAGGTGATTGACTGCTTGCAAGAGTCTTTGATGGTGTACGAGGACGAACTGGACAATCTCGGGCATAGTGTCCGCCTTTTCCGCAATAGAGACAGAGGTTATTTTTCAGTCTTTTGTCTTTCTCTTCCGTGGAGAGAGGATTCCGTACTCCACCGATATGCATGGGTTCCGGTACTTCTTTCTTATCTGTTTTTACCATTAGGAATCTAGGAGGATTTAGGCACGACTTCTCACCCTTCCTTTCATGGAGTCTGTGATCCAGTTTCACTGTTAAATCAATAAACACCTCGCAATCCTCTGGTGGATTGACTATCTGGGATAGCAGGTCCTTCAGTTTGTCACATAACCCACAATAGAATAAGGAAGTTCTTTTTTCCTCAGGCCAGTACGTTTCCGCAACTAATCTATTAAAATTGGTGATATACGAAAGTAGGTCTTTGTTTCCTTGTTTAAGGTTAAGGAGGGCGTTGTCACTTGCTTGCATGAAAGTATGTTTAGAAAAAAGACTCTTCATTTTGTCCTGAAATAATGAAAAATCATATAACAAGGGATCGTTGTTCTCTACTAATGGAACAGCCCAGTCTGCCGCATTGCCCGCTAAATAGGATATGACGAATGCTACCTTAGCTGGATCATCAGGGAACGCGGTGGCTTTACAAAGGAACTGTAGCTGGCACTGGTTCATAAAAATGCTGTACTTGGAACTATCTCAATTAAATCTCTCTGGCATGGCTAAGGGTACTGGATTGGGTGTATGTACTGTCAATTGTACCGGAGGGAAGGAACTATCTCCTCTAGTGGGGGAACTAGCACTCGTAGACGGAATAGAAAAATGAGCAGGCTGTATGTAGTTTCTTCCGCTCTTGGGAAAGGCACCAGGGTCTCTAGAATCTATGGGAACCTGTGTTTTTAGTTGCATTACCTCAGCCTGTAATCTCTGAATCTCAGTCCTTAACCTCCCCACCTCTGATTGTAAGTCGACTAATGCTACGGCTAGGTCATCTACAGATGGACTCTGCAAAGCATTGTGTAGAGAGGGGTTTAACAGGGCACCAGCCCCGTCTTGATTCATCTTCGCTCGAGTGGAAATATTTCAATGGCTTGGCTTTCTGTCAGTGAGGTCTGGAATGGACACCAAGTCAGAACTTCCACAGGAGAAAAGACCTAGTCCCCAAACTTTCAGAAAACAACTCCCAGAGAAAGACAGAATAACCTCCTCTTGAGTTATTGTCCACTTAAAGTGAGGGGAATAACCAATGAGTGACCACCAGTCTTCCCCTAAGGTTTGTAGCAGGCAACTTTGGTAGTTGATTGTTAGAATGCTGAAAGGAAATACAGGTGAGGTTTTAGGACTGTTCAATATAAAGACACAAAGCGTTCATAACATTAATGCATGTCCACTCTCCCCCTGTAGTCCACTTACTGATAGCGTGTCTCGGTGTTCATCCGAAGAAGGTAGCCCAGATCACCAACCTTTACTTGACGTCTTGTATGTCGGGGTTGATGTACTTATACGATAGACGGATGGGCAAGGAAGGACTCACTCACACTCACAATCATACAACACTAGATGCAGGGGAAAATGCGAAGGACCCTGAGAGTGGACCAGAAAGGGCTTAGGGACCAAGGGATATAAAATATCGTGTTGAGTTGGCCGGCTCAAGAGCGAGGTGAGCGGATCAATCACGAACACGGTTGAGTAAAAAAATAAATGAGGGCAATTCTTGCTGGCCGGCTCTAAAGGGGAAGTGAAGAGCAGAGCAGTCAGGAACTTGCCCTGAATCAAATCAATAATGGCGGTACCGTGCTAGCCGGCTCCTGTAGTAATTGCGGGGAGCGGAGCAGTCACGGACACCTTTAAACAAAGTTATACTGTTTGTTCAACGCTGGCAGTCATTCCCAGAGATGGGAGCGGAGCAGTCGCGACGTCCCCCCTACCCAGGCAAAGCGCTGCGCTAGCCGGGCTCTGATGGCGGGAAGAGAGTGGAGCAGCAACAAATGCCTACCTGAGAAAGAGGGCTCACCACACTGGCCGGCTCCGTTCTTGTAAATGGAGACAACAGAACAAACGCTCAAGGTTGGTTTACTCCTGTTTACAGGAAGGGAGCGGAGTCGCGCCGATCATTCGTGGCCGCGGACAGATATGCAGCGCTGACCGGCTCCGGGGCAGATGGAAGGAACGGATCAGCGTCAGTCACTATTTAGGACGCCTCAGGTGACTGATATCAAAATGAAGCTGGAACAAGGCGAGAGCAAACTAGTAGCTCAGGGATTCAGAAGCTAATTGCTATAAATAGGGGCGTGGTCACCAGTTGAATGCAGGATCAGTAAGCCAAGCACTGATTCGTGTATGAGACGTCTTTTTATGAAAGGTAGGGGACGTCTCTAAAGTGCTTCTTTGCATTGTTGTTTAGGGATCATCTAAAAAGTATGAGTTTCATGAACGAACATGGGAGTGGAACAAGCCTTAAGGTTTCAACTCGTCTTCAAGACGCTTTGCCACAAAAGGGAATCCTAACAATCCGAGGGCAGAGGCCCTACAGATGGCACACAAGGTGGGGTGCCCAGTCGTGTGCACCGGCGGGGCAGAGAAGTGACAAGCACCACAACACACAAAAAAGGTAACAAGGGCACTGAATAACACAGGATCTTCTCTTTGTATCTGCCAGGAACAACAAAGTTAAAATGCCCTAGTACCAAAATGTAGAATTAGTGCTACAACGGTCTTCAAGAGGACCTGCGATGCCGCTTCTTCCTCCCGTACCCTGGAGGCAGCACACGGGTCATGCGGTACGGTCATACTGCGGTGAGACGCACACTCGTTGACCTCTCATGGCAGTGCTCCACACTTCAGGGAGGATGCTTTCCATTAATTATGTTTTCTGATGAGGTGTCGCGCCGGCCCCGTCCAACAACAGAACTCCTTTAGATCCAAACAGACTCTTCCACTTTCTCACCGAAAGTGAAACCAGGCCACGCGGATATTTTCACAATACAACAGCTGGGAATGCACTTTTCGGTAAAAAAAAAACACATTCCTTCCACCTAATTAATCAAATAAACGTCTCACTGAAGAACAGGGGCCAGCTTCGATCGGTAAACAGCCGTTACAATGACTTTTTTACTTTGCGATACCATTACAACGCATGCATTACCACGCATGAGTTGTACATCGCGAAGTCATTACTACACATATTTTTAGAACACATGGTCATTTACCATGCATGCCTTTACAACCAATTTTGTTGTGAAGGTATGTATGGTAAATTCCCATGCATTCCAAAAAACATGTAGACGATCCACGTTGTTGTAAGGAAACAGAGGCTGTTCCATTTCCTCACAATGACGTGCACCGCCCCTCAGAGACGATGTGAAGCAGGAACCACGAGGAGAGAGGAACCACGAGGAGTGAGAGGTAAGTGGGATTGGGCATGGGGTGTTTTTTTATCTAGAGTTTAGGGTAGTGCAGTGGTGTTTGGGTAGTGTAGGGGGTCGTGCTGGGGGTAGTGTTTTAGGGTTTAGGGCAGTGCAGTGGTGTTTGGGTAGTGTAGGGGGTCGTGCTGGGGTAGTGTTTTAGGGTTTAGGGTAGTGCAGTAGTGTGGGTGGTCGTGCTGGGGGTAGTGTTTTAGGGTTTAGGGTAGTGTAGTGGTGTATGGGTAGTGTAGGGGTTCATGCTGGGGTAGTGTTTTAGGGTTTAAGGTAGTGCAGTGGTGTTTGTGTAGTGTAGGGGGTTGTGCTGGGGGTAGTGTTTTATGGTTTAGGGTAGTGCAGTGGTGTTTGGGTAGTGTAGGGGGTAGTGCTGTGGTAGTGTTTTAGGGTTTAGGGTAGTGCAGTGGTGTTTGTGTAGTGTAGGGGGTACTGCTGGGGGTAGTGTTTTAGGGTTTAGGGTAGTGCAGTGGTGTTTGGGTAGTGTAGGGAGTCGTGCTGGGGTAGTGTTTTAGGGTTTAGGGTAGTGCAGTGTTCGTGTAGTGTAGGGGGTTGTGCTGGGGGTAGTGTTTTAGGGTTTATGGTAGTGCAGAGGTGTTTGGGTAGTGTAGGGGTAGTGCTGGGGTAGTGTTTTAGGGTTTAGGGTAGTGCAGTGGTGTTTGTGCACTCTAGGGGGTCGTGCTGGGTTCTAGTGTTTTAGGGTTTAGGGTAGTGCAGTGGTGTTTGGGTAGTAGAGGGGGTAGTGTGTTAGGGTTTAGGGTAGTACGCCCAACCAGCCACAATATCCGTGGACAAAGGGGATCCTGACTCTTTTGAACACTCCGCCAATTGAATAATTTGGGTCAATGGCCCTACCACGTCTAAGACCTATCAATTCCTTTCTTGGGATCCCTCATGTACTTGGAAAAAAAGGTACATAGTTTCTCATCAATTTCAGGTGTGTATGCCACCTTCCCCTTCAGTGAGGGCCTGGGGCATTCTCCCCTCCTCCTATTCCTGATCTCCCTTTCAAGGGGTTGATGAATTTTCCCCCCGCATACTCTGCCACTTTGTTGTCAGGGGTCCAATCTGCCGACCTAGGATGGTAAATTTGGGTAGGCTCGAACATGTCCGAGTGGACCCCATCCCCAACTGAGAGGAGTGGGACTCTGGATGCCAGGGACCTTATCCTCATTGGAGGAGAAATCGTCCTCCGATACACCCTCTCCCTCTAAGGGAAACCGGCCATCGGGGTCTACAATAGGGGTGACAGCGTCGCAATTTTTTCCAGAGTCCTCCTCCTCCGGGCAGGGTGCATGTTTTAGCATTCACGCACTCTTGAGGAAGGTCTCCGTAAGTTTATCAAATCCTTCCAAGTGCCCCGCGTTATGCGTAACAGCCCTTTTATTCCCCATCTGGGAGCTACTGGGACCCGCCACCACCCGATCTGGGTCACTGAACATCCCAGGGATGCTTTTCGCCAGCTTATCAACCTGATCCCTAAGAGGAACCAGCGCCCTAGAAATAGCCAGAGAGAGGGCTTGGACCACTGCTGGAGGGAGAAGTTGGGGGGCCATTCCTCCTCCACTTCCTGGTAGGAGGAGTAAAAATGGTCTTCTGGAGAAGACATGATAGCAGAGGGTGTGAGCACAGAACAAATGCCCTTAAAATCCTTAAGGCAGCCTCCTCTTCAGTGCTCCAACAGCTGGGCTTTCCCCGAAGCTGTTATAAGAATAGACTGAGGCGCAATACCAATTACAACCACCAGGTGGCGCTGGTCGCTAACGGGGCCGTGTGGGGGAAAACACCGCGGAGCGGTGTCAAAATTAGGCAAGGGTTGGTCGGGAATCAAGCTGACACTAAAGGAGTGACCGGATTCCCAAAACGAGCGTAAAGGCCAGCGGGAACCCTCGGCGGAGCTGCCTCGCTCGGACCAGACGCACCTGACAGGATCTCACCGCGCGCAGAGCGCACAGCAGGAGAAACTGATAGGGGGACAATGCTCTCGGGCAAGAGCCTGCTGTGCAGGGAATATAAAAAAACACCAAGGCAATAATGCTAATAACGTGCACAAGAAACCGCTATACAAACAGCAACAACTTCAGATTAAGCCAAGAATGTAAGAAATGCACTTAACTGACGAGCAGTGAAGGAAGAGGAAGTGGAAGAGATGTCACAATATTATATATGATGGACTGTGATATGATTGGACTATAGTTGCCTTGGAGACTACCCCCATAATGGTTCATGGGTTGTGTAGTCTTTTGTTTAATGATTGTTGTGTTACGTTTTCTTTGAACTGCTATGCAAATAAAGTGAGGAAAGATGTGCATAATCCTCGCCTCCATCCTGCCATAGAATTCATTAAACTTTATTCGATCTGATTTATAAACATAGATCATAAAAGTGTCAATAAAAACAGTAAATCCTCTTTCCTAATACAATACAGTGAGAATTAATGCAAACCAGTAGGTAAAAACAGGTGTTACAAAGCCCGGTTCAGAGCAACTTCAGGTTAACAGAATCGTAAAGTTCAATGTTTCGCAAGATCAGTCTCATGTACTTCGTGCAAAATACTCAATAAGGGGTCCAAGTAAGATGTAACGCTCCAATATCTGACCAGTCTGCGCTATATAAAAATGCAGAAACACTAAAAATAAAAAGTGTTTTGCACAGTTCTGTCATTGGGCTATATGTGGGCTACATCTGGGTGATATTTGTGCTACATTTGGGCTCTTTTTTCTCTGGTGGCCCTTTTGGGAGACTTATTTCTTATGAAGTTTCCTAATTTCCTCATTTACTGCAGTCTCCTCAGTAGGAAATGCTTTCAGTTTTTTACTTTGATTCCATCAAGAAGGCATTCAGATGTGTCACACATTTGCCATCAGTTCAGAATGTTAGCACTCTAGTTGTTCATTAGATCACTGTAGTAAAGCTACTGCTCACCAGGGAGTTAACTGGAAGTCTACTGCTGGTATTGAAAGTGATTGTTTCAGTCTGCATGTCAGAATTTTCTAATGAAATAGAAGAGGATTTGAGATCTCACTTAAAACATGCCCTAAATTTTCTTTCTGCAGCACTAACCATAATTTCTATGGCAAAATGAAGCCCCTCCTTTTGTTCCTTTTTAAATTAAATGTTTTAAGTGTTACCAGTTTATTCCAATCAAGATGGCTTCAGGTGTGCCATACTTTTGTCATAAGTAAGGCTGTTAGTGCTCTAGTTGTTCTTTAGAACACTCTGGGAAGCTGCAGTAGAACACAAAGGAATCAACTGACAGTCTCTGCCCTTGTTGGATGTACAGGATTTACTGAGAATGACAGACTTCATTCTCAAATGACTGAGAAAGATAATGTGAATTTACAGAAAATATTCTCTCATGTTAGCTTCAGTTTTCTCTCAAACATGATTCATGATATCCCAGCAGAAGGTTTTTCACATGGTAAAATCACCTTAGAACACACCACAATTCCTGAAATTAGTATGGTACCATCAACAAATGAATTCTAATGTAACTAAAGTCTGTTATCACCCTTTATAGTTCTTCTTTTGGTAACCCTCAAAATCTTCGATTCACTACAATGCATTTGAATGGGGTACTATCATGTATATTGGTCCCAAGATGGCTGCCAGCAATTCCAGGATGAAGTGCTGACAGCCAATCAGATCTCACGATGAGATGTGTCGTTAGGCTCCGCCCAGATACTGAAACTTTTTCTTTTTCTAATTTCTCATGAACTACTGAACGGATTAACACCATTTAACAAAAAGGGATCTTTCTGAACCAAGCGCTACCTTTTCGCCAAATTTGGTGTAATTTCATTCAGCAGTTCGGCTGTAGCCATGTCTAAAGTTTCCTATGGGAATTAACATGGAGAAAATACGTTTTGGGACCCCCCCTTTTTTCTCGGCCCCCGCTTGTCGAATCACCCCAAAACTTATAGCAGTTAGTACATACCCACTCAGTGATTCCTCGGTCTACACACACACACACACATCTACTCATTCACCCATACAGTAACTCATACATGCAATCACTCATCAATACAGCACTATCATATGCACTCATACACCTATACATACACTCATACACTGGCACTCATCCATAGACTTACTCACACACCTACTCAGTCATGCAAAGAATCAATCACACACATTTACTCACCTATACAGTTATACGCAGACCACCTCACTTATTTATACAAATACTACCACATACTTACTCTTACACATTCACTGATACAAGCACACATTCATCCATACAGCCACTCTTACAATCACTCACTCTCACATATAGTCATTTATATACTCCAACACTCATATATACTGCCTCTCACATTTGTAGTTACTCACACATATACCATTGAGACATCCATTCACTCACCAACACACCCATACACACACTCACCCACCCATACAGCCCTTCACAGATGCACTCTTGAACCCATACACCCAGTGAATCACACACTTACACATCTATGCACAGAGTCACCCACCCCCACCCACTCACACAGACTCAGGTACCCATACAGATACTCAGACAACCAATCAATAACCCATATAGACATTCATGTAGCTACTCACCAACCCATGCAGCCGCTTACGCACCAACTGACAGACTGATACAGATATTTACACAGTTTACTCACTAATCCAGGCATTCAGTAAGATACGCTTAATCAGTCACTTATACAATCAGTCACGCACCTACTAAATCATCCATTAAGACACTTATACACCCACTCATTCTTCAATACACCTTGCCATATATATATATATATATAAAACATATTTAAACTTTACTGAAACACACATTCACTGGATGATGTCATCAGTTATGTTGAGTGATGTCATTTGAGATGTCATCAGTGATGTCACTGACCATGTCAAGAGTGATGTAATATGTGATGTCATCAGCAGTGTATTGCGGGGGCGCGAATTATAGTTAGCTCTACTAACTATAACGGCCGAATTGTTCTGGTTTTGTACGAGTGAAATGTCCAACTAACTAGCATATTACTTCACATATTACATCATTTGTTACCTGGTCAGTGACATCACTCATGATAGCTCAAATGGCATCACTGATTACATCGCTGATGACATCATCAAGTAATCATGAGTTTTTTCAAAAGCCTACTGAGTGTTAAACATATATACTAAGGTAAGTGCAGTGGTAGGTTCTCTATGGGTGAGTGAGTGGGTGTGTAAGTGGTATATACAGGAGTGAGTGGGTATGTGAGAGACTGGGTGTGTCAGTGGGTGTATGAGTAAGAGAATGGATGTGTAAGCATCTATCTGTATGGATGAGTGAGTTGGTGTTTAAGTGGGTGTAATGGTGAATGTGAGGATGAATGAGTGGCTGTGTGGGTGAGGGTGCAGGCGTGTCTGTGGCTGTTAATGGTGAATGAGAGAGTGCATGAGTGGTTGAATGTGTGACTGAGCAGGTACATAAATGTCTGTATGGGTGAGAGGGACTGGTTTGCCTAATGTGGACATTACTTGGGTTAGCCAAAGAGGGTTAAAATTAGATCAATTGTTGCCATTTATTAAAAGCATTTCAGATTGCAAACATCCTAACCTCATTATTGTGCATTGTGGTGGCAATGACCTAGGCACTCTTACTGGGGTTGGACGGGAAATCCTAATGAAGGATACCTTTGGTCAATTAAGGCACTTTTCCCACATACTGCCTTGGTGTTCTCCAGAATTTGTCAAGGGCAGAAATGGAAGTGTTCAAAAAATGCTGTCCACAGATAGACAAAGCCAGGAATCATGTGATTAAAACTGTTTCTGCATTTCTCAGAGACCATAATATGGGCTCCATCTACAACAAAAGTGTATGCCCTGACATGGAGGATATTTATGGAAGTGATGGAGTTCACTTCACAGAGAGAGGCAACAACAGATTGTTCCTTGTTTTATGTGTAGTTATAACCTACACACAATAAACACAAAGCCTCTTGTCAGAGCAGCCCCTTTTCCCAAACACTGCTTCATTTTCTTTTTAAATCCCTTTTTAATGTATTTCTGGGGGGAATTCACAAATCCATTGCAAATTTGCAAAACAAAGGCACACATTCAAGAAACAAAAGCACATTTACAATTCATAACTCTGTGTTGATGCTGTACAACTGTGAATGGCTGTGTGAGTAGCTGTCTGAGTACCCAAGTGCTTGTGTGGGTGGGTAAGTCAGTCTCTCAGTGGCTCTGTGAGTAGATGTGTGTGTTTCTGAGTTTATGTATGAGTGTCTCATTGGGTCTGTGAGTGGGTGCATAAGTGTCTGAGTGGGGGAGTGAGTGCATGCGTGAGTGTCAGTGGGAGTCTGTGAGTGTCTGGGTGCATCTGTGAGTGGGTGTATGTGAGTCTGAGTGGCTTTGTGAGTGGAAGTGTGTATCTCTGACTTGCTATGTGAGTGGATGCTTGTATCCCTGACTGGCTCTGTGAGTGGAACTGTGAGTGTTTGATTGGGTCTGTGAGTGGATGTGTGAGTATGCGAGTCGGTCTGTGAGTGTGTCTCTGCCTCTGTGAGTGGGAGTGACTTAGTGGGTCTGTGAGTAGATGCATGAGTCTCTGAGTGGCTCTGTGAGTGGGTGCATGAGTGGCTCTGTGAGTGGGTGTATGAGTGTCTGAGAGGGACTGTCAGTGGGTGTATGAGTGTCTGAGTGGGTCTGAGTAGATGCATATGTCTCAGGGTAGATCTGTGAGTCAGTGCCTGACTTTCTGAATGGATCTGTGAGTGTGTGCTTGAGTTTCTCAGTGGTTCTGTGAGTGGGAGTGCCTGTGTGGGTTTGTAAGTAGGTACATAACTGTCTGAGTGTGTCTGTGAGTTGGTGCATATGTCTCTCGGTGGTCCTGCCTGTGAGTAAGTGCATGAGTGTCTAAGTGAGTCTGTGAGTGTGTACATGATTGCTTGAGTGGTCTGTGAGTGGATGTTTGAGTGTCTGTGAGTGTCTGAGTGGGTGTGTGAGTGTCTGAGTGGGTGCGTAATTGTCTGAGTGGGTCTGTGACTGGTGCACAAGTGGCTGAGTGGGTCTGTGACTGGGTGCGTGACTTTCTAAGTAGGTCTGAGAGTGGGTGTATGAGTGTCTGAGCAGGCCTGTGAGTCAATGCATGACCTCAATATCAGGGCTCCTGTTCCAGAGGCCTCTAAATTAAAATTACTCACGGATGATATGGTACAGTATATAAAGGTGGAGAAAGCTAATCTCGTTAATGTAATGAAAAAGATAGAAGTCTTCTCCAACCTGGGAGTCTATCAAATAAATCATTCAAAGTCCCAGCTCTCCTTTCTAACTTCATGACAGATGTATTACCCACTACTATGCAATCGTACTTCTCGACGAATAGACCCATAACATACCTGGGGATCTTCGTCACTGACAACATAAGAGATCTGTTCAGCTAAATTATTCATCCACACTTGACATGATTTGTAGTCTGCTGAACAGGTGACAAAATGGTTCTATAACGATTCATGGGACGAGTAGCTTTGGTGAAAATGAGTATTCTACCATTGCTGCTGTTCGTGTTTACTATTGTACAGACCAAAGGTCCTCAGTCCTTTTTTAGGTCAATTAATTCGGCCATCCAGCATTTTGTTTGGCAGGGCAAAAAAACGAGATTAAAATTAGAGGCTATTGAGCCAGACTATGAGGATGGAGGACTAGCACTACCTAAAATAAAAGGATACTATAGGCAGTCTTCATGAATTGGTTAGTGGGGACTTATTCCAACATTCCTAGAGATGCTAACTTTTACCTAGAACAGATGGTGTAGACATCAGAAATCAACTTTGCCCCTTTCCTGCTAATGCCAAGACATACAAAAAAAGAAAGATATAAGATACCTCGTATTATTGTAGCGAGATTTAACAGGATATGGGAAAGTTGGGCAATACTGAGGCTTCATCCATCCCTGAAGCTAGCCGAATGTAGGCTTTTAGGACTGCAATTATCTATGGATATGTGTAGTAAGTGGTATAGAGCGGGATATAGGAGGATTCAAGATTTCTTTTATATCAATGAATTCATGACCTGGCAGCAATTGTGTAACTCAAATCTGGTTATTAGCCCTTTGCTGTTTTTTAGTTTTCTCTCAATCAAAACTTTTTCTGAGGGCTGTATTATGGAGTGGAGGACCCTTCTAGAACCTCTAAATTCAGCATACTTTCTATCTAAATTAGCAGGTACAGGAAATTGGTACATACTGCTGCATTGCAAAGGTACTGGATTGAATCCTCTACTGGGTGCAAAGTGGATATTTCACAGTGGAAGTTTTTTAATCACATAATCACAGAAGTGCCAATAATCTAAGAAGAATGGAATTTTATACTAAAGGGTATCATACCCCAGTGAAACTGCATAAACTCTATCCTGAGTTGGAGCCCAATTGCTTTAGGTGCAATGATAGGAATGGCGACTGGCTACGCACTATTTTCACCTGTAGCCATCTAAGGAATTATTGGCAAGATATTTTTGTGAAAACTAGCTCAAAATTAGGGGTAAATATCATGCCAAATCCATATGGAGCTCTTTTTGGGCTAGTAATTCCGGAAGGAGAACTATCTGTGAGACAGCAACAGTTATTCTTTATTTCAGTGCTGGTGGCTAGATCACTGATCGTCGCAAACTGCATATTGGATAAGATCCCCACTTTCCCACAGTGGATTAACAAGATGCACAAAGTACATACTTACGAAGTGCTGTACGGTAAACGTACAGGATCCTTAAAAAAATAGATAGAATCATGAACACATGAGAGGTACCAACATCCGAAGTATACGAGGGTTGATAGTAGAATGCGGCAAGGGTGGTGCTAGTTCACTGGGGCCATTGTTTTTTTTGTACTGTATATACATGATATGCTAAGCTCATTGTACTTAGTTATTTGTTTCTTTTTTTGCCTTTTTTCATCTTCCTTTTGTTTTGTCTTTTTTAACTATGTATACCATGCATGAATATTTATATATCAATTGATTGGACTATGCTGCATCGATATAAATAATACAAAAAATAACAGTCTGTGCTTGAGCCTCCAAGTGCGTCTGTCAGTGGGTCCGTGTGTCTCTAAGTGGGTCTGTGAGTGGGTGCCTGAGTGTCTGAGAGAGTGTGTAAATGCATTTTTTTTTATTTATTGTGATATTCACAAATAGGTCATTACGTTACACCTGTGGCAGTGAGAAGGCTGTAGAGGTTGAAGAGGGTGAGTTGGGTTTGACGTTTTAGTAGATGGTGGAGATCTTGTGGTGGAAGAAGTCCACCAGGGTGTCACAAAGTTCCTGGGAAGGAGTGATAATGTTTTCGGTGGCTGAGGGTTTGAAGAACTCTCTGATGATGTTGAAGAGTTCTTTGTTGTGGTTAGAACTGGCTTTGATGTGGTCAGCCAGGGCACTCCTTTTTGTCTTTTTCAGGAGTTGTGGTTTTGGTTAAGAGCTATCTTGAAGGTGGCTTGGTCTGTGGAATCCTTGCTGGTGTAATGTTATGTAATGCTGGTGGAATGCGATGTAATGTATACATAATAAATTATTACTTATCCTATTTAGAGCGCTATCTCCTAAGTCAATATACATTGTGCTAACAGGTGTTCCCATTACTCACTTCAATGGTGCTCCTTAATTTCATCTCCAAACTCTAAAAGGAAGGAGGCACCCACAGAGTTGTCAACAGTGCATGCATTAGTCCACTGAGCTCTTTCATTTGTTTAATATTAGTTAACACTGTTATACGGGAAATATTTCAGTAGGTTTAATGATTTTTATTTGTTTATCTTTGGTATTGAAAACAACAATATGACACGTTATGCTGTTGTCATTTGTATGGTGCTTCCAATCATTTTTGTAACACAGAGCTTTCTTAATCTGGATGCCATTTTAGTTGGGGGCGGCAGTCATTCAATTATGAATGCTATTGGTCTGAGTGTTTATTGTTAATTCTAGAACTGGTTTGAGTAAGTTTGTGTGAAAATACGAGTTTGTTCCAAGTAAGATCTTTGCAGTTGAGATGATGTTTGGATGAGTATGTCAAAGATCTGTTCATCTTTATCCTTGGATTTGGGGGTCGGCTGTCATTTGCTGTGTCAGTTCAGAAAATGTTCTATACAAACAACACACCATTTTCAAAGGTAATGGATGTCAATTGCGGGTACCCAGAAGTAGCAGTTGCTACCAGTATTTTGCTATTTGATAACGCTGATACAACCCTTGGCATCCCTTGACCCATGGACAAAGCCCACAACAGGAAGTTTGCAGAGTTTCTTCGATTTGCCCTTTCTCGGCAATGTAAGCAGCTAACGAGCACAAGGCTAGAGAAGGGGTGCGACAACGGGCCAAACCACGCTGTAATCTGGGGTCAAAGAGTGAATGATGTCACTACTGCTACCCCTGGAATGTTGTGAATTAACAATTATGCAGTGCTAAAGGTTTGCTTTTTAGAGTCCCTGCCCACACTGTTCTTTGCAGGCCTCAAAGTTTGACTAACTACTTCACAACTACCAAACCAGAAAAGAGCCTGCTGGGAGCAACGTGTGTCCAGTAAAGCTGGAGTCTAAACAAGCGTGACCTTTAGTGACACGGATTGCCTCTATATATATTGTGCATGAGGCACTGACAACTGTGTGAAACACATGGTGCAGGTTTACATGACAAACGTGCAAATAAACATAATAATAGCCCTAGGTGGAAAGCTAAAAATCCAAGGCCCCTAAAGTAACACTTTAAACGGCTGTGGGCTGTTTATTTCCAGTGTGTGTGCAGATTTGTGAGACGAGGGAGGAAAGAGGTGGCTGAGTCAAAGCTTTTGATGGAAGGGCACAGAGAACGCAGGATGAGCGAGGGTAAATTGTTGGTGTAGTGGAATGTTAGTGTGAAAGGTTAAATATCTGCAAAACGTGTTGGGTTTCAGTTTCAAGTCAAATATATCTCAATGAGGAGTCCTAAAAGAGAACACGTGCATGTTACATTGAGGTGCCTAAAAACGCTGTGCACCAAAAGACACCAGGAAAACACTTCCCAGGAAGCTGCGGGCAATTTGCACAAAGGCATTCTGGGATCGGTAGCCAGCGTTCTATGAGGCCAGGGGACCGAGGTTCACATCTACCAAAAGTTGTTAAGAGTTGGGAATCGCGAGCTGATGTCAGCGGCGTAACTAAACTGCAGAATATGGCGTGGGCCCCGGAGTCTCTCATGCCTCACAGAGATACTCATGCCTTTGGGTGAAAGGTGCCTACCCTAAAGGGAGGCCCCTTCCTCCTGCTGCTGCAGTGCGTGGAACCCACAAAGCAGCAAGAACACCCTCTTTAGAGACTATGTAAATACAACTGTTCTGAAGATCTTAAGTCCATTTGGTTCAGTGTTCGAAATAGTGTTTTTCACTAAAAGTCAATTAAGTAGCTCCTCTGCATTTTTGTGCTTTATTTATGGGGCTGAACCTTTTGCGAAATCTGGAACATTTCGAGGATTTTCTTTTTCACATATTTTAGAAAACAGGTTGGTTCTGTGAATTGTTGCAACCCACAACCTCCTTGTTTGAGTTGAAGGTGGTGCTCAGAACATAAGCAGAAGTGGGATTCATGATTATTACAGTATCCGATTTCTAAGAGAAGTGTTTAATCAATTAAACGTGGGCATGTCTTTAAAAACAGTTTAAATGGCTGTTTTTTGTGTCACTAACATTACTTGATTTATATGGGAACTAAGAAATGTATGCACATACTTTAAAGTTATTTGCAACAGGCCCAGGGAAAATAATCTCTACCATACCATGTCACCGTGTCAACCCCCATGTGACATTCTTGCTAATTTAATAAACTTTTTAAATGTTTCCTATAGAGAGAGCTATACCTTTTAGTGGAGTCTCTCACCACTATAAAGTAAAACATATTTTTTTATTTAAAAAAAAATATATCAAAAATGTTATGTTAAATATTAATGCAAATTTATTTTAAATGTACAACAAAATAAAAAATGCGGCAGCACTCAATGTAATTTTCAATTACATCTGTAAATAATATAATTATATTAAATTCAACAAAAATTATTTTTCTGAAGTTTAAATTGAAAGATATGTTACCACCTAAAGTATTTTTATGCATTTTTATGTATTAAAAGTACTGTACAGAATTAATTGAAAGTAATTTAATTATATTGTAATAAAAAGAATGCAGCATTATTTTTTTAATTAAAAAAGGTTAGCAAAACATTTATAATTAAATAAAAAATCCGTTTTATTTTTAGATTTATTTACGGTACATTTTACTTATATATATTTTTTACTATTTTCAATAATTGAATTTAACATTCTTTCCTATGGAGTTCTATTTTAAGTCCCTACCTCCATTATGTTCTATGGCAGGTTGTTGTGTTAGCACTGGTTGGCCATGTGTTGTGCTGGACATTGTCCAGCGCTGAGTTGAAGTAATTTACTACTGCTTTAGGGACCTTTTTGGCTGCAGTAACTTTAGAAGTGTAGTTGTGGGATAGTTTTACTCTTTTGTGCGAGGGTGCATGTCCTCATCTGAACCCCTCCCATTAAGTAGTAAGTATGCCCCTTTTTCAGGCCACTCTTCTTTGTCCCTCCCACTTTTGCTGCTAAGTATTACATTTATATATCTGAGAAAAGAAAAAAAAAATTGGTAGATTTGTGAACACCATTTTATAGCATTTCAGAAGTACTATTGTAGTACTATTAAACATTCTAAAAAATGCAGTTTGAGAATAAGTCCAGAATGCATTAGTCACTATTCATTATGCAGTGTTGGTGTCCGGACTTGATGGTTATCACCACGGCTATGAGAACCTGGCATTTGAAGTAAATATCCACCTCAAACTACAAGACAGTGTTGGAGTCAGACATACAAATTGCATACTTAAAGCTGGGTGCCGTCATGCTAAATGTGGGTGCTCTACTAGAATATAACAATCTAATGACTTTCCCTCCTGCACCTTTAAGATCAGACTTCCGTCAAGTCAAAAACTGCACCGATGTAAGCCCACCTGGGTGCCCATCTGGTCAAGGGCACAAATCCCTTCAATCATATTCCCCCAAAGCCACAATCATTCTAAATATATTCTTCTTTATGCTATTAAGGACTATTTTAGGATTTGGCAGCACATTAGTCCCACAGGAAACTGGCAAAGTGTGAAGTTTCAAGATGACTGTAGGACATCAGGTGTCAATCTGGCTTCAGACCTCTGACGGTGACAGTGATTCCACTAGCAAACCGATGAGAAGATCTGTGCATCAACATGGATGAAGCAAATGGAAAACCCTGATTTTGTCCACCCTCAGTTTTATGGCGTCTGATGCAGTAGATCTAACTGTTTCAACAAAATTAGAGTCAGAATCGAATACTCTGAGAGATGGAAGAGTCCTCACACTATCATACAGGGGCCACTTTCTTCACTCATATTTTGCACCATTCATATGCATCAATTTCTTCAATTTATCAACCCAATTGGACTTTCAGAACCATGCAAGCTAAACACAGCTCTCCATCAGACAAATAAACAGATCTGAACATCTGGACAAGTTAACAAAATGCCTTGATCACCACTTACATTAGTTGTGAGAAAGCCCATTGTGCCTTAATGACTCTAAAGTAAAGGTCATTATTTTCAGGAAGACAAATGAACGCTCCTCAAATTGGTGTTAAAGTCTTAAATGATATGTTCAGGGTTACAAGACATGAAGTTGATGGCTCTTTAGCAGTCTTCCCTGCAGATGGCGGTGGTTCATCTGTCTCCAAACACCCAAATTCAAAATATGGAAGCTAGTCATGCAGCACAATACAGGGGCACCACACACAAATGCTCTTGCTGATGATTTGGGCTTGCTCCAGGTCATAGAATTACTTTCTCTCTTGCACCTTACCATTGACTATGTGGAAAGTTCAAGAAAGACCTTCTGCATTAACATGCTCTTGTTCCAGTGCAATGCTTCGAAATAAAAACAATCCCCTGTTTTAAAACAGATTCCTTCAACAATAGAGGAAGTCTTTGGTCAGCCTGGTCTCAAAAGTGAGTTCCAAGCATATGGGGACCTGCCTTTCAAACGTACACTACCGCTGCTTCCTAGATAATATCTTTCTTCTAATGAATGTTACAGATTGTTCCTGACATTCATCATTTAACTTAAATAGTAGTGCCCCCTAATACATGGCCTCAAGCCTCTCACTGGTCAACAGACTCCATGTTGTATTCAAGTGCCCTCGGCAGACAATGCTTCCGTCAGGGTGTCAAAGGTGTTAGACACTCTGTCTTCATTGTTTTGTCTTATTTTGCTTCTAAAAAAGCATCTGGGTCAAACGTGCATCAATACTCCCATACTCCTTCATAAATCTGTGATAATATCTCATTAGACCATAAAAAGGGTTCCACTGAGTTTGGCTTTTGGAAGCTCCCAATTCATAATTTTGTGGAAATTAGATCAGCTTGGTACCGACCAGTCCTTTGCCCTGTCTAACATTTATTGTCCTTGATAATCAAGCTTGCCTGCTGAAGGGCCTGAAGTACATTCTTGAATAGCAGAAAGGGGTCTGCTTATCTGACATCGTAAACTGCATCACTGTCTTGGCAAGAGACACTGAAGTCTACTGGCCTAACTAATAGACATGACAACCTTAGGGTGGTCTTTTCCCCAACGTTTTGCCTGCCTCCTCCACTCATTGTAGCTGGATTTAGGACTCTGCGCACTTTACCATGCTTAAACATGGTAATATAGGCTCATCTCCAACTGGCATATTTAATTATAAGTCCATAGTAAAGTGGTACTCTCTGTACCCAGGGCCTGTAAAGTAAATGCTACTAGTGGGCCTGCAGCACTGATTGTGCCACCTGCTTAAGTATCCCCTTAATCATGTCTCAGGCCTGCTATAACAGAGCCTGTCAACATCAACCTGGCAAAATAAACCTTTTGCCAGGCCCAAACGTTCCCTTTTTATAGATATGCGTCACACATAAGGTAGAGGGTAGGGTGCAATGTATTTAAAAGTCAGGACATATACTCTTATGTTTTACCTGTCCTGGTAGTGACAAACTCTCACAGTCGTTTTTCACTACTGCTAGGCCTATCTCTCCCATAGGATAACATTGGGATTATCTTATTAAAGTTTATAAGTGTCATGTCCAATTAGAGGAGATACAATCTCCAGTTCTGGTGTCTCTGGAATCCTAATTTAAAATCCTAATTCATGGTGAAGTCAGATTTTAAATTACAATTCTCATAATGACACTTTTAGAAAGTTGGCATTTTCTTACTTTAGGCATTTGCTGCCTGTTGTCTGTCTCTGATCACATGTCTGGGTTGGGTGACAGCTGGGCTTTGTGTAGTCCTCCTAGACAGCCACACAAATGGGAACTTAGGCTTTGACTTGATAGGGCATCCTGACACGACAGGAGGAACGAGCTGGACCCAGCCTCACTTAAACCTGGATAGGCTGTGCCCTGTACACACACAAAGGTCTGCATACCCCCCTGTATTGAATGTAGAGCATGGGCAAGAAGGGCAGGACCTCTGTGAACTTCAAAGAGCTGTATTTGAGGTCTGCCGCATTTCATAGACCCAAATGTGTATAAGTACTGGACCTCTGGCACCACTAGTTCAGCACAATTCTGGACCTCTGATGACTCTGCCAGGATGAAAGAATGCTGTGCTGCTAAAAGGACTGCCACTCTGTTGAACTACTGTTCCTGCCTTGCTGTGTTGACCTGCTGCCCTCGTGCCTGGATGAGGGGACTAAACCTGCACCACTTGAACCTAGAGTGACTCCAAGGGCCAGCTAGCAGGTCTCCTGATCTAAAGTCGCAGAGACAAATAACTTCCAACCAACCTCCTTCACCTCAACTCTGACATCTGTCAGTCTACCCTGCAACTCCTGGAACCTTGAAGTGGGCCTATGGTGTTTCTCCAGTGGCACCCATGCATACTCTGCTGAGCGAAGCATCCCCAAACAGAACCGATGCATTTCCTTGGCTGGGTGGTGCATCTTCAAGCAGAACCGATGAATCACCGCTGTTGCGTGGACTGGACCCGTCACAAAAGTCTCACATCTGCGCTGCATGCCTCTCCTTGGGACTGACGCATTAACTTGGAAACCACCACTGTGCAATGCTTTTCCCGGCGCAAGCTCTTCACATCCTTCGTTGATGGCAGCCTCTATGGCAAACCTCAGCATCGCAGCTTCTCCACTCATTGGAAGGAGCGCATTGCTTCCACTGCGTCTCAAATCTTCAACACCTACCTTCGGATCACAAAGCCCCATCAACATGATTATCAGGCACTATTTTTCACTACAAACTTTAAAATTCAATATCTCGTGTTCTACTTTTTAGATTTATTACATTAAACTCTACTTTTCTAACCTGGTGTGGAATTTTGTTTTTGTGTTGTTTTCACTGATTTACTCTTTGAAGTGTTGCACAAATACTTTATACATTGCCTCTAAAGTTAAGCCTGATTGCTCTGTCAAGGGTTCATACTTTGGTCAACCACCAACCCGATTTCTAACACTATCCTATACCCTGTTGACAAGAGGTGGCAAGAAAATTTCTACGCTCAAAGGGTCATTATTTTTGTACAGAAAGTGGACCTCATGCATTAAAAATGTAGCCCTCTCCTTTGCACCCTCTGGTAGGGTGATATGTCAATACCAAGATGTCAAATCAAAAGTACACAGTAATTTTGCAGCGTCTTATCTGTGATCAGCTCCGGGTATGGTATGTACATGAGTCTTGGTGAGATCCATGCGCACACCCTGTGTAGTTCATTTAGAACCTCATTTGTTGTGTCCCTTTGCCATTTAGGCGTTTGTGCTAGTTCCATCAGATTGGTCAAAAGACTGCTTGATGGCTTAATCATCCCAGGGCTAACTTCTCAGGGACCTACTCCTTAAGGATGGCCCTCATCTTATGTGACAGCCTATAAATCTAATTTTTAAAAGCCAAGTTGGCACCTGTGTCAATATAGTGAACTCACCAGCACTGAGCCTAGGTGTCAGAGGTAACAGCCCAGCAAAATGGTCCTGATGCTGCTCTGGGAGATCAGGGCAGGTTTACTCTTTGTGAAGAACCACCGCGGATGCCTCCCGGAAACCTCAACTTACCTCCTGTTCCTCTGCCATGGGGTCCGTACACCCTGGATTCTGATGCCGACAATGAGCCCTGGAAAGAAAAACCGACACTAATGAAGGGCTGTTGTTCTCCTCCACTGGGCGGAAAATCAGCGAGCCTGTGGCTGGTCCAACCCCTAGACAAACATGTGAGCCGCAAGAGCCAATCCCCGACAAGGAGAGGAGGAGAAAAGGAGACCGAGACAGCAAAGACGGTCACCAACCCGGAAGTGGCTTCGGGAAGGAAAGAAGACGCGAGAAAGGTTGCAGTGGGTGACGAGGAAAACACCAAGGGGATGAAGACCGGTGAAGAGAAGGAGTTTGGGGGAGTCGGAGCAGTAACCAAGGAGACTGACAACCAGGACAGCGACGTTGCCGAAGATGACGAGGCCAGAGATGCCCCTGACGTGTGGTGGTCCCCTGAGGAAGTGCAGGAGCCGCCTCAACTCAGGAGAGTTGCGGCATAAGGCAGCACCAGGATTACGAGTGGGTGGCAGGTTAGAAAGCAAACCACACTACCACCCTCCAATACCAGATAATTGCACTAGAGTCCTACTTGCACTTTAAAGCATGTGATGTCTTTTTTTTCCTTTTCTTTTCTTTCTCCTTACGTTCACAGTCATTTGTTTTCTGGTGTTGTGCCAAACACACCCCTCCCTATACGTGACAGAGCCTCAGTGTTACCATATAGAATAAAGCCTGCCAACAGTGGAGAACTGAAGTAAAGATCACCGTAGAGGAGCGTCTATAGTGCAGCACCTTCTTTGCTCTCCTTGCCACATTTGCTCTCTTTGCCCTCACCCGGGTGTGGTGGAAGGATAATAACTCCAGTAGGGGAATACTTACCGCCTCTTTTGTTTGTGTTATTCTGTCCCTGAAAGCCTCCCGGGATCCCGTCTTCCAGAAACAGCGCACCTGAGAAGAAACAAAGGAAAGGAAAACGCCCATTTTCTTGTTTAAGCACAGACAAAGCACTCTGTAGAAACACTTCTGGGACTCAACAACCTCTATACTATGGATGTTCTCTTGACTAATAAAGCTCCACTATTAACCCCATACAGCCTCCTCGCTTCTGTTTCCACCCATCCCTCCGACACTCTTTTCTTTTTCTTCTACTGTTACCATAAGCATCAACATGTCATTTCTGGAATAGGGAGGTTTATGGTGATTGATAGAGACCATCCATTGGGAATTATTCAGGAGGAAGGGTTTACATAGTAAGTCACCTCAACTACTCTGTCAGGCACAGTGTCCATCAAAGTCCAACTTTCCTGTAGAGCTTGAGACAGCCCTGGCTCTACAACACAAACATTCTATACAAGTTGTTCTCTGGTCATGCAACTGTTAAATCCATTCTTGACAATCTGAAAAATACTTTGTTGGTCTTCTTCATGTGCCAAGATATCTTCTACCTAAGCTACAGCACATGATTCAAAATATCTTGAGTGGGTTTTTCCAAATATGGGACTCAAGAGACCTAAAAGAGGGCACCCAAACATATGTTACAAAAGTCTGACAGTGAAATAACTGATTGTTCAACCCAGTGCTTTACCTCATAAAAGAAACATACTTTATTACACACAAAAAACTAAATACTACATAGGTAATAATAAATAGGCACAATTGAGTGAACAGAATACCGGAGCTCCAGCACGTGGATCTGCTATCCACTAATCTTCCACTGGGTTCTCCTCCTCTTCCAAACTAGATAGTTCTTCCCTTTGGGTAAGAATATCTCTATTAGCAGGAATCAAGGTTTATGTACAGTTTACTCCCCTCTAGCAAATTTGGTGCACTAAGTTTATCATATTTCTTATTAGTTTTATAGCATCTTACCATAATGAGGATCCCAGTTGAGGGCAGAGGCATGCAGCCAATCACTGACAGTGCGTCATATCATTATTGCTATTTGGAGATAGAGCACACTTCGCAATCAAAAGCAACTTCTTTCAGCTCTTGTGAGATTGCGGTTTGTGGCTGCAGCAGTATGGTGCATTGGAGGCATCCGACGAAGTTCAGGTGCCATGTCCACACATTCCAGCTACAACACACACATGAACCCATGTAAATATTACAAACACTTTTCTTCGATGCACAGAGATTTTGTGGAAACCACAGACGTCTTAGGCAATCTCATAGGCTCAGTTCAGCACAATGATTGAGCAGCTACACTGCTCCCCAGAACTCCTCCTCTAACAGTTCCAGCCTATGTGAGAGCTATTGGCTTTGCAAATGTCTTTTGACCATGTTGTACAGAAGCAAGGCTGCTGTTCAGCATTTATAAAAGGTAGTGATGTGACGTACAGTAGAGTGGCATAGAGTGGAGTGGCATAGAGTGCCACGGAGTGGAGTCAGGTAGATTGGAGTAGACAGGAGTAGAGTGGAATGGAGTGGAGTGGAGTGGAATGGAGTGGAGCGGAGCGGAGTGGAGTGGAGTGGCGTACAGTCGAGTGGCATAGTGTGGAGTGGTGTAGAGTAGAGTTGAAGGGCACAGATTAGAGTGAAATGGCATAGAGTGGAGTGGCAGAGTGGAATGACAGAGTGGAGTGGCGCAGAATGGAGTGGCACAGAGTAGTGTGATGTAGAGTGTACTGGCTTAGAGTGGAGTGGCATAGACTGGAGTGGCATGGAGTGACAGAGTGGAGTGGTGTGGAGTAGAGTGGCATAGCACAGAGAGACAGAGTAGAGTGGCCTGGCATAGAGTAGAGTGGCATAGAGTAGGATGGAGCAGATTGGAAAGGAGTAGAGTGGTGTGGAGTGACATAGAGTGGAGTGAATGTGGAGTGCCAAAGAATAGAGTGGCATAGAGTAGCATGGCATAGATTAGAGTGGCATGGAGTGGCATTGCGTGGACTAGACTAGAGTGGAGTGGAGTGGAGTAGAGTAGAGTAAAGTAGGGTAGATTTGAGTGGCATAGATTAGTGATGTGTAGAGTGGTGTAAAGTTGTGTTGACTGGAGTGTTGAGGAGTGGAGTGGCAAAAAGTAGACTGGTGTAGAGTGGATCCAAGTAGCTTAGAGTGGAATGGATTAGAGTGGCATAGGGTATAGTGGTGTAGACTGGCATAGGGTAGAGTGGTGTAGACTGATATTATGTAGAGTTGAGTTGCATGGAGTGACGTATAGTGGAGTTGCGTGGAGTAGTGTAGAGCAAAGTAGCATAGAATAAAGTAGTATACAGTAGAGTGGTGTAGAGTAGAGTGGCATAGAGTGGCATTGTGTGGACTGGAGTGGAGTGGTGTAGATAGGACTGTTGTGGAGTGGAGTGGCACAGAATAGAGAGGCATAAAGTAGAGTTGTGTAGAATGTTGTTGAGTGGCATAGAGTAGGGTGGCATAGAGAACAGTGGCATAGGGTAGAGTTGTGTAGGCTGGCATTGTGTACAGTGGAGTGATGTGGAGTGCTGTAGAGTGAGGTTCTGTAGAGTGCAGTGGCATAGAGTAGAGTGGTGTAGAGTAGAGCGACATGGAGTGGCGTGGAGCAGAGTGGAGTAGAGTGGCATAGAGTGCAGTGGCATGGAGTGGAGTGGCATAGAGTAAAGTGACATAGAGTGGAGTGCCACAGAGTGGAGTGGTGTGCAGAGGAGTCGCGTACAGTGGGGTGGTGTAGAGTGGAGTGCATGGCATAGAGTTGAGTGGAGCAGAGTGGCTTGGAGTGTCATAGAGTGGAGTTGAGTGGTGTAGAGTTGCATAAAGAAGAGTGGCATAGAACAGAGTGGAGTGGAGTAGAGTAGCATAGAGTAGACTGCGTTGAATAGAGGAAAGTGGCATGAATTCGATTCGATTGTGTGTGTGTGTGTCAGTGATACCTCGTCCTGAGGCGGAAGCCGGGACTCTGTGTGCACTCTTTGTAGAATTGCTAATTTTATATTCGTCGCATTTTTAAAAAAGTACCACGAAAAATCTGTCATCAGCACTTTATTTACCTGCTCACTTTGTTGTATCTTGGCGCTTTTAATTACTCCCTGAACACAGATTCGCTCTTAAAAATAGGGGATCTCTTGGCTGCTGATCGCGCTTGATCTCACCCCTCGCAGCCGATTGGACGCTGCTCGGGGGGCCGCCATCTTAGGTGAGGAGCCGGACCAGGGTCAGCATTCCTGTGCTTCGCCCCTCCCGCCCTCCCGCCCTCGATCACTACAAAAGCCCTCTTAACCCACACCACGATTGATTCGATTGTGTGTGTGTGTGTCAGTGATACCTCGTCCTGAGGCGGAAGCCGGGACTCTGTGTGCACTCTTTGTAGAATTGCTAATTTTAAATTCGTCGCATTTTTAAAAAAGTACCACGAAAAATCTGTCATCAGCACTTTATTTACCTGCTCACTTTGTTGTATCTTGGCGCTTTTAATTACTCCCTGAACACAGATTCGCTCTTAAAAATAGGGGATCTCTTGGCTGCTGATCGCGCTTGATCTCACCCCTCGCAGCCGATTGGACGCTGCTCGGGGGGCCGCCATCTTAGGTGAGGAGCCGGACCAGGGTCAGCATTCCTGTGCTTCGCCCCTCCCGCCTCCCACCCTCGATCACTACAAAATGGAACCCCCATTCTGTCGGCGCAGCGGACGGGCGCAGCGGGCGCGCCGCCCGGGCCCAGGGGCCACAACCCCTGGCCCCCTCATCACATACCCTGCGAAAACACTCAGGGACCTGCAGCTTTCCAACTGCCCTTTGCCGCCTGGTGTGTGGGAGCGCACTGCCCTCCTGGAGATCACCAGTAAGCTGCCTGACCCTGGCACTCACTCTGACCATGGTCTTGTCCATTCTTGTCCTATGGCCCCCCCTTTGGCATCTAACAATGACACCCATCTCCGTGTGCTCTACCTTAACACTCGTTCCATGGTGAAGCATCAGCTTGATTTATTCTTGCTGCTCAACATGGATAAACCCGACATCTTGCTCCTAACGGAGACCTGGCTCACGCCGGATTCCCACCCGGATATCCTGGCGACCCTCCCCCCGGACTATTACATCCTCAATGTAAACCGCCCTCTTAGTCGCCCGGGAGGGGGAGTAGCGGCCATCATACACAAGAATCTCAGATTCCTCACCTCCGCCTTACTTACCCTACCAGGGGCAGATAACATAGTTATCAGCGTGGAAACCTCTGGGGGTGCCTTGGCGATTGTACTCCTCTATCGCCCCCCCCCAGCCAATGCCATCATTTCCACTGTCCTTCAGTGAGCAAGTAGCCGACCTGCTCACCCACCATTCCCGACTCGCCGTATTTGGCGACTTCAATTACTGGTTTGACGATGACCAAGCTGGACCCCACGCCATCGAACTGTTTGAAATCTTGACAAACCTAAATCTGTCCCAACACATCTCTTCCCCAACTCATATCAAGGGCCACATTTTGGACCACATCTGGACTCACAACCTCGTCCTGTCTTGCCCAGTCATCTCCCCCTGCCTTTGGTCTGACCATCACCTGATTGACGTCACTATTTCAATTAAAGGGAAACTTAAGGCTCCTCCCCTCCCCGGGGGACTGAGTCGCAAATGGAATTCTTATGATTCCCAGGGATTTATTGATCACCTGACCAACACCTACCCCACTACCCTCCCCGAATCAGATATTGATTCTATGTCGGATGGGATCACCACCTGGCTGTCATCAGCCAGCGACATATTCGCCCCTCTCACCAAATTTGCTCATACTAGACATGGTAACTCTCATCGCTGGTTCTCAGAGGAACTGAAAGTACAGAAACTTAAACTGCGTCACCTGGAACGAAACTGGAGACGGGGCTACTCCAAGGAGGACCGCACCGAGTTTGTGAGGGCCCGGAATGAATATAAGAACGCTATTACTAAAGCAAAGGCCTTACACATCACGGAAAGAATCGATACAGCTAGTGATAAATCTAAAGAAATCTTTAAAATCTTCAACGATTTCTCATCTGACCACAGAGTACTTCCAACCCAGGCCCCCACCCAGGAAACCTGTAATTCGCTCAATTCTTATTTCATCCAAAAAATTGTAAACATCAAGAATGCTATTCCTCCCTCTACTCCTCCTAGCCTTCCTGACTCTCCCCCTTTTAACCCTTGCTCTTTCATCCAGTTCCCACCAATCACCGCCAGCACTCTCGCTGAGCTTACCACTCGTGTTAAATCTGGATCTCCTAGGGACTGCTGCCCCCCCCAAGTTCTTAGGGCAACCTTCTCTGCTCTGCCTGATTGTATTCTCCCCCTTCTGAATACTTCCCTCAGCTCCGGCTCGGTCCCCAGGGCTTTTAAGGAAGCCATATTGGTCCCCCTCTTAAAGAAGACAGAAGCCGACCCCGCCAATCCTGCCAACTATAGGCCTATTTCTCTTCTGCCTTATATCTCTAAACTTCTCGAGGCCTACGTCACCACCTGCCTCTCGGCATTCGTTGAGAGCTCCGGGTTCTTGGTACCTAACCAGGCAGGCTTCAGACCGGCGCATTCAACCGAAGCAGTCATTCTAAAAGTTTTGGACACCCTTCGGGAGAATGCCGATAGAGGGTCCCCTCAGGCGTTGGTCCTTTTGGACCTCTCGGCCGCCTTCGACACGGTGGATCATGACATCCTTCTCCACCGTGTCGGACAGGCAGGCATCAAGGGACCCGCCTGGGAATGGATCAAGTCCTTCCTCTCGGGCCGAGCTCAAACAGTCCATCTAGGCCCCTTTACCGCCACCCAGGTCCCCACCACCTGTGGAGTCCCCCAGGGCTCCTCTCTGTCTCCATTATTGTTTAATTTATATCTGCGCCCACTTATCCATTCACTGAGCTCTTGGAATTGCACTGTCCTCAATTATGCTGACGACATGCAAATCATTTTTCCATTAGATTCCCAGGATGCTGTACCTAACTTTCAGGGAGCAATGCTGCATATCCAACAATGGATGATCTCCAACCAGCTCAAATTAAACCCTGAGAAGACGGAACTCCTCCTGCCTGGTACCAGCCCTCTATACTGGGGCCCTCACTTCTGGCCTAAGGAGCTTGGCATTCCACCTAAACCTTTGAATTCGGTAAAAAGCTTGGGCGTTACCATCGACACTGATCTCTCTCTTAAAACTCATGTTGGTACCACCATTTCTGCCAGCATGTTTCAGCTACGCAAAATTCGCAAGATTTCCCACTTATTCTCCCACGAATCCCTGGTGCAAATTGTCATCTCCCTCGTCCTCTCCCGCCTGGATTTTTCTAATTCAATCTACTGGGGGCTACCCAAGTCCCTCCTCCATCGTCTCCAGCTGGTGCAGAACCAGGCAGCTAGACTTATCTGCAAAACTCCCAAATGGCAATCCGCCAGGCCTCTCCTGGCCAAGCTGCACTGGTTGCCTATCGAACAGCGAGCTGCTTTTAAAATTGGCTGCCTGGTATACAAGGCCCGGCAGTCCAAGGGCCCTGCCTTTTTAGAATCCCTTCTGAACCCTCATTGTCCGGTTCGTAACCTCCGCTCTGCCCATCTTCATCTTCTCACCACGCCGACGGCCAAACTAAAAAAACTGGGCGGCTGTAGATTCAGCTACTTGGCACCCAAATTATGGAACTCCCTCCCTCTTCACATTAAAACTTCTGGTACCCTACTAAGCTTCCGAAAGAGCCTAAAAACATGGCTCTTCTCAAAACTCATGTAAACTATGACTCCCACCTCCAATCTCAATCATAGCGCCAGGAAACCTTTGGTGTCAGTGCGCTCTATAAATACAGCATAAGATAAGATAAGATAAGATGAATTGGAGTGGTGTGTGGAGTGGTGTAGAGTGGCATAGAGTACAGTGGTATAGAGTGGAGTGGCATGGAGTGGAGTGGAGTGGCAGAGTGAAGTGGTGGGCCACAGAGTGGAGTGGGGTGGAGTGGTGTGGAGAGGAGTGGCATACAGTGGGGTGGGGTGGTGTAGAGTGGACTGGAGTGGCGTAGAGTTCAGTGGAATGGAGAAGGGCAGACTGAGAGCAGAGTAGCATAGAGTGGAGAGGAGTGAGTGGAGTGGAGTGGAGTGCTTAGAATGACATATAATGTGGGGGTGGAGCTGAGTGGTGCAGCGTGTTGTAGAGTAGTGTGAAGTGGCGGAGAGTAGAGTGGCATAATGTAGAGTGATCTAGAGTAGAGTGAAGTAAAGTGGTGAAGAGTAGCATGGAGTGGTGTAGAGTGGAATGGACTGATGCAGAATAGAGTGACTTGGAGTGGAGTGGCATTAAGTGGCGTAGAGTGGTGTAGAGTAGAGTGGCATAGACTAGAGTGGTATTGTGTGGAGGGGCATGGAGCAAAGTGGCACAGACTGGAGCTGTGCAGAGTGGAGGGGTGTAGAGTGGAGTGTCATGGAGTGGCATAGTATTGGAGTGGCATAGAGTAGAGTGGCCTAGAAGTGCATAGAGTAGAATGGCATGCAGTGGCATAGAGTGGCGTGGAGTGATGTAGACTGGAGTGGCATAGGGTGGTTTGGAGTGAAGTGGAGCGGCATAGAGTAAAGAGGCATAGAGTAGAGTGGCATGGAATAGATTGGTGTGGAGTAGACTGCTGTAGAGTAGATTGATATAGAGTGACATTGTGTGGAGTGGCATAGACTAGAGTGGTGTAGAGTGGAGCGGCATGGATTTGAGTGGAGCGCTGTATGGTGGCATAGAGTTAAGTGGCATGGAGTGGAGTGGCACAGAGTAGAGTGGTGTGGAGTGAAGTGGCCTAGAGTGAGCGGTGCAGAGTGGAGTTGTGTAGAGTGGAGTGGTGTAGAGTGACATAAAGTTGAGTGCTGTGCCATAGAGCAGAAAAGAATAGAGTGGCGTGGAGTGGCATAGCGCAGAGTGGTGTAGAGTGGTGTAGAGTAGAATGTCATAGAGTAGAATGGCATGGAATAGATTGGCATAGATTAGACTGGTGTAGAGTAGAGTGGCATTGTGTGGAGTGGCGTAGAGTGGTGTAGAGTGGTGTGGAGTGGAATTGAGTGAAGTGGTGTAAGGTGGCATTGAGTGGAGTGGCATGGAGTGGTCAAAAGGAATTACCAGTTCTGGGACTAGTAGTGGATTAAGAAAGTAAGAAACCGTTATAGTCAAATGTTTTTAATGAAGTCCAGTACACACTGTGAAGGAGGCAATTCTCCTACTTCTTATTAAATATTGTAGGGGCCGTCATGCCTGACAACAGCATAGTACCTTGTGAAACTTTTATCATTTTGAATTACACCAGAATGTGTGGCACTGCGTTCTAGAACACATGAAACCTGGAGCTTTCAGGATGGTTACTGTTAATTTTCTGGGCTCTATCTGTGACCACATGAAAGTGGTGCTACTGTTGTTGTGTGGAGATTTATAGTTGCTCCCCAAGTCAGGTGTCACTTTTTAAGACAATCATGACATTTGGAGCAGCATCTTGTGTTCTGGGGTTGAAACTTTGCTGTTAACATTTTATGTATGGACTCCAAAACAGTTGGGTAAAAAGCTAAGATTGACTGAACATGTCCCATATGACAAGTGAACACCTTGCAGCCGCTCATCTTGGTGTTCTGCTGCCTTAGGACGTGAAGTCTTTTACCATATTTTCACCACTATCCCGTGCACATGGTAACAGCAAACTTTTCACAGGTAACTGTCCCTACATCTTGTATTGAATGTTAAAACACATGGGTGTTTGGTAGATGACGTGCTAGCAAAACTCACTTGTGACCAAAGGGCCCTGATGTATTAAGGGGTTTACCCATTCTGTGTCTAAGGGAAAATGTGATAGTAGGCATTGGCCAAGAAACCTTTGAGCCAATTGTTTCAGGAGTCCGTGCCAGAGCTACAAATACCAAGAGATGATCAAATATGATGATAATGCTCCCAGATTCTCCACAGTGTATAAAATAATTAGATCACAACTGCTTCTAAAACTTGGACCGTTATTCTGAGCACACAAAACTGTAAGAAACAAATGGAAAAATAAACAACCATTTAATTAAATTCTTAAACAACAAAATGCAAGCAGACTAATATTAGACTAGGTGCTCTTGCTGCTTCCTTGACTGACAAAGTCACATTGTGTGAGTGTCTTCGAAAAGAAATGAAAAATGACATCCTCTCTCTTACTTTATTGTCTTTGAGTGACTTTTTAGATAGTGGATGTGCTGGTTTTTATCAGGATATTTCCCTTTCCACTGACTTTTATCAGTTATTATATGTTTAAATCTGAAACAGGAAAGCCTGCACATAGGCTTTTCAGAGGGAAATAAGCAGACATACTTTTCTTAGCTGTGGGTGGTTATCCTTAACTGTTGAGATTTGAGCCCTCCTTCTTCCCTGCGAGGACTCTTGAACATCAGTAGCTGTGGCTTACTAGCCTCTAGTCAACGGAACCACTTTCTCTCTTTACATAGGGCTCTTGTAGATGTTGGAAGCAAAACACACCAAAAGGATGCCATCACCTCCAAAAATGTGAGTCAATTAAAAATACAAAAAAATCATACCAATTGTTGTAAGTGTGAGAGGTTGGCCTGGTATATGCTGTCCACTAGTTATAGTGGGCACCTTGCACCAGTCCAAACAACCCCTTATTGATTATAGGTTAAAGACAACCTTTATTGAAAGCTATCCTAGTGGTAGCTATGGAGAGCAGCCTTCAGGCTAAGTCTTGAAGGAATGTAAAGCTGCTTTTTTTTTACCAGTCTATAATCTCTTGAATGGCTAAATGAAAGGAGACCACACCAGGTGTATATATATAAAATATATGTATTTATTACTAAACACATCCCTCTAGTCTCTTTATGAGGCTAGAGGCAAAATCACATAAGTTACACTTCAAATATAACAGTAAAGTAGCACAAATACACGTTAGACCTTAGGGGCGAGCCAAACCATATACTGAAATAGTGGTATAAGAACCACGACTTAACTATACACAAGGCCTAGAGCCTGTAGAATCGCTGGGACCCCAAGGAACCACCCAAGGTAGTGACACAGGGGACCCACGGGGGCCGTGTGCAGTGTGAGAACACAGCCGCGAGCTCCCTTTAGCATCTATGGGGAAAGTCGAGGTTATATTTTTAAAGTTAAAGGACACTTAGAGATGGACTAGGACCAAACCCTCTTGGACTTAGACAGTTCTAGGGTCAACACCCACGGGAGCACCAGAGTACTCGAGTTACCTCACCCAGGGAAGCCGGGTGCATAGGAGTCAAATGGTGTTGCGTTGCGTCGTCGTTTTCAATGGAAGCTGGCGAAGAAGTGCTGCTGCCGGGAAGATGCGAAGTGTCCGAAGAGATCCAAACCAGGATTAGAGATGTGAAGGACCTGAAAGCAGAGGGGACAGAGTCTGGGTTACTTGCCAGTGACCAGGGGCACGATGGACGGATGCCCACCGATGTCGGGTGTTTCAGGTGAAGACGGTGAAGCTTGACTTTTCAGCCACGAGGACCAGGAGGTGTCGAGGACAACCAGGAGCTGTATTCGAGCTGTCCCACAAAGGAAGACAAGTGCTGCAGCATCGGTTCCCGGATTGGACACAACAAGCATTGGCAACAGCAACCCATGCAGAAAGGAGAAAGATGCTTCAATGCGGACCGGCAAGGTCCGAGGGACTCCCCCAGCAAGGAGGAGTGAGGGCACCTCTGGAGCAACGAGGGAAGACCAAGAAAAGTCAGAGTTACTTTCACAGGGACCCTCCAGTTGATGGACCAGGGATTGCGAAGGGACCTCAAGAGGAATCACAAAATGGCGGCCCACGGGTCACTCGGAGTGACTAGGCCAACAATCTTCAGGGGATTCTCTGCTCGGGGTCTGTGCTACAAGTAACCCAATGCACAACCTCAGGAGATATCGAGAAGCTGATGCACTTGCAAATGTGCCCAGTGTCTACGGGTCTCAGCTTTGCTGGGGACTCGGTTCAGCCTCTGGGAAGTCTGGAAATCCACCTCTGGTGTTGCAAAGTCTTCGGCGTCCAGCGGGAGCTTCGGAGATGCAGACTGGACAGATGCGTCTTTGGTGCCTGCCAAGCAGGGGAGTAACTCCTTTACTCCAAAGGAGATTCTTCAGTCATCTGGCGTTGAACAGATCCTCGAAGTTCCAGGATTCAGTTTCAGAGTTTCGTCCAGGGATATCTAAAGTTCTGGTTACAGAGGTTTCTTCTTTATATCCAAGGAAGGCATTGGACTAACTCAGGGTGCGCACCTATGGGAGGGTTTGGAAAGAGGGGTGGCTACCCCCATTTCCTTTGTCCAGGTTTGCGCCAGAGCAGGGGCTGGTAGCCCCTGAACCAGTTTGAGCTGGACAATGCACAGGGACACCAAATGTGCCCCCAGTGCAGGACTTCAAAGCACTGAGTGCACCCACCCAGCCCCAATACACTAAAGCCTGTCTGGGAGGTGGTGACAACTCCCGGTGACAGGAAACCTATTGTCCAGGCCTCCCCTGCCGGAGTTTCGGTCAGCAGCAGGAGGCCAGACTCGTGTCTGTGCCTGCTGCATCCATTTTGTGCTGCCAGGGCTCTGTTAAGCTAGTACCGGGTATACCGCTGCTGTCATGTCTCTCCCTCTAGAAGGGTGGGATCATACTCCCACGCCAGTTACTGGTGTGGGGGTATGATTCCAAGGTGTTTGACACCAAACATGACATGTTTTTTGCAGCCAGTCCAAAATTAGCATTAACCGTTTAGTTATAATGCACTTAAGAGTATATGGTCAGGCTGCATCACAGACAAGAGAAGAGATTCCGAAGGCTGCAGAGGGGCTCTGCTCATGCATGGGCATCCTCTCGCACAAAACCAAACACCCTGCCTTCAGGATTGATAAGGCCTGCCATAGGGGTGACTGATAGGTTTCTATGTGCAGTGATAGGTGAGATATAGTGAACCTATATCTCTGTAAGGGGTGCATGCACCTCCTTACCCAGGCTGCAGTAGCAGACCTGTGGTGTCATTTTGGAGGGCTTCCCAGGGGTGGCATAATACATGCTTCAGCCCCTGGTAGGCCTCTGGGGTACCTATGCCCTGGGTACATAGTATACCATATACTAGGGACTTATAAGGGCACCTCAGAATACAATCTGTTGTGTACCTAAGGTACTCGGAATCAATTTAGAGAGGAAGCAGCTAGGCTGGGGTCCTAGTTAGCAGGGGCCCAGCCAGACTAAAGTCGAGAAAGAGTGTTACAGCAGCAAAACGTGGGGGTAACCAGAAGAAACAGATCCTACTATCCTACAGTAAGGATGTTTTATTCTTAACTCTTAAGTCTCTAAATGTCTTCTAGACACACAGCCATATCCGCACTACTCAGCAACTAATGCACAAAATCAATGTTCTAACCCGTAAAAGATCAGTGTTAATATTATTGGGAGTTGTGGTAGAGTTTTCTCAAAGGTTAGGCATATAGTGCCTAAATAGCTTTTAAGGAATCTTGAGCTTACTCTTGGTAGCTGTGGCTCAAGCAAAAGGCTTCTGTCATTGAATATGTTTGGTACAATATTGCAGCAGCCTGAAAACAACTTTAAAGTCAAGAACGTAGCCCCTTCGTTGCTATTCCTTTTCCCCATGTTCTTTTTTTAAATTTTTTTATTCAAGTCATTTTTATTGAATTTTCAAAAAATGAACAAATAAGTAAATAAACACAATGATGATATAAACAATAAGAAAACACAATGATAATGATATGAACAATAAGAAATTCTAAGTAAATAGAAATAGAAATAAACAAACAACAGATTACTCAAGTGCCTTACCATAGGAGTCGCATTGAAGCTGTAGTGACATACAGGTGGGCAAACAAGCACAGTTGCAGCCGAATGATAGTATATAATACGATACAGTACAGGGGTGTTGTGTAAGTACAGTTACACAGAAGTAAAAATAGAATACATTATAAAATACATTACTGATGACGTACAGTTGATATGGGGTTCGGTATGCATTGCCTTGTGAAAAGTGAGCCAATTCTCACGGTTGGTCGTATAAGAAGAAGGCGTGAAGGGATTTCCAAAGCTTCCTATGTGACTTGCACCAGGGAGAGGCATGAAGTACAACTTTGTCAGCTCTTTTAAGGAAGGATAACCATTCTTGCCACATCCTAAAGGAGACTTCTTTGGAATTTTTCCACTTATTCAAAACAATTTTACAGGCTAAAGTAAGCATGAGATCTAATAAGCATCGGTCATTCACATCTTTGATCTTAGGGTCCAGAGCACCTAGAAGAATATAGGAAAATTCCCTTTCGCTGAGATTAAGTTTAAAGATCCTCTCAGGGGTCCAAAATGTCCTATTTATTAAAATAAACTTGGTTTGTGATAATATTGGGGAGATTTTATTTGAGAAGGGGGTGATATGGATCTTCTACCAGTCGAATGATGTGTTTTCCCCCAATGTTCTTAGCCTTTTCTGGCTTTTCGGTGTAGTTCGCGCTTAGGTCCCTGTAACTTTCTGTCACATAAGGTATCCAAGCCAAATTTGCGTCTTTTCTTCCAACATCATGAGGTTTTTAAAGGTACCCAGGGTTTATTGATTCCCCTGTAGGAGGCCCAGAAATTAGCCAAAATACAGCTACGTTTAGTTTTTTGTTTTGAAATATGGGAAAAAAGTGCTGCAGAAGAAAGAGTCTGTTTTTTCCCCTGCAAAAGGTATCAACAAAGTGCTTGTGGCGCTGAAATAACCATCTTCCCAGCGTTTAGGGACAGACAGGCTTTTGTCAGAAAACCCAAAATGTTTACACAGTTTTGCCATTTTATTGGGACAATAGCCTATTTTTGCAATTTTTTGTGCTTTCAACATCCTTCCAGTTAGTGGTAGAAATGGGTATGAAAGCTATAATGGATCCTGGAAAGCTATACATTTCAGAACAGTAGACAAAATTCTGAATTCAGCAAGGGATCATTTGTATAGATCCTTCAAGGTTTGTTTATAGAAACTAACAGTTGAATATAAGGAAAATTGAAAATGAGTTAAAAAAAACCATTTGTGCCAACGTTTTCACCTATAACTTCTTCTAAGTATGACATATTTTTTTAAAGCAATATACCGATACATCCGCTCGACCCTTCTGATTGTGGGGATATATAGGACTTGTAGGTTCATCAAGAACCCGAGGAACCCAGAGCCAATAACTGAGCTGCATCTTGCAATGGTTTTTCATTGTGTACCAGGTATATAGCAAATAATTTGTTAAAATATAAAGAGTAAAAAATAGGTATCAAGGACTCCTATGTATTTCTGCAATGGGAATAAAATATAGAGTTTGGAAGCAGTAACTATTTGCACATCGCCGAAATTGTGGGTACCCATACTAGCATGACATTTTTCAAAGTGACTACTTTTTACACATTGTCTTACATTTGGAGGGCAGAAATGCATGGCAGGTCAATAGGTAACAACAGTTGCTCTACAATTCTGTGTTCCGATAAGTCTCCCAATAAAAATGATACCTCACGTGTGTGGGTAGGCCTTGTGCCCATGACAGAAAACTGGACAAAACGCAACGTAGACACACTACATTTTTACAGTGAAAAATTACCCTTTTTTTGCATAGTAACTAGCTGTAGGTTTTGAACCCTAGCTCTGCCGGCACCTAGGGAAAACCTAGCAAACATATATTTTGTTTAAATTAGACACCCAGGGAAATCCAGGAGGGGGTGACTTGTGTGGCTCACACCAGGTTTTGTTACCCAGAATCCCTTGCAAAAAACCCCCCCATATTTTCCCCACATTTCTGTGATGGAAGGTTCTAGAATCTGCGTGGGGCCACAAACTTCCAACCACCCTGCTTTCTCCAAAGATTCCCGATTAAAATGATACCTCACTTGTGTGGATGGCCAAGTGCCCGCGGCAGGTAAGGGACCAAAACTTATTGTGGAGACATCAAAATTCCCTATCACAAAACAACCTGGTTTTGCAAGGGGGATACCTGGGTTTTTGACCTCGGGCTCGGCGGCCATCTAACGAAACCTACAAAACACACATATTTCTGAAAACTAGACACCCTAGTGAGTCCATGGAGGTATGGCTTGCATGGTTCCCCCAACGTTTCCCTACACAAACAAATTGTAAGTAGACACAAATCTGCTAACACAAAATCTAAAACTAAATACATTGCACTAATGTCAACTTTGAAACTGAACAAAAAATATAAAACAATTCAGACCAAGGCGGTTCACTGTTCCACTCATGGGTGCTCCCAAAAATTATTTTGCGTGTGTTACATTCTAAAACAAGCAGGCCCACACAGCGCAGGGTTAGAAGGACACTCTGGATAGTGCTTACGAGTCTCCTTCCACGTAAATCTTCGCCAACAGACTCTATCTACTGGGAAATTATTTTGAGGGCGTGGGAGGAATATGATCAGGAAAGTGGCGATCTATTTGCCCTGCGACGAATTGCACCCATTACCAACAGATAAGAAGAAAATGAATTTTACGTCACAAGAGAGACTGGACAATAGATCTTGTTCCCAAACAGTGTTCCTTTGAACTGTGCAATTTTTAAGCAAAGTGAACTGTGTTTAAATTCAGTACGGACCGATTAATAATCATGTTGATGTGCGCACGATGTATGAGCACAATTGTTGATGCATATTCTAAATATGGAACTGTATAAGATTAACATTTGGTGTCATCATAGGGTGGGCGGGGCAGCTAGGATTGATGTGTAGCACGGGAGAAGAGTAGAGGAACGAGTCAGACAAACAAAGCGCAGTTACACTTCAGGTGGGCAGTTACACTTCAGTTGGGCAGTAGCAAGGGATTGTGGGACATGTAGTTGATTAGTCTTCCGTCCTAACACAGAGGGAGACATAGGGTTAACGAAGAAAGCTACGAAAAGGAGGAGGGTCACAATCGAGCACAGGTGATAAAAACACAGATTCAGGGAAGCATGCAACACACGGAGGTTTGCGTTTGAACCGAGTGGCGTTCATGGAGGTTGATTCACAAGGTAAAAGCTTGGGGTGGTTAGGCTTGCTTTTGAAGGGGTGTTTTGCAACTGGATGGGGATATAAATTGAAGGGTTTGAATGTGGGTAGTGTTTAGGTGGGTGTGGGCATCAATTTAGGGGTAACTTCAGGGTTACGTTTAGCGGGAAAACGTTAATGTGTACAGAGCATAAGTACCACAATTCAACACAGATATAAATGCGGTGTATTGATTTAAAGTCACGTTCTAATAATCATGTTTTTTAAATTGTAGAGTACCCCTGACGAAGGGCCGAATGGAGGCCCGAAATGCATTGGGTGATTTGGATTAATGATTGGGCAATACTTATGTACCGCGCTACAAAATAAGGCCAGGATTGGCATGTTTGCAGTTGACAAGGATTTAAATACATAAGATGTCTCTCATGTGACGAGAATTACTATGGATGAAATTGACTAAGCTTGAAGAAATTCAAATAAAAATCTTGATAATGGTTACTTTGGCATCAGCGTTATGCTTCATGTATGCTGTGCGTCCAGTTGGGGTGAGACGTCGCCCTCTTTCTGATAGATCTTTCAATCCAGCCACATCCTCCACCACTCCAACTCTAGGAACACTTGCCTGTTCCACTACAACAAGGCTGCCTATCACAGACTCCTGAAACTTAAAAAATGTCATCGTTGACTCAGGACACCAATCTTTAAATACAACAAAAGCATTAAAGGTTGCCAAGTGGAAAAGATGGATAGCCAACTTCTTACACCAAATGTAATAAGTAAGCCTTACGAAGAGCAGTGTAAGGTTCCAACCTCTGATCTACTCTATCAACACCACCCATGTGCCTATTATAGTCTAAAATGCACACAGGTTTGCGCACTCCAGCAACCTGAGCCCAAACAGTCACAGGTGAAGTGTTTTCCTCATGGATGGTAGTCAGCATGTAGACATCTCTCCTGTCTGCACTTCACAGCTAGAAGTTCCTCACTATGCAACACACTGCACTGTCCCAGCACAAGCTTTTAACAAACAAGTTATTTTGGGAAACCTTTATGGTTAGAGCAGATTGTGCCACAAGCAACAGTGTCCACTTTGGCCAACTTCCTGAACTGCACACCAGTGTAGAATTTATCTACATTTAAATCCTGGAATCTCTACCGGTGTACACCGTGAAATTAGAGACATATCCAGTCCTACTGTCACACAGCATATACATCTTAAATCCATAGCGTGCCCTCTTGCTAGGAATGTATTGCCTAAAAACCAAGCGGCCCTTGAACAAGACCAAAGACTCATCCACAGCTATTTCTTTCCCTGGAGCATAGTTCTCATAAAATCGTTCTACAAAGTGATCAATGACAAGCTGAATCTTAAAACGACGGTCACAATCTGGGTGATCTCGTGGCAACGCTAAACCATTATCGACAAAATGGAGCCTCCGAAGCAGAAGCAAATCCCGATTACAACTCATGATTGCCGGAAATATAGCCGATGCCATCAAGGGACTAGCAGACCAATATGAAGACATCAATGGCTTCCTTAGCAAGCCCATCAAAAAAGCTAAACCCAAGAACTTCTTCATCTCTTCCAGATTTGTGAGAGTCCACCGGGTAGCTCTAGAGTGGGGCCTAATTCTGGCACTGTTGTCACTCAAATACTGTTCAGCATACAAATTAGTCTACTCAACAATCTCTGCCAAAAATGTATCGTCCATAAACAACTGAAAACAATGTATAGGAAAAACATTTTCAGGATCCACTCTACATCCTGGAACACCAGTAAAGTCCGGCAATGTTGGCTGCACCATGCCTGGGGCAACCCAGAGGTCAGCACTTCCAATAGGAAGCCTTGCAGTCCCAGGCTGCAACCCAGATGCCTCTTGCTGCACTATTGGCACATCAATGTACTCCTCTAAGACAGGCACTTCATCTGCACTAAGAGTGGCTTCATCATTCGATGATTCCTTGTGGACAGACAACTCACTGCCAGAATCTTCCACTGCCTCCTCTGCCTTAGATGCAGAGTCAGTCTCTGAACCATGATCATGAAGACCCAAAATGCATACCACCAACCTGCTGAGCAGTAATCCGTGACTAGCCATAATCCTTACAAAGAAAGGAGACTTCACAAACAAGTCAACAACAACCAACACTGTGTAAAATAAGTAATAAACAAAGTGTGGCTTCATCACAAAGATCTATATGATCAAGAAAAATATGACTCACTTGCCAAAGATAGCTACACTCACCAGCACCTACTCTGCAGAGACACAGCAAAAATCAACAATATCCCACTAGAAAGAAAAACTAAACCAATTACTCACAAGACAACAAAATACACATAGAGCACAAATGCAAAAAGGTTTTTACATTTAAAAAACAGAAGCCAAACATACGGCTATTATTACACCATTTGCAAAAAACACATTCAAAATAATTTAGAGTAAATAGTACAAAAATAAATCTCTTACCAAACACACGCAACTAGACAAACTGCAGAACCACTAGTAACGAAACCGCGACCTGGAACAGTCTAAAGAGCAAAAGCCTTTAACTAGAATAAAAAGGAGAAATTAAACATTACAATTGCAATTCACAAGAAATAAAACAATTAACATAATAACACGCATGTCACTGGGGGGGCAGAAAAAACATGCACAAAATTCACTCCCTTTGGAAGCGACCTTTGCTCAATGGTGCTTAGTTGGGTCATTTCTGCTGCACGTTCGCGACGTTGTGCATGATTGAGAAGCAGAAAGGCCCTGCAAAGAGACATCAGGGGAGAGGAAAAACGCTTTCCTCTCCCCTGATGCCTTCGATGCTCAAAGCACCCCCCCCCCCCCGGAGCAGGAAACACCTACCTGCTTTCTCGGCCGCCTGGAAGCAAATGGCTTCCAGCATGTCCGGGGCTTCCTGATGACATTGGCGAGTGCTGTGCGTGCTGAAATCACATGGAATAGCCACGGGCGGGTCAGGGGTGGCAGCTGAAGCTCTTCCACTGCCATCTCTAATTGGGGGGAGTTGATAGGCTGCCCATGGGGGGAGCGCTGGTGCTTCCCCCATGGGTGGGTGCCATGAAGAAGCTGTTCCGTCATGAACACACACCCACCGTGGCTCATAACGGAACCGCTCTTCCATGAGCATAGAAAAGGTTAAACACATCTAGACCACAAACCAATTTAGTAAAATGCTTTTAATGATTAAAACAGCACCAAAATGACAAACAGATTTGAGCATTGTGTTTTTAAAGAAGATGCCCACTTCCAAAAGAAGTCTTCATTCATCAGAGTTCTAGTCAAATCTAATCATACACAAAAAAAACAAATCACTTGCAGGCTGCTCAGCCTTATACAGACAGGACGGGCATGGCCAGAGTAATTCACCCTTTTTGCTAGTGCACCTTTCCTTCTGTAAACTAGAGCTGCAGGATCCTTCACTCCTTCCTGGTAATAAAAAGTGCAGGCGGCTTAACTGAATCTATTCTTGGAACTTGCAAAAAGAAGAAAGTGGTTTCAGTGCCTCCATCTCATAGTTTCATTTTTCTTTTATTATCAGAACGCTTTACATGATCACCAGTTTCATTACAGGACACATTCATTTTTGTTAGGCACGGGGAGATTAAGTGATTTTCCCAGAATCACAGTATGTTGAGCGTTGTTCCCCAGTTTTGAGGTCGACCACTCTAGCCGTAAGGCTACATCCTCTCTTGCACAGACTCTCCAGAGGGAAACAAAAAAAATGAATGTGCATCAGAATCATTACTTCAGTCCACCAGTAATCTCAGCTTGGGAGGTCACTCACGCTTCAGGGCTCAGTCCAGTTGGGTACCGGCACCACTCTAAGCTCACCCTGGCTTAACAGTCTCTTCAGGGGGGACACTTGCCCAGCAGCAGGGCTGTGCACATAGTTCACCCTTCCCAAGAGTTAAGAAAGGCAGACTACATCAAAGGAGTACAGCAAGGCCCCTCCTCAATGCTCTTGGAAGAGAATCAGGCAATTGGTGCAGCCATGTCCGCGAGCCATCCTGGAAGGGGTCCACAAAGGTGGTCAACCTTCTTACTTGCTAAATTTCCTTGTGATTCATTTGTTTCCTTCCCCAATTTCCAGCAGCATTCCTCTTCCAAGGGATAGAGAACATGTATTACAGTAGTAACCCTGTAGAGACTGTAGTTGCTTTGCATGCCTGTCATATCTGCTGTTTATTGTTAGAGTCCTTGTTGTAGGCTGTTTACTGGTATATATTACAATGTACTCTAGTGCACATACTAAGTACAGTCTCTGTTGTGAATGCACTGGACTTTCTGGTGCATGTTTTGACTCGCACGCATATGCCCATGGTCAACAATGCCACACTTTTCTCGATTTGCCTCACTGCTAACCATCCCCGCCTTAGGAAAAACAGCTATTCCTCTATCCAGAGTATGAAGCACTTTATAAATGCTGCAATATAATACAGTTCGGGACGGACTGTTCCCATTGGGCGCAGGGTCAAGATTGGTTTGCATATGGCTGGGTCCAAACTGGAATGGCATGGTGAGCAAAAAAAACGATGGATTTAGGCCCAGATCTCTGTACTGGGTTGAATGTGTGATATTGTTCTGCATTCTGTCCATCAATTGTTCTTTTTGCATTTGTCACCCTGAGTGGGACGGGTATGCCCAGACGTGGGTCCCATGCTCTCCATGCCACTGGAGTCAAGCTATCCTGGCTGATGAGGGCCGAAAGCCCGAAACCAGTCCCAGGATGCTTGTTTCCAGTCCAGGGAGGACCTGGCTTGGCAGTTCGGGCTGGACTGTTCCCATTAGGTGCAGGATCAAGACTGATTTGCATATGGCTGGGTACAAACTGGAATGACATGGTGAGCAAAACAACAATGGATTTAGGCCCAGATCTCTGTACTGGGGTGAATGTATGACATTGTTCTGCATTCTGTCCATCGATTGTTCTTTTTGCAATATAATACAACATATATGCAGCAATATATGTGTTTTTTTTAAATGGGCCTTTTGTGGCATTCACAGGAAAACATAATATTGATGTGACATGCCAATAGAAATATATTCTTACAATGTAGAATAACGTGCTAAAACCAGAATAAATATTGAAATAAAGAAAGAAAACAATCCAAAAAGAGTTTTACGTTGTGTAATTATTGGATTTATACTGGTATGAGTAATAAAAGTAATTTTAACGCTGCTGTTATGGATATTTATGACACTGTGGATTTTTTTTTATCAAACCGATTAAAAGGTTTCCAGGATATTTTACATCCGTTACGGATTAGCCTACTCATACAAAAATCCGACACTTGCCCATATACTTAGTTGCAGTGCTTTACTTACTGGTCATTGAGTAATAACTGTGGTGTAAACAGTTTTTGTTTTGCATGCTAATTGAAAATATTTCTGTGGTAATGATTTGTAATGATTTATGTTGTCTTACTGTTGGACTTGGCCCTTATTGTCCTAAAATGTTTCGCTTTTCCCTCTAGCCTTTTTACTGACATGGTGTGTCTGAACTGAAAATAATAACTGTTGTGCAATGGTGTACGCACCTTTATTTCCACCATTGTAGAAATGCACCTTTGTAAAATGTCACTTTTAAAATGGACGCCATTTCTGTCTGCTTGTGCCGCCTGCCTGAGGTGGGTTGGCGGTCTAGTGTTAGAAGTGACAAGGTGCTCTACATTCCCCTCACAGTGACAGTTGAGGCTGGAACTGCCAGGGACCTTCTAGAAGCTTCCAGCCATTTCTGGTAGGTGGGAGGAGGGGTGTATATGTAGAGCAGTAGAGATGCCATGTGCTCAGCCTGAGGGTGGACTTGACTGAGAGGGGACACTCTGCCAAGAGGTACCACCGCAAGGGCCTGTGTGCTGGCCCCTGTGCCCATCTGTACCCCTCTGCTGTCCACAGGGCCACTGAGAGACTCTGCTGGAGTGGAGACTGCTGTGCTAGCAGGATTGCCATCGTAATGGAGGATGACTGTTCCCAGGAACTGCTGCTTCATTTTTGGGTGAGCTGCCCTGCTTCTTGCTGATCTTGCCCTGCATTAACTATCTCCTGGCCCCTAGTGCCTTGTGAGCTCTACATTTCAACTGACTGGGCACCTCCTGCTGTCTAGCGCCTTGTGAGGGCTGCAGCGCTATCCCAGCCCCCAAGGACTTTCCTGCTTCTTAGCGCCTCATGAGCACTATTGTCTACATTGCCAGAGAAGAGGAGCACTGTCTATTGTCCCTGGAGCTGTTGGGCCTCTCTAGCGCCTGGTGAGCGCTGCCTCTAGCACCTGCCCAAGAGAAGGTGGTGTGTGGGACCTACTGCGCATGCTGCCAGGGAGAGCTGGTTATTTTCAATACAGCGCTGTGCTGCTAAAGCACTATGTATCCAATCCCCCGCATTTTTGCTGCAGCTTGATTCTGTGGGACCCTGATGGCATTCCTGGGACCTAGCGCCTCGTGGGCACTACTGTCTTGTGTGGGACTTGGGATCCTCACCAGCTCCCTAGCACCTTGAAGGCACTATTTTCTTGGTTGCCAGAGGAGGAGTGACGCCTGCAGCGCTGTGCTGTCAAAGCGCTATATTTGGTGGTCTGTACTTCAAGGAAGTGAGGAGCTGAAGCCTGCAGCGCTGTGCTGCCAGAGTGCTACTTTATTCTGGGGGACCCTGGACTTGGGAGGACTCTAGCGCCTCGTGAGCTCTACAGCGGTGCCCCAGAAGGAGGTGAGGAGAGTGGGCGCTACTTTCCTGTGTGCTGTATTTCAACCCCCCTCCCCCAAGGAGAAGGCCTGTGGGACTCCCCACGTTATTGCCAGAGAGAGCCCTGCAGCCACTGAAGAAGCGGGAGCAGTGCGTGCTCCATTCCAGTTGCCCCCATCGCCTGCCAGTAGGAAGGGGCCTATCGGGTCACAGTGCCGGTGCCCAGAGATTGCGCAAGGACTCCAGAGAGCCCGGTGAGTAGGGCTCAGTCCCAGCTTGGTGGGGGTGGTGTCGGGGCACATTGTCGGTGCTCGCCACCCCCCAGTGCCGCTCTGAGGGCACCGTGGTGCCCGTGCTGACCTTACAGCAGCCCCGTCTGACAGCGGATAGCTGCAACCTTGGGGAGCACTGTGAATTTCAGGGGTCCCAGAGTTGGGCTCCCAACTGCGCAGTGGCGCCAGTGCATGTTTTTGGGCCTGACTCCCAGCTGCCCTGCGAGTGCACAGGCAGCTGTAACGTATTGGGGGGCATTGTACTCCTCAGGAGAATAGAGAGGAGACACTCCTGCCCTGCCCCAGTGCTTTGCGCACTTTGCTTTTGCTGTTTTTGCAGCCAGCCCTGACTTTGCGGGACATAGGGCATTTGAGCCCCGGAGGGAGGCCAGTTGGCCTGGGGCCAGTTTCAGAGTGTTGTGCCCCCGGTTGGGGCGAACTGTGTTGACGCTGGCGAGGCCTATTGCCCCATATGATTTATTGCATAATATTGTTGCCAATGCTAACCTGTTTAGGCCTAATGCAATTATGCCCATAAGGTTGATGCCTAATGTATTTCTCCCAATGCATTGATGCTAATAAGGTTTTTGGCATGCCCACTGCTGATGGTGTTTATGCAAATGTGTTGATGCTTATTGATAATGCCTCATGCGTCAAGCCTCATTTTAATATGACTATGCCTGATGCCTTACACTGCTGGTAGGCCTAATACTCACATGTTTATGCCCGCAGGTTTATGCCGAGTGATAATGCTTTTCTTTCCCTAAGGCCTGCACTGCTGGTTTTATGCATACTGGGCCTAGAACTCATGCATCATGCATTTATGCTCATGACGATGTCTCATGTGATGCTTTATGTGTATGCTTAAGGCTAGTTGCACTGTGGCTAAGTGCCTGATCTGGCCAGGAGGTACTGGCTGCTTTACGTTTATTGCTGAGATTCTCATTTATTCTACCTGGGCTTGTGATGACTCTGGCAGCGGCCCGATTGGCGCTGCCCTGTAAATAATCGCCATGTAAAGTACTACCCAGTGCCGGTTGGCACAATGTATATGCACCTGTGATGGTTCTACAACGTGTTCTGCATAATACAGATGCTGTTTTTCTCACCTAAACTGGTGTGGTCTCTTTTTGTAGTGCTCCTAGTGTGTCGCCTGTGTGTGCTGCGTGGATGCTTTACACATTTCCACCGGAGTTTGGCCCACCCGCTCTGCACCACGCTACCACGTGTCTAACACTTACAATTATATAGCTCGAGACATATGGATGTTCGGTATAGCATATTAAAGTGTTTCTTACCATGTTTGGGATGTGGGCAGTTAGACTTGTGATCTACTCCTTCAGGGTGTTGGTGCATGGGTTCTCATGATAAGTGTCACTTGTTTATTTTTTATTTATTTTTGGACTTGTAAAGCGCTTTATTATAATAATAATAATAATAATAATAATAATAATAATCCACATTTGTAAAGCGCGAACAATCACCCGTAAGGGTCTCTAGGTGCTGGGGGCCGTCGGGAAGATTAACCAAGCTATTGCCCAGAGTCACATGGTGCTAGGCTAATCTGCCGCCGGCACCGAGGATCAAACCATGATCCCCGGACTCCGGAGTCAGTCGCCCTGGCCGCTGCGCCACACCTCTTCCTATTCACCTTAGGGTGCCTTGGCGCTAAAACCTAAAACGGTGATAGTGAGCAGGCAGGATCTACTGAAAGTGCAACTAAGTGGTAAGTAGGGAAAACCCAAGTGTGGTATTATATGGTTACACCGCTTTCACATGGAACCTGTATACAGAATTACATTGTGCATTCTTTAGAGAAGGTTCTTGTCAGAATACCTGTGTTAGATACCATTACTAGTCAGTTGACGTTGATTGTTGGTAGTTGAGGTGAATAAACCTTACCTGTATCTTCATCACGTCGTGCTCCTGTCTTTTCATTCACCGAGAACACCACACCAAGTTTCCAAGTGTCTCCTGAATTTCAGCAAAGAAGGCTTCACCCGAAAGAAAATAGGTAAATTGTTCCAAAGTTTTGCTGCTGCAACTGAGAAGGTCTTGCCACCCAATGTGGTAAAGTAGTAGAACCTTAGGTCTGCCACTCAACAAGCCTTCTCTGAACTGGATGTGAGATTTGGTTTACAAAAAGGAAGATCTCTGTGGTAGTGGGTTTAAATCAGAATCATGCAGCGCTTTGTGAACTAAACAGAGATTTAAACATAACTCTCTGTTTAATTGGAAGCGAGTGTAGTCTGCTATGTGCCTGTGTAATGAACTCCGTCCTTTAAAGATTTAATGCCAAACTTGCTGCCAAATTTTGAACACAGTGAAGTTTGTTTAATAATTTAGGTGAGAAGGTCAGATAAATCGCATTACAATATTCTAATCTTGCAGAGACCAGCACATTTAAAATATGTAATATTGTAGCAGTAAAAACATGATTCAATTTAGCATGCCCAACTGAAAAATGCTCACCTTTATCCCTATGCTTATTAGATCATTCAGGGTGAGGTGTATGTCAGATTTCACACCTAGGATTTTTACCCACTTCGGCACCAGCTTTTCACCTAGAGAAAAATGGCCAGAAAATAAAATTCCAGACTGGGGAGTCTCTAAATGAGGACAAAATATCTGTCCTATCTCCATTTAGTTTAAGTTGATTCGCCATCCAGAGTTAGACCCTTACTAAACAATTGTGAAGATGTTCGGCTCTCATCTTAGGTTCCCTGTTTTAAAGGTCCTTTGCATATCACCAGCCTACATAAGCAGCTTAAATCCAAATAATCGAATTAAGCATGCCAGGTGGACTGTGTACAAATTCAAAGGCACTCGGGACAGCGTAGAAGCCTAATGTACCCCACTGGTCACTAGTTTATCAGAGACAAATGATTCCTTGGAGAACTGAAAAGATCTGTTTGACAAAAAGTTCTGGAGCCACCCTAAAACCATGCCTCTGGTATTGAATTCTTACAAGCAATCTAATAAAACGTTGTGGTTCACAGTATCAAATGCAGCTGAAAGGTCTAAAATGATCAAGGCAGTGGGTATATCCTGATCATCACACAAACAGAGATCATCCAATAAGGATTTAATTCCTTATTCAGTGCTGTATCAAACATGGAAACCAGCCTTTACTGAGTATTGGCTGCAACACATTATTAGCAAATTGAGCCAATTGGTTAATAGCTGCCTGCTCAAGCAGTTTGGACAACTATGGCAATGGAGAAACATGCCTGTAGTTGTAGACTCACTCGGGGTCCAACTTAGCCTATATGCTCTTTTCAATTTTTCAGGAACCCTGTCTGACATCAATGTAACATTTATAATTGCTTTTACTTGAATGTAAGAATTTGAAGTAATTCTTTATGCAAACTGGCAGAAATAAGATTTGCTCCTGACACAAATGGTTTGCTATTCTTTATTAAGGATGAAATGGCATCATTGTTTAGTAAGGAGAAATGAGTAAAACTTGTGGCAGTAATTTTGAGCAAAGATTTCAGCAGTTGACTGATTGTTGTCCATCAATGATAACTGAGCCTTATAAGATTCCAATATGTCTTGAATTTAATAACGTTGTATTCAAATTGATTGGTACATTGATTAGATATGTCTAAAGAACTAATTTCGTGAGACAGCATGTTTCTGCTTCAATTTATTAAACACAAAGAATATACCATGAGTTATTGAGGGCTACCATGACTTCTTGAGAAAAATATTATGATATTGCATTCTTAAGATCCTTTTTGTAGCTCATGTTATATGTTGCTCTTTCATTCTTATTTTGGCGAGAATAGTACCTACATGAAGCTCTTTCAAAGAGACAAAGAATTTGTCACAGCCTGCTTATTTTCTCATTAGACAAATTATTTCTATTTTTATTTTCCCTGGTCCACTTTTCCCAGCAGATTATCACGTTCTCTAGAATGGTGGAAACTGTTCATTCTAATATTCAGGTAAGTCACTAGAGTTTGCTGTATCTCTTGTATAGGATGCCATTGACTGTAGTTTTGATTCAACTACATCAGTATATAGCTTTCTTTAGTTTCTCTCTAATCTGGTGGACAATATAGTAAGTGGTCTGGCTGGTGGAGTCTGACCTGATCAATTAAATGCCAGCATAAATAGGAGAACAAGCAGGAGCAAGGAAGTAGGAAAAATGGGTCGACAGAAAAGGTAAAGAATCGAGAAATATTGAATGCAGGGAAGTTAAATGGTGAAAGAAAAGTAGGAAGAGTGGATGGCTGAGTGAATTCATGAATAAGTGGGTAGATGGATGAGTGGGTGAAAGAATGTATAAATGCATAGATAGATGGACAAGTAAAAGGAAGGCAGAGTAAAGGGATATCTGAGAGTGTGGATGGATGGATGGATGGATGGATGGATGGATGGATGGATGGATGGATAGATGGATGGATGGATGGATGGATGGATGGATGGATGGATGGATGGATGGATGGATGGATGGATCGATGGATCGATGGATCGATGGATCGATGGATGGACAGACAGACAGACAGACAGACAGACAGACAGACAGACGAACGGATGGTTGGATGCATGTATAGATGTTGGATATGTGAACAGATGGATAGATACATGGAATGACTGATGGATGGAATAAGAAAAGACTGAATGATGGATGACAGAATGGAAAGGTGAAATAGTGGATATCAATGGCTGAAAGGAAGGGTGAAATGATGAATGCGCAGAGGTTTGGATGGAAGAGACGTGAAAGCTCCCCCAGGGAGGTTGGGCTCACTTGCTCTGCTTGCATTTTGCCAATGTAGCTTTTGGTCAAAGTGGGGGCTATTGTAATTTTCTGACTACTCACTTGCAGCAGACAGTAATGGAGTCTTAAGGTGCTCACTATCACAAAAACAATGTTACCATATGACCTGCCTTATGAGTTGGACAATGTCCAGGGTTGGACAGGCTTTTACTCCACTGGGCATTCCCCCGGTGGGCTGTATCCCCCTTGATGGACAGTTGTGAAAGTTTGGTCCTCTTGTGGGGCCTTTGCCACCTTCTCCCAAGTCTTTGAGGTTAATTGCATCCTGCATGGGGAGGTGTCAAGTGAGAAACAGAACGAGATGCAGGGAAGGTAGGAAGAAAGCGATCAGAGAGGAAGACGAGATGAAGAGGACCCTCCGTGAAAGCCTTGCATTGATCCACCACGAATCATGCTAAACGTTCTGCTATTAGCTGAGCATGTAGATAGTCTATCACAGGTTCACCCCGCCTCCTCCCCATTTTCATCCATGGACTATTACATTCTCTGGCACACTATATTGGCAGCTTACTTATTTCCGAAATATTGTATCAGAATTTTTTCTTGGTTCTTAGGGGAATATTTATGAGAGCCTTGCGCCATGCTTGCACCACGCAAACTGGTACATGCATGATGGAAACCTCTAAGTCATATTTTTGAAGCCACGCAAAGCCACTTTGCTTGGCTCTGAATGGCTTAAAAAATCTGAAGTAAGGCAACACAGCGCTGTGTTGCCTTACTCTGTGCAAGGGAGGCATTCAATGAGTGTTGTGGTGGGTGTTCTCACGCAACGCCCATGATTTTTAACGCATTCCCAAATGTGCAAGTACTTGTAAACCTGGAAATGCACCAAAATCTTAGGCCTCCCCAGGTGAGGTGTAACGAGGAGAAATATCATTTATTTGCCTTGTTTTTTCCTCTTTCTAGGAGTGCTGCATTGTGCAGCACACTTAAAAAGAGGAAAAAGTCTCTCAGGATTGTTTTTGTGCAGGAAGGCACCATGCCAAAACGGCGTCAGCACAAAGGTTAAGGACAGGAATGTGACGTATTAGATAAATATGGCGCATTCCTACCCTTTCCCAGTCACACAGGGCAGCATAGCAAGGTGAAGCTGTGTTGCTCTGTATCACTAATTTCATAAATATGTTCCTTAGTTTATTAATTGTAAGATTTACATGTTCTGAAAATGTGTTACTGATATAATATTCTATCCTGCACAATTTGAGACTAACTGTGGTTGCAAGAGGATTGGATACACCAACCAGGTTTGTCCTAGTCAAAGATTTTACTTTCTGACCTAGGGTCTCATTTAGAGTTTGGCGAATGGGATACTCCATCACAGATTTGACGGAAATCCCATCCACCGTATTACAAGTGCAATATATTCAATGGCACTTATAATAAGGCAGACGGGATATCTGTCACATTTGTCATGGAGTATCCCATCCGGCAAACTCTAATTCAGGCCCTTAGTTCTTTAAGTCCCAATTCACCATAACCACACCATGGGCAGATCTAACATGCGGCCCAGAATTAGTGGTCACAGTACCCAAGGGTTTCACTTTCTTTGGAGTAGACCACAAAGCTAAATGCTGAGGTGGGATAGCAATTATTTACCGAGACCACTTAAAAATCATGTTTGAGGAAGTATCCCAATTAGACTGTGAGGCATTCGTGTTTATATGTAAAATCAATAATAAGGGAGTGTTTAAAGGTCTTGTTGTTTACCGACCACCAGGCCCTTAAATAAAATTCTTAAAACTAAATGAATGTATTGAGTCTTGCATGCAGTATCCCAATTTTACTATCTTAGGTGGCTTTAATTTTCATCTGGAAGACTCAAATAATACAGATACAAAGCAGTTGATCGACAATCTACAGTTCCTTGATCTCATTCATTGGATGATCAAGCCACTCATAGCAGGCTACACATTAGATTACATTTTCTCCCACAATAAGGAGTTCAAAGTTAAATCTATTCTACCACTGACCTGTTCCGATCATAAAGATATAGGGGCCTATTAGGATGACGGGCGGACCTTGCGGTGCTGGGACCAGCCGCCAGTGGTGCGACAGTCCCGCACCAGCATTTAGAATGCCACCGCCACGGTGGCATCCCCCATACACATCATTGTGGCGGGCGGTGCACACAGCACCGCCCGCCATAATGCTGTGGCTGCACACTGTGTATGTGCATGCACAACGTGGCAGGCACCGCAATGGGCCCCCAACTGCGAAATCCGCATGCCTTTCCATGGCGGCAACACTGCCACGGAAAGGCTGATCCTCGTATGCATAGTAATATGAATGGCGGTGTCTAACAGACACCGCCACCATATTCAAACCTTTTCCGCCCGGTCGACTCATCGACCAGGCAGAAAAGTGGCAGACGGTCTTCCTGTCCGCCGCGGTACCCCACCAACATAATCAGGTGGGTGTAAATTGTATGCGGGCGGTGGATAATGGCGGGTGGATTGCCACCGCCATACAGGCGGTGGCGATCCGCCCGCCATTATAATAGACCCCTTAGTGTTCACATTAGAAATTTTAACAAAATTCACCATAGATAAGACTACTCAGCAGGCTATTAAAATCAAAGCCTGGAAAAATATCAATACCACCAATTTTATTGAGACTCTGGCTAACACTCAGCCTATTCTAGTTAAGGATCCTTATACAGCAGCTTCTAATTGTAAGGGCTGGATCAATGCTGCAGTATCTTCACCAGTCCCCCCCAAAAACCCCTAGAAAACATAGAAGCAATCCTACTGCCCCTTGGTTTTCAAAAGACCTAAGACTTTTAAAGCAAAAGTGCAGGTGCCAAGATAGGGCGGGGAGGGAATATAAATGAATGAATTAATAACTCTTCATTTCAATGATATAATATAATCATAAAAGAAGACAGGTTAAAAAACATAGAATCACAATACATAAATATATATAATAAAACCAGCATGATAACAATCTAAGAATATTTATAAATACTAAAAAGCACCCTAACATATTGCACCCATATGGCTCACAGATTTACATTACAATATTAAGAATTTATAATCTTATTCCAGTATAAGGCAGCTTTCAGGAAAAAGAAGGCCGCCAGGATTACTGCATGATCAGATACTAACTTTAAATATAAAAAGGCAGGCTGAACCTGTCGAAGTATCCTCAATTTTAAAAGAGGAATATTATTGTGAGGCAGGAAAACCTAAACACAAACACATACTAGAGTATAAGCGGTTGATTATAGAGAATAAATCTAAATATTTCACAGACAAATTCAAATTGACCAAAAATGTTAATTAATACAGTCAAAATATTCACTAGTCCGGATAACCCTAACACTCTAGCACCTGATCAAACTATGTGCAACCTTCTTTTAAGAAAAGATCCAAGCAATATTGTAAATTCACCCCTAGCCAGAACTCAAATTCTTGGGGCGACTGTCTGACATCACAGGCTACACTATAGGAGTTCCTTTTGTTGACCAAGGATAAATTTAAGTTGCTTATTGAGGCTACAAAATCTGGCTTTCCGTCAGATCCCTATCCACCAGCAATTTTACAATCCGCAACCAATACAATTAGAGGCGACCTCACTTTACTCCTAAACTCAATCATTCAAGCAGTAATCTTTCCTACTGATTGAAAGACAGCTTCCATCATTCCTCTGTTGAAAAAGCCCTCACTTGACCCCTATGAGGTAAAAACTATGCTGGTAATGGAAGCTCTTTTCTCAGCTTCCTTTTCCAGCAAACACAATTGAAACATGCCTTAATTTTTTACTTTTGTCCTTTTTGTATGCAAATGAGACCCCAGATGCCATGCAGTTTGGTTTCAGGAAAAATCACAGTACAGAGTTCATAGTACCACAGGAGTACATTTCCAAAGCACCCCAGGAGCTCAAGGGAGGCACTTAGAGACTCACAGAGTGTCAGGCAGAGGCCAACAGCAGAGTCCAATCCAAATATTTGCAACTAGTCAGCTGTTTGTTTTCAGGAAAATGCATGTTGTATCTTATTGTAACACTGTAGCTTGATATAAGGGCGCGGAGGCTGTGTAGGTTTCTGAATTTTTTTTATTTTATTGGTAGTACAAATGAAGAATAGGTTTTTTATGGGTCTTGGAAGGGTGTTGCTGCTGTCGTCATTTGGTGGGGTATGACTGATGTCGGGTGTCGTTCCTTCTCTGTAGGTGTTCTCCCTCAGGAGTTATTCTAGTGCGGTTTCTAAGTGCATCCCGGTGAACCGATTTACTCCAACCCGTTACCATCACAAGACCAAGCAAGCAGTCGCTTTAAATCGGACCTTTCGAACAGTACTGGATACATTAGTGACATTCAGCAGCTGCTGTTTAAAGTTGGTCAGGTGTCATCCGGTATGATAAAATGGACACAATGTGCAGTCCTTACACAAAGTGCACAATACCGTCACTGTGACTCCAACTGTCCCACACCCTCACCATCGTCACTCACCCACTACATCGCAACTCTTCGAAGTTGTGGTGGGCTAATCAGCATCCGCTGGCAGCATCCACCTCTCCTTGGTCCAGATCTCCTGGGTCCCTACGAGGCTTGTGGTGTCATCTTCTTATGGTTCTGCTGCGTCTGGCAGATCTCCTTCTGGCTGAATGCAAATTCCTTCTTCCTCAAACTTTGTGACTTTCCTTGTGGTTTCTCTGCAATGTTCTTTGGCATCCTTTCCCCCTTTTTCCTGGTCCACTGATTGGTTCCTCCATGTTGGGGCCCAACCTTCCTGTCCAAACTCATAAGGGTCCGTTGTTAGTGTTTGTGTTTGATGGTTTCTGCCCAATTTAACCAGTGGTTCCTTTTTCCACCCACAGGTGTTCCAGTGTCGACAGTGGCCATCCACGTGGACCAGGAGGCTTCCATCTGGTAAGTATGGGGACTCAGGGGATTCATCCTGACAGTCAGCCTTTTGAACTTTGAAGTCCACTTCTTTTTCTGGTTTCAAGAGGCAGCACATCTGTCATTTAAGGCTGCTCTTATGTTACTGGCAGCAGTTTCAGTACTCTTGTGTTCTTTCTCGGGGGCCAGGACTCTTATGAAGTGAGTACCTGAAGGTACCACATTTATGCCTGGCATGAATAAGTGGGTGGGGTGACACTTAGGCAGTGGGTAAAAGCTCCCAGGGCAAAACCTAGTCACTATGGACATTTTCAAGATGGCAAACTTCTTTGTTCACACTAAACGTGCTCTCAGGGCTGAAGATTTGAGTGGGGTGTATACTATGGTAATCATAGTATCCACCCACATTGAGCAATAAAATCCAGTTTGGAGCAGATCAAGAGAGAGAAGCCTAGTGGAACAAAAACGGGAATCTTCAGGAACCACACAATAGGTACACAAGAATTATCTTAGTATCTTGTTCCCTTCCTTTCGAGTACACCCCTAGTGTTATGTGTGAATCCAGCAGACCTCGCTAGCAGGATTTGACACAGTAATGTCAAGAAGGATACACACAGCCCATACTTTTTTGCTGCTGTCAAAGCAGACATCCCTGTCCATTTAGGTCAGCCTGTTGTTTGCTCCTGTGACACATTTCACTCCTATTGAAATGGTAATCAGTGTCAGAAAGAAGTTGGATAGCAAATGCAAATTAGAATCCAAGAATTCGGACAGGGAGAAGGTAACCTAATATTTATTAAAAATGTCACTATACCATTGAATAGGATTTTTAATAACTATTAAAAATAGTTGTTTAATTATTTTTCCCAAGATGCGGTATTAGGATTTTAATCTGTTTTTCAGTTTTCGACGTAAAACAACTGGTTGTGTCACAGGTATAAACAGCTTTTGGGTGCTCACCACTGTAATGAAATGTTAACATTAAATGTCTTCCTGTCCTACTTTTAAGGCCATGCACCCTGCATTGTGGCCTACAAGGCCTACATAGAGGTTACTTATTAATATTTAAATGGAAGGTTTTGACCTGTCAAAAGGATTCAATTTGACCTACTGAATTGCGGTTTTTACACTGCTACAGTACTCTAAAATGGTAGGCCTGAAGTCATGTTTACCATTTGTTTCACGGATAGTCACACGCGAACAGTATGTTGTTCGGCTACTTTGTCTCGACAGGTGACCAACTTATCATGGTCTGGCCCATCGATGTTTTAGTACCACTTCATGAATTGACGCTGGCATAAGAGTGATTATTAGCCTATCTGTATAAGAACACTATTATGGCTACTTACACTATTGCTCATAGAATTATTGGCCAACGTTTAGGACTATATTGTTTTTGTCCAAGACCAACGGGGAACAGTTTCACAAGGATATTTGATGAAATGTTATAGCTGCAGACTCGCCTACACACAAATAAGAAAAATAACTGTTTTGAAATGCACTCTGATTTTAGGAACTAGTAGTGCACATCATAACGCAACTCATGCGGATGACCCGTTTCGCTTTGGAACCTCGGCCTACAACATAGTGATCTTGCCTTGAGAAAGTCTGAATACGGATATATACAGACGAAACACGTGTTGTCTTCAATAATTGCAGAGAATTTCTTTTACATCAATAAATCAACTTTTTCAATGGATGTTGTTCGTGGATTATCCTGAAAACCCCTAGATGATTGGAATAGAGTATGCTCGCCTTTGGACTTGAGGGTTTGAGCATTCGTTGTCATGATACATACACATTCAATATATGCATTTTGGATCTATTGTAACGAACAAGGGTTTGCTATAACTGTACTTTATAAATGTTTATGTGCATGTTCTTTGTGACCTGCAGGTAGCACCGTTTGGTAGTAGGTGCTCCTAGTTATTTTAGCATCCCAATATATTTACATTTTTTAGTATTCGTCACGCTTTTACTAGTCATTTGCTACACTGCTTCTTTTCCCTTGATGTGTGGTTTTCCCCTTCAGGGAATGCTACTACCAACTTTTTTTGTCAACTGAAGTCATGTTTACACTGCCAATATAGTGGATGGTACAATAGGTGCTGTAGTCTACTAGTGACATTTAACTTCCAGGCCATAGTTACATCTTGTACCATAGACTAGGGACTTATAGGTAAATTAAATATATCAATAAGGAACATGCCAATTCAACCATGTTTAAAGGGGGAGCACAATAACTTTACTGCTGCTTAACCGGGTTAAAGCACACAGAGTTCTAAACCAAAACAATATAGGGTTCTGCAAAAGCTAAAACAATTGGAGGTAACATGCTGAAAAGGCAATGTATATATCTAGTTCTTAACCTTTGCTAGACTTGGCATCTTTTGGCATGTTTCCCCTGTCATTTCGCTTTCTGACCTCCTGGTTTTGATGCTGTGCTGGACTTTGTTTTTGCTGGTTTAGTGTATCTGCGTACTTTCTCACTGCTGTTCAGTGTTAAAGTGCAAGTGCTCCTGTTGTAAATTTTGTTTATGGATTGGTGTTTCCATAATTGGGATATTTGATGTACTAGTAAGTCCCTAGTACAGTGCACTGTGTGTGCCCAGGACCTGTAAATCAAATGCTGCTAGTGGGCTGCAGCACTGGTTCTGCCACCCACACAAGTAGCCTTTCAAAGGTGCCTCAGACCAGCCACTGCTGTATCCACATGCATTTTTTACTGCCATGTTGACCTGGCAAGTGCACCCACTTACCAGGCCTAAACCTTCCCTAATCGTACATGTAAGGCACCCCTCAGGTAGGCCCAAGGTGCCACCTGGGAAGGGTGCAGTGTACATGAAAGGTAGGACATATACTGGTGCTTATTACAGGTCCTGATAGTGAAATACTGGGCATTTCAGTTTTCACTATTGCAAGGCTATCTGTCCCATAGGCTAACATCAAAGTTGCTTGTTAACCTGTTACAAGCATAACTTTCCACTGGGACAAGATAGGGAAATGGAGTGTAGGCTACCAGGACTCAGAATTATCAAATGCATCTTTTAATAAAGTTGATTTTTATATTATGTGTTTGAAAATGCCAATTTCAGAAAGTGAACTATACGAAAATAGCAGCTAGGTATGCACTTGTATAAACTAAATTAGTCAAATGTTAAACCCTTCAAAAAAAAGACATATACATGTATTCATTGATGTGTGCACCAGGTAAGTGGCACTGCCAGCCACCTCATTTGAACAGAAAAAGTCATGAATTCTAGATCAATGTCTAGAAATACCCAGTGCACTACAGAATGCCTGAAAGGGGCGTACTCACATTCAACAATTGTTCAACAGTCAATTTTCAAAAACCATTTATGCAAAATATTATCAACTTTAGAACCAATAAACTGTGAAGAGCAACACTCTGGAATAAAGATAAAATAATCCAAATGATTCCAACAAAAATCGAAGTCTTCTGCCTTTATTGTTGATGAATGCAGATAGCTTCTCGTGTAGAGTAAACAAAACGATGCTTGTAGTCAGCAATGATATGTTATGAAAGCTTCACATGTTAGAAAAAAGTCCCAATGCATTTCGGGCTATAGATTAAGCCCTTCATCAGGGGATTCTACGAAAGTAAACAATAACCAATTATAATGTATTTAAATATTTCAAAAAACGTTCCTACAATAATACACTTGTAATGACATTGTATTGTTCATGTTTTTACGCAACTGCTATATGCTGTACTTATGTTGATATATTGATATATTCTGATAGTAATTTTTCTGTTATTGCTGTATTTAGGGGTATTCTCTCTTGTTCTACCTAGCTGCTATTTTCGTATAGTTCACTTTCTGAAATTGGCATTTTCAAACACATAATATAAAAATCATCTTTATTAAAAGATGCATTTGATAATTCTGAGTTCTGGTAGCCTACACTCCATTTCCCCATCTTGTCCCAGTGGAAAGTTATGCTTGTAACAGGTTAACAAGCCACTTTGATGTTAGACTATGGGACAGATAGCCTTGCAATAGTGAAAACTGAAATGCCCAGTATTTCACTATCAGGACCTGTAATAAGCACCAGTATATGTCCTACCTTTCATGTACACTGCACCCTTCCCAGGGGGCACCTTGGGCCTACCTGAGGGGTGCCTTACATGTAAGATTAGGGAAGGTTTAGGCCTGGTAAGTGGGTGCCATCAGCAAGACTGCCAGCAGTTCCGTGGCCTAATGGCACCGCAGAGGGCACTGCAGATGGCACCGCAGAGGGAACAGCCGCACTTTGCACCACAATCCTTGTCTCACTGACAACGACGTCTGCCGCTGCCACCGAGCCGCTGCTTGCACCACAATTTGTGGGAACTGCATTCCACACCTCTTTGCTTCACTCCGCCGACCCGATCTCACCGACGATGCTGCTGCCAGCTGACATCACCACTGCTGTCTGCACTGTGGTTTGGGGGAATGGCTCATAATTTACACAAAGCACTGCCCAGTCCCACAGTTTAGTAGCGGCCCACCAACGCCAGCCCCATCGACTGCCGATCCTCGACAGATGTTGTTGCTTGCACCATGACCATCAGCACCGCGACGAGCACCACCCCACTTTGTACCACAGCCCTGGTCTCACACTGATGCCACTGGACGGCCGCCATCGAGCCGCTGCTTGCACTGTGACATCAGGGCACCACACGCTGCACCGCTCCGCTTCACACCACAGCCTTGACTCCCGCCGCAGCCGGCCCGCACCACCGCAGTCAGCTGGAACAAAAGGTACTGTTTAAGGCTCTTCCAATACCGCAGCCGGGCCGCACCACCACGGTAGACCAGAAACATGGAATTTTGTTGGTCCACACTGCCGTGGTAGCCCCGGATGGAGCTATCCACTTTAAGGAACAATTTTTAAAGCCTACTTTTGATTATTGATATTCTTGAATAAGTGTATGTTGGATTTTTATAATTTTTGTCTTGTTTTACACAGATAAATATTTTTCTAAAACTGGTGTGGTGACCTTTGTAGTATTTTCATTGCATTACTGTATGTTATGTGCAAGTGCTTTCATCACTCCCTTTGAGATAAGCCTGACTGCTTGTGCCAAGCTACCAAGGGGGTGAGCAGGGGTTATTTTGGAAGTGTAACTCCCTTATCCCGACTAGTAAGAAGGGTCCCTACTTGGACAGGGTAACAACCTGCCAACTACAGAACCCCATTTCTAACACCCCTTATCACCTTTGGAAGGGACAAGTATCTACTTTGTTTATTATGCATGATTAGGAGTGTGTTTGGCAAAGTGCGGCCCATGAGGGGCACTGTTGGTGTCGTGCATAAGACTTGGGTGAATGCTCTAAACAGGCCAATGCATGCATGTTGCAGAAATGTATTTCATGAGGTGAGGAGAGAAAAGTGGGAGAGATAGGATTTAATTTGCTGGTTCGTACAAGCAATTCATGTGGGTTGAGGCCAGATGAAATGATGTTTTGGAAAAAAGCACCAACTCTTTACTGCTTTTCTGATTTCTGGGTGATTGCTGGCTGTTTTGTTTTCTTTTGGTGGGTATTCCTGGGCTTGAATATCTGAACAGAAAAACAGCTTCTGTCCACTGTTGATATTTGTAAAGTAAGGGTGATCAAGAGTTGACCTATTCTTGATCAGAATTTGCTTTCTTGACATTGGAGTGTGAGTTTGTATTAAAGGAAACAAAGTCCTGTCCTATGGGTCACCGATGGATGATGCAGAGAGCTTAATTCAACATTCTTCATGCAACAAAGTGTGCAAGGCCTTGAGGACAGAAGTAATATGGTTATGCTGTTTCAGTTTTGGAACGTGTGTATCTGTGGTATTCTAGACTTGCAGTTTTCTGACTACTTGCCTCATGAGTTCAATGTATAGCCTACTGATATAAGCGAAGAGTGATGTTACTAGAGCTCTTGGTGCCCATAGAGATATTCCAGGGTAAAAAGATATTTGCTTAGTATTCTTATGATGTAGAAAGCACTTTTTGTCACTAGGTAAAAATAGGTTAGGAGGAAGAGTGTTATCACACTCAAATACTTTACTTCCATTAATGTGTGTTGGGGAGTGGTACAATTCCCTTTGGCCAAATGGTGGTGGGGTGATATTTTGCCATGCTCTGCAGGTGGGAATCTCTGTCTCAGAGACAGTGAGATTCAAGTGGTTCTAATCTTCCTGGTGGCCCCCACCTGCAGATATCAGCTGAGTCATGACATGTCCATGTCTGAGGGCTTTTGCAATTATAGGATGACATGTATTTCATGAGCGTAGCTGTTGTATGTGAGCATAAATATCTTGATGAGAAGGGCAATTGTTGACCCTTGATAGACACCTACCAGATAAGCGGCTGGTGCTAAGCAAAGAGAACGTTTAACAATTTGGTCTCTGTCTGTAATGGAAAAGGTAATCCAATTTAGAGAAGTGCTTTGCACATTCAGTCAGTATTTGAAGTATTTGAAGTTGCAGTTGATGATTAACAGTGTCAGAAGGATGATAGCTTAAGTTGGAGAAGGAGAGCCATATTTAGATGACTATGTTCTTGAAGTGGGCATAAAAAACAGTTAGTGCAGATTAAATACCTCTTTTAGGTCAGAAGTCTGTCGGTCAGCCTGAAAGAAGGTTGTTACATAGTTGAGGGTCAGGGTCAGGGTCTGACAAAAATCTGTTCTTATTGCCTAGAAATGGTCCTTTGATTTTCACCAATAGCTTGCTTTGTCTGGCTGGTCTGTTGTGTTGTTCTTTGGAATTTTTTGGGATGTATGATTCTTTAAGTTTTTTGGTGATGAAAAACAATCACTGTATTGAGTACAGCAGTGGAAATGCTAGGATAATGTCTTTTAATATATTTGAGAGGCATTGGTCCACTGGTGTCCCAGTGGTATCGATGACCTTGATTAATACATTGATTACTTTAATGGAGATCAAGTAGAACAAATAGATGTTTAGTTAATTAATGTTGGTGATAGAATCCAGCATAATAAGAAAGGGGTTTTATGCACTAATTACTTTTCATTGACAGTGTGTTTCAAGGTTGTAAACGTTGTCAATGGAGTGATCTGCCAGCACAATGCTGAATTCTTGAGAGTGGTGCAATTTGAGTTGCAATCTGCATCACGGCATTTAAAGGCAACCTTACAAAGGTCTTTTGTAGGACATAGAGTGCCTCTCTTTTATTAGGATTATTGAAATCTTGTTGCTTTTTTTGATAGTTGGCTTATAGATTGGGGATAGTCACTGTAGCTGGTTTTGTCATTCTGGTCATGCATCTTTCTCCACTGCATTTCAGGTTCTGCTTTTCCTTTTCTGTAGCTGTGCATCTGAAATGATGGTGTTGGTGGTTTCATATAGTATTGAGCTGAACATGGTTATACAAAGTCTCTGAGAGCCAGAGGCAATTGTCGCAACTCTCCAAGCCTTACATCCCAGCCAGATCACTGAGATCGTCAGACAGTGGCAATCTGTTCATCCCCAAGATGTTTAAAGTAAAATTGGGAGGCAAAAGCTTTGCTTCCACCACCACCAAACTCTGGAACTCCCTGCCTACTCCTCCCAAAAATGAACCCAACCTGTTGAAGTTCAGGAAGCGCTTAGAAATCTGGCTTTACTAACTTACCTCACTAATCGACCTCTCTGCCTGCTTGTCTATCCAGCGTCTAGTTACCCTCAGGTCTGTGTAGCGCTTTATAAATCCTTCATTTCATGGATGGAATTGGTTGACAGACATTAGTGGTTCCAGTTACCAGAGAGATTTGATTGGAATGAGTCAGGATTGAGGTTCTTCAATGGTGTGATGAGCTGTGGAACATTTCTTTTACACATGTGGTTAGCATATTGGGGCTAAGTCCCACTATCATCCTACTTCTCTGCTGAATGACTGCTCTTTTCAGTCTCAGGTCAGCTGCCACCTGGGTAAACCTACGAAACACAGACATTTCTGAAAACTAAACATCTGGGGTAGTCCAAGGTGGTATGACTTTCATGGATTCCATAACGTTTTCCTACCCACAATGCCCTGCAAGCCACAAACCTTTCCTACAATTGCACAGTTTCCTTGCATTTCTGTGACGCAAACGTCTGGAATCAGTAGGAATCCACAAAATGCCTACCACCCAGCTTTCCACTACTTGCCCTGATAAAAATGCTACCCCACTTGTGTGACTTGGCCTAGTGCCCTCGACAGGCACAAATGATACCAGGGTCAATGAGAGTTGCTCCACGAGACTCCCATTGACCTTGGTTTTATGCTTGCCTGCCATGTGCACTATGCCCAGCCACACAAATGATGTAGCATTTTTCATTGGGACTAGTGTGAGAACGCTGGGTGGTAGGAATTTTGTGGCTTCCCACAGATTTCAGAACTTTCCATCACAGAAATGTGAGGAAAATGTGCTTTTTAGTCAATGTTTGAGGTTTGCACAGGGTTCTGGGTAAAAAAAACTGGTGAGAGCCATGCAAGTTACCCCACCTTGGATACCCATAGGTGTCAATTTTTCAAAAATGTACAGGTTTGCTAGATTTCTGGAGGAGCTGACTGAGCTAGGATCCAAAGTCTACAGCTACCCATATTGGAAAAAAGGATCAGTTTTCAGTGGAAAAATGTGATGCATCCATAATGTGTTTTGGTCCATTTCCTGTCGTAGGCACTAGGCCTACCCACACAAGTGAAGTGCCATTTTTATCGAAAGACTCGTGGGAGCATAGAATAGTAGAACATTTATTATTACGAATTGGATTTTGCTGTATTTGTGCCTTTAAAAGTTAAGACAGTGTATAAGAAAGAAGACATTTTGAAATTAACCTCGATATCATGCATTAGTATGGGTACCCACAAATTCAGAGATGTACAAATAACCACTGCTCCTAAACTCCATATCTCGTGCCCATTTCAGAAATACATAGGTTCCCCTTATACCCATTTTTCACTCTACATATTTCGCAATATGTTTTTGGTCTATACTTGGTACCCAATGAAAAACCATTCTACAGTGCAGCTCTGTTTTTGGCTCTTGGTACCTTGGGTTCTTGGAAAACCTACAAATCCCAAATATCCCCACAACCAGAAGGGTCTATTGGACACAGGTTTGATGGCCTGAGGACATTTGGTTTCTTCCATGCATCCAGTTCTGGCTTATAAGTGGAAATAACCAGATTTCATTTTAGGCAGCTATTACTAAGCTGGGAATGGGTTCTAGTTAGAGGTGGGCGGAACTTGTGGAGTCCCACTACACTGAATTCCACAGAGTTACATAAAACTCTTCCGTGTGCTGCAGAATTAGGCACGTTGAGCTGCTAATGCTGACTTTTAGCACCGGAAGCTTGTCCCGCACAGGAAAGTCAGCGCAAATGGCTCCAAATGGCATGCCAGAGGGTATTGCCTCTTTCTCCTGCTTAAGTAGATTTTCTTTTTGAGTGGCAGCTTTCTCAACGCAAACTGTAGCGAGCTGCCGTAACCACGCATGTTGAGAAATATCCCAGCCCTAGTTCTAATACTTCAGAATTGCCTCACCTGTCTCCTAGAGTAATGTTTCACCACAGGACACACAGCAGCATGCATCACAGTGGAATCTGTGAACCTTCATCGTACTGTGGTGTTGAGAAGCGGCCTTCAGCCTCAAGATGTTTGGGGTACAGGATACTCTTTGTTTGCCAGCAGAAGCATCTCCAAATGCATCACTTGCAGGACAATAAGCATGTGGTTTATTCTGAGCTGTGCCCTGCCTTGAACCAGGAACTGGAAATCAAAGGCAGCACAGCGGGGCACTGCCCCACATTAGTTCAAGACTATGCAAGCAAAGATGCACTCTGCATTTACCTCTTGGCCAACATGTGAAAGGACACATGTTGACCTAGAGTTAACTAGGAAGAGAAAGAGTTCCACTTTCTCAGCCTCTGTATCTGTCAAGGTATGTATGTCTTTGAACTGGTACTTTTCAATTCATTGTAAAGCACATGGATACCTTATGGCATGGGTGTGTTATAGAAATAAGTAGTAAATATGCATGTCCCGGGGGGGATGTGGCTTTGAAAATTTGCGTAATTACATAAATAATGCATATTTGTATAGTACTCAATGAAAACGTACTCTACATGTAAACACTAATAATTGGTAATTATTACAAACCATAATAATGGTTCTTCTTTTAACAATCTCGTAAACTGGATCTAAAACATGCAGCAGGCCACATGCAGATGTTTGCAGTGAGTGTAAAACCCACTGAGCTATTTTACCCCACACCTGAAGTTTATGATCTTTCGGTTAACCAAGGATCTCTGCAGCATGCAAAGTAACCCACCGAGATAGTTTGCTAACAAGCAAGCACTTTACTTTTAGTTCGCTTGTATTGTTTTGCAGTAAGCACATTAACCCTCCGAACAACTTTATGATGATTTAAGTCTGTGACCAGCAGATTAGACCAAGATCTCTGCTCCACCAGCTTTAACCACCTGTATACTTCCAAGAATCATGCTGTGTATCTCTGTAGCACGTGGCTCTAAGGCACCTGTAAACGTGGTTTATTAGTGAATAATAAAGTAAAACGGAACAGGGTTCCTCTGTCATTTATCTTGTGTGAGGATTTATTTGGGGAATCCGTTTTTAAAATTAAACATAGTTGCACGCAGATCTTCGGCTCAATGTTCTTGACTACGCCCTATGACTCCGCCCTGCAGGCTCCACCCCTTTTCTTCCATCACCAGCTCAATTTCTCAAACCTTCTTCGCTAGTATGGACGTTGCCTTGGCTCACCCCAAAGTTGCGGTTGAGAGGGTTTACTGAACGGGCTGTGCCTACCCCATGCCACACGCCTCTAGCTTACAAGTGCCGCCAGAGCACATCTACACCTCACGAAAAACACAGGTGGGGACGACGCCGCAAGACTGCAGCTCTTTTTTTGTGTGCAGAAATAAGCCAATATGTGCCATGGCTGCTACTATCTCGTGCACCTTTACACAGGTACAATCTTACCAATCCACCATATAAATATGAGGGTGAGCATGTAGAATTTTCGTTTCAACTTTAGTGTGAAAATGATAACTCTGTGAAGGCTGCCCGGGGGGCCACGCAGTGGCCCCTCAACAGGGCGGCCGCCTTAGTGCCACAGGAAGGCACTGGAGTCGGCCTCCTAGTTTCCCTGGGCGTGGGTCCAGGGGGACTTCCGGCCGACCACTTCCGATAGTGGGAGGGGGGACAGGGGTACAAATACTGTCCCCCGCCCACTGGGCAGCCTCTTGTCCGCTGCCCGTGCCGCCTTTCCCACCCCACCGCGTACCCTGCGGACGGACAATGAAGAGGATTGGGTGGGGGGTATAATTTCTAACCTATTGTTTTGTGTTGCAGGAGGAGTTACAGGGCGATCCAGAGTCTACAAGTTACCAAGGGGTACTTCATGCAGCAGCACAGTATGGTGCTAAGCCAAGGATACCCAGGGATGTCTTAGCGTTGTCCCCTGGAAGAACTACGGTGCCCCGTTAGACCTATGGGAGGTTGTGGGTCTGAGCAACCGGGGGCTGCCTGGAACGCTCCGCCCACCTTTTGGGGGGGCGTGAGTAAGGGAGTGGACTGGTGGTCCACTGATGGGAGGGGTGGCCCCTCCCAAGAATTGGTAAACACCGATTGGCGACGGCCACGGTGTAATTTGGCTCATCAGACGAGCAGGCGGCATAAGGGTTGGCCTGCCCTGGGATCGCCCGTAAGGTAACCCACCATGTTGGCATATTTGTTATGCAAATAAACCTGCAGCAATTTTCTCCACTAACAAGGTGTTGTGTGGTTTAATGATGTATTGTGCTGCATAAGTGACTACAGTTGCCTTATTGGCACTATGGAACAAACCACGGGGGCATACCAATGGAAAATGCTAACGAGCACAGAAATGAAAGCGTTTGGTTAAAAAAAAAGACGAATGTGAAAAAAGCTGTGGGAAAAACAGAGCGAGTGCATTCAAGAAGGACGCACGACCGTGGTTGTTGGTGAGTGAAACAAGCACAACTGTGAGAACACAGGAAGGATAGGATATGCTTGTAAAAAATGATGAAAAAAGTACTATTTTATCCTAATTACAACAACATGTGATTTAAGAATTGGCAAAGCGCCTGGTTATAAGCCGCGGTGAATGGCTGTTTTCTGACCGGCATGGGAACAGCAGTCCATCCATAGCACTGCTGCGCCACCGAATGCACTTTACTAAGGGGAGGTCGGTGGGGACGTCTTGCCTCTGGAGAGGAGGGGGCCGCGATGCCTTTCTTGTCCCCATCAGCCAATGGTCACAGAGGGGTGTAGCCGGACCCCGTGCTTGCAGTGCTGGCCGCCCGCTGGACGTGCTACTTGGCAGCATCTGCCGGTGTGCTGCGGAGTCTGGCACAGCTCTGCAGGAGGGAGCTGTTGAGCAGTCTCTGCTCGGACCCGTCCCGGCCAGCTGCCCCTCTCATCGCAGCTTTACGCGCACGGTTGTTTTGGCCCGGTGAATGTGCAACACGAACAGGGGAGTACATCAAGCAAACAACAACTGAAAGAAGCCTCTTCCAAGCACTGGCTCACAATGCTACTTCGTGTTCTAATGAAATCCTATGTCTGTCTCTGGATCTTGGTGATGCGCCTAGAAGCAGCACACAGTCCGCAAGGTAAGAGGAGGGCGCTGCAGGGGCCGTTGGAGGTGGGCAGGCCAATTATTTCTCAGACACTCACAGCCCTTCAAAAGAACCACTGTCGAAACTTTTTCTTTGGAGGGATTGATTGTTCCTCCGGTGAATTGCATTGGGTGCTTGTTATTCAATGATTGGCGGGGAGAGTTTGCATTGAGCTGCCAGCTTGCTTTAGTGGATGGCAGGCTGTAAACGAAAGTTCCTTTATACTGGCAAGATACAGTTCACCATGCCCCCGGCATAAACAATTTTATCTCATACACCACCTCTCTTCAGGATCATCTCTTGCATGCGTCAGGGGCGTAAAGCAAGCCCCCGGGCCAAGGGAGGGGCCCATCGACCCCTGAAGGGTCGGCGCATTGAGGCCAAGGTCAACGAATAGCTGTGAGATATGGGAGACCCGCGGGCCCCTTATCACCTTCTGCAGGTGGCGGCGGTATTTTTTTGTGCCACTGGCATATGTTCAAATCTGAATGCGTGTTGTCTTTTGTTCTAGAAGTGTTTAAGTGAGTGCCTATTATTTTTTCCATATATTCGTCAAATGCAGGTGTTCGAGTGACGCTACTAAGCACTGCAGCCTGTCTTTTGAAGTGCACGCGTATTCTGTATGTTTCACAGCCCTCTCCACAAAATACGACTTACCTCCCTCTGGATGGCCTGTGTTTCCAGGCAGCCTGACATGCAATTAGAGAGAGATACACAGGCGCCCACCTTATTTCCTTTTTATTTATTTATAAAGGCAAAGTCTTAATTCTAAACGGTTGGAAAATGTTCACTTCGTGTGCAAACTTGAACTATGCCGAGAAGTACTTTACGTCGAGACACTTAAACGAAACCCGCGGAAGAGTGTCTCCTTGAAACAATTCCTATAGTGGAAACCGGCACAGCTGGCAACCACTCGAGTGCAGAGCCCCGGGCAATTAGCGCTGGCAACTAACAATTAGGAAGGCAAGGCCGCTCGTTTTAAACGCTTGGCATAGTCCCCTCTTTACTTATATACTTCAAATGTGTTTGTATTTACATTCTCAATGAAAGATAACTAAGCTAAACGCTGCTTTTCTTTAAAAAAAAATATCCCTAAACGGGTATTTTCTAGTGGTACGTACCGCGACTTCGTGCGTTTTAGTGGCCTATCTCCCTTCTGATTGGTTCATTTGTTTATCCTTCGGAAATGCAACCTAGGCTGCATTGCATTCATGTACTCGGTCTCACAAACAGCCATGTGGTGTGCTCCTTGACAACATTCCGCGCGAGCTGATTGGCTTTCATGTTCATTTAGGAAGCATTCCAGCGCGCGAGCGTTCCAACATTCAGCATAGTTGTCAATCCATAAAACGTGCCGTGGGCTGGTCTCTGGTTGGCAGCTTGCAGAAAATACTCCCCGAGTCAGCCCTGCGCTCACCCGTCACCCAAGAGACACATTCTTTAATGAGTAACACCCTGCCTCTGAATTAACAGCAGAGGATAGACGTTTCAGAGAGACTTCTGACTTGCAAGAAGGCAACAAGTTTAGAAGCAGCCTTTAATGTTTTAAAGAGCTGTTTATGACTTGTAATTATGGTAATTAAAAACAGAGACCGAGAAACCCCTCCGGGATTGAGTCGTTGCGCTATGCTACGTTCCTACGTCGTAACATAAGGTAAGAGAACACCAGCAGTAACTTAAAAGATAAAGGGATATTAATTATTCTTACTGGAATGAAGAGGGCCTATTTAGTACCACCCTATTAGTATTTATTTATTTACACATACCTTGAAGGAGTGTGTGGTTGCAGAGCCACACAGGGCCTGGCCTTTGCAAGTGAGTCGTTTTTTGCACACCTTATCTTGTCATTTTCTTTATCCTATTACAATCCATTTCTCTTATCCTACCCCTTCTGCTGAGGGAAAGCAGCTCCCGCCCTCACCCAACCTGTACATTTGGGTCATGTTCTCTTGATGGTGTCAGCCACCAAAGATTTTGACATTCCAATCATCTGTCTCACATCATTCCCTTTGCAGCCACTTATTTTCACCCAGGCCTGAATTTTATGTACAAGCACAGTGCATGCTGGACGTTTTGAGTCCATACTTAGAGTTAAAAGGGAACTTACAGGTCCTAGAATGCAAAGTGCAAACAAAATGTCAAGTTTGGCTGATGGCGTAATAGATGACAAGTGACCATGCATCCCATTGGTCACCGTTTCACTGCTAATACTTTCATTTGGACTTTCACCATTGATTATGTATAGATGAAGGCAAGGCAGTACCTTCTAACCAACAATAAAAAAAAAAAAAGTTTGAGTGCTCGACTTTTCTAATTAGTTGCAGATGGGGGCGAATTGGGAAACTCTGCGCTCATGCACAGTACACACATTTTAACACAGATTCATTTCATAAGGCTTTATTCGGAGCAAAGAAAAATGTCCATATAAGCACATACATAAAATAACAGAATAACATAACAGATTGCCACAATGGTCAACATATGGTTAAAAACAAGAGAGTATTACAAACAGGGGAGAATAAAATATTTAAAAGCACATACTTTTCCTGATATTAATTGCTTTAAGTAAGAAAGTTGCAGTAAAAAAGCAGATATCAGGGTGATGCAAGTTAAAAAGCAATTTAAAAGAATCATGTACTGTTCTAACACCGAATTTTATAAAAATAGGTTTTAAAAAAGCTACCCGAAGATTCCCATACAGTGGGCACATCAAAAGAAAGTGCATCGTGCTTTGTGCAGACAAATTGTCACAAGGACAAAAACCAATGGGCTGCTTGTTTACAGATGGGAAAGCGACCAATTTATGCACAATCCCCATTCTGAGTCTGGTTAAAACAAACTTGTGGGAAACTCTGTTCACCATGGTGAGATATGGCTGATATCCTTTCAGTTCATTCAAGGTGTTATATTGCACACAGGTAGAGAGAGATTCACATTTACCATTCCGACACTCGGATTTACACAGCAGAAAGATATACTTCATTTCAGCCTTAGAAATTGCTGCAGCCCCATATCTATCAGATTTAATGTTAATCCCATAGAATTCTTGGAAACTGTTGACAATAAACTTAATCCATGGTATCTTTAAATGATTATCAGCAGAGAGACAGTCATCAATAATGGCTCTATTTAGTGACGTCTCTTCTTTAAGCCAAATTGACCGCCACAACAATAGTGGCCTTAAGAGTATCAAATCATTTAAAAAAGGGATACCAAGTTCGCTATGGACTAAGTCATTAGAGGCAGATTTGGGTAAATTCAACAATTTTTTTAAAAAGACGTTCTCCTCCACCTGTAAACCCCCTGCCTGGGTAAAGCCCCAGATCCCAGCTCCATAAAGCGCTGTTGAAAGGCAACGTGACTGGAAGATCTTGAGCATATCACTTATTCGCTTATCACCTAGTTTGGTGGCAAAGGTGAACACCCCATTAGAGCTTCTGACCATCTTGGCTCTAACACTTGTAAGTTCGCTAGCCCATGTACAGTTCTTAGAGAAGTTAATTCCGAGATAACAGAAGTTATCAACCACTTTGACCCTATGTTGATCAATGTAATAAGAGTGAGGCTTATTCTTTCCGGTGCCGCATTCCATGGTATAGGTTTTGGTTTTGTTAATCACAAGCTTTCTCGATGTAATAAACTGTGAAAACCTGTCCATCAGACGTTGGAGGCCTATCGGGGTCCTAGACAATAATACGGCATCGTCCGCATAGAGTAGAACCGGGACAGTGATGTTATTGACTCTAGGGGCGTCGGCCACGACTGACTGTAGCACAGTGTCCACTTCATTAATAAAAAGGGTGAAAAGCAGGGGGGCTAAAACACACCCCTGCCTTATTCCCCGCCCAATCCTAAATTTAGTGGTGCACTCCCTATTAGAACCATATCTAACACTAGTTCGAAGTTTTTCATACAGTCTGGCCAAAAAGAAAATGATGCCCTCTGGAGCCCCCATATCGATCAGCTTGACCCAAAGAATAGCGTGATCCACCAGATCAAAGGCACTACTTAAATCTGCGAAGCAGAGATAAATAGAGCCCTTTCTGGCCAGGGTATATTTCCCTATCAAAAGTTCGAGATTCAGGCATTGCTCGATCGTCCCACGGCCCTTTCTGAACCCATACTGGCAGTTAGCCAAAATGCTATTGGTCTCTGCCCATTCTTCCAACCTAACCAGGAGAATCCTACTCATAATTTTAACTGAGGAGTCCAACAGGGAAATGGGGCGATAATTCTTCACATCCCCCATGTCTCCTTTCTTATGAATAGGTATAATGATAGATTCCTCCCAGGTTGGGGGTATCCCATAACTGACTGCTGCATTAAATACTTTAACCAGAACAGGACCCCAAATCTCCGGGGCTACCTTGTAGACATCAATGGGTACTCCATCAGGGCCCTGGGCCTTACCACCTTTACTTGTGGCAATGCTACCCAAGACCTCCGAGAGACTAATATTCAGGGGCACTATTGGCCAGCGATCACTTAAGTTTAGCAATGAGTTAGCTGAATCAAAAATAATAGAAAAATGGGAAATCCAGGTATCCATGCCAACCACAGAGGTGAGCTCCGGAGCCTTCTCATCTTTTAAGAAAGGGCAGTTAACCGTGGCCCAGAAAAGCGAACAATCTTTCAGTTCGGCGGCCTGCGTCAATTTGTCCCAAGCCTCGTGTTGTTATTCTGTCTTCCTGCGCTTAACTATATTCCTATAGTTAGATCTGAGCTGACACACCTGCTTCTTATCTCTAGGTTTGGTTGCCAGAGCATCTTTAAGCTCTTTTAGTGCGCAGGTACATGCACGATCAAACCATCCTCTTTGCTGTTTTGGCTTGCCATCACTTAATTTAGTAAATTTTTGGTCAATAATGGTATTGATTCGGACAAAATGTTGGACAAGATCGGCATTGACGTCATCCTGCTCAAGGATCTCGGTAATTTCAGGTAGACAGCTATTAATAATACTATCAGACGTCATTACTGATTTGTCACCTTTCCATCTCAACCTAGTACCATTGGGTCTATGTGGTTCAATACTATCAATAATAACAGATGGGACTACAGATATTTTGTTCCAGAAAACAACCTCTAAAACTAAACAATTATGATCGCTAAGCGCGATGTCCACGACCTTAGGAGCCAAACTCCATGGGACAAGGCTTGAAGACAAGCATATAAAATCAATGACAGTGTTAGCCCCCCTCCCTGTAAATGTCGGGATACTTTCTGCAGGGTCATTATTTTTGGTATCCAATATTTCCATGTCGAAAGCCGCTAAAAGATGGTTCAAAGAGTCCCCATATTTATTATGAGGAAAATGGAGATCCACATCCCCAAAGCGGTTAGTAATTCCGCACGGACAATGACTAGAGAGGGGGCAAACTATAGTATTAAAATCCCCTGCGAAAATAAATTCAAAAACAATTTTAGAACCATTAATAATATCTTCTAGAGCACTGAACAATGAATCTACCACCGCATACCTGGTACTATCAAAAATATTATTATAGAAATTAATTAAAAGAATATTTCTACCATCCTTCTCGTACAGCCACAAGATTTGTGCATGGGTCCCCACTAAAACATGCTTCTTAACAATAATGGGGATTTTGATAGAAATCAGGATCAAAAGCCCTCCCTTGGCTCTACCAGAAATGGATGCAGTTGCAGGTAGCTGGTAAGAGACATAACCATTGTACCCCGAAAATTTTTTACACCAAGTTTCCTGAAAACAGCAGATATCAAAAAGATTAATAAACTCTGGCCAACCCAAGCTCGCTTCTTTTGACGTTAAGCCAGCAATATTCCAACTAACAAAATGGCTTCTGGTGGATATTTCAGTGCCTTCGTCCGGGGGGAAAGCACTTGAACACTTGCTGTGGTTGTTGGTTATATGAGATACTCCTTTAGCCCCCTCAAAAACAGTACCAGAATCGATTAACGGGCAGTGATCATGGGGGGAACTAACGTTTCTTAACAACCCCGGTGTAACTCTTACTGGTGCTGCGTCACAGTGTACAACCCCGTCTTCACGGTGTGCTACATCAGAGATCAGTCAGTCATTACAATCTAAACCGCTCAAGCACTGGAACCGATTGGAGTTAACTAGCTCAAACCTATTAGGCACATTTGAGGCACTGCCCCCACCCCTACTAGGAACATTAAGGGGTCTGCTGATAACGTGTTGATAGAAAAACCCAAGTGGTCTAAGAGAAATACTCTGTTCATTTGTAGGTCGTGAGGTGGCTCTAAGCAAAGTTGTAGTAGCTAATTGTGGGTCGCTAAAATTAATGATCACACAATCGCCACTAATACTTTTGGGTGAATTCCCAATCCAATTGGCTCTGGTAGTAGTTAAAATTTCGTGAGACAGAGCCACTGGGTAGCCACACTCTCGATTTAACCAAGCCACTGTTTTATTCTTAAGGGACTCGTGGCTTTCAAGATTGCCCCGAGACCCGTTGTCCAGAAGTGGGGGAACGTTAGTTAAAACTGCCACGTATGGTGCACATTCCGGGGGTAAATTAGGACAGGAATAACGATAATTTTTAGGCTTATTGGCGATCTTCCAAGGATTATCCACTACCTTAGATAAAGGTGGAATATTAGAACCAGCCGCTAATTGCGATTCAACTGTGGGGTTAGGACAAAGGCTCTCATTAGGGATGTTAAGAGTTTCTGGTTCTGATACCATAGCTGTTACAGAATCTAGTGGATCTAGTGGATCTACTCTATTAACCTTAGTCCCTGAATGGGAGTCTAGAAGCCCCCCCAGTCTCTTAATTTCTTCTGATAGAATATCAAGTTTGTCCATTAGAGGCAAGATAATTTTGTCAAACTTAGTATCTATTAGACTAACTAGAAACTCTAATTGCTTGGGGTCTAATGTTACTTGAGTGTTTTCGACAACAGTAGGTGGGTTACTCACTGCACACTTAGATGGGGGGTCCAATCTTTTTTTATTATGGTTCCCTCCTCGTTTTGGAATAGTTGACCTAACACCCTTCCCTGATCTTAACACTCTCTGCACTCTCGGAGCCGGAGAGCATAAAGCTAATGACGGGTCTGACGGTTCTGGCATGATCAGGGTAGGATCAGAATCAGGTACGGGGATCACTATGGGGCGTTGCGAGCATTCTGTATTGACACCACCGTCTACTGATGATATTGGTGATACAATAGGTAGATCTGGAGTATTAGGTAAGGAATCCAAAGGGCACCCCCGGCCTAAAGAAAGTCGTCGCTCTTTGTTGATTTTATCAACGACTTTCACAAGATAACTATCAAGGGTGGCACAATTAGAACGAACAGTCTCCTTGTTAAGTGTAGACATATTAACTTGCTAAATAATGAAACCACAAATATGAAGCTAAACTAAACACTCTGAACAGCCTTAATCAGAAATAATCAATTTGTTATATCAGTTAATCACTTAAGATATTACAATATAAACTAGAAATATCTGCGACACAATTAATAACCAGTAAAATCCAGGTGCAAATGTGTATTATGACCTGGGTACACACAGATGCAGTGCTTTAAATAATCACTTGCACAGCGTCAGGCCCAGCCCAGCCGCGGCCAGCCCCGGACGGCCACAGACGGCCCGCCCTTTGCCCGGGCATAGCCCGCGCGCGAGCCCGCGTCACGGGGTGTAGGGCCGATTTAATAGCGCCTCCGGGCGCGTAGGGGGTGACGTCGCTTCCGGCGTCCGGGGAGCCTGGGAGGTGAAGTCCGCCTCTTGCCCCACCTCCACGCTGCGGCCACGGAAGATTCGCGGCGGCGGGAGGGAGAGGACAGGCCACAACAGCAGCAGCAGTTGCCCCGCAGGGAGGACTACGAGGTAGGTGTAGGGTCCAGCCGGGGCAGTCAAAGGGCAAAGAGAGTCGACCCGCTCCACCGGGTGTAGGGCCGATTTAATAGTGCCTCCGGGCGCGTAGGGGGTGACGTCGCTTCCGGCGTCCGGGGAGCCTGGGAGGTGAAGTCCGCCTCTTGCCCCACCTCCACGCTGCGGCCACGGAAGATTCGCGGCGGCGGGAGGGAGAGGACAGGCCACAACAGCAGCAGCAGTTGCCCCGCAGGGAGGACTACGAGGTAGGTATAGGGTCCAGCCGGGGCAGTCAAAGGGCAAAGAGAGTCAATGTACTGGCGATGCTTAAAGAGGAGGGATGCCAAACCTACATCCCCAAAACCTAGACTGCTACAACAATTGTAACAAGCCTCCAAGCACAGGCAAACTTATTCAAACTACAATAGTATAATCAATCCAGATGTTCATGTATTCGTGATGTTCTTTCTTTATTGTTTAGTGCCCACAGCCAGCCAACACGTGTTTCGGCACTGAGAAATTCACCTCATGACTTCCCCAGGGCTGGAATAGAACAATAGTGTAACAAATATACATACACTTTGTAAGAATGTCACCCTGTGTCGCAGGATATCGGGGCCCTGCTCAAGGGCCAATGGTCAACACATGGAGGAAACTCATGTCTTATTTATCCAACAGCTTGAAATGCAACCCTACATGCCTCTAGCTTACATCCTAACTGTCAAATCAATGCAATATCTTTTGGTGGGATGATGTGGGCGAGGCGTAACCGCAGTCAGTAACACAAGTTTCAAAAGTGTTTACAGGACATGGAGACTAGATTCTTTAAAAGGAGTTACAACATACAGGTGATCAAGTCAACGAGAAACAGGATGATGGGAGTAGACAGGAAGCAAACACTGGATACATGTACTGATATGAGGAATAAATAGAAACAGGTTTGCCTTATTATGGATTATAGGTGGGCGTCATGTAGATACCGTAAATGTCTGCGGAGGCACTGGCATTTACTACAGGCAGATACATTATTGGAGGATTGTGTGCCTGCTAGACTTAGCATTACATTTGATTAATATACAACTTCATATTTTATGTTCTCTTGCAACTGCACTTATGAGTGGAGTTTCATTAAGTAGTGTGCAAAATTGGGTTATTAGTAGCAAAGGATGTGAGTCCTGCATAAGTAATAAGACTCAAATTGTCTTTCTACTGGGGACCAAGTACCCTATTGTAGCACTTGACTCTCTCAGGGTAGCGAAGCAGAGCAGTCCGAGGCCTACTCAGTAGTGTTGGTGTGGGCTAGTAATTCCAGTTCTCAGGCCCCCAACATTCAATGCATTATTGACAGGTCAATTCTTTTTCTTTTAAAAAGTAGGAGTGTATTTTATTACAACCACATGACTAAATACTATGCATTAAATTACACACACATATGTCTTAGGTAGATGGAAATACTTTCCGTGACACCCTTATAGCACATTTCACTGCAATCGCATCCTGAGCCCCATAATCTCAATACCCCCACCTATACTAGAGAAAGCATCACTCTGTAAGGTGATGTCTTTATTTATAAGGCAGAACTACTGACTTTAAGGGACCGCCACATTATATGTAAGGCAGGCCTACTGACTTTGTCATGGTGTCGTATTAATATATAAAGCAGGCCTCTTGGCTTTGCCAGGATGTTATCACAATAATAACAATAAGCACATGTTATACCACCATTAAAACCAATGGAACCCATAACCATATTCCTGAGCAACCATAATAAGCATTGCAATGTTCAATAATGAAATTATTAATAAAGCAATTGTATTTAAAGCGATCACAAACATATTATTGCATTTCTTTTAACACTCTTCTCGCCACATAGTGTAGCCATAGGAACAGCCACTAAGGATCCCTGGGGCTGCTTAAAAATGATGTAAACCTCTAGTGGGGACTTGCTTGCTAGGCCCCTGGAGAGTTATGTTCAGTTTTTGCCAAATTCCTTCAGGGAGGCTGATGCACTCCCTGCAGCCCCCCACAACACTTACACATTATGATGATGGTGCCCCTCTTTGAGGGCACCATGAGCAGAAAAGAACATGTAAATAGACCTTGAAAGGCATATGGGGTGCTTCTCAGCAGACTGTTGTGAATATTAAATAAGTGGCTTTTGGTAACGCTGCTTCACACTACGCCACACCCGCATTACCTATTGGCCTTTACTGTTTTTGATTTTTTTTTTACAAAAGCAGCTTGGGGACCCCACTCCCATGCTGCTGAGCCTGCTGCTTAACCTTCCCCACCCACGTATGCTCCAGCAGGAGGGAGCGCACAGTCCTCCTGCTGCCTCACTCCTGTGGAGCTTTAGCTCTGGGACCCATCCCCCATGGGCATGGGGATGGAGGAGACAGTCCACATCACTCCTGAGGCTCTGGCCTCAGCAGTCATTGGAAGAGCGCAGTAGTGCTCCAATTATTGGTGTCTGTTGTTTTGGGCCTTAGGGAAGGGGTTCTGGCCCAGAGGTCAACATTTTTATTCTGGCCCCATGGGGAGATGAGGGCCTCCAGAGGGGATACAGATATTGGGCACAGGAGCCCACACGCATCTCTTCCCCAGAGGAGTTAGGTCAAACACCAATTTGCTGCTCCTGGGGCGCTGACTCATCCCAGGATATTTCTCAGATAGCAGTGGAGTGCCACATGCTTGATTTTCACCTTTAGTATTTTTAAAATGGTAGGTTATTAAAGATGCCTAACTCGGGGCCCTTTGGGGTGATAGTCTCCATCTTGGGCTAGTTTTGCTCTTAGTGGCAAGCTCTAGCCACCAGGAGCATGTTTATTAGGCCTCACTGCCTCTGAAGGGGTGCTCTTTACAGGGAGCAAGAATTTTTTGTCTCCCTGCTCCAGTCTTCTCCTCTGCCTTCCTTGCTATTGGTGCTCTCCTCCTGCTGGTGGGGGTCTTGTGCAGCCCCCTGCAGCAGCTGACACAACTCCCTCCTGCATGCCCTCACCAGGCCCTATGGCCATCTCACAGAACATCCAGGGGCAAAGGAGTCCAAGTCTTTCCCCAAACTGGCATAATGGGGCCATCGTCACTGTCCTGGAGAGATACATCTTAGACCTGAGGGTCAGCTGATGACAAAGTCTTTAGTCCTTCTTTGCAAGGCATCTGGGGGCTTCTCTTTCCAGCTGGGAATTCTTTCTCCATAGTCGTCTCCCACGTTCAGGGTCTAATCACCTGTCTATCCCCTGAGCAGGGTTTTTTAGAATAGAACGGAAAGTTCTAGATGCCAGGGACCCCTGGCCAATTCTATGATGCTTCATCATCCCTCCACCCCTGTCCCACTCTCCTGCACAGAATGCTAGGGCAATCCACCATGGTAACTTGAATTTTTCTATGGAAAGAGCTCCACGGAGGGCCTCCGCTCCACCACTAGCTGATATCACTGCTTGAACCTTTCCCAACAAAACATCAAAGGCCTGTGTTGGCCCTAGATGTATGGGTTTGATCCTTTGCTCTGATGTGCCTGAACTGTCCCAGCCTTTGTGGAATGTGAGAAGCTAATTATGAAATGCAGACTTCCCTCCCCACTCCTTTCCGCCTAGGAACTGAGCCAATCACTAATAACTGCTCTTTTTGCGTGGAAAGGCCTTTCTCCCATTAGCTGGGGAGCAGACTAAGTAGGGTTAACAAAGGCCTGGAATCTGATTATGAGTTGAGCCAGAGAAATATGAGAAACCCTGAAGTTCCAAAAGATTTGGATTTATTTTGTGAAGATCGGCAAATTCAAACTTAGTTTCCCTGTTTTACCCCAGTTGGACACCTTGCTGGACTGTGTAGACCTTAGGGGAGCAGAACTGCACTTTAGGACATATTCTGTCTATATGTATAATGCAGTGAAAGCACTACAGATTGTCCAGTAAAGCCTTCTGAGCTATCTGTGAGTGCCCACAAGTATTACAAGGGCTACACCAGGACAGAACCTAAACTTGCAGCGTCTCTTCTGCGCCATGCTTCCTGTGCACAGTTACGGGACTCTGCACAATTGCCACCTCACACATGCAGCCCGACACCTGCGTGGACATGTGCTCACATGTAACCTCCCAGTGCCTCTTACCCTAACTGCACAGCAGTGGCCTTATCTTAAAAGGCAGACACTGGAGGTGAACCTGCTCAGTCCGATTACTGTGAAATTGCCATTAGTGAGACTCCGGTACTGAAAAATACCCAAGGCAAAAGTCCAAAAACTGGGTAGTCCGAAGTGAAAAATCCTGGTGGACAAAATGGGTGGAACCAATTTGCTATGGTTAGAGATAATTGGATACTTGGTCATGCCTACCATAATTAAGGGGGAGTCATTTCTACTTGGATGAGCACGGCCATAAGTCACCTGGTATTTATACTTTCCTTGTGTGCATGACCAAGTCTGTTTATTGGTCAATGCGATCCTTCATGTAATGTGCAGGAAGGAGTCTTATTTTCTCTCATTGCCTGGAAAGGTAATTTTGATGCTTGTACTGATCATTGCATTTCTTCATTTAAGGAGAAATAGTCAGCTGTGGTGCAAGCTAAGAAGGGGGGTAGTTTAGATTCTGGATTCTTTGCATGAAGGATGACCCTTGTACGGATCGCCTTATGGCCAGCAGGGAGACAGTGTAGAACACGAAGAACTGACGGAATCCCTTCCCTTGGGCAAAACTGTAGTAGCTCTCCTGGTACTAAGTGTTGCCTTCTTTTCAATATTTTGAGTAAAAAGAGTAGGGACCCTAAGAGTAGGGACCCTAAAAAATAGACCATTTATCTTTATCTAGTCTTCTAGAGACATAACAAGATTAAAAGAGAAGATGCGTAGAAGTATTTTAGTATTGTAGAAAGTGCCTAATGTGACTTGGATGTCAAGGGAAGGGTTTGAGTCCATGGCCACTCACAGATGTCTGGGCTGATTTGCTGATGCCGCAGGGAGGGGAGTGGAGTTCCCAGGATCAGGTGGTTGTAGGTTTCATGCTTTAGAATCTTATCTGATGCATTCAAATTATTCAGAATTTGGCTGCTCGTCTCCTTCCTAGTCTCCCTTCAACTCTTCTATTTCTGCTCATCTCAAAGCCTTCATTGGCTGCCTAGGGCCAATAGGTCCTGTTTCAAAGTCTTGTGTAGCTGCCATTGTGCTGTACATTTTCAAGGAGTACACCGTTGTATATATCATGTCACCTCTTAATGTTCTAAATGCTCTCTATGCTCAATTATGGCTAAATATCTTTGTATCCCCCACTTTAAAAATGAGCAACTAGGGGTGGCAGTCCTTCTCTTTTCTCAAAGCAAAATACTAGAATTATCTTCCCTTAATACGTAGCTTTCAGGAAAACTATTTGGCATTTAGAAAGAGCCTCAATGTGCGTGTGTTCCAGAAGACTAGAATATTCTGACTGCCTTTCAGCCATGCTGTCTCAGCACAAAGATGCGTCTTGGAGTGTTGGTTACACTTTATAAACCATTAATTCGTACATTCATTCATGTATTCATTCACATTCGGTGGTGGTGGTAATGTTGAAAGTAGTTTTATCCCTTCAGGTTTTCCTGTTTAATGATATGTGTTTTGTCAGAGTAGGAAGAGTAGGTTAAGTTCATGGACTTGATGAGTGCCGTTAGCTGGATGAGGAGGTGGTTATAAAGGAGGGGCACCCTAGTTGCCAGTAAAAGATGATGTGAATAGACCTGGGAGAGGTGGTTTGACCAGCTATAAAGTTATGAGGAGAAGCTGTGCATGAGGTTTCATGAGATGTGAGTTTCCTCTAGTCTCAGTTGCATGGTCTGATAGTAGCTGGGTCAAAAGCTGGTTCAAGGACTTGTCACTTAATCTCAGGTCATCCCAGATGGATATAAAGGAAGATTTAGTAACTCTAAGTCAGATGGAGACTTTTTGGTGGTAAGAGAATATATTGTTCATTCTCAGAAGAGGGAGACCCAAGAAAAGACAACTTTTTCAGTCAGGTTTCCTAAAAAAGGGCTATTGGGAATCAGTTTATCTGGATTCAATTGGTGATTCAAGGTTCTTTTTCTTGATTGGTGGTTCATTGAAGAAATCCTTGAGCACGTAGGAGAAAGTGCCTGAAGATAGCAAGTTGTTAGGAATTATTTTTTTGCTGAGAGTCAATGGTTGTGGATAGAAAGATGTCAATGAAGGTTTTACCAGACAGTGGTCTGAATGTCTTGTGTTGGCCCAGAGTCTGACTGGTAGCCACTTGGCCCCTTGACTTGACCAGTTGTTTGAATTTAGAGTTAGAAAGTTTTTATAAATTAGACCAAAGACTATTTCATTTTTTCCTGCTAGTTTTGGCCTCTGTAGGCTACTTTGTTGGGCACCTTCCTGATGAGGTAACATTCCAGGTTCTTTGTTTGCAAAACAAATTTAAATTTCAGTTGCAACCCAATAGGCTTTGGAGTGTTGGATATTGATGGTGGTGCACTCTGGGTTGTGGAATTCTGAGAGGTGCCTATGTAGTACTCTTGTAGGGCTTTTCATTTTGGCGAGCCACAAAGAGTAGTGGTATCTTTTAGCATTCACAATAATGTATCCTGTAAAGGTGTTAGAGGCATGTTGTGGCTTTTTGGAACATTAGTTTAATTCACTGTTGTTGCAAAGCATCTAATTCTGTCAAGATGTTTTTATCTTTTTGTTGAGTGATGGGTTCCTCTTTTTGAGAGCTGGGCAAAGGAGCGCCTTTAGCATTACCACAGGGCCCAAAACTTTGTTATGTCATTTGTAGAAGTGTTCCACATTTTATATTTAGTTGGAGGGAGAAGTGGTAGTAATCTAGGAATAAAATATTTTAAGGCTGAGCTTGTTTCAGTGTCTATCGGCATTTCTGTTGACAACTGCTGCAGCAGTATTTGGCCTCAAGAGGAAGTTTGCAGGTAAAGAAATGAGGTGGTGCTCTTTCCACATTTTTTGAATGTTTCTTGTTATTTTGGTGATTTCCACTGGACAAATTAAATGTTCACTGCCAAGGTGTGCCCAGATTAAAGTGACAGCCCTGAGACAAATTGGGTTAGGTTGAGAGCCTATATGTTTGTGTGAGTGATAAGGGTTGGGACTGTCAAACCAGAAGCAGAAATCCGTGTAATTTATTGCAAAGTCTGAGACTGCATCTAAGAATGAATCTGTGAATGCTATATTGTTTTGGAGAGGTCAGTCTTATCGACAGGAATGAGCAACATCATACTATTCGAGACACATGATCTCTAATGTGTTTGTCAAGATAACTGCACTGCCGCCACTGTTCCTCCTAGAACCGTTTTGAGTGGGGAATCTGTATCCAGGTGGGATGGCTACACAGAGGAATAGAGGTGCATTGTCAGCTAGTCCGGTTTTTGCAATGGACATGGTATCTAGATTTGAGTCTAATAAGACTAAGATGGGTGTGTGATGAAATAGGTAAGTTATGGGAGAAGGTGTGTTAAGAAGTGGGCTTGGTGTGAGTGATTGAACAAATGTGTGGGAAGGCAGTGAGGTTTCAGCGGGAGGAGGCTTGTAGAAATATCAGCATTAGGGAAGAGAAAAAGGCATAGTAGAAGAAGACGGTAGGAAGAAGTCCTAGTGATCAGAGTAGAAAGTAGCATTACAAGAAAGATAGACACTAATGTAAGGCTTGCTAGCAGGAGGTATAGGAAATATGTGTTTCAGGTGGAGAATGCCTCAGTAAGGCTACAGGGCGTGGAGTGGTTAAGAGGTGCTTTGAGTGATTAACCAAAGCACAGGTAGATGGTGTAAGATGAACATGGCACATTTAGATGGATGATGGTTATAGGACAGGGAGGTGGATAGAGGGACAGATTGGTTAGTTGAGGTTGGAGGAGGGGATAAAAGACATATGGAGATGTTAGGATGGAAGCAGTCGGGGAAGGTGAGTGGGTATAGAGTTGTTAACAGTCATAGGAAGAGTTGTGGATGGTAATAAGTAAATGTAGTAATTAAACAGAGCAGGTTATTGAAATGGATATCGCCAAGGTATGGGTAGAGGTTGAGGGTGGCGGACAATAGGGCAGTTAGAGTGAAAGTGAGAGTTGAAAGACAAGTTGTTAGTGAAAGATGAGGTAGGAGCGGATGGGCAGTTTAAGAGATGCTAGAAGGATGAGCACTATGAGAGGTTTTAGAAGACATAGGTGAGGTAGGTGCACGAGTTAATTAGGAGCTCCTGGGATCAACCTATTAATTAGCAGGGTTTGAGAACCACCAGCTATTTAAAATACGTTTCAGAAGGTCATAAAAATCTTGGAGGTACAGTACATGCAGCTTCCAAAAATCACCAATCATATATGCAGCAATGGCAATTAAAATACTATGGGATCCACCCAGGAGCAGAAAGCACAGCTGTCATAAGCATAACCAATAATGGAATTTAGAGGTTTATTTGGTCCACCTAGAAGTAGGGCAGGTTCAACCCACAAGACGAGGCAGCTTTTAGAAATCACGATGTACTTGTGACTATTTTCAGACTGCAATAGGAGTCTATGAAGCAGTCCTACAAGCAATATAGTTGCAATGCAAAAGAGGCCATTACACAAATCGCCACGCACTTCTATGCAGTTTCAGACTGTACAAGTGTAAAAGGTCCACCTAAACACTGAGTAGGTGCAACCCACAGACAGACCCACCGGCCTAATTTACCAGGTACCTGGACCTATGTGTCAAAGGTAGTTAAGAAACTATTAGGGTCAACTTACCAGGGGAGATGTTTTAGACCTGACAGCCTTAGAGTGCTCTTCCTCAAACCTTCTGCCTGTTTGTCTCACTGTTTTGCTGATTTCATTTTGTTGGCCTTAGGACTCTGAACACTTAACCACTGGCAACTAGTGCTAATGTGCATGGTTTGATTGACTTCTCCACAATTGGCATATTTATGTTATCTAGAAGTCCCTAGTAGAGTGCACTACATGTGCCCAGGGCCTGTAAATTAAATGCTACTAGTGGGCCTACAGCACTGATTGTGCCTTCCACAAAAGCAGCACTTTAAACATGTCTCAAGCCTGCCACTGCAGAGCCTGTGTGTGCAGTTTTACTGCTATGTCAACTTGACATTTAAAACCCCTTGCCAAGCCTCAAACTCCACTATTATTACATATGTCACCCCTAAGATAGGCCCTAGGTGGCCCATAGGGCAGGGTGCTCTGTAATTAAATAGTAGGGCATGTACTTTTAAGTTGTACATGTCTTGGTAGTTGAAAACTCCCACATTTGTTTTTCACTACTATGAGGCCTACCCTTCTCATATGTTAACAATGGGAATTCCTTGTTACACCTGTAACCTGTATACACCCATCAGCTGTAATTCCTGATTGAGAAGGAGTAGCTATATCATGTCTCATATCTTTGGAATGATAATGATCAATCCTCTTTGCTGGCAACTTTGAATTTATTGCCACTATTTTAGAAATCAAACTTTTAGAAAGATGGCATTTCTCTGTTCTTAGTTCTGTGTGTCTGCAGCCTGTCTTCAATACATATATACTTGGGTGGGTGATAGCTGGACTTTGTGCATTCCATCTAGACAACCACAAACAAAGGAAGGTTAGGTGTGATTAAGTGGTCATTCATACACTGATGGGTCATCCTGGGCAGGATGGGAGGGAGGAGCTGGCACTTACACCTGAGTAGGCAGTGTCCTGTCCTCACTCAAAGGGCTGCATACCCCCCTGTAATGAGTCTGGAGCCAGAGCTGGGAGGCAGGACCTTTGTGCACTTCAGAGCCCCTCTTTGAAGTCACCCCCACTTGAAAGGCACAACTAGGTATAAGTACTGGGTCTCAGACTCCACCAAATCAGACACTACTGGACCTGTGAAGAAGCTCTGCCAGAAGTAAGGATTGCTGTGGAGTAAGGACTGCTGTGCTGCTACAACGACTGCCACTTTGCTGAACTGCTACTCTGGCAGAACTTCTTTTCTACTGTGCTGCCCTGTGGCTCACTACCCTCTTCCTGCTGTGGAAGAACTGGACTCTTGCTTGAACTAAGCGTGATCTCCAAGGTCATGCTGGCTTGCCTCCTGTTTTAAGACTCAAGGATATCATAGTCTTACCCCTTGCTCCTGTGCCTGCTCAATTGGAAGTGTATTCAGGTGCTTGCTCCAGTGGAACTGACATATCCTCTGCTGCGTGAGGCAGAGTCAACATATTGCTGCAGTTGCAGGAACAGATCCGTCACATCGCACTTAAAACAAGTGCATTGCCATTGGAACTACTGCATCGCCATCGCTGCAGTTGAGACGATCAACGTATTCCCTAGACTATATGGAGAAACCTGGCACATCACACTCGGAACCAATGCATCTCAGAACTGGTGCTGAGTCTTCGGAACCAGTGCATCACCATTGTTACGTGAAGAAAATCGATGCATCACGTCGATTGCAGGATCGACACCGACAATCACTCAGCTGCACCCCGCATCTCTCTATTGAGACAAGTATCGAGTTCCTTTTGTTCAGCTGGCCTTGTGGCAGTTCTGTATCCCGCCCATGGTCCCTCGCAGTCAACCTCAACCCTTGGCTTTGCCCCGATCCAGCGCAACCTGCTAACCCCATAGGCACTTTTTGCTTTTAAGTGCTATATGTTCACTTTTAATTTTTAAAAATTGATATCTCAACTTCTACTTTTTGGATTTTTGTCATTTATGTCTAGTTTTATTTATACAATCATTATCAGTTACTGTTTGAAGTGTTGCACAAATGCTTTACACATTGGCTCTTAAGCCTGCCTGCTCTGTGCCAAGCTACCAGAGGGTGAGCACAGGTTAATTTATGGTGTGTATCTGATTTACTCTGACGAGGACTGTGATTTATGCTTCGACAGGGTGCATACCTCCACCACCCAGAAACCCAGTTTCTAACAAGGAGCAACCCACATGAAAATGCAGCTTAATAAAAATACAGCCATGGATGATAGGGGTCAATGGGGTCCCAGTATGTATATTTCATTGCTACGTAGTATTTAACGGATAGATTTTTGCTGGATTCAGCAGCTGACTCATCAGGTGAAATGCCCAGATCCACTAATTTGCCACAAAGCTTGTGATTCCTAATGAGGACCGTAATAGAAAACTGGGCTGAATTTACTAGCCCTATTGAGACTTATGTGGGACTGGTAATCGGGACTTGGCTAATAGTGTCATCCATGGCTCCATTTTTGCTGACTATCACAAACCTTCTCGCATGACGCGGAAGGCTACGGGTGACGGCCCACCGTTGTAAACAATTTGGGAAACTGGTAAATATCTAGTCACCAAATAATATGTAGGAGCTCTAACAGCATATGGATCCACGCACATACCCCAAAAAAGCACAGTGAGGTGGAGAGATACTCACCCCTTCTGTAATACCAACCCTAAGCCTGCTCCGTAAAGGGTCTATTCTTCCCAGAAGTACCAGGGAGCTTGAACTTTTGACCACATGACCCCCTCTAGTGACACTGAAGTCTACCGAAGCCCTAGCAGGTTGCACAGCCCATATAAAAGGCCAGTCGCCTACCACTCTCCGTACCAGCAGCAGAGAGATGTTTCAGACTGTAGGTGTGAATACACGGTGTAGCTTTTGATGAAGTAAGTGATTGCTCAACTCTGGTGGGTGGGGGGGACAGATCCGCAGAGGGCCTGTTTGCATAGGAACCTGGTGGGGTGGGGGCATTACAACTACATTAACTTTCCAATCGGCAGTAACGAACAAGGATAACGTGAATCGGGTGTGTTTGGGGCAATAACTAATAAGCATATGGTGAACCGGGAGTGCGTGAGTCTCTGCCCTTTTCCCACATGAACCTCCCAAACAGAAGAGATCAAGCTGTACATACTTTGAGGATGTGAGTGCTGGCTGGGTGATTTTTCTAGTGATGTGAATGAATGACATGAACCATTTCCAGCTATAGATTGTAGCGCCACAGGCCGGGTATATGTTAAACATAAGCATTACATAATAGTGACATCTAACAGTTACAACTTTGGATGATGTGTGAATTTTTTCCAAATAATTCCCACTAAGAGTGCAGTCACTTTTTTGCGGATGACGATCTACGCAACTTCAAAGTTGGGACCTTATAGCACCAGTTTGGGGTTTACTAAGAATAAGGTGTGCAAGAGCAACGAGTACAGGCGCAATTGCATTGATAAGGCCCATTCAAGAGCACAAGGTTCAACATCTAACCTCTATTTGCACCAGGCCCTCTACCTAGTAAATGAGAGGTTTGGTGCTGCGGAGGCAGATCCCGCCCCCCCTATAATCTAATATTGCTATGTAAGAGATAACATGCAGGGGTTAGACCCTGTGGGGAGATACCCCTGACTAGCAGGAATCCACTGCTGTTGGTCATAACAGATCAGTGTATCTACTAAGTACTAAATTTTTAATCTTGGTTTGACCAGTGTTTGACTACAAAGGACATTGTCCCCCTCTTTGACCAGAAAGCCGGTATACCTTAAAGTCTAGGGTAAGAGTTGTTGGTTTCCATCAGATAGATACTTGTAGGAAGTGATTATGGCAAATCAAGATTTTTTTAGTATTATTGCTATGTATATAATACTGTGCACAGTGCAGGCGTGTCATCTTTGCATGAGTTTGTTATCACGGGTGCTATGGGTGCAGTGACGTGCAGTGTTACTTGGATGCCCACGTCACTATAAATTTGAATGTTTTTGCCTAAGGAAGGTGATATATAAAAATATTTCTCCTATCTTAAGAGGCTAAATTGACTATTGTTCCATATCGGGTAGGACTCACTTGAGTGTATTAGTATTTTTTGTTCTTTTTTTTCACTTTGTAACACTGAGGCACAGATTGGGAGCCTTGGCCATGAGGAATACCACAGACCCGCCCAGACCATCTAATGAGGGCAGAAGTATGTTGGCCTAGCTATTGAGATGGTGTGAGTCATTGCTCCTCACTTACCATCCCACCCGTTTTTAACCTTACCTGTGATCCCCATTTTATAAAGGCTACCTGCTGGGGTACTGTAAGGTATTTTTAAATTCACTAATCTGTATCCTGCTCTTGTTCAGTAGTATTTTATCTAAGAAATCCCTCCTGTGCCAAGTCCAACAGGAGGTCTAGTCTGCCCTGGTGGCACTGTCCTTCTAGGGTGGGGAGAGGTTGCAGATGATGAAGCATGACACAATTATGTGTGTGAGGCTTCCTCTTGCATAAGGATGACCTTCCCTTAGCTCTAGCACTGGAATTTTGTGAGTATCCAATTTGGAAATTCATCTATCCTACTTTGAGGTGGAAATCTAGCCTCAGGTATTCATCCTTGAGCTGCTGCACCTATTTGTGATAGTTGTATTTTCTGAAGAGGGTGTTCTCGGAAGTGTAGCCCATTCTCTCCCCGGTGTACTATAGGTCTATTTTTGCTGATATAGCAACTGTTTTTTCGTGACACTGAGATTAAAATAGTTTGAATATGTTTCAGAAATCTGACAACAAATCCCATGCCAGACACCTTTGTTAATCAAGTAGAAACTAATTTTGGTTACTTGTTCGAGCCTTAGGTATGCCCGTTCTTTTCTGATATGGTTGATTTGTCTCTTTGCAACTTTGTGGCATAGGCACTTGAAATAGGCATGCCAGGGGTGCTGCAGCACCCCACAGTAACCATGTTCGAGTTCAGAAAGTAAATGAGCAATAATGTGACTTTTTTTCTTCATTTTTGCTTTTAACATTTGCGGAGTTTTCAAAGATGGAGGGCAAATCTCAGGCTAAGGTTTCTGACAAATTGCTGCCTATTCTTTCAGTTTTGAATTAGTGTTAACTTTTCTTTCTCTGATTGCAAAGATAGTTCACTTTACAAAATTCTCTATCTGACAATCTTGTTGCAGTACAGGGTGTGTGAAAGTAAAGGCTGTAGGTTATCAGTTTTTTCTAACACGCAACAAAATGTAATTCCCTGTAAATGAAGTTATAGATATTTCAAAATATATCAGTAGTTAAGAAAGCACAAATGAAGCACATGTTTTGTAATTCTGAAGTGTGGCAAAGATTTTAAAAAGATCAGAACAAATCAAGATACATTACTTGGTGATGAGGAAATGCTAAATATTTGTAGAAACATGATTTCTACGTATTGTCTTTTGTGTGTAATATAGTTGTATGAGTAAAACCGCATATCCGTGCGAATTGTGTCTATTTCAATGGAAAAAGTGGTATCTGTAAATAGTGCACTACCGCACAATGTTTTAGTATTATATTTGTAACAGTATATTCCAAAATGCACCATCAGCTACATACTACACCCTTCTCACTCTCCTGCTGAATGGACGTTGCTCATTCGCTACATTTGTTCTTTTTCTGATGCGTGGATTTTTCACAACTTCACTGACTTTAGTGATGTAACATTGGTGACATAACCCTTACTCTGCGTTACAACAAACAAATGATGGACGGAATGCTGACAATGCAGACATTCTCCCCCAGTCAAGAGATCTGGGTTAAATCCATCGTTCTTTTGCCCACTACACCACTCCAGTTTAGACATGGCCATATGCAAATCAGTCTTGACCCTGTGCCTCTGAACATTGTTCCAGCACCCCTGCTTTATGGTTGAGTTAAACAAATATCACTTCTGTGTCTTGCTTCATATTCAATTTGCATGGTAAATCTGCGTTTCAATTCAAAAGCAAGGACAGAGTGTAAGTTAATAAAGTTGCACAAGTCTGGGATCTCTGTGTGCGGCAACAGTAAAATATTTGAAGCTAGTAATGCAAAAAATGGGAAACTCGATTTTCACCTCATTTCTGAAATCATGCATAACGTTTTATCAGTGCTTGACAGTTCAAAAAACTACTGATGTGGGTAAAGGCACAGAGGGTAAATGCAGGCTTCAGTGTGAAATCCATTAGTAGCTACCCAATGAATAGAGCAATCTTCCCAATTTCAAATGCGCCCTCGCCCAGTCTGTCTGAGGCAGAGGTGAGGTCTAGTTGCACTTGCATCCATGGGCCTAGTAATGACCCAGGCTTCCAAGTTTGAACTCATTTAGAAATCCCAAGAAATCTCTTCATCTGCTTGTGTTACACTGTATTTTAAGGAAAACTGAGAACATTTAGAAACGGGTTGTACTACATTACGTAAAAGTAACATCCATGTTTCTATTTAAATTTACAATTGAAGATTTATATAGGTCATATTTCCAGTAGACACTGCAATTTTTCTACTATAACTTCAATTATTCCTTATTAATACTTAATTATGTGTTGTTTATAATGCATCTTGTATGTTTAGGTTCTTTTAAATAATCTGCTAATGTTTTCATAATAAGGACTTCAGCTAGTGCATGTAAAAAAGTGTGTTTTATATTGATTTGGGCATAGTGCAGTATGTGGAGGGCTCAGAGTTTTAAGATGGTCCAACTTCACCCAATAAATTCTGCTTTCACTAAGAAATCAGCTGATTGGGGGCCCGGTTTCTTTCTAGACTGAGGGCCATTCACACCCATTTCTAGCTACAGAAATTGATTGTGAGTCACACATATATATTATTTAGATTGCTTTGCTGGGTACAAGAACGTCTTACATCATGTATTGACAAGAAACTTGGTACATTCCATTCAGCCATTCGAATACCGATCATGTGGTGATGACAATCAACAAAGTCCAAAGTTTAGTCCATGTGTGCTTTATTGGTTTTAATTGATAGGATACTTAAGAATTAAAAAAGAAAGCACAGGTAACACAAATGACAAGAGACAATTGTGTCATGTGCACAATTGTTATGTCTTTAAACCAAATGTTAATGTCCGAAGTCTTATTGTTGAACCAGGTAACATGAAAAGTAATTAGCTTTACTTGAATACTATCAATCTAGCAACTGGTAGGTTATGCAAGATGTTGTACAACAATTTGTCTCCAGCCTTCCTGATTTTGTACATATTCTCAGCTATTTAATATTTACTTTGGGCTCCATGAAAGCATATCAGAACAATGATATAGGGCCTATTATTCAGGTTATGAATAGAACATTCTATTTGTTAAGTGGCTATCTTTGCCTTCCAGGGCAGAAAACCCATCCTAAACAAAGATCGGGAATTTTATTATTTGGGATACTCCTACAGAACTGCCTCCTGAAATCTTCCATAATAAACTAATCAACCAACATTATCCAACATTATCTCAGTTTTCCTTTCTTTTGTGGATAACCAGATTGTTCTCATCCACTGCCACACACATTTATGGCTATGTTCAGATTGCTGGTATGCACAGACCCAATGCTGATGTACATCAATATATCAAGTAGTGTTTTAATATTCATGTGAACAACACTGATGACAGTGGGGGAAACCAACTGCGTAGACTTTTCATCCAGGGAGTACCACAGCCAAGCCAGAAAGGGAGCCCAAATTCCAGCCACCCTCTTTATTCTGTCCTGGAATTCCTAGCTGGCCATGTTGCAAGAGTTGGACAGGTCATTTAGGATTAATAGCCATTCCTGGTCATGGTCTGCCTCCAACAACCTTTCTTACATTCACTCCAAAATCCAGACTGATACTTGGCCAGTACCCATTGGTTTCAACGTTAAGGGGTAGTTGTTGATTGTTTTCAGAAACATTTGCAAAAGAGGGAGTATCCAATTGGGTGAAAAAAACATGAATTCAATGGGATTCATTTTGGGATTTTTCAATGAGCACTTTATATACTTAAGATACAACTAGAAACATGTTGCCTTATTTTTTGAGGAGTTCACGATATTGCCAATAATGCCTAATAAGGATTGGGTGCATTCCTCAAGTTTGGAGAAAGAACAATGATCCACTGGGAATTGTGCTATAAACAAGAGAGTAGAATGAGTATTGCATTTTTTAATGCTTTATGGAATAGAAGATCATAGACTTTATTGTATCTTCATATGGTTTAAGTCTATACTAATTCCTGTGAACAACCAGCATTGTAAAAGCCAAATGCTCTCACCCACGAGAGTTATTGTCAAAAAAAGAAATGCTGCCAGTATGATAGTGCTTTTTTTATTGCTGATGGAAGAGAGGGCAGGGTGGGAGTCAACAAAAGGGGATAGAGGGTGTGTGATTAGTGGCAACATAGACAACAGAGGTTGTAGGGAAAGAAGCTCTATGACGTGGTCACATTACTGTACTTTTTGTTATTGCATGGTGGGAGCTGGAGAGAAGCAACACAGACAATGGGGGAGGGGCTTCAAGCAAACAGAAGCAGATGGACAACCGAGTAATGGAGGGAATGATTGAGAGCAAACATATAGATGATTGAGAGTGAGAGGGAGGCGCTGAGGGACAAGCATGCCAAAGGTGCAAGTCGGCAGGGTGGGGTAAGAAAATAGACAATGGATGGTGGGAGGGAGAGGGTCCGAGCAAGCAGACAGAGGAGGATAAGAGCACAAGGACGATAGATAAAAACACATGCTGTCCTAGAGTGCTTAACCAAAAAGAAAAAAGTTAAACCTTAAAAAAACAGCAGCGCAGTGAAAGGTCACAAGTAATGTGCCCATGCCCAGGAGAGGGACAAACGCACAAAGAGGAAGGCAACCTATGGCAGCTGCCCAATAAGAAGAAAGCAAGTGTGATGATAAAGCTAACCAACAATAAGCAATTGTTGGCCTCTAAATCAAGTTAGAAAATAAAAGTTTCAAGAGACAGCACACATATTGTCCAGGGAAAACCTAAAATGGTAAAATACTATAATCTCAAACGAATCCCCCTGAAAGCTTTAAGTTATGACAATTCGCTCCATCAAAGCAGTGATCACAAATGGATTAATATTAAAGACTGCAGCAGTCTCATCATCACTTGAATCAGTGTGAATTAATGAAATGGTGTTCTTATTGGAATAATCATTTTCTCATTTCTGCTCCTAACAAATCTTTAATAACGAAAATAGCTATGTTGTCTCGCATATCCTAGGTCATCTTAACACTGAGATAAGAGACACCAGTAGCACAGAGGAAACCACAACAGTCATGAAGACCATTTACTCCGGGGACCCGGTGAATAGCTGACCCCACCACATCTTTGACAAAGGAGCAATCCCTACCAGGGAAGCCTCAAACCCCCCCCCCCCCCCCCCCACACCACCCCCATCACTACATCCACCTTCCTGAACCTTCCTGAAACCATGGGAATACACCGCTGTCAACATCCTCCTAAAGAAACCCCTGGCCATCCTGACCAAACTTTCCAATTACAGACCAATATATCTCTTTCTCAACCCAGCTAAAGTCTTGCAAAAAGCTATCAACAATCACCTGTCAGCCATCTTGCCAAACACCAGCTTCTCAATACCACACTATCAGGATTTAGACCAACCACAGCACGAAAACTGCCCTTATAGAAGCAATGGATGACATCTGGATGATCCTTGATAGAGGGCAAACCACAACCCTCATCCTTCTAAACCTATCGGTACCCTTAAACACTGCCGCCCATCCCACCCTAATCTGATGAGTCGGCAATGCAGGTATCCAGGGACACACCCTTGAACGGATCTGCTCCTTCCTCACCAGAAAATCTCAAACCGTCAACATGTCTCCCCTACTCCTCTGAAGCACAAGATCTTATTTGGGAAGTTCCACGGGGATCTTGCTCAGACCCGAAGCTCTTCAACATCTACATGACTCCTCTGGCTGACGTCATGAGAGCTCATAACATAAACATACTCACTTATGCTGATGACACGCAACTGATACTGTCTCTCTCAGACAAAACACCAGGCACAAGTTGGCCACATGCATGGCAGAAGTGCCCACCTATATGGAATCTAATTGCCTAAAACTGAACTAAAACAAGACTAAAATGGTGGTTTTCGGCACTCAACCTAGTGGCCATAGACCTTGGACCAACTCTCATGCCCTGCTCACAAGCGAGAAACCTCAGAATCATCGTAGACAACAAACTGGACATGACTACTGAGTCAATGCAGTGGTCTTGTCCTGCTTCAACATCCCAAGGATGCTGAAGAACATCTTCAAGTGGGTACCAGACAACCCCAGGAAAACAGCTGCATTCACTTCCATCAACCTTCCAGACACCTGTGCTCTGCTAGTCTCTCACTAGCACACACCATACGCACACACAAACCCTAAAGCCAGGAACAACCTCCCACAACACGTCAGAGCCTCCTCCTCTCTCCTTGGCTTTTGCAAGAAGCTGACAACCCAGCTTTTAGAGAAAGCATTCCAGGGTTGACCTCTCACACCTGCTACAGAGCACCTGGATACCCTCACAGGTGATTAGCAGGCTATAAAAACAGACCTAACATATTTGTGTAAAAACATTTAATTCATACATTCTGTCTTCATGGATTAAAAATAAACCTTGTACATTGTTGTTCACTTATAATATGGTAAGTGGTCAAGATTTTTCACTGAATTAACCAGACATTACTGATGCACATTTATCAAAATACACGTGATGCTGATTTTCACAGTCGGAGTTTGGCAAGTTGGATACTAAACTCAACTGGGTATAGGTGCAGGAAGTCTACAGAGCTAGGAGTGCGGGTAGCTCAGAAGGAGAGTGGAAAGAGTAGGACTTCAGTGCTGATGAATTCAGCTTAAGGGAGCATACTATTGTCTAATGATGGATGACCGCACAAGAGTCTGATATGAGAATGCAGAAGAAAGAAAAGCATATTTGGGTGTTACCTGTATGTAGCTCGCAAAAGAGCAAAATGGAGAAGACCATGTCGCCGAAGAAATTACCCACCATGCCAAGGGTCCTTATGGTGCCATGGGCAGTAAGAGGTTCAATGTTGTCAAAATCTGCAAATGGATCAAGAAGTGTGAGGATGAATGAGAGGTGGTGATGGTAGGCAGAGGTGATGAAGTTCACTACATGCTTGGGAGCTGCTGTCATGGAGGGAAGAGAATGAATGCCTAACTGGATGGTGCTCAGCACACTCTTGGAGATAAGATGGAGAATGAGGCCATTGAGGGCAAGGTGTTCAAGTACTTGTGGGGAAGTGGAAACTATACTTAGATGGGGTGGTACAGTGTGCTGCTACTTTGTTAATTACTTTTACAAATTGCTGTCATATACGAGAGAATGGTCGAAAAAGAGGATAGACGGAATAGTATTTGCGTGATTGGAGGATTGAAAGCATCAGATGGGTCAGACAAAGTTATTGTATTTAAATATTGAGATATGTTCTGTGGGGGGTGTAGCTGCAACGTCTAACGACAGTAGTGATGTATAGTTGGGTTGTAGATGCGCACGAGCAGGAGCCAGAGATGTAAGTAGTGACGCAAGCATGTGTCTGATTGTGGTGATTTTGGAAGAGAAGTGGTTTGTAAAGCCAGATGTAGAAAGGGGAGAGACAACTGATCTAGGTAGAGCAAGACTATAGTTTGTGTGTACCAGTCGATGTGGGCATGGTTGAAGTGAGGGAATGAGGTTTTGCGAAGTAGAAAAAGTAAGCATTTTCAGGTGCTGTAGGCCTCATGTACAGGATTTGCTGCATGTATGTAGTTTTGCCTTAGTCTTCTACTGGCACTTTTTTACAATGGAATGTGCACATCATAGTGTTGGAGGAACATATCTCCACTGAGTGTGAGACTCTTGGATAGTGCGTGTATAGCCAAGAGTTGTAGTTCGAAATGTATGTCGGAGGGGCGGATTGACACAGTACATGATATTTCTTGTGTAAAGATGTGAGCTCATTTTATAATTGGTCAAGGAAGCAGAGGGATTCGGTAGAATGTTATTTTAGTCAAGTGGGGTAGCCATTCAGGAGGGAGTAGGGAAGATGGCATAGCATATGTTAATGATGGCATCTTTGGAGGGAGAGAGGTCCATGATGAGTACAAAGTGTCATCAGCATTGGGTCTAATGGTTGCCGATGGTTACGATAGTCTGTTGCAAGAGGGTTTCACAAAGTTGTTTGCTGTGGGCCAGATTTAAGGAGAGTGCTGGTTATTATCCATTCGAGGATATTGCCAGTGTTTTAAATGAAAGATTTTATTCCACTTGGCGGCAGGGCCCGCTTTAGAGCTGTTGGAGCCCGGAGCGAAATTCCTTTTTGGCAACCCCAACCCCGACCTCCTCTTCGGATTCCCTTCCTATCACCGGACAAAAGAGCCCCTCAACTATCCACACCTCCTTTCTCTTATACATTTCTTTTCTTCTAGAGAACTGGTAAAGACAGTCTTTACTAATAAGAATGTATATCTACCCAAACAAACCCTTTTTAGCAATATTAGGAAAAGATTCCATTGGGGGTAATTGTTAGTCCTCATTCCTCACAAAGTCAGCCTGCAAGATACCCACTCTAAAAAGCATTTTCGAAAATACTCTTTAGTTTTCCTATTTTATGTGGGATTTATTGAACTCTCAGGTGCAAAACGCTGAACCAATTGTGAAAACTATGACAGGAATCCCCATTTTGGTGAACTTGAGTTACTACTGCCACAATCCTTAACATGCAGACACCTTAGGCGTGATCACAGAAATACTGCCATTTTGGACCACACTCGCATTGCAGCAAATAGTTATAGCAGCGATGCTTATCCTTCATAACTCTACTCATTTGATATTTCTTTGTCTTTTGCATTTTTAGTTCAGAACTTTTACTTCTTTTGGCCACATCACTGTTTCAATCTATCCCTCAGAATCACTGAGCTCTGATGTATCGCCTTATGAGGCTGCTAAGGATCACTATTTTTAGGAGATATATGTTAAAAGAAGTAACCTGCTAGTCCATATGGATGATGCTCTCACCCTGAAATTTATCAGCCAATCAGAATTAAATGAGACCATGCTGGTGCCTCATGTGAGGCCACATGGATTGAGCAATAAATAGAATGATGCAACGCTTTCTTTTTAGGAGTCAAGGATTCTCGGCATGTCCCACATGAGAGAAAGGATATGCCCATCTCTTATGATGAGCACAGTGAGGCAGAAGAGGAAACCGAATTATAGCTGGTGAGGGAGTTTTGAGTGTTGGTTTGAAAAAGGTTAAATGGTCTTAGTACTTCAACGTGGCTATGACCTGGAACCTCACCATTATAATCTCAGTTTAGGTTTCTAGTGGTAGCATGGTGGGGATCATTGAACTCCTCTCGCCTTCATGCTGGAGTCCAGGGCTGGCTTGCCGGTGGCATTATGGCAATCAATGAAAGAACAGCATGAGGTGTGAGGTTCCGTGAAAACTGAACCCGTGTTTTGGAACTAATGGTACCGTGACGATTTTGGTATTAGGGAATCATAAATGATGAGTTTAGTATGGGCGAGTGTTTTCGCAACGCTGCACTGAAGGATTTGTCATATATTGCTGGTTTTCGTGTTTAAACCTACGGGTTTCATTTTGTGCACGACGTCCATTTTGTATCATTGCCCACACATAGTCAGTGAATGGGCGATGTCCGAGCGATGACCCTGTTTGGGTAACCTCACAAGGATAGGTATTCCTTGGTGCACGTTCTGCTGAATTCCGCATGACTTGGCGAAAGCTGACTCTGCCGCCCGAAGCTGACCCTGCCACACCGGCTCTTTTGTCTTGTCCTGCTTGAGCAAGATTGCTGACCCTGATACAATAGACCACGCTTCTTTTATTTGCCTACAAGTATGTCTTATCTGACTCTCCTATTTTCTGCATCTATCCCTGTATTTCCCTCTAGCCTTTTATGATGAGGCGGTGACCAATTTTATTATGGGGCGGTCCGGCCTTTCAATAGAGGGATGTCAGAATTGTGTGATTGAAGGCCGGACACCTGGAGATGGGAATGTGATGTTGTGTGATCTTATTGTTTGGAATACAGAAACGGGAATAATTGTAAACTTGTAGGAATGTTTGCCCGAGGCATAATAGTCAGTATTTAAGGAGCGACCTGCTTTGTACAAATCGAGCAGTCTCCGTAGAATCTATCTCGTATGATACTTCTGTGACTTCTGTGCCTGACTGCAGTCATTAAAAAGATCTTTCGACGCCAGAGGATGATTCCCGTGTCTCTGTTTGTTTAGTACGCCAAAACAGGTGAACCCCGAAGGTCTCAGGTGTTGTCCCCTGGCACCGCTGGGTCTTAAAATTGCCCAGTCATTCAGTTGGCGCCCAATGTGGGGCGACATCGAGCGGTCCCGGTCCTAGCCTGAAGATTGTGAGGAGCTTCGTGTGAAATTTCCGAGGGAGGTGCACCCCACTTCATCGATCCATGTATGTCGCATAAGTGGTCCGAAGGTCTTTCCCCGCGAAGGTTCCCGCTTCCAGACGGCTGCAAAGGACTGGCGCCCTGACTGTCGACCTGTTTTGGAGCCTGGCGTAGTCCTTAGTACGGCGAGACAATAGACGGGTCTTCCTGGTGACGTCATTGATCTTTCAGTTAAGTATAAAGGGTCGCTTCCAGTCCTCAGGTTTGTTCCTTAGTTTTGTTTGGTAACTCGAGTTCTTTGGTCCTTAGTTTTGGTTTGCATGGTTCCATTGCATTTGGTTTAGTTTGGTCTTTAGGATTATTTGGTAGCTGCAGTTCCCAAAAACCGAGGGTCTCGTACATTTACAAGTGTATCGGTAGAGATAGCCCCTTGAAGTTTGAAACTCGGTTAGTGAGCGAAGATGCCTAACCGTAGTCTTGGTGTCTTGTCTTGTCTTGGATGTTGCAACAAGGATTCCCGATTGGAGGACTCTTGTCCGATACCTCCAGTTGGAACTCCGACTTACGAGCTCTATTCGAAGCATGGTGTGGGTCCTATCACGTATAATACGGTATGGGTCCACTATACGAGGAAAGATGGTGTTCTCAGATGGCCACAACATGGTAGCTTTGAAACTTCAATTTTGGATAATTTGGAAGCGAAATTATTGAAGAAGAAAGCCCGGCCGGCGATGTTTGACTCCTTTCGTCTATGGCGCAAAGAAGCCAAGCAGAAAGAAATCAAACAGGCTAAAATGGATAAACGAGAAAAAGGTGTTACGATTATGCAAGCTGCTAGGCAGTTTAAGGAAGATGAAGAAGAGAAAGCGATCGAGATTTCCACTAGACAACATAGCATGGCAATTGATAAGTGCTACCCTGTTTTACCACCATGTCCCGATAAGCCGATAGAGGACCCCGAAAAGGATCCTCTGATGTCTTATTTATTGAAGTTGCCACCTCCTTATGTACAAAGTCCTACAGCTCTTTTGCTTCCCCCTGCTGTACAACCGGCTGCTGGTCAGTCTTTGGTAGTTCATCCTCCACCACCTGTTTCTGCTCCTGTCCCTGCCCCTGTTCCTCAGTTGGGTTATGTTCCTTCGGCACCCCCTCTTCCTGGGTTGCCTCTTTCGTCTTTAACTACTACACCTCACCCTACTACGTCTGTTACCCTTGTTTCTGTTACTCCTTTTGCCCCTTTGCTTTCATTGAACGCTGTCTCTCCTGCTCTTATGCCTATTTCACCTTCCGTTCGTCGGCGAGTAACCGACACCGTCCCTAGTTTTCTGACTCTTCTTTTTGGGTCACTAATTGCGCCCGTCGTTTCTGATTCCACGCAGAGACGTAGCCAGCTCCCTGACCCTGGGGAACGAGCCTTATTAGATTCGATGGCTCATAGGTGGATTTTGAAACCCAATAGGTATAGTTCTCGTATAGTTTACGATACATTTTCTCAATGGAATGAACCGACTCAGAGGTATGTGTTTGAGGAGATGTGTAAGCTGTTGCGAGATGAATGGGATAACGACGACTTAGACTCAACCCCTACTGAAATGCTCGAACTCCAGAGTCAATTTGCGAAAGGTATGATAGTGGGTTCTGAAGCTAGACATGTGTTAGAACGGCTTCTTGCCTATAGGTCTGTACTGCCCTCTAGAGCTTTGTTTGCGAGTGATTCTTTGGCAACAAAGACATTAGGACAGTATCCTATGAGAGAGGTCCCGCCAGTATGGCGTGATGCGGTACAGGCTGATGCAGGGAAAGGTATTCAGGCGACTCCAGCGCATTTTCAGAGAGTTTGGATACATGTCCCATGGAAAAGGTCTGAAGTGTTAGCATTAAAACAGACTTTGCCAGACCCACGTAAAAATCCTACTGGTTACTATAAGGAATTGTCCCAGACAGTGGACGCTTGTATTATGAACATTGCAGAGATTGAGATGTTGTTTGGCAATGTAGTGCCACAACCGATATGGGCAAAGATCCGCCATGAGGATCATCCAAACGAGTTAGGTGGTACCTGGACGGCTATTTTAGCTGCAGATGCTCTCCAAGTAGGAGGTGCAAAGCCTGAGCCCCTATTAGCGGAGTTACCGAATAGAATAGTTAATTTGATGAAGACTTTGATGCCGGCGTTGAGAGTTAACTGGGATAAATTGTCGGCTTGTAAGCAGAAGAAGGATGAAAGTGTGTCCGACTTTTTCACGCGATTTGAAGAGACTTTTGTGGACCACAGTGGTCAAGACATGAGTTCGGAGGGAGGCCAGAGACTATTTGTCGATAAATTCGTGTTTAACTTGTTGCCTGACTTGTGCAACAAATTGAAAGACTCAGAAAGTGCTTGGGCTGTTTCTTCAACGGCTCAGATTCTAGCTACAGCCCAATATTACGAGAACAGAGATAAGGAAGAAAAGGAACGAGTAGAAAAGAAAACGAAGGACTTGAAGACTAAGGTGTTGTTGCAGCAGGCGTATCCCCCTCGCTCGAATCAGAACGATTCGCAGCAACGTTCGCAATTTCAGCAACACACAGTTCCCGAAAGTACCACTGAGATCGGAGTATTTCGCTTCTCGGCCCTTGTTAGGATTGAATCAATGTGCATACTACAAGGAAGATGGTCATTATAAGAACGAGTGCCCTGTTTTGCGACAACGTATGAATGGTGTGCCAGTTCAGAGAGGTCGTGGTGGTTTTCAGCACGTCTCTAGAGGTAGAGGACGTGGTGTTGCGTTTTCTCAGAATGAGCGTTCTTTTCCGTCACAGAGTTCTCTTAATTGTTTTGATCAATCGAAGGTGCAATCTGATAGATCTCCACAGTACCATGTAGATGATTACTATGTCGAGGGCGAGAGTGCTGCGTATAATGATTGCTAGGATAGCCATGGACAGAGAGAGGGAGTAGTGTCAGTTCCAGTCGATCAGAGTGGGCCTTACGTTTCAGTAGCTATATCAAGTGTGGTTGAGCCTTTCCTGTTGGATACTGGTGCGGCAAAAAGTTCAATCATACATTCTAAACTCCCTGGCGCACCTTTGTCTGGCTTAACGAATGTCTCAGTAGGATTTTCTGGAGCCCCTGTTCGTAATCCAGTCTCTAGTCCTTTGTCCCTTTCAATTGGACCATGTGAGTTAGAAGCACCGTTGATTTTGACTACTGGTTGTGGTGAGAACTTGTTGGGTTTGGACCTGTTGAAATGATTGTATGCGACGTTGCATTGTTCCCCTTCGGGAGTACAACTTACATTGGGTAGGAAAGTGATCTCTCCTATGTATGTGTCGACAGATAGACTTCCACCAGAATTGCGTTCACTCCCTGAATCTCTTTGGGCTACGGGTCCTAATGATGTGGGTCTTTTGGAAATTCCTCCATATGTTGTTCAGCTTAGACCGAACGTCAGGTTACCGCGAATTCCGCAATATCGAATTTCGGGCGATGGTGAATGAGCACTCTTAGCGATCATTTATGATTTGATCCAGGAGGGTGTGATTGAAGAAACACGAGGTAACGTGTGTAATAGTCCTGTTTTGCCGATTTTGAAACGTACCGATTCTTCCCAACCTCCTGTGTATCGGTTTGTAATTGATCTCAGAGAAGTGAACAAGATTGTGGTTCCACAGTTTCCTGTGGTTCCCGACATTACAGCTTTATTGACATTGATTCCTGCTTCAGTTGCCTGGTTCTGGGTGATTGACTTGAAGAATGCCTTCTTTAGCATCCCAATAGCAGAAGAGAGTAGGGACACTTTTGGTTTCTCATTGGGTGGTCGTAGCTTTAGATTCAAGCGCGCACCTCAAGGTTATTGTGAGAGTCCTTCGATATATAGTCAGGCTCTGAAAAGCCAGCTTGATACCTCTGTGTTACCTGTTGGTGCTGCTCTGATCCAGTACGTAGATGATCTTTTAGTAGCTGCTGATGACAAGGCAACTTGCAAAGCGGCTACGATTTCCTTGCTACATCATTTGTCTGATTTACATCATAAGGTGTCACCTTCTAAGTTACAATATTGTTGCCAAGAAGTAACCTACTTAGTTCATCTCTTGTCAAAGGAGGGAAGAAGGTTGACCCCGGAACGAATTAGAGCAATTGCTCAAATGACTGTGCCAAGCACTCAGAGAGAAGTACGTGCCTTTTTAGGTATCGCATCATACTGCAGACAATGGATCCCAAATTTCTCCTTGTTAGCAAAGCCTTTGTTAGCTCTCACGTGCAAAGATGTTTCGAATCCTCTGCCTTGGTCTGATGACTGTCAGAAGAGTTTTTCTGAGTTACGCGATGCGTTGTGTTCAGCTCCTGTGTTGGGTACTCCCGACTACAGTAAGCCGTTTACACTATACGTTCATGAAAGAGAGGGTTGTGCGTTGTGTGTTGATGCAACAATTTGGTGATAAACAGCGCCCGTGCGCGTATTTTTCTTCGACTTTAGATCCAGTAGCAAGAGCATTGCCGAGCTGTCTTAGAGAGACAGCGGCAGCTGCTGTGTCTATTCGACAGTCTGCTGGTCTGGTCATGGATAATATGTTAGTGGTAATGGTTCCACATGCAGTAGATACTCTATTGAACAGGACGAAAACTCAACATCTTACGAGTGCTAGGTTGTCAGGCTATGAGCTGACACTCTTGGCAAGCCATATCCAGATTAAAAGATGTAGTGTTTTGAATCCAGCCACATTGTTGCCGACTACTGTAGAGTCGAGTGATTTAGAACCACATGATTGTTGCTTGCGAACTGAAGAAGAAACGAAGGGTCGGATCGATTTGAAAGATACCCCGTTGTCCGATCCGGATGGTACTTTGTATGTGGATGGTTCGTGCTTTAAGTTGCCGAATGGTGATGTGACTGCTGCGTATGCTGTGACGACATTGATTACGATTGTTGAGACTGCGAGAGTAAGTCAGAATTCTGCACAAGCTGCAGAGTTGATTGCGTTGACGAGAGCATGTGTCTTGGCCGAGGGAAAGAGAGTGAATGTGTTCACCGACAGTCAGTATGCGTTTGGTGTTGCACACAGTTTTGGACGATTATGGAAAGAGAGAGGATTTTTGACGTCCCACGGGACAAAAATACAGCATGGACAATTGGTGAATGAGCTTCTGGAATCACTTACTTTGCCAAAGCAAGTTGCGATGGTGAAGTGTAGTGCGCATCGGAAGGTTACGGATGATGTTGGTCATGGTAATGCGTTTGCAGATGAGGTTGCGAAAGAGAAGGCAAAGAACATGATGAGTCGAATGTATGTTGCAAGTTCTGCAAGATGGGTTACTGATGCTGGAATGTGTGAAAATACGATTGAGAGTGTGAAGTCAATTCAGAAGGAGGCTACTGAGAGTGAGAAGAATGTGTGGAAAGAAAGTATGGGTAAATTGGATTTGATTGGTTGTTGGATTGATCTGTCTGAACATCAGAGATGGATGTTACCCGATGCGTATGTGCTTGCAGTCGTTACAATGGCACATGGAATGGCACACATAAGTGCGAAGGGAATTTGCAAGTTGTTGGCCCCAGTATGGAAGAATGATGGGATTTCTAAGTGTGCGGAGAGGGTGGTTAAGAATTGCATGGTGTGCCTGATGCATAATCCTGGCAAGGAAACTCCAACTCCAGCTGGTCATTTTGCTCCCGCGACTTGTCCCTTTGAGATTATTCAATTAGATTTCATTCATATGGAAAGGTGTAACAACCTTAAGTATGTCCTTGTTGTAGTTTGTGCATTTTCACGATGGATCGAAGCCTACCCCTTGAAAGATAATACAGCCCTGTCTACAGCCAAAGTCCTTCTCAAAGAGTTCTTCCCTAGGTTCGGCATGCCACGGATTGTATGGTCGGATAATGGAAGTGAGTTTGTGGGAAAGGTTATGAAGAGTGTGTGTATGGGTTTGGGGATTAGGCAGAAGTTCCATAGTGCTAATCATCCACAGTCCGCAGGTCTTGTTGAGGGTTATAACGGGACTCTGAAACTGAAGTTAGCTAAGATCCAAACAACTACTGGATTGTCATGGCCAGATGCATTGCCTTTGGCTCTTCTGTCCACTAGGGCGACTGTTCACTCTCGAGTAGGGCTTAGCCCGTATGAAATTGTGTTTGGTCATCCCGCGAACGTTTGGGGAGTCCCTAGACCTAAGGAATTTACCCAGCTCGAATATCCCATGTTGATCGATTACCTTTATGACTTGACTGCTAAACTAAGTGCCATTCATCAACAGGTTTTTGAGGCTCTGCCAAAACCAACAGAGGGACCAGGACACAAGTTACAGCCTGGCGATTTCGTTGTCGTAAAGAACTTTGGGAAATCCAGAAACTTGGAGCCAAGATATATTGGACCGTTCCAGGTCCTGTTGTCAATACGGACTGCTGTTCGATTAGCTGGAAGAAAGCATTGGGTGCACGCTGCCCATAAGAAGCGTGTACCGCTACCTTTACCGTATGACAAGTGGATTAGACAGGGAATTGGCAGTTCTGAGACAGAGAGTGTTCCTAGGCTTGTCCCGTTCAGCGATGCACGATTCAAAAGTCTTGAGTCAGCTAAACTGAAGAACACTGCTGCTCCACCTGGAACTGTGCCTTTGCCCCTGGATCCGAACATTACTCCATTCAAACATTCACCTGAACAATTGAACACTGTCTTGTCATCTGGTCCTTTGTTCGAAGAGCAGACACAACCTGGAAGACATAGTTACTCTTTACGCTCCCATTCGAAGGACTAATAAAGTGAATACCTTTTTTTGTTTTCTCTTGCCTCCTCTGCCCTGACAACTCGTTTCTGGACAATTGTATTCTCCTCAGCCAGGAAGTTTTCTGTATGTGTGTTCCTGAACCGGCCATCCGGGTTCGCCGTAGGGCCGCGACGTGTGCCTAGTTTTGATTTGCAGGTTACCAGACACTAGGTCGGTTTCCCCGGTTGGTTTTTGGGAACTCCCAAGGCTAACGGACGCATTTCTGAACAGGTACAAACCAACTGCCGCGGACGGCTCGAGTAGAGGATGGAGCTTCCTGAGCTGCGAGGTGTTAATACTGTGATAGAGCGAAATTGCATGAAATATTGCGCAACAAATGTTTCCTGATCCAGTGTGCCCTAATGTTTTTAATTTTCTTGATAACTTTGGTGTGTGGAATTGTTTTTATCTTTGTACCTGCTATGTCTACGGTGCCTCCTCACGTTTCTTTTTCCGCTACTACTGCTTCTTCGCATTCCTTGCACCCTTTGCCTGAACACGAACAAGCTAGACGTTCTGAGTTTGTAAACAATTCGTTTATTCAACTTCTGCACCAACACCAACTAGTGATGAATACGACTAATTGCTGGGTGTGTGGTTTGATGCCGCATACCACTGATAAGGGTATCCCGTATCTAGTTCTGCCTTTTAGCTATAATGGGTCATCGTGGGCATTCCAGACTATGTTCCTTTTTGCACTTGAGACCTATCCCCCGCGACCACCGCGCTCCACAAAATTTAGCTCCAGCAATAAAGCCTTGGTAAGAGGAGTGGCCGATATGAGTAGAAATATCGATGCATATTCATCCATTCCCAAGGATGAGTTGCGAGCTTATGCGGGTTGGAATGCGACTGGGTATAGCATTAGTCTGGGCGAGAAACAGCACAAGAGTTCATCTCCGATTTGGGTCGTACCCCACCTAGGTCGTTTTTGTTTGCAAGGCAATGGTCAGAATCTGAGAGCTCAGCTAGGGAAGAGTGACTGTACTGAAACGTACGTTTTCCCATCACAGTCTTCCCCTGCGTTTTTGGCTGCCAAGGGTACATACTTTGTCTGTTATGATCGAGCATACACATGGTTGCCCCCTGATTTTTCGGGAACATGTTATGTTGCTAACTTACTACCGCCGACATTTACTGCTGCCTCTGATTATCACAAGACTAGAGTTGTGAGAGGTGTTGTTAGTCAGGAGGATACTGCTGGTCAGGAAGCGGGAGACTTCTTCATGGGTTTCCTGCCATTTTGGGGACCTATGGTCAATAGTAGGAACCTGAGACAACTGACTCGTGTAGTTGAATCCACTGTTAATGTAACGGCTGGTGCCCTTGGTAACTTGACAGCTGAGCTTCAAGCGGATCGCCTTATGACGTTGCAAAATCGTATGGTTCTAGACGTTGTACTTGCAGATCGAGGTGGAGTATGTAAAGTGATCCGATTGAGTTGCTGTGTTTTCATTCCGGATAATGCTCTGACAGTTTATGAGGCCATTTCCAAATTGCATAAGATCTCTGATTCAATACATGTGGATGAAGGAGAGTGGTCGCTAACTGGATGGATTTGGAATCTATTATCTGCGTGGGGATGGAAGATTCTGATGGTCATTGGGGTTGTTCTAGTTCTCCTGTTTTCGTGCTGTCTCTGTGTCCAGTGTGGTCCTGCCTTATGTGGCCTTTGTGCTGCGACATGTATAAGAAGGCCGCCTGTTACTAGAGAGGCACTGATGGAAAGGATGATGCTTCAGCAACACCTCAGTGATTTGATGAAAATAGGCATCGACTCAGATATCGATTAGTGCTTGCCTATGTAAGGGCAAAAGGAGGGTCTGAGGTTCCGTGAAAACTGAACCCGTGTTTTGGAACTAATGGGACCGTGACGATTTTGGTATTAGGGAATCACAAATGATGAGTTTAGTATGGGCGAGTGTTTTCGCAACGCTGCACTGAAGGATTTGTCATATATTGCTGGTTTTCGTGTTTAAACCTACGGGTTTCATTTTGTGCACGACGTCCATTTTGTATCATTGCCCTCACATAGTCAGTGAATGGGCGATGTCCGAGCGATGACCCTGTTTGGGTAACCTCACAAGGATACGTATTCCTTAGTGCACGTTCTGCTGAATTCCGCATGACTTGGCGAAAGCTGACTCTGCCGCCCAAAGCTGACCCTGCCACACCGGCTCTTTTGTCTTGTCCTGCTTGAGCAAGATTGCTGACCCTGATACAATAGACCACGCTTCTTTTATTTGCCTACGAGTATGTCTTATCTGACTCTCCTATTTTCTGCATCTATCCCTGTATTTCCCTCTAGCCTTTTATGATGAGGAGGTGACCAATTTTATTATGGGGCGGTCCGGCCTTTCAATAGAGGGATGTCAGAATTGTGTGATTGAAGGCCGGACACCTGGAGATGGGAATGTGATGTTGTGTGATCTTATTGTTTGGAATACAGAAACGGGAATAATTGTAAACTTGTAGGAATGTTTGCCCGAGGCATAGTAGTTAGTATTTAAGGAGCGACCTGCTTTGTACAAATCGAGCAGTCTCCGTAGAATCTATCTCGTATGATACTTCTGTGACTTCTGTTCCTGACTGCAGTCATTAAAAAGATCTTTCGACGCCAGAGGATGATTCCCGTGTCTCTGTTTGTTTAGTACGCCAAAACAGGTGAACCCCGAAGGTCTCAGGTGTTGTCCCCTGGCGCCGCTGGGTCTTAAAATTGCCCAGTCCTTCAGGTGCATCCCCTCAAAATTCTTCCTGATTTACTTACAGTATAAGTAGCCAATAGAACTGTGTCGGTGTGATGCTGGGGGCTAGTCTCCTCTCTTTGTCGCAGCCCAGTATATCCGTAGTTGTTTGGTCGGCATAAGTAGTGGGACACTATTTGTGATCACTTTTCTCACCTTTGTCTCAACAGTTTTAGTGTTCGATGGTGATGGTCTGGATCATGGAGGTGGTGGGTCTGAACAAGCTTTGAGAGGGATTATCAGGTTGCCCTGAGACGTTTTGCTCCTCCTGTCATGTTGTAAATTGCATTACGGAATCTGCAGTGCTTTCATAGGAGCGATGCAAGCAGAATGAGCACTGGCGTAACATTAGCCCCTGCGGTGTGGGGCTCGAGCTCCAGGAGGCCCCCTTCAGCATGGAGGCCGGCTGGCGTGCCCCTGGCCTGAGAGCGCCTGACTGGGTCCGAAATGGGGGTAGTGGCTCCATGTACATTGCATGGGTGTCCCCTCAAGTTTGTTACGCCACTGAGAACGAGACCATAAAAGTTGCCTAGGCAGAACTTTAGAATTTTAGGTACTGAGGGTAATGACTCGCAAGTCGTCATTTATTTCATTTTTGAACATGGCTTCATTTCAGATATTGAGTAAAGTAGAAAACCTAAAGGGCCTGATTAACGTCTCAAGCAGCTCATTAACAATAGCACACATTTTGGTGAAAATCTATGAACTCCTGAAGAAGTTGTCATCATGACACTGGCAGCTCAAGTATTTGGTTTACTTTATATAAGCAAGGAGACAGTCCTGAGACCACCATTTTTATGGGGTTATTGAAGGTAAATACATTAACATTAAACTCTGGCTCTAGAGCTATAACATTGTCTTAATACCTTTTGAAAGGTTTCTTTTGGAACCCATATATATGTTATTGAAAAATGATGAACATAGATTTGCTCATTTTAGGTCACAGCCTACGAGACAGTGCATCTGTCTGGTTTGCCAAAGACAACTTGGGGACATTCAGAAAGCTGATCCAGGAATGCATTACACCATTTGCTTACAATTGGCTTTGTGGATTGTAACTCTCATTTTCTGGCTGTCAATTTGCTGGCTTTATTTGCTTTGGGCTGTCCAGCTTGAGTTTGTCCCTCTAGTTGCCCAAACCTTGTTCCTGTGTTCTACCACAAACTTACTTTCTGTAAACAGACCTTTAAATCCAGTTCTTATCTTGTTACATTTGCTGTGCATTCAAAGACAGAGGTCAAATGTCACACTCCCTCTTCCCATGGAGCTTAGTGACGATTCCTCCTCTGACTTCAAAGTGAGAGAATTTATGTGACGATTCTGTGATTATCAATATAAGAAGAGAGAGAGAGTAGAATTATTTCTTTGGCACACACACACACACAAAAAAGAAAGGGGCGAATGTTTCAGAATATATCAGAATGAGTACAAATGAAGCATATCTGTTTTGTAATTCTGAAGTGTGGTGGAAATAAATACTAGAATACGATCAAAGCACATCAATACACTAGTTGATGACCTTTGCACACATTATCATTTGTGTGCAGTAAAACAAATTTTCAGTGCAAATGTAATGGTCATTTCAATTGAAAATGTGTTGTCTGTAATGGCGGTGTGCCTCCACACCTTGCTTACTCCACACTATGCCACTTCACTTCACCTCACTCTATCCCGTTCCACTCTATGCCATGCCACTACATTCAACAACACTCCACTCTACTCCCCTTCACACCACTTCCCCACTCCAATCTTCCCCACTCCACTCTCCCACTACACTCCAATGTACCCCAGTCTAACCCACTCCACTCTGCCCCAATCTACCCCACTTCTCTCCAGTCTAATCTACTCGGCCCTACACCACTCTAATCTATCCCACTCCACCCGAATCTACTGCTCTCCACTCAAATCTACCCCACTCCACTCAAATCTACCCCACTCTGCTCCAATCTACTGATGTCTACCCCACTCCAATCTACCTCCATGTAATCCACTCCAATCTACCCCAAACCACTTCACTCTACCTGACTCCACTCAAATCTACCCCACTCAAATCTACCCCACTCTGCTCCAATCTACTAATGTCTACCCCACTCCAATCTACCTCCATGTAATCCACTCCAATCTACCCCAAACCACTCCACTCTACCTGACTCCACTCAAATCTACCCCACTCAAATCTACCCCACTCTGCTCCAATCTACTGATGTCTACCCTACTTCAATCTACCTCCATGTAATCCACTCCAATCTACCCCAAACCACTCCACTCTACCTGACTCCTCTCAAATCTACTCCACTATAATGTACCACATTCCAATTTACACCCCTAAATTTAAATTTACCCCACCCCACTCTAATCTCCACTGCAATCTATCCAATCCTCTCCACTCCAATCTACCCCACTCCATCAAAATGTACCCCACTACAATCTACCCCACTACAATCAATCTACTGTACTCCAGTCTAATCTACCCAACTCTAATCTAACACACTCCACTCAAATTTAACTCACTCCACCCCACTCCAACCTACTCTACCCAGTCTACCCCACTTCAGCCCAATCTACCCTGCTCCACCTCATTGCATCGCTCCACTCTACCCCCACTCCAATCCAACCCAAACCACTCCACTGTAATCTACCTCACTCCAATCTACCCCACTCCAATCAAACCCACTTCAAACTACCCCTCTCCAATCATCCCTTTTCAATGTACCCCATTCCAATCTCCTCCAGTCTAATCTACTCCATTCCAATCTACCCCGTCGTATTCTACCCCACTACACTGCATTCCAATCTATCTCACTCCAATCTATCCAACTCCACCCCACTCCACTCTACCCCACTCCACTCTGCCGCAGTCTACCACACTCCATTCCACTCTACCCAATCTACCACACTGAACTTTACTCCAATTTACATCATGCCACCCAAATCTACCCCACTCCACCCCAATGCACCCCACTCCATACCACTCCAATCTGCCTCACTTCAAAATTCCCTATTCCAATATACTCCACTCCAATCTACACCACCCTAACTAAATCTACCTCATCCCGATCTACTACACACCACTCTATCCAACCCCACTAGAATCTACTCCATTCCAATCTACTCCACTCAAGTCTACTCCACTCCAAACTACCCTAATCCACTGCACTCTGCTCTTCCCCAATCTACCCATCTCTACTCCAATCTACTCCACTTAATCACAATCTACCCCACTCCAATCTACTCCAACCCATCCCACACCACTCCAATCTACACCACTACCCCAATGTATCCCAATCCACTTCATCCAAATCGACCCCACTCCAACATACCCTACCCTACCCCCTCTCCATTGCATTCTACCTTACAATAATCCACCCCACTTCAATCTTCCCCACTCCAGTATACCCGGCTCCACTCTACCACACTCCACTCCAATCTGCCCCACTCCACCCTTCCCCACTCTACTCCAATCTACCCCAATATATCCCACTCCACTGTACCCTAATCTATCCCACTGCAATCTACCTCACTCCAATCTACCCACTCCACCCCAATGGCCCACTCCAATAGCCCCCTCCATCCCAATTTGCCCCAATTCAATCTACCCCAGTATAATCTGCCACACTAATCTACCCCACTTGCCCATTCCAATCTACCCCTCTCCACCCAAATCCATTCCACCACTCCACTTTATGCCAATTTACCCCACTTCACTCTACCCCGAACTACCCCACTCCAATCTACCCCACCCTACTCCATGCCACTAACATTTAGCAATGCTGAACAGCAGCCACAATGGTGTACATAATGGCTAAAAGACATTGCCAAAGCCAACATCTTTTGCATAGGCGAGACCTATGAGCTTTGCCAGTGCTTATTTATTCTTACCAAAATGTACTATTTTTAAGAACGAAACACCTGCAAATAAATAAATAATTCTTAACTCTCCAACATTTGTTTTGCAAAACGAGACTACATCCCTCTATGGATTTAGCTATATTTATAAAACTAACTTTCGTTTATAAACATGGGAAATGAGAATAGATTAATGAAATGCCCTGGCGTTGAAGGATGACCTTTGTAAATGTTGTGTAATAACATGACGTTTATTTTTTCCTGAGCAATATTAATAACAATGAAAATTTCTGTGCTGCACACTATAAACTAAATTGTTTCTTGACCCTTACAAATAAGTTAAATTTGTGACAAGTGTATTTCATTTAATCAACTTTGGAAGAATGACATGCTGAATGTATCCACTAGGTTTCCAACCTGTGACTCTTATGTGACTCACAGATGTCAGCTTGAAGTTTCTAGCTTGTTGAGCTAACGTTTGGTCTGATAGGTAATAAGTGAATTTACTTACCCGTTATACAAATGTCATTTAAAACTGAAATGTCCATAAAATATTTTCTGCTTATCCAGTATTTTAAGTCCTAAAATGGAGTCCTGGACCGAACCACTTTATCCACTGTTTGTGCTGCACTCCATTATTTAGTAGAAAAAATGTCCTGAAAAGTTGCTCTCAGCCCCTAGAATGAGGTGTTGTATTCTCGTATTGGTCAAAAAAAAAAAACTATGATTTAAATCAAATGGAACTTTATACAAAAAGAAAAATCTATCAATATCATCTGTGTAAGGAATGTTAACCCAGGAATTAAGAGACCGTAACATTCTTAGATGTCTGTTGTGAAAAGCTGCTCATATAAAAATTGACCAACTACCTGGTCATGACCTAAAAGTAAGAAGAAGTAAGATCACAGAACGCACACTATCATTAACAACGTCAATATTATGAAAATATCAGTATGGCATGTATTGTGGTGTTAGAATTTGATATGACCTCTGCAGTGTAGTAGTAAATGTGTGAATGCAGAAATAATAGACTGCTTGTTGAAAATGACATCAATTATTGGACTGCATTTAGTTTCAGTGGAATTGAATGAATTCAGCAGTTTTTAATTTTGTAATCTGTTTTTCACCATTGTGAGAGCAGAGAGTGGTCTATGCCTCATAAGAGGGGGAGCCTAGAGTGGTTCATGATGCTACTCTTCTCCCTCTCGATTATTTTGCTAACTTATCCTGCTCTAGCTTCTCAATGGCCAACACAAGACCCAACCTACAGTCTGATTTATGCTGACCATGTCCTGTTAATGACCAAGACTAAGATTGATTGACAGCATTTGAAGAACACCCTTTATTGCGACACCCTCTTAAACGAGCTAAAAGTAAACCTTCACAAAACTAAAGGCATGAATCGGGGGACAAATTAAAAAAGCATGGAAAATGGGACCCACATGCCAGGAAAGTGCAAAGAAAAGCTGAATACAAATACTTTGGTCTGTTAATCGATGACCGAGCCTGGTTTTTACTCCATAAATAGCACATGACCAATAAAGCCTCGTCTCTCCTTTCCATGTTCTGCTCACTCAACAAGCAAATATCTGGTCCCACTCTGGCCCCAATGCTTAAAGTCATTCAGGCAAAATTACTCCCTTCACTTGCCTACGGTTCGGAAACATTGAGGGGAAGAGAGACAAAACTGCTTGACAATCTAACTACAAAGATATACAAGAGGGCAGTTTTACCACAACACTCCTCATCAGTCGAACTTCAATTAGAATTTGGTCTACTTAAGCAATCGATCACTCGCAAGGTGGTGTTCTTGAAATTGAATCTGCAATGCTAGACCACGTGCTTTGGTGTGAATTTGAGACCTCACGAGTGAACATGCCTATAAAACATTATCTACATTTGTCTCTAGCCGAACTGCATGCAGAAGAGCTATGGAATACCCCTCTCGCCTAAGGCTTTTTCAAAAATCTGCCTTCCAGGAACGTCCGTTCTTTGTCACTGCTGGAGGACAAGCAGGAATTGTCAAAACATGCTCACACTTGGACATTAATTAACAGCTATCCGGTCCTCTCCAGTCAACTTTATCTCGAAATTCCTCTAGGAATAGCTATAAAGTATCAACTTTTGTTATACCACCTGTGAGTACTTCCAACCTTGGACCTATTGCCCAAGTGGTGCAATCCCAGTGACTTGCAGCATTGTAGACTCTTCGGTTACTCCAAGGAATCCATATAGCACATTCTGTGTGCCAGTCCCGTATTGGCATCAGTGAGATGAGCTTGGTTAAAACAATTGCTCAATCAGGTGGGGATCCGCGCATGCAGTAGTAGCTTCAATTCAAGTCACTATCATTCGCTTGAGTGCTCGCTTTGTGAATTTCATGAATTTTGCAGAAAAAACTCTAGCAAAGTCTGTAGCAAATTTAAACATTTTATGGTGTACAGTGAATTTTAAATTGCATGCGTATGAAAAAATAATTTGGTGTTGTATGAAATGGTTTTAATTACTAGCCTAAATAAAATTTGAGTTCTCCTTATCTGGCTTCTCAGGAAGCATGTTTTGCCTACTAATATAATTGCACAATCTTCATGTTTGAAATTTACACGAGATCTACATCTGCCATAATATTAAAAGCCAAACTATTGAACTGCTATCCAGAACAAATAAATGGACATTAAGGGTTACAACAATCTACCACTGTGTATCTATGGATCAGTGACAAAATTAATGTAAGTGTAAGTAATAATTATTTTCTTCTACCCACAGCGCCAGAGTGCTATCCCAGCGGGCATCAGATTCTTCAGAACTCGTACAGAAGCATTGGTTTTGATTCCTCAAGAATCCAGCAATCATCCATTCAAGATCTAATATGCGACCATTCTCTGACACCTGGGTGGTACCGCTTTGTCATCTTTGATAAACCAGCAGAGATGCCAACCAAGTGCGTGGAGGTATTGGTGCACATCATCTTGCATATGCAAAATAACAAAAGTGTTTCTCCTAATTTTAGAAATATTGCCCTTTGTTTCCCAATTCATTAAGCCCAAGAAGGAGAAATATAAATGTGCTCACATAGGATTACTTCTACATTGAAGGTAAATTTGTCTTTCGCATGATCCACAATAAATCCCTCATTTACTAGACTATGATTGTCTTAGCAAGGCATATGAATTTATTTGAATAGCTTGTGGTTCAATGTGTATAATATCCACTACATATTTAAAAATAATGTAAATGGGCATTTCCGCATTCAAGTTAAATTTTTTTGTTTGTCCAAGGATAATATTTTATTCTGTGAAGGATCCACTTATTCTACAGTCCCATTAAATATGAGCTGTATAATTCACATTTCCACAAAGGAAATATATTAATAGTATGATTAACATTGGGCTGTGAAAAAGATGCAGCAAATTTGTAGGGGAAGTGGTAAATCATCCACTGATGGTTTCTCCATGAGTGAAGGATCCTCCTATGGAATTACATCTGCCATGGAGTATTATCGTGGAGGAAATTGTGCATGACGAGAACGGCATCCTTCATCTGACATTTTAGGGCCTCATTACGATGTCGGTCTGAGAGCAATCCGACTGACTTCTTGTTGGAATCAGTTCCGACCGACTCACGTTTGGCGAGACCGACCAATTCCGAAGTTTCCGAACACCGTTTGAAAAGTCTCCCATTGACTTCAATGGGAGCCTGTGTTCTGACCGACAACACAGGCTCCCATTGAAAAAAGGGGTGGTTGCGGAAAACCTTGCACCCTGTCGCAGGCACCCCATTGTGCCTTCCACACTGTGCATAGTTTTAAAGGGGGGTCCTTTGGGTACCCCCACGGGCCCCAACCAGAGACCTCAGGGTGAAGGGGGGCCTGCTACAGGCCCCCAAAGTCAGTTTCTGACAGCCGTTCCATGTCAGACAGAATGATTCGGAAATGCTGTCTGAATCTGACATCGTAATACATCGGTTAGAAATGCGATCTATTGAGCTGTACAATTTGGCTTTGATTGACTCGGAGTTTGTAAATGCCGAACGGTTACCTTTCCATCATAATTGGTCAGTCAGAAATGTTTCAGAGTCGGTCGGAAACATTGGTTCTGACACAGTTTAGGAGAATCCGGCTGCCGTTCGGAACCTTTCCAACCGATATCGTAATAAGGCACTTAGTACCTTTTGAATAAATTCAAGGATGTTCCTAGCATTAAATTGGCAAGAATTTCCAGGATAGGAAATTATCAAAGAGAATTACTTAAAATCCACAAGTCTGTGGTCACTTAATTTTGTAGGTAGAATATTTTGGGATTAGCTGCAAATCCATGCATGTTCAAAAGTGCCATTTACAAGGGCACAATGAAGCCTAGCTTAATTTTTTGAATCTGGATTGGATTGCTATCCTTTCAAATGTATTTTAGGTAGGAGCATAACTGCACTTTGGGGCTCAAATAGCTTTGTGAAACTGACCTTTAGAGATCCGGCATAATAACCAAAGGTATTGTCCACAAAGTTATAAATGTACAAAATGCAATCTTCAGGCATTAATGTGCTAAAATGTTGCAATTGTTGGGGATGGCCAACGTTCTTGATGATGTTTAATGTGAATCACAACAGTAATTAATTTGAACAATTTTTAAGATTCATTTATTTGGTACATTCAATAAGCATTGATTTTTTTCAGTTTGCTTCAAAAAGTGTTTCTTAGAATGTGCACTGTCTCTACAAAATATTAACAGAATCTGAGTGAACTGGGATGATTCTCAGAGGAGTTCTACTTACTTTTGAACTATCACTGTAACATTAATTGTCCTATGTTTCAGTGCATGATAGCTTTAATTATTCTTTCTTTATAAAATGGGGGATGTAGTTTGTTCCGAACACGAGTGCTCCACACTTGTAACCGTAATGATGTGGAATTAGAAAGGAAGAGTTAATAGGAGGAGTAAAGGACAAGTGTGCTGCTGATGATGGTGAAGATAACATTTAAGAAGGTTCCCAACTTGTAAGCATCTCATGTCGATGGGTGTGCTGAACTTTGCACCTTTGAGGTGCAAATTTCTAGTTTTGCAAGTGGATTTTATTGTTGATTTATTGAGACGGGGATGGTGCACGGGAGAGGCGCACTACATCTTCAGCATCCAACGCCCTAAATAGAGTACATTTTCCTTTCAAAAGTATCCAATATAATGAAAAGCTCCTCAAAATACTGGAGGAAATCGAGAACAAGTAGATTTACTGGTTATTAAATAGGGTTGCGAAGAAGCCCGTTAGAATCCCTGATCAAGAACTGCAGGCTGCGAAACAAAATATAACCAAAGCATTGGCGCATGCGCACGTCGCATGTGGGATAGGTAGACATGTTTACATTACTTTGTTCTGCTGCTGCCATCACGGATTCTAGAAAACTAGAGCTCCTTTATTTGAAAGCAGTGCCTGCGCTGTAGCCGCACGTGCACTGCATGCTGTGCCCACATTCCAGTCATGCTCTATTTTCCCTGTTTGCAGTAATTGACTGCAGAGTTCAAAGCAGGCGAGGCCACTAATGAAATGGCATGACAGCCCAGGATTACCTGTCATAGAGTGCATTACACGGAGATATTGTTGCAAAACATCCAGACTACACATCGTATTTTGCTTTCGAATTCATTTGGGATCCTTGCAATGCAATGGAGGGGGGTCTATTTTTCAAATTGTACACGCATTACATATTAATTTCGTTATCATAGATCCTTTCCATATTTTAAAGCAATGCAAATTGCTTTTTTTTAAGAAAATACAGTTTTTCTGTGCAAGAAACGTGCCATGCAAAATGAAACAGAATGAAACTCGTTGTATTGTTTAATTTCGGTAATGTGCCAAACAAAGGCAATAGTGTTTGAGGCAGCGATATTGCTTTTCCACAGTTTACTCACATATTGGCAGGGGCTCAGGTAGGAGTTAACATATGGATGAGTTCTCCAAATTCCACATGTGCTTGAACTACCAAATTGCAAATCGTTGCCCTACATGTTTCACCTTAGCACATGATTAATCCAGGGGTACCGCGGGTATCCAATTTGAACTGATTTTCTCCCGTCCCATCATCTGTCTGACGACCATATTTTCATCTTTAACATTGCTTCAAACCATAAACCCCAAAAGAATATCCACTTCTTTCAATATGACAAAAACTTAAAAACATTGTTCTATTTTTCTTTACACTTAGATTTCCCAAAAACATGAATGTGGGGTATATTAGCTTCATGCAAAATAAACTCTGTGTACACAAATAAATACATGATTTACAACAAATCATAAGTTCCAAAAATCGCACAAATCTGTGGGATAACGTTGATGAAATATCAAATTAGGGTCCAACATGAACATTTGTGTTCTTATGTTTATACTAAATTTTATGAGGGATGAAGCCTGGCATTTTCAATTTTCTTGCAATCTGATAATGGCCAGTTTTCAGTTTTTTAAAAATCAAGTTTTCCAGAGACAACACAAACTCGTCAGAAGAATGTCTTGGCTCTCTGAATACATTATTATTTCCCAGAAACCAGGGAGACCATAGTAAAAAGCGTTTAATACAACAAGGCCGACATTTTTAAAACCTAGATGTATCTTTAATGGGAGCCACTGGAGGTCCCTCAGAATCGTGTGTCACAATCTGATTGCTTATTTGGAAAACAGCCTTTGTATTCAAATGGATTGTTGGTGAGGACAGCCAGCTGCTTTTGTTTTTTGCAGTTCTATGTAGCATGAACCTGGCCTAAGTGCATTCGTACGCTTCACAGGAGAACGAGATATTGCTGCAGATCGGTGCATATAAATTCTCCCTACTTCCACGGACAGAGTAAATCCACAGTCACACGCACATACACTCATCATACGCTAGGGCCCATCTCACTAACATTCATTCAATTACTCTATCCACACTGAAGATACAAGAGAAAACCTAAACCAATCTGCATCTAATGCGAGGTCAATGCGACCTTAAAGATTTGTCTTGAGTCATGATTTTAGACATTAGAAAATACATTTGGAACTCAATAAATGACAAAGAAATAACCACTCGACACTGTAATTCAAACAAAATGATTGTTTATCTAAATTAGTTCAAAGGAAAGTCAATCATTAGCAAATTCATTATTCTCATAGTTACCTATTCTAGCTAAATGGCTCAGGACAGGTCTTAGTAAAGTCTCCCGAGTCGCCGTCCTCTCAATCAGCGTCGATCCTCTCGAGCATAGGTTCGGGAAGAAGTGGCCTCAGACCCTCTCTAGTCTAACAATATTTATAGGAAAACTAACACTTTAAAAGAAACAAACAAACTTTAAACGTCCGTTGAACCGTTGAGCAGAGCGAACAGGAAAGGATGTTGACTTGCAACATTTAGAAAATCTCTGCTCTCAAATCACAAAAATAAAAACACAGAAGAAGGAAGCACAAACTTAAAAATGTTACATCCATGAATGCTCTTCCTCGGAATCATAGTGAAGCCACCGCAAGTTTATCAGAGTTCATTGTGGCTTTAATCTTCTCCAAGGGCAACTGGCATCAAGCCCGGAGCTGCTGTCCTCACGGAAACCTTTTTAAATACAGTCAGAGGCCGAGGTCAGGTGGTTTCCAACCATATTCAGCGAAGCCTCTCGTCGTATCTCAACCACCCAAATGCAGGCTGTAAATATCGGCCATCTTTGTTTAGGCCAACATGGACCATCTTAATTAAAAGAAACACAAAACAACGTTACCACATCGTAATGATTATACAGTGTTAATTCTCACTAATACCCTTATGTGTATGTAATTATCTAGCTATCTGCGACGTAAAAAAGCATTAAAGCACGTTATTTTTAAATGTGCATGTAAACTGCTCATGCCAACACAGTGGAATCACTTTTATTGAAAATGTCAATGATTTCTGGGCTACTAGGATATGTAGTTGGGTTGACATTTTTATTTTCAGACACATACCCCCCCTTACTTCCACCCCCAAGAGGACGTTGTGTCTGGAAAAAATACGTTTTGCAACATGAATTCTGATGTTTCTAAAGGACATATTTATTATATTCCTGTCCGGGGCCTAAATGCTTCAAATAACGGTCCCAGGCAGGAAAAAACAACATCAGAAGGGCTGCCGTAAATAAATAACATAAAGCATTAAAACACAACTTAAGATAATGCAGGGAAATATTACTTTTAAAATTATCTAACCATCTCCAGTAAGACAAATGTAGGGGCTGCCAATTGCTAAAATGAAAATCGGTTGTATTGTTATTATGTTGTAAATTAAAATTGATAGTATCTTTGCATGAATAGGAAAACCAAACACTTAAGTATTTAATTTTAGCTTTAAACTGAATTTGATCCTATTTTTAAAAACATCTTTAAAACAATATTTACTTAAAGGAAGTACTTCTGATTTATAATATTTCCTTAGACAATTCAGATAATTCTAGAGTTTAAGATAAAAACCTTTGAAGGAGCAAAACTAAGGGCCTCATAAATGGTTTTGGAAGAGTGGCAGGAATGCAGTAAGCCGGTGGTCCTCTCACCCCTAAACTCGTGGTTTCTTCCATCCCAGTTATATGTGGGAACAACAAGGGGTTACCATCAACCGAGCCTCTACTGGCTCTATCGACAGTAACCCCAGACCATTCACCACAGAACTGATGCGATAACTTTCAATCATGTTTGCTGCTGCTATCTGCCATACAAAGTCTGGGGAACATAGGCAAGTGAATCGAAAAAGTAGGTGGTTGTATTACTTTTTGTTGTTTACTTTTTTTCACAAGATCATTCTACTTAATAAACATGACCTGTAAATCAATTAAGACATATTGACATGCTGACATACGTTACACAATATTTTGAGACAGAGGGTGATACCTAAAGACTTGCGAACCTATGCAAAATAAAATTTGCATCGCAAATTAAATCACATTAATAAACATGAGAACACAAATCAAGATAGATCAAATGAATATTCAACCAGTCCAAATTTCTAAGCCAGAGCAGCTTTTCCTAACTCTCTCAAGGTCCATTTAGGGTTGCTCCTGTCTCTCTAGAGTGAACACATTCAGGAGAAATATACATTTCAGTGTTTAGTCTTGGATTTGACTCCCTAACCAAGGATTGAAGTAGTCACCAGTTATGACTGAAAATCTGCTGTTCAGCCTTATATCCAAATAAATATGGCCACTGTAGAAAGAGACTTCTCCTTTTACATCCTATTTGAGTCTTTTATAAATCATCCAGCCCTAGTCCTGAGGAGAACCTATAATAATTGTGGTTTGAAACATGTAGGGGTCTTCATGTCCAACCTATGAAAAGCAATAGTGTTGTTCTTTTTCCATATTGGATGCCATTTGAACCCTATACTGACACCAAGCGCGCTAGGAAAAGCCGCTTTGGCTTAGAACTTTGGACTGGTTGAATATTGATGTGTTCTATCTTGATTTGTGTTCTTATGTTTACTAACGTGATTTAATTTGCCATGTGAAAAAATGTTTGTAGAGGTTTGCAAGTCTTTAGGTATCGCTCTCTGTCTCAAAATATTGAGTAACATATCTCAGCATGTTAATATGTCTTAATTGATTTACAAGTCATGTTTATTAAGTAGAATGATCTTGTGAAAAAAGTCAAAAACAAAAAGAAATGCAACCACCTACTTTTTTTGATTTCTTCCTTGTAGATAGAGGCCCATGGTGGTTGCAGATAAGGGCTCAACCCCCAATTTTTTTTTTCTTATTCAGGATATGAATATAAAGCTCCCCCATCTTTTTAATTGGCTCTTCTCCCTGTCCTTTGTAAAAGGTTACTTTTCATTAGTCAATAGGCTTATTAGTCCCTCCTTGGTACCGCCTTGTCTTTTCTTCGTAACCTTCCATGAGGACACCCCCTGTGATATGTGTTGTTACTCCCCAGGCTTTAATTACAGCCTTAGAGCACTATTTTCTTACAGGGCTTAAGGCAAGACAAACGCTTGGTCCTAAGCAAGGCTGGCAGTGGTTACTTTACACTCTAGCACATCTCACATTTATATGAGACCTTTTTATAAATTTCCCTTCATCAGCTCCACACAGAGTACAACCTAATCTGGAATAAATATAAAAATAATTTTTTCACATTTCAAAGCTACTAATTGTATATATTGATATAGCTATTTGAATGTACTCGTAGTACAGTCTTGCATGCAATGCATTTTGGGTAGGATGGATTTACCATATCTTCTGCAGGGTGCAGTACCATATGTGGCTAAAAGTGGTCCAATATGGTACTACACCCTGCAATTTAGCTAGGTTAAGGTCATTGGCATTTATATTGCCAATAATTCCAACTTTGCAGGGTGCAGTACTACATGTGGCCAAAAGAGGTCCCATGGGACTTCTTTTGGCCACATATTATACTGCATGCTGCGACATGGCTAGGTAAACAAGCATTGGCATAGCCAATAGGTCTCGCTTTTGGGACCTTATAAGTGTTTGGCCATGCAACAGTTGGTGTTGTTGCACTAAGGATATTGTGCTGCATACCTAAATACCTATAAGGTCCCAAAAGCGAGACCTATTGGCTATGCCAATGCTTGTTTAAGACTTGTGCCCTGGTGGTGATCCATGAGGGAATACAGGCAGGTTTTTAAGTGCAAACTAGCAAGTCACCAGTTGAGGCAAGTCAAAATAGTAGTAGCAAAACGGAAGGCGGAGTACTTAAGACATGGCTTCAGGAACAACAACAGTTACCAAAGTGCTGTGACTAGTAAGATACTGCATTTAAATAGCATTGGAAACTGAAAAATGATGACTGACAAGAAACAGATGTTTGTTTCTATTTCACTGGCGCTTAACTTTTAACATTAAAAGTGAAGCGCGGGTACCGCGATTATAGCAAAAGTAAAGAATTAGAAACAAACATCTATTTCTATACTTTTGCTATAATCGCAGCACCAGGAATTTACTTTTAATGTTAAAAATAAAGCACCGGTGCCGCGATTAGCTTGGCGCGAAAGTGAAAGAAAATAAGGGATGCGCGCGCAGCAGAGGCGGAGCGTGGCGCGCGCGCTTGTGCGCGTGACTGCAAGCTGGCGGCCGCTTTGGAAGCACTTCCAAAAGCAACTTACTAAATGTCTCAGCGCATGCCCTGGCTCAGGCGAGACCTAAAAACAGTGACATTTATAATGCCAAGAACTCCAACTCCAACAACTGTGAGACCGATTGCATTTCCAAGCTGTTGGCGTTGAAAATGACCATGTTTTTTACTTTGGCTTTTTTATACCATTGGCAATAGTGCTATGCAAATATAATAACTCCACTGCAAATAAAAAAACAAAAGTCAAAATCATTATTTTCAATGCCAACAGCTCTAACTTTAAAAAATGTGATACCTATTGCATTGCAAATGCTTGTTTGCATTTGGAGGTTTTTTTCTCCATGTCCCTACGACATAAAGGCAACTGCCTGCATCATACTTAAACATTTTCATTGCAGACGGCCTTTGAAAGCCACATTTTGAAACTGATGCATCATGGTCTGCGGGACTCTGGAAGCTTCAGTGGGTGATGTACTATCCAATGTTTTGCACATTAAAACTCATAGGATTATGGAACATTTTGATGATTTCTTTAAGGAAATAGCTGTCTTCTTTCAATGCTTTGCACTTTATATTTTCTCACTGACTTTTAATAGCACAGGTTCAATTAATGTTAGTCTCGAGCAATCATCATTCCTCTTTATATAACTACACGAACTGGCTGTGCAAATTGATTGTGATGCAATGGAGTACTCTCTCTGCAGCCACTTATCCGATATAAGTAGTGCATTTATGGATTTTAAATCTTTTCATTAATGTTATTATTTTGATGGTTTTATGTGTATTTTTTTTTTTGTTTGTTGTTGACCTCTGGTGATGCCATGGCCATGACGTCGAACTTAAACTTATTATGCACTGTTAATTTTTTATTCTTTACGTTTGTGTATGCTCTTATGTTTTTGACCGATATGAAGTACATTGGTGATGTTTGCCTAGTTGTCTAATGAAGATTTTTTTTAGTTCCATCCAAATGCTGATAAAGTAAACTCAAATTAAAACCCAGAATATCTTTTGTGAATAAAAAGATTTCAATCAATGGGTTACAGGTAATAACCTAGTAATTGACAAGAAACTTGATAAAACTCCCATAAAATGTAAAGATTTAAAAAAGGAAGCCTGAGATTTGTTATGAAAACCTCATTAAATTTAAGAAAGTTTAAGAGTTTGATTAACCAAGCAAAAATAAGACCCACAAACAAAGTTTACAAAATGGCCCCATCTACCTTACAGAAAAATATGAATGGTGTCTGTTCTGATTCTAGGCAAGGTTCCTAAAAAAAACTCAATCAAATTACTGGAAGTTAAAAAATTATATTGAGATTAAACAACTTACAATTTCTCATTTGGGTTGTAAAGACAATATGGTGGCCAAAGGACACTTCAGGAGTTACCAGACAAAAGGCAGTCAGGTAAAAGATGAAGCATCATCTTCTGAGCAACCATTTAGGGGTTCAAAGTTTCCTCTAACCTTTAGCAAAGCTATTTCCTCCCTTAAAAAAGAAAGATGTTCACCTTAATCACAGTGAAAGGACATCAGCCTTCTCTGATGCAGGGGATGGAGCACCTGGTCTTCTGCTCTCAAGCCATGCCTTCCTTATGGAAGTCTTTGATACTTGTCCGTTACACTAAAAGCTGGGATGGATGATGTTTTAATTCTATGAGTGGACTAGGGAAAAGGGTACACATTTCTGAAGCTGTGAAAGTTCTTTACTTTGACAAGGGTTACATTTCATCACAAAAAAGTTTTAAAGAATGTAGATTTTGCAAATTTTTTTACTGAAAAACATTGTTTTAGGAGTGTCCATTGTCTTTTTTAACTGTTACTCACTTTTTAAAATGAAATTACAGAAGTTTGAAAAGGAATTTGGAAAGCATTTATAACATCTCCCAAAAAAATAGCAATTTTAGGATTTACAAACACATTATTATCAACCCTAGTGAATTCAATGAAATCCTGTGGTATTCCCTCCATAATCTGAATCTGTATTAGAACCTCAATTTTCTGATGAAGAACTAGAGTGACCAACTGTTCTAGGCTGTTAATGTGCTGCTCCCTTCTGCTATTAAACAGGATTAGGAATTAATCCTACAGTGGTTAAAAATTAAGCCAACACAGGTGTTGTTAACATTTTCCCCTTAAAGTGTGCAGATGTGTGCATCTTGATGGATTTTATTTCTGCCAATCCTCAGCAGTGACTGGATGTCTTGCAGATTGTTTCAGGAATAATAGTTAATGGGTTTTGCAGTTATCATAAAACATTGTAAAACAAGTGATTTATTGGCCATTTGTGTGATAAGTAACTTTTCTAAATTTTTTTAACAATGGCCATACATTTGCAATTCCAAATATTTTGTGCGCACTGGGCAAAGGAACTTGACACAGATGACTCATACTGTTATATGGTTCCATAGATATAAAATGATTTAATTTCATGAATCGGTAGCATTAAGGAAGAGCTCTTTGATTGAGGAGAGAAAGGCTTCAAATGTATCTGTTGCCACATGAAGACTGGGTGGCGAAAGCTGACTGTCTTTTTCAATTTGAAAGGAGCATTCACTAATTCTCTTCTATTTCTGTGAAAAGCTCCACACACCAAAATAATCAATATTTAGGATTATCTAGAAAAGACAAAAATTGGAAGAAATAGGGGGAGAAAAAAAAGTTATGCATTTTATCAGACAAATCACTTTACTTCATAAAGGTAAACCGTGGCATCAGATTCATGTCACTGTCTCATATTATAGCATTTAATCTTTTCATATTTTGCTCATAAAATACAACATAGAATCCAGTCACCCAGCATCAGCACTGCCTTACAATTTCACACTTTTAGAGTGTGCTTGTTGGCAATAATTAACACACTTTAAAATGATATTTCCAGAGTGACATGAAAAGCCCACATCAAGAAAAGTAATGGTACTGAACCTAGCATTTCTATTGCTGGTAAGGGAAGATAATGAAGGTAATTTGCCAAAAATAAAGTGGTATCTTGAGTGGAACATCAAGGGTTATGTCAGCAGATTGGTCTTGCATAACATATGTACAAGACCAGTCAGAATCAACAGATAAAGGTAACTGTTAGAGCCTTTTCAAGCAGAATTCTCATGATATGTTAATTAGATGGCAAATTATATCTACATTTTCACTGAGACCGCCCTACTCACTACCATGGATGACATCCGCACCCTCCTGGACCAATGACACTCCGCAGCCCTCTTCCTACTCGACCGATCAGCAGCCTTCGACACCATCTCCCACCGCACACTTATCCCCAGACTACATGACGCCGGCATACAAGGAACAGCCCTAGACTGGATCCGATCATTCCTCACCAGAAGAAGCCAAAGAATCAGACTGCCACCCTTCCTTTTCGACCCCAAGAATATCACATGTGGAGTCCCACAGGGGTCATCACTGAGCCCCACCCTCTTCAACGTCTACATGGCCCCCCTTGCCGCCATCATCTGACAACATGGCCTCAACATCGTATCCTATGCCGAAGACACCCAGCTCATCCTCTCCCTCACCAAACACCCCACCACCGCCAGACTCAACTTACAAAAAAGGGATGCAGGAAGTAGCAGTCTGGATGACCAACAGCTGCCTTAAGCTCAATGCCGAGAAGACAGAAGTCCTCATCCTTGGAACCATCCCCTCATCATGGGACAACACCTGGTGGCCGACCGCCCTCGGAAGCCCACCAACTCCCTCGGACCATGCCAAAAACCTGGACATCATACTCTACTCATCCCTCACCATGAACCGACACGTCAGCGCCGTAACCTCAGCTGCTTTCACACCCTCTCAATACTCCGCAAGAACTTTAAATGGATCCCTCCTGAGTCAAGGAAGACGGTCACCCACGCACTCATCACCAGCAGACGACTATGGAAATGTGCTCTACGCCGGCATAAACAAGTCCCTACTCCACAAACTCCAAACGATACAGAACACCGCTGCCAGACTCCTCCTCAGCACCCCCCGGCATGAACACATCAGCCAACACCTAGGAAGGTTGCACTGGCTCCCCGTGGAGAAAAGAGTCGCCTTTAAAATCCACACCCACACCTACAAATGCCTTCACAACACCGGACCCGAATACCTCAACGACAGAATCAACTTCCACATACCCGAAAAGAACCTCCGATCTTCCAACCTCGTACTGACCGGAACCCCACGCATCCACAGAGCCAGAGCTGGCGCAAGATCCTTCTCCCACATCGCAGCCAAAAGTTGGAACAAGCTCCCGGCAGACATCAGGGACGCCCCCTCTCTGAACACCTTCAGGAAGACTCTCAAGACCTGGCTCTTGGGCTGAATGGATCTGCTGCCCCCACCCCTCAGCACCTTGAGACCCTCACAAGTGAGTAGGTTGCTTACCATACCCTGATTGATTGAATACTTGAATATATGGGTGGAAATTCAGCCTGTCTCATCAGGTATTTTTGTAATGCAAGTCTGCAGGTTTGCACATTGGCTGTGAAGCCTCCTCAGAAAGCTTTCTTTCTTTGGTTGACCATCAATTTGAGGATTTACTTCTGCTATGATGTAGTGGCTGAACACTCTAAATCAGATTTTTCTTTAGGTTTTTAATTATACTAGATTTAAGATCACAAAGGCACATGTGGCAAGAAATCCATCTTTGACAACAATCTTTACCCTATTTATCCCATAGTGTGAGAAAGTCGATTATTAATTGTGGAGCATGGGAGTCCATCACAAGTACTAATGTCACTATCCCATGAGGCCCAGTAAAGGTTTCATTTATGTAAACCTGAGCTCAAACCCTGGAGCTATGGTACTGAGCAGACTGACTTGACTTAAGAAAATGTGTAAATCATCTTGAACTACCAAAACAGTTAAAAGTAAATCACAATTAAAATTCCACTCCCAATCTATGAAAACAGGGAATAATGTAATGAACAAAATAACACCAAAGCAATAAAAATTCAATAACCAGTCACATTTTCTACATTTGGACTTGGACACTAGTTTGGAGCTTGGATTCCCCCAGTGGGGCGAAGCTGCAGGATTTAGTTGAAGGCTTCACAAAGCTAGATACTTTCTGTGAGTGCTTCTGCTGAAATGGATTTGCAGCTGTTGAAAAGATCCAAATGGGAATAACCATCAAAGTAGCTTGGTAGGGTTGATTAGGCAGGTTTGTCCAGGTCCTCCAGAGACCATTGTAGGCAAACGTCCTAGTTTTTCAGTATTTGCAGGAGGAGTGCTCTTTAACATAGTCATAGGATCCAGTGCTTCAAGAACAGCACTTGGGGTTCAAGACTGAATCCAGCAGAAGTCACCAGCAAGGTCCAGGTCAGGTCCAGTTGAAGCTGGAAAAAGCTTTGTGAAGATTGTTGTCAGCCAACTGAATCTTGGAATCCAGGTCTTTGACCTGGGTACAAGTTAGAGCAGGTACAGCCCTTTAGCCTTCTCAAAGGTTTCAAACAGCAGGTGCAGTACTTTCTCTGTTCTTCCAAAGTCCATTGTCTTCTGAAGATGGTGTACAGAGGTGCCGCATTTATGCCTGGAGTAGCTCCTGAAGGGAGTGACTCCTGGCCCCTCCCTAACCAATTGTGAAAAAGATCTCAAGAGTAGCCCTATCCACATTGGCAGCAGTCCCAGTGTGCGGTACAGCAAACAAATCCACAGTGCACCTCTCATTGTAAATGCAAGATGGTGAAACCCTTATCTCTTTGTGCAAAGACCAGGAGCCCACCCAGGAGGTCCTCTGTCATCATGTCAAGCCATTTCTGAGGCAGCTCCTTCCCCACTGGGAATGGAACCTTCCTGACTGGGGGAGCAAAGAAAGTGGCCTGTCCTTGTGTTATCTAACATCTGCCTGTGACAGGTGAGGCCCCTTTGAATTAAGTTCATAGCACTGCCCAGATGGTCATCTTGCTGGAGGAACAGAAACACCTCCCCACACCCAGGCCTTTGTCTTGACTCTGGTAGCAGTTTTCACACCTTATTCAGGGCTTGAGCAGTCTGATGGCTGCAGCTGGATGCTAATCCAAATTGCCCACCAGAAGCTTTAGGAAGAGGAAATGTAACTTCGTAAAAGCACTTTTTCCTTAATAATATTTAATAAAACTTCAACCATTGAATTGGGCTTTTAATAAATATTATAAAGAGCCCCAAAATTCAATTTCTAGGTATATCCTTGCTGAAGATAGCATTGTTACATTTAATACTGAATCCCAGTATTTCTCTATGGAACAGCCTTCTTTGCCACAGTAAAATTAGCTTGTAGGAGATTGTAATTTAACTTTCTATGTTTCCTACTTTTAAATACCAAGCATCTTGCTTTATGGGCAATAAGGCCTACTTGACTCATTAATATTTCAAAGGAAGGTATGGGACTGGCAAAAGTTTATTTTGATGGATTGAATTTCAGTTCCAAACTGCCACTGTCGTGCTACAATGGTAGGCCTGAAGCCATGTTTACACCGTCCCACTGGATAGTGACCACAACTCACTAGTAGTACCTTTGACTGGTGAGTCCCTGAGTCAAGATAAAAATCATCATACAACTATTCTGCTTACCCCTCTGGTATTGAATAACCGCCATTATGCTCTCTGGCCCAATGTTATGTCCAATCAAAAACTATTTATGCAAATGTATAATCTTTATGTGATGTATCTTGAGACATATGAAGGGCTGAGAGAGGATGAAATCCCTATCCTAGATATACACACTGGTCTTTTTGATGAATTGCAGGAATTTTTTAATAAAAAAAAATCTGTTAAGATTCCGAATTCCCCGAAGGTGCATAAATGGTTTGACCAGGCCTGTAAAATGGCGAAATTAGCCTTAAGGAAGTCTATTTTAGAGGGTAATACTGCCAACATTAAGGAGGTAAGAACCGTTTACACATCTACTCTAATTAAGGCAAAGAAGAACTGTGATAATATTTTGTGGCAAGATATTTTGGATGTCAGTAAAAAGAACAACATCTGATTATTCTGGCGCCTTGTTGCTCAAACTATGCTGGAAAATCCCACTAGCACTTTTGAAGCATCAACAGTTTTAGACCTCACCGCTCTTGTTTCTTCCAGGCTAAAACCAACAACTAGGGCAATCAACTCGTTAAAATATGCGAAAGCCCCTGGCCTGACAAAATTCCAGGAGATCTTTACAAATCGGAACTTTTGATCTGGGCTGTATACTTAAATATGTTGTCAAATGCTATAGCTGCTGGAGGTAAGGTACCAGACTCCTGGCTCGGTGCAAAAATTATAGCAATACATAAAAAAGGTGATGCAGGGAGCCCTAGAGTTATAGGCCTATTAGCCTCCATGACAATGCCCAAAATATCTTTTTTAAACAAATTTTAGCAAGACTCCTCGATTGGGTAAATTCTAATGAAATTGTATCTCCCCTCCAGGCAGGTTTTAGAGCCAAAATCAGTACAACAGATCAGATTTTAAAATTTGTGATTACATATTGGAAGTATGTTTTACTTTGGAAGCAAATACTCTATGTGGCTTTCATTGACCTCAGAGCAGCATTCAGTCTTATAACGCGCTCCACTCTCTGGCAAGTCCTGAAAAATATGGGGGGTCCCTACAAACTTAGTAGACTTAATACATAAATTGCATGTAAATAATTTTGCTCAAATCCGCTGGGGCCCCAATGGTGTGTTAACAGATCGCATTCCCTTTGAGAGGAGTTCGCCAGGGCTGCGTTCTGGCGCCTACTCTGTTTTTGCTGTATATAAATGACATTGTTGTAGCTCTAGAACTTTGCAGGAATGATTCTCCCGCTCTGAATAATAATAATAAGATACCAATTTTACTTTTTTCAGATGACTCACTTCTTATATTTGAATCACCCATGGGTCTCCAAATTATAATTGATACATTTTAAAGTTTTTGTAAATCAAGAGGCCTAGAATTAAATGTAAATAAAGCTAAGTTCATGGTGTTTAAAAAGACTATGAAGGGCTGTCGTAGTATCCATGTAGGCAGCGAGGCTCTTGATAGAATTCACAATTTTGACTACTTAGGTGTAAGGCTTGTGGATAATTTGAGCTGGTCTTGCTAAATGAAAAAATCTACATTAACGATTGAACATAGATCTAATTCTATTTTAAGGTTCTTTTACCAAACCATGTCACATATAATTTCTCCTGCTGTGGAAACTTACCGTGCAACCGTACAGGAAGCCACTCTTTACGGGGCGGAGATCTGGGGTTGTGGCAATTTATATTCATTGACGATAGCTGAGAATAACTTTATTAGGAAACTAGTGGGGTTACCTTCCAGCTCACCGTTAACCCCTATGTATTTTGATGTTGGGATATAAAGAGTTGCTGACCTGGCTGTATTAAAAACTCTAGTATATTAGATCTGACTCTGGATTACACCTGAACTTGGAGTGTTTAAAGACTCACTGATAGAGCTACTGAGTCTGTTGGGATCCAGGGATATCCCATGGGTTAAAACTGTTTCTGGTTGGATTTTTAAACTTGGAATGTGAAACCTGTGGGATGACCCCAACATTATTACAAACAAGCATTTGCAATGCAATAGGTCTCGCATTTATAAGAGTTTGAGCTATTGGCATTGTAAAATTACAATGCCTTTTATTTATGTTTTGGTTTTAAAACAAATAAAAGGCATTGTCATTTACAATGTCAGTAGCATAAACTCGCATAAAAGCAGTGTGTGGAATGCAGCAGTGTGCGGCGTGCAGCAGTGTGCGGCGTGCAGCAGTGTGCGGCGTGCAGCAGTGTGCGGCGTGCAGCAGTGTGAGGCGTGCAGCAGTGTGAGGCGTGCAGCAGTGTGAGGCGTGCAGCAGTGTGAGGCGTGCAGCAGTGTGAGGCGTGCAGCAGTGTGAGGCGTGCAGCAGTGTGAGGCGTGCAGCAGTGTGAGGCGTGCAGCAGTGTGAGGCGTGCAGCAGTGTGAGGCGTGCAGCAGTGTGAGGCGTGCAGCAGTGTGAGGCGTGCAGCAGTGTGAGGCGTGCAGCAGAGACACGTGGAGGGTGAGGAGAGACACGTGGAGGGTGAGGAGAGACACGTGGAGGGTGAGGCGAGACACATGGAGGGTGAGGAGAGACACGTGGAGGGTGAGGCGAGACACATGGAGGGTGAGGCGAGACACATGGAGGGTGAGGCGAGACACATGGAGGGTGAGGAGAGACACGTGTGGAGGGTGAGGAGAGACATGTGTGGAGGGTGAGGAGAGACACCTGTGGAGGGTGAGGAGGAGACACCTGTGGAGGGTGAGGAGGAGACACCTGTGGATGGTGAGGAGGAGACACATGTGGAGGGTGAGGCGGAGGGTGAGGAGAGACGTGTGGAGGGTGAGGTGAGACACGTGTGGAGGGTGAGGAGAGACACGTGTGGAGGGTGAGGAGAGACACGTGTGGAGGGGTGAGGAGAGACACGTATGGAGGGTGAGGAGAGACACATGTGGAGGGTGAGGAGAGGCACGTGTGGAGGGTGAGGAGAGGCACGTGTGGAGGGTGAGGAGAGGCACGTGTGGAGGGTGAGGAGAGACACATGTGGAGGGTGAGGAGAGACACATGTGGAGGGTGAGGAGAGACACGTGTGGAGGGTGAGGAGAGACACGTGTGGAGGGTGAGGAGAGACACGTGTGGAGGAGACATGTGTGGAGGGTGAGGAGAGACACGTGTGGAGGGTGAGGAGAGACACGTGTGGAGGGTGAGGAGAGAGACGTGTGGAGGGTGAGGAGAGACACATGTGGAGGGTGAGGAGAGACACGTGGAGGGTGAGGAGAGACACATGTGGAGGGTGAGGAGAGACACGTGGAGGGTGAGGAGAGACACGTGGAGGGTGAGGAGAGACACGTGGAGGGTGAGGAGAGACACGTGGAGGGTGAGGAGAGACACGGAGGGTGAGGAGAGACACGGAGGGTGAGGAGAGATACGGAGGGTGAGGAGAGACACGTGTGGGTGAGGAGAGACACGTGGAGGGTGAGGAGAGACACGGAGGGTGAGGAGAGACACGTGTGGAGGGTGAGGTGGAGGGTGAGGAGAGAGACATGTGGAGGGTGAGGAGAGAGACGTGTGGAGGGTGAGGAGAGACGTGTGGAGGGTGAGGAGAGACGTGTGGAGGGTGAGGAGAGACACGTGTGGAGGGTGAGGAGAGACACGTGTGGAGGGTGAGGAGAGACACGTGTGGAGGGTGAGGAGAGACACGTGTGGAGGGTGAGGAGAGACGTGTGGAGGGTGAGGTGGAGGGTGAGGTGGAGGGTGAGGTGAGGTGGAGGGTGAGGAGAGACGGAGGTGGAGGGTGAGGAGAGACGGAGGTGGAGTGGGGGGGAGGGGAGGATATCACTTTTACTTTCTCTCCTAGTGTAAGGTAACGCCCCCACCCCACAGGCCCTGCCGGGGCCGAGAGCAGATCACTGTTCGCATCAGCCGTCACCCGAGACCGCTCCGTACTTGCTGGTAAATAGAGGTTCACTATCTGTTGATAATGGGATTCACTTACCTCCTCCACCCCCAGGGCCAACACTGAGAAGGCATCAGAGACCTGGTGCTGCCTATGCTGCAGTACTGCGAGAGAGAGGGATGGGGGGGCGGGCAGAGGAAGAGGAGTGGAGTTAGAGAAGGGACAGGTGGGGAGAGAAAGAGGAGAGAAGGGACAGAGACAGAAAAGGAGCAAAAAAAGAATTAGAGAGAGTAAAGAGGAGAGTTGGGGAAAATGAAAACATTACGAGAGAACATGTAGCAAAGAGGTGGAGAGAGAAGATGGGAGAGAGTAAGGACGCAGCCAAGAGATGGGGCAGAGACAAAAAGAATCGAAACAATACAAAAGTATTTTCCAAACTCGTAAATAACCACGGGCCAAACAGCTGATCTGCAATGGAGCATCCGAATCCGGTATATCATGACGTTAACCATGCAATAAAAAATAAATTTAAAAAAAAATAAAAAAACACCAAAAAATACGTATACACCATCTTGACCCTTTTCCATGCAACGTATTCTAAAACGCCATTATCATTCATACATTCACAGCAAACCTGTTCACAAGAGTGACAGAAAATGTGGTATTAGTGTTACATTTTTGTTTACATCCATACCCGCTCACTTATGCAATTAAAGGATTCATGACCACACGGTTAAACAAAACGTACTGATTGGCCTTGCCGTGAAGGAGAAACACGTGTTGACACACACTCCCGATCTGTGAAACGTTCACCCCACTTTCTCGAAATTGAAACCAGTGCATGTGTCCGATGAACTTCCTGCCGCCTATCTGAATGCACCAGTGGCAGAAGATAGTCACCATCTTGCAACAACACAATTAAAGGGAGGCATGTCTGTCTCTCCCCACCGCCACATGTCTCTGAGTCTTACTGTCTCATACGAGATCTCCCTCTAGGAGACAGCTGACACCGACTCTTCCCCTGAGACAGTACAGGAGATGCGTTTGTGTGCATAGTGTGTGTGTCTATATGTATATATCTGTGTGTGTATGCATGTGTGTGTTTGTATGTGTATATGTTTGTGTATGCATGTGTGTGTTGGTGTGCAAGTATGGGTGTGTCATTGTGTTCATTTGTCTTCATGGATGTGTACGCATATGTTTGTGTGTATACCTATGTCTGTGTATGCATGTTTGTGTGTATGTATATGTGTTTGAGTATGTTGGTGTGCGTGCTTGTTTATATGTGTATGTGGGGTTGGTGTGTTGGTGTGCATGTATATGCATATGTTTATGCATGTCTGTGTGTGTTTGTATATGTTCATATGTGTGTGTAAATGCATGTGTGTGTTTGTATGTGTGCATAGTTGTGTATGCATGTGATCAGAGGCAAGAGTGCACTTGAGGGCAAAGAGGAAAACATACAGGGAAGAGTATGTGAGGGCAGAGAGAAAAATACAGAGGGAAAAGCACGTGAGGGCAGAGAGAAAAATACAGAGGGAAGAGTCCATGTGAGGGAGGAGAGAAAAATAGAGAGGGAAGAGCTCATGTGAGAGCAAAGCGAAAAATACAGAGGGTAGGGCGCATGTTAGACCGGAGATAAAAACAGAGAGGGAAGAGAGCATGTGAGAGCAGAGAGAAAAATATAGAGAGAAGAACACATGCGAGGGCAGAGAAAAAAATACAGAGCGAAGAGCACATGTGAGAGCATAGAGAAAAAATGCAGAGGGAAGAGTACATGTGAGGGAAGAGAGACAAATATAGAGGGAATAGCATGTGTGAGGAAAGAGAGAAACATGGAGAGGGAAAAGCACATGTGAGGGCAGAGTGAAAATACAGAGGGAATAGCACATGTGAGACCAGAGAGAAAAACATAGAGGGAAGAGCATATGTGAGGACAAAGAGAACAAGTACAGGCTATGCCAAGCGGAAGTGATCGTGTTTGCGATCAAACATCAAAGCGGTGAAAGTGAAAGTAATCGAGCAGAGCATCAAAGAGCTGGGTGAGAAGGGAGGGGGGAATGCAAGGGTCAAAGCGGCTAAAGTGAAAGTAATCGAGCAGAGCATCAAAGGGCTGGGTGAGAAGGGAGGGGGGAATGCAAGGAGCAGAGGAGCAGCTGTGCACGTGCACGCCATCGTGCACTCAAGCCTTAGGCCAGCAAAACCATATGGGTAGCACTTTTGAAATCCCACTTACAAAATGTCTCAAAGAGACAGCTTTCGCTGTCTCAGCGAGACCTAAAAATGATAGCAATCTGTTAAAACTAGATATTGGGCTTATATAAATGACTGTTATTTTGTGAATGGATCTAGTGGGTAAGCAATAACTTAATTTCTAGCCTGCAAGCAACACCCAATGTTTGAAGAATTATTACATTTTATATTTCCATCTTCAACTAGGAAATTGTCCATAAAATTCCGCTTTAAAATTTTACCACTGAGGTCCTTCACAACTAAATGGTGTACCAACCATGACCTCAAAACTAGCCCTGCATGCGGCTTGTGCAACGAAGATGAGAAACATATATTGTTTGTCTGTAGAGAGTATTGTTTTATATGCCGCAAATGGTTTGCTCCAATCTGCCTCGGAATGGCCACTCGTAGTCACTTGGAAGTATTTAGGATTTTTAAAAGTGACACGTCGCTAAAAGTAGTATTTGCTGTAACAAATTTTTACAAGCAGTGTGGTTTAAGAGACTAAAAATGTTAAACGTCATTAACTGATGTATTTACTAACCTGATGAGCTCTTTTTATTGAAATTAATGTTGCACATTTGTTGTTCTGCACTGTGCGCGGTCCCTTTATGCATTGTTGCACAGCCTTTAACGTATATTCGTGGACAATATCTGTAAAAAAGTTTGGGAAGCTTATTGCATATACATTATCAATGAAGCGCAAGGTAAGAAAGAACCACAAACCCCTAGCATTTTGCTTTTATTGTCTGTATTACAAGCAACACATACCTTAAATATTTTGCACCTTTGTACTTGCTGTATATTGCACATCTATTGTGTGAGCTTTCATTATATTTTTAATTCCTGGAGGAATGCTATGTATTTTATGAAATGACTTAGTGAGTTTTTAAGAGATATATTGCTCAGCTGTAATTTCAATATGGACATTAGAATGATGCTATATCTTGATGCACAGATTTCGTAAATGAGTCACATATATTAGTTTTTTATGTATTACATGTTGGTGCTTTTGTTTTATTGTGTATACTTTGATGGTTATTTCAATCGAATAAAGTTATTACTACTACTACACTGTCCCTATAGTTGAAGGCACAATAGGTGACATTTAACTTGTATTCCCTGGATGCACTTTGTACAATATACTAGGGACTTATATGCAAGTTAAATATGCCAATTAGAAATACAATTTTTTTTTACATGTTTTACAAGTCCGAGCGCATGCACTGCACTGTGCTGGGCCTGTGTCAAAAATCCAGCAGCCTCAGTCCACACAAAATGGGCATGGGCATGCAAAAAGAGGCTCTTTCCGACACATAGGGCCCCTCTTAGTTCTTAGGTATGCTGGCCAACCCCCTATCCGCTTTAGTGCATTTTTTAATGATACACTAAGTAATCTAGAAAAGTGCAGTCTTTCAAACTGCCAATTGCGAGTCCAATAACCAGCAAGTTTTTTTATGTGAAGATTTTTCATTTAGTGATATTGTGTTGCCGTTTGGGTACGTAAAAGCTCTCCAATGTAATCAGTCAATCAATCGGAGAACATCCTACATATTTTAGTGTGACAGTTTCCCTCGTTTTTGTCACACGCTGGCTGCCCTCTTGAAACGAAAACACCCACCTGAACAGTCACTTCTATTAGTTATTATCTAAAGACTCTAGGTTTCCACAACAGGTATCACCTCTGTGGTGGGGGGGGGGGGGGACGGGGGGCAACTGTGGAGAAGTGTGGCTCACTGGTTAGAGTAGGCAGACCTGGAAGCAGAGGTCAGTCCATAAATTGTCCATGGACTCGATAATTCTCACTCCAGTGCATACTCGATTCATGGGTTCACACTCTGCGACTCTGGGCAATAGCTTGCTTAATCTCCACAATGGCCCCTCGTGGCGGGATGCCTGGCTTTCACCTTGTGGATGCCCTGCTGGGTTATCTCACAGGGGAATGCCAGGACGGGTTCCCTAAGCAAGCGCTTAGGGACCGGTTGGTGATTTGCGCTATATAAATATCTGTACATTTACATTTACTTGCAGTTTGTGCCCAACAGATATATGCTATACCAGTTGTAAGCTGATTCGAGTGGGTGGCTGTCACCTAGGTGGTCCCATTGAAGTGTGTTTTCTACAAGTGTGTTGTAGAAAAGTAAAAGCATGATCAGTATCTTCCACGTTATCTTTTTCTGATTTATTGGCGAGTATGCTCTCTGAGCAGCTGGGCATTGGCACGAACATGGATTCTAGATAGCATTAGAAAGAACGTAATTCGTATTTAGGTCGATAATTTATTTATATGCAAATGGCCATATGCTTACAGAATGATTGCCTGTAAACTCTACGAACCCTTTTCTTGCTTAGAAAGGTGCACGTCTCAGTGGCAGCCATTATTAAATGTGCTGCCTGCATTCCTCTTCCCTCTTGTTCATTCATGTGCCGAGCCTCCTGCTGTCCTGATCTGCAAAAACTCAATTTCCAACTTGACCTCAACTCCCCTGCACAGCACGCGCTCTGATTGACAGATTCTATCAGACGCCTCAGTTCCGTTATCCAGCTTAGGTAACCTGCACGGGGTGGCCATGTGGACAGTTTAAACATTATCACTTTACATTCTGTAAACTCGCTTTTGAAATTTAGATGACATTTCTTACATTTTGCTAATAAGATTAACAGTTTTCCAAAATGAGGTCAACTATAAAAGCTTAAATCAGCAGCCTCATTTGGAATGGAACCGCACAGCGTTTGCAAACCCCACAGCAAAGCGCAAATGCAAGGTAAACAAAATGTAATGTTTCAACATTTTTTGAGCAGCGTTTGTGAAAACAATAAATAAAAGAACTATGTTGCTCAGAAAAATATTTACAATTTTAGGCATTTTGCTCGTAAAGTATGCGGTATGCTTTTTTTTATTTGGCAGCTTTAACAACCATCTAAACGCCAATTGATCATGAGTATGCATCTTCCAAGATCATTATGATGGAAGCTCTAAAATGACTGCACATGCATAATATAAATATGCATACTGCCACATTACCTACAGAAATACTTTCACATCCTCAGTTCGTTAAATTATTTTTTAAATAATTTAAGTGGCCTTAAATACCAACACATGCCTGGTTTGAAACAGTCACCATGTTCAGAGCAAAGGCAGCCGTCTTAGAGCACTCCTACAAATACATCAGTCCGCTACAGAGATTGCCTCTATCTTCTTATTGGCCAAGGGGACTCCACATTTGCATGTGTTACAACACCACCACCAGTGGGTATTTTTAAAATGTTTTACTGTGAATCCACTGATCCCCTGCAAATTCAAGGTAAAATTTCAAAAGGCAATTGTTTTTAGCAATAGGGGAGTCCGTCTGGGGCTATATATTTACAATCCACCCACTCACAAAGGTTAAAGCTTACAGTTAGGAAATAAAGTTAAACACATATTTCAAATCCACTTAAAAAAAAGATTACAGGACAGTTATGGTTGGGAATAGAATTAAAAGAAGTTCGAAATTCCCTGAAAAAACAAAGGTTACAGGGATGTTATCGTTAGGAAGTAACTTTAAAAATCTTAGAAATTCACTGAAAAAAACAAAAGTTTCAGGGATTTATAGTTGGGAATAGAATTAAAAAAACTTTAGTAATTCACTTGAAAAAACAAAGGTTATAGTTAGCCTCTGATTTCTCTCATACAAAATAATTGAAATTCAGCAGTTATAGTTACCCAAGCTAACTATAACTTATGCTCTCGCAAAGCACTGCTTATGACCCCACAGATTACATTACTCATGGTATTATCAGTGACATCACTGATGACACGTTAAATGAAATAACTGATGACATCATCCACAGACCCACTCACACACCCACTCACACCCCATGCAACCTTTCATACAGCCACTCACTTCCCACGCAACCAATCCTATATCTATTCACAGACCCATGCAACTACTGACACTCTCTCTCTCACACACACACACACACTCACACTCACACTCACACTCACACTCACACTCACACTCACACACACACTCACACACACACTCGTATAGCCATTCACACAACTACTCACTCACCCATTCAGCCACATCCACACCCATTCAGCCACTCACACACCCACTCACATACAACCATTCACATACCCACTCCCACACAGCTACTCACTCACACACCTACTAATAGAGCTACTCACTCACCCATACAGCTACTCACACATTCATTCACTCATCAACAAAACCACTTACATACCCATTCACACATCGATATAAGCATTCATGTACCCACTCACTTACCCATACATTCCCTTTCACACCCAGTCACTCACCCATTGAGCCATTAATCTGTCATCCATACTGCCACTCACGCACCAATACAGACACTCACAAAGTCACTCACTCATTCAGCCAATCAACACCCAGACAGCCACTTACACCCCTCATACAGACACTCACAGTGCCACTCAGATGACCTACATTAGAACAGTATCACACAGTAGTACAAAAAGAATAGTAATTTAAATTATGCAGTAGCTTAGTATATATCTTTTCTCAAAAGTCTATGGAACACAGTCACTGGATGATGTCATCCGTGACATCATGACTGTTATCAACTGTGACATCAGTGATGTCCCTAACCAAGTGTTGGAAAGTGGATTATTGGTAGGGGCAAATGTAGGTCTGCCACTGGCAATAAGGCCACTAACACATGATAGGACTCCACATAGGTCTTACAAAATTATTCCTATGCTCAACCCTTGGTAGCTTGGCTGCGAGCACGCAGGCTTAACTTCAAAGACTGGTATGTAAAGCATTTATAAACACCAATTTAGTAAATAATTAAGACACAACACATGATAAAAATCCAACACCAATTTATAACAATAGGAAATATTTTTATCTTTAAAATGACACCAAAACGACAAAAATCCAATATAGGGAACCGGAGATATGAATTTTCAAAGATTTAGCATTATATAGCACTTAAAAACGTATAGCACCTTATTGGAATATCAGGTCGCAATGGACCAGCTCAAAGTCAAAGTTTCAGGCTGACCGCAATGGAGCCCTGAGCGGCTACCACTCGCGGTAGGTCCAGGTCACAGTTTTTACCTCCGGACTTAGAAATGATTCTGGAGCTTTTCTTCCCGGGGTCCCTCAAAGCTCTCAGCCAGTCCGGATTCGGTGAGGGTTCGCCGGATAGCCTTGCGACGAACTCTCAGTCAAACTTATGGAGGTCTGACCTTCGTTCGGACTTAGAAACTTTTGAAGAGTCTTTTCTCGTGGGATCCCAGATTTGGTGAGGGTTTGCCAACCTTGGATTTGTTCTACTCCCGGTCAAACTCTGGAAGTTAGACCTACCGAGCTTTTAGCAGGACGAACCTGGATGGCTTGGCCCGCTCGCGTTTGAAGGCAGGCGGCTTGGCTGGTCAGGTTGAGGCAGTCCCTCTCTCGGGCTTTTTTCAAAGTTGCTCCAAAGTTCTCCAAACTTCTTGAACTTCTTATTGAAGTTCCTCAAGGGGTACCAAAGTGGCTCAAACTCACTCCAAGGGTCTGAAAGCTCCAAGATGGCCCTTGAAAGTTGAGGACTTCAGTTCCCACAGTCCACTTGGACATAACCCTTACAAATCCACTGGTGTTCTCCAGGTTGAGGATCCTTGGTGTTGATGGTCCAGGTGAGCTCTGTTAACCTGTATCTTGCAGGGAGTCCACTCTTTATTTCTTTTGCAGCAAGGTAATCGACAGGGCTGTAGTTTTAGCTGGTGCAGTCTTCAGAGGATAGGCCTTAAAACTTTGCACCCCAACTTCTCAGCATGGCAACGTCTTGCTTCCTTAAGTTTCAAGCCACAGATCTGAGAGACTCTGCCCCTCTCAGATACTTATTCCAAGTTCTCTGGGTCAAGCAGGAGGTCACTGCTGACCAATGGGAGCAGGGCAACTCCCCAAGAATATGACCACACCCTGTAGAGTGTGGCCTTATGTTGTCCCAGAGTGCACCAAATCCCCCAAATTCATAATGGCCGATTTTCCATCAGGGAGGTAAGAGCTGGCTAAACACACCCCTAGGATGGCTTACTTTCCATAAGCACTCCCCCTTGCATATGTGCATTCCTTCCATAAGCCTAGCTCTGGCTGAGGTGAAAAGTTAAGAGTTGTAAATGACACTAAGGTCTCCTCTTCTCTTTGAAGACCATGGTTTACGACTCCTCCCCCTGCTCTGGTATTCCAGTGTAGCAGCACACTGCCCTCCCAGCAGAGCTGGTTAACCCCAGGGGCTCTTTATCACCTCTCCAAGGCAGCCTGGCTAATCCACTTAACTCTGACCAATCAGGACAGGCCACTGGAAGGCTGAATCTGGACTTACAAACAAAAAAGGCTTGTAACTTCTTGTATGTACACTTTAGGAGAAATTCAACCATATCATATTCTTGAATTTATTAATACCATTCCGGGAAGACTTTGAATGGTACTTCTAGCCCTCTCCCATCAAGAGTTATTAGTTAATAACTTCCTACCATGTTAACCTATGTAGCAGGGGATTTGCAATGGGAAAAATGACTTTGGCCGTTTTTTCCAGCCCCAGGAATTCCAAAAACATATTTTATAAGTACTTTGCTTATATCTACAGGACCCCCACCCCATGGGAAAACTAGGGGAGACTTTAGGGGTTCTGATTCTGAAGAAATATTGCAGATCCACTCTCCACAGAGCTCCTAGCATCAAAATCGAATTTGGGCAGCACTTTATCACAATGTGGGGAGTGAAATGTAAAATTTCACTTAACCGAGGGCATATAAAACTAATTTTATAGGGGTCTACCTTATAAATACCGGACACCCCTCCCCCCACACACACTCCTGGGACACCTAGGGGAGACCCTGGGTGTTCCTAATATGCCAAAACATGTGACCAGTGGTGTCCTATATTAGGCTATAAGCAGCACATTGTGGGGGTGTAAGTTAAAGTTAGCTCAGGTAACTATAACTGCTGGAATTCTATGGTTTCGTAAAAGTGAAATCCGAACCTAACCTGCCACCTGTGTTTTTTTTATTCTCTTGCTCTCTCTTTCTCTCTCTTTCTCTCTGTGGCTCTCTCTCTGGCTCTCTCTCTGGCTCTCTCTCTGGCTCTCTCTCTCTCTCTCTCTCTCTCTATATATATATATATATATATATATATATTCAGTGAAAAAAACCATAGGTTTCACACACGTTATAGTTAGCGGACATTTTACTCATAAAAAACCATTGCATCAGCAGTGGATTGCGGGTGCGCGAGTTATAGTTAGCTTAACTAACTATAACGGGGGAATTTCAATGGTTTTTTATGAGTAAAATATCCGCTAACTATAACGTGTGTGAAACCTATGGTTTTTTCACTGAATTTGCAAGGTTTTTTAAATGCTAAATCCTAACTATAACGTGTGTGAAACCCATGGTTTTTTCAGTGAATTTGCAAGGTTTTTTAAATGCTAATTCCTAACTATAACGTGTGTGAAACCCATGGTTTTTTCAGTGAATTTGTATGGTTTTTTAAATGCTAATTCTTACCTATAACATGTGTGATTTCCATGGTTTTTTCATTGATTTTGTATGATTTTTTTATTATAAATTCTTATATTAAATGAGTTCTTTTTTAAAAAAAAAGCACGTTTTTTTGTTTTTGAACTTTATATTCTCTTTAAACACTGTTTATTTTTAAAAAATTCTGCAATATATTAATTTTTCTCTTTTTTTTTAACCAAACAGGAAAGATATATTAGTATAACATACAAATTCTTTTTTTTTTTTTTTTTTTTTTACTTTATATTCTCTTAAAACACTATGCTTAATTTTTTTAAATTCTGTAATATATTAATTTTTCTCATTTTTTTTTTTTTACTAAACAGGTAAGATATGTTAGTATAACATAGATTTTCTTTTTTTCCTTTTTTTTTTTAAAGAGCGCGTACGGTAAGCTTACGGTAAGCGTACGGTTTGCGTAATGTTCGTAATATTTCTACTCTTTTTGCGTATGGTTACGCAATTTACGTAGCCGTGCGTACTGCGCATGGGGCGCGTAAGCGTGTACGCTACACGCGTACGTTACGCGGAAGTGTTGGGGAGTGACTGTTATGCGCACGCGCGTGTCTTTTTTACGCGCATGCGTACTTTTACCGTAAGCGCTCCGTAAGCGTAACGTAAGCGTAACGTACGCGCACGGTGGGTCATGTGATCATGAAACAAAACTTTTGATTGGTTTAAAGTTGTTTCAGTTCTAGAACTCTCCTACACCACACCCATTCCCCTCATTTCTGCTTGTGATCCCTTAGGAGAAGGAGCTGACTTGTCTTTGGGATACGATGGCAGACCAGCACTCTTCTACTGAGAGTGAGGCTAGCAGCACCACCATCAGGCAGAGAAGGAGGAAACAGAAGAGCTCTTTTATATGGGAGTATTTTAGTTTTCCTGAGGGTGAGAAAAAAGTCAATGCTGCTTTGGTAACTTGCAAGCTGTGCCAGCGTGTACTTTCGAGAGGTAATCCCAACAAGAAGTATTCCTTCGGGAATCACACTATGTTGAGACACCTTCACGATGTACACCCTAGGACACATGCTCGACATACTGGAGGAAACCCTTCAGTAATTCAACCAAGCACATCCACAGCAGCTCAGCCGAGTCCTTCTTCGGAAGCTCAGCAGAGCCCTTCATCTGTGGGGGCAGATTCACCTTTTTCTGATCCTGTGGAAACGAACCATCGGTTTGCGAGGGTTACTATGCGGTGTTCATTTTGCCATGGTCTAATTGTTCATAGGGAGACCAGTCTTCCCCTCATTAACAACAAAATAGACCAGCACATTTGTCCTACCAGCTAATGTTCCCATTCTTCCTTTCCTCTGTCCCTGCATGAACACAACGGCTCTTTTAAGAGCCAACCTTACCTCTCAACTTTTTTTTATTTTTTCTTTAAAACTTTTTTTTTTTTTTTACCGTACGCGTACGGTAAGCGTATATATATATATATATATATATATTTTTTTTTTTTAAAAAACACTAAAAATCAATTACTACATCTCAAGATCCTTGAGGAATTAATAACTAAATACTAAAAATCTGTTTGATGAGAAGTGGAAGAAAAGGACCATCTAATTTCTGACTTACCTGACTCACCCAACAATTTAATTTTTTAATTAAAATTTAATTGAAATTACTTGTAAAAATGGTTGGTTTTTTTCGAAAATTTTCTTACACAATCTGGAAAAAAAGAAAAAAGTATTAATATTTAATAATTCATTATATAACACAGTACACGTATTTACATATTTTCCAAAAACATTTTTTTGCCTTTTTTTTGCTGTTTTCAGAATATATTGCATTTCACTATAAATCGTGAAAGCAATTGCATTCATCACTTAACAGCGGGCAAAAAAAAAAAACAATCTCAAAGATTGTTTTAAAAAAGCCCAGAATCTCTTTTTACTTAAACATAACATTATAGAAATGCATAATATTCTAAAAAAATATCATCTAATAACAATAACTATTTTTTTAAAATACCGTCTGACAATTTTGTTACAGAAGCATAATCTCAAAAATAATATATCTCAAATAACTCCACAATACATCTGGTTACATTTCCTTTAGGCCAAATAGTAATTTTAAAATTCTTTTTTGATTAAATTTCCAATGGTAATCTAATAAAATTCCAAAATTTAAATTGTGCAGATGTTACCGATTCTCTCTCTAACATTTTGTTTTCCGAAAGATTAATTAATAATTAAATAAGTCCACAATACAATTGTTTACCTTTCCTTTAGGCCAAATAGTAATTTTAAAAATCTTTTTTGAATAAATTTCCAATGGTAATCCAATAAAATTCCAAAATTTAAATTGTACAGATGTTACCGATTTTCTCTAAATTTTTGGTTTCCGAAAGATTCATTAGGAATTAAATAAGTCCACATTACAATTGGTTACCTGTCCTTTAGGCCAAATGGTAATTTGAAAAATCTTTTTTTTTTTTAAAATTCCAATGCTAATCCAATAAAATGGTAAAATTGTTTTGTACAGATCTTGCCAAGTCTCTCTAAAATTTAGGTTTCAGGAAGATTAGATAGGAATTTGCTAAATCAAAAGGCAAACGTTGCTTGAAAATCAATTGGGAATCATTACACAGTGTCCAGCCTTTTTCACATTTAAGATAAACTGTGTAATGTCCAGAAGTAACAGTAGGTCCTTCATGGAAAATTATTGCAACTGTTAGAAAAGTTTTTCCTGAAATTGATAATTGCTGTCCTGTAAACTTCTTTATTAAAGTATCCAATTTTGAACCATCAGCTTTACATCGTTGCATCATTAAAATTACATACTGTCCGTATTCCTTTAAAATTAACGTTGAAAACATGTCAGATTTACACTCACCACATTCCATGCTATGATTAGCATCTTTAACTAATTTAGCAAAAGTGACTGTTTTACTGTCTGGCAATGTTAAATAAATAAACCTTTCAGAATCAACATTAGAGCCACATGTATTGTAACAGTTTTCACAACTATGTTCCCATTTATAAGAGACACCAAACATATTTTCAATTGGCACCCCTTCTTCTTCCAGTACCTGAAAAAAATACATCAAGAATTCCTGTGCGTCTTGCTGAACATTTTGAGAAAACTGTGTTCGTCCTGAACATACATCTAAAAGTTTTCTAATTTCAGTAGCACTTTCTATTTGAGTTTTATCATTACTCAGCTTTTGAAAAAGGACACTCAACTCAGAACAGAATCTTTTTCTCTGATTTACTATTATCTGCTCTTGCAAACTTTCCAGATAAAATGCAACATTCAGCACTACATTAGCATAGCAGTTGACACCAGAGCTATTTTCAAAATGACATCCTACAACCTCTTCAACATTTTCCTTTTTCTTTTTGCTTGCAATTACATCACTCCTCTTTTTTTTCCTCCTCTCTACATCCTCATTACAGATATTCTCAATTCTCCTTTTTCGAGAAACTACACGTTTCTCTAACACAGGATACTGACCTAAATGAGGAGCATAAGTTCGTCTTAATCTATTATACTCCTTTACACAGTTTGTATCAGCACTAACTTTTGAATCATCAAAGTCTATCATAAATAGACCAGATAATGTTTTCACTCGTGACAAAGCTACATAAGCCATACCTTCTTTGAACACAGTTGAACCAATGTTTACAAATGCACAATCTACAGTCAATCCTTGAGACTTGTGAATAGTTACAGCATATGCTAGAGAAAACGGAAACTGTTTCCTTTGTACATATAAGTCTTTCACAAGCATGAAACGAACTGTACAACGACAAATGTCTATAACTTCTTCTATCTGATCAAATTTTATTTTTAGACATTCAATTCCATCTTTTTTCTGATAATTAATAAAACCCACAACTCTTCCCATAGCTCCATTAACTAAACCTTTTTCAACATCCAAATTTCTCCTTAAAAATACTCTACAGTTCATGCAAACATATAGATTTTTTTCTAATCCAGCAGTTTTGGAAATGTTCTTCTCTAGTGAATCCAATTTATTTTTTAGTTTGCCTGTTAATGTGATAGTAATTCTTCCATCCTAAATTTGGTCCACTGCTTCCAATTTCCTGATATCTTCCTTTTCCAATTTCAAAAGCTCCTCATTGAATATTGAGCATTCACGTAGAGTTGGCATTAAGCAGATGACACTTTTCTTTTCTGCAATGTTCTTGTATATCTTCTCTGCAACTATTTCTTCCTTTGGAAATAAATTATGTAGCAACCGACTCTGTAATGCTTTTGTGCCAGCTTCAGTGAGTAGTCCAATTCTGATATCTTTCAGAATACTTCCATATTCTTCATCATTTGCTTGCCTCATATTAGTAGTAAGTTCCTTGTACTCAAAGAAGGACCAAATATTTGCATTACCAATGCTTCCCAATGACTTCTTTGTGTCTTCATGTGTCACAGTATTAAACACTGGTTTCCTTTAACTGGAGTAAGCTGTAGAAGATCCCCAAAAACTATGACATGTTTTCCTCCAAATAACACGTCATAGTCTGTCCTTAGAATTTGCTGCATTCTTAAATGCACAAAGGCAAGCATTAAGTTTGATACCAGGCTCAACTCATCAATAATGAGAACTTGCATCTTCTTCAATACTCTTGAAACTTCCAAGCAGGCTTCTCCAGTTAGCTTGTGGTATTGTATTTTGTTCTCATGCTCCACTGGTAACATTAGCAAACGATGTGAGGTGATTCCTTTTATGTTATATGCTGCTAACCCAGTTGGAGCAGTAACCACACAAGACAAAGTTGAATCTGTTTTTTGCTGTAGGTAGCTTCTGATGACTTTTATTTAGAAACTTTTCCCAGTTCCAGCTTGTCCGCTTACATACATCCTGATTGGATGAAATGATGTGCATGAGCACTCTTTTTTTTCATGTAGTAATCCGTGATCAATTTTGTTTCTGATCTCTTCATAAATTTGTTGCTGCTCTTCATTCAGTTGTCTTTCCAAATTTGGTAAGTCTATAAATTCTTCTTGAGCTTGATTCATAGCCGTTTCCACTTCATTCATGGCTATTGCAGCTTCATTTTAAACGATTGGTTGTCCTAGGGGATCTTGACTGAGTGTTCCTGAACTTTGGCTGTCTTGAGAACTGTCTCTAGCTACTTCAGCTGCAATTGTAGTTTCCTGTTCAATTTCTTCATTTAACATTTGCACATAATTTGTGAATGTACTACATTCTATGCTGTCTTTGCAAGCATTAAATGAATCTTCATAGCTTTGAAATTCTCCCAGTAGTTCATCCTCTGTACGCCATGGTTTAAACAGCTGTAAAAGAGCCAAGTAGTAAAATTCCTTTTTGTCAGTAGTGTCGCAACTTAGCTTCCTGTGATTTATCAAACTTCCTTTTGTTTGCTTCACCAAACATCCTTCCTCACCAATGACTTTATATTTTCCATTGTTGATGTCTTCTGTGGCTTTCCGTGAATAAATGTAGTTCTGCAGCACTTCATAGAGACACATGTTCTCTAGATGAAGACTTCTCTTAGGATAACATGTGTCCAACATGTTTGATTTCAAAATATCTGTACTTTCTTGGTTATTCTCGGCCAAATATTCAATTTCTCCAACAGATTTCAGTACCCGATTTCTCATTGCTGCAAGGCCTAAACTTGCCCAAATTATTCTTCTTGATTTCGAGTAGAGACTTGCAGAAGATAACCTATCTGAACATTCGTAGGATCCAATTTCTCGATGCGATATTATCTTTAAACTGAAACTGTACAGCTTCTTACTGACAGTCTTCTCGTGAGAAATCTCTTCCCACATTTCTTTCAATTCAGTTTTTTCTGATTTAGTAATGTAAGACGTTACATATCGAGCAACAGCAATGGAATTGTCAGCTACATACTGTATATCCATGTTAGCATTCCACATGGATAAAATGACTGGGTTGTAGTCATTTATATTTTTTGATTCTTCTTTTCTTTTAAGGTTGTAGGTATTCTTAGGTGATTTTCTTGTAATAGTATGTCTTACAGATGACATAAAACTGTTTACTCTTCCATTTGAAAGAACAGGTCTAGGAAATCCAAATCGACATTTAGTGTAGTATTTATCTTTGCTCTTGTATTTCCGTCGACAGTATTTTCCACACCGATGACTTTGGAAACGTAAAACTTGCTCCTTTAACTTTTTCTCTTCTGTGCTTTTTGGTATAGCACATGTTGCATATTCTTCAATGAAAGATAACACTGCTTCATCAGTATCTGTTCCAAACTTTGGGGCATCCTTGATCCACAACAGCATATGAATATGAGGAGCACCTCTTGCCTGGTACTCTTTTCTCCAAAAGAAATCCACTACTTCTCCAAGAGGTGGATTTTTTTTATTGCAGATGAAGGACATCATAGCCTCAAATCTATGATTGAAATATCTGCAAACATTAACCGGATCCAATGAGCACAGTTCTCCTGCTGTCTTGTATTCGATGTTTTTAATGTTTGAATTTGCCTCTCGTAGAAAATCCAGTAAATCATCCCAAGCTTACTCAGCACAGCTTAGGGTAAGGAACCATGTTGGTGTTCCTAAATTCCGTAACATGCATTTTAATTCACCATGGCGTCGGTACCAATATTCATTTGTCCCACGCTGACAACCCATCAGATTGATCAGTTGTGTTTCCAAATGATCATCTCGGTGCTCCACTTTCTCCATAAAATCCTTAGCAGACACATTTTCTAAATGTACTCCACTTTTTAAAATGTGATTTACTGCATATGATAATGCAGACAAGTCGCTTTCAAATAAAAGATGGAACAAATAAGGAATACTTTGTCGAAATCTGGGATCTTCTGCATATAGTCTTGTAGTTCGATACTCAGAAGCTGGAATCTGTTCTGGACATTCGTCGTATCGTCCTCCTTTTCCTGTAGGAAACAGCTGGGGAAAACATCGAGCTTCCAAGCTCTCCTCCCATACGCTCACAGGAGTTCCTTTTGCTTTCTTCATCTGAAACAGATCAATATTGTCTCCCATAACTTCTTTTGAATGAAGAGGATGTATGCTAAAATGTTCATAAATTTCTTCTTCCTTTGACTTGTCCACTTTTTCAATTTGTCCAGTTGGTGTTTCTGTGTCTTCTTGTAAATCTTCTTCTTCTTCTTCTTCTTCTATATAAATTGATTCATACCATTTGTTATTCCTTTTCAAATACAAATTTGCTCTTTGTACTTTCCGTACATCTACCAGCTCCTGCCAAATCTTCTTATTCTTTGTAGGTACACCATTAACCAGAATAACTAATGGTTCAGTTTCCAAAGTATCTGCATCAATAGTTTCCATATTTTTTTTCAAATCCAAAGGCAAATACACCACTCTACCTTTTAAACCTCTCAGTAAATCTGAAGGAGGTAATTTACCAGTTTTGGGCTCCATACGTACTATGGTCTGGAACAGATGAACACATTGAATAAGTATAGACTCATATGTATTTAATTCAGAAAGTTCAGCAGGAATAGCATCCAATTCTAAATTATTATGTACAGCTCTGGTCGGCATTCTATTTTCCTCTAACTTGTTGTAACAGTATTTACAAATACGCTGATCTTCACCCAATTCAAAACAATTTTCAAGAAATATATATGTGGCAAAATCCTTCCACTTATAATTATCTTCATTTTCACTTTTTCTGTAGAGATCAACATTCCTGGTTTGTTTTCTATAATGAGTTCTGCGGCAACAAATACAAGTAATATTTGGTCTTTCATTAGAGATTATTGCAAATTTTGTTATGTGATCATTAAATGTCTTACTTACAGAGGGTTCTACATTCTCTTCCACTTCTTCCTCATTTACTGTGTCCTTTTCTGCACTGTCTTGTTCAGCACCAAAGTAACAAAACTGAATTTCATCAGTAACCTTCTCTACATCTGATACCGATCCACGGAACAGAGCCCTATTCAATTCATCTAACTTTATTGCTGGACTTTTAGCAAAATACAACCGTCTCACAAACTTTCTCATTTCAGTATGATGAACAGCCAGCATCCTAAAATGATGAAAAACACTTTTACACACTTTTTTAGATAGACAAGCCAGAGAATGTCCCTGCAAACCAGTATTCTCTCTCACTCTGCATGGATCTAGACTTTGAAGCACCTTAATCTTCTGTTTTACACTTTTTTTTACTATATTCTCTTAGAAACTCACGAAATTTATCAATAGATTCCTGATGCACAGTGCAAATACTACTACAATTCCAAGTGTACACTGGGGCTTTAGGACGTCTCCCCATAGCCTCATCCGCCATCACTTGTACCTCATCTCTTGGAACCATTTTCTCCTTCTCCATTATACAACCATTTTTCACTTCATAAGCACGACCTCTGGTGTCAACTGCATGCAGCAAACTATTAGTTTGAAAATAACTCTCTTCATTAAAAAAAGGTTCACTACTTGAACTATGCATCCATTCACCTAAAAAATTTTTACAAAAGTTTGTTCTTTTCACTAGTCTTTTCCTCTTGCTTTGTGATTTCAGTACATTGACCATTTTATCTAATGTACGCATCCTGTTCAAAATTAAAATGAATAGTTTCCTTTTTAATTCTAATGCCTTTGCTGCAATGGCTTCAATTTCTTTTTTTCTCTTATGAAATTTAGCCTTATTCTTACATTTCTTCACATCCTTTATCAAATTGGACATAACTCTTCTCTGAAACATTTTTCTATGAATCTCTTTAAACGCTGTTTTTCTTTTTAAGTTAATCTTTATTTTTTCTGAAGGTGTATTTGCATTAACTAAATGCTCAATTTTTTCCTGTTGTTTTCTATTTAAAACATTCTTTCCAGTACAGACATTTTGTACATTTTTCCTTTTTTTGAAGATATTGCTTAAAAAATCTTTTGTCTGCTTACCAGAAGACTTTCTCTTTTTCCCAACTTGAGCATCTCCAACTAACTTAGGTCCTCCAGTTGTCTTCAAATATAGGTTTTTTTTGTGGTTTTTCCTTAGTCTGGATTTTGTAGGCATCATAAATTTTGTTCACTGCTCTTCAGCAATACCTGAAAAAAACTAAAAAAAAATCCTTTAGTTTATTTAAATATAGTACTACATTTTTTATGATCTTTTCAAATCTTAAAATACTATGTACCCCTTTCCTACAAGTGAAAATCACAATAACACCATCACAAATTAAATATCTAAAAACAATTCCTGTGTGCACACTGAGTCATGGTTTGAAATTAGGCAGCAAAACGAAATTTCTTAGCCAATTTGAGAGCACACTTCCTACTGTTTTTTTGGCAAGTGATAAGTACTTTTACAGTCTGACACATTTTGAATCCACTTTTCAGATTCTGAAAAAAGCACATGTCCAAACAGCTTTTTGAGACCAGCAACATCTGTAACCTAGGTGACTGACTACACTCCAGCAAGGGCAACCAGCCTTAGTGATGCTGAATGTATTTGCATTACTGACTGCAACCTCAAACCCCACTCAGTTGTGAATACTGTGCATGATTCCACAGGATAAGCAGCTGGGTGTGTGCTAAGAGTCTGCTTCTGCAGAAAAAATAGCTCCCCCGTTCCATCTAATGCAAATGTAAAATTACCTGAGTAATACGCAATAAATCTCTGTCTATAATTCCTCTTTGCACACAGAGTCATGCTTTGATATTAGTCAGAAAACAAAATTTCTTTGCCAATTTAAAAGCACACTTACTACTCTTTTTTTTGCAAGTGATAAGTACTTTTACAGTCTGACACATTTTTAATCCACTTTTCAGATTCTTAAAAAAGCACATGTCCAAACAGCTTTTTCAGACCAGCAACATGTGTAACCTGGGTGACTGACTACACTCCAGCAAGGGCAACCTGCCTTAGTGATGCTGAATGTATTTGCATTACTGACTGCAACCTCAAACCCCACTCTGTTGTGAATACTATGCATGATTCCACAAGATAAGCAGCTGGGTGTGTGCTAAGAGTCTGCTTCTGCAGAAAAAATAGCTCCCCCTTTCCTACTAATGCAACTGTAAAATTACCAGAGTAATACGCAATAAATCTGTCTATAATTCCTCTTTGCACACAGAGTCATGGTTTCATATTAGTCAGAAAACGAAATTTCTTTGCCAATTTGAAAGCACACTTACTACTCTTTTTTTTTTGCAAGTGATAAGTACTTTTACAGTCTGACACATTTTTAATCCACTTTTCAGATTCTTAAAAAAGCACATGTCCAAACAGCTTTTTCAGACCAGAAAAATGTGTAACCTGGGTGACTGACTACACTCCAGCAAGGGCAACCAGCCTTAGTGATGCTGAATGTATTTGCATTACTGACTGCAACCTCAAACCCTAAAAGTATTCCTCATTTATAACAATACACCTTATTTTATGGTGAAAACATAGTCCATATTATTTTACATGTTCCTCACATTTAAATTTCTCACAAAACGATAAACACAACTTCAACAAAAGGAATTCCAATTCTATTATTCATTTCTTATTTTACCATATACATCCCCTCTCAAACTCATAACTCACCTTTAAAATTAGTTAGTTGTGAAAGAAATGTGGCACTCAAACAGCAGATTATCAGAGCCAGGATCTCTGTTCTGTACACCTCTCTCCTCTCAGCAGAACCAGATAATGGCAATGTTTCCCTCTCTTTTTCCACACATATACGTGTTAATTTCAAATCTCAGTGCTTCCCCCTTTTTTTCAAATGTAATCACACATTTCTATTGGTTGAAAACCAACCCTTTTCCAAAAGTACCATTCCCCCAACTTGACTTCAGCCTAGTACCCTTCCCCCAACTTGACTTCTGCCTGCTACCATAGAAACAGCTCTTGAAACACTGCTGTGTAGAGTTAGGTCAGAAGTTCACCACACAATGTTTCATTTCCAAAGAGCAGGAGTGCTTGACTTTTCAAACCTAACAGCAAATCCATAGTACTGTTCTTTGGGAACACATTTTTCTGTACCAATACAAAACATGCTTCTATAAATTGACACATACAGCCTAGATTTTAGTGTAGAATGGTATGAAACAGCCAATCAGTTCTTTTTATTTTTTTAAAAATATGTATGCCTCCATTTCCAAACTGTCTTTCATTTCTTTTTCCCATTCTACTGAAATACACCTCCTGAGTGCATCCAGTTCTCCTTTGAAGATGTTCACAGTGTGGATTGTAGGGCACAGCTATGTCTTCTGGAGTGAAAAGTATGCAGAGAAAATAGGTATGGTGAGAGACCTTGCTTTGCCAAATGTAGACATTAAATGGATTGGTCAGAGAGGGTTAAAGTGGCACCAATTGATGCCATTGGTGAAATCCTTCATGCAAATCCAACACCCTGACCTCATAATAGTGCACTGTGGTGGCAATGACCTAGGCACTTTGACTGGGGTAGGTCTGGAAATGCTTATGAAGGAAACCTTTGCACAACTGTTTTCACTTTTCCCTAAAACAGATTGACAAAGCAAGAAAGCACGTCAACAAATCTGTTTCTGCTTTCCTCCGAGACTATGGTATGGGTTCCATTTACCACAACAACTTGCGTTACGACATGCAAGACATTTATAGAGGAGATGGTGTACACTTCACTGATGAAGGGAACAGAGTCTTCCTCTTGAACCTTAGACTCTGCATCGGTACTTACTTGTAGGTACCACTAAAAAATCAAATCACTTCATAAACACAACGGCTCTTTTTAGAGCCCCCTAATATCTAAACACTTAAATCTCAATTTTATTTCTTTTTTTCTACCGTACGCGTACGGTAAGCTTACCGTAAGCTTACCGTACGCGTACCCCGCGATTTTTTTTTAAATTAATGTTTTTTTTGTACTTTTCTGTCCTTCTTTGACCCCCTTTCAAATGTTAGGGGGTCTGTAACTCTCTTCCTTGCCCCCTTTTCAAGTTATCACCCTTTTTTTTTCTGTGTGAAACACACAAAATGGCGGCCGCCGCTTCCTGGTTTCGACCGATTCGAATGTTTACTAAGATCTAACAGCCAAACAGAATCGCGCTCGCGCACGTCACCGTACGCGTACGGTAAGCTTACCATAAGCGCACGGTAAGCGCACCGTAAGCTGGCTCAGATATATATATTGATTTAAATGCTATTTTCTCAGGAACTACTGAACAGATTTACACCAGACCTACAAAAGGCACTTCCTTGACCTGAGGACTACCTCTCTGCCAAATTTCAAGTAACTCTGTTCAGCCGTTCGGGCTGTAGCTGTGTCTAAAGGTCCTATGGAAAAATGCATGGGAAAAACGCGTTTTGGGACCCCCCTTTTTTCTCAGCCCCCGCTTGACGAATCCCCCCGAGACTTTCAGGGTAGGAGCGTAGCGTAGCGCCCCACCTATTTTGAAAAATTCGCGAGGATTCGTAGACCGGCGCCAAAGTTATTCCAAATAGAATGTTGCGGTTTTCCTATGGAAAAGGGGTCCTAACTATAACTACCTACTGGCGACCGCCAGTAGGTAATATATATATATATATATATATATATATATATATATATATATATATATATATATATATATATATATATTTGTTCATTCGTTTCCCCGTAGGGCTGGGTTCTCGCGCACTCCCGGAAAGAACAGATCGTCACCAATTCATATCATCAAGTTTCTTTCTTTATTTACAGCATGCCAGTTAGAAAAAGCTTTTTCTAACTGGCATGCTGTAAATAAAGAAAGAAACTTGATGATATGAATTGGTGATGATCTGTTCTTTCCGGGAGTGCGCGAGAACCCAGCCCTACGGGGAAACGAATGAACAAATTAACCACGGCTTGACCCTGCCGTCTCTGAACGCACCGCCTGAGAGCGCCCTGTGATTTCCGAAGTGGGTCGCTTTGTGAAAATATATATAAATATATATATATATATATATATATATATATATATATATATATATATATATATATATATTCTCCTCGTTCAAATAATAAGCTCTTAGTTTGGATGTAGCCACTTGGGTACAGGTGTATCAAGGTGATTTTCTATATAGAGAAAAAATACAAAAACATGTTGCTGGCACCTGCGTGCCCCATGTGTTCACTTACTTACCCCTGCAGCCCCCAACGAAAATTAATGTGGGCTAATAAAATGAAAAAAATAACATTAAAAATAAAAAAATAATACTAATGAGCGGCAGAAGCTGCTTGTTTATTAGTCACTGCTCTGGCATGGAGCACCCCATAATAAATTAAATAAAAAAATTCAATCCTGGGGGGCCTCTAGAAGGGCCATGGATGCCACCAAGTATTTTTTCTTTTATTATTGTGGGGTGCTGCGGGGATATCTGCAAACCCCCAGCAACATTTATTAAAAAAAAACCTGTAATTCCCCAGGGTCATTAAATCCACGAACCCAGGAGAGTTTAGCATTTTTTTTAATGCACTGGAGCTCTAACCACTGCAGGTGAAGTCTACGGCCCTCTTGTGGTTGTTCTTATGGCTGCATTTGGTGAGCTCAAAATTATAAAAGATTCAAAAAAGTTTTTTTTTTAAACTTTATAATTATTTTAGGACAATCACTTTTATTAAACATTGCAATGCATACATTCATGAAATGTACATTTGATTATAGTTACTGGTGATTTTATTTTACAAAGACAATAGATCCGCTTTATATATGTTGACCCCGTCATAAAGCCAATAGACCAACTTTTTATATTTTGGTGTTCTGAATAACACCCTATATATTGTAACATCATATGGTCAGGCTGCACCCAAACTTTATGTTGAAAAAAACATAGAAAATCCGTAAAACAAAGGTTAAAGTGGCGTTATAATTAGCAATTGTAATAATATGTTACTTTACATTTTTTTAAAAGCCTTAGAAATTCACTGAAAAAAAGAAAGGTTAAAGAGACGTTCTAGTTATGCAAAAATGTCATAACATACCACTTGAAATGAAAATAAATTACTGAAATCCACCAGTTATAGTTATCTCAAGTAACCAGAACTTGTGATCTAAAGTAGCTATAACTAGTGCCCTCACCATGCACAGCTAATTACCTCCTATATTACATGACCTGTTCTATGACCTCATTGATAACATCACTGCAACATCAGATATTTCATCATTGAGGACAACACTGTGCATACCGGGTACACACGTTATAATTGCTTCAGAGCAATAGGGAAATACTATGGAGTCCACCATGAGATGACAGAAGACCCAAAGACCACAAAGGAATGACCGAATGCTCACCTTTTTAATACAGTGGTAGACCTCCGGGAGAGTGGTATATTGAGACAACCAAGAATTAACCACGGGCCAGTTCTTTTGAGGCACCTGTGGAATCCACACAGAAGCCACACAGGAGTGACAGAGGGCCCACCTATTTAAAGCAGCTAGGAGCAAGTAGGATGAGGACCAGAAAGAAGGGACTCAGGCCAAGACGTTTCTAAGCACTAAAAGTGCATTAACAAGAAGTATGCCACAGAAAGACACAAAGAAAGTGAATTATTATTTGGAGTGGATATTAGTCCAGCGCAAGTAAAAAAGTCACTAACCTGTTAGGCCCAAACAATTGTTTCGAAAATGTAAACTTGCGTTCAACCCATGACAGCTATCACACAGAGCAGATCATGTTAATTTAAAGAGAATTTTTAAATCATTTAGAGGTACCAAAACATTAAAAAGTAAAAAAACATGACGCCATCAAAATCCCACTGCTCAGATACACCAAGTGTATTCATACCGGTCAAAGATTTTACAATCAGACTTTGTTTCTGAAATGTAAGTCCAAATCCCCCAGTAGAGCAAGGTTGCAGATTTATATCCGCAATGCTGGATAGCCACTGGATGAGGCCTGCTGAAGCCATTGGTTTTGGCAGTAAAGCTCCGCACAGGAGAAATTGAAATTTCACCGCCGCTAATCTCCTCATTTCAGGCAGATTCAATTCACACCTTTGCTCCTGAAGATCACTACATTTGGACTTTGTCTTTTTTATGGCACTCAGAATCCTCCAGCGGGGCAAGCCTGAAGCTGTATTCAATGAAGTTACATCAAAATTGGTCGCAATTGCGTTGATGCCCCACTGATTCACCAGAGGTCTTGGAGTCCATAACATTTCTAAGTCCCAACTTTTCAGACTTTGTTGGAGAAGTCCCGCTAGACACAGTCGAGCACACCAGGACCTCTGGGATACCACAAAGGGGTCAGGACATACTCCAGTACAGGCTACCTGTTCAGAAGGATCCAGTCCAGTTCCACTTGTAATTGGTTAACTGATCTTTGAATAAAAAGACTTCTTGCAGCTAGTTATGTCCCTATAGTCAAACATGAAGTCAGCAAACTGATCTTTTGAGTCCACTTCTTAATCCTGGATACAAGTAAGTGCAGGTCGGCTGCAAATCAAAACTGCAGCAGTCATGCTACATTGGTGGGCCAGAAGCCATGTTTTCAATGGCACACTTGTGGATGGTGCCATAGGTGCTGCAATTTACAGGTGACATTAAACTTTCCATGCCATGGATTTAGTTTCCACACCATCCACTATGGCCTTTTAGGATAGTTAAATATGCAAGTCGTGTACCAGCCATTTTTTATAAGTTATGTGGAAAGAGTATATGCAATGGATACTGGTGTGCAAAGTCTAAATAATGGAAATGAAATTCTGCAACAAAATGTGGGTTACCACCAAAAAATTGAACTTTCTCACAGTTGCCCTTAATATTGCCTCCTTTCACATGTTTGCCTGGCTGTCCTGTGAGGACACAATAAGAAGGACTAGATCTACATGAAGGAGAGAAGCCAGACAAGCTGGGGAAAACATAGGAAGAGACCAGTGCAAGGAGCCTTGTGGAGTCAGTGTAGCATGTATAAGACAGCTAACAGGCCATGTCCAAGCATCCAGTGTGGCTGAAAACATTACAAATGTATGTATTGTAATTAGAGTGTATAAGTCCTTTGGTCAAAGAGACCAATTAAGACTTTAGACTCCTGAATTTTTCTATTAAAAACAGATTCATTTTAGCTTTTTCTCAACTAAAATGGCCTCCACTGTATTAATCTGCAGTTTTTTTAGCAGATGTTCCCAAACCAATAAACTTTAAGTGACACTACTAACCTTGAAAACATGGAATGCAAGGAGGTTTAAAGTTCTGTGACTTCTATGGAACATGTGTTCCGGATCTGGATGACTGACGTACAGTACATCAATATTCCATTTTTGATGTCTCCAAGTATCTTAATTTGTGGACATTTCATGTTTTACTTCCTAAAGAGCATATATGATATTATTGAACATGCCTTCCCTCTTTCCTATCAGGCTACTCTCATCATGCCTTTGGAAAGCTGCACCGCCATGCTAATGTACATTTTCTAGCCAGCTTTGTGTCTGTTTTTTCTTACGGAGCTGAAACATTCTGCTATCTTTTTAGAAGGCTCTTACTTTAACTATAGACTTTGCCAACGTCGGAGAGAGCTTCTGATGTCAGGAGTCACCAAAATGTACCCTATTTTGTGAGATTGACTAATGCCATTCTACTCTGGCTATGGGGGACCAATAGTGGAGGCAGGGTTGTTCTAGCCAAGGGCACCATTTTACCTGTACCCATGTCGGATGCCTGCATACCAGCTCCCTGCTGTAAAAGGCCGATTCAGATTCAAACAACAGAGGCATTTAGCCTTCTTAATGTCCGGGATTTACGTGAATGTATGTGTGGGTAAGTGGCGTTTTTAGACTTTGGAATGGTAACTGCCCTGAGGAAGAGATTTTTAATTCCTGTTTTACGCAAGTTTAATTTTAGGAATTGTAGACCTGCACTTTAGTTTTTTCAAATGTTGGGTGATCCTCTGGTGTGTTACTCAATGGTGTCATCCCTCTGGTTTGCACTGAAGAAAAGGCGAGCTGAGACACTTTATGAAAACTGTTCTTCGAGGTTCTTCCTTCCATTTTTAAGATTTACTGATTATGTAATTTTAATAAGTGGTTTTAGAGATGAGATAGTTTTTTAATAATGCAAGACTATTTTTAAAGATATTTATTGCTAGTTCTTATTGTTGGTTGATACATTTTATAGTATTTGAGTTTAAATATGATTTGTTTTTTAATGTTATTTATATCCTTTGAAATATAGTTAAATAAAGAAATTGACTAAATTACTTTGTAATGGAACATTTTGATTTATAAATGTCCCCAATTTTAATCTATAGGCTCAAACTATTTTATGGAGGCATCTTCAATTCATCTGAATCCTTGTGTGCCACAGGAATTTAAGTCAAAGTGAAGACAGGATACTAGCATCTCAGTCAGTATCCCATTAAACACACTGTGTTTTTTCAGTGGACCATAATGCTGGTAGGAGATGTTAAATAGGTAGTGGTGATCACCTGGATGCCAAGTAGGTGGGTCTCTCTAGGGCTTTTGCATGGCCCCCATTTCCAAGGCTAGTCTTGGCAGCCCATGGTCTCAGTTGGGTGATGTGGTAGCCACTTGATTTCTGGGTTTCAGTGATTAGACATAACTTGAAGTGGGCTGTTCTCCACTGCATTCACTGAATATCAAGATGGCACCTTTAAGTGATGCGGTGCTTTGATGCCCTGCCCTCTGTGTAGCATTGATACACAAAATGAGGGTGATCGTCAGCAAGGGTAAATGTTCAAGTGGTTGTTGTCAGTGTGCAGCCTCTACACGAAAATACACATCTGTTTCAAACTAGACATGCTGTGAGTCCACCCTTCTTCACCATCCGGGGGAGGCAGTGCAGTGTGCTGTGACGACCACTGGGGAACAGAAACAGGAATTGCTCGGGAGGCAAGTGTGACTGCTGCAGTCCCTAATTACATTCAGGTTTACTAAACAAAATGTGATTTAAACATAAACCTATTTAATACAAAATGAAGAACTAAAGAAGTGGTGAATCTAAAAAACAGTAAATAATTTAAAAGACCGGGGCAAGGAAGTGATGGTTAAAAGGCAATCCCCAAGAGAATGTACACATTCAGAGATTTAAGTTAAAGATGATATACCACAAGCACCTTACCTGATTAGTGTTATCTTCTTCTTGCAAATATTGCTTGTAGAAGGGTGGGAATAATGTTATGGTGTCAACTACAGAACTATTTCCTCTGGTACCAATGAGTGAGAAAATTCCTTATCCATTGAATCTGCTAAGAACCCACTCCACTTCACCTTGTACCTGCAGTCCTGTCAATGTCCATAAATGCATATTGCAAAATCCACATCCTTTTGTGCCAAACAGCTGTGTGAGTGTCCTCTTTCATCAACAAGGAAGGTCCAGACTTCCACTCTCGTGTGTGGGAGTGAAGAGGAGTATCTTCACTGATCCACTATGATATAAGTTTCAAGAATTTAATGGGAAACATGAATTATGAATGATCATACAGAGCTGTTTTAAATTGACTGGACGAGGGTGAAGCTGGAGGTCACCTTGCATGTGTGTTTCAAGATTAGGTAAATACATAGTGGTTCATGTGTGCCACAATACACAAACCTTGTTCTTTTAGTTCATTAACTCTCACATTTTCATGGTAATCTTTCAAAAAATGTTTCTGTCCATCACATTGATGTTCATCTTTCTTCTGCCATCTCATTCTTTTTTTTCTCCTTCTCTCTACTCCTTGTCTCCTTATTCTTATCCCTGCCTGCATTTCCTCTCCTCACTCTGTCCAGACTCTAATTAGTCTCCTTTTTTCCTTCTATTTCCCTCTTCTCAGCAACCTTGTTCCTCTTTCTCCCATGTCCTTCATTTACTGCTTAAATCACCTCTTCAGCAGTGTCCCCATCTCCTCAGCATTCCCCACCTCATCAGTTCACTTTCCACTCTCCTCGAGTCTCTCTTCAGACTCATAAGATCTCCCTTGCCTCTGTTTAGCAATATCATTTTCCTTCCTTCACTCTGATCTCCTTCTCCTAAGCTATCTATCTTACCATATTCTCATCACTCTCTTTCTCTCCCCTGCACTCAGTCTTTTTCATCCACAGTTCACCCATGCCTTGCCCACCACTGAAGCCTCCACTCCTGTATCTGTGAGATAGAGAGCAGAAGGAGCCGGCATGCCGGGCACAGCCTGTGGAATTGACTTGGCTCCTGACTCTGATACAGTCAAACCAAGCCATAAAGGCAGAGACATGCTTCCTGTCTGCAGATTCTGTACCAAGACAACTTGATGCAGCACGGTCCGGCAGAGGCTGATCTAGTGTCATAAGGGAACGTCTCCAAATTTATGTATTTGTCTGGTCAAATTAGGTAGTGAAATATCTACTTTCTCAAACTGTTTCCCTTTCTAATACTAAAAGTCAGAAACATGTAACAGCATAAAGATTATATCTGAGTGCACTACTGATGTTAATTCTAACTTCTTTTCTTTCATGCAGATGAACCACTGTGGTACCCAAGCACCTGTCTGGTTGTCTCTGAGGGAGTCTGAATCCCTTCCCGGACCTGGGGAGATCAAGCAACTTACAGCATGTGCAACATGGCAGTTCTTCTTCAGCAGCTCAAAGGATTGTTGTCTCTTTAGAATTCCCGTTACCGTGCGGAACTGTGGTGGTTTCTTCGTATACCTGCTACAGCCTACTCAAGGATGTATGGGATACTGTGCTGAAGGTGAGGAAATATAATATATGACTCAAAGGAGCACGGTTGGGACAGAAAAGTCACTGCGTGGTAATGGACATGCAGCCCTGCCCTGAGTGCCCAATTGTATTATGGTCTGGATACCTAATACTGATACATATATTCACATATTATGTGTGTGTCCCATGACATAGGCCAGTCTCACGGATTTCGGTAATTGCTGGACCGAGAGGGGCACCCAAAGCGCTACCCCCATCAGGGTGGAAGGCTACTGCCTTCACCAGGAGTTAAGCAGCAGAAGCACAGTGGTGGCAACATGCCATGTAGTGATCAGTAGGATCTTTTTAATTTGGGTCATTTGAGGGAGGCTTTTCGGCTCACTCGTTTTTAAAGTTTCACTACTGTGTAATTAACTCATCCTTGACCTACATCGGTTTGGTGTGAACTGCTACACAGTGCCGGAGTGTTGTATCTGAGCTGGATGTATGTGTGCCTATGAGTTCTTCAGTACATGAAGGATGTAGTGATGTGGATGGCTACAGCAGTCGACCTCAAAGTTGGGGAACCAGGTTCGAGTCTCAGCAGGGACGCTGAACATCCTGTGGTTTTGGGCAAATCACTTAACCGCCCATGCCTAACAAAATGAATGTGTTTGTCTGTAATGCAACTGGGTCTCATGTAAAGCCCTCTGGTACCTTTGGGTCACGTTTGCGCAATGTAAAACAAAATAGAAAAATGCATGTGATGGGTGTACATGTACCTGTGATTTTTGTACAATAAATGAAGGGTGCAGTGTGTGCATATGAAATGCATGTACTGGGTGTATGTGTACCTATGAGGTGGTACAGTGCATAAAGGATAGAGTGCTCTACAGTGCTTTCTCCATGATTTTGTAACTTTTTTTTAGGCAGCATATTACTCTCGTCTAATGCGTAATTTGAATTGTGTCGCATCCAGGAGTTTATAGCGGGCCACAATTGGGTTGTAGCTGAAGGCAGTGCAAGTTTCTCTCAGTGGGGCAGTATGGTGTTCAGTGGAGGAGAGGATGTGGTACTATAGTCAGAGCTGCCGAGTTTGGAACTTGGGAACCAGGTTCAGCCTTTATGACCAGTCCACCGGGCCACTCTCCTGAGGGAGCACATTCCCTTGCTATACCTTAGAAGACCTGGTGTCTTTGCACCATCATGCGTACCCTAACGGTGGCAACTGTGGGTTAACCGTAAAGGCCTGTCAACCACAATCCATACCGAAGTTCACCTCGAGTCTTGCAGGCAGGCCTATGAAGCAGCACACCCTAGCGCGACAGTCGCTGATGTCACAGGACCCTTGAGCAGGGTGGCTCTAGGGTGGTGCGATCACACCGGGCGCTGACTTCGGGTCGGGTGACATGCTAGCAGAAAAGTTTCATAGTATGGTGCAAAGTGGGAATCTTTTCACTTGCTGGCTATTCCCTTGTAGGATCCTCCTTGAGGAAAAGACTTGGAACAACGTGAGAGTGTGTCCAGAAAAAAAATTCATAAGAAAAAAGCTGAAGGCAGAAACACCGAGGTCCTAAGATCCAGCTGTAGAGAAGATGGAAAATACCCCACTAGATCAGTTAACTGAAAAGCTGCTCTGCGCAGCAGCCTATGATAGTATGCAGTCAGTGTGTGTCCCGGGCCAGTCGAAGTGGTCACTTAAGTTTTACTTGATAGTTACTGTAACACAGTAGTTAAGCAGTACGGAAAAGGTTAAATTAGTGAAAGTAACTACTATTAGCATAACCACAGCCGCCATGCCACCATCACCATGGTCCTGAATATGCCGCCCGTGGGTGACGGTGCCCTGGCGTGGTAGCCCAAGCCAAACCAACAAATGCAAATCGTGACTCCACAGTCCACCCTCGGAATCCATCAGACTGTTCAGAGAAAACACAGACCCTCAACAAACTCCTGTAAGAACACGGGGGTTTGGACAAGATGCCTGCCTGCAGTGCAGTTTCATTTCTCTGGATTGCTTCATGTGACTGACTGCCTGGAATCAACGCGTCCTCAGTTATTTTGAATAATGAGGTCATAAAAATAACTTCTCTCTCGTAACTGAAGAAAACAGATTGTGGTGTGCAATTCATCGTCGGCTGCCTCAAGCCACTTCCCTTGTGCAGACTGTGGCTGGGCTCTTAATTGCCATTCAGCCTTTAATATTGCAAATGCGCATTCAAGTTGTGTATCACTTGATGCATTTATTTAGCATATTTATAAATACATAAAAAGGTTAAAAACACGCCGGATACGTGAATAGCCGACATAGTGAACAAAGGCACAATGTGAACAGAATGTGGCCTCACGGTTATGGTGGTAGAGGTAGGAACTGGGGAACGGTGTTTGAGTCTCCGCAGGGACGCTCAAGAATGTGTGTTTTTGGGCAAATCAGTCAATCTCGCTGTGCCTAACATACATGATTGCGTGTGTATTTAATGCAGCTGGTGCTTATGTAAAGCAGTTTGATACCTCAGGGTCTAGTTAGCGGTAGATAAAACTCCACATATAATGTGAGAATGAAGTGTAAAAGGTAAATATAGTAGTGAACAAAGGCAGAATGTGGCCTTACGGACAAGTAACGAATAAAAAGCGAGCTATTCAGGAAGGTGCCTTACAATTTGCAGGGACTTTAGGCTATAGTCCAAGTTGTAGCGCTTTAAAATGCGAACGTAATGGTTGTGTTTGATGTTACAGTAGTGTGCAGAAGACAGGTGTGGTAAATAAATAAAAAAAGTATTTGTACGATTTTGTGCAAGTTATTCCTGAAAAACATTTTGTATAAAGCTTGCCATATGATAAAAGCCGCGTAGCCTGTTTTCTTACAAATTAAGCAGTAGCAAAGCGGCTGTAGGTAACCCACAAACAATAAGCAACTGCAACTGGCTGGGTACATGTGCATTGCGGGGGAAGTTGCCTTTGAAAGTAAAATAAACACTAGTGCTGACAAAGTAGATATGGCCATTGGGAGTACACATGGATGTGCGTAAAAGGCACGTCTGGAAGCGGATGTATATATGAGTTGTAAGTCACATACTATGCTGTTTATTAGGAAGGCAAACAACAAACATTTTATAAAAATCTGCCGCCTATTAAGAGCCCCGGCACCTCTTTAGTGACAAATTAAGCACTGGTGACCTGGAAGCAAATGCCGCGTTTGTAAGCTTGCTGCATTTCTTCACATAATAGAGCACAGCTGCAGGGTGATTGTGTGCCTCTGTTAACGTTTTCATATTAATAGCCGCGCCCTTGATGGGCTGCAATTAACATGAAAACTTAAAAAAAGGCACACTATCACCCCGCAGCCCAGCTCTATTTAGAGAAGAAATGCAGCAAGCTTACAAACGCAGCGTGTGCTTTTAAGTGATTCTAAAAGCACACGCTGTGTTTCTGCATTTCTTTTGTTTTCTAGAGTTTGGCTGCGGGCAGATTTGTGCTTTTTGTTTACAGCCGCACTCTAGAAAACAAAAGACATTTAGCAAGAGGGAGCACTTGCTAAATGCAGCGGCGGCACGAATGTTCTCGGGGATGTGCGCGCCACACACTCAGCAGTGCGCGCTCCGGGTCACGGAGTTGAGCGGGTGCACAGGCACGCGCTTACGTGGGAATACTGGTGCCACCTCATGCCAGAGAAGTGAGGATGCTGTGGGGCCACTTACGCGCCATCATGCCATCCCCTCATTGGGAGAGTAACCAGACACTTACCCTACAGGAGGAGCTGCAGAGAGCCTCCAGTCACTTCAGGAATGAAACCGCGAGAGAGAAAATCTGTGTCTTCCAAGTGTAGCCTCCTGGGCTGTGTGAGGCTGACTTACCTGAACCTAGCTGCAGCTACTGCAAGTGCATGCCGACTTGGCATACTCAAGATCTAAGCCTGCTTCACACCTGCTGTTGCAGGTAAGACTGTTTTCATCCCTGTTGGCTCCAGGGGAGCTTGTCGCTAATTTAGCGTGGTAGCTATTGACTTTAAATTAGAGTCTAAGTGGACTCTTGAGACTCTGACTACTAGTTGGGCATACCCTGGATGTTACCAATAGTGAATAGGGAATAACCACTATCGAGGAGGGAGTGGGACAGAGACTCGCCACTGAAACACTAGGGAGCCGACCTCAAGGGGGACTGTGTGATTGTTTGGGAATGTCGTATTTCTCCTTTGTGCTGGTAGTAGTAGAAAATAAAATATGAATCTTGTTTCATAAAAATGAATATTTGGCTGCAAAATTATGTATTGCTGCTGCTTTTTGATTCGTGATCTTTGGACTGCTCAGACCACGTTATAATGAAAGTGCAGTGCAGAAGGGGTACTTTGGCCCAGTTAATCCTTAGTAAGCCTGGTCCAGTGACCTCAGGAGTAAAAGGCCTCAACCCCCCTCGCTTGGGCCCAGTAACCCCTGCTTGCCCTGTGGTCCTCTGAAAGGGGTTCTGCCTAGCATTGTAAACATCGATGTCTTCTCCATTGACCAATGTCTCTGAAAATACTTACAACACTCAGTTATCACAATTAGTTAATTGCAAGTGTTCATTCATTGGTGTTTGGAGGGTTGCAATGGTCTACCTACTTTTGTAGTCCGTGTTGGTTCTCTATGCTCCTATAGGAATTAGAAAATGCACTAATTGGATATATGAATGAGCTCTTGAGCTCCTTGGGTAGATATGTATTGCTCTATTTTTAGATCTGACTCAGACGCATTTAGAAAAACCTGGTAGCATCAACGCAAAAGATAAATAGGGAGATGTGTTGCGTCGGCCTAGTTCAGCCATTGGTTGATTTAGTTCAGATCCTTTCAGTCATTACTTTTTAAGTGCCAGTCCTGGTGGTTGGAGTATTTCCTCTTTACTCAAATATGGCAACTTCTTTGACCACTAACTATATAAACACAGGGAAAGTAAACTGTATCAAGATCAGTGCACATTTTACTGTTCCTCCAGCATGAAATGTCCCTTCCTGCGTCCACCTCTGTCAGCTGGTAATGGTATTGGAAGCATCCTTGACTCCACCTCATTAGAGATGGAGCAGGAGAGACTGGTCAACGAGTGTGTGTGTAGGTCAGTACTCTCACAGTGTGTTGATGCTGCGAGTGCAGAGCGGTTACCTGTACTTATCTCTCTACCAGGATAAATGGTAGCCATTTAGCACTAAGTGCTACCTGATATTTACTCTGTGTGATGGATCGAGCAGAGAGCGCAGTTGCAGTGATGGCCAGTGGGCAATGAACATCACCCAGAGTGTACACTTTTACTGCCTGATGGTGTGAGCAGTGAACGGCTACTGATAAGAGGTGGCCTCATTCGCCCACAGAAGAAGGGGTAGCTTGTGGGCGCTGAGCATCACCAGCTTTACCACTTCGTGATGCTGATTCATTCAGTACATAAAACATATACAACAAGAAAAAGGTTCCCTTCCATCTTTTGTGTGTTAAGTATAATACAATATTTCACAATCATACAACATATATTATTACTTAAAGATAATTACAAAGCAGATTTGGCAATATGATTGTGTTTTGCCATTTTAATTCAGTAATATTTCTTTGTATTGATAAGAAGCAGCAATGTTAAGTAAGGCCATTATGTACAATGTAATACATGCTAGGTTTCTTATTCTCCTTCAGCCATAGAGCAGGGTACTTACAACTGAAGCTAATAGGACCATTCTTCAGGACTTAACACCAGGCACTGTGGAAGATGTGCGCTGTAGCACAGCTGTTCCTAAAAAACACTGTCTATTTATTTGCCTGGGGTTGTATAGTGCACTGTGTACAAATCGTTGGTTACTTCTCAGGAATACAACAGTACTTTGTTAGAAGATGTGAGTGTATTGGAGGAATGGGAGAGTGTAGATGCCTTTTCCCAATGTTCTGCAGCACCAGTCTGAACAGTTCAGTTTCAAAGGATTTCTGAAGTGCATGCGGTTTAATTTGGAGGATCTCAATGAGCGGTTCAGTGCATTTATCATTCTTGGGCCTTGAGCTGCAATAATTCTCCTCTGATTCATCCATTTGAACAAGAGACCTGTGTGACTCCCTCGCCACCTTCTTCCATCGCAAGATTGGAGACATCCACGACAGCTTCAACAACCTGACCACCCCAACAACAACCGACACCTCAGACCCCGCGGCCACCACCCACGCCATTCCCCTACTCACCTGGACCAACATCAACGACGACGACGCAATCAAAATCATGAACACCATCCACTCTGGCTCTCCCTCAGACCCATGCCCACACCACATCTTCAACAAAGCTAGCGCCACCATCGCACCCCATCTCTGCCAGGCCATCAACATCTCCTTCGAGACCACGACCTTCCCAGTGAGCTGGAAGCACGCCGAGATCAACACCTTACTGAAGAAACCCAAGGCGAATCCAAGGCACCTAAAGAACTTCCGGCTCATCTCCCTGCTCCCGTTCCCGGCGAAGGTCATCGAGAAGACAGTCAACAGACAGCTGACCCACTACCTCGAGGAGAACAACATACTGGACCCGTCCCAGTCTGGGGTCCGCAGCAACCACAGTACCGATACTGCCCTCATCGCCGCCACCAATGACATCAGGGCCGTGCTGGACAACGGCAAAATCGCGGCCCTAATCCACCTGGACCTATCAGCCGCCTAAGACACTGTCTACCACCGCACCCTACGCACATGCCTCCACAATGCAGGAATTCGAGACAAGGCTCTGGAATGGACCACCTCCTTCCTCTCCGGCAGAACTCGGAGCGTCCGCCTCCCCCTTTCTGTTCTGAAGTCACTGAGATCATATGCGGCGTACCCTAAGGATCATCCCTCAGCCCGACTGCACGACCTCAACATCATCTCCTACGCCGATGACCCCCAGCTGATCCTCTCCCTCACCAAAGACCCCCTCACCGCCAAAACCAACCACCAGGAAGGAATGAAAGCCGTCGCCAAGTGGATGAAGAACAGCAGTCTGAAGCTGAACTCTGACAAGGCAGAGGTCCTCCTCTTCGGCTCCACCCCCTCAGCCTGGTACGACTCCTGGTGGCCGTCTGTACTGGGAGCAGCACCAACACCCACCGACCACGCATGCAACCTGGGGTTTATCCTCGACTCAACACTCTCCATGACCAAGCAAGTCAACGCCGTCTCGTCGTCCTGCTTCAACACCCTCCGCATGCTCCGCAAGATCTACAGGTGGATCCCCACTGAAATGAGAGGAACAGTCACCCAGGTCCTCATCAGCAGCAGGGTGGACTATGGAAACGCCCTCTATGCCGGAGCGTCAGCCAAACTCCTGAAACATCTACAACGCATACAGAACGCCTCTGCTTGCCTGATCCTCGACATCCCACGCCACAGCCACATAACACCACACCTGAGAGTCCTGCACTGGCTTTCCGTCAACAAGAGGATCACCTTCAAGCTCCTCACCCACGCACACAAGGCACTCCACAACACCGGAACGGCATACTTCAACAGATGACTCACCTTCTACACCCCGAACCGACAGCTCCGCTCCGCTGACCTCGCCGTCGCCACCGTCCCCCGCATCCGAAGAGCGACCACCGGCAGCAGATTGTTCTCCCGCCTCGCCGCCAAGACCTAGAACACCCTCCCCATCCTCCTACGGCAGACCCAGGACCTACAAACCTTCAGGAGGCTTCTCAAGACCTGGCTATTCGAGCAGTAGTAGCACCCCTCCCCCCCCCCCCCCAGCGCCTTGAGACCCTCAAGGGTGAGTCGTACGCTCTACAAATGTACTAATTGATTGATTGATTGATACGTGTTAGCAACCAATGAACAAAGGTTTCTGGCTAGGTTGCAGCATAAAGTTAGTCTCTGCAGGTTTTTAGGGCCATTTTCCAGAAGGCTATTTGTTTGGGCTTCTATTATTTTGGAAAAATGCAGTGCGCCTAAAATTTCTGACTTGTGATTGGTCATTTCTGTGCCTTCTGTATGGCCTATTCTTTCCTAATTGTGGTCTGCTAGGAGGGGTAGCGGTTCCTCGTTGTTGCTCCCTACCCACAAGCCAGAGAATTTGCTACTTTCCCAATTATTTTCTGTCCATAAGAGTAGATGCATTGCTTTATTAATTTTCTACCAGAGAGGCAAGTGACGTTAGATCACTAGTATTGTACATAATCTAGAATTTCTTATTTTGATCTTCTAGTTGAACCTTTTTGTTGCTTGTGTAGCTGTATGTTTGGCATGTGTTATGTGGTTGATTTATCTTTTTTTTGTCCTGGTATTGTGGTGTTTTTGTGTTTTTGTTTCACTGCGAGAACCAGATGGAGATGTGTGGTGTCTTATCTTTGTGGACTTAATCTACTCATTTTACTACTATGATCTCCCTGATCCATTTCTAGAGATTCTTCCCTCCTCCATCTCTCCTTATAATCATCCCAAACCTCATCTTACTACTATGATAAACTTATAAACACTTTCTAGACTCTTCCTTCTTCTATCCGCCCATTCTCCTTTTCAATCCAACTATTGGACTCACATGTTCACTGCTCAAATTAACTCACTTTTCACTAACTAATCCACCACTAATCCTTTTGAGATTCTGGGGTAGTGTGCTACTCCTGGAAAGAGCTTTGATGTCTCGACAGGGTTAGGAAGCGTTATATAATTACAATTCAAAGCAATACATGCCGTGAATCCTCCCCTTCTACTCCTTTGCACCTCGACCTACCTCCCACCACCTCCTTAAAGTTGTTACATCAGCCCACAGGACTTTCCTGTGGCTGCGACTCACCTGGGACGCAGCAGTCGATGCCACAGTGTCCATCTGCTCTCCTGGACTGCTGGGCTTTACCATAGGATCCAGGTATCGGTCCTTCAACGTCTCTGCCTGGTCTATTGTTTTCCTCTGGCTTCTCGCTGCCGGGTCTTCTCTCATATCTTCTCGGTGTTGTTCTCTCCCCATGGTTGGGGTTCCTTTGCTCTCTCTGTTCCTATCATCTCTTGTTGATGGTTGTGCACTCACCCTTGTGGTTGCTGATTCATTCCATTGGGCTACCTACATGATCAAGGACCACTGGACTGCGGTCGTATCTGCTATCGTGTTACTATCTGGCATCCCTGTTGGAGGGTTCGGAAACCGTAACCACCAGACTGCAGTATGCAAACTACATAATGCTTGTAAGCTGTATAAATAGCAGTCATTAATTTCTTTATAATCAGCGAATTGTGATGCACCAAGTCCCCAATTATAAAAAAAAACCGCTAGAAATCAACCAACATAAGGTTATTACAGTCAGGTTCTGACATCACAATGCCTACAGCCAGAGTCGGAGCATAATTGATGCAGCTGTTTAAAGCAACAAACAGAACATTGCTTTTCTTTCTTCTGCTCTATTTTATTAGCTTACAATGACGAGTAGAGAGAATATGTTTGTTTTTTTGCACTCCTTATAAATAGAAATGCTAGAATCTTTCTGCATATTTCTACACGTTTTTTTTAAACTGACTTGTATTGAACTGCTTCTAATATCGGTTGCAACCAATATTTAACAAGTTTTTGATATGTTTCCTCTTTCACTAGAGGTTTTATTTTTATTCTTCCTGTTTACAAACATGCTGGCTCTTTCATAGGAAGGATCTACACACCAAGGTTCTAAGTGGTTTGTGGGAAAGATGAGGATGAGTAAACTGTAGTACACAAGTGAAAAAACCTCTTCTACTCTGTTTTCAACTGGATTTTTTGCTGGTCTCAGCATGCTACAATGGAGTGCGTGCTGTTTGGACACGACAACTATCTGAACCACCCTATTTTAAGTCTTAGTGACCTGACCACTGTGCACTTTAACTCAATGCAACTGCACTGTAAAGTTACAGTGCAGTTGCATTGAGTTAAAGTGCACAGTGGTCAGGTCACTAAGACTTGAAATAGGGTGATAAAGGTGAGGATGAGACCATTTTTTATATGGTATATAGTATCCCATGGCGTTCATGATAAAGATTACAAATCACCTCACAGTTCCAAAACTATATAAAGAATCTCATCCTTCAGCCTTGTTTCTCTATATGGTTATTGAACTCCTTCGTGACTTACAATATCCTGATAATGTAAGGCAGGGGGTACTTTATCCCTTCTATAATACAGCAGACTGGAGATCTGTCATGAATGTGACTGAGTATCCTGTCTGCCATAATATAAATCAGGCCCCAAGTTTAGAATGTGACATTTTCATGCAATAATGCGAGTTTTTGCTTGTAATTTAGTAAATTAGATTAACAAGCATTCTTTGAAAAGGGTGATATGATCCATTTCTGCTAATCAGTCTACAATAAGGAGCTGAAGGGGCAGAGAACAGGTCATCCCCCACTCAATACACTGTATACAACAAAGACCTGTTCACACTGTGAACAATTATTTCATACATCCGTATCAATTGTCATGAACTTTAGACACTCTTCACAACTTGCGATTCTATCGTCTAAGCTATTCAACGGTGTAGTTCACTAAAAAGAAAGAAAAATAAATTTTGCGTACGAGGTAAGTCAAGATGACTCTCAATGTGCAATAACCTTCTGTCTCCACCACCCAAATGTCGTGAGAAAAGGAGTGAAAAGGAGTGTTGGTGCCTCACGGTAGCGCCACCAAGGAGGGTTAAGCAGGATGGTACTCGCCTGCTACCTCAAATTCTCATCATCAGCTACCAACACTCCAAAAGCAAGAAAAATTTTTTAATGACAGAAATTAACTGTACAGGTGCTAAGGTGTGTAGTTAAAGAAAGAAAGAAGAACTGTGCAATAGTGTGTGCACCGTCTTAAAACCCTAAGTGATATATACTAATATCAAAAAGCGAGCTAAATCACACTGGCTTGCATACTTTATTCTAAGCTGCGTGATAGCTCTTATGTTAAAATGCCGACATGTTTCGTTACCACTGGATAACACTCACGGCAACTTCTTCAGGGCGTGGGGTCTGTTCGTTTCACCCTGCACCTCTAATTGTCAGTTAACTCAGTTAATCCTGGGCTGAGTAAACGCCAGTGACGAATATTCACACGACTCACGTTTGGAGTGGAATAAGTGGAGCCTTGAATGTGCATTCAGAGCCGCAAGGACTCACGGATAAAGGTATGCCCACGGTGGGCGACATCCTGAATTGCTTTTAACTGACAATTAGAGGTGCAGGGTGAAACGAACAGACCCCACGCCCTGAAGAAGTTGCCGTGAGTGTTATCCAATGGTAACGAAACATGTCGGCATTTTAACATAAGAGCTATCACGCAGCTTAGAATAAAGTATGCAAGCTAGTGTGATTTAGCTCGCTTTTTGATATTAGTATATATCACTTAGGGGTTTAAGACGGTGCACACACTATTGCACAGTTCTTCTTTCTTTCTTTAACTACACACCTTAGCACCTGTACAGTTAATTTCTGTCATTATACACAATTTTCTTGCTTTTGGAGTGTTGGTAGCTGATGATGAGAATTTGAGGTAGCAGGCGAGTACCATCCTGCTTAACCCTCCTTGGTGGCGCTACCGTGAGGCACCAACACTCCTTTTCACTCCTTTTCTCACGACATTTGGGTGGTGGAGACAGAAGGTTATTGCACATTGAGAGTCATCTTGACTTACCTCGTACGCAAAATTTATTTTTCTTCCCATTTCTGCTAATGCCTAGAATGCTAAATAAAAAGGAATTCCTGAAGGGCTGTAGCAAATATGTGGTTGAAATTATCCAAGTGGCATTTGTATTTTTTACTGTTTGCAATTATCTAGTCAAAACCATAGGATGTGCTGATATTTTATCCTTTCATTTTTAGTGGCATGTTTATATTTAAATGCTCTTTTATTCTGCTTATTAAATAATTCAAAATAACTGTTTACAGTTGTTCCTGAAACCAAAACACCAACATGTGGCCCAGAGGAAGTTGAAGTTGGAGGAGCATGCATTAGTAAGTATATTTGTTGCATAAATTCCCTAATTGAAGATATAGTCTAAATGTGTATTTTGCGAAATTTCAAAACAAGTATTGAAAAGCACATTATGTTGGATTTTTAATAGTGAAAAGTTTTTCTCATGTTTTACTGAGACCGATATCTGTTGCAGTATAGAGATCAGCAGTACACATATTACTATGTACATACCTTTTTCAAAGGATGTTTAAACTCATATTTTTGTACTAAGTTTCTTTATAAACCATCTTTCAGACCTATTTTCGGTTTTCAATGTTATTTGGGACATTGTGGCGATGTCGGTAACCTCGATGAGCGCGCCTTTTCTATAAAGTGCAACCACATATTTGCACATATATTAATGTATTTTACACACTATCAGTTTGTTAACTGAACACTTCAAACCCCTGGTTTTCTAGTGTATTTCCAGAATAACCATCTCTAAAACCTATTTTTCGTTTTCACGGTGAGGCTGAAGATCGCAATGACATTGGTAATAGTGAACCCTGCGGTTATGTCATGGAAGCAGAAGGCAAAAGCAGGAATTCAATAGCCACCACCACTTTAAAAAATGATAACTATATAATTAATTCTAAGCATCACAGTAGATAACTCACTATATAAATAACTCTATAAAAACTTTACATAACAATAGTACCCACGTGCAACTTTTTGGGGAAAATTGAATGCAGAATAGTCAAATGCTGCCAAAGTTATAGCCAGATCAAAGATCGCTTTTCCTATGGAAATTAGGTCCTAACTATAATTACCTACTGGTGACCACCAATAGTTAATATATATACACTTACCTTAAATATACTTACCATGCATGGTATAGTTAAGGTATATCCGTGATAAAGAATTTGCATGGTAAAGTCCTTGTGTGGTAATACCTGTGTTGGAAATGCAGTTTTCCGTGCTCATCACCTGCTGAATAGGGCCAGAGATGCTGCATTGTTTCTGCTGCTAGTGCTTTGTAGGTTTGAGTATCATTGTGTAATAAAGTACTTTCTTTCTTGTAAAGATAAGCACTGAACTGGACATTTACTTTGAGTTGTTGATTCCTTGTTGACCTCTGAGCTTGAGCACCCATGCACTGCCTCTCTGAGAAGCCATGTCTACTCGCCCTTCGTACTGTGACAGTCAAGTACGTAAAGTGTTTTACTTGGTCAGTATGCAGATCTATATACAGACAGGTCCTACGCTCATCAAATGGGGTCTGACAGGAAAGCAATTAGAATTTAATGTATTTGTCATTATCTTTTAAATCCTGAATCTTGTCCTATTCACCATTTAGAAAAATGGTCTAAAAGCTGTACTGTAACTCCTAACAAATGTTCAAATGACGTATCCCACATGTCAATGATTTTTCTTTAAGTATTTTTTAATTCTTTTCCTACAACAGCTGTTTCAATAAGCAAGTGAATATATGGGAAATATCTGTATTTTAGGATTAGCCAATACTACATTTGAAAATGTGTGTTGTGATAGATGCATTAACAGCAAATAGAGTACACATTTAATAAATTCACTAAATAGCAAGGCACTTCTAGCCTTGGTATGAGCCAATAACCTGGCAGCCCTCAATTGTCTTCATGTGTTTGTGATTATAGATGATTTATATAAATTAAGATTGAAATTAAGAATGTTAGAACAGTCTGTATAACCGGTTTCATTTTCGTGGTGTGTTAATAAATTCAAAGCAGCGGTGGACGGTAATATCAGCAGGGCGGGGGGGGCCACACACTCACACCCATGCATTCACACATGTGCACATACACTCCCATTCACTCACTCAAGTACACATACATACATACATACATACAAGCATGCATGCCCCAAACATCAAAAACAAAACTTACCTTCACTGCAGCTCAGGATGGAAGCCTGGGAGTGACAGGACTGCTGCCTCTCCTCATTGACTGATCTCAGGGAAGGCAGCAGTTCTTCACTCATCACAGAGTGGGAAGGGGGTCAGTGACACTGCTGACCCCACCCCACTCTTTGACGAGGAGTCACTGGTTGACACTCAGCCCCGGGCAAAGCGGGGTTTAAAACTGAATCACTCCGGTCCGAAGCAATCAGTGATCCTCCCCATCATCACGAGGGGGAGGGCCTGGGAGGTCACGGCTTTGAAATCCTCAGCCTGGTAACGTTCAGCTTAGGCAGCCAGGAGTCTGCACGTTTAGCACATTTCTAGCCTCATTTGATCTTGGAAAGGATCATCAAATGAGTCACATCACAAACTGTATAGTCACAGGAGGTCACCACCTCATTACCTTTTTTGGGGCAGGAAGCATTTTCTAGTCCTGTGCAAACATAGGGATTAAGGGCCACAACAGGCAGGAGATGTCAATGCCTCTAGGTTTGCATTCCGTACAAGTTATTATCATTATTTTTTATTTTATTTTTAAACAAAATCAGCCATGTTTGCTAAAGGCACATGGGATGTTTTAATAAGCTTCGATTTTGGAAATTGTTTACCAACCCAAGATGGGTTGCAAATTATTGCACACAGGACTGTGACTTATAAATTGGAGTGGGCAAGCACTTTCACTCTCTCTCTTTATTTATGAGTCAGAATGGACTGATAAAAACATGTTTCTAGTTGGCAAGAAGGTTCTGACACTTAAAATCACTTTTGAGCATTGTACCTGTGATGTTGAGATCCATCAGGCCAGTCCTTACTTACGAAGTCCAGTCACCCTGGTAGCATTGTTTTCTTGGGTCTAAAATGTAACTAATGTGACCCCTTATTATGTACCACCCATTACACAATGATTGGTTAAGTTGCAGGTCTCAGTAATCACATTCTTGGAGAATACTGCAGTGCCCTCCCTGCTAGCAGAAATTGTTTGGATAAAATCATGTCTTACATAAATGGTCTCAGAGCCTGGCCTCAATCGTCTTAGACCCTTTCTTCTACAGAGCATGGGTCTGCATCTGACATGACCCCACTGTACCTAGCACAGAAACGGGAACTCTCTTGTGGTTCTAGAGCCTCCAGAAGCACCTGCACCCTTTTGCATAAACATCAAAAATTCAAGAAAAAAAATCTATATCCGAGCCTTCTCAGGGATGGCTCAGAGGATCAGGAACTCCCTTCCCCCCGAAGTCAGGGTGAACCCTTCTACTGTCTTCTTCAAAAAAGAGGTCAAAGGGCTCCTGATGAAGAAATTTCTGCCTTAGCCTGGCACCTTCATTGGATTCTGGGTCCATACCCGTTGACTCTGGCCCAGCCACCTGGTTCACGATTAGGTCGGACAATTCTAGACTGTGATTTTGCCTGTTGGTGTGTTTACTTTTCCCTCCCGAGATTGTTGGACAATTTTAGACTTTGATTTTGTCGCTTTGTTTATTCTGTTTTGTATGCTTATACCCTTGTGATGCATAATCTGTATTATACCCCTGTGATGCATATTCTGTAAAGCTTTCCGATAACCTCGGTGGTCATGTTCGCGCTATATAAAACTTTTAAAATAAATAAATGAATAAGTGGAAGCAAGGGATGGAAGAATCAACTACAGACTGATTTTGCTCTGATCTGATTTTGAACAGTGCTGCTAGGACACCTCTGCAGTTTTATGGTAGGCCCTATGAGGTGAGGACCTATGGGTTTGACTCTGCCAGTAAGATAGAGCATCTTTTCCTCTTCTTCACCAGCTTGAGTCCACTGTGAGACTTTACTGCCAGTGAGCAGCCATAGCACAAGCCAAATGGATCATATTAACATCACCAGTTGGATATAATTATATCTCTAATCCCCTGTCACTGGAGCATACAGCCATGTGGTAAGCATTATTCCTGTCACAATGTGCTCAAAGGAAATATGCAATTTACTATTGATATTTTTAAGGGTTTTTTAAGTGCAGCATACCAGACAGTGTAAGTTGTCTGGTTGCGACCGACATACTGACTTTACCAAGCACCTACTGAGACTTGCAGCCACCCGTTGCTTGCAGTTGCCTAGCTTTACTGTCACTTATTTGTTTGCTTTCTATTGAATGTCTTTCCTTGTTTCATCCTGCCTTTGTTTTTGTCCCTTCCAAGGAGCACATCCTTTATACCATCTTTTCGATTGGCTGACTACTGTGCTTCCTCTGCTCGCTTTTAGGAAACTCTTTTTTTTAGGTCTCGCTTGAGACATGCAGTATATACTATAGTGTGGAAGCTTTCTGGAAGCTCCGCTCACTCTCCGCCCATCTTTTTGATTGGCTTACATCCTAAATGCTGCCTTCTGAATTGGTTTTAGGCTTGTTAGTACATCCTCCTGACGGACATGTTGTCATTTGTATCCTTCCCTGGCTATTGGCCCCTTTACTCCAACACTATTTTCTGCCCTGTGTCCCCCCCCCTCACCCTCTCCCGCAGTTCATCACTTCTCGCCCCCCATCATCCCCTCCACTCCCATTCGTACCTTCTTTAACACCCGCACTCCCATTAGTAATGCAATATGTCTCGCGTAAATGCTTGTTTCAAAGTAGTGTGCATGCCCTCCTTGCAGTTTGTGCCACTGTGAGTGGGAGCCCACCCCGCATTGTGGTTGAGCGGGAGCCCACCCCGCATTTTGTGTTCCTTGAGGCGGGAACCCACCTCGCAGTTGTGCTCAGTTAAAGACGGGAGCCTACCCTGCACTTTGGAGACAGAGAAAGCAGCGTGACCCGGAAGTTAGGCGCCCGTGCCTGGTTATAGGCGTGCCCGAAAAGGAAGCACGAAGACCGGAAGTCAGGCGTCTCGTGCCTGAGTATGTGAGGGGCTCCTGTGCACCAAGGAGAGCCCCACACACTGGCCAGAGGAAGACGGAGCTTCCCCGATTGCTCAAACCCCGGGGGGGGTGGATCGGAGCCTCGCAGGCTTCCAGAAGAAGGACCAGAGCCTCCCGGGCACCTTGCTGCTGATTGCTGCTTGCCCCCAGATCCCTCCGCAACACAGCCCAGTGAGTAGGGCTCATTGTTGGTGCCCAGTGGACCAGCAGGTCGCAGCGAGGCTCCTAAGCAGGAGGTGGGGAGAGCAGCGGTGGCAGCGCGGAGTCTCTGGATCTGTTGGGACGGTTGGCGATATTTGCTGAGCTTCGTAGCCAAGTTTCCTGTGTGTTAGCCAAATAGGCACAGTCATGCATGCGCAGCTAGCACAAATGTGTCATACATGCATGCGGGCATGTTTATATGGCGCTTAGTTCCCCTGGCGCGGCGTTGCATTAGTCCGTTGCGCTATCTTGGCACTTCAGACACAAAGAGCAGAGTAACATCTGGACGTGTTATGATTCATCTGAAGCTTGTGTTTTTTTGCAGCACAGAAACTGTAAAAAAGGCAGTTTGGTGTTCGAAACAGGCATCTAAACTCCGATATCGAAAGTGGTGGGGGTCCCAGAACCAGCACCCACATTTGAAATATTTGTAGACAGCCGGGGCGCGTCTGAGAGGCTTGCTCGTTCATTTTGCTGGGCCTAATCATTCATTGACCTCGAGTTTTTTTAGGCACAGCTGTTGTCCTGTGGAATATGTTTTAGTAAATTTGTTGCCGGAGCCCTGAGATGATATCGGCGAGCTGAGAAGGAAGCGTCCGTACATGTTTGCCAGTCTGAGGAATGTTTCTGACATGTTCCTACAGAAAAGTGTCTCCATATAGGGCCGTTCTCCACAGTTAGGTCGCTCAAGAGTGCCTCTGCTGGGTCTTGGCTCTGGGCTGAATTTCCTCGACGAAGAGTAAGGCAGGGGCTGGCATCGGAAACGCCGCATGTATGGCGGTCGTGCTGGCCCCTGATGACGCCACAGGGTGGCGGGCCTGGCTGCGCACGATTGTGAAGCGGCGGCCTCACCTCCCTTCTGGATTGGTTGGTCTTGGCTTGACCCGGAATTGATAAGAATCACTTCCTGGGCACGCGTTGGCAAAACGTCAGTGAGCTGGTTAGAACTGGCTCCCGTTTCGAAATTGGAATAGAAAGCTGGGGAGCGGTGAGGCCGGCCTCTTTGCTCACCGCCCCCACATCTGACACGAAGCGACGCTCCTCCGGCCTCGCTAGGAGGCCTCATCAATTTCTTTGTTGTTTGTTTTTCAGGTTGGAGGATCTAGGCAGCTGGAGCTTCTGACCCTATCGGGGGCAGTTTCTTTTATTGTTTATTTTGTCTCTGCAGGCTATCAGCACTAAGGGCTCTGTCTTGGCAAAAGCTTGCAGGAGCGAAGCAGGGCATAGAGGTTCAGCAGCTTGCAGAAGGATACCAGAAGGCAGCTGCAAGCGGAGTTTTCTAGTTTTTCTGTCTTTCCGACTGCAGGCTCACAGCACCACAAAGATGAAAGGCTGAAGAAGGTCACAGCACCGGCAGGGAGCAGCAGCTGGGGTGCTGGTTAAAGTTTTTTCTTAGGGTTTCCAGCGCTCGTGGTTTTCAAGGAGACACGAACAGGCCTGCATTCCAGCGCTTCTGGGAGCCACGCGGGTTTTCTGTCTTTCCGACTGCAGGCTCACAGCACCACAAAGATGAAAGGCTGAAGAAGGTCACAGCACCGGCAGGGAGCAGCAGCTGGGGTGCTGGTTAAAGTTTTTTCTTAGGGTTTCCAGCGCTCGTGGTTTTCAAGGAGACACGGACAGGCCTGCATTCCAGCGCTTCTGGGAGCCACGCGGGTTTGAGAATACTCACCCGACCCACTGGATTAGCTGGTGGGCGTGGCTCTGGTTGCGTGGGTGCTTGTGGCCGGAAGTGGGCCCTCTACTATCGTGAGGTAAGGGTCTGGGCAGTGTCCCAGGCCAAGCAGCACTGTGGGAGTGTGATTAGTGACTGGTATTAGTCTACGTGGGCTGCGCCAAGGGCGCCTTAGCGTTTTGGGATGGCACCATCAAGTTTGTGTAGTTGTTTGGATATCTGCACACGTGTGTGACAAGCATTTTGCTGTTTTTAGTGTGATGGCCCCTAAGGCAAAGCAGAGCAAGCAGCGCTCCCGCATGGAGAATTTCATGGAAGCAATGATGCGTAAGATGGGGGATATGGAGGCCAGATTGAAAAAGGTTGATGAAATGGGCCAAGCCATCGCAGACTTGAGGGATAAGGTGGATGGGCAGGAGGGGACAGATGACAGGCCCAGGAGAACTGGGGTGGACCCAAGGGCAGCATTCCCTCCTGTGCCCAAAAAGAGAGTAGGTCGAAGAAGGGGGGGAGCACCGAGATCAGGAGAGGGAGCGGATGGACCCATTGATCCTGTGGCCTTTATGCCAGTCCCGCCAACAGTTGGGGGAGATGGGCAGCCAGGACCAGCTGGGGAGGGCACTCTCGCAAACAGTAGTGGGGGTTATAATTCGTCAGGCTCAGGGGGTCAGCCAGTACCGTCAGATTGCAGTCCGAAGGCCCCATGCGTCCCTACGACGGCGGCCCCTGCGGGAGTCCCTCCTGTTCAGCTGGATTTGGTAGCCAGTTTAGCAGCGGTCCTTCCCTGACTAGAGAAAGTGGGTAATTGGTTCCCGGCAGCTGGGATGTCTGGCAGCAGGAAGAATATACTGGATAAAGCCAGGAAGATGGTGGCACAGTTAGATGGGGCATCGGTGGCAAACCAGGGGAAGGGCAGGGAACTCCGTCAAATGGCGCTCCAATGAGTGGGACAGCTCCCCCTGGGGCCAGTAAAGAATTGCCGGCAGTAAGCACGTGCATGGACGCAGCAAAAGATAAGCCAGCGTAGCCAGCAGGGGCAGCTGCCACAGGTAAGCAGCAGACATTGCCAGTGTTAGGCGTGGGGGAAGCACGCACGCCCAATGAAAAACTGGCATGACATGTGACGCAGGGAATGAAAGAAATTATTTTGAAAGGAAGTTATGTTCATATGTTTTCGCTGCTGCTTGATGAAACTGAAAGGGAAGAGGCCAAGAAAAAGAAAGAATGGATTCTCCCAAGGGAATGGGCAAGTGAATTGCAGAAGTATGGGATAGAGGAGTCTTTGATTAATTGGGTAAGGGGCTTCTCTGTCTATATGGTAGTCATTGCAGAACGCTTTCCAAGCCTAGCGACAGAAATGGCATGCTACCAGAGCAGGATCATTGGCGCACACAATAAATATGGGGGGATGGGGTGGAAGGAATATGATAAGGACTTTAGGAGTGCAAAGTCTTCTGATCCTGCCCTCACATGGGACCAAATTGACATGATTTTGTGGTAAGAGCACTTGGGGCATGGGGCGCAAGACAGTCCCAAGGGCCATTCCTTTCGGACATTTCCCCCAGCTAGCTCCAGCGGCGGGTAGGGGGGAGAAGGGGGCATGTTGGGACTTTAATAGTCGTACATGCACCAGGGCGGCAGGCACATGTAAATTCAAGCACTCATGCTCCTTCTGTGGCAATACCTCCCACCCAGAGTCCTAGTGTTTTAAGAAATCAAAAGAGGGGGGGAGAAGCAGGAATGATGATATTTTACTTGCAAAAGCCAGTTCCCCCATTATAATGAGTGACTTGATTCCATGGTTAAATAGATATAATTGCCCTTCATCGTCCAGGCTTTGTTGGAAGGTATCAGAACTCCCGCACCAAAAACTTTGTCTGTTCTCCACTGGGGGTGGTCCCCAAAAAAGAACCAGGGGAATTTAGGTTGATTCATAACCTTTCAGCTCCTGGGGGTTCAATCTTTAAATGACGCCATTGACGACGAGCTGTGCTTGGTCAGGTACTCATCCTTTGATCAGGCTGTTGAGATGCTCAGGGGTTTGGGCCCTTATGCACTTCTGGCGAAGTCCGACATCGAGTCCGCTTTCCGCTTACTGCCAGTACACCCTTTAGATTTCCATCTTCTGGGTTTCCAATTCCAGGGAAGGTACTACATGGATAAATGCATGCCTATGGGGTGCTCGGTTTCCTATGCTTACTTTGAAAAATTCAGTTCCTTTTTGCAATGGGTTTTTAGGTCTCACCTGCGATCGCAAAGCGAGACTATTGTAAGGGGGTTTTAAAAGTGCTCCCAAAAAGCGGATTGGATGGCTAGCACGTGCACAATCACGCGCATCGTGCCGCCATGCAATCCGCTTTTTGGGAGCACTTCAAAGGGTCCGCTCCCCCGCCTGGAATGCGCTACCCCGCCCCCAAGCGCGCGCGCGCCATGCTCCGCCAGGCTTGTCTTTTTTTTTAAAACTTTAAGCGCGAGGCGCGCGTGTGGCCAATGCTTGTTTTTTTTGTAATATAAAATCGGAAATTCCTTGCAAAGTAGGTTGGATGTTTTGGAAAAAAGCATTACGTAGTGTTGGCACAGTTTCACGCAACATACTTGTAGCCGCAGCTGTCTGTTGAAGAAAAATATGTTTTGCGAGACCTGCAGTCTATTTTCTGGTGAAGAAACAGATCTGTTGCGCAGGACACTTTCCTCCTCAGAGTGGACGATGGTGCCTCTCGCATCTTTTCCTGCTGAGTGTATCTATCTTTAAGGTTTGTTACAGTGGAACCCTCCATGTCGTTATAATGTGTATTCAGAGATTCATTTTTGCGTAGTTGCAGAAAGTGGTCACCAGCACTCATTTTTTGAGGATTGGGACTTATGCACAAAAGTGTGTGTAATTTGTGAGATTACTGCATATGTGTTTTATTTGTATGTGATGTGCTTGGCTATGCTTTTTGCCTTTGAAATATGTATTTTTTGACACCATCGCTTTATCATCTGTGTGTGCTTTTGTGTGTGATATGTCAAGATGTCTTTATGTGATGTGTGTGTTAATTAATATGTCGTGCTAAGTATATACTCTGTCATACTCTTCCTTTGGATTAATTTTTCTGCAGTTTCATATAGTGCAACTCAACTCAAACGTATTGGAGCGCTTTACATGAGCACCAGTTACATTAGACAAGGGCACATTCATTTTTATAGACGTGTGATTCTTGTTTGATGGAGCGATGTGTGTGCCTGTGTGTAATGTGTTTGAGAAAAGTGGTATATGTGTGTAGCAAGTGATTAGTGGAAACTTGTTATATATGCATATTCCTGGTTACTCGTATGTGATAGGTATGTGTATTTGTTGTAATATAATTCATTGCAGTTGGATGGTATCTGTGAGTGTGTGGTATGTATGCCAGTGAGTCTAGTACTTTCTGCTCATGAAGCCAACAGTCTTTGCAGATGTCACTGCTTTCTTTATTATCCTTCTTAGTGCTGCCTGCATCTCACACATGGGTGCCATTGTGGTCTGAGGTGCTTTCCCAGAGCGCAGTCCCCCTTGCCCCCTCAGCAATAACAGTAAATAAATAACGGTGGGTCCAAGACCATGGATATAAAAAAAAATGTGCAAATACATCAAATGATCAAATTATTCAATCTCATATAAAAAACACATTTAAAACAATGTGAAAGCACAGTGGGTGTGTGGTGAGAAATATGCTTGATGCTCTCAAACAAGTTATTCACACATGTGACAAGACTAAAAGTGTGTATCAAGTAACAACATGGGCCATTTTATTCTTATGTTATGTACTATCAAATTGGGTCCATAGAAGTAGTCAACGACATTTAGATAAATAGAAGGTCATCATCAGGACACTAAGAATACATCAACCCGAGGAAAAACAAGCATTTGCAATGCAATAAGTCTCACATTAAAGTTTGAGCTATTGGTGTTGCATTATTTGCAATGCCAATAGCTCAAACTTTAATAATGCGAGACCTATTGCATTGCAAATGCTTGTTAGGCAGGTGATGGGGCACCAGTATGTGTTGCATTACCTTGATGACTTCCTCTTCCTTGGAGCACCAGGCTCTCAAGAATGTGGGTGGGCACTGCGGGAATTCTGCATGCTCATGCAGGTTTTTGGGGAACCACTGGCACAAGGTAAGACAGGTGCACGCCTGGGACCAGGGGGTGCACAGTGTGTGGGTCATTGGTCACTCGTATGTGACACGGTTACACAATTTTTTTCAGGCAATTGCAAGAGGAGAGCAAGGCAGGTTGGTTTTAAGGTATCTTTCCATGGGCGGGGTGGACTGCGAGTTGACCATTTCAGGGCTCTGGTGTTAGACCTGCTTGACAGGGAAGGGGCTCGCCCTAAGGATTTTATCCTGCAACTGGGAGGGAATGATCTGGTACATCTGGGTAGACGAGGTCTGGTTGAAACGCTGATCACTGAAGTGGGTTGGTTGGCAAGGCTATGTCCGGGGTCTATGGTCACATATGATCCCGAGATTTCAATGGCGGGAGGGGGAGACTGTGAGGGCATTGAACCACTCTGTGAAAAGTATCAAAAACAAAATGGATAGGCCATTCCGATCCCCACACTTACAGACGATATTTCATGGGTACATCACGGGGAAGCCATTCTTTTTAAAAGTTGGCGTCCACTTGTGCAAATTGGGTAATGAGCTCTTCATGGAGAACCTTCTTGCTTGGTTAGTTGGGTCAAGGGACAGGGCATGACCTTTGGTGGAGCGATAGGAGGAGGCCTGATAGTCGGGCAACTGTGCAGGCCTGTGGCGGTAAGGTCATGATTAGTGAGATTAAATTTAAAGTCCTTAGCGGGCGGCGCCATTCTTTAATGGGGACGCCCAAGGGGGAGGGACAAGTGGTCTCTCATGGTACTCCAGGGGCAGTTACAGCCGGCTGGCTGGAAGGGTGCAGGGGGAGGGGAGTTACGCTTTCCAGTAGGCTGGCTGGCCACCCCGCACGCGCACAAGGGCACAAGTAAACTGCGCATAACTGCAAGGGCCCCTTATGGAGATAATCTGCGGAGCGTAGGGTGTGCTCAGTTGGTAAGTACCCTCCCGGTGGCCCTTGCTCATGGGCACTCCAGTTGGAGTGTGGGCATAGTTTGACCAGGATCTGGGGCCAGTCATTGACTTTGCCGTAGTCTCAAATAGGGATACGCAGAAAGATAATGTTATTTGTTGTTGAATGCATAGATTAGGATAGGAATGTCTATGTATTCAAAATATGTTACGGATAGCAAACAAGACATATGTTCCTATCAATGTAACAAACTGGCTTTTCTGCGTATTGTATACATAATGTATATATATTGTTTTTGAGTATTACATTTTAATGAATACAGCCGGGGTTAACGACCCCTAACCCAAAACCCATTGTGATAATTGAGTTGTTGCCTTAGGGGAAGATGGGAGGCGAACAACTTTGGCCCCGGGAAGGGGGCCATCACCTAGGGGTGTAAGTCAAAGGAAGAGGGGGTCTAGGCCGTACCTGGCCATAGAGTAAGGCAGAGGCCGGCATCGGACACGCCGCATGTATTGCGGTCGTGCCGGCCCCTGATGACGCCACAGGGAGGCGTGCCGGGCTGCACACCATTGTGACGCGGCGGCCTCACCTCCCTTCCAGATTGGTTAGTTTGCGCGTGACCCGGAAGTGATAGGAATCACTTCCGGGACACGCATCGGCAAAACGCCTGCGAGCTGGTTAGAACCGGCTCCCAGCTCAAAATTGGAATAAAAAGCTGGGGAGTGGCAAGGCCTGCCTCTTTGCTCGCTGCTCCCACAGCTGACACAAAGCGGAGTTCCTCCGGCCTCGCTAGGAGGCCTCCTCAATTTCACCCACCCACTTTCCCCTAAAGCAGAGGTTGATCGAATGTTTGTTTATAGTGGTTTTTTCCTTTTACAGGTAATTGTTTTTATTTTCAGGTTCATCACGTATGCATCATGAAATGTTTATTGTCTTATTTATAGTGCAATTCCTTGGTCAGCGGTAAGGTCATGATTGGTGAGCTTAAATTTAAGGTCCTTAGTGGGTGGCACCATTCTTTAATGGGGACGCCCAAGGGGGAGTGACAAGTGGTCTCTCATGGAACTCCAGGGGCAGTTACAGCCGGTTGGCTGGAATGGTGCGGGGGGAAGGGCAGTTACCCTTTCCAGTAGGCTGGTTGGCCACCCCGCACGCGCAAAAGGGAGCAAGTAAACTGCGCATAACTGTAAGGGCCCCTTATGGAGATAATCTGCGGGGCGTAGGGGGTGCTCGGTTGGGAAGTACCCTCCTGGTGAACCTTGCGCATGGGCACTCCGATTGGAGTGTGGGCATAGTTTGATCAGGATCTGGGCCCAGTCATTGACTTTGCCATAGTCTCAAATAGGGATACGTAGAAAGATAATGTTATTTGTTGTTGAATGCTTAGATTAGGATAGGAATGTCTATTTATTAGAAATATGTTAACAATAGCAAACAAGACATATGTTCCTATCAATGTAATGGACTGGACTTTGTGTATTGTGTACATAATGTATATATAATGTTTTTGAATATCAAATTGTAATAAATACGGCCGGGGTTAATGACCCCTAATCCAAAACCCCTCGTGATAATTGAGTTGTTGCCTTAGGGGAAGATGGGAGGCGAACAACTTTGGCACCGGGAAGGGGGCCATCACCTAGGGGTGTAAGTCAAAGGAAGAGGGTGTCTAGGCCATACCTGGCCACAGGCATGCATGAGATCTATGTGGTTCATGGACGAATATAGACAGGGCATTTTTCTGCAATAAGTTTCAGTGGTTGTTTCTTTATTTGCCTTTACAAATAAGCTCTCCCACTGCTTCTCCCTGAAACCTGATTGAGTGGAATCACGAGATAGTTGGCATAAGAGGGGCTGTGTGTAGTGTAGTTAGTACCTGGAAGAAGAAAGTTAAGGACCTTCGGTAAGACTGCTTTTGGTACCTCTTGACTGTTTCTTGAACTCCCACATATGTGTCACGACGTTGTATTAGAACATGACAGGACCCTGGGACATAAAGAGGTCCGCTGGAATAACGCGATTCTGCGGCCACGGCGGTTTTCGCATAACTATGGATTTGCTGCATTTGCCACATAATCCATCGTCAACTGCATAATCTAAAGATTTTGACAACAAAAAAAATAGATTCTAGCTCAAACGGATGAAAAGTTTCTAAAACTGTAGTAACGTGCTCCCGTACACTGGAAGGCCATTCCAAAAGGTTAACTGGTCATCTTTCATCCATTTATTTCTGTATTTGGTTGTAAAACTGGCACTAATGAGGTGAAATCTTTGCCTAGACAGTATTACTATGTGTATAAATGACAAAATAATGAAGTAATGCTATAAAAACATTGTACTGTATTATGCCATATAATTTGGCATTTCTTACTGTAAAATGAAGTCAACCCAGCTGCATATATTGATGCTCCCCTGCCACATAATTCCAATGACCCTGGTATAAATGATATAATAGCGCCCATGCCCCCAAGACAGTCACATTGGCCCTCAATTTGTGAATGGTGTCATTTGGCCTGCAGCTTAACAAGGAGTGTTCAAAACTAGTTTATCCATTTAACAGCTTACATTTCTTCGCTTTACTTTTCACCCATGGCAACGTAAGAAGAATCACTTCCCAAAAGAGGTTTCAAATAAGATTTAATACTCCCCTTTATTTTTGGAAAGCACTTTGCAGACAATTGCCCAATGTCATAAAAGTAACTCCCAGTCTCTCCTGTTCTTATTTGAGAATACATAGCATGCTGGGACTTGTAGGCCCATGCTTGCAATTGGAAATGTGTGAAACTACAGGTCTCAGAATGGTCCAAAAACAAATTTGGGCCAAATAAGTATCCGCCTCATTACTAAGGCCAGTTGAAAGATGTACTGCTTCTCTGTGCTCGTTTTAATACAAGAAAAGGGTACTGTCCTTTTTACTCCACTTCAACTGATGAGGCATATCTTTATACATAACTAGGTTGCCTCAATTCCCCAAGGGTAGTGTCCCTGGGTACCATTAGCGGTAGGTAGTGTTGCACCTCACCACTCACGTGTAGATAGTTTCACTTTTATTCACATGGTCCTGAAGAATCGCCCATGATCACTCCTTGACAGCTTTAGGCGAGAAACATGTTGACCTCCTGGGAGTTGAGTACTCGTTTTGTCACATTATAACAAAAGAATTACCCCTCCCTTTTGACTTTTAATCAGGTTGGGTCCCTCGCAGAATACATTTTACTACAGAGGACTCCCTTACCTGTTTTACCACCACTTCAGACATCTACACTCACGTAGGCCCCTCACACCCATGTCACCCTTGCGGCAAGGAACAAAAGATCTCCGATAAAGAGCCCCTTGAAGGGTGCCCATCGGGCATTGCAGCGCCGGCCCAACGAGGAACAGACCCATATGATGAAGCATGACACCTAGCTTGCTAGGTGTGTGAGGGCCCTAGTTCCGCAAGGAGCATTCCCCCTCCTCACGACCTGTAGAACCTTTTTAGTATTTATCTTGTGAGTGATTAATACATCACTTAGGAACTTCATACCCTTTTCTTGTTCACTGATTACAGGGCACGTACGTTGGACCTACTCGCCCCTTTCTTGTTATAATAACTCATTTTAATAGCATCATGGTGTTTGAGGCTGCGTGATCTCTAAGACTAGATTTTCATAATCATAAGTACAATCAGCCATTATGAGGTTTGCTACATTCAAATACGTATCTCCTACATGCATTCTATACAGAAAACATTCCTTTTCTGCTACTTTTAATTTCAGCATTTGCAAAACCAACAGGGCTGAGTTTAATGTGATAAGCAGCATTTGTGCATGGAACGCATGTATTCTTGAAAAACTATGTTTACATGTGTTCGCACATTAAGCCAAACCAATTAGCTTTGCCAATACTTGTTTATGCATTTTTTTTTTAGGGCGGGGGGATTATATAGCCCAAACTTGACACAAAGGTATCCGAGTGCTTTACATGAGCACCAGTTGCATTGCAGATGGACACATTCATTTTTGTTAGGCGGGGGAAGATTACGTGATTTGCTGAGAATCACAGGATGTTGAGCGTCCCTGCAGAGACTCGAACCTGGTTCCCCAGCGTTGAGGTCGATCTAGCCAGCAACATGCTAAAGATTAAATAAAAATAAAAAATAGATGGATCAGATCATTTCTCTGCCTTCTATGTCATGATTGGTTGAAGTGCATACGATGCTTCCCCGACCACGCGTATGATTTAGATGGAATGATATTGCTAAAAGCTTGTGTCAGAGATTTTTTAGAAATAAAGTCAATGCGACTCTTCCTTTTGCTGCAAAAATGTACACTGCATTTCCACAAGAAAAACATCAACACATGCCTGGCCGTAAACGTGGAAGTTAATTCATTATTGAATACATTAATATAGTAATAGGGAATTGTTGCCAAGCTTGAATGTCACTACTTTAAATAGTTTAAACTGTTAATTCAGGTTAAATGCGTTCCCCTGTTAAGCCAAGCACCTCTGTGTGTATTTCACTGCAATTGGATTAAAGGAGGTGGTTGTTGTGATCTAGAAACACTCATATCAACAAATAAGGAAAATAAAAGTATTATCTCAAATAATTGCAGTGGAAAAAAAATAGGGTCTCTGGGCATGTGTATTCTCTGTTCTGCTTTCTGTAATGCATCAGTCTTAGCATTCCAATTGTTGCATCCACTCCACCACAATACTAAAAGCATGCTTGTCTTACCAGATAAGTTTTCAGCAGCGCTGACATCATTACCACCAGCTTCTTCACAAGGACCCCCACCACCGGGGACCCCTGAAATTGTGGCCGAGTTGTCTCGAACAAGCATTTACCTCAAGTGTTTCTTTGAAACCGCCTCTACAAACAGCTCTATGGGGTTCGTTGTGACCTGGTCCAGACTTTCTCTAGAGGGACTCAAAGAGGAGGTTCGGCAGGAGACGACGGTGCAGGCATTCTCCCTCATAGAACTGGACGGCATTAACCTCCGGCTTGGAGACCAGGTGAGTTTCAAAATATTCATTCCTACAATGAGAGAAAGATTCAATGTAACAGTCTGCTTTTGTCCTGTATTTCACATTTAATATGAAAAGGATGAATGTTTTGAAAAAGCCAGTCATTTTGGTCTCAATGCAGTACTTTACCAAGACAAACATAAGATGTACCACATAGGCAGCGGCGGTGCAAGCATCACTCTCATAAAAAAAGTGCAGCATAGTCTGCAGCAATGCAGGAGTAGGCCTGGGTGCAGTTCTGCAAGTGGTGGAGTGCGTTAGGTTGTGCCGTTTGTGCTGATTTTTAGAACTGGGTGTTTTTCCCGCAATAGAAAATCATCGCGAACAGCCCCATGTGCAGCGCAAGAGGGCGCTGCTTCTTTCTCCCGCACAAGTAGATTTTCCACTCAAGCAGCAGCTTCTTCAATGCGAACGGATCTGTGACCGCCCGTGTTGAGAAATCTCACTGGGGGATGGTCTAGCACTGGGTTTTCCTTGAGGAAAAAACTCTGCATTGCTGAACAGGTTTTTGCAACTCCGTATGCTCCATGGAGTGCGGAGTGCAGAAAACGCCATGAGCGGAGTCCACTGCCCAGGCCACTGCAGGAGTCCCTAAGTACGCAAACCTGCTATTGAATATCAAGTAGCAGCAAAAACTCCACTTCCACACACAGAATATGCACAGCAGGTCAGAAGGAGTTCAAACATCTTTCACGTGCAGTGCAGACTTCCCTGACACAGAAAATCCGTAAGAAATGTCAAGTTAAGTCACATATCCAGGTAGGATAGTGTAGACATCTCACACAGGCATGCAAGAAAACTATGACATTTGTCTTGTTCAAATCAGATTGAAGAATCAATTGGCTCGTAATAGTCTGGGTTAAACATGCACACAAATGCATTCATGCCTGAAGGCTGGACAAAAGAGCAGGTTGAGCATTGGAAGCAGGAGAGCATGCTTTCATCAAAATCATTTAAATTAGTAAACATTTTTTCCAAAGAACTGTTTCAGACTAGGCATAGACAGTGCAGGCCTCACTCTTAAACTGAAATCAGTAGATTAGAGGGCGTGGCTCTCACAGCAAAAGCCTACTTGATAACCTCATGTTGGCTATTTTTGTGCAGTTTTCGGTTCGGTTATAAAATTGCTTCCTATTTTAGAAACCCTATTTTGTAAGTGGAACTGTGGTGAAATGTATCCCTTGAGCAAATGTAAACTTTGTGCCTAATTAGGCAACCAAGACTAATGAGTGGATGTTCCTTCAGTGATTTTTGGTGGGGGCTTGACAGAGCAACTGTCTGAACAGACTTGTATCCAAAGTTCAAACTCTGGGTTTGGAGCCCATTTCTTTTAATCACACGCTTTTTAGGTCAAGCTTACTAGACAGTGCATGGGCTAACTGTTGTGAGGCATATTGTGGCTTACCAAGAACATAGAGGTTCTTTGGAACTGGCCCATTTGTTACCAATGGTTGACTTTGCTTGTCATTCTCCTATACCTGCTACTTATTTGTATATCGCCTTGTCAATCTTGTGTTAGTCGATCCCATGGATCATCACTTCTTTACATTCTATTTGATTGGCAAGCATTGCAGCTTCCTCTGCTTGCTTTTCAAGCACTACTTTTTACTCCTGTAATAATCCAATACAATTCTTGTGGTTTTGAGCCATCTCTCTTGTGTATGTCTCACTGCTTGTTACTCTTTTTTGCCTGACTGTTTCTCCGTGCCCTACTCCTTCTTCTTACACTTGCCTGGGTGTTTAACCCCATTCCTTCCCCACACCCACAGCTTTCAATGTACTTTCACCAACCCACTGTTTCTTTCTATTCCACCCTACACCTTGTTTGCTCAAGCATTCCCTCCAGTCCACCCCATTGCTTTTGTGTTTTCTCCCATGTTGCTTTGGCATTCCCCGCACCCTCCCCCATGTTACTTACCTATACTCCTCCCATGTGTTGCTTTGCTGTTACCCCACTCCCATGTTGCTTCTGCACCCCTGTCCCCCTGCTAAAGAAATAAATGTTTTCCTTATATTTTATTTTTAGTCGCCGATCCACCTCAGATCGGTAACTAAAAAGAAAGCACAGAGTCATTTTGTAGTTGTGCATGCCTAAAAAATGCACAAGCTGCTGCATCAAAGACTTTCTTTTAAACTTTAGCCACGCTGAACAGCATACACTGCAGCAGGCCTAAAATCCTTTGGCAAAGTCAGTCTGTCACAAAGCTATGATCTAATGGCTGCCAATGCTTGTTTGTCCAATCTCTTTCAGCCACTGACTTGAGATTTTGCCAATCCCATTTTGGCTCTGCCCAGAAGAGTATTGTCTTTTACCTAATATGATTTGCTATATGAGTGTATCTTCCTGCCTCAACTGTAGTGCTTGCAGTGCAATGCATGAGGGGCTATTTTACAACTCCCTTCACTCTCTGTTGGCTTCATCTAGCTAGTATATGCTCACATTTAGCCTTGCTCATGCCTGTCTTTGCATTCATTAACGCATTAAACCCAGATATGTGTTTCTGGAGTATGCCAGTCATGGTTCAGGGCACACACTGATTCGATTCATTATTGTTTGTAAAAAAAAGTGGTTTTGTCGCACAAATCTTTTTCTGGATTCACATGCTGTGCATTATTCATTCTAGTGGGACAGGAATCGTTCTTGTTAGTTTCTTTTCCTTTTTTTTTTGTTGTGGGCGTTGTCTCCCACCATTTGGTGGTATGTCCATCTCCGATGTGATGTCAGACGGCACCCAGGAAGTTCTTGTGCATAGTCACAATCTTCAAATTCGTTTTTTTCCGCCATTGGGCCTGGAAGCACGACAGAGGAACTCTGTAGTTTTTTGGGGAAAAAAACTGAGATAGTTAAGAAGATCAACCAAATCGCTGAAGACCGCGAGAAAAGTGATGAAAAGAGAAGGGAATCCTTCTCAATGCCGAAGGGGACTACACCAGTTACATCGACATGGCTGGTGAATGAAGAAGACTGAGGCAGATAAGGGTCATGGAGGACACCCCTTCTACGTTTTACCCTGACTACCACCTCAAATTTGCCCAGAGAGACACCCACGAGGTCTGCAACTTCTGTCTCCTGACTGCAAGGCCTGTGCCAAGTATGTACCCAAGATTCTCAAGGTACATTGACAACAAAGTCTAGAGAACTATACCATGGCCAGTACTTAGAAGATGCAGGTATTGCTCAAATAGCTCTTCTTATACAGTGGCGAGAAGGAAAATGTTGAGGAGGTCAAAACAACTTGTGGAGAAAGATTTGGGCACCAAGATCTATGCATCCGACATTGAAAAGAGGAAAGCAGCTAAAAAGACAGTGAAGGACACCAAAAAATGTGCCAAAGGTAACTAACCAGCTTAAACGCTCAGACATTAAATTAAGTCCTCAGACAGTAAGCCCCGTAAGACTTACTGTGCTTTGAAGCACTTGTCGACTGAAAGTCAGCTGAAACAAAAAGAGCCACACAGATCCTGACCAAGGGATAACGATAGAGGCAAAAAACTGTCCAAGCATTCAACACAACTATCCGTTTGAGAGGGAGCAAGAGACCAGGGCAAAGCTTCGGGGACGGTGAACGCATCCACGCCGAAAAAGAAACAGACGCTCAAAGCCAAACAATAACCTCTCGAGGTTGAATGCAAGAAGAGAAGGCTGAAGGTCAAAATGGCCGCCCTCCTGTAGAGGGAGAATGAGTTTGACAACTCCTTGAGGGAATTCATTATTCCCATGAAGTTCTTGTCGGCCATTGAAGCTAAAGATGACTAGTCTGAGATGGGGGCGCTGGCAACTCAAGAGCCACATGAAGAGGAACAAGAAGAGTTTTACAAACTCAAGGAGGTTGAAGACACAACCGTGTTTGACAACCAGAACCAGTTCAAGGACACATGGCATGTTCTCAATGTTGAATTCCCAGAGGAGGGGGTGCAACAGCAACCCTTCAAGGTCATCTGCACCAGACGACCTATCCCTTTACAAAAGCCTCATTAAGAGGGCTGCAGAGACATATGGGGTACAACTAGAGGAGAAAAAAGGAGATTAATATTTCTTTCTTGAAACCTTAATGCCCTCCTATAAGGGAAATCTTTATCTACCCATGCTCCCTAGCATCTTGGACCAAATGTAGGAGACCTTCTATAAACCCACCACTGCAAGAGTTGCTGTGACATCAAGAGTGGGGAAAAAGCACAAGCCATCCACTCGGGAACCTAAATACATCAAGGGCAATACTCCTGTGGATGCAACTATTGTGAATACCATCAGGAAGAGCAACAACTCCCCCACATCCACAGGTCCACCTCTAGAAAAGGAGAGTAAGAACCTTGACAAGGTGGGAAGAAAGAAGAAACGAGAATCAGCATCCCAATGGAGGAGTGCTAACTCCAACACTCTCTTGAACCAATATGATCACCAGCAATGGGATGAGATGGAGTCCCTCATGTAACACCTCCCAGAGGAGTATAGTAAAAGAGCCAATGAGGTAATGCAAGAGGTAAAAATATTACTAATATCTGCCTCAAGTCAGTACTAGATGCAGCAGATACTGCCAGCAGGAGGATGTGCTCAGGAACAATATTAGGACGACATGCATGGCTGAGTATTAGGTTTCAAACCGGAGGTGCGAACCTCAGTCATCAATATGCCATCCACAGGTGATGCCTGTTTGGACAGGCAGTGGAAGGGCAGGGTCTTGTGCACCACAATTACCTTTCTTTGAAGTCTCCCTACTTCAAAAGCTAAAATAGATATAAGTACAGGACCTCTAACACCACAATCCCAGCACACTTCTGGAACTGAAGTCATTCTAGCATGGTCTCTAGGAGGGACTGACACTTTGCAGCTTCCTTTGCTTTATTGGCCTGATGCCTTCTGCTTCTTGCCTAAGAGTGAGAGGACTGGACTTGACTCTCTACATTCTGCATCTCTAAAGGTTCTTTAAGGGCTTGTTGGGCTTTCCTCCTGTTTCTGAAATCTCAGGGATGTCAATAACTTCACCTACATCTTGCTGCCAGCACCTGGGCTCCTCGGCTGTGAGTCCTGCTCTGCCAAATGTTGCCAAATCCAGTCCTAGGCCCTTGGAAGTGAGTGTTATGTGCTGCAACATAAAAAAAAATCAATGCATCAACACCGAAGCATCGATCGGAACTGGCGCGTTTCCCTGAGATTTCAACACATCGACACTGCCTGCACCAAAGCTGCAGACACCGCTTGCCAACTTAGCGATGCAACAACCTTGACTTACAACGCAGCCCCTACTTTGCTGATGCAGCGCCTGTGAATCACTGGTGCTGCATGAGTCTCGGACACCCCACCACTGATGTCTGCACCGCACCAGCCCTGACTCACAGCCCAACGCAGTTTCATGCCAATGCATCGCCAACTGCCCAGCGGTTTGACAGCAACCCCTCGGATGCAACGCATGGGCACTTGACTTTAATTCTTTAAAGATGTTGCCCGACTTTGGAACCAACACATCGCCTTCGACAGCGACACATCCCCTCTGTTTCAACATGTCATCCCTGAACTTAAACGCATCCAAGGTACTGTCAGCAGGTCTGCATGACTCCTGTATCTGGTCCGTGCTCCTTCAGTGTCAGATGGAACATTTGGATTTACCCCAGTCAAGCATGAGAAAATAGCCTTGCATTGATTTATAAGGAGTGTTATTCATGTAGTCTGAGAAAGAGGACATTCCTGACTGCGAAAGCGCACATTTTCAAATCTTATTAAATCATAACTTTACGGTCTCTGGCTTGCTAATCCATCGGCCACCTGGACCTTCTAAAGTTTTCAGAGAAGATTTAGTAAACAAGATTACTTTATTGGCCAGCAAGGCAGCCAATTTTACTATTTTAGGAGACCTTAATCTACATTTAGATGATTACTGTAATAATACATATATTGCTAATTTTCTGGCCGACTTGGAGGCTTGTCAGTTGGCCCAGCGGGTCTTGAACAGTACTCATGCTGCTGGCCACTTGTTGGATCCTACATTTCCTAACTTAAACTCCCTGTCTGCTGCAGCCCCAATTCCTATGGCATGGACAGATCATTTTCTTATCCCTTTTTCTATCCGATGGCAAGGTAAGCCGACCCAGTAGGGCTCTATGGCAATTTTAAAACGACCTTGGCATAAATTAGACACTTATGAATTTACAGATTTACTTTTAAGGCACAAACCCCAGATTCCATCTAATATAGAATCCGCTACTGCGCTCTTACACAATTGGCTGTCTCACACTCTGGACAGCTGTATTCCCGCTAAGCTCTGCCAGTCTAAAAAAAGAGAGAACTCTAATCCCTGGTTTAATGAATCCCTAAGCAAGGCAAAAACGAACTGTAAACAGTTGGAGTGGATTTGGAGAGGTGCTTTTGACTTGGAAGCAAAAAACAATTATCGTAAGGCAATTAGGTCATATCATAAATTAATTCGGAGAGCCAGAGTGGAGTATATTGCCAAGAAAATCCTGGAGAGCAAGAATTCGCGAAAAACAATTTTCTCCCTTCTCAAGGTCATAAAAGGCTCCAATCTGAATCCCCTATTACCTCCAATACTCAATGTGATGAATTGGCCAGGTATTTTGTACAAAAAGAGGAAAAAATCTTTGATAACTTCCCCCCCACTGTCAATTGTGACTGGGATTGTCATGAAGAGATACCAAAGGGGATGATGGACGGAGCGTTTGAGCAAATCAAACACTCACCCCCAGTCAACTGATCCATCATCATTCTTTAGCTCACTCCATCACCCCAGTTCAGACATGGCCATATGCAAATCAGTCTGACCTTGTACTTCATGGGAACAGTCCAGCCCGAACTGCCAAGCCATGTCTTCCCTGGACTGGAAACAAGCATCCTGGGGCCGGTTTCGGATTCATTACCCTCATCAGCAAGGCTATCTTGAATCCAGTGGCAAAGTGAGCAAGGGACACATGTCTGGGCATACCCTGCCAACCTAAGGCAAACAAAGTGATACCGAAACTGGACGTAGGGTGCTTGTTTCCAGTCCAGGGAGGACCTGGCTTGGCAGTTCGGGCTGGACTGTTCCCATGAGGCACAGGGTCAAGACTGATTTGCAGATGGCTGGGTTCAAACTGGAAAGGCATGGTGAGCAAAAAACGATGGATTTAGACCCAGATCAATGTACTGGGGTGAATGTATGACATTGTTCTGCATTCTGTCCATCAACTGTTGTTTTGGGGATTGTCGTGAAGACAGCGGCACTACCAGGGAAATGAATTTACTGTGTCTCTTTCCTCCACTATCCCTCACTGAGACCGAATCTTTATGTTGGAAGATTAAATCCTGTTCCTCAGTTGACCCTCTGAGACCAGCTAAGTTTGTCAATTTCATAATGTTATTGTACCAGTAGCCCAGGAACGGATCAATCTGTCCTCTGCATCTCTACCATCAGCCTGGAAACACGCCAAAGTAATCCCTCTCTTAAAGAAACCATCGTTGGATCCTTCCGAACTGGGTAATTATCGCCCCAATTCTCAGCTCCCTTTCTTAGCCAAAGGCACGGAATCTCATGTAAATACCATTCTCACAGAGTTTGTACAACGTAATGTTATATTGGATGCCTCACAAAACGGTTTCAGGTCTCGCCATAGAACGGAATCTGCTTTAATGACGGTGACCGAAGAAATCCGTGGCAGTCTTGCTGAGGGAAACTCGGCGGCCTTGATTCTTCTTGATTTAAGTGCCGCATGTGATACGGTGTCCAATGAGATTTTATTGCATAGGGTTTGGGAGATTGGGATTGGGGGTCCGGCCTTAACATGGTTTTGATCCTTTTTAGAGGGCAGAACTTTACAGGTCACTATGCCACCTTTATACTCCAAGGAGCATGCCATTAAACATGGGGTGCCGCAGGGCTCCATCCTGAGCCCTCTGCTCTTCAATATCTATGTTCACCTGCTTGCATTGGTAGCCAGGAGCAGAGGGTTGTCATTGGTGTCTTACGCCGATTAATCCTGGGCAAAGCACTATGCTACGCTTGCGTAGTTTGCGCTACTTCGCACTACGCAAATTGCACGTAGCACAGTACAAACACGCGTAGCGTAGTGTTGCGTAGTGCAGCGGTCATTTTTTGCTTGCTCGCGGTCCTCAACGTCAAGTTGGCGACCGCGAGCAAGCAAAATGACATCCCGGTGAGACTTTTTCCTCGTTCGCGATCAGCAACATCAAGTTGGTGATCGCGAGCATGGAAAATAAACCTCCCGGCGAGATTCTCAATGCGAGGATGTCAGTTTTCTCATTGCGAGTGGACGCGTATGCTCGCGACCGCTCGCGATGAGAAACTACGTGCCGTTTTCAATGATTGCACAGTGCCGGTTGCTTGTCCGCACTGTGCAATCATTGTAAACAACATCTTGCACAGTGCGAACAGGGTACTACGCAGTTCACGAAGTGCTACGCGTAGGTCGCGTAGTGCACTTTGCGTAGCTTCGCGTAGTGCTACTTCGCGAACTACGCCCAGGGTTAACGCCGATGATGCCCAACTTGTCATCGCCTTCTCCAAGAAACATGAATTAAACCTGGTTAAATTCAAGGATGAAATGATGGCAATTGCTGATTGGTTGACCGCAAATTGCTAGCAATTAAACGCAAGTAAGTTGGAAATACTTCTGCTCGGGAGAGACAGTGATATGTGGTCAGAGCAGTGGTGGCCAGATAAACTCAAACCTGCACCCATACCCAAGGAGGCGGGCAAGAACTTGGGCATCTGGATTGATAGAAGTCAGTCCTTCGATAGTCAATCTAAGGCAGTTGCAGGCACTTGTTTTGGGCTACTGAGAGGTCTGAAACCCATTTTGGGGTTTTTTGATCCCACCGTTCGTCAGACAATCCTACAGGCCATGATTTTGTCCAGGCTGGAGTACGGGAATTCTTTATATTTAGGGGCTAGTAAATCATGCATTTTGCGACTCCAAAGAATTCAAAACGCTGCAGCCCGGGTTCTGCTTGCACTTCCTAAATCATGCTCAGTGTCTAAGTCCCTATCCAAACTTCACGACTACTGACCATTTGCAAAGCAATGCAATAGTTACTGGTTTTGCCAATGGTTGTTTTTTTTAAGCTATCAGATTCGGTAATTGGGCCCTCTTATTGTGGTGCATGGGTCTGCTTTCTGTCCCTGTCCGACCCTGCCCTCCCCTCCCCTCAACTGCATTTTAGCTGTACCTGGCAGTCTTCACTGAAACCGGAAAACAAATCTAGGCCTGGAATGCTTAAACACCACACCAGCAGTTTTAATTGTAGCATACCGGCACTTCTCAGAAACAAGTAGGTACTCTGCTGCAAAGTACCTGCACTTCTTTTTTTTTCATTTCAAGCACTACACACCAGATCTAACAGCAAAGCTGTGCAGCGAGTGCTGCAACACAATGCTTAATTTGAGCCGGTGGTTTCCGGTGCTCAGCACCGGCACTTAATTTTCAACACTGGTGCTTGTGACAGTTGCCTCAAGGTGGTAGTGTCTGAGATTACCACAACAACAGTAAATTATTAATTCAATATACATTAAAAATTACTATTTCCTGCTGCCCATGCCACTGTTATAGCTTTGGAGGCCTGGGATAGTCCGAATTATCACACTTACAGAAGTGTGAAGATAAATAGTTGTGTCATTGGCAGCATGGCAGGGGAAACGAGTGGTGCAGGCTGCAGTGGCTTCCTCACGAGAGTCCTGGCACTTAATTCTTTATAAACACTGCTGCGATAAAACTAACGCAGACTGGTTCCTCAGTGTGTGTTCCCACCTACGGCCTCCTGCCGGCGAGTTCCGCTACCACTTTTTATTGGAATTCTGTGGCATTTAGTAATTTGGAAATCAAACAGCATGTTTGAGAGGCTAGCACTGGATAACTGGTGCGGCCTGGAAGGGGGCAGGCTGGACCCGCAGTGCTTTATCAAAGCACTCAGACAGCAGCTGCCCAGTCTGATATAAACCTTAAATAGTTCTCCTGCAAACCTGGTTGTTGCTTTCATCGCAGGGACGCTGCTTGGCAACATCTCAATGTCTGTTGGGTCATATGGATTCCTGACACTGGTCCGTGTCTTCATTAACATTGAGAATTGGCAGAAAAGTGCGAAAAAAGCCATTAAATATGCTAACAATAATCCAGTCTGTGATGACATCCTCTTGGCCAGAGCGTAAAGGTACCCAAACTCAAACAGCGCAATGAGGCCATACAAAGGGCAGTATAGCACAATATAAACCGCCAGGGCTTTAAGTGGGATGAAAAAACTGTGTGTGGGGGGTCTCCCATAGGAGAGTGACCAATGTAATTAAGGGCGTGGCTTATAACACTTAAGCCCAGAATCTGTGCTGAGCATAGTGTGCGCCCGACTGGTTTTTTGCTGCTTCAGTCATTGCATCCAGATATATAATAACATAACATGTGTATTTATAAAGCATATGTATCACCCAAGTTAGGGTCTCAAGGCGCTGAATAATAGATGTGTATTGTTACCCAACTCAATAGTACTCATTTTATCGACCTCAGATAGATGAAAGGCTGAGTGGACCCGCCGGGATTTGAACCTGTGACCATGAGGTCGAACACAGGCCCCTAGAGTGGATGCATTAGTCCACTAAACCACCAGACCCTTGCTAATACAGCAACTAACATTACACCTACAAATTAGCAACACCTATGACGTCGTTGTATATAATATTAAAAATGGTTCAGTTCTTGTAGGTGAGGTTGTGGGGTAAGGCTAGAGCTACCGACTTTCGAGCCTGAGAAAGCAGGTTCGAGCCTCGCGTCGGCTCATCATCCTGTGATTCAAAAAAATTACTATGCGCTTGTGGAAAGCAATTGGTGCTCATGTTAAGCGCTCCAAGTTTGCTCTATATAAAACTGAAAAATGACTCATTTTGAGTTTACATCACAAGCAGTGACGAGTGCTACTATTGCAGAGTTATGTTCCCCCCCCACCCCAAGGGTAAAAATGGAGAGCCCGATAGGGACCCATTTTGGTACCTGCTTTTAAGAACTACCGGTGCTGAGCACCAACAAGACCCAGCCCACTTAAAGCCCTACAAACCTCTGACATGTAACATCATATAGTCACAGGTTATGAAGCGATAGGAAATATCTGGGGGAAAATTAGCTCAGAACTATTCTCTGCCATCACTGCTACACCAGTTTCATCCTCCCTCTTCCCCCGCGAAATTCTGTGCATAGGAAGCACATTTCACCTTCACCAAATATTCAAAATCTGACACTTTAACCTTCAAGAAAGCTGTTACATCATAAGCGCAAAAAACACAGGTGACTGCAAACATTAAGTATATGCTGAATATAAAGGGATTTTTAAAGTGGTAATGTGGGTGCAAAGTGAGAAATTGAATTTACTTTTCACAGTATAGGTCTGGGGCAGAGGCATAGCTTCGGGAGGGGTGGTAATTTGGGGTGTTACATGCCCCTAATAAATGTTTTTTCTAATAAAAAGTTGGGTACAGGTGCTTTCAGTCTGGTATGGTGAGGTATCTGTCTGGTATCACGAGGAATTTATACATAAACACTGACACAAAAAAACTCACACACTCTTCCCCTCTTTGCTTTGGAAGTCTTAACAATTTAGGTTATTTTACAAAATGTAGTTTATTTTATAAAATATTGTCTTTTAGCCCACTTAACCATACCAATCCACATTTACACCCACTGCCCCTTAAGCCACCCTCATGCACCCAGCTTGTTGTATAATGTATTTTAGCATTTTATGCCAGCCTGATTGTTGGAAAATTTAAAGCTCACACCCCCCCAGTCTTATATGGTCCGGTACTTGCCTAAGGTCCCCCTCCTCTTCACTCACAACCCTTGGGGAGGGAACCCTCACGGCTCCAATGGGGCTCAACCCCCCTTTTCCCCCAAGGCAAACAATTGAAGCACCACACTGTTTTGGATTAGGGGGTCATAAACCCCGGCCGTATTTTATTACATAATATAAGCAAACATTAAAAATTAATATTATGCACACAATACACAGAAAGTCCAATACATTGATAGGTACAAGATATCTATATGGCTAACCTTAACATGCTTCTGATACATATCCGTTCCTATCATAAGCTAAGCAATGAAGATATTCTCTTTCTGCGTATCCTTGTTAGGGCCTACGGCAAGGTCAATGACTGGTGGCCCCAGATCCAAATCAAGCTAAGTCCCAACCTCCAACCGGAGTGACCTTGCTCAGGGGGTCTAGCTTACCGGGTGGAGACCTCCACCGGGCCCCCACCTACACCCTCAAAATTCAACTCCATAAAAGGGGGCCGCTGCAGTTATGCATCCTTGCACCCTAGAGAGCATGCGCGTGTGGGGATTGGCCAACCAGCCTACTGGATGAACGACTTCCCTTCCCTCCCCCGCACCCTTCCAGCCTACCGGCTGTAACTGCCACTGGAGTTCCATGAGAGACCCTCTTTCTCCCCCCTCGGGCGTCCCCATTTTGACTATGGTTATGCCTGCCAAGGACTGAAAACTATGCTCATGACCTTACCGCCACAGGCCAGTATAGTTGACAGACTATCTGGTCTCCCCCTTCTGCCTTCTAGAAAGGTCATGCCTTGGTCCTCCTTTTCCAGTAAAACACTTCATTACCCAGTCTAAAATGATGTCTGCCAACTCGCAGAGGCAAAAGCTTGCACCGGGTGCACTCATTACCTATAGTCCGCCATTTCGTGGTACAGATAATTTTTTGACCCACCGGTTAGCACTTCCTTCTACTAGGTGAATCAAGGGCCCAAACGGACTCGCTCCTTTTCCCTTGGGCTCTTCCCCTCCCAGTGGAAACTTGGACCTTTACAGGGCCCTGCTATTGGCACCTCCGGGCATCCGTTGCTAATCACCCACCCTCCTTACGTAGGGTCTGCACTATGCCCTTCGTACCCAAGTCTCATTAACCTCCAGATAGCCATAAGTAGCTGGGCGCCTGTCCCTGTGCATGGAATTGCAGCTCGCAACATTGTTCACCTAGTCTTCCTTTTGGAAATATCTGATCACACCATTTGCAAAAGCACTTTTAAGTGTCCCCCACATAAAAGTAGACCTTATCATCGGTAATATGCCAGGCCCAAATGTGACTTAACTGTGCACTTTCTGTGGCTGTATTACTGTAGGCGGAAATAATCATCCTTGTCATTGGCAGAAAGACTCGTCCAAAATTATTTGATATAAACCTGAGCAAACATCTGTTCCGGGTGCCGTCTGGCGTACGCAACCCAGGACGCTCTGGGAAACCGGGTCGCCCTGCGCAAACCTGTAACATGGCAAGGTCCATATATACTTGAATGTACACTAGCGCTGGCACAGAGGGCAGACCCGAGCCCGCAATGGCTGAGTTGTAAACAATTCTGCCCTGGGAGCATTGCAGAATACGTCGGCGCCACTGTACTTTCTTCCCCCATCTGGCTGGTACCAAAATTACCAGGCCATGCCGCCCTAGGCAGAATCACTCCTATATACCTGACGTGTGTCATGAACAAGACGGTCAATCGCTGAAAACATCCCCCCAAAAAGGGGAGGGGTGATATCATCTCGCACCCCATCCAGGCGGCTGATGCTCCCATAACAAACTCTGGTCCGGAACCTGCTCAGGGTGCCTCCATCAACACTAGGTACAGGCATATTGCCTGTTCTCTAGCAGGGCAGGAGCTGGCTACCCTAAGGGACTTCTGTACCAGCTGTACATCCATTCACCTAAACTTGGGCTGAAGTAAAAGGAGATTAACAAACCATCTGGGGCCAAATAAATGGCTTCCATCGAATAGAGACACGTTGCGCCAGACAGGAGACACATTACTAATGTACCTGCACCAAACCAACCGGGTTGGTGCCCTACTGAGATAGCAGCTGATCCTTGGAAATCGGAAAGAATTGGGAGACTAAGAAGGGGTGCCCCACCCGACCTCCACTAGATCTCCTATAAACCTAGCCAAGGAATGGAAAACTGCGTGCCTGGGCAATAGGTTTGGGGCTAGGCTCCAAATGAACCTCTTCCCCTAATAACTACCTGCTTGCTTGCTTCCTTATCCCTACAACAGGAAAAACTCATACTACAGAGCATTCTAACGCCGCGCAGTACCCATCAAGATGGCACTTGTGTGAACAAGTGCATTAAGACATTGCGAAACCAGAATACCAGTTCAAAAAGGGGATGCTGAGGTGCTGCAGCTGTACGTTATCCCGGAGTGTGGTCATGCTGTCAAGATATATAAATACTGCTAAATACCCCTGCTGAAGAAAATTCCGGTAGTCCATATCTATACCCAACTAGAGACAGTGCATGGAACGCAGCATCTCACACATGCCTGCTGGCACCTCGGAGCTTTTCTCTTGATCGATCCTCACACTTGATGCCTCTGCTTGCCACACCCGTTCCGGATCTTCCGGTCAAAATTCCTGTAGCCTTCTTGCCGTCATTGTGGTGCGGATCACCTCCCAGGCAGCACAGCCGTGAATCCAGCCATAAATAAAGAAACACAAGCACAGATGTCAGGAGAAAAAGCACTATCTAACGTTGCTGCGGCTGGGTCATTTCCATCAAAAGACTTGACACCAAAATGGAAATAGCCCTGGAAATGCAAGGAATGTCGCTTATGCAGAGGATGGGACGACTCTTTTCTACACTTACAATGCATCTGCCCTACCCTGGTAGAGACCCGAAGAATGGTCCTCCGGGAAGCCTTTAGGAAGGAACAAATAAGGTCATGTAGAGTAGCCGTCATCCAATGCCTCGGAGGACTATCAATCCAACTGTCCTGTAGAGCCATAAAATTCCTCAAAACCGCAGCAACAGAACTAGAAAAAAAGGAAACCATTAACTAACTAATAAGTTCCAGTACACCTCGTCCAGAAACTCACTTATTGTATTGTCTGTATGTTTTATATTCACCTGTTTTTACTCCAAAATGTACATTTCATGAATGGTGGTTCTCCACCCTTTTATGATTTTTTTTTTTTTTTTTTTTATGAAATCAAATAAAAGTGTTTATTCATTCATTCCTTCATTCAGATGTCAGTCAGTCAAATTCACTTTATTCGGTTAATTAAAACCATAAAAGCATACTACAGTAAACACATTAAATATTACAATTGCACAAACACCAAAAGGATACAAAAAAAATATATTGTGATAATATAAAAAACAAGCCATATTATAAAAGTTAAAATTTGCCATGGTTAAAAATGATCTAATTCATAGTAATCCCTCTTTTTTTCTGTAATCTGCCCCGCTGTTGTCAGAAAACTAGCTATATTAAAAATTTCCCAAACATTAGTCAGCATCTGTAAATACATAAAAGCAGGTCTAGCCTGTAGGAATCCTTTGCCCCTAAAAATAGGTCAAATGAACCGATTCCGGATATGGATAAAGTGCTCGCAGAACATGACAAAATGCAATGAGTCCTGAGTCAAAAAATTATCACATGAACAAACACCCAGGTCCTCAATTTATTTCCAACCCTTTGGTTCTGCAAGAAGTAGATGTAATTGATTAAATCTAAATCTCACTAAAAGGAAATGATGGTGCTGATTTGTAACTATATTTTAATAGGGTTCCATGGTACTTGATGTGGGTAACAGTTGATGTGTCCTCACCAATGTTTTTTTTTATTTCCTTGGCCTCCCTATCCATCTGTGAAACCTGCAAAAACATATTTTTAGCCCAAGTCAAACCCGCCTTTATCAACTTTTCTGGGGAATTAAACCGCTCTGGCCTTCCTAAATTCGTAGCAAGCTTTATTACGTAGCTCAGCCAGGGGATATTGTTTGCATAATCAAGTGCTAAACAATTGCAAAAATGTTAACAATTCATCCCCAACTCCGGGTTTGTCCAGATGCCTATCCACTTTAATAAGGATGCCATGCTGATTAGGTCAGATATAAAACCTAACCCAGTTTCTTGGTGGATTATAAAAGAAGATGTTGACTGTGGAACCGATAACATATTTCTAAGAAATGTATTTTCAACTATTTGGATGTCACTGGCTTCTCTGTATCCACATAGGTCAGATCCATAACATGCTATGGTGATACATTTAGCCCTATAAATGTTTAACATTGCTTTCCTTGGATTTGCCCCCAATCTTCGGGCAACGTCAAGAACAGCTAAGGTGGATCTGGCCATTACATTTCTTTTAGCTTTCATTTGTGGAATCCACTTACCCCTTTCATCAAATAAGACTCCTAAATAAGTAAACAAATTCACCCAGGTTATTACATTGTTTTCATAGAGGAGAGTCTTTGGTTTCCTAGGCTTAAGCCCTAAAACCATTGTGTGAGATTTTTAAAAAATTAACATCAAGGTTTAATGACTTCATAAAATCAGCAAAGGTAATTAAAAGATGCTGTAGGCCAATTGCAGTTCTAGCTATCAAGGCGGATTCATCCGCGTATAGGAGAGCCGGAATTAGCTGCTCTCCCACACGCGGGATGTCCTTACTCGTCCCCATCAAAACAGAATTCAGATTATTAATATATAAGGTGAATAGAAGTGGTGCTAAAATGCATCCCTGTCTCACACCTTTAACAATACGGATGCTTCTTGTAAGGTTGCCTTTTTGGTCAAATCTCACTGTGGCTGTAAGGTCCTTATGTAAATCGCAAAAACAACAGTTGATGGACAGAATGCAGAACAATGTCATAAATTCACCCCAGTACAGAGATCTGGGCCTAAATCCATCGTTTTTTGGCTCACCATGCCATTCCAGTTTGAACCCAGCCATATGCAAATCAGTCTTGACCCTGTGTCTCATGGGAACAGTCCAGCCCGAACTGCCAAGCCAGGTCCTCCCTGGACTGGAACCAAGCATCCTAGGACCGGTTTCGGGGTTTCACCCCTCTTCAGCCAGGATAGCTTGATTCCAGTGGCATGGAGAGCACGGGACTCACGTCTGAGCGTCTGCATTCCGTCCATCAATTGTGTGTCTTTTGCTTTCTCGCCATAAGTGCACCAGGTATGCTCAGACGTGAGTCCTGGGCTCACTGTGCCACTGGAATCAAGCTATCCTAGGTGAAGAGGGGTGAACCCCCGAAACCGGTCCTAGGATGCTTGGTTCCGGTCCAGGGAGGACCTGGCTTGGCAGTTCGGGCTGGACTGTTCCCATGAGGCACAGGGTCAAGACTGATTTGCATATGGCCAGGTCTAAACTGGGGTGGCATGATGAGCAAAAGAATGATGGCTTTAACCCAGATCTCTTGACTGGGGGTGAATGTTTTGATTTGTTCTGCATTCCGTCCATCAATTGTGTGTCTTTTCCTTATGTAAATCGTCCAGAAAATTTACATTGTCCTTGTCTAGACCAAGTTTTAATAACAAGTACCATAGTTTTGATCTATTTACTCTATCGAAGGCAGAAGAAAGGTCCATAAAGGCCTGATAAAGTGAACCTTTCTTCACAGTCGTATTTCCCGGCCAGTAAAAATAGATTTAAAAACTGGTCCATGGTTTCTCTCTCTTTTCTAAACCCATACTGTAAGTTTGAGAGGATGTTAGAATCGTTTAACCAATCAGTGAGTTCTTCCTAAAACCTTCACTGCAGAATCTATCAGTGAGATAGGCCTATAGCATCGATGGTCTCCTCTATTCCCCTTTTTAAAAACCAGAACTATAACTGAATTGGACCAAGATTGTGGCAGGCCAAACTTACAGGCCATGGTAAAAACATTTGCAAGTATATTAGACCATAATAATACATTAGTTTTAAAAAGATCCACCGGGACACCATCCGGATCAGGTGCTTTATTACTTGACATCTGGTCGATGGCCGCAGCTACTTCCTTAGCAGTAAACACTAAAGTATAGTTCTCCACAACATATAGTGTGCTTTTGGATCCATAGTCCCCCTGGTCCCCACATATATGTTTAAAATGCTTAAGCCACTCCTCCTCTGGAATATTGCAGTCCAATGGACTGTTTTTGTTATTTGAAAAAAACGGTTTATTAACAACATTCCAGAACTTAGCACTATTCTTAATTACATCAACGGAAAGTAACTCATTCCAGGCCTCCTCTTTGATTTCTATTTTACGAGTATGTAGCGCTAATTTATAATTTTTCCTGAGGTTGGCTATAAGGGGTTTACCATGTGGTTTATGTTTCAAAGCAACCATCAACTTCTGATGAGAGTTGGTACACTTATGGTCAAACCATTTCTCACCTCTATGCGAATATTCCTTACAAGTAAATGTTAAAGCTCCAGCCTCTTGGTTACATATTTCAACGTAGGCCACGATGGTCTTGTTATCCATTGTCCTACAATCAAGGTAGAGCTCTATCTCCAGTCCCACTTTAGCAACTAGCTTATTACAAAACTCCTCAGGAATGACCTTGGACCATTTGAGTTTACAACCCTGATCTTTTAATTTGATAGGTAGATTAGAGGCACGTCTATTTGACTCAAGATTAAGCCCTATTCCTCCAGCCAAAATTAAATGTATGGGATTATTGTCACTAAACTGTGTCCACATGACAGTATCATCTTTAACATAAATTTCCAGGGCAGGGTTAATGAAAATATAATCAATAGTTGTGTTCATTCCCCTACCTTTAAAAGAGGGTACAGCAACCTTCCCAATCAGTTCATTTGGTTGTAGGAGACCAAACTCCACCGAGGTGTCCTCTAAAAATTCCCCTTGTTGTGTGTGTTCAAAATGTGTATCCATGTGTTTGCAAGGACCTAAACTATCAGTAATATGGCAATTATTTTGACACAAATGGTTATTAAACCACCTTTTGATTTGCCAGCTATGGAAGGCCTCGCTGGTTCAGCATATGTTGCATAACCATCCACCCCAAAAATATTATCAACTTCCCAAGTTTCATGGAGCCCGATAACATCATACTCTCGTAACAAGTCGTTCCATATAGGATCATCCATTTTATTTCTTAGTCCTGCGATGTTCCAACTAAGTATTTTAACTAGACCTGGCCCTCTTAGCTCATCTTTATTGGACAGAATATTTAGATTGGCCCTCTGAGCATCTGCATCGGGCCCCTGTATAGGGGCGCCAGTAGTCACTCAGTCATTACCACCCAACCGGCTCAGTGACGAAAATCTATTTACTAATTTTAGCCTGTTGTGATCTAAGCTTACTCCAACATCATACCCCAAAGTTAAAGGAGCAACAGGATTTCCACCCATTCCCTTCTGAGAGTGATAGTCACACTAACAGTTGCCTCCCCTCCCATAGCCAATTGGGCTTCCACATTATGGATTTCAGATGTAATGGCACCCACAGATTAGATTAGATTATATTAGAATACTTGTATAGCACATGGCTGCCTCGGCAATGAGGCGTCCCACAGAGTAGGGAGCAGGCAAAGATTAGCATTGAGAGAAAAGCCAGGTCTTTACCAGCCTTCTGAAGGCCTGGTGATCAGGATTGCTACAGATGTGTAGAGGGAGGGAGTTCCATAAAGCGGGGGCCAGCCGTTTGATAGATCGACCACCTGATCTGGACCTTCGTATACTTGGAATTTTTGCAAGGAGCAGATCCGCCAAGCGCAGCACTCGTGAAGGTGCGTAATGGTCGCTCAGGATTCCTGGGCTGATGCCTGTCAAAATCTTATGCGCGATACAGAGTGCTTTGAAGCGAACTTGTAGTTCAAGGGCCAGCCAGTGCAGACGGTGGAGGAGGTTGGAGACATGACAGTACTTGGGGAGGGCAAAAATGGCATGGGCTGCAATGTTCTGCACCCGCTGCAATCTGTTCATCACAGACTTATTGGAACCCAAAAGAAGTACATTGCAGCAGTCTAGTCGGGCCAGAGTGGAGGCTTGGATGATGAGCCGACACGTTTGGGGGTCAAACAGACCAAGTATTGGCTTAAGGTCACGAAGTAGACAGAAACATTTCCAAGCCACTGATTTGGCATGCGTCTCAAAGTTAAGATCTTTATCCAACATAATTCAGATTCTTCACCACCGATATAGGGGCAAGGGAGGCTCCAAGGGCAGGATGCCATGATTCATTGTCCCAGAGATGGGAATCTTTGCCAACCAGAAGAATCTCCGATTTGGCTGAGTTCAACTGCAGAAAATTGTCAGTCATCCACTCTGCGATGGCCAATCGGTCTTCTTTGAATTTTGCTCTATCCTGGCTAGGATTGTTTGATAAGGTGATCACCAATTGGGTGTCATCTGCATATGACACCAAGGAGATGCCCCGCGCTTTGGCCATCCGCGCCAATGGGCTCATGTAGACATTAAATAGCATGGGGCTCAATGCTGACCCTTGTGGAACCCCACATCGGATTAGGTGAACACGGGAGGCAGAAGGGGGAGCTATTACTTGGAAAGTCCATTTGGCCAAAAAAGACGAAAAACCAAGATAAAGCTTTGTTGTTGACCCCGATCTCCTCCAAGCGAAGAAGCAGGATTTCATGGGAGACCGTGTCGAAGGCTGCACTCGGATCCAGCAGAACCAATGCTGAAGTTCTGCCGGCATCCGTGGCGGTCCGCAGTTGTTCTACGACCATCAGCAGAGCAGACTCTGTACTATATCGGGGTCGGAACCCATTCTGGGAAATATCTAGTATTGAATTGGCTTCCAAGAAATGAGTTAAAATGGAGTTCACATGAGCTTCCAAGATTTTGGATAGAAACGGAAGTAACGAGATTGGATGATAATTTTCCGACTAGGATACATCCAATGTTGGTTTCTCAGTAAGAGGACCACTTTGGCATGCTTCCAGGATTTTGGAACCACCACCGAGGCAAGGGATAGATTGACCAGCTCCAGACGCTCAGGCAGGAGGCCCTGTTGAACTTTTTGAAAAGCGTCCAGTCTTAAAAGGTCATCTGGAGACCCTGATTTTATTTTGACAACCAGTGCCTCCATGTCTTTAGGGGAAATAGGGGGAAGTGACGCGAGAGAGAAGATCTCGGGGCCTGTGGACATGTTCCTTCCTGTAACGTTGGGTGTTATGCCGAGGTGGAAATTCGCCAACTCTTCACATGTAGGCTGGAAGATATAGTGCTGCCTGATGCAGAGGGAGATGTGACAAAGTCCTTCAAAACAGAGAATATGGTTTTGCTGACGATTATTACTTGTAGCGATCAGGCTAGAATAGTGGGCTGCCCTAGTTTTACGCACCAGTTTATGATATGCCTTAATTGCCGATCTATACTGCAATTTAGCCTGGGAATCATATGAATGCCTCAAGGCAACAGTCGTTAAATAGGATATAGTGGAGGCACAATTACGAGGAACCTTTGCTTTCGTCTTCAACATATCGCTTGTGGAAGCCAATTTGCGCTTACCCATTCTGGATCCAAAACGTAAGAGGGGATACTCAGCCTGACTTCTGATGGGCGCAGATGGGCCCGCCCATGGCCCAGGCTTTGCCCCGGCGTGGCCCGTGCACGCCCGTGCGAGTCCCGCGCTGCGGGAGTCCTGCAAAGCTTCTAAAGTGCCTCTGGGCACGTAATGCGGACGCCGGCGGCTGCGACGGACGCAAGGGAGCCTGGGACCTAGATTCCTGTCCTGCTCCCCTCCAAACACAGTGGCACAGGTTTCCGTGCTTCCAAGCACAGATGTTTAGTGCTCTTAGCATCTGGAAACAGGGGTATAATTCACAAGCCCAGCCCCCTTGACTTCATCATGCGACTGTAACCCCTTACAACCCACCCACGGCAACTCGAGCCCCATTCTTACAACGAAGGAGAACAGTGAAAGGGGGGTGATACTCCTACCCGGTGAAGTAACACCCAACGCAAGCGATATTGTGAGAAGCGGGTGTGCCACTATAAATAAGGTAACCGGAGGCTGGGAAGTTACCCTGCAGTTCATGTGCTTATAGTGCATCTTCATTATACCAGCCCTACGGATATGCGCTGATCGAGGTAGCGGGCCACGTCCATCTAACTGGCCACCCATCTGAGAAACCATGAGCGGGACAGGCCACATTATTTGTGACCAAACAGCAACCCCAGGAGGCTATCCGGTGACACATTTTTTCTGCCTCATGGCGAAGCTCCTACCCTACTGGAGCCATGCTGATCCCCGTAGCCCCCCTCTAGTATTGTGTAACCTGGCCATATAGCTGTAAAGTTTCACTTGGAATTGCAAGGTGTGCCCCTTCCCCCGGTTTTTCCCCTGGATATTTGCTCTAAAATGAAAATTCCTAAGCATGTCTGAGGTCCACCTTCCTAAAATGAAAATTACTAAGCATGTCTGAGGTCCACCTTCCTACTACATCCCGGTCATCCAGCCCTTTGCCAACCGCAGGTCGACCTGTTGCGTGGCTTTGCTGGGGACAAAACGCTATTGAGGGGAAGGAAAGTCTCGGAACTATGCCAGGCAATTTTGCAGAGAACCAACACTCTTGACATAGTTCTCCGCTTGAAATGTTCACTACATTCCCCATTTGCTCATTTACAATAAACCTAGAGCGTAACACTGAGCCCATCAATGAGTCACCCACTGAAGTCTAAACTTTCGGGGGTTCCATTCGGTTTCTGATGCAAAAGCGAAATCCATTTATTTTAACCGAGGATAGCTGACATTTAAGAAAGGATGGCACTCTTCTCCCGTGGTTCAGCACCAAGCGGTGAAGGGAGGTGCGAGAGTGTTAGCTAGACTTTTTAACTGGAGATTGTTCTGCAGGTCTCCTGATAAATTTGTGGTTTGCCTATCCATGGCTTTTACAGCAGTGGGCCCTACGAATTATTGTTCAGCCATTTTAAAAAATGCAAGACGAGACACATGATAGGCCTAGTTTATTCCTGACCTTAAATCTGCCAGATGATGATGACATATAATGACAAAACAAATTATATTGGGAGACCCGTGGTCACTCATTTGTGACAAAAAGCTTCATGAACCATGCCACTTGATTCCCTAGAGTTGCCAGTGCTTGCAATTTTGCCTGAATTAGACGCAGTCCGTTAAGAGACTGTGCTTACATGAGCTGTGCTCTGCACCGGGCACCCTAGCAGTGTGCAGAACTCCCAACAGTGCTGGAAGGAAGACGCTCGCCCCTAAATTTCGAGAAGAACAATGCATACTTTGACTCATATGCATGCTAGAAACAGTAATCCCGTTTATGTATTTCTAGAACACTGCTGACTTATGTCGCATCTGTGCTTAGCTGGGTGCTTGGGGTAGGATGTAAAGTAACCTCACCATTCCCTCCCTACATAAACTAACAGCATTGTGCAAATGATTATACCTTCTGTCCCACAGCAGCCAACAATAACTCAGTCATGATACAACCTGAAAAATATAAATAATTTATCTGCATCCGGTAGCTTCTACTGTCACCCGACCCACTCTTACGATAAACTTACACCAAGCGCAACTAATCACAACATTGGAAATGCTCTTTCCGTGCGCTAGAAGGCTGATCCAATACACAGGTGATAACACACAGCAACTGAGGTTCAGTTATATGGGATGTTCTTTCCCGCCCCAAAAATAGCAGATTGCGAATTCACAAGGATACATTTCCAGGCCAAACAAATGCCAAGCCATCTCTTTTGTGGCACATTCCCTTACGACATGAACGAATGCTTGAACCTGCACACTGGATGGCAAGAGATACCGTACTCATCCTTAAACTAACTGCTCACGAAACGCCTCAAAACGTCTTCCTGGTGCCTAAAATCTGACCCATTTAATGAAGTGCCGACCTCCTTGACCCTTCCTCGCACCATCATTTCTAATAGTGAAGCGTGAAATCCAATGACTGGATGTGTGAAAAAAGGAGCCCTTCAACACCTAGGTATGCCCTTGAGCCTGCTTCCCATGTAACTCGTGCTCTATCCTGCCCGACATCCAAACATGGATCCCTATGTACTGAACGCTCCGGGAGGCACAGAACACCCAAGGGCAGGACGCTCGCAGAAGCACAGAATGCCACTCCCAATGTCTCAGCCATTCATTCACCACAGGCTAGCAGCGGACATGGGGCTCCCACCGCAAGTTGGAGGGCTAGGCTTTTTTTTTTTTAAGCATGGCAGCAGTGGGATTCAAACCCACGCCCCCGGAAAGACCCGAGTCTCACTCCTGCGGCTTAGACCGCTCGGCACCCTTCCTAGCAGAGCACTGCCTAGGCGACCCAACGAGCTACGTCACAAGGAGATAGCACCCGCCCTGGATCAAGGACATAAACACCGGCCTCAAGTACGTGCCCAGCAAAGCAGCACACACCTCCCCAAAGCCTGTCCACAACAACCGGCGTCAATAAAAAACCGGCAGCATCCCTTCAGGGCTGTAAGCGTACTCACCGCAGCACCATCACAGAGACCAGCAGGCAGAGGTAACTACCAGCCTGTAGCCTCACACCAAACGTTTCAGCAAGGTTACCAAGGAGGAAGCCAGGGCCAGCAACAGGGCCAACAACAGGGCCAACAACAACAGGGTTGGCAATACAAACACGGAAGACAATCCTTTTGATGGAGCCCTCGAGGAAGAGGCCAAGCGCAAAGAGGGGGACAGCATCCCACCTCCAAGAGTAACTTCACTGCAAGGTGTACGCACACTCAAACAAAATCTCAGAGTGCAACAACAGACAAACATAACAAAAGACCATGTCCCAAAGAACAAACCATTCCTCCAACATGTAACACCAGTGGGAGGCAGGATAAGAAACTTCCTCCAGGAGTGGAAGAAAAGTGCATCCGACAAATGGATATTAAACATAATACAATATGGATACTGCATAGAACTTGCAAAACATTCTCCAAGCAAAAGACCAAACAACAAGGTTCATTCAGCAAAAGAACTATCTCATTTGCTCGAAGACGCACAAGAGCTTCTGAACAAAAATGCCATAGAGAAGGTACCATACAAGGAAAGGAACAAAGGCGTGTATTCCATGTACTTCCTCATACCAAAGGTGGATAGAACCTTACGACCAATACTAGACTTAAGGTTCCTAAACAAATTCATAAAGCGTCAGAAATTCAAAATGACAACCTTTCAAGAAGTAATGCCTCAGAGGAAGGCGACTACATGGCAACTATAGACTAAAAGGATGCTTACTTGCATATCCCCATGAACGGCAGACACAAAGGCCTATTGAGATTTGTCATCAACAAAACACAATACCAATTCACTGTGCTAGCATTCAGACTGAAATCAGCACCAAGAGTCTTCACAAAATGCCTAGCAGCAGTAGCGGCTCACCTAAGAAGGTAAGGGATTCATGTTTATCCATACCTAGATGACTGGTTAGTAAGAGCAAGCTCATACAATCATTGCAAGAAACACATACAGAAAGTCATAGAGACATTGGTCCAACTCGGTTTCTCAATACACTGGGAAAAATAGTCAATAGAACCAGAACAAGTAAAGATATTCTTAGAGGCAGAAATCAATACTAGGAAAGGTATTTCCAAGCACGAAGAGAACATTAGCGATACTGAATGAGACACATCTATACCACAAGGGGCAAGCTCGGACAGTGAGGACAGTGGGCAAACTGCTAGGGATGATGGCTTCATGCATTCATCTAGTCCCAAACATTCGACTACACATGAGACCATTCCAGGAATGGATTCAACAGCAATGGTCACAGGCAACAGGGAGGTGAAGGATCTAGTGCTTGTCACGCAAACAGTTCATCAAGAGATGGCATGTTGGAACAGAAAGAACATAGCACACGGAGACGTCTCACACAACCAACTCCAACAGTGATCATCACAACAGATGCTTACCAGCTAGGGTGGAGAGCACACACGAACAACCTCAAAGTAAGGGGATTGTTGGCACAACAGGATGTAATAAAACACATCAACTTCCTAGACTGTGTTCCTAGCCTTAAACGCCTTTCAGAGACAGCTTTACGGGAAGAGGGTGTTAATCCAAACGGACAATACGACTACCATGTTTTACATCAACAAACCAGGAGGAACACAATCGATAACCCTATCAACCCTAGCCCAAGAACTATGGAGATGGGCAATCCCAAGGAAAATAGACATACTAGCAATACATCTTCCAGGGAAGGACAATGTAGAAGTAGACTGGCTGAGCAGGCAAGCATCAGCATCCCACAAATGGGAAATGAATCAATCAGAAATCCTAAAGATATTCAAAAAATAGGAAACTCTGCAAACCAACCTATTTGCAACACCCCAGAATGCCAACACTTCGCATCCAGGCAACCGTGCAAACAGTCCCTAGGGAATGCGCTATGGATAGACTGGTCAAGGACATGTGCTTACGCTTGTCCTCCGATACCACTACTACACAGGGTACTCAACAAGTGCAGGATCAGCCACATGACATTAATACTCATAGCATCTCAGTGGGCCAGACAAACCTGGTTCTCACAGATAATGGAGATGACTCAAGGGGCAATGCACAAGTTCCCCAACAGCAGAATGGAACGGTGCTACACCCAGAACCAGAGAGCCTAAGCCTTGCAGCATTGCTCCTGAGGACTTGGAATTTGCTCACCTCAGACTACCAGAGAGCACAATGGCTGTACTCAGAGAAGCGAGAAGACCTACAACAAGGAAGTGTTACACAGCCACAAGGAAAAGATTCTCCCAAAGGTTCCTTAGAGATAAACTTTCAAAAAGGTTCACAAGAAAACCAACAGTACTAAAATGCTTAACATATTTACTACAGAATAAACTGAGCTACACATCTATAAGGGTACACTTAGCAGCAATTGTAGCGTACACAAGGGGAGAAACAGGGAAGAGTTTCTTCACAATCCATGTGGTCAAATAATTCCTAGAAGGAGCAAAAAGAATAGCACCTCCAAAAAAGATGCCACTCCCTGCATGGAATCTCAATGTAGTACTAGCTCAAATGATGAAGGCACCATTCGAACCAATCCACAAATCAACGCTACAAATGGTCACACTAAAAACTGTGTTTTTAGTTGCAATTACATCACTACGTAGGGTAAGTGAATTGCAAGCTCTAACACTGCAAGAGCCCTACTTCCTAATACATAATGACAGAATCGTCATGAGAACTGATCCACAATTTTTGCCTAAGGTGGTATCAAAGTTCCACATAAAACAGCCAATACAAATACCAAGTTTTTTCCAAAAAACAAAGATACAAGCAGAAAGGGCGTTACACACCCTGGACGCCAGAAGGGCAGTCATGTACTACATAGAAAGAACCAAAAAATACAGTTAAACAAAACAAATCTTTGTATCATTTGCCAACAGTTTTATTGGACGACCAGTCACAAAGAATACCATTGCAAGATGGATTGCACAATCCATACAGTTGTGCCTCAAACAGGCAGGTCAGACATTACAAAGAGCACCACACGCTCACTCAACAAGGAAGAAAGGAGCAAAAGTAGCTTTTCTAGCAAATACGCCTATTCAAGACATTTGCCAGGCAGCAGCACATGTTCACAAAGCACTACTGTGTGGATATTCAAATGAATAAAGAAGCACAAGTAGAAAAAAAGGTCTTACAACATATTTTCACAAACCAAAGCTCCTCTTCCACCTAACCACCACAAAACTAGCAAACCGCTACAAAGTCTTTGCACAGCATAGTAAATCCAGAAAAGATTCATACTGCAAAACTTATAGTTTCTTACCTGTCGGTGTAGTTTTGCAGCTTGAAGAATTTTCTGGATTCACTAGCGAACCCATCCTCCTCCACCAGAAAGATGACACAAGAGGAAGAAATATATGAAACAAGAATAAAAAAAACCAAAAAATTAAGAATCCAAAGATGGCGACCAAAGGTGGGAGCTTCCGAAGGAAGCACGTCGACGTCACAGAAGGAAACCAAATGATGGTATGTCGACGCCCACCGGCCACAAAAAGAAAAAGAGAAGAAATTCTACAATTCCGGACCCAACAACTAGATTGCGGAATAATGCACAGCATAGTGAATCCAGAAAATTCTTAAAGCTGCAAAACTACACCAACAGGTAAGAAACTATACGTTCTACTTCTGGTGCCTTTGAAGTTACCTACCGCTAATTGTAGGTAAAAGTCATTTTTCAAAGTATGAATAAGGACTTTTCTTCATTTTATCTTCTGAAAGACATGGACACACACGACAGTTTAAAGAAGAGTATTGTATATCAGAAGTCAGATGACTCACAGCGAGGGTTGACTTTTTAAAATAAAGGAGAGCAAATTAACTTTAAACCAAAGGTGCGGGGCTGCAGAAGTATCCATAGGATGTTGATAACCTGCATGCTGCCTATTTTGAAATGAAAGACGCGAAAAATTGCATCACGTATTTTGTACTACCTTTAAAACTACAGATAACTATTCCAAGCTTGAAAACGAGCACGGCCAAAATAAATAAGTCTGTGTTGTGAACACGATACCAACAGTTAACCATGTTAAGCCTAACAAGCACTCACCTGCTGCACTGCACTTAGCGACTCCGCGCGCGCCCCTGCTTGCTCCCGCGGCAATACTCCATGGGAGTAACCTTCCCAGAAAAGGTGGGACATGCACCCACCAGTAGCCATTTGCAGGGTAAGATTTCAAAATAACGCAGAATAAAGTCAACTGAATGTGTGGAAGGAATCGGACCCCACAAAGTAGAGATAACAGATCGCCTACATCGCAAGGGCTTTGTAGGCTCTACCTAAAAAGGGAAAAAAGAAAAATAAACAAGCGAATGATTCCAGACCCAACCACTAGATGGCAGAATAATGCATAGCATGTAAATAAAGAAAACTCTTCAAGCTGAAAAACTACTCCTACCGGTAAATAATCATTGCATTTTCCTTGAATCCCTAAAAAATTGAAATACTGATGGTGCATGCTATGCCCCACTTCTTCATCCCATTAAGTTGTGGGCATACAATTGCTCCAGATGCATAGTCACATCTGCTCTTTACCACAGTTTTACGTGCTCACAATTGATAATGGTACTCTTGCAGCCAGCATCGGGCACCTGTTGCGGCCAGTGCAGAACTGTTAAAAGAAAAAGGCCTGGGTCGAGCCATTTTGTCAGAAGCCACAGAAGGTGCATGGAAGTCACAGAACCAAATACCAAGCTCTGTAGTTAGTCTGGATTTCATCTCATGCTTCTTTAAGCTACCTGGCTGGCCACTTTCTGCCTCTTTATTTAGTCTTTCAGGGGTTTTTTTCGAACCTGCAATCTCTAAGTCATATCTTTCACTTCTTCCTTATTTCCCTTTTGTATTTTTTTTCTCTTGCTCTTGATCAAAGATTGATGAGGAAAAACAAGAACTGCTCCTCAAAAATCGGTGCCCCTCCTGCAACCACCAGCTTACATTAAACACGGGGTGCTGCAATCGGGCTTGCTTCAATTTCCACAGTCTGGTCATGGGACAGCCCTGCTGTGCTACTAGGAATCCCAGGACCATTCACTAGAGAGATTTGGAGCATAACGTGTTTGTCTGCATTCACATGCTGTGTTTGTTTTGCTGAATTATGTCATACGTGATACATCTTATTTTGTTGCCAGGTAATTCGAAAGCTAAATTTTAAAAACAGACTGCCATCAAATGACTAATGTTTTTTAAAGACATCTGGAAGATCCTCTAACAGGCTTTCTGGCACGAGGATAATATTATTTTTGCCTCTGGCTGTGTTGGGAATGGTGCCTGGATATTGCTTACTGTGGTTCCACATCTGGTACTTTTATCAGTCATTCGATAGAAATGTTCTGTTTCAGAATTTTTTCTAAGGAGTTGGAAGTCCTGTTTTGCAGTTTAGGGGAATGTTGTGTACAAGATCTGTTGCAAGTTTTATGTTATACCCTTTGCCTGAGTAAATGATGCAGTAAATGTGTTTTTACGGTCCACAGCATCTTATCTCTCAGTTTATGGTATGCACGTTTTCATTGCTATTAAGCTGAAGTGGCCCAGAACACAGTCTTTTCTACTGGTAGTGTATAATATCAGCAGTTGTAAATGACCTCTAAACATTATGCCGAAGGCCAAAAGACTTACGCTATGTGGGGCCGGCCAGCACTGTGCATGAATCTTGAAGAAAATCTAATGTTGTAAGCTGTGTGCAGCGACCCTCACAGGGATGAAAGTGGCAGTAAAGGATTGTGAATATCTAAATACGTTTACATGAGCTAAAATGTATTGGTTTCAGAAATGTCATTTTTTAAATGCATGAACATATTTCTAAATTACTATAGGCCAGATGTATAAATCTTTTTTGTGCGCACAAACTGGCCGAATCTGCCTGTTTGCTAAAGCCAAAAAAGCATTTTGGTATGTATGAAGAACCCCAAATTGTGGCTCAGTACACGTTATCGAAACCCAAATTGGAATTGACATTACATACAGATTCAGTATTTGGAGGGGGCATATTTAGGGTGCCTTTCTTTACATGGAAGTCTGCCAGATGATGTCTTCCTGACCTGTGACGAGGGTTGGGAGTTGCTTTGGTTACAGTGCTGGGACTGGAGGGTGGCTTGCGCATGCGTGCTTCTTAGGCTAGGCATTTCAATCTTGGAAACTTCGCTCTGCACTGCAGGTCTGATGATGACCTGTGATTCGTCACGCTGCAGCAGGTCATGAAAGACTATTCATTGTCTGCACGAGCTGTTAGAAACCGGTACTTTTTCCAATATTTTAAATTTGTTCTCTGAGACACATAGGCGGGACAAGGGAGGTGCTACCCCACCTTACTAAACATTATAGACCCCTTACTAAACATTATGGACACAGGCATGAGGCCTGAGTGCCATGGCACAGGGCTCGAGCAGCAGTTGTTACTGGGGGCCTGTTACGCATGGGTCCCAAGAGCAGTGGTGGCCTAAGTGCTCCTGACAAAGGGTGGGTGAAGCCTGTATCTCTGTATCCCGTGCCTGACATCGGTAGGTGCAGTAAAGTGGCTGCCCGTGTGGGCCAAGTCTGCCTCAGTGCCCAGTGCGGGTTGGACCCTGTGTGGGAATCTTCAGTGCCATGGGACAGTGGAGGGTAACAATGGCACTTAAGTCCTGGTGTTTCTGGGTGCCAGAAGCAGCACCGGGCATAAGCGGATCTGTCTTCAATGGTGTCAAGGGTGGTGTTAGCACAGTTACAAACGCAAAACTTTCCAGTTTTTTTTGCTTTACATCGTATTACAGTTTTCAACATAAAAAGCTCTACCCTGTCATCTAGTTGTTAAGTCATAATTTCCTTGTCAGCCACTTCCTGGTTCCTGTGTCTGGCCCATGCTCCAAAGTGGTCAGCTTAAACTTGTGAATGTGTCCTGGTCCGGTGTGACCAGATAACCACAGTTTGTGCTTTTATTAATTATTTCACCCAAATGTTTAAGAATTACATATCTCAGATTCTCCCGATTGATTTTTTTTATTTTGCTATGAAATAGTTATGGAATTTTACTCAGTTTTTCTAAATTTGTGTGTGATTTTTCTTGTGTGGTGCTTTCACTTTATTATTTATTTATATATTTATTTGAATAGCGCAACTAATACTCTAGGGCATCTCGGTGCTTGACATCCAAGATCTAATGGTATCAATCAGAATCAGAACAAAGCTTTATTTCGATTGTGATATAACAATCATAAAAAGCATAGATAAAATACAAGAAATTTTCATCTGAGAAATTAAATACAATATCCAGATAAAAAAAATGTGTCTCTATAATATATCTCCTATTTAAATTCTGATAAGAGTTAATGAAAAATGCATGTAAAAAGAGCCACCTCCTCAGTCATGAAAATAGTACTCTTTTTCTCTGGATGAGTTTTTTTAAGAAACATGGATATCCTCCAAGCAACATGTTCTTTTTCTAAAAACTGGAGTTTAATAAAAGCAGGGCGGCATTGTCTCAGTCCCCATTTCTGTTAAATTGGGAGTATCCAGGTCTTTCTTATCTCGATATAGAATTTACAAAATAAAACGGTGTGTAAAGACGATTGAGGCGACGAGTTTTCACATGGACATGGTTGTAGCTCGCTTGCCCAATCATTCAAGTTGGGGATAGAGACAAGTCTATGTATTGTCCCCAATCTAAATCTTAATAGTAAAAACCTATCAAAGCCACCTGGTACAAATACTAAATATGGCTGCAAGCTAAAAGTTGTAAGAACCATCTGGTGCAGCAAAACGCTAGGCTTTATGATTTCCCCCGATAGTCTTAGGCTTTCCAGGAAAGAGAGGGCCTCTTTTCTAATATTTTTCCTGGAGACCAGGGTGATAGTGCTAGGATTAGTAAAATATACCGGATTGCCCATATCTTGTGTAAATTCACGGATAAACTTAACCCATGGGATCCTTTGCGCACCATCCAGCCTGAGACTATCCTGTAGTAAGTCCCTATTAAGTGTAGTCTCAACAATTGACCAAATCCTGTGCCACAGAAGAATTTGCTCTAATTTCATGAGGTCGGATATGTATGGAAGACCCAATTCGGCATGAGAAATGCAAGTGGAGGTACCAGAAGATGCAGATAAAATGTATTTGAAAAAGCAGTTCTCCACTAGTTGTATTGAGTTAGTGTCCGCGAAACCCCAAATCCCAGCCCCATAAGTAACGGTTGTAACGCATTTTGCTTTGTACATTTTTAGAAGTTCCAGAGGTGGTTTACGTCCCAGTTTTTTTTACAAAGCTGGCTAAAGCAGTCGTTGTTCTAATAAGTGCCAGCGTATTGGCTGCAACAGCTTTGGCCCAGGTGTCAATGTGGCTAAACAAAATGCCTAAATATGAAAAACTGCTAGTTGTGACTATCGGATTTCCCTCCACAAAAATGTCCCTGCACTTCTGGATCCCGTGGCCACATCTCATAGTAAAGCTTATTGTGATGTGAATTCTGAGATCCAGCTCCATCATAAAATAAAAAAAGTTATTTAAGGTCTTTTGTAGGCCAATCTGAGTGCGAGACGTAATCACGGCATCGTCGGCTTATAACAATGCTGTAATGGGACGATTACCTATTTGCGGGAAAATCTTGGGCGTCTTTAAGAAGTGCCTGTCCTAACCCATTAATGTAAAGATTAAAGAGGAAGGGGGCTAGGACACAGCCTTGCCTAACCCCCCTTCCAATAGGGAATGAGGCAGTGCGTTCTCCTCACAAACCAAATCTCACGCGTGATTTTGCTCCATTATAGAGGTGGCGGATAAAATGAATGATATTTCTATCGACCCCCAGCTATTCTAAGATTTCCCAGAGCTTTGAGTGCCTTACGCAATCAAAAGCGGCCGTGAGATCGACAAAGACTTGATACAAATTTCCCTTTTTGGCCCTGGTGTACTTCCCCATAAGAATCGCTAAGTTTAAGCTCTGCTCCACGGTCCCTAATCCTAAAGAAATCCATATTGGATATCAGTATCCGTCAAAAGAAACTAAAAACCTAGCAATAGAGAAGGCTATAGGGTGAATAACCAGGTCTTGAGACCTTTCCTAAAAGAGAGCAGATCAGGCGTGTTTTTTAGCTTAATAGGCAAATGATTCTATAGTCTGGCTGTGAGATCAACAAAGCTTTTACCTCCCCAGTTCGAGTGTCCAGAATTGGGCACCTCAACAAGCTTGTGTGATGAAGACGGAAGATTTCTGGAGGGAACATACCATCGAAACTGGTTTATCAGATAATCTGGACCCTTGTTTATGAAGAGCTTTGAAGGCAATACAGATAGCCCTAAAGTTGATATGTTTTTCCATGGGTAGCCAATGCAAGGATTTAAGCGCCTGCCTGGCTGAAGAGTGTTTAGGAATCCTGAAGAGCAGGCGAGCCGCAGAATTTTGAAGAACCTGCAGCTTGATAAGTAGTCCCTTCTGTATACCAACAAGGAGGGCATTGCAATAGTCCAGCCTGGAAAGAACGAGCGCTAAGACCACTGTTTTTTGCAGATCTTGTGGTATAAAAGGGAAGATTTGTCTCAATTTTCAGTGTGAAAAATGTAGATGAAGTAAGAGCCTTTACTTGATGTGAAAAAGACAGAGTAGTATCAAAAATGACTCCCAAATGTTTTGCCTTTCTGACCAGAGTGGGGAGGATGCCTAATTCCTGAGGCCACCATATGGAGGACCAAATAGATGAATCTTCCAAAAAGTAGGACTTCAGTTTTATTTGAATTTAGTTTAAAGCAGTTCTCTGACATCCACCTACTTACTTGTTGCATGAAGACTTGAAAAGTTATGGGCAGTGTCCTGAATATTATTTGAAATGGAGACGATGATCTGTGTATCATCTGCATATGATACCATCACAAAGCCATATGATTTAATCAGCCTGGCAAGCGAGGTGGCATACAAGTTAAAGAGGGTGGGACTCAGTGATGAGCCCTGTGGAACCCAACACGGGAGCTGGAAGGTGTGCGACACAAAGCCATCCAGTTCCACTGTTTTGCTCTTGGTCTGTCAAAAAAGATTTGAAAAGTGAGAGAGCTACCACAACTATACCGATTTTCTTTTAGGCGATATATCAGGAGGCTATGGTCTACTGTGTTGAATGCCGCCGAGAGATCCAAAAGGATCAGGATGGCCTTTCCTCCATTGTCTACTGAGCGTCTAATTTCTTCTGACGCAGTAATCAGGGCAAGTTCCGTACTGTGCTCGCTCCGGAAACCATGCTGCATAGACTCAAGGATAAGATTAGTGTTAATAAAGGTAGTTCGTTCTTGGTTCATATACTTTTCAAGAGGTTTTGCAGGTAAGGGCAGGCGGGAAATTGGACTATAGTTACTTGGGTTTAATCTAAATTAGTTTTTTTTAACAGGGGCACAATAGAAGTCTTTTTCCAGATTTTTGGAAATGCTTCAGTTTTAAGAACTAGATTAAATATATCTGTAAGTTGGTGTGCAACTGTATCATTTGTTGCCTGAACTATTTTAGGAGTATGACTATTACTGTTTGAAGTGCTGCATAGATATTTACACATTGCTTCTAAATTAAGCCCGATTGCTTTTTGTGCCAAATTACCAGAGGGTTTAGCACAGGTTAATATGCGTGTACTTGAGTTTCACCCTGACAGAGATTGTGGTTGTTGCTTCAGTAGGTTTTCACGCCCCTCAACCAGTAACCCAGTTTCAACAAGCCCCATGTGCTTTAATAACAATATTAAATTAGCATTTTGTTTAGTATTCATCCATGTGAACCCCAGTGTGAAGGTAGGTCCATAATTCCACCTGCCTCCCCATTCTTCAAATCTACTAACACCCTAGCTCAATGACAGTACTGTATAGTGCAAAATCACGTTGAATCCCTAGTATAAAGATTTCACCACAAAATATGACAAAGTTGTCTCAATTACACATAGCAGTTATAAACATCCATTGATGTGTTGTGACTGATTTCCATTGAGTGAAAAAATGATTCATACACCCACACAGTAAAAATGGTTTCTATAGTAGTACAAAAGAATTCAACATTATTTCACAACACTTCACTAAGTTTTACTCCAAAATCAACATTTTAGTTATGTGGAAGTCACAGCCCTACTGTGGAGGGAAATGAAATTATCAGGAGCAGGAAGACGACATATGAGATAAGCAGGAATACTTTAGATCCTGCTTGGAATTTTCCCTTTAATGCCACACTGTCACTCACACTCTACTACCTGTGCTATGGGGACAGTGTAGATGTTTGCAGAAGATACCGATATAGCTAATCCCATTTTGCAGGAATTGATGTGGGACTGTGAGGTGGAAAGCAGTCAGTTCCTTTTGACTAATGAATTCTTACATTGTGATGCTATTACATGTGTTACTGGGACAAATTTGTTTTTACAAGCATTGCATGATTGTTATGCCATGCCAGTAAATATAAATGGGTATAAACAAGGTATGCTACAAGTATACTAATAATCACACATCCATCCAGCTCTTAGCATAGTGCAGCCATGTTATAGCTTACCTCACCTGGGAAAACACTAATTAATGCCTCTCAAATTCCATTCTAGAATCAATTTACAGAAGAAAATAACTGAGGTAATTCCCCACTGCATTAACTGCTTCCCTTTATAGTTAAATACATGTGGTTATAATTACTACACATGATAAAACAGCATTGCATACTTTGTGTACAGTTACACCCCCCACACACCAGCACATATCCTCTAGATATCTATCTTTTTTTATATGCAGAGAACTCCACCATGACTGCAGAGTCTCCACAGTTGTAAAACTACAATTAATAAAAAGAAACTAGTTGTGTGTGAATACCAAAAACATTGTGGACTTGCACAAAAGTGTTCGTTTATCTTTGTGAATCAGGCCTGCAATAACTCCATGCTGTATATGACTATAGTGTTCTTGCCGAAGTCATCACTAATATAATTTGCGATGTCACCAGTGATGTCATCAATAATGTAATTTAACATGTCAGTGATGTAATATGTGAGGTCATAAGTATTGTATGTTGAGGGTTCAAGTTATACTTATTAGTTGCTCAGAAAACTGCAACTAGTTAATTAAAAAGGTTGGTTTTTATCAGTGCATTTTTTTTTTTTATTCAGGCTAAGTTCATCTTAGCATACCTAACTATAATTTAAAATAATAAAACTCTATTCATCAAATAAACCAAAGGTTACTCAGTGTCATTTATAGTTAGACAAAACGTTATTTAGGTTTGGTATACAAACTCAAATTAAGCTCTATAAGCATTAGAAATTCTACAGATATACTTATCTTTAAATGTTATGATTTATGCACCACTTACACACTTATTTCTTCATGATTTGTACAAAACACACCTTAAACTACACAAGTATGACACATTTATAACTTAGTTATCTTTTGAAATTATAATTTAAGTACCGCTTTGATATTACTATAAGTCCTACTTATAACTCACATTTGTACTTGCGCACAACCTTTTAATTAATATCACTTGCACACGTCCATACACAGTCTTGTTACCTCACTCCCCATACTAGATAAACTTTAACTCGTCACTGTACCATGCACTGTGTTCTGGCTAATAATATAATTTCTGATGTCATAAGTGTTTTATTTACTGCAACAATTTCACATGTTGTAACTTGGGTAATATCCAAGGGTATAGGTAGTGCATGGAGAAGGGGTGAGTTATAGTTAATGTACTGTGGCGAGTGTATGGACCTAGATTCCTAGCCACCTAACATTGTGGACTTTTGGACAGTCAGAGACTGCTAGCCATCCTCTCACTTCCTGCGTTTCAGCTCTAAAATATGGCAGCCAGTTAGAAAACATGTATATGTGTATTGACTTTTTATGTATGTGCATGGTAAATCTTCACAGGAGCTGTGCCACTGGCATACATGCCAAATACCCAGTGGGAGTGCAGTGCCGCTTTTCATCAACAACTTAAAACAAATATAAATATGCTGTAACACTTCAGGAATCCTCAGTGTTAAAATACTAGCTTAATATTTTTGAAATTTTACTAATAAATCTGGCTAAATCAACAGTGAGTATGTCTATAAGTCTTCCAGTTGGAAAATGTCCAGATTTAACGATATTGGATTTGTTCTAGAGTGCATAATTCAAAGACTCTCTTAAAACGGAAGTTGTGACTTTTTACATGTGATTAGGTGAAAAGTCTTTATAAAGGACATTTCCACAGCTCTGGCTAGAACGCAATAAAATCTTAATGCTTGTGACATTTAACTAATCAAATCTGATGTTTTTGTCGAGCTTCGACTTTTTAAGACAAATCTCAAAATTTATTTTTAGAACCATTGTTAACACCATTCTAATCAGTGGGGTTGTTTGTTCAGGCTTCCTGTAGGGAATTTAAATTAGCTTCCGACTTCTAAGGAGTGGTGTATGAGGCATGATCTCTCAGGCCAATTGGTGGTGTTCCAGACAGTATGAGTTCTGTAACTCAGTACTTCTCACTGAAAGCCTACTATCAGACAGGACAAGGGGCAATGATGAAAGAGTACACAACAAAAGGGTAATGACTGATCAGCACTGCCCTGTGTTTAGCAAGGACTTGGTCAAAGAATATGTTTGCCAAGTCAACCCTTCAAAGAAAGGCATTGTTAATTCTAAGTCCATCATCAAATGGGAGAATACTGTAGAGAGTTCTTATGGAACTGGGGACCAGCATAGGCATAGTGATTGGCTTGCCTCTCTGAAGGATTTTCAAAACGGAAAAAGTTTTGAAGCCCGAAGGTAAAATTGTTGACCAGGACATACTTGACCACTCACCCAACCTTTCCTTGCTTCACTGTGTTGCCCACAAAAGGGGCTTAGATCCCAATTTAGCATATCTCATAACATGTTACCTTCCTCCAAGTACAATATAAGAGACAGACCGCCAGGAGGTGTGAGACTCTAACTGATCAGGAGAAAGCTGGCCCTTATCATAGTTGTTGGGCTGAGGTAGGCAAAGAGAGCTTGAGTAAAGAGGCATTGCAGAATGTCTCTGCCACCATTTCGGAAAATTAAGACTAATGCTTCACAGGATAGTGCCAGGCATCAAACTCAAGAAGTGCTGCAGGTGCACATTTTTAGGGAAATGTAACTGTGATAGGTTTAGGGAACTTCATCAATTGTTAGGGACATCATCACAAAACACTGGTTCTGCCACTGTGAGTTAGCAGTATGCAATATCTGTGTAATTAGCTTTCACATAATTATGTGAAATTATGCAAAATTCTAGGCCCAGGCATAATTTTAATTATGCCGTAGTAATTGGAGTAATGTCTATAATTTTGCATTACTCTCTGATGCGGAATTACCAATAATTATGCGATTACTCCTGATCATGTAATTATGAGCACATTCAGCGAGCAGCCACTCACTCTCGCTAATTGTGTTCTACTGCATTTAGTGCTATTTCTTAGCCCAAAATGCATCCTCGAGTCTATTTTGCACCTGAGGGTGCATTTTGCACTTACCAAATAGCGCTGCCACTGAGAGTAAATTGGAAGAAAATGCTTCCCCAAGAGCACATTTAGCGAGCACCAGTGGCTATTTGTGTTCTGTTGGATTTAGCACTATTTCTTTTCATTTTGGAAGCGAGGAGGCATTTTTGCGCTAAACGCAGAATTACTCTTCTCACATAATTAAGTGCCATCACTCCCAATTCTTGGGTAATTCTGCATGATTATGCAAGTTACACCCACCCCTAGAAATTACACATAATTATGCAAAATGCAGACCTGTCATTTCTCTCCTTATTTTGTTGTGAAATGCATAATTGCATCAATTTTTGCACAAAGATGCACATAAACAAGAGCATCGCAATCGATACCAACTCATGTTCAGTTCTTCCTGTGGGTTCACAGTTACTTTTTACAGTGAATTGCTTCAAATTTAGACATTTGCAGTAATTTTTCACTGCAAATGGCATGAAATTACACAAAATCTGTTTATTGTAAATTTTTACCACGAAATACTGCAAATTGCTCCTTACACATTCACATGCCATTTTATCACAAATGCCACATATTTACACGAAGTTGCGGAAGGGGCATAGTATTGTCTAAGAAGCGCAATGCGCCATTTCCTTATATTACATATCCGCAGCATAATTTAAATGTCATCCTGGTCTGGTTTGAATCTAGATGTCTGCCTGTAACAGAGAAGAATAGCAAGAGGGACTCTGTCTTTGTGGAGGAGGACAGTGAAGCTGTGGACTTCTGTTCCCTCTTGATTGTCTGCTTCTAAGAGCAATTTTTAGAGACAGGATAAATGGTTCCTGAATCCCATAAGGGCAAAGGGAATTTCGGACCTATCCTGATGTGCTCACTTCTGTAGGTCAGGTATTTATAAGGTACGCCCTTATAAAATGAGTTTTATACGCCTGGGTAAAGTGAAATTTTGCATTTCATTCCCCATGTTGTGGTAAAGTGCTGCTCAAATTCGACTTTGATGCTAGGAGCACTGTGGAGGGAGGACCTGCAATATTTCTACAGATTCAGAACCCCTAAAGTCTCCCCTAGTTGCACATGGGGTGGGGCTCCTGTAGATATAAGGCAAGCACTTATACATATGGTTTTGTAAGTCCTAGTGCTGAAAAAATGGCCCAAGTCATTTTTCCCATTGCAAATTCCCTGTTACATAGGTTAATATGGTAGGAAGATATTGATTAATAACTCTTGATGGGAGAGGGCTAGAAATGCCATTCAAAGACTTCCCAGGATGGGATTATTAAATCTAACAATATTATATTGTTGAATTTCTCCTAAAGTGTACACACAAGAAGTTATAAGACTTTCTTGTTTGTAAGTCCAAATTCAGCCTTCCAGTGGTCTGCCCTGATTGGTCAGAGTTAAGTGGATTAGCCAGGCTGCCTTGTAGAGGTGATAAAGAGCTCCTGGGGTTGACCAGCTCTGCTGGGAGGGCAGTGTGTAATTCCATAGGAATGCCAGGCCAGGGGGAGGAGTCATAAACCATGGTCTTCAAAGAGGAGAGCAGAGACCAGTGTCATTTACGGCTCCAAACTTACCACCTCAGGCGGATGGTAGGATTAAGGAAGCTATCTATGAGCAGATGCAGGGTGGAGAGTCAAATTAGCCATCCTAGGGTGTGTTTAGCCAGCTCTTACCTCCTTGCTGGAAAATCAGCCATTATGGATTTGAAAGATTTGATGCACTCTGGGACAAAATAATGCCACACTCTACAGGATGTGGTTATATCTTTGAGGAGTTACTCTGCTCCCATTGGTCAGAATTGACCTCCTACATGACCCAGAGAACTTGGAATGAGTATCTGAGAGGGGCAGAGTCTCTCAGATCTACTGCTTGAAACTGAAGAGAATCAGAGGGTCTGTCTGCGCTGAAGATTTTGAAGTGCATTTCCAAAGGTCAGGACTCTGAGTTTGCGCCTTTTTGCACCATTGGAAACTACAGCCCTGTGGATCAAACCTGCTTAAAAAGGACTATAGAGTGGACTCCCTGCAAGCTACAGGTTAAGAGAGCTCACCTGGACATCACCACAAAGAATTCCCAGCCTGGAGTACCAGTGGATTTGTAAGGGTTTTGTTCAAGTGGATTGCGGAATTGAAGTTTCACTCTTTCAAGGACCCTCTTGGAGATTCCAGAACATTGGATTGTGTGTTGGATACTTTGGTACCCGCAAGCAGAACTTCAGAAAGGAGTTCTAACTGGACCCCGCCTGCTGGAGAAGGCGGCACAACAGTGGTGAGAAATTCTCCAGAACAATTTCTAAAGGTGTGTCCCTGTCAGAGCAAACGAAATGACTAAAAGGGGCACTGTTGGTTTCTAAGCACTAGAAAGTGACTAATCTTTAAAAATTCATATCTCTGGTTCCCTACAGTGGATTGTTTTCATTTTGGTATCGTTTAAAAGATAAATATATTACCTACTTTTATAAATTGGTGTTGGATTTTTATTTTGTGTTGTGTCTTAATTATTTACTTAATTGGTGTTTTTAAATGCTTTACATACCTGTCTTTGAAGTTAAGCCTGCCTGCTCGCAGTCTCGTTACCTAGGGTTGAGCATAGGAATAATTTTATAAGACCTATGCTGAGTTCTATCATGTGTTAGTGCCTTATTGCCAGTGGTAGACCTACATTTGCCATAATCCACTTTCCAACAATAGCTATCAACATATCTTGCTTTCCAGCATTGTGTATCCGGAAATAATTTCACCCATCTAGGTATACAATCCTAATGTTCCTGCTGCAGCCAGCGCTGACATGTGTTTCGGTGACCACCCTTATATGGGGTAACACCTTCTTCAAGTTGTTAAAGTAAGATGTTCTCAACTTCAAAAGGGCTCGAAGTGTGGGGAGAAAATCAACAGCATACTAGTCCTACAAAAAATGATAGCTACGTCCAAAATATATATATGATAATAAATAAACATACAATCAAATGGAGATCATATTACAAGACAGAGATATAGGAAAGAGTTCTATGCCTCCAGTCCCATGTCCAGCAACAGCCCAAGAGTTAAAGGTAAAAAATAACCAAAATAATCAAAAAATATAAAGAATTAGATCAGCATGCCACACCGAAAACCAGTAACAAAAACAGCCCGAACACCACAGAGTACACAGAAGTACATATTAAGTGAGTATAGCCTAAGCCAAGCGAGCATGCTGTACTTTCCAAGAGTGATAGATTTCCCATATCCCACACCGATAAACACACCAAACCATAAGGAATTCATAGCTTAAGTGTTTCTCTGTCTTGAAGGGCTATTCATCGAAATAAATGCCATTTAGCAGGAAGACTAGATATGTATTACAAGAGGCACACATTCAATCAAGGCCCCTCAATCCTAGGGAAGAAAGGGAAGTAAAAATACAAACAATCAAAGATGCTTTTCTACTTGGAGTCCTGATCTTCCGAAGTTTGGTACTAAGAGAAGGACCCTACCTCAAGAAACAGTCAAAAGTCGCCCGCTGTCTATGAATTTTCAGGCACACCCTATGGCTAGACATACCGCATATTGGAAATCAAAAAAGTAAAATTCTGCTTGGCATCAAGGGTTAAACCTCACAGGCGATGCTAGGAGAAAAGAACAAACAAAAATATGAATAAAGATCAGACTGTCCAAAGTACCATATGTCAGTCAAATCCATTTTTCTTCGTAGAATGATTAGAAAAATGAATGGAAAGACAGAACTACTCAAGATTCGGTAAAGAATGCGCAAGGATCCAAATAATGCTTGAGACTATGATCCTATATATGTCCTGCCAGGCGTCCATATGCGAGCGTGATAAGTCGCTGCCTAAGAAAGCTCGCAGAAATATCACATACATTCTAAGAAATATAAAAATCGTAAGACAAAGCTCACCAACAAGCGAGTCCGCATTCTGCATCCGGGTTCAGGACGAAAATACAGCCTCACTGGATTCTTTTTCAATCTTTTTGTAATACATGTACCTCAACCTTTCAGGCTATCACAGGCCTAAGAAAAGGAGGCATTTAACACCAAGGATCCCTGTTCAGCTACAGCATCTAGGCTTGCATCTCTGGAGGATTTTGAACTCTGAAAAGTCCGAGGGTAAAACCGAGACAAGCTACAATACTCACCCAACCCTTCCTTTCTTCACCGTATTAACCACAAAAGGGCCTTAGATTTTTACTTACCTTATTTTATAACATATAATTGACTGTTAGGTTTTCATTCGTCTTGAAGTTTTTTTTCTTTCTCATTTCTTATCCCCTTAACTGATTTTATCATTGTAGTACAATTTCAATTCTTAAATTACATTCATTTTAACTAAATTGGTGTGGGTTTTATCTCATTTATATCTAAGCCTTACTATTGTCTTGATGCTTCTAAAGCGAACACATGCATTTTCTGTTCAGGAAGCTTGTTCCCTTGTGTGAAGCTAACAAGGGTTATCCCCGGATTCCTCACAGATACCTGATTTTACAAGAGTGTTGCTCCAGTCAAGCTGTTAACTTCTAATGAAGATATTTTGTGCGAGCCTAGAAACACTGGATCAATTAGCACCAAGTGCTAGGCAGGAGCCTACTGGGAACACCCCTAGTTTCAATTGGTACTTTACCTAGGCTCCCTCTAGTTCGGACCTTTCATGCCAGCTATCTGATCTCTGGTGGCCTCATGAGCCCCAATTTAACATCCTCACATAAAGAGTCGTTGGAAGTAGAGGCAATACATTTTCAGTTCAAAAATTCATCTCATATGGTCAATTTCATGCAACTTATCCTCTCTTGGAAAAAGTAAGCAGCAATACAAAACCACAGGTTTACCTCGGTGAGGAATTTTCATGATAAAATCTGCATTTCGATACCAACACTGGAAGAATACTTCTTGCATAAACACCCAAACATGGACATAGATCTGGAGCATGTGCCAAGCCAGTCCAAGGATAGCAGGCCTTTGAGGGATACCATTAACATTAACTTCTTAGAGGCCTATTGTTACAAGGTGGAATGTTATATGGTATGGCTGGGAGGTGTTTGCATGCAATATACTCACAATACACAGAGATGATACTTAGCTCAGTCCTGGTAGTGTGGCAAAGAACAGTCCGGCATTACTGGAGGAACATGTGTAAATATTTCACAGAACCATTATGGTGCATAAGTAATTGAGACGACTCAAAAGAAATTCGACACCAATTTATAAAAATAGAGCTTATTTGTATATACATTTAGAGAACAAAACAACATTTTTATCATGCATATGACTGGAGTTATGAATTTCCAAAGCATTAGAAAATAAATGCATTAAATTCTTCAGACAATTAGCATTGCGATCAATGGGACGTACTGTTAGTGACAAACGGTCACTTAGGGGTCGAGTTACTTTTTACCTTCTCCAGGTAGAGGCCTTTGGGAGCCCACGGCAAGGTTTCCAAAGTCTGATTACTTATACTCTGTTCTCAGACCCCAAGTGCAAAGGGAACTTCTGAGCTGCCAGTGGGTTTAAATCGGGGCTTTTAACATTGCAGTCAATGGGAAAAAACACTCTTGCGACAAATGGTCACTTTTCAGTTGAATTGCAGGGTGCAGGTCTTTGGTGTCTCAGGACCAGGGTTCAACAGCCAGTTCACTTTTACTTTTCTCAGTGATTCTGGGTGCAGAGGTAGCTTAGAACTGTCAATCACTCAGTTGTGGCTTGTGGGGTATGGGTCACGTGGGGTTCGTGCTGGGGGGATATAAAAAAACAAAAACAAAACTTACCTTACCGGGTTCCGCGCCGCCTCCTCTCCTGGCCGGGTCCAGCGCCCGCATTTTCCTGCTGCGTTTCTGCTCTCCTGCCTCCGGCAAGAACTAGAAGCAGGCATCCTCCCTCCACTCCCCAAAGCCAATCACAATGCTGCAATGGCAGTGTTGTGATTGGTGCAGACGGCGCCCAGCAGGGCCCCTGTAGGGAGGCCATTTTCTCTATATAGGCTGCATGTACGACTGGTTTGGTCGGCCCCAGAGGGCCAACCAAACAGTCAGGGCCCATAACATTGGGCAATCCACTCCCCACCGACCCGCCCACCCTCAACCAGGTATATTGTTATGCTATCTCGCAGCGCGAGAAGAAGAAAAATAAAATGGTATTTAAAATGCTATTTTAAATGTTTCTGCTTCTCGCATTGTGAGAAAGCAGTGGGGCGATGCTCCTCCGCCCTAATGGAGGAGCCTCCCCTGCAATCACTCAGAACGGGAGTCACGGGAGCTGTCAATCGGTAACTTGGTGGTTGAATTGTAGTCTACCCTTGCAGAGTAGAAGGCTTTGGGGTCTCAGAACCCAGGCTCAACAGCTGGATTCCTTCTACCTTGCTTGGTAACTCTGGGTGCAGAGGTAACTTCACCTGTCAATCACAGGGGACAGTTTGCGCTAAAGATGCTTTTACTACAATGTCGACCTCACCAGTTTGAGGATGCAGAAACAGAGGAGCAGGGTCATTGCCGATGTCAGTTGCAGGTGGTGTGAAGTGCACTCTTGCTGTAGATGTCACTTAAGGGGTTGGTCCAGGGGCTACCAAGGGAGGTCAGGTGGCCACCCCAGGGGCTACATTTGGGTGTTTCATGCGGGTGCCAGGCCCCACTGTTTGAGCCCAAATGCCAATACTGGATCCCCCCAGTAGCATCTATAATGGGTGCCGCCTGCAGCCACAGAGCCCTCGGTAGGCAAAGTCAGGTTGATACTTCCTAACTTCCCCAGGATTGGTGCAGCACCCAGTGTACAGTTCAAAGGGAGCTGCTGAATCGCCCCAAGACCTGACTTGTCCAGAAGAGGGTGACCCCAGTGTTTCTTCGGTGTGCCATGGATCAGGAAAAGCAGGTGTGCTCATGCTTGGCACTGTGATAGTACCCAGGGTTCTACTCAGTCTTTAGAGCCTCAGTACTTTACCCAGAGGACTCATGTGCATATGGGCCCAGGCTCGTCTAAGATCTTAAAAAATGCCCCGCGTAGGTTGTGTGAAGAAGGTGCTGGTGGGTGGAGAAAAAACAGGCACTGACCTCTTCTGATGTGGTGTCCGCTTGGTGGGGGCCGAGGAGAGCACTGTTTCACCCACCAGGCTCCCCTCACATCGGGCCCAGAGCATGCCCAACAACTGACCAGCTCGAGACAAACATGGTGGGCCCACAGTCTGTGTCTCCTTGGCAAGAAGAGAGTCACCCCAGTGCTCTCACTAGGACCAACAAAGTGGGACAAGCTGTCCGAATTAGCCAAAGCACCCCTCCTCCCCCACCATCCAAGGGCCTCGAGCCAAGGCAGCCCAGAACACCGGGCAGGGGCAAGCGCAGGCAGTTACTACAAGGCCACAGGCGGGCAAGTGGATTTCATATGATAGCTGTCCACACAGGGTCATTCCGCTGGCAATATAGTTAGTCACTGCACTTAGACAGATTGCAGCCTGTGGTTGAGAACCCTGCCAGAGAGATCCCAGTGGCCACTTCTGACACTTCCTTCAAGGGCTCAGATGAGAGATTACGATTAGCAAGTTTGTTTTGGTCCACGCCTCCTGCAAGTGGTGGTCCCCATGTTCCAAGCCTCCCTAGGAAGGGGGTTAGGGGGCATGGATGCCCCCATGCAATGGGGCTCCGCCAATGCTAACCAGTGCACCCTTGTCCTCCTGTGACTCCAATCATGTCACCGTCTTGGAGCGGAGCCAAAGTGGGAGGGCAGGGTAAGTCCCAGTATTACTATGGCCCGGTTTCTCTTCGGGCAGACTCGCTCCCCTTTCTTGCCGGCAAACTTGCAATGGCTCTGCAAGGGTACAGTGGAGGCACCTCTAATCAGCCGGTGCTTACCTGCAGGCTGACATGCCGGGCGTTCACCAGAGGCATGATATTGGTCGCTTTGAGGTGGGTGCCAAGAGTCACACACTGCCCCTTGCCGCAAAGGTTGTTTGTGCACCGGCTGAGTCACCCTTTAGGAGTCCGCTGTCAATCAGGCCCAGGTCAGAGCAGGTGGGAAGCAAGCGTGTTGCCTGCACTATCTGCCCCCATCAGAAGGCCAGTCCGAACAGGAGGCGCCAGGTAGGCTACATCAGTGCATAGGTGTTCACCCCAGGTGCCCCAAGATGGCGGGTTCTTGGCTTTCATCGGCTCTTCGGAACTATTAGGCCACCAGCAAAGCTCTCTTCATGTGGTTGTAGCAGCTGAGCAGAGTTCAGTTCTCTGGAAGGGTTGGGGCCTGATCAGCCTGCCGCCGCTGCCGTCAGCAGCTCAAACAGTCTGCCATCCCCTTGTGTCAAGATGCTGGCCAACGTAGGCGCAGGCCTGGGCCCAAGTCGTAGCCGGGACTGCTGTGTTGGGTGCAAAAAAAAAAAAACCTTGAGTGAGATAGGGGAAGTCAGACACACCCACTATGATTTTGGCTCTTGAGCACGGTGCCAGTGTCTCAGATGGCACTGGAAGGCCGCAGGGGGTCCAGAGCTAAGACAGGACATGTCCTACTCCATGCTCCACTAGGCCACATCACACCTTCAGTGATTTGTAAACAGAGGTGCCCTTACACAAATAAGACCTGTGGGTGTATGCGCTGCACTGTAGGGCACCGAGGGGTATGCACTGCACTGCTTACCCTTCGGTGCCCTTACATACGTATATAAGGGCACCTAGTAGTATGTACTGGAGTGGATACCGCTTGGTGCTCTTACATATTTATGTAAGGGCACCAAGAGGTATGCACTGCACTGGAGTGGATACCCCTTGGTGCTCTTACATATTTATGTAAGGGCACCAAGGGGTATGCACTGCACTGGAGTGGATACCCCTTGGTGCTCTTACCTATTTATGTAAGGGCACCAAGGGATATGCACTGCACTGGAGTGGATATCCCTTGATGCTCTTACATATTTATATAAGGGCACCAAGGGGTATGCACTTCACTGGAGTGCACTGAATACCCATTAGTGCAATTACATACTTTTGCAGCGTGAATCTTTCTGGATTCACTATGCTGTGCATTATTCCGCTATCTTGTGGTTGGGTCCGGATTCGTAGTCTTTTCTTTGTTTTTGTTTTTTTCTGGTTTTTTTTGTAGCCCAGGTGGGCGGCGACGACCCACCATTTGGTGCACCTCCCGTGACGTCGTCGTGCTTCCTGCGGAAGTCCCACCTTTGGGGCGCCATCTTCAGATTCTTTTTTCCGCCGTTGGGTCTGGATCGTCATCGGGAAGCTCCAGAATTACAATCGAAGGAAGAAGAAAGAAAAGCGAGTTTCGTCGATAAATACTAAGAAGATATCACAGGAAAGGAAGAGATTTCATCAGGAGCGCGAAGAAAGGAGGTTCAGCGCCTTTTTCTTCGACGACCTTGGAGAATGCGCACTCAGAGGCCCTGAGCGCAATGGACAAGACGCCATTCAAGTTCTGCCCAAACTGCCACCACAAGTTCGCGCAGAAGGACCAGCATCCGGTCTGCAACCTCTGCCTACCGGTCGAACACCAGAGTAAGGACTGCAACGCCTGCTCAGCCTTCGCGCCGAAGACGCTCCGGGTGAGAGATCGGCAGAGAAGAGCCAACACCAGCATGGATGGCAAGGGTAAGGCCCCGTCGCTCTACAATCTGGGCCTCTCCACGGACGATGAGGACAACGTCGCCGAGACAGCCGAAAACTTCACGGTCGTAGAGACCGACAAGAAAAAAGAAGACGAGGTAATAGAATCGTCAAGCGCAAAACAGAAAGTACCTCGAAAACACGAGGGGGACTCGAGAAAATCAGAGTCAAAGTCCACGAAGGGAGCCCCGGCGCCGAAAACTTCGATGACCAAAGGGGGAACCATGGACAAGAGGCCGAGCGGATCCTTCAAAAAGGACTCCCTGGTGCCGAAAGACACCGAAAAGCAAGGGTCGTCGAAAACAACCCAGGAAACGGGGCGATCGACGCAGAAAGAACGGTCGACGTCGACGCAAGTTTCGTCGAAAAGACCCGCGGTCGACGCCGAAAGCATCTCCGAGATGGAGAAAAAGAAGAGGCGGCTCGAGGCTGAAATGGAGAACATCCTTCAAAGGAAGAAGGAGTTCGACGCCAAGATGAAGGAATTCAAGATTCCAACGGTTTCATCGATGGACGTCGTCGAGGTCGAGGACGAATTCGACACCGAGGGCCTGACAAGGGATCTCGAAGAGGAAGACGAGACCTATTATGACGGAGAAGCCGAGGAAGAAGACCAGCAGTCGTTCTACAGCTCGGCGCCATCTACCAGCCACGACATCGAATGGCAGGATCTCGACACCGAAAACCCGGAGGAGCCCGTGGACACGTACCCTTCGAGGCCTTCGCCACCCGACGACATCGGGGTGTACAATATGGTGGTCAGGAGCGCAGCGACAGCCTTCGGCGTCAAACTCGACGAGGAGAAGCCGAAAGCCGATTTTCTCCTCGAGACCCTGCTCCCCATCCAGACGAGGAGCCAGTTTCTCCCCATGCTACAAAGTGTGATGAATCAGGGGAGAGAAGCCTTCAAGGAACCAGCGACCTGCCGGTCGATCACGCCCAGGACAGAGAAGAAGTATAAGCACTCTTCCCTGGACCCCCCTTCCATCAAAGGTAGCGTGACCGCCGACTCAATCATAGCTTCCACGGCCAGGAGAAGGGCCAACGTACCAGCAACTTCGGGCCCACCACCTGATAAAGAGAGCAGGAGAATAGACCTCACAGGAAGAAAAGTCGAGAGGAACGCCGCAATGCACTGGCGCATGGCGAATTCCAATGCACTCCTCAATAGACACCAGTACCAGCACTGGGACGAGATGGGGAGCAAGTAAAGCACCTCCCCGAAGAATACCGCCAGAGAGCCTCACACCTGGTAGACGAGGGCAAAAACATCGCCAACTCCTGTATAAAGACGGCGTTGGACGGGGCAGAGACTTCAGCAAGACTCATGGCCATAGGGGTCACCGAGAGAAGGCATGCATGGCTAAGAATCTCGGGATTCAAACCGGAGGTGCAGAACAACATCCTTGGCACCCCCTTCAACGGAGAGACACTGTTCGGAGCAACAGTGGATGAGAAGCTCACCCAGCTGAAAAAAGAAAACGAAACGGCGAGGTCCATGGGGGCCCTACAGCTGAGGGGAATGAGGTGAGGCAATCCCTCGGAGACCCTACGGTAGGGGAGGAAGCCAGCAGGGGGCGTCGCACCAGACGTTCCAGCAGGGTCAGCAGGGTGAAAGTCTCGGGCAAGGTCAACAGAAGCAAAACTGGCAGTACCAACCTCAGGGCCAGTCCTTTCGCGGGAGAGGGAACGGACGTGGCCAGAGGAGGAGAGGGGGTGACCAGCCCTCATCAAAGTGACTCAGCACGCAAAAGGACGCCTACCCTCGACATGCCCCCAAGGGTGAGGCGCGAAACAGTAACATCGGGGGGGAGAGAAGGATCAAAAGCCTACGAGCATACAACACCAGTAGGCGGAAGACTGAGGTTCTACCTTCAGGAGTGGCGGCGTATAACCACAGACAAGTGGATACTGAACATCATGCAGTACGGGTACTGCGTAGATTTGGAGAAAAAAACGCCAAACAGAGAGCCAAAGGGAAGGCAGAGATCGGCTCAAGATCTGGACCTACTCAGAGAAGAAACACGGAAACTTCTAGAAAAGAGAGCCATAGAGGCAGTGCCGTTCAGAGAACGCAACAAGGGCGTCTACTCAAACTACTTCGTGGTCCCGAAAGTAGACGGAAACCTCAGACCCATCCTGGACCTGCGGTACCTAAACAAGTTCATCAGAACGCAAAGGTTCAAAATGACTTCGCTGCAGGAGGTACTGCCCCAAATAAGAGACGGGGACTTCATGGTCACCGTGGACCTCAAGGATGCCTACCTGCACATCCCAATAAACAGAAGACACAAGGGCCTTCTAAGGTTCAACATCGATCAGGAACACTACCAGTTCACAACCCTGGCCTTCAAGTTAAAATCGGCGCCAAGCGGGGCGTGGCTTGCCGAGCAGCGGAATGGCCGCTACCTAAGCGAGCTCCGCCGGCCGGAAGAAAATCCTACACATAATCCTGCACTTTTGGGTGGGCTGAGACCGCCGGGACCCGAAGTGGCGATAGCGCAGGTGGCGTGGGAGGCGCAGATGAAGTTCTGTGGCTCGAGAGGCTCTGGCGGACGGGATACGGCCTGGGACCCGTTGTAGCGGAGGGCGGAGCTGCCGCGATCGGAGCCTGAAGGCGGCATTGGACAAAATCGAGGCCGGGGCGCCCACGAGGCTGAAGACCCGATCGCCGAGGGCGGGCTCTCTGGCTGGGGACTCGCTGGGGGCCTGGCCGCAGGACAAGAAGCAGCACAGAACAGATTGCTGATGCCGCTGATGCCTGGAAGGTCCGAGGTGGCGGAGAAGTGCAGACCTGAGGCGGCGACTGCCTGCCCGGCGGGGTGAGTGAATCGGGCCCCGGGCTGGGTCGTGGCCCCGGGGGAAGACTGCCCGGGTGTGCTCTGGACCTGGCGAACCCGGGAGCCTCGTGGAGACGCTGCCGAGTCGGGAGGTGAGACCCCCTCCACGGTCTGGATGACGAGGTGAATGGCAGTAGTGAGCGGAGAGTGCCAACTGGGGTAACCGAACGTCAGGAGAGGCGCTGCGAGGATCGCTAGAGCGCTGCGGCATTGTGGGCCCTTATTGCCGGGACGAGAGGCTGCGGAGCCGCGCCCGTGGCACTCGAGGAGAGTGAGGAGCAGCCCGCGGACTCGAAAGGTGCCGGGAGGTCGGGGATATTGGTGCGAAGCCGGGGATACTACTGCGGAGGCTGGTGGCGGCCGCTGCCTGATTGAGGTGATAGGTGCTGGAGTTGCCCCGCTGGCAGAGGAAGATAGCTGCGCTGTACTGGCTGGGGACATCCGGAGGCAGCTGTGGAGCTGCTGGTCTGTCCTAGAGACACATTAGGAGGTCCAATCTATCCCCTCTGGACTCTGATCTGCCCGGCACGAACTCACGCTTGGTCAGCGGGGAGCGGGAGGCCTGGCGGTTGGAGCGAGGATCCTGCGGTGGTAGCCATGGGGAAACATGATGCCAAGCAATCGAAGATCACCTTCGAAAGTAAGCGGGCAACGCGACAGATAGACGCCGGTGCTGGGGCGCAGGCGGAGAGCAGGCATGAGCCAGATGTGGAGGATCAAGGGGAGGACCTGAGGACTCTCATGCTTGAGATGCGATCCAGCCTCCGCAACATAGACACCAAGTTAGATACCCTCACGACGCAGCTTGAATCGGTAAAGGCGCAGCTTGAATCGGTAAAGGCGCAGGTTTCCACACACGAAACACGACTGGACTCGCTGGACGGACGAGCGGCGGACTTTCACTTTCCAGGTCGAGACTAAGGAACAGCTCCTACACATGGACAAGCTGCTGGGCATCATCAGAGCGAAGAACGATGACTTAGAGGCTCGGTCGAGGCGGAGCAACCTCCGAGTCACGGGAATACCGGAGACGACCGCTATTTCCAAAATGGAGACGTACATCACGGGGCTGCTGCACGAGCTGTTTGACCCGCACCTGTCCTCGGTCTTTGTGGTGGAGAGGGAGCACAGGTCGCTGGGCCAGAAACCGCCGGTTGGGGCGCCTCCGCGACCCATTATTGCTAAGCTTCTTAACTACCAGGACAGGGACACCATCCTGAGGCTCTCGAGGGAGAAAGGACAGATCACGCACCAAGGAAACTCAATATCCTTCTATCCAGACTTTACTCCGGCGGTGCAGGCGGCGCGGAGAGAATTTGCACCGGCGAAGAGACTTCTCCTTCAGGCACAGATACCATATTCCTTGCTGTACCCAGCGAAACTTAAGGTGGCATTCGAGGGCACCACTCACTTCTTCACGGATGCTAAGGCGGCGATGAAGTTTGCCAAGCATGTGGGCGGGAAGAAGGCCAAACGCCAGACTGGAGAAGCGGAGGCGGCGGCTGGACACCTGAGTGACGATAACTGATATGGGTATCTTATGAATGGGAATTGTACTGACTGCATCTGCCCCTTGGCGCCGCCTGTGCAGGACGATTGTGGACACAGGTTTCTATTCGGATAAGTACTAGTTGCGCTACTGCGTGCCCTTCTCCTGTGTATATGTCCTAGGGCGGTCCAAGCTACCTGCAGAACTTCTGGCCACCCTGTTCTAACCGGGGTTAGTTGCTGGCGCAGACACGTCCCAAAGGGAAGGTTCCCAAATCTGTTGACTGTTCCTGGTTCCGAGATGGGTACTACACAACCTGATTGGGGGGTTGGAGTGGGTGGGGGGTGGACGGGGGGGTGTTTTTGGTTTGACAATTGGTTCCAGCGTATAGATAATCTGCTATGTGGTTGCTACAGTGCATGGGATATGTGGATGATGAGGGGTGTACCGTTTTACAATAGACATGGCCCAAAGGTTACCTGAAGCTATAAACTGTGTAACATGGAATGTGCGGGGTCTGAATGACTGTCGGAAGGCCAGACTAGTGCATGCATACTTAGTACGTCACAATATAGATATTTGCTTGCTCCAGGAGACGCACTTGAGCGCCTCTTCATCTCCCCGGCTTCGGCACGCCCGCTGGGGTCATGTGTATTCAGCTACCTATTCAACTTATGCCCGGGGCGTGGCAGTTTTGGTTAGGCGTTGGTTGGACTGGCGGGAGGAAATGTCACTGTGCGATCCCGATGGAAGATATGTATTAGCCCGGGGACTCTTATGTGGGACACCGGTCACAATTGTGGCTATTTACGGACCGAATGTTGACTCCCCTGGTTTCTTCCAAGAGGTTTGGGCGAGGGTGCGGGCGGCTGGATGCAATACCGTTCTCTGGGGCGGGGATTTTAATGCGGTGCTGGATGATGCTCTTGACAGACAGGGTACCGCCCGTAGCCTCCACCTTGCGGCGGGTGCTGCTCTGGGGGCGATTATTGAGGAGGAGGGCTTGGTTGATGTGTGGAGGGATAGGCATGTCGGGTTGCGAGAGGGTACCTGTATAACTGACCATCGCTGTGCCTGGTCTCGGTTGGACTACTGGCTGCTCTCAAGGGATGCGGCTCTATGGGCGGTGGAGGCCGAGCACCTGCCGCGCTCGCTTTCTGACCATGCACCGTGCCTGTTGCGGCTGTCGTTGCTGGATCGGCTTCCGCGTGGCTTCGCATGGCGACTGCCGCGGCATGCTCTGCTTGATGAGGCATTTAAGGAGGAGATACGGGAGGACATTATAGACTACTTTGCGCTAAATACTGGCTCGGTGGATTCGGTGGCGTCCCTGTGGGAGGCATTCAAAGTGGTTATTAGAGGACAGTGTTTTGCGAGACAGGCCGGGGTACTAAAAGCCATAACGGGTACACGCGCGCCACTGGAGGCAGACATAAGAGGTCTGGAACAGCGCTTTTATGCCTCAAACACTACTGAAGTCCTGGGTATGCTGAAAACCAAGATTTTAGAGTATGATGCGGAGGCGCAGCGGGAGGTTAAGTTTCTGGGCAAACATGCGGAGGTCAGGAGGTACGGCGAAGGGGATAGGCCGGGGCGTACGCTGGCGGGTCTGCTGAGACCGTCCAGATCTGCGACATTCGTCCATGAGGTGCGCTCACACACTGGGGACCCGATCAGGGGACAAGCGGACATCCTTAATGCCTTCTCGGGCTTCTACTCCGGGTTGTACACGGCCGCCCAGGGGGAATGCCCTGAAGGGCTGGACTCCTTTCTGGAGTCCATTGCGCTGGTCTGGTTCAACAACAAACATCGGGAATACATGGACCTTCCGATTACGGCCGACGATGTGGCCCAGGTGATTAAAAGTCTGCCCTTAGACAAGGCCCCTGGCCCAGACGGCCTGACCACGGCCTTTTACAAGACGTACGTGGAGGAACTGGCTCCCAGGTTGTTGGCTGTATACGAGGAGGCCCTGCAGGTGGGAATACTGCCCAAATCAATGCGGGAAGCGTCGATCATTACCCTTTTAAAACCGGATAAACCAAGGGACGAGATGGGCTCCTACAGGTCCCTCTCCCTCATAAATGTGGATGTGAAAATATTGGCCAAACTGCTTGCTAATAGAATACAACCTATGCTGCCCCTGATAGCCTTGCCGGACCAGTCTGGGTTCATCACAGGGCGGTCCACGTCCCATAATCTCCGTACGATTTTCCCTATTCTACACTACCTACACCCGGACGTGCGAGCTGCGGTGGTTTTCTTGGATGCCACCAAAGCATTTCACACTCTGGAATGGCCATATCTCTTCGCAATACTGAATCGTATAGGGTTTAGCCAGCTTCTAATCAACAAAATACGACTGCTGTATACCATGCCCTGCGCCAGAGTTAGAGTGAACGGAATGATTTCGGATCCCTTCCCGATTTCGCGGGGCACGAGGCAGGGGTGCCCGCTGTCCCCGTTGCTTTTTGCTATTGCAATGGAGCCGCTGGCGGCCCGCATCCGGCAGCACCACACGGCGCGCGGAATAGGCCTTAGCTCACGGAGTCTGCTGATATCCCTGTATGCCGACGATGTAACGCTTTATCTCACGAAGCCAGAAGAGAACTTGGACATCGTCCTGCGCGAATTCATCCGCTTTGAAGGGCTGGCCGGTATAGCGGTCAATTGGTCAAAATCAGTGGTCTTTCCATTGACGGAGACTACTCCGAGGGTGCAATCAGAGTACCCCTTACGGTGGGAAACGGGCGCTGTGAAATATCTCGGCATTTGGGTGAGTCGAGTGTCTCAGGACATTTGGACGCTAAATTTTGGAAGAGCTGTCGCGTGGCTGGAGGAAAGGGTAAAGATATGGGTGAGGCTCCCTTTATCCCTGCCGGGCAGGATAGCCCTGGTCAGGATGGTGGTTCTGCCGAAATTCTTATATCTGTTCGCGAATATACCGCTCCCTTTGACGTCACATTTTTTCTCAACTCTGCGTTCGCACATACTGGAGCTGGTGTGGGCTGGGGGCCAGGCGCGAGCATCCTGGGACGTGCTGACCTTGCCATTGAACCAGGGTGGGTTAGGGGCGCCAGACATGCGCTTGTATGCCCTGTGCGCACAGGCCCAATATTTGCACTATTGGGTGCACCCGACGCCTTTCCAGCCGCATGTGGCAGTAGAACAGGACACCGTGGCGCCGGTACCGCTCGGGGTGGCCGTTTGTGCGAAGGCGCGCCGTCCCGGGGGGGATGTGGACACCGCGGAGATGCTGCATTGGGTCTGGGTGGAACTTAGGTGAAGAGCGGGAGTGCCGCTCCTGTATGCCCCGTCCCTGGCCCTAGAGCGAAACCCACTACTACCTTGTATTGAAGACGGAGTTAGCCCAACTCTGCTACGGAAGATGCACCTACACACGTTTGCGGACCTCTTTCCAGAGGATACCTTCATGAAGCCGCCGGTGGCAGGGGAGGGGCAGGCGGTGCATTTTTCGGAACTATTCTTATATCATAAACTGCGGGAGACCTGCAGGGCGTTGAGCGTGGACTTCCCGGCGCCCCCCCCGGTGTTTCAGGTGTTGGAGGGGGTGATGGGCTCCGCATCTCCTCAGAGATTAGTCACCAGGCTGTATAAGTCCATGCAGAATGTGGAGCAGGAGGTCCCACCTCGGTCCCTACAGCACTGGAATGTGGAGCTTGACTCTCCCCTATCGGAGGAACAGTGGACATTCTGCTGTGGGCAGCTCGCTGAGCTCTCCCCGAATTACAAACTGAGGTTTATACACTTCAAGTATCTACATCGATACTATAGAACACCGATCGCCTTACATAGAATGGGCTTGAAAGGGGATGCTGGTTGTTGGAGGTGCGGGGGTGAGCCTGCATCCTTTTTGCATATGGCATGGTCCTGCCCAAAGCTTGCGGAATACTGGTCTCAGGTATTCACTCTGGTAAATCAGATATTGGGCCGCGCTGATGCCCCATCCCCTGAGTTGGGAATTTTAGGCTATGTTAAGGGCACACCACATAAAGCACGTAAACTGCATGCCATGCTTCTTCTGTTTGCGAAGCGGCAGGTGGCAATACACTGGGGTAGGAGCCGTGTGCCCACGGTGAAGGGATGGCTGGCGGATGTGACCTATGGCCAGGTGCAGCTGAGTGCCTTCTGGGATTTGATGCCATCGGCCTCACGCCCGCGGGATATCTGGGAACCATTTATAGGGTGGGCTCGGGAACGTCACGAAATAGCTGAGGAGAGTGCTGCATTAGATGGGTGACACGAGCTGCGGGATGGATGTAGTGGCAGGTCTGCTCTGACCCTGAGATGTTGGGTTCCTTAAAGGTGGGTTGTACGAATTGACAGAAACACCCTAAGATGTTATTGTATATACGCGACTGCGTTGGCATGTATTACAAATGTACTGCAGATATAAAATTGCTGGCATGTGTTGTTGGTTAACAGTTGTAAAGCTATGCTAACTTTAATAAAAACTTAACAAAAAAAAAAAAAAAATCGGCGCCAAGGGTTTTTACAAAATGCCTGTCGGCGGTCGCGGCCCACCTATGAAGGAAGGGAATACACGTCTACCCCTACTTAGACGACTGGCTGGTCAAGGCAAACTCACGCGAGAAGTGTGAGAGGCACGCAAAACACATAACAGACACTCTCACGAATCTGGGGTTCTCGATTCACTGGGGGAAGTCATCGCTGGAACCGGAGCAGGTGAAGATTTTCCTTGTGGCAAAAATCAACTCCCTGAACAGTACAGTGGTGCCCAACGACAGGAGGACAGATGCCCTGCTGAAGGAGACGCGGCTCTACCAGAAGGGGCGAGCTCTGACAGTGAGGTCAGTGAGCAAGATGATGGGGATGATGGCGTCGTGTATCCAGCTGGTGCCGAATGTACGCCTGCACATGAGACCATTCCAGGAATGGCTACAACAGCAATGGTCACAAGCAAACGGAAGTTGGGAGGATCTAGTGGTTGTTACGCACGCAGTGCAGGAGGAGATAACTTGGTGGAACAGAGACAAAATGACAGCAGGGAGAAGCCTGACACCACCAAACCCAACAATGACCATTACCACGGACGCATCGCAAAAGGGGTGGGGAGCGCACATGGACAACCTCAGAGTGAGGGGTCTGTGGGCTCCAGCAGATGCGGTTCGCCAGATCAATTACCTCGAGTTGAAAACAATCCTGCTAGCCCTGAAGGCATTCCAGAGGCACCTGTACAACCAGAGGGTGTTGGTTCAAACGGACAACACCACGGCAATGTTCTACATCAACAAACAGGGGGGGACACAGTCGTTACCTCTCTCCTCTCTGGCTCAGGAGATTTGGAGATGGGCCATACCTCTCAGGATAGATCTACTGGCAATTCACCTACCAGGGAAGGACAATGTGGAGGCAGACTGGCTAAGCAGGCAGACCTCGGCATCGCACGAGTGGGAGCTCAATGGCCAGGAAACGGAGAAGCTTTTCCGGAGATGGGGAACTCCCACAATAGACCTATTTGCAACACGCCAAAATGCAAAATGCCAAAGCTTCGCGTCCAGGCAACCAGATCAGAAATCCCAGGGAAATGCCCTATGGATAAGCTGGTCGAGGACATTTGCCTATGCCTTTCCACCGATACCTCTGTTGCACAGAGTGCTCGACAAGTGCAGAACCAGCAACATGACTCTGATCCTAGTGGCTCCGCAGTGGGCAAGGCAGACATGGTTCTCACAAATTCAAGAAATGGCACAAGGCAATCCATACAGGTTCGAGAGGAGAAAGGACCTGCTCTCAATGCAAAACGGAGAGGTCCTGCATCCGGAGCCAGAGACCCTCAACCTGGCGGCATGGCTCCTGAAGACCTAGAGTTCGCACACCTAAGATTGCCGCCAAGCACTATGCGAGTGCTACGGGAGGCAAGGAAACCAACTACACGAAAATGCTACAGCGCAAAATGGAAGAGGTTCAATGTGTGGTGCAGGAAGAAGGGCCTGCAAAACAGAATGACAAGAGACTCAACAGTACTGAGGTACCTCACACACCTTCTAAAGAGTAACCTCTGCTCGAGCTCCCTAAGGGTACACCTAGCGGCGATCGTTGCATACACCAGAGGTGAAAAGGGTGGACGTTTCTTCACTTCGCAGGTGGTGAAGTGATTCATGGAAGGAGCAAAGAGAATGGCCCCTCCGAAAAGGTTGCCGCCGCCGGCATGGAATCTAAACGTAGTTCTGACGGAGCTCATGAAGGCACCGTTTGAACCCATTCACAAGGCCACACTACAAATGTTGACGATGAAAACGGCCTTTCTAGTGGCCATCACCTCACTACGCAGAGTGAGCGAGCTTCAAGCACTAACGCTACAGGAACCCTACATTCAGATTCACAAGGACAGGGTAGTCCTGAGGACGGACCCACACTTCATGCCCAAAGTGGTGTCGGCGTTCCACATGAATCAGAGTATTCAGATACCAAGTTTCTTCCAAAACCCGACTTCAAACGCAGAAGAGGCCCTGCACACCCTCGACGCAAGAAGAGCGGTGATGCACTACATTGAGAGAACCAAGGATCTCAGGAAGTCGAAGCAGCTGTTTGTGTCCTTCGCCTCTAGCTTCATGGGTAGGCCAGTGACTAAGGGCACCATCGCTAGATGGATTGCCCTCACTATTCAATTCTGCCACAAACAGGCTGGACAGGAGCTAGCGGAAGGGCCTCAGGCTCACTCCACAAGGAAGAAGGGGGCCACCGTTGCCTTCCTGGTGAACACGCCCATCCAGGACATTTGTCTCGCGGCAACTTGGGCATCTGTGCACACGTTCACGAAACACTACTGCGTGGACATTCAGATGAACAAGGAAGCACAGGTTGGACAGAAGGTGCTTCAACACATTTTTAACGACCAACGCTCATCTACCACCCAGCCGCCACAAAATTAGGAAAACCGCTACAAAGTCTATGCACAGCATAGTGAATCCAGAAAGATTCACGCTGCAAAACGAATAGTTTCTTACCTGTCGGTGTAGTTTTGCAGCTTGAAGATCTTTCTGGATTCACTAGCGAACCCACCCACCTCCGCCAGGAAGATGAGGCTGGAGGAAGAGGGGGTAAAATGGGAAAGATCAAAATGAATGAAAACGTACAGGAAAATGGACAAGAAAGATTAATCAATCGCCTAGGGTTTAAAAAAAAAAAAAAAAAGGGAAAGGAAAAGGAAAAAAGAACCCGAAGATGGCGCCCCAAAGGTGGGACTTCCGCAGGAAGCATGACGACGTCACGGGAGGTGCACCAAATGGTGGGTCGTCGCCGCCCACCTGGGCTACAAAAAAACAAAAAAACAAAAAACAAAGAAAAGACTACGAATCCGGACCCAACCACAAGATCGCGGAATAATGCACAGCATAGTGAATCCAGAAAGATCTTCAAGCTGCAAAACTACACCGACAGGTAAGAAACTATTCGTTATGTAAGGACACCAAGAGGTATGCACTGCACATTGCAGTGCCCACTCTGCACCGTGGCGGAATTCCACATATGTAATTCTGCAGAATTAAACTCTGCCAATTCTTCTCATCCCTAATTCTGACAGTCCACCTCTATACACCTCCAAGCAGCTTCATTACTACAGATCCTTACATTAGAGATTCTGAGAGCAAAGATTTAAAACATGCTTTACCCTAAGAAATCAAATTATGCCTTATCTTATGTCTTATCGTGCACATATCCCACAGGGATTGAACTCACGCAGCAAACTAATACATAAACTGAATTTTGCTACACTATACCAGATTTAAAGTCTCGCTGAATAGTAATAAAACATACTCGTTATATTGCTGCATTGTATGTGGTTAATCCCGGTGAGGTGTGTATAGAGCTTGGTTGTGCCATTGTTGTGCTGTATGTTTGAAATAACTGCTATCAATCAATCAGGGATTTGTGAAGCGCACTACTCATGCGTGCAGCTCTCAAGGCGCTGGGGGGAGTGTGTGCAGCTCTGAATCAGCCAAAGAGCCAGGTCTTGAGGCTCTTCCTGACGGTGTGCAGAGTGGGGGAACGTCTGATGTTCAGTGGGAGTTCGTTCCAGGTTTTTGCCGCGATGTAAGAGTAGGTTCTTCCACCCATTCTGGCTCTGCGGATGTGCGTGGTGTCGGCAAGTGTGAGGTCGGCGGAGCAGAGTTTTCTCTTGGGTGCGAGGAAGGAGACTTTCATTGAGGTATTGGGGTCGGTATTTTGGAGGGACTTGTAGGCATGAGTGAGTAGCTTGAAGGTCACTCTCCTCTTGACGGGAAGCCAGTGGAGGTCTCGTAGGTGCTGGGTGATGTGTTCATGTCGTGGGATGCCAAGGACGAGCCTGGCAGTGGTGTTCTGGATGGTCTGGAGTTTCCAGAGCAGGGATTTGTTGATTCCGGCAAAGAGGGCGTTTCTGTAGTCCAGTCTGCTTGTTATGAGTGCATGAGTGATGGTATTTCTGGATTCGGGGGGGGATCCACTTGAAGGTCTTGTGAAGGATGCGGAGGGTGTTGAAGCTCGTGGAGTAGGTAGTGTTGATCTGTTGGGTCATGGTGAGGGAGGAGTTGAGTATGATGCCAAGGTTCCGGGCGTGGTTCGTGGGGGTGGGGGGTTGGCTAGGGCGGTGGGCCATCAGGTGTTGTCCCATGCTGAGGGGTTGGGGCCGAGGACGAGTTACACCGAGAGTAAACAATTTCAGTATAGCTGCACAGAAAGTTACATTATCCCTTTGCAGTATATGTACTGGGGTGGGTATGCATCTTTACTAACTAGTGCAGCAGTGACATAACATAAATATTTGTAAAGTGCACGTTCACCCCCAAAGGGGACTCTTGGTGCTGTATAACAGATGTTTATTGTTACTCAACTCAATGGTACTCATTTTATCGACCTCAGAAAGGATGAAAGGCTGAGTGGACCCGCCGGGGATCGAATCTGTGATCATGAGGTCGGTCACAGGCCCCTGCAGTGGATGCATTAGTCCACTGAGCCACCAGACCTGGCCAGTATTGGCTACAAGTGTGATGTATGTGGCAGGTATGTATCTACAGCAGTGTAAGGGCCTTCAGGTGCAGTTGAGATGATATTGTGGTCGTGAGATAATGGTGGCATTCGTACCCCTGGCCTGACTAGCAGTATACATATTATGCAGTGCACAGGGGCTTAAATCCCCACTGTTTAGCTCAGGTTGCATCAGAAACTATATGAGATTAAACAGAGGTGTATCGTTTTCTAATTTATAACATTGGCAGTGGGAAAACGAAAGGGTCTGGGTTATAAATGACAATAAATAGTAGATCTTTTTTTTCTTTGAAAAGCCTTGTGCAAACATGTAATACAAAAATTACGAGCACATTAATAAGCTTAATTATAACCTTATCAATTATTTAAACACATGGCTGCACTGAATGATAACAGGGGAAGTAATTTTCTTTTCAACGTAGCCTAATATGCAAGTAAAAAAGATACCCTGTTCATGCTGCGAAGCTCTTAAGTGTTCATGATGCCCGTGCTACACATGGGCGGTCTGTGAGCTCAGCGCCAGATTATTGCTGGTCGTAATACTTCAGCTGACTTTCATGTTGTAATAACCCGTTAAACTCAGTTGACCCAGAAAGCAGACTAGATTGGTTAAAATAGGAGTCTGGGGTCCCCTTTACACACACACTTGGAGATCACGATGTATACCATAAATTTGTTATTCTTGGCGCTTTGGTTAGAAATACAAATCATGTTAAACGTGTTTGCGGACAAATTAAGTTTAAGTGCTGTTAGGAACTTTTCCATCTAAAAAAATAAATGACGGAGCGTTTCTGCCACCTTAGACTGCCCTTTTCCAAGGAAGTAGTTAAAGTGTGTGTTGGTATTATATATCCTGAACCTAGCGCGAACACTGCAAATCAAAGGGGGCGGAAGGGACCCTTCCCATACCTTTGGTTGGCCTTGCAAGCACCCGTCTCCCCAGTGGTGTAATGAAACTTGATGCCCCCCTGCAAAGTGCATGCAGTGGGCCCCCCACGATCTGGAGACAGTCCAAAGCTCTCTGGCCAGGGACCTGCCAATGCCGGAGGGAGCCCACTGAGCTCGGGGGCCTTCCGCATCTCGGGGACTGCAAGGTCTTTTGTTACCCCAATGTGTCTCCCCAATGGAGACAGGGGATCACAGTCACCCCCCAACAAAGAGAATAGGGGCCCAAGAAGCTCACAAGGCCCTCCACAACATTAGACCAGAATACCTCAACAACCGAAGTCTCTCCTTCCACACCCCAAGAGAAACCTCTGCTCAGCTGACCTCTCCCTGGCCACCGTCCCACGCTTCTACAGGACCAGAGCTGGTGGAAAGTCCTTCCCCTACCTTTCAGCCAAGACCTGGAACGACCTACCCCTCCTCTTCCAACAAAGACCTACACTGCTGCAGTTCAGGAAAGACCTGGCTCTTCAGATGACCCCAACAGAGCTGCACCTCCCATCCCCCCCTTACAGCCTTAAGAAGAACCTAACCGGTGAAAAGTGTGCTTTACAAAGCCCTGATTGATTGATTGATTGATCTCTGGGTTCCCAATGGCAGTGGTCTCGCTCCCGTTCCCTGCGTGTGGGGGAGTGGGAAGGCCACCGCACATGAAGCACCATGCACAAGGCTTAGGCAGGGTAAGATTATAAAATGTTGAGTCAAGTGTTCATGCTGGGTTAGTGCTTAATTTGTAAATGAATGAGTCCTGGTAGCCAGAGCTCTTCTCGGGTGCCCTATCTGTTCATTAAAGAATTTCTACACTCATTCATAGATTGTACATTGCAACAAGGTTTAAAAAAAATTTTGATCCTTTTACTTTTTAATTCTTGAATCAATTTTTCTTGCCTCCATTATGTTTGTTGTATGCGTGCTTTCCAGAATAATTTACAGATACCTTACCCAAGGTTGCCAACTCATTTCAAAATGTTATTGTGAATGACACGCAAATGCACACACTGATGTTGTTTTAATTGAAACACAACTAGCCGTTTAGAAAAAACTTAAATTACACTTTTTTTTTGTTAAAAATATTGACTGCAATTGAAGCCACGAGAACCTAACCATTTTTAATTGCTGATTATTTGCTTTTTGTTTTCCAGATTTTTTGCAGTTGTTCAAGCTTTTTCCTGGAACAGCCAGAATTTCAAAGTCAGAGTATAGAAAGCAATGAATTCTTTGCAGGTGTCAAGGTAAAGACGATTATTCTGAAATCAGGGTCCAAAAAAGTCTCACATGATGGTGAAATTATCTTGTTAATTGTGTGCCACATCTGTGCAAGATTTGTGTCAGCTGGGTCTACAAAGGAAGAATAGAGACCTTAGTCAAACACCAGTATTGTGCAACTTCTACAAAAAGTACATAAAGTTTCATTAAAACACAAGGCCTTTTCATCTTAGGTCTCTTTTGTTTTCTTCCTGTCATTTCTGTATCTCAATTTTCTTTTCTGCTAAAATAGAATTATTTCTGGATTGATTTACTATTACCATTATATAAAACCATTCTTCTCTGGAGGTTATATATTAAAAAAAAAAGTATTGCTTTCTTTGTGAAGGGGTAGCATTTGCATCTCGCCAATTGCATGAGCTTTTCACTTCAAGAATAGTACTTTCCTTTTGAAATTTGTCAAATTCAGGGTGTTCCTGTCAGTGTCCCCTCCAAGACCACTTCTGGTTGCCATCAGGTTTCCATATTCAAGCTCTATATTTTGTTTCATTTTTTGATGCAAGATTTCAAACATATAGTGGAGATAAAATAATCAATATCTGGTAATCAGGGAAGCTTAATAGCTTCCACTTCTTCTGTAAACCAAACGTTTGGAAGAGAAAAAGTGGTGCCACTGTCTGAAAGTCCCTCTGCCAACATCAGTCTGAATCCTATTTTGTATTGTTCAGAACATTCCTTTTCATGAGAGTGTGCAAAATGCACAAATCAACAGTTAAATCAGTGGCTTTTGCATGTGCAGTTCTGTGTTATTGTTTCTTCAACTTGTCATCTAAGAAAACAACATTCAGATGATGCATTTTCCTTCAACTATTTTTTTAAGTTGATCCCTGAATCGATTAGTATTTCCGAAGATGGACGAGAGTACAGACTGAACATTGAAAGTACCGTGCCCATTCCTTGCTCGGACATCAGCCAGGCGGACCACCACTGCGGGGTCTTGCTAAAGCTTCAAACAGTCAACGAAGGTACATTACAGGAGCATCCGGTTTGATCATCACAAACTGTTTTCTTCAGACCAAAGAAACACTCACTTGTGTTGCTCAATATATAGCTGTATTTCAGGGCATGTTTTCATCGGTACTATTATGGAGCTAAAGTTGGTTGATGGGAACCCTTCACCATGTGTTGATAAGATAACCCAATGGACTGCTATGTCCATTGCTGAGTTATTTATGTAAACTGAAGGTTACAGGTTCGAATCCGGTCTGTCACTCAGGCCATCATTCCGAGTTTTTGAGAGTGGAGCAGTTATTTATTGCACCGGATAACTACCTTGGGGCACATTATTGATCAGGTGTGCTGATTAGCTGGTTTGACCTGCCAAAATTTAATGAAGTGTTAGATATTTAATGCACACAGTAATTACCCGATGAGGTAAATACCATCCAACTTGGAATTTCAATCCTTGCGCAAACACAGTTTCCACATGGGTTGGACAAATGTGATTAACTTGTAATCTGGCCCACAGTCTTTTTTTCTACCTAGGTAGATAAAACCAATCCTGCATGTAATAATTTAGAGCTTGATTAGGAGTATGGAGGTCCACCCTATTACAAGATGGGTGGTCGGACCACCATGGGAACGCCGCAACCAAGAAGGATCAGAGATCCCCGGCAGTGTTGCAGTGGTATTGAGGCTGCAATATGCATGGTGGTGCTGCTGCTGCACTGCCAAGCATATTATGAGTTTCCTCTCTGCCATGGTTTTCAAAAACTGTGGCAGAGAGGAAACAAAGGGGGCCCTACAGGTCCCCCTGT